>NW_027223769.1:25347061-26675186 GCF_028538775.1 Myotis yumanensis
TGCACGAAGTGGTCCCATGGCCTCCCTCTGTCTGGGGTGGTGGGTCAGAGGGGTGGTGGGTCAGTAGGGGTGGTGAGTAGAGAATGTCTCCCTATAATCCGCCTCCTCCCCTCCCAACACTCTTCCAAGTCCGTGCCATGAGGTTCAAATTCAGATGTGAACCAACTGCTAGGTGATCCCCCTAAGACACTTCTTAAGACGCCTCTGAGCTTTTCTCATCTGAAAAGAAATCTCGTGTCCACCCTGCATACCTTACAGAACAACTGTGAGGATTAGTTGAAAGGGCACAGGCTCCGAGGCTTTGAAAACACGAAGCTTCTTAAATTCCTTTCCAATTTTCCTCAGGCAGACATGGCACCTCTCCCTGCTATTTAGAATTAAACACTTAAACATCTGAATGGCAAACTCAGAGGCCTCCACAGTGGTATTGAGTAGACATGCAGTAGCTCAATAAAAGGAAAGACCAATGGGCTCAGAGCGGTGAGGGAAGACACAGGAAGGGGGGCGGGGCTTGCAGCTCTGGGGAGAAGAGGCTGCCGAGGAGGCCGCCCAGCCAAACTCATAGGGACCCGTCCTTCCACTATCTCATGGCATCCTGGACTCTTCTTTCCCTCCCACCCCACACCCCACCTTCAAAGTAGAACCACGGGGTGACCATTTGGGGCAGGCTGGAGTGTCCCCCAAAATATGTCCTCCCAGAAGCTCAGAATGTGCCCTTATTTGGAAATTGGGTCTCTGTGAGGTCATCCTGGATTGGGGGACTCTAAATCCAATGACTGGTGCCCTTAGAAGAGAAGAGGAGGTGCCCATCATATGCAGAGGGAGAGCGAGATTGGAGGGATTCAGCCACAAGCCACGAAATGCCGAGGACTGCTGGCAGCCACTGCAAGCTGGAAGGAGCCTCGGCCCGAGAGCCTTCAGCAAGGTCCTGCCAACACCTTGATCTCAGACTTTTAGCCTCCAGAACAGTGAGAGATCAAATGTCTGTTATTTTAAGCCACTCAGTTATGTAATACTTTGTCACAGCAGCCCCGGGAAAGGAATACACTGCTCTGGCCCCTGCACCGAGAGGCCCTGGCTGGAGCCACCTTCTGCCGGCCGGCTGCAATCATCTCCCTGGCCCCCTGGCCCCCTGGCCCACCCCCCAGCACAGCTGCCAGAGGGAACCTGTCCAACCCAAGTCCGATCAGTCACTCCGGGGGACGAGACCCCCCCATGTCCCCTCACTCAGAGTGAGGGGAATCCTCCCAGATCTGCCCCTTCCCCTTCACACACCCACTCAGCCATGCGGGGCTCCCGCCGCTCCTCAGACCCACCAGGCGCTCCACGCAGGGTTTCCGAAGGAGCCTCCCTCCATCCAGAACGCCTACACCACTTCTCCCAGTCTGTGCTCCACCGCTGCCATCTCACCAGGCCTTCTTCACCCCCTACTTAACCTGCAGTCCACAGCCCTCCATGGCACTTCCTGATCCCTTACTTGCCTTCTCTCCATAGCATTTAACATCTTTTAAAATACTGCTCTGTATGTACTAATTGTGCATATTGGGGGAGGACGGAAGGGTAAGATCCCTGAAGACAAGGATGTGTCCTTCTCCCCCATCGCTGCATCACCAGCCCCTAGAGCACCCAGAACAGTGCCTGGCACACAAGCAGCTCCGAGGTTCTCGAACAGGTGGCGAAGGAGTGGCCAGAGGCCCAGAGGAAGTGGCAGCAGGGAATGCAGCCTGCGGGAGAGCACAGGTCCTGGGAGCCACTTCCAACTGTGGGCCAGCGGAAGGAGCCCGCATGGAGGCCGGACTTGCAAGTCCTTGCGGGCAGGTGGAAACGCTAGGCGTCCAGGAGCCACTGCAAGCTGCTGGTCAGGAGAATGAGAGGAAGAAAACACAGCAGGGTGTCCTGACCTTGGCACTGGGACAATCTGGCCTCACAGTTTAGGGGGTGGGGGCTCTGTCCTGTGCGCTGTAGGAGGTCCTGCAGCATCCCTGGCCTCCACCCACCAGATGTCAGCAGCATCCCCCTCACCCTCAACCACAACCGTCTCCAGACAGGGCCAAACATGCCGTGCTGCGAGGGGAAGGCACAATCAGTCCCCACTGAGAAACACTCAAAGAGTATCCAGTAACAGTGCACACAGTGTGACCACAGGAAGCACAGGCCTAGAGGGGCCAGGCAGGTAACAGATGTGAGCAAGCTGAGCACATGTAAGGTTGCAGGGAGTGGCAGGGACCCACCCTGGTGACCCAAGAAGTGCATGCCCCTTTAAGAGGGGCAGTGACTGTCCTGTGCCAGCCAGCTTTTGCCCTCGAGGCCCAGAAATGCCAAATCCCTTAAGAGAAGGGTCTGGTCCTGATTTTTACACTGAAATGTGCCAATTTAAAAGCTAGAGTAGGTACTGATCACAGCGTGTGCATGCCAGGTTTGCCTATAGGACACAACTTTGTAACCTCTGGCATAGAGGCTACCTGGGGGTGGAAAGAGACAGGGGAACGGGAGATCCATGAGGCACTTACAATTCAGCCACAAGGGGACGGGGACCTGTGAGAGACTGAGTGTAAGCAAAGGGCTGCGCCTCAGGAGCTCAGGTGAAACGAGGTACGCGCTCCGGGAAAGCTCCCCAAAATGGCTAAACGCATGCCTGTGGGCCACAAGGGTGCAAGTAACAGCCACAGGCTTTGAGAGTCTCTTGAAGATCAAAGTAAGTGCAGCAAGTCCCAGCCTTAATTCGAGAAGGTGGAAGAGCCTGCACCTACGTGACCCTGAGCCCGGACCCAACCTGGACAGAGCCCAAGGCTCCTCATCTCGATGCTGCTCAGGAACCAGCCTGGCCACCCAGGGGGCCTTCCCTGCCACTCAACCCACCCAAACCACCAGCGCAGGAACAGCCAGAGGGTGGCCGACCCCCCTGAGGAGTCAGGGCAATGCCACCGTGTGAAGGACAGCACTTCCTACCGCCCCCAGCAGGCCCAGCTGCCTCCAGGACTCACTCCCGTGATGCTTTGGACAGCAGCGCCCTGAGTCAGCAGAAGCAGAAGCCTTCAAGTCGGCCCCTTTGTGTTAAAGGAAACCAGGGCCTGGAAAGGGGATAACGTGAGCGTTTGAAGCCTGCGGGAACCAGGGCTCGGGTCCTCAACCTGAAATCCACCAGGCACACCTCGTGTCGTCTGGCCACCACCCGCACCAATGACTCCCAGAGCCTGGAGTAACCAGGAGAAGGACATTCCAACAACACACTCTACTGTGTCTGTCCAACGGCAATGTGCCCATCAATGTGGCCATGACAGAAAGGGGCAAAGTTCCAAGGGACACCTCCATCTCCAGACAGACTTGCTGGGAGGACACCAGCTTCTGCTGTCCTGTCTGTAAACTGGGGAGAATGGCCTCCTCTGAGTGTTGTCATCTTCCCTGAGAAAGGGATCCCAAACAGAGCCTGTGCATTATCATAATTAAGTCGCATCGCCCCCTGCTTGGTGCTCCATCAACAGCAGAGGCCCAGCTGCTGCCCACACATTTGCATCCTATTCTGGGTCCTATCAAGGTCGCTGGAGAAAAGGTAAAACCATCGGAGCCCCCTAAACTCACTTCCAAGCAGCTCTGCTTTGTTTGACACGAATAACTGAGTCTTTGGAAGAGAAGGAGGAGGTTGGGTGAATGGGGCGAAGTGGGGGGCAAGGAAGGAGTGTGGCAGGACAATCTCCCCATTGGGGAGGAACTTCTGGACTCCACAGAACGGATGGCCGGCCTCCACAGAGCAAAGGCCCCCTCCCCTCCAGCCCCTCCCCTCACCGACAGGCAACAGGCACCAGCCCTGGTGACTGAGTTTGAGACCGTCCAACCTTCACAACACAAACCTCATTCTCCATTCACCAACCTCCAAGCAGTGGCTGCAAAGAAACCCGCGTAGGACTCACTCGAAGAACGTTTGGCCTGGGTCCCAAGCGCAGAGACGAAACTCAGATCGCACTGGCACGCGGCGAGGCCCGGGGAGCCAGTGGGAGCCATGGGCTGGTCACCCCCAAGTCGCCCTGTGTTAGGTTCCGCCTCCCAGAGTGAGTTTCTCTGATTTGCCAGCTGATTATTTGGAGGAGAATCTGGGATCTGAAGGCATCTGAGCGACTTGGCCACGTGAAAACACTGTAAGTCGGGCCGCCAGACACGTTGCAGACAGACTCCACATGAGTAGTTACAGAAGGAACAGAGTGTTCGCCTGAGCCCCATCCCCGCGGCCCTGGAGTCACACACCCCTCTCCCCCCCAGAACATGGGCTTGGGGTGGCCCTGCTCCCCTACCGTGGGTCCCACGGGGCGGGGGAGCTCTCTGCTCCCCACACGGCACATGGAGACTCCCACCCTTCTCCTCAGCTCTCTCCCACATGTGATTCCCTCATGTATCCATTCTGAGGACGGCCCTTTTATGGAGAGGAGGAGAAAGTTCCCACATGCAGAAAGCCCACACCCCAGGGAGGAACGGGGAGAGGGCCATTGAGCACTTGTTGAAAGAAGACGAGTGCGAGAGCGATTAGGAGGAGAAGTCTTGTCAGCCCGGGAGGTTAAGCGGGAACATCTCCCCCATTGCTACCCGAGGCGCTTCCTCCCCCAGCCAGGAGGCCGCCACCCGGGCAGGAGAGGGCCCGGGCAGGGAGCGGGCTCCCTGGGAGCTGCAGGAGCTCCACCCCGGGAATGGATTTGATGTCAAGTGTCAGCAAGTAAATTGCTATTGGCTTCTCAATAAGCAGCAGTAGTGAGCTAAGTGTTTCCCCGTATTGTGCGGGCTCTCTCGGACTCAATACGGCAGTATTGACAGCACAATCACACAGTAATCCAGGCTCCACTAATACCTACACTTCCTCAATGAAAACACACTTTCCACTTGGACATCAGCCCATTAGCTTGGGGCCGGAGTCTCCGCCTCCCTCCTCCCCCGCCCCCCACCCCCGGGGCCCGGGAACTGGCATCTCGCCCCCAAAGGCCCAGTGCGAACACCTCAGCCAGTGTATTGTCAGGGCCCCGACCAAAAAGATAAACAGTCAGAGACCCACAGGAAGAGGCCTGCTCTCTCTGCCTATAAATCACCGGTGGGAAGGGAAGAAAAGTGACCCGACTCTTCAAGGATAAAAATCTCGGCCGCTGCTGAGAAAATGGATGCTGAGGTCACTCTGGGGGGCGGCATGCCTTCAAGTTCCCAGGGAGGCGATGGGACTCCAACTCCGCCCAACGAGACCCAGGGATACAAGGCTCACCATCCTGCCAAACCCAAACTACTCAGCAGGAGCTGCATTTCGATAAGGAAAAGGCTCAGGGCTCAGCAGTCTTCAGTGGGTTTACAAGGGTCTGCTCATTTGCTAATAAACGCTGTGCAAATACAAGCCATTTTCCCAACCCATTTCTGATCCATGTTCATCTGACGTTCAAACACCCTGGAGTAGGCCAGGGACAACACTGTGTTACAGAAACCGATACAACAGAGAAGGGGAGTGACTTAGCCAAGGCCACGCAGCTACTTAGCAATAGATTTGAGACCAGAGGCTACAGTGGCTGCTGGCAAGCTCTTCCCGTTCAGAGCCAGTAATCGTCCCCCGCTTCCTGGGCCGCGCCATCTCTGCTGCAACTACTCAGCTCTGCCGCTGCAGCAGGAAAGCAGCCAGAGACCCGTGTGAGTGGACAAGCCGGGCCCACCTGGCCCAGAGGCCCATGGACACAAGTACGGCGTGCACACAGTTCCATGGGTCACGAAATACCATTATTCCTTGGATCCCCCCCCAATTTAAAAATGTAAAAACTGGCCCTGGCGGGGTAGCTCAGTTGGAGCCCTGTCCCATACACCAAGACTGCAGGTTTCATCCCCAGTCAGGGCCAGTACGAGAGACAACAAATCGATGTCTCTCTCTCTCTCTCTCTCTCTCTCTCTCTCTCTCTCGCGCGCGCGCGCGCTCTCTCTCAATAACAATAAAATAAAGATAAATAAATAAAAATGTCAAAACCACTCTTAGCTCGCAGCTTACACAGAAACTGCCGTTGGCCCACAGGCTGTAGTCTGCCTACCGGGACCACCGGGAGGCTAGTAAATGTCTAAGAACACACGGCGCCAAAAAAAGACAAATCGAGATCGTTCTCGGGCTTATTAATTTTAATTACCCGTCCAATCATACTGCTCGACCCTCAAACACCTAACATACAGCCCAGCAGCGAGTGTGCGATGGCCACACAGCTGCAGCCCCTCACACGATGGCGTAGCCTTAAGACTTCAGTGGAAATGCTGCCTCTTTAAGGGGATTTTTGCACAAATTTCAAAGTTAAGACACTTCCTATAAATTCACGGTGAATACCCAGGCCACCACTAGCCGGAAGTGCTACTGCAGGAGGCATTTCCAAACTCTGAGACACAATATTAGGGGGGCGACGGTCCCCCTACCACCGCCCCCCACCAAGCCAGGAGGAGTTTCGGTCCGTGTTCAGTAAAAAGAAATCTGGCCAGAAAGAGGTTAATGCCCTTCCAGGGCCGGGATCTGATAAATGGCTGTGCAGAAAGCAGGTTCCCTCACTTTGAGATATGATGTCACTAACCTTTATTGATCCACCATCAGAGAACTTTGCTTATCTCTCTCCTGTGATATACTGGCCCTCCTGAGCTCAACTAGTGTTTAATACACTGCGGGTGCCCTGCGCTCCCATCGCTCAACGCCCGCGGGGCGAGGCTGCCAGGGGGCCGTATTTTATAGCCCGGCCTTGTGGCCACAGAAGACTCCCCGAGACCATGGGGAGAGGACACCCACCTTCAGCTCCTGCCACGCTGCCAGGTCCCAGACACACCTTGACAGAGGGCCAGGGAGGGCAGGACGGGGCACGCCCCCTCTGAGCTTCTCCTTTTCCTTAAGGCTCAGCTCCAGTCCCCGAGTTCTCCTTTCTTTTCCTACCATGAAAAGACAACTGCCAGCGCCCACGTTCATGTGGCAGAAGAAGGCAAGCACCGCCACATCAGAGAAGGGAGTGTCTTGTTTTCCCCTTCCCAAGGTCTCAAGACCTCGGTCCACAAGGAAGTGGAGAACACTGCCCATCGAGGTACCTAACAGCCATTCCAGAAGAACCAGGCCGGGAGGAAGCCAGAGAACACGCTGGGTGCGGCCTGATCAACTCAGCTGCCGGAAAGCAGCAGGGACCCAGGCCTGGGGGCGGCGTGGAAGCCGCCACACTGGGCTTGGTGTCAGTCCTCTCTCCCTCCTCCCAACCACAGACAGACTGTGCAGGGCGCACGGCCTGCGCCACACCCAAGGGTCCGCCAGTGCCAACTCGCAGGGGAGACTGTTACAACAGAAGGTGCAGAGTTGGCATGAGACTCGCTCCCTTCACCCTCACCAACACCAAACGCCCAGGGGGGGCTCTCAAGCTCAGCCAAGACCCCCCGGGTCGCCCCCTGGAGGAGCCGGCGGGCATGGCTGCTTCCCCTGCCCCATCCCTGCCTGCCAGGGGCCCTGGCAACCAGGGAAAGCAGCACGCCCTCCCACTGCCCCAGGCGCCCAGAATTTGCCTAATTGAACATTAACAAGTTGCTACAATAAAGTTCCTCTGTTGTGAGCGAGGAACCTTTTGGGCAACAACAACAGAAGTCTTGTTACAAACTGCTCTCAAAGCCAGGCCTCAGCCTCGACAGGTGTGAACAAGATTTAAACACCTCCTACAACACAATGCTATCCAGACAAAGGGAAAGTCAATCCCAACCTCCTGGGGTTTCTCCTTGTCTGACATCTTCCTCACTCACTCAGCCCAAGGGAGCCAAGGGAAGGTAGAGGAGCTCTCTCCAGCCCAGCTGCAGGGAGACCTCACCAAGCCTGAGCGGGCCACTCCCACCACCTCCGGGGGGCGGTTCTGCAAAGCCTTGGCCCAGAAGGGAGACCCTTCAACACCTCACCCCTGGGCCTGGGTCCCCATGCACCTCCCACGCCCCGCCTAACTCGGCCAGCCAATGAACCTCACTGGCAAGTTTCCCATGTTACGTGACCACCGCAGCTCACCACCCACCTCTCCCACCTGAAAGGCGAGGAGAGCCAGAAGGACGTAGGGGGACGAAGAGGAAGGCCACAGGGCCCAAGCGGTCCTAAGGGGACACAGGCACCTCCTACCGGTTCCTCCCTCGGAATGTGGACACGAGGTGGGACGCCAGGACTGCATTTTTCGTTTTTTTAAAAAAAGGTTTTCTTGAGTGCTGCTCAAGGTAGAAACACATGAGACGTGTGTGTTGGACAAGGAAGGAATTATCTCTCCCATTGATTTTTCACTCTGGAGTATTAGAGAGAACACAGCATTTATCTGGAGATTTCTTCCCAAAGCCGACCACATCAGCGGGCCTTGAAAGGAGCTTATGGGAGGAAAGATCTGCTGACAGCCTTCGTGGAGAGGGGCGGCCCAGCAGGGACTCTGTCAGCCCTAAGTTCCTGCACAGACCTCTGCGAGCAGTTGCCATTGTTATTCAACCTCAAACAAGGGAGTGAGGGCAGAGAGGGGAGTGACTGGGGATACCGTGGGCAAGAGTTACAATGGACAAAGAAGCAAATTCTCTTTCCCTCATTCCTCTCTAATGAGAACTCAAAACAACAACAAAACAAAACCCAAAAAATCAGCTGGCAAAGATGCATTCCTGCCTGGGGCACCCCCTCCTCTGCTTTCTTGTCTACAAACTCTCGGGCATTTTTAAAAAGTGATAAGAAGCACTCATCACCCTGTTTTTATCCGAACATCCATTCTCTCCCAGTGCAAGAGAAAGACTGTCGACATTTTTTTTTTAAGTGAGACACATCCATGAGATATGCCAGGGTGACTACCTCTAAGAGCAGCCACTCTCAACTTTCTCTATTCCAACCTTGGGCGAACCCAAGGGTCAGTAAGAGTGGCCTGCGGACTGTTTATAAAACGCACGTGGCCACCATGACGGAATGAAGCTGTTTCCTAGAAGTTTGCATGGAAACAGCTCCTGTGCACGGAGTCAGGCTGGTTCCTGTCCCTCCTCGCTCCTCCTTTTCCTATCAGAGAAGCAAGGGACTTGCCCCCGCCCTGCAAAGGCCCGCAGCCTGCTCGCTCCAACAGCAAGGAGAGGTTGGGAGGCTCCAGTCCCCTCCCCAGGTAGCTGGGAGGACGTAATTGGTGAGGCAGGAGATTAGAAATATCAGCAGGCTCTAAGTAAGACTTTAATTTACTGGCAGATCAATAGAGCCGGGGTTATATTGGCAAAGTGTCTACAGCTCTATTGACTCACGCAATGCCTCTTATCAATTTATCAGAAATCTGGAAGTCAGAAGATATTGTTTGAAGGGAAAAGGGGAAAAAAAAAAAAGAAGAGACTGAAAGAGTGAGACAAGAGCCCGAGCAGTGAGAAACGGGGTTCCCCAGTGACGAACTCAGTGCAGACTTTTACACCAAAGTGTCTCCGGGAAAGGAGACCGGTACAATGTAACGCAGAGTTCATCGGCCCTTACAGGGCAGGCTCCCTCCACCTTCCCGTGGGATTCCTTCCACAAACCTTGGATTCGAGGGGGAGGGGGGATCCCACCAAAGCAGAAGCTGTTTATTTATCTGTTTGTTCCACAAGGACAGCTCCTCCCTGTGGGTCCAATGATTCCTGCTGAAGCTGCAGGAAGGCCCAAGCACCACCCCCTTTTTTCTCTTTTGCATTCTTGTGCCTCTCCAGCTCCACCTCTGCCAGGTCTCAGCTTCCTTTCCACCAACCCATTAAACACACACACACACACACACACACACAGAACAAAACAAAACAAAACAACCTCCTTAAGTAAAAGGAGTATCTGTCCCAGCACCCCAACCCTCTCAAGGCCACAGTGGCACCTGGTCTCAAGCAGCATAAAGAAAATACAGAAATCATCACACAGGACTCGCAAGAGATTTCACAAATGATTAATCTCCATTGGGAAAGGTGTGTGAACTATCCCAGGTAATACAACAAAATGGGGGTGGGGGGTGGGGGTAGAGAGTAAACATCACCCAACCTAACAAGGAGGGACTCAGGAAGACACTGGTTCCTGGGCATTTCCATCAGGTAACTCTAGGGGGCAGGTCACGGAGAAATAGAGGGCTTGGGCACTCCAGGTATCGGAGGCTGCAGGCAAGAGCAGTTTAACTTGGTTTGGAGAAACTGTGACCTGTTTTGACAATCCATTTTGGTTCCTGCCTCATACAACAAATTTCTGCTTAATTGCTGTTTTGTATTTCGTTGAGACATCAAGTAAACAGTACTTAAGTGTTTCCAGACAAAAACAATAACTCACTAATGACTAAGGCCCTGCTAATTAAAATGTCCCTGTGATGGCGTGACTGGCCCGGGAGCCACCACGGGGAACAGAACTGGCTGGGCCTTGAATGCAAAAACCAGAACACAAACTGAATGGGGGGGGGGGGGGGGGGAGGGTCGTGGAATAAGGCCAAGGCTGGCTTCCCAGTGCTGAGGACACACAGTGGCCCTCTGGCTGCTAAGGGATCCCCTCACTGGGGACTCAGGGGGAGAGGAGGAGGAGGTGGAAGTGGGGGAGTGAGGGCACTGGGGTTTCAGAGGGAATGCCAGATCCCTGAACAGAATGCACGTTCTGGAACCTTGTGGGTAAGTGACCTGGCATGACCCTCAATACTCTGAGTTCCTGCGTTCCCCTGAAGAAGAAAAAAAAAAGTATGTGTATTAAACTGACCAAGTAGATACTTCTCTAGAGACCACACTTCTTACAGGGATGAGGGTCCGAAGCGTGAGTTCCCAGTTACCCTTTAAATGAGAAACGAGACTCAGAAGGATGCATGGAAGGCACATGACGCCACCTGGTCAGTTCAAGTATCCGTCTCCCCAAACAGTCCGGACTCCTAAGTGCACATCGGACAGAGTAACAGGAAACTTCTCTTCCTCCCCAGACAAGCGATCAAAATAACTAGACTTCTCCTAATAGAAGCTTCGCTCTCTGCTCTCCAACATGCGGTCCTGCAGACGGGGGCCCCACAACGTCACTCTTTGCGGCGAAGCATTCAGAACCAGAAAGAGAAAGGGAGGCGGCCAGTCCCCGAGCTGGCAGGGGGCGTGTCCTCCGCCCAGCAGGTTAGAGACCTGCTCGTTAGCAACGGGAGGGGTGGGGAGAGTCATTGAAACCACAGGGGCCTAATACCCATTTGTATTCACACGCAGGCCCTTCAGGGGTATAAAATCGGAGAGGTTGAACTGTTTACATTCACCTAATGCTCAAGTAAACAAATCGGAGGCCGGGAGGAGGGGTCCCGGGCTGGGCCCCTGGGGGTGAGGGAAGAAGGCTGAGGCTGGCTTCCCGGCTCAGAGGACAGAGGCCAGGCTCCCATCCCGGCCCAACCCCGCTTTTCCCTCCAAGCCTGGGCCCTTCAGGACCCCACACGGCCCATCTGGATTGGGCCCTTGGAGGCCATGGAAGCTTCCAGAGGAAGAGGGGGGAGCTGAAGGAAGAAACTCCTCCCTCCTTCCAGGCCACAGGGAGGGGAGTTTGTTGCTGGAGAACTGAGTATTACAAGAGCACCCCCCCCCCCCTTCCTGGCTGCCAGGAAGCCCCCAGCATCTTCAGGCCAGGGCTGCCTGGTGTCCCAGCACATGGCCTGATCACATCCTCTAAAATGTGAGCGGTTTCAACTTGACGGGGAAAGGGGGGGTGGGGGTCCTGGCACTCCTTTTAAATGCAGATTTGAACTTTTCACCCGGGGTCAGACAGCTGCGCTGCTCCATCCCCAGCAGAGGCCGGCGCCGGGGCCACTGCAGCTCACACGTTCACAGTTTTTTTCCTGCCGGCACAGGAGGCCGCCTGCTGAAGGAATCAGATACCTCCCTCCCTACACCCCCAAACCCACACCAGCCTCTCGGCTTACCAGGGGCACAGATCCCACCGTCCGCCCCGAGGAGGCCCTCGAATGGGCAGAGGCTGGTGGGGCGCTCTGGGCCCAGCACCGAGGAAGGAAAACTGTTCTCATCACAGACATCGACTCAGGATGCGAAGATCAATAGCGAGAAGCCGGGTACTTATCCGGCTCTGAAAGAAGCGCCTCCTCTGTGGGGCGCGGCGCGCAGTGGCTCTCTCTGTAACAGAAGCCAGGGGCCAGCCTCCTTGCTGTGGACCCATAAAAACTGTCATGGGAGCGGGACTCGTAATCACCCAGCTTTGGGAAGCCACTTCAGGAGCGAACCACAGAAACATATGAATTACCTTAAAAAAAAAAAAAAAAGTCTAGGCTGGAACGTCTTGCCTCTATCCTATCCCTTATCCTCAAGCACAAGGTGGCTTCGATTTTTCCTTATCGCTCGCTGCCCCTCCCTTTCTTTCCTCCTCCAACCAAAGATGCCCAAGGCCCTAGACTAGGGAAGGATTTCACTGTGTGCCATTAGATGATGTGGGAAATCAGATAGGCTAATAAACACTCAGGGAAGAGGAGTGGCGTCGTGTTAGGACTGGTGGTCTGGTCCACAGGTCCTGAGCAGGGCGGGAGCCTCCCAATGAAAGCTCCCTCCCAGGAACACACCACTTTGCCCAGGCCAACCAATCAGGAGGCCTGCTTGACGCTAGAGAGGGCAGTTCCCAGATTATCCAGGTGTCCAAGGTCCTGCATTCACGGGGGCCCTCTGCTGGGGCCTGGCCCACCTCGGGGCCTCTGCTGGTATTGTCCCTTGGGCACGGCCTTCGAAGCCAGGCAGCTATCTCCACCTCCCCCACCTGCGTGCCACGGGACAGTTTACAAAACATCTTCACGCCAGCATCATATTTTTGCCTCCTAACAACCCCATGAGGATGTCAGAGGAATCATGTAGCTTTTACCCTGCAAACTGTGCAGATGAAGCCAGTACCCCCTGAACCCTAGTAAATTGAAGCAACTGGTCTCAAGGAACGAGGGTGACTCAGCTCCATCTACCAAATGTCTCTGAGGAGCCCAGGGCAGCCCTGCCCTGTCCAGTAGGTCGCCACCAGCCCCTGTGGCCACTGAGCTGATATAACGTGGCTAGTCCAAATGGAGAGGTGCTGTCGGTATAGAATACACACAGCATGTATTCTGAAAGAATGGAAAACGTCTCGATAGTTTTCTTTATATTGATTGCATATTAAAATAACATCCGGGTATACTGGGCTAAATAAAATATCTCCTTAAAATTAATCTCACCAGTTTCGTGTTAATTTTTCAGTGTGGCTACGAGAGCATTGTAAGTTACATGTGCGTGTGGCTCACACACTGTGTTTCGATTGGACGGTGCTGTTCTAGAGCCCTGGCCTGTCTTTCAACTTCAGATTCAGCCAGGACTGAAGTGTTCTTGAATATGACTGAGACAGAATTTTCTTGTCTAGCTTGAACATCCCCCTAGGGCCACAATGTGCCAACTCTCAAAGGGATGCTTTTAATTATGCTGGGAAATGCTAGTATTCAACTAGCCTAATGCCAAATTGCATGTGTAAGCTAAGAAAAAAGAAAAGGTGGAAGGTCAGATGAGTGTCAGCGTTAGGCAGGGTCAGTGGAGAGGTGCCACCGCTTCCAAAATGTTATCAATGACGTCTGAGACCAACCCTCTGCTTTAAATAGTAACGGTAGTAACAAGTTGTTTATTGTGTTTAATACAAGGATTACCTATTCCTCGACTTGTCAAATAGTTCAGCTTGATTTCTTACTACCGAGAGCAGAGTTCTCTCTTTCAACTGCCCTTTCCATAAAATATACCAGCAGGAGCCTGGTACCCGACCCCCACATACACACACTGTACGGTGGGTGGGAAGGGAAGGGAGAGAAAGGGGCAGAGAACACAGAAATGGCCCCTTTTCTATTAGAAAGTGGCCTACCCTACCCTAGGGATCACAGCCCAGACTCATTTCTCCATGCAAATGAACTTTTTAGCTACCTCCGGGAAGAAGAAAAGCTGCACAGATGCGGAAGGCCCATCCTGGGGCACACAATTACAGCCATTTGCATTCCTCCCGCGGCAGGATTAGCACAGGAATGTGCTTTGCAGCTTTGTGGGGGGAAAGGGAGTTTAGGAAGAAAGGAATGGGGGGGGGGGGGATTTCTCCCTGGTCTGTCCATCCGAAGCTCTATGATACACCACCACTGCTCTGCGTGTCTGAAAGTGGAAATAACTCCTGCTCGGGCTTTCTGAAGAGGGGGAGGTTGAAAAGGCCAGGGAGGGGGAGTGGGGCCAGGAAGGCGGTGGGGGGAGGGGAGGGAGGGAAGGGGAGGGGCTGCGTGAATTAGGGGAACTGCCCCTCCTGGTGCTTTGATCCCCACGGTCGTCGCTAGGAGAAACCAACTTTTCTCCTCGGGTTAATCAAAACCAAATTACTCAGGAATGTGGCAGGACAGGTCTGAGCTTCCAGGTCCCTTTGTCTTTGAGGATTTAAAATGAAATAATTTTTTTAAAGCAGATGGCAGTGGTTTAGGGGATAGGTAAAGTGAAAAGTCTGAAAGAACCTTAGGTCCCATCCTCAACCCACAAGAAAAAAAAAAAAGATGAAACATAAATCTACTATAGTTTATCAATAAATAAGTTATTTTATAAATTAAGGCCCAAAAGAACGTTCTATCTTATTGCCCAGCCCCCCCCCCCACAAGAGTCCCTTAAACTATACCTTGTCAAAGTGCAAGAAACAGTGCAAGATGTAAGAGGCACCAGATTATAAAATGTACCATGAAAAGAGAAGCGCGCCCCCCCCCCCCCCCCCCCCCCCCGCAAGCTCAAGAACGTATTTTTTCCAAGAACAAAGCTTGGGAGTATTTTGCGGTGCGAGGGTCTGCCTGGGGAATACTGAGGTAGGAAGGGGCACATCCAGTCACTGTTCAAATGCACGGATCAAATCCATGGTGACTCTGTAAACTCTGGGATGTCTTTAAGTTATAAGACGAGCAGCATTCAGGGGACGGCTCAGTGTCGGGATGAAGAGATCCCCTGAGTGAGGGAGGATATCACTGCTCATCTGCTGTCCAGGGACAGCTAGGACCTCGCTAGGACCTCACCACCCAAAACTGTCCACCAGCTCACTAAGAGCAAGTGCTGGGTGCGCTGAATGCAGTTTCAGTAACTCAAGAGGCAACAGGAAAAGGCTGACCTCAGAGATGAAAGAAGCCTGGGGCTCGGAGCTAGCTATATTAAGGCCCGCACACCTCCCTGGCTCCCACCTCAGGCAGGCTGTGGCACTGTGCGAGGGGTGGGCCTGCACTCCAGGCTACTGGAAACTCCACAATGCAACACCCCGGGGCACACTGTTATTAGGGACAGCACCCAGGAGCAGTAACATGAACAGCTCTTTGTGCATTAGAAAATGCCACCATGTGTTACTGCAAAACCTGATCAGCCCTCACTGCCCCCTTCCAAATAAAAAAAAAAAAAAAAAGATAAAATAAACAAAGGGAGCACCACCAGTTAAACTACTGGAGCCTGGACTCAAAAGATAAAATGAGGCCAACGCACGCAGGCCTGACTACCAGCTTGCCATACATTGTAACTGGCCCCAGGCCTATGGTTATCTGGGAGGTGGCACTAAAGTAACTTTTAAAATACTCTTCCCCTTATCTTCAGGCCAGAACACACACATGCATCACCCGCCTTAGATCTCTGCCATTAGTGGTCCATTTAGATTTTCCAAAACAAGGTCATCCCACTAGGCCCTTCCCCTGCTTCCGGTCGCAGCTGCGGACTTTCACCCCCTTCTCCAACAAAAGGGACCTTGTACACAAAATTAACCCGAACCATTAGTCTTTGCGGTGTGAGAGAGTACACTGAGCCCTCGGGATATTTACCCTCCTGCCAGGCCCGGCCCAGGGTGCTGCCCGCGGCCTCCCCCTCAAGGCCGGGGAGCTTCCCCAGAGATTAGAGGCCCAGCTCCCCGAGCCTCCGCGCTGCACTGCAGCTGTGCAGCCAAGGCCCTACTTTTCAGAAAATAAACACAAAGACTTTTTTTTTTTTTAAGAGAGAAGGAAAAAACTTTCTTCCAGGCCCAGTAACTGTAGAAAACGGGTTGGAAGGGCCAAAATCATCCCAGGTACCGCTGAGCTGTCCAATAGGGGAGCCACCAGCAACACAGGGTTCCTGGGCTCTGGCATTCCCAACTGCTGAAACAAGAATGTCAGGGCGATATTGTGGGCGGCATACAATATATCTTAAACTTCATTCCACCTGTTCCTCTTTGCATTTTATGAAAGGGACTACTAAAAAAAAAATACAATTACGCATGAGGCTCCAGTTCTATTTCTATGGGCCGGCACGCCAGAGGATGAAAATGTTACAGCCTCAAACACAAGCCCATGGCCATGCCCTAACAGGAAGTGCTTAATCTGTAAATGCTAGCAAGGCCCTAAAATGAAGCAAATGGCAGTATCTGGTGTCAGCGAGGCGGGATCACGGACTTGGAGCATGCTCACCAAGTATGTCTAGCTTGGGGGGGGGGGGGGCTCGTGTCTTTTTAGCAAAGAGGAACAAATGCAACCTCTACCGCAGCGATTCTCAACCGGGGCCATTCTACCTCCCCCGCAGAGAGTGGGCAATTCCTGGAGACTGTTTTTATTGTCATGATGGGAGGTGGGGTGCTAGCAGCACCCAGTGGAGATGGCCTAGTAGACGGGACGCTGTTAAACATCCTATGGTGCACAAGACGACTGTCACCCTGAACAGAGAATGATCAGGCCCCACGTGTCAACCGTGCCCTGACATAACCAGACACAACCAGGAAGGGACTAGATGCGAGTCCCAAGCAAGCCCGCTTTTAATACTCAGACTTCCAGGGCACAGGGCTGGAAGGGGCATCGCTTTGCAAAATGGCTTCTCTGCAGGTTTCAGCATTGGTAACAGGTTTTAGTGGGATAAACAATGTGGGCAAAAAAATAATAACAACAACAAAAAGGTTAAAACTATATTCAGTTTCTCACCAGACTGAGTGTCAAGGGTTGATAGGTCTGGCCAGGTCTGTTTTTCAAGCTAGTAGGGGAGAAGCAGGGTTTAAAGCTCAGGGCAGGGCCAGCCGAAGCCCCCTGCACACAAAGTGCTGCCTCTCGTGGAGGATTCCAACTGGGCAGCTACGGGCCGGCCCAGGGCCCCACCCCTGACCACACAGGTTCCTGTGACCGGTGACAGAGCAGCGGCGGAGACACTGTGATTGGGCTGCAGGGGCAGGAAGGGGACAGGGCAACGGAGGAGGAGGCAAAGACAGGAAGAGCACAGAGATGAATGGGAACAGCCCCTTCTCAGAGCCAGGCTGGGAGGCACTGCAGGAAGGAGGGGGGGGGGGGCGGGGAGGGCACATGATAATTAACTCAGCAAGTTGATAGTATTTGCATATAAATGCCTCCACAAATCACTACAAACAAGCCAGGACAAGTCAGGCCTATTAGCATATACAAGCCAGCCTGGGAAGGCCTCTCTAGGTGGGTCATTGAGGGGGCTGCTCACTTAGAAGGCCGCCTGCCAGCTGGGGGGCCGGGTGGGGGGCATGTGGGGGGAGGGAGGGCTGGGGAGGACAGTGACATTGTCTATTTCAGACTCTTTCACTCCTGAACTCAGATGAAGGATGTCAAAAAGAACTGTCCTTTCATCTAAGCCCATAAGGGAAGAGCGAAAAAATACTGGACCGGTCAGTTTCCCTCTTCTAGGGTGTGGGGAGACAAAGGTAGCGGAGGCCATGAGCAGCAACAAAAGAAACACAAAGGAAAAGGCTATGGGGTTGGAACCAACCTTTGTGGAGAGGCTGCTCAATATGCTATACGCACAATAAAGCCCTGTCTTCCATTTCATTTCATTTCCTCTGTAAATGCAGGGCGTCTATTATGCCCATTTCACAGGTGAAGGAAGGGAGGCTCAGAGAGTTTCAATGATTGGTCCACAGCCACACAGTGAGGCCGGCGTTGAGCTGGGCCTCAAGCCTGTGACCCCAGCAGACGGCTGGAGCTTGAAGCCAGCTTCCCAAAGAGCGGGCTCCGTTTCATTCATCTCTGCTCCCGCCAAGGAACTGAGTGTGAACCACGGGGCCCCCACTTCACGGGCTGATTCACTGGTCCTGACGGGGACCCCACCTTTTGTAATTATCTCACTCCTTCAGCCAATGAGGAGGACTGCACCTCCCTCCAATCAGACACTGGGGAGTCTGCACCGTTGTTCCTCTCCCAGCCAGTGGCTCCACTGTCTGGACAGTTGTTACGGATTCCCCAACAAGGACAAAATCAATGAATGGTCCTTTCCCAAAAGGCGTAGAACAGTGGTTCTCAACCTTCTGGCCCTTTAAATACAGTTCCTCATGTTGTGACCCAACCATAAAATTATTTTCGTTGCTACTTCATAACTGTAATGTTGCTACTGTTATGAATCGTAATGTAAATATCTGATATGCAGGATGGTCTTAGGCGACCCCTGTGAAAGGGTCGTTCCACCGCCAAAGGGGTCGCGACCCACAGGTTGAGAACCGCTGGCGTAGAAGTTCTCTCCTTTCCCCCAAAGATTCTTCTGCCTGGGTCCATACCTACTGAAGGAAACCCTGCTTCTCTCCTCCTCTTTGAAAAAGTGGGGGAACCACTATTTTCACTTCTGCCATGGTTTACCTGGAACCGCATTTTACAAGTAAGTCAAGTAGCACGTGTTCACATTGTCAGGTACACAGACAGACAGTCCTCAATACCCGAGTATAAAGGCGATGCCACTCAGGAGCCTGACAGATCGGAGGGGCCATTTATAAGCAGTTGCTGTCGCCGTGACAATCAACCTCCTCATTCACACTGAACCCACGGGCCTCTTCCTTGTGTTCAAAAGTGGCAACCATGCAGATGGTCCACAGAGAAATAGGAGGCAAAAACCGCTCCCCCTCCGAGCCAAATGGACATTACGAACCAAGGCCCTGCGCCAAGAGCATTTTAAAAACCAGGGCCTGGAATGGTGGAAGAGGCTTGCATTGTTTCTTGAGCAGTTAAGAAAAATTGTTTTAAAAAAGTTTGTTGTTGTTGTGTGTGTTTTTTTTTTTTTTTTAAAGGGAAAAGTTGCTGAGAAGGAGAAAAAAGGCACACACGTGGTCTTTAGCGTATTTTCGCTGGACAAAGACGTCAGGAAAAGAAAGGCTGAGTTGCTCAAAATAGGCCACTCAGAGACCAGAAGTGTGAGAAGCAAATAAGTTCATGTCTACACATACGTACTTTTTATAGATTTACAGGAGTTTAAATTCTTTTGAAAAGAGCTTTTTATACACAGAAGGGAGACTTCCATATTTGAACAGGCACTTATATGACTTTAGGGGGGGGGGGGCTGCAGGGCTGAAACGAAATATCACATTAAGCCCCTTGGTCTTTTCACTCAGCTAATCTGACTCCAGCCTCTCCACTGAGGAGCTTCAAGCGAAAAGACAGACAGCCGCCTGTGAGCTGGAATTTTAATACTGAAACACAGAGCCCACGACAGCAATGTGCACAGGCACAGGCCTCATTCAAAATCTAGCTCAGACAACAGACCCGGAGAATTCTTCTCCAGTCACATTCCTGGATCAACTGGGCACCACCACCAAGAAACACACAAGATTGTTCTTTAGCCCACTCCCCAAGGGCCCCCGAGTAACTCAGGCTTCTAATTCATTAAGAAGTCTACAAGCCCCCATCATGCTTAACCACCCAAGTCCTCTCTTTAGGTAACATCACACACACACACACACACACACACACACACACACACACGAAGAAGAGGAGGTGGTGGAGGAGGGGGGGGGCAGAAGGGGGGAGGAGGGGAGGAGGGAGCAGTCATCAATGCCTGGTCTCCAGAAGCAACCAAGTAGGGGGAGGTCTCACTCCCAGATCAAAGGTCTGTGGCTGAAATCACTCTCAGGACAGTGCGTGAAATCGGCAGCAGATGAAAATTCCACCGTCTTTTCACAGAGGCCAACGGAGCCAGTCTTCCTGGTTCAGAGTCTCCCTGCGGATGACTAAAGACACTCCATACACTCCCAACTGTTGCTCCAAAAGACCCACTTAAAATTAAAGATGAGATAATCATTTGGGAAAGCCTTTCAGGCCATTATGTGATTAGCAGAATGGAAGAGGAGCAGGATCAGGTGCTTCCCCATCCTCACAAGGAGCAGAGTGGCTGCCAGGGGGCTCGGTGGTTAGTCCCAAACCAGCAGCAGCAGCCAGAAGGGACAAGCATGGGAGGAGAAGTCACTGACCACACTGCCCATCCCAATCCTGCCACGGACGCCTTAGACCAACTGCAGGGAGGGAAGAGGAGGGAAAAATCTTGGAGGTGGCACAAAATTCAAAGAAGGAACAGCTGAACCATCCTAGACCCTCCCCTCTCCCAACTCCTCCAGCACACAGGAGGCCTGCTAGCTAAGGCTGCTCTGGAGGGGTGCACATCAAAACCCCCATGCATTAATCCTCATGTTGACAAGGCTGTATGGCGACCCCCGCCCACCCAGCCGGGGATGGGAGAAGGGCTCACCCAAATGCCAGATTAAGCCCAGGCATTTTGCTAAGAGGCCCTGTCTGGGGTTAAAACCCACAAAACTGTAGTCTTGCTCTGAAATGAAGCCAAATTTGCCACCCAGCAAACTTTCTATGTCTCTTACCCCATTTTTATTCACACCCTTATTTCTGCAAAAGCAAGGAACTCCAGGAATTAAGGGTGAAAGAAGGGGAGAAACAGCGGGGGGGGGGGGGGGATCACCTTTAAAAGTAACCAATAAGAAGCTAAGACACCTTCTTTGGGCAAAGAACTCTCTAGAAAGGCACCCACCAAGGCTGAAGCACTCAAAACCTTGTCCTCACCATCCCATCCCCTGCCGCACAGAATGAAAACCAGAAGAAAACACTCACGTTGTCTCTGTGCTTCTGAAGCTTTGGCACAGGCTGTAGTCAATGCCCCAGTTTCCATCCACATAGAAGTCATTTACCACATTAGCAGAGAAAAAGCCCTCTCCCATCTGACTGTCACTTCGCACATGTTCAGAGAGAACAATCTGGCAGCCAACTTTAAATCACAGAGAAAAGAAATCTGACAGTTGTTGATGTTGTAGTTCTCCCCCTCAATCTGGATTTTGAGAGAGGCTTGCCAACGAGCCAAGACTGTTGCTTGGGTCTCTCCCTCGGGGCAGTTTGACTCAATCTTAGCTTCTGTGTGTCTGTTTCTCAATCTGAGCAGCCTAAGGACTCAGGACACCACCGCTCTTTGGTCAGAACAGGCACCTCTCAATGTTTGATTGAGATCAGCTCCTGCAGAGGAATTCCTTTGGCTGGCTGCTAGTAAAACTGGGTTCCCTTTCTCCCTGACTACAGTGTCTAACCCAGGCAGAGGCCTGGGATTCAGAGCTGTGATTTCTAACAATCACCATTGCAATTCAATTCTCCTACCAGAGCCTGTGGAGACCCCTAGGAAGTTCACCATCATGGAATGTGCCTTCCTGTGGTGTTTTCACCGGACCCCCCCATCCTGGTTAATTACTCCCGTCTTGGGGACCAGAGTAGGCCAAGGAGCCCCAGCACTACAGAAATAGGCCAGGCTAAGAGCAAGCAAGCATTTTAATAACAAGCGAAAGTATAAACCACAGCACATACTGCGCTGCTTGAGGTTACTGATGGGGGACGTCAGGTGCATTATCCCTGAAATACTGGCGAGTGTGAGAGGGAGCCTGCAAGGTTGTTCGGGCAGAATCACAGTTGCCTCTCCTACTAGGCCAGGCCAAGCCCTTCGGGTTAAGAAGCCAGCCAGCTACTCTCCAAAGTGGTTGTAAAGACAAGTCACTTTCTTCCCCTTCAAGTAATTCCCACCAATTTCCGACACTTTCACAAAGCCCTGCTTGGTCACTTACATATTTGCTTCTTAACATAAAACTGTTGTAACTCTGAAAAAAAAAAAAAAAGAACTTCTTAGGTGAGGGTCTGCTTTGGGTCCTTGCATTTCTCACATTAAGACTTCAGAAGCACCTGAACTGGTTTGGCTCAGTGGATAGAGCGTCAGCCTGCGGACTCAAGGGTCCCAGGTTCAATTCTGGTCAAGGGCATGTACCTTGGTTGCGGGCACATCCCCAGTGGGGAGTGAGTGTGCAGGAGGCAGCTGATCCATATTTCTCTCTCATGGATGTTTCTAACTCTCCATCCCTCTCCCTTCCTCTCTGTAAAATATCAATAAAATGTATTAAAAAAAAAAAAAGACTTCAGAAGCAAAATAAATAAATAAATAAATAAATAAAAAATCCTCAATAGTAACAGTGACAATAAGGACATGCTCCCTGGACACCACTTGTGACCAGAAATAAAGAGACGGAGCTAAGTCATCACCAGCCCCAGATAATATTTTGCTAGTATTTATTCTAATGAACTAACAACCTCTGGGTCATCCAAGGTGAGCCAGGCCTGTCCTGGAAGTGTCTAGTAATCATCATTTAAAATAATAATGAAAACTGAAATCTCGCTTATTTTAGCTCCTTGCCACTGGGCAGTCCAACTGGCACCAAGTTTACAAGGCAGTTAAACCCGTTCCAAATCCGTTCTGAAAGCATCAAGAAGGAAGGCACTTCGCTGTCCTGGTGGGAGGAGCCACACAGAGGCCTGCTGGGAGCACTACTGTTTTAGTTGGGTCCTTTCCACCCAGCCTGAGCATTCATTTGTGCAAATAAAAGACGGAAGGGAAGAAACCAAAATTAAAGTTTCAGGTGGTTGGGGAAGCAGCACAGATTTTTTTTTTTTTGGGGGGGGGGGGGGGGGGAGAATAAGCAAGGGTTTCTCAATAGTTCCCTGTCAATCAAAAGTGTTTTCAGGAGAACTGGAAAACAGCAGCTCCTTCCCACCGAAAGTGCAGCCATTTCAAAAGAGAGTTGGGAAAGGGAGGTGACCCATGTCATAAAGACAGTAGGTCTTCAAGCCACTTAATTCCTTGTGATTCTAAAAGGACTATTTTTAAATCGGAAAAGTGCTTGCTTCTGCATCTGCCCCATGTTGTTAAATAACACTTGTGTAATTAAATAAAAGAGCCAAGGGTGACCCTCGCCCATTCTGAGAGGCACTTACACGCTCCCTGAAAACATGCTGGAAACGAAATGCAGACAATCTCCTTAGTCCTGTAATTTAAAAAACGGAGAGAGGAAAAGTTTCACTTGGCCTTCAGGGCCACACACCGTCGGAAAGGGGCGGGGGGGGGGGGGGGGGGTTGGGGTCTCTGCAAAGTACAATGAACCCAAATACAGGTGTGCAAACATCCAGGTATGTATGTACCTCTCCTCCAATGACCCTATTCTTGAAACCCTTAAATTATTTAGAATTGCGGTCTCCTGACTTCCCTCACACCCCACCTCTGTTCTCTAATTGCTTTTCGTGTTTGGGTTGGGTAACGAGAAGGATTTGGAATCTCGGGCCACCAGTGGCAGTTCTGATAACAAGGAACAGGCCCACGCTCCTGGCCGGGGCCTTGCTCGATCAGGTTACGTTGGAAGGTGTATGTTTTCCTCTCAAAGGCAGTCTCGGCCCCAGCACTCAGGCTTCCCTCTCCAGCCCAACTCCTGGAACTCGTGATTTTTAGGGTTTCCCCTTGAAAACGATCCAGAAACCACAGCCATTAAAAGAACATGAAGGTTTGACACCTCCTGAATTTAGGAATGAGGGGGACTCCAGGGGCCAGCTCTACAAACTCGCACCTGCTGCTTGATGGCAAAGAAGCGAAGTTCCCAGCTAGTGTGAGCTTTAAATTATCCTCTATTTATTGAGTGACTTGTCTCCAAAGATCTCAGAGCGAGGGATGAAAGAAGATGACGTGTAACTTTCTATCTACCTTTAAGGTTTAAGTTTGTTTTCCTTGCTGTGCTTTGATGCATTCTGCCCAGCAGGCCCAGTGTGCGTGCGGGGAGAGGCCTTCTCCCTGTGCCCAAGTGTGTCCTCTCTGAGTGATCTGTCAGTGGCTTTCAGGGTCTGCAGGCCAGTTAAATGACACAAACAGAGGGTGGGGGGAGAATGACCCTTCCGGATTCACCTGTGCCTGGGCTTCATTTAAGCCAGTTTATAGACCGTGCTTGCGCCAGGCCATGCACTCAACTACCTTTGCCCTCCATCATGACAGCTCAGGTATGTCTAAAGCAGACAGGACCATTTCCCAGAAAGCTCTTTCCTCTAAGCCTACAATAATTTTTATTATTATTATTGTTTCTGCTACTGACCTAACTTGGACATTCCTCCTGCTCCTTTAACAGGACAAACATCTCAGCTTTCCCTCTCGACCACCCCCATCCCTTCGGAAATGAACGCTGCTCTGGTTTTCCCCAGAGTGCAAACAAACTAAAATTAGAGGGTGGTCCAGTGGCTCCGCCTGCCAGCTCCCTCCAACTGCTCCAACAACAAGCGCGTTTTCCACACTGTTTTGAACGGACCAGTGACTTCTTTGGGGCTGAAAAAGGTGCATGTCTAGGCGGGGGGGGGCCCCAAACTTTGAAATGACACCGGCACCGCAAGTACTCAGAAGGCAGGGACTGATCCAAAAGCCCAGGAAGTACAGGAGGGAGGGGGAGAAAGATGGGAGAGCGCAGAGGAGGAAGGGCTTTCCTCTGTGCCCAGCAGAAGGCAGAGGCTCTCGTCCCGGGTAGGTTCCAATTGGATCTCGCAGTTCCAGGGCCTCCAGCCTGCCCTTCCCCCACATGCCCCAAGAGAATGGGAAGTTCAGCCAAGACTCACAGCACCTGCCTGCAGCTCCAGACCGGCTGCGTGAACCGGGCGGGCCAGCCGGCGGGGGAGGCGGCTCCACTCACCTGGCACACAAAGGCTCCGCACACCTCCGGCGGGAGGAGGCACTGGCAGGTCCGAGGGCCCGGGCAGGCGCGACAATGGGAAATTCCAGCGGCACCGGAGCCCCAAACTTACCCACCCCAGGCGGCATTCTCGCTACCTCCCGCTGCCCCCGGGGCCCTGAGGCGGCTCTGCCCAGGTGGAGGGGGGCCGCAGGCGGGGGAGGGGGGCTCATGGTGGTGGCGGGGCAGGCGGTCGCCCCTCCCCGGGAGGGAGGGTCCCCGGGCTCCGCGGAGATGCACCCTAGGGGCGCTTCGCAGAGTCCCCGGCCCCGGCCTGCCCACCGGCTCGGCCGCCCTCCTGGAATCGCTTTATGTAAATGAGGCTCCGCTCGCGGCGGCGGCGCTCACCGCCCTCGGAAGGGGGGCGGGCGGGGCGGGGGGCCTTCAGGGATCCACATTACACAGCAACAAAGCGGAAGGTTAATTTGAAACTCACAGCCCCGCCGCAGCTCTGCTCCCCGGGCAAAGCCTGACATCTACAGTCGCGCCGGGCGCAGGCCGGGTGCCGGGCGGCGGCAGTGGCAGTGGCAGTGGCAGTGGCCGCGCCCGCGGGGAGCGGGGCCGCACGCCGGCGCCCAGGCCCGAGCCCCTCTGGGCCGCGCTCCGGGCACGGGCTTCCGGGCGGGCCGGGCTGCGCGCCGGGGGACCGGAGCCCCGAGCGGTCCGGCGTGAGCCTCCCCGCAGCCCGCCAGGTGGGGACAAAGCGGGGACCTCCCCCGGCGCTGACCCCTCGCTCATCCAGAGTCAGGAGGCGGCCTAGAAGCGGGCGAGGAGAGGGGGACGCGCCCTGGGCCACACGAAGGTGCCTGGGGTCTCCGCCCGGGGCCAGCGGGCTCTCGGCCCCGTCCACTCCGCGGCCCGGCCCCTCGAGCCTGGGGGCATGAGCCAACGCGGACAGGAATTTATTTGAAACACACACACCCATCCTATTAACTGTTTTACAGAGCACTTCTGTTTCTCAGCTGCAGAAACTTACAAAAACACCCCCTGCTCCCCATTGAGAGTTTAAGGACAGAGTTTTTAATGAGAAGAAAGAAAAAGAGAGGAAGAAAAAGAAGTGAAAAGGCTTCTCGGTTTGCAATTAAGTCTCTTTAACAAGACTCTCCTGATAAAGCCACACAGGTTCCGATCGGTACAGAGCACGCCCTTCACAGGGACATTCTACTGGGGGGTCAGATTTCACACGGCCACCCCAGTTGGTCAGAGCAATCGCTGGACACTTTTCTGTCTCCCCAGGTTCGCCTTTCCCATTCTGCTGTGCCAAGGGAGCACCCCAGAAGTCTCACCGGAAGTCCCTTGTCCCCCCTGCCAGGACCCCAAGCTCAGTCTGAATTTACTCTGGATTCTCTGGGCACAGAGAGGCACCTGCTTCCCCCTTTTCTGAAAGCCACCCACCCAGGCTGGCCCCACAGCCCGGAGAGTCCCTTCCGACTGCACAATAATGAACCATGCAAGTGTTAGAAATATAATAAGCTCATGAGGCGAAGAGCTGCATGTATGGAATCGTATTAGCATTAAGCACACATGGATGCAGGAGGCAGAGGGATGCCTGGCTGATGAAAACTATCATGTCACCATGTACAGGGCATATTACACAATATAATTTGGGTTCAAATTAATGTAAATATCTAACTTGTTGGAGACAGACAACCCCTCTTTCCGTTTTAGTCCAGAAGAGACTCCAAAAAAAAATTTTTTTTTTAAATTTTTTTCAGCTAGGTCCCTGGGAGAAAAGGCTGCCTCTAGGGAATCATGTCCGATTAGGGACAAAGGAAAGCACAAGCCAAATTCTGTCACACATGAGAGGGTAAGGGAGGGGGGCGGGGAGTGAAGAGGGAGGAAGGAAAGTAGAGGATGATTTCATAAAGCAGAGTCTGATCACCGCGGAGCTGTTTTCAGACCGCCTGACTTCAGGCCCAAGAACAGGTGGTGTTTTCAAAACACGCTATTATTTATATTAGCCACGTGAGTTGAGAACACCTTAAAGAAAACCAATTAATAATTTAATTGAAAAAGTGACTATGAATAATACATGAAGATGATGATGCTAGCAATAATGCAAGCAACGTGGCACATGCCCCACAGACAGGTCCCTGGAAATCTCCTCAGGAAAAATGAAGGCTCCAGGCCCCACTCCTTACCTGGAAGCAGCAACCCAGGGCCCCTCAGCTAAATTCAAGGGAGTGAGAACATGTTTATACTCCCAGGAAATCTAATTTTGCTGCTTTGTTTGAACTTTTATTAACAGGGGGCAACCTAGTAATCTGGTGACATCATCAACCTGTGGGCCTATACATAAATATCTTCAATAAAATAAAAGCTAGAAAGCCCAAAGAACCAGCTATAAAATACTCTGGAAGGATGAGGAGGTGCTGGAAACAAGGCCCTGAGGGGATCTGCCCTGATACCGCCAGTGTCCCGCCTGCAACCTACCTCCAGCCCCTTAGAGGCCTGACAAATAGAAGGAAGAGCAACCAAGATCCCTTTCCGCTCTCGTAATCTGGCACCAGCCACACAGGGTGAGGCCTGGTCAAGCTTGCCTTTGTTACAGGCAGAAAATGAACAGGTAATCCACAGGCAAGTGATCAATGGCCTCTACCATTATGAATATAAAGGACTGCACAAAAGCTGGAATGTTACCTCTACTAAAACTTATTTTCATCACCAAAGAAAAGAATACCTCTTCAGAGGGAATTTGCAACTTTTGCGCTTACAAATGGAATCCACAGTTTCTCTGAAATGCATCTTGCGAATGCTGTCCTGTGACTGACTCTGCAAGGCCCTGGCTCTTCTGAGGGCAGCTGCCTGCGGATCAGCGATCAGCCCTCGGCCTGCCCAGCAGGGCCAGCCCTGCACTCTCGCTGCCCTGTCCTGAACGCTGTTGACAAACCCACTCTCAGAAAAGGCGATTCCTGCTTCCAGTTCTCCATAACTAGGCTCATCTCATCTGGAAAGCGTAATTGGCAACAGCCGAAAGGATAAATATTTAAAACTAAATCAGGGGATGCTAACCCCTTCCCTACTCCTCCCCTTACTCACTCTCCAAACCAGAGGCCAGCCCCCCTAAGGCTTCGCTGGCTGGTAAATTACAAAGATCTGAACAGAGCCAACTGGCTTCTCCCGCTCTCTTTCTCTCTCCCCACATACACACTCAGTCTCCAATGCTGCATCCTTCCCCTTCAGCAAAGGTAAATATGATCTCTGAGCTGAGATACAGTGAAAGTCAGCATTCTGACTTCTTGCTAAACCTGGGCTCTATTTCACAGCACAACTGGGTTTAGGCAGATTTGTGTATTCTTCCAGATCCCTCTGTTTTTATTAAATTATACATACACATTGATTTTAAAACTAGTGCTTAAATAACCTTGAGGCTTTAACAAAGAAAAAAGCCGGGGGGGGGGGGGGGGGTCTCATGAATAGTCCCTGAAATAAACAAGGAAACATTTGGAGCTGAATGCCCAGCTATCACCCCATCATTTCTAGGCAGTTATATTTACGGGCCTGGCACCTGCTGGGTGGTCAGGACCTCCTGGGTCTGGGACAGAATGCAGGCTCTCCTGAGAACAACCCACACCCAGGCTGCTGTGCCAAGGCCTACACACAGATGTTCTGATTCACATTTCTCTGACACAAACCTCAAGGCCTCCATCTATCGCTACAGTGCCAATTCCATAGATTAATTTTACCCCCAAGTCGTAGGTGGAACATTATCTAGCTTACTTACCCACCCTCCCCAGCTCAGACCCTAAATCTGTCAATGGCACACATAAGAAAGACACAAATGAGTAAACATTTTTAAAGAAACTGTGATTGGGAAGAGCTTTTCCAAATTAATGTTAAGTTACAAAGCCCCGTTTAAGAAAGCAGAAAGAAATAACTTGCCTTAAACTAGCTTTAAAAACGTTAGGTAAAAAGCTCGCTCTCTTTCCTTCTTTTTTTTTTTTTTAAACAAAAAAATATTATTTCTGAAAGGGCAAAGAGAATTTGTCATGCAAGACTTTTATACCCAGGGGGATTCTTACATTTGTGTTTCTAAACCTTGAAATTGAGAATTTTAATGAAAAGGCAGACAGATGCTTAAGGACAGCATCGCAATCAAGGTCCATACATTACAGGAGAGGAGGGACGCTTTGTTTGGGGCCAGGAAAAAGAGGTGGATTCCGTCCCTGCTGTCTGACACATCCCTGTGCACTCGGCCTGACACCACTGAATTCTTGGAGGGGAAGCAGGTTGGAGGCAGAAGAAAGGAAAAAGGAAACTGGAGAGGAAAGAAAGGGGGGAGGGGACATGGCTTCTTTATATAAATCTTGTATGTGTGGTGTTGTTTTTTTAAATTCTCAACACAGCATCAACCCCACAGTATGTGCCAACAATTCCCCTACACATGCATTAAAACAATCAATTAAACGATCTACCAGGAGCACAATAACCAAGATCAGATTTTTTTTTTTTTTTAATGAAGAATTTCATTTGGGTTTGCATTTCTTTCCCATCAAGTGACCACTTTTGGGGACAGGATTCTAAGAGATAAACAAAAGATGACCCTTTTCACACTTGCCCCCCAAATGATTCTGGAATTCCATTTTCTTATCTTTTTTATTTTAGTTGCATTTCTGTTCGAAATCTGCACTAATCTGATTTAAGAGCTCCGAGCTGAAATTTCACATATCCTCCAAGTCAGCCGGCCAGTGTTTTAGAATTTGGATTTCTATTGAGGCTGTTCCAATCGCCAGTGAGGCCTACGATAAAATGTGCTTCATGCTGTTCCGTTTGTCTCTCTGCAGACAAATAGAAACTGTGAAATTTAAAGAATGGATGAAAAAAAAAAAACCTAAAACAAAGAGGTTAAAAAAATAGGACAAATGTTTTTGCTTTTGTGTCTGCCTGGAGCAATTGTTTGGGGGAGTCTGCATTGACAATAACCATGAGAAGGCCATCTAAAGGCGATGCGCGCACAAGGGGACTCCTTGCCTGCTGCCTTTGGTCTGGGAGAAAAAGCACCTTAGCTCCATTCTCCAGGAACAAAAGGCCAGGGCCACGGAAGGGGGGAGAGGTTACTGGGGCTTTCACATGGAGCCAAGTGTCAATGCAGGTTCATTTTTCACCCGTCTTAGTTGGAAAGCAGCTCGGTGAACTTCCTAATGACTGCTTCTCCCTCTCTCCCTATTATTTCTAAACCTGAAAGAACAAAACAATAATATTTTTTTAAACCTAAAACCCATCATCCTATTAGAGGAAAGCCCTGAGGGCCTATGGTCAGTTTTTCCTCCTTCCTCTCCCCACCCTACTTTTTATTTTTGGAGGAGGGGGGATTCCCATTGTAGATCACATGGAAATAAGAAACGCTGGACACTGAGGTCATTTTTAGTAACACCAGAACGGCCTTTATGTCTACAAAAAGGCAGAGAGCAGAAGAAAAAAAAAACGGAACAGGGATGGGAGGTGATGGCTGGGCGGCTGTGGGCAAGGCCTGGAAACATTTCCTTTTTTTCACAGCATGAAGTGGCTAATGCCAGCTTCAGATATGCAACTGAATCAAAGTCATCCTTACAAGGTTGGGTGTTTTTTTTTTGGGGGGGGGGGAGGGGGTGAATGGAGAAAGGGACAACAACGATGTATTAACAACATAGACAAGGTGTGTGTGTGTGTGTGGGGGGGGTGCTTCAGAGAAAGGAAGCCGAGATGAATCACTGCGTGCCATGAAAATACCAGGGCAAGTGGATGTCGGAGTGTTTAACCAGCTTCGAAGCTAGAAACATCTTCCCCAGCGGCCAAACCCTAGGACGACAAGGCAGTGACATGCAACTCTCAGCCTTTGAACCCAGACCTGGCAGCTTAGGAGTGTGCACCCCCCCCCCCCTTCCCCAGGCAGCCACAGGCTCTGGCTGAAAAGCGAGGTGGGGGAGAGGGCCCTGCGAAGAAGCACAATAAACAACTCAAATATGAACGGAAATGACATCAGCAAAGTGAAGGACCTGTTTATTGCAGATCAAAACAAAACAAACTTCCAAACCTTTTGTGTACACACGATAACTCTATAAAAAGCCCTCCTAAAATGTCACCAGGGTCAACACATCAGCATCCCAAGAAAACAGATAACAGTTACCATGGCGGGGAAGGGGGAGGGAGGGGGACGAAGGGAAGAAGGTGGGGGGGGCGGAGATATAAAACCAGAAGGGGCCAAACACCCAGCTGACTATTCCCCCCTGTGCTGATCCTTAATATTTATTGGTGTTTATAATCTAAAAGCCATGCTCTGTGTTTCACTTAATACAAGGCCAGACAGTGCTGTCTAATGAGGCAGCATTACAATCAGCTTGTAATACTGAATTTTTAATGCTGCCAAGGATTCTGTTACATAATAATATGAAAAACAGAAGCTGAAAGTGGGCTCGCGGTGACAGGACACTAGAGGTTCCAGGCAGGCAAGCACCACAAGCCTGCCTTCCCCTCCTCCTGCCTCCCCCTCCTCGGGCTCTGCGATCAGTCAGCTTTCCATCCCTGTACAGGAGATCAGTATGGAAACCAGGAGAATTTCTTAGGAGATCCACTTCGTTATTATACTCTCGGAGCCCAAGTTATATTTCCAGAGTTTGAATTCTAGCTGCTCTGGGGTTAGAGGTCTGAAATGAGCATTTTCTTTGGTGTGTGTGTGTGTGGGGGGGGGCGGCTGAAGAGACAAGGAAGACAGGAGAAGGGAGAATAGCTGATTTCAAGCAAACTGAACGATTTGGAAAAAAGAAATCAGAGAGGGGAAAAAGAATTAAGATGCTGGGGGTGGGGGTGGGAGGGATTGAAGTCTGCCGGCCATATTCACAGCTGCTGCACTCAGTTTACATTGGTGTAATTTAAAAGCATATATATATATATAGAGAGAGAGAGAGAGAGAGAGAGAGAGAGAGCGCGCGCTGCCGTTGCTCCTCTCTGTAATGCCCCAAGACTGTAAATCTATAACCACTGCAATGATTTAGTGATTAAAAACATGATAACATATTGTGTAACTGCAAACCACAGAACCCTTGCCAACTCTCCTCTAAGATAAAGGGGGGAAAATACTGAAAATGTGTTGCTCGCAGCGATCTTCCTAAACCCAAAAGATTTTAATAAAAGAATCTATATAGTTCAACGAATCAGAAAAGGGTGAGTGAATTGTATGTGAAGCCAGGAAAGGGGGGGGGGGGGGAGAAGAGGCAGCTTTATGTGGGATTCTTTTCCTTGTACTAACAAATTACGACCTAAACATGCCTTTTCTTTTCTCTCTCCCTCTCTCCCTCTCTCTCCTTCCCTCTCTCTCTCTCTCTCTTTAATAGTTTGTTGTAACTGGACTAACTGGTCTTGTGTGCTGTCTTGCATATTCAAAGCTGCTTTGTAATCGGATCTGGAGACCCAACCTTATTTGCCTGAACTCAATAGGGGTTTTTCCTCCTTGCCTCCCTTGTTTTGTTTTGGATTCGTATTGTGGGGTTTCAGTTCTCGCTGGGAGCAGACAGCTATCCAGGCAGAGGCTCTGGTGCCTTTAAACTATAGAACAAACACCTGAGAGGGGAGGCATCATTTGTAACGTGGCAGGAGGAGCCTAAAATATACACACAAAAATAAAATCAAAGCAGCTGTAGGGGTTTTGGCCTCTGAGCAGCTGACCTGACCCCAATTCTGTATATTCTTTTATTTCCCTATCACAGGATTCCTGCACCTTGGGTCAGATTCGAACTCAATGTGACCCTCAAGAGAAGGCAGTCACCAAGCCCTGGAAAACTCCGTATTTAATGGGGGGTTGGAGGGAGTGTAAGTGCATATGCATTCAGACTTCCCCAGTGTAGACACCCACACAGCGTGTGTGTGTGTACACACATACACACACACACACACACACACACGTCAGGACTGCCAGGCCCTGGGGCCAACTCCAGCCCAGCTTTCTCAGCCCACACTACCCGGAGCCTGAACTCTCATTGCAGGGAGCGGCCCCCCAAATCTTCATGTCTACAACTCTGCCCATAAACACATGCATGCACAGACAAACACTCCTCCAGAGACTTTAAAAACTCCCCAGATCTACACTGCCTTCTCTCTGGACCTGAGCAGGGCAGTTTATTCAGAGAAATCAATAGGAAAGAGCATTTGCAAATATTTACATAAGCCCTGTGCGTTTCAGCATTAAGTAATTAAAAACTAAAACTCGGGGAGGGGGAAGGGAGGAGACACACAGACAGAGGAAGGCTGCTGGCCTAAGAGTGGGTTTTCCTGCCCACACCTCGTCTCCCTAAACCACAATCCTTTCAAAACTGACTTCGTGTACACTTTTTGCAAAATCCTGTTCGTGCACCATTTGCTAGACTATTTCAAAATCATCTCCAAATATGGATTCACCTACCACCAAGCTTTCAAGCCTGACTATAAGTGTCTGTATTCTCTCTCTCTCTCTTTCTCCTCTCTCTCTCTCTCTCTCTCTCTCTCTCTTTCTCTCTCTCTCTCTCTCTCTCTCACACACACACACACACACACACACAGAGCAATCCTTACTTTTGACATTGCTTCAATCTGGTGTGTTACTCTCTCATATTCCTATCTCTAAATTATTTGCACCAGTTGAAGATATCAAACATTAGAAGATTTGAAGGGAGCCCTGGAAGTGGTGGTAATTTAATAAGCGAATTCCCATCCCTAAACCCTCCAAGAATTTCCACTTCTAGCTACAGGATACCTGCACGTGGGGGATTCAATACCTGAAACCCCCACATGTAAACAGATTTGCCAAAAAAAAAAAAAAATTTGGACAGCAAAATGGGGTTTTTAAACAGGCCACTTTCAGAGCGGACTTCCCCTATATTGTTCTGGAGGAGTGGGCAGTAATATTGCCCCCAAGTCTTCTCTGAGAAGCCGAGCAAGCCACTGGAGCACCCACGCTGCAGATATTGTAGGAATTTACAGTAAATGTAGGTACACGGTTGCAGCACGCTGCCCTATTGATTATGCAGATTGTGATCAATCTTCTCCCCTCGCCCAGTTTCCAAGCCTCTCTCCGAAGACCTCCAAATAAGTTGGTCTGTAACTGGCCATTCTCCCAAAGTAGGGAGAAAAAAAGTAATTTTTTAAAAAACATAATAAATCGTCAAGTGTCCCCACTGAAAGGACTTGAGTCTTTTTTTAATTCCAAAGTGAATTTATGTTCTGTAATTTGCATTACAGCCAAGCGATCACCGTCTGTCATATTCTTTAAAGGTACTTAACAAACCCCCTTTTAAAAGTCAGGAGAACTGGAGGCCAGAAAAGGGCAGTCAGCCTCCTTCTTCCATATAGTCCTTAGATCAAGTTTCAATAATTGAGACCAATAAAAATTGTCATATTTACCCTGCTTCAAAGCAACAAGGAGTAAAAGAGTGGGTGATTTTTGAAAGCACTTGTAATCAAAGAATTTGCCACAGCCGAAGGGATTGTACATTTTCAAAAGTCAGATTCTAAGCAAGAGATTAATTTGCAAAGTAAAATGTATTTTTAAATTTTAATAGCTCCACAAAAAGCCTACGAGTACGGAGTCCATACACAATTTAAGTGCCCTGCATAAAAAAATACACTTAGATCTAGTCCCCAAAAGACATGCAAAAAGATGTACAGAGATGGACGTGACAATGAATAATGTGAAATTCAGGAACACAGTTTTTGCATCTAATGGAAAAAATACAGGGAAAAGAGGCGAGGGGCAGGACGAGGGGTGAGAGTGGGCAACAGAACGTAAACAATCCCAGACTCTCGTGAGAAAAAAAAAATAAACAAAAAGAAAGAAAGAAAGAAAGAAAAGGAACCCTCCTACATCTCTCAACTCAGCTGGCCGAAGAGAGGCCGGCCCGGCGAGGTCTAGTCCTGGCCGGCGGCGCAGCCCCGAGCCCCCGGGAGCCCCTAGTGTCCAGGGCAGAGCCCCCTCCAGGCGCTCGCAGCGCTGCCAGTGGGGCAGGGAGGACAGCGCGCAGGTAGAGGGTCGGGCGGCCGCCGCGCCCCCTCGCCCCCTCTCGGACCCCGAGGCTCCGGCCCGGCGCCCACGTCCCCGGCAACTCTAGCCCAGGCGTGGAAGGCGCCCGGCCGGCCAGCGGTGGTGGCGGAGGCGGCGGCGGCGGCAGCGGCAGCAGCCGCGGCCGCGGCGACTGCTCCCGGCCGGGTGCGCGCCCCGTGCGGCGGCTCAGCCCGGGGCCCCGGCGCCTCTCGGGGTGGGGCAAAGTTGGGGGCCGGGGGCGGGGGCGCTCGGCACCGCGGACCCCCCCGCCGGCCGCCGCCTTTGTCTCGGCGCCCGGACCCCGGCCGCCCTCTCGCCCTCGGCCCGCGCGCTGGCCGGCCATGCCCCGCGGCGCCTCCAAACTCGCGGCGCGGGCCTCGCCCCGGGCGCCTCCACCCTCCCGGGGGTCGCTGGCGGCCAGCGGCGGCGGCGCGGGGGCCGGGGAGGAGGGGGCGGCCCGGGCGCGGCGGCGGCGGCGGGAGGAGGAGGAAGAAGAGAAAGAGAAAGTTTGGCGCAGGGGGAAAGAGAGCGGGACGCGGCGAGCGAGCAGGGCGCGGGCGCGGGGAGCGCGGGCGGCGGCGGCGGCCGGGCGCGGGAGCCGGGAGGGGGCAGGACGAGCCCCATGCAAAGCAGCCCGGGCGCCCCGAGGAGCCCCGCGTCCGGGCGGCGGCGGCGGGAGGAGGAGGAGGAGCAGGCGGCGGCGGCGGCGGCGGGAAAAAAAAAAAAAAGAGGGAAAAGTTGCCACTTACGCGGTTGCTTCTCCGGCGGCGGCGGCTGCAGCGGCGCTGCTGGCGGCAGCGACGGCGGCGGGAGCTGGCGGCGCTTTTAATCCCGAAAACAGGCGCTCGGGCCGCGGAGCCCATCAAGGCAGCAGCGGCGGCTGGCGGGGGTCGGCGGCGGCGGAGGACGCGCTGCTGGCGGCGGCGGCGGCGGCGGCGGCGGAGCTGGAGCGCGCTCGGCGGAGCCCGGGGCGGGAGGCGGCCGCAGCCGGGGAGCCGGAGCCGCCGCCGCCGCTGCCGCCGAGCAGCATGGTTGGCGGGGAGTTTACAGCCCCCGGAGCGGGCAGGGGCCACGGAGGAGAAGCGGCGGCGGCGGCGGCAGCGGCTCTAGGCTGTAATTGGGATGCAAAGCAGGCGGTGGCGGCGGCGGCTGCGGCCGGGAGGAGGAGGAGGAGGAGGCGGCGGCGGCGGCGGCTGCAGCGGTCGGAGGGGACGCGCTGGAAGTGGGAGCTGATGAGTGAAAAGAAAAAAAAGTCTTTGGATCTTTATTCTGCTAATTAGTTTCCTGCAAAAAATGGCTGTGATTAATTCAGTGCGCATGTGCTTCATTACCCAGGCACGACGGGAAGGGCTAATTAGCCACCTTCTGGATCAATAAGATTCAGCAAAAAAGAAAAGGGGGAGGTGGAGGGAGGCAGAGGGGAGGAAGGGAGGAAAAAAAAAAAACAGGGGAAAGTGATGAGCAGGGCGAGGAGAGCAGGAAGAGAGGATGGGAGAAGAACCCAGGAAGAGGGAGAGAGGCACCAAAAGTTTATGCATGTATTAAAAACACATACACACCACACACACACACACATACACACCACACACACACACACACACACACACACACACACACACACACCGAGAAGTGAAATGCAGAGAAGCAACAATAGGAACCTGGCTAAGATTTTTTTTTAAGATTTTTTTCTTTTTTTCTTTCTCTTTTCTTGTTTTTCTTTCTCCCTTTCTTTTTCTTTCTTTTTTTTGGTGGTGGGGGGCCAAATGCAACAATGTTTAAATTAAGTAGGAAGAGAGCATCTTCAAAGAAGAGAGGAGTAAGGGGGGCAATAATGGAGTGGGACAGCTTAAAGATTTAAGTGAAAAGAGTAGAGAAGCAGCAAAGACTTAGAATAGAGGCCACTTTAAATTGCAAATCTGAGATTTTTTTTTAAAAGAAGGAATATTACCTCCCTCAAATCAGAGAACAAACAAAATATGGAGAAAACTTTAACACGTACCATAGACTAGACAAAAATATATATGTTAATTTTGTCTTCTGAAATAAGACGAAATCAATCTTCTCTGGTTCTTTAGAAGGAGAGGGGAAGAGGAGACTGATGATTAGAAGAAATAAAAGGGGGAAAGTGAATCAGAATTGAAAGGGGGGGGTAACTTGAGGAAAGACAAGAAAAGGAAAAGTTGCACTTGGAAACAAGTCCAACTTTCTACCTTTCTGGACTTAAGAGAAAAGTAAAATCAATTTTCTCGTGTAAAACCTGGAAAGCAGATGTTTTCAAAATACAGGAAGCTATTTTGCCATCAAAAGCAGGGATGTAATAAAGGCAGTGAAAAATAATTTCAGACTAAATTCGTAAGAAAGAAAGCCAATATATTTAAATAGCGAGGAAAGGTCTAGAGTGGAGAAAAGGGGGAAATTACATACCCCTTCCCTAATGCCAAAAAAAAAAAAAAAAAAAAAAAGTCTTACAGCTACCTCCAAGAGTTTGGAGCAGTCTGGAAGCCAAAGGGCTGGAAATGAGAGGATGGGTTTCAGATAAAGACTACGAGCAGTACATCCCACCAGAGCCCAAAGGAGATCCCTGGAATCAAAGACAGCAGCCAGGGACCCTGCTACTGTACCGATTCCCAGTACATCAAAGCCATCACTTAGGCGGGTGTACGGTACCTCCAAAAAGCAAGCAAGCAAACAAACGCAGGAAGAACAAGAGTCAGTCTCTCTCTCTCTCTCTCTCTCTCTCTCTCTCTCTCTCCCTTCCCCCTTCAAATCCTAGCTTTAGCTTCACTGCTACTGCAATAGATTTTTTAATAAGAGTGTGTATTTATGTAAGTTCTAAATATGAACTAGTACCATTGAAATCACAATATCTAGAATAAAATAAAATGCAATTTGCACTTTAAGTGATTTACAAACAAACAACGTGAAAACATTTATGTTTGAAGGTATTATTAGTGCACCCTGTAACATCAGGTAGAGAGAGCGTGTGCACTAAAACTTATTTTTCTTAGGAAAAATAATATTGCCCCAGCCTACATGGATTACTTATTTTAGAAGAAATTTGGGGATTCATTGTGAAATCTGTTTGATCGGAAAGGAACCCTTCATTTTGAGATTCCAGCATTGCAGCTTCTGAGTCAAGACTAGGGGGGAGAAGACCGCTTTAGGATTTTGCAGGGTTACCTCATCTAATCCTTCTGAATTCACCCTGGGAATAATGCTTTTTTATTTAAGGAGCGGAAGAGAAAATACATTTAGAAAAATCGGGGGTTTCCTCTCTCTAAGCCAAACCTGGATTGCCATTCAAACTTTTGCTGGCTGCTTTTCCATGCGGGACAGTTGATCAATAAAGCCAAGTCCAGCCTGGCTTGCTACAGGTTTCACCAGTCAGTGCTTGTAAAACCTTTGTCATTTTCTAAAAATAAAAAAGCTAAAAGTTATTGTAGAAGAAGGGGCTTTTTTTTGTCCCCTGCACAATGTGTCTTTTGTGAGGTTAATGCCATTCTGGGCTCTAGATAGCCCTGGACAATGGGACCTCTCCAGGAGCCTGCAGACACTCTGGCTTTTTTCTTTCTTGATTTTTTTTTTTTAAGGGAAGGATGAAACATTCCTACAGTCCAAACACAACTTCTACTTTGATTAAATAAATATTTATCTTTATTGTAGCCATTGTATATTTTTACCTTCAGTTTGTCCGGTTTCTGATTATTATTTTAAAATTTTCATTGGCAACAGTTAATCTTTTTTTTTTTTTTTTTCCCTTTCAGTCCAAAGTGCAGGTCAGTGTAAAATGTAGCTGACTGAAGGAAGACTGGTAAATTCTGAAATTTTCCCAAACACATCAGGTAAGGAAAATTGTTTAGATCCCCAAGAGTGCATTTGCTTCCTATTTATCTGTCTTCACGAATCTGCATAAATCTGTTAGTTTATTTTTTAAGATGTAGTCGAATTAAATTTCTCCTTGTAGATCTTGAAAACTCACTTCAATGCTATGTATTTAATTTCCTTTTACAATGTAAATAGCACTAGAAGGGAACTTGTAGCTTGTTTCTTACACAGAACGGCGCGGAGGAAGTCAGTATCTCCCCTGGTGTAGGCTATTTGGGGGAAATTCTGGATATAAATGTACTTCATGTTGCAGTATAGAAAAATGTCAGTTTAAGCTGGTAAATACTTATGCTAATTTTACTGAGTGAATTTGTTATAAGGAGGAGAGGTACCAAGCTTGTATGATTGAATTATGCTTAGGCGATAATCCAGCATCTATATGGATTATTTTATGTACAAAATGAAGAAAAAAGGAACCAAGAAATTCAGAATCTAAATCCTTCATTTAGTTGGGAAGAGGGCAGAACATTTTAGACCAGTGTGTTGTGAAGATATTTAGAGTTGGGAGAGAAAGTGGAATGTAGGCTAAATATTGCATTGATATGTATATCTCCCCACCTCTTGTTCAAAGGAGTGGATATGTACATATATAAACACAGAGATATATGCATAATTGGGTACATATACATTTGAATGACTTTAGATGTCTTTGCATCCGTGTGTGTGAATATGTATATGTGTGCACACAAACATACAAGGTGTACATACATGCAGGTGCAGCACAGTGCTCTCTCTGTGTGCTCTCTCGCTGGGGGTTTTTTGTTTCCAAATCTGTTTGAAGTTACTTTTTTACGAACGAAATGTAGAAGTGCTGGTTTCATGATGAAGATGTGGATGGGGAATTTGAGTAAGAACTTGCTCCCCTGCGATTTTCAGAACCTGGGGTTGCAATGTTAGCAGCTAGTATTTGGTCCAAGGTGCGCTGGGCAGTCTTAAGGGGAAAGCGAGGTGAAGAGGATCTTAGGAGATCTTCCTTCCAAAGAGCCAAGCCCCTGGGCCCTGGGTTTTCTTCTGCTGGGGGTTGGGGGTTGGGAGACACAAAAACAAAAGTAAATGGGGGGGTGGAGGAGAAAAAAGGAAATCCTATGTGGAGACTGGGGTAGGTGAGAGGACGCCTCTCCGAACAAGCCTAAAGCTGGAGCCAAGAGCAGGGTTGCACGGTGGAGAGCGTGCGGCTGCCTTTTTAAATGTGCATTGCTATTCTCAGTCTATTGTATGTACGTGTGACTGCCCTTTCATTTGCCAAGCCAACGTATGGATTCCATAAATGCAGACATGCCCAAGTGCATCTGTCTGGCTAGTTAACACGATCCAAACATCCCTCTTCGTTCCGCTAACTCCGGCTCTTCCCCGGGCTCCCCGGCAGCGCTCCCGGCTGTCCAGCGCGCGCCCCAGGCTCGCAGCGCCCCGCAGTCTGGCCCTTTTGTGGTCCCCTCGTGGGATCCAAGGTGCCGCCCTGAGGAGGCCAGCTGCTCCCGGTGCCGGGGTCAGAGGCGCCGCCGGCCTCTGAGCGAGGGCACGGGGAGGAAAGGGTTAAGCTGCCTGAGCCGGGGAAGCGGCTGCGCTCATCCTGGAGTGAGGTGCAGTCACCAGCAGCTGTGATTTAGGGGTCAAGTCCTAGATCACCTTTCTGCTGCCTCTGGAAATGGCAGAAGATGAGGTAGGGAGGGAGGAACAGGAGAGAGAGGCAGCCAGGCGCGGCACTTGGCGCTCCGTCCCTCCGTTCCCTACCCCCAGCCCCCAGTCCACCTCCTGACCCCCAGACAAATCCAACAGTTCCCCCTTTCTCCTTGGGGTGCGGGGGAGGTTATTCTGAACGCCCAGAATTGCTCCACCCGCAGCTCTGTCCTACGGTGAAACCACTGTGCCCTGAGCCTCAACCACAAAATCAGAAAGTTTGCCCTGCATGCGCCAGAGGGTGAGCAGCTGGGGCTGGGGGAAAATTGACGGAAAACAGGGGTGCCCTCGGCAGGATGGGGGGATTTAGAGGTTGGTGCCAGCCCCTCAGACTGCGGTCCTGCTCCTCACAGGCGTGAGCGGACGTACACAGTGGTGCCCATTGCATGCAGCTTCTTGCTTTGCGCCCACGTTTTTGGTCAAAAGCTTCCTTCCCCCCCCCATGCCTCCAACTCAGGCAGCCGGGAGAATACTTTGTCAACATCTTTTTCACACCTGAGAGAGAACCAAAAACCAGATCCAGGTTTGTTTCCGAGGCGGCTCGCTGGAAAAGGGCAACGCGCCCCGAAGTGTCTTTTGTTGTGGCGCTGGGCGGGGCCGCCAGGTTCTGGAGCGCAGCGCCCAGGTGGCGTCCTGGAGGCGGCAGGGGCCCGGGGCGCGTTGTCCACGGAGGGGCTCTCCCTGGGAAAGAGCCTCCCAAAGTCAGCCTCGCAGGGTTGCCCTTTAGGGCAGTGACAGCTCTTTTGCAAAGTTACTCCACAAAAAAAGGAGGTTTGGGTAGGGAGAGAACTGGCTCTCAATGACAGAGAAAAGGGAACTGGTCCCTGGGGGACACAGACAGGTGGGGGTGCTGAGAGTAGATGTGGGGGCAGGGGAGGGAGTCGGTCCACATACAAGGCGCTAGGGACACAGCCCAGGGAGGCTCAAGGATGCGTTCCCCGGAAGCTCCTTCCAGGTGCCAGACCAGGGGCGAAGCACCTTGGCTCCAGCCTCTGCTTGCAGGGCCAACGCGGACCAGCTGCTCCAGAAGGCAGCTGAGGTCTGTCTTGCGAGCCCTGCCGCCCCCTAACCCCACCAGAGCCTCCAAACCACGGAAATCAAACCAAATTGGCCGCTCGAATCTAGAGAGGTTTCATCCCTGGGGCAAAGGGGAGGGAACGAGCCTTTTTTCTTTTTCTCCTTTTGAACTCCCGACTCAAAAGAGACCACAACCTACTCTTGAGTGCCATCCCAGCACAAGGATTGTGGGTATGTCTCATCTTTTCATCCCCCCCCCCATTTCTCAGAAGTAAAACCTTTAAAGAATTAGCCCCAAACTTGGAGCGCCTGGGTCCTTGAAAGAGTTCCAAATGATAAAGCCTGCCCTTCATTTCCAAGACGTGGCGCGTTGTGAAAATGCGGGGCAATTAGTCAGTTGCAGGGTTTGCGTCAGATCCCCAGTTTCCTCCGCTCCTTTGCGATGGAAATCTGAAATCCAACCTTGGGGCCCGAGGCGCCTTGGAACTGGTGGCTCTTCTGGGTTCGCACCGCCCACTCTAAGGGCCAGCGACGGCTTCCCTTTGGTGACCTGGTACCAGAAGTTTGCATTGCGTCTAAAGCCTGGGGCCGGTGAAGAAGTGCGGGAACTAACCTCAACTCAAGGCAATAAAGTGAACAACTCGAGGGCAGGAGACCCTGGTTCCCGCTAGTTCGCTTAGGGAGTTCCAAGGGCAGAACCTGGGGGGAACGACAGACTTCCAACTGGCCAGCCAGCGGCAGAAGAGGGGATCCCTGAGAGGCATGGGCAGTGGGCTTGGGAGCCGGGCTGCAAGCTGGCACCTGAGACCTGGTGGCCATGTGCACAGAGCCCGCTCGGGCGGCTGGGGCATAGGTAGGTGCCCAGGGTAGCACGTGCATTGTTGACACGCAGCCACGCAGGCGTGCGCTAATGGAGAGATGCGCGGCTGAGCAATCCCCCGTGCCTGCATTTCTTGCAGGCATGACTTGTTTAATAGCTAGGGAATTGAGTGCCTGGTTCCCCCCACCCCTTTTTTGCTGAGAAGTGTAAAAAGGGACCTATACCGTGTATATATTCTGAAGAAGCATGTGCATTTTTTTCCTTGAGAAATACCTAGCGCCATAATATTTCTGATTTAAGGGACGAGGGAAATCTTTGAAGTGATGGAAATCAGTGGGGGACGAACTATCTTTTCCTGATTTTTTGTGCTACTCCTCAAAGCCAGTAATGGGATTTAAAATGAGGGATTCCCAGTCCCCAGCCTCCCTCCCACTCCATTTTGCTCTCCCTGACCCAGAAAACATCTGCGGTAACCAACGGCACGCATAAGGGGACGGTTTAAAGAGAAACAAGGTTTGGGGCGTGCATCAACTTTCTTTTTTCTTTTCCTTTTTTTCAAATGAAGCCGGCAAAAAAAATATTCCAAGGATAATTTAAGCACCAAACGACGTCGAACAGATATTTTTCCAAAGCACAAATTTTCTAATTCGTTTGTTTCCCAGTCTTAGAAATAGAGAAATAGGCAAGCCTGGTCTGCCTGCACCAGGAGGGCACGAAATTTGGGGCCAGAGCTTGGGTGAGGCTGGCGGGGAGGGCAGGGCAGCCGGCAGGCTCCAGGAGTCCAGTGTCCAGCAGGCCAGGGGCGTGCGGGCTGGGGTTCCCGTTAGCCGAGCTCCCCGCCGGATATCCTGGGGACCCACACTCCGCTGTGGCAGCCAGCCGGGCAGTGGCCCCCTGTGGGCCTCCCCCACCCCGCTTAATTCCAGGGCTCAGCGGGGCAGCAGGGACAATCAACCCCAGTTTTCTTTGCCCAGGCACAGGGCGTGCCCTTTTCGCGGCTGCTCTCCCGCCCCCAGGGCTGGGCGGTTTGGAGACCAGGCGCTGTTCTCTCCTCCCCAAGATCCATAACCTCAGGGATTCCCGACCGTTTCCCAAAACGCTGACCACAGTTGACGGAGCCGGGGCGCGAGTCTCTCTCTCATACCTGGCACACCCAGTCCCATGTCAGGAAGCCTTTATTCTTCTGCCGACACGGAGCTCCCTAGAGGAAGCCCGAGCGCTCAGGCCCCTGGCGAGGCCAGCTCGGCAACCTCCGCCAGCGCAAAACCTCTGCCCTGGGACCTGGGCGCCCCTCGCAGGGGTGCGCATGGACGGCCCCTGGCAGAGCAATCTCATCACCCACTGCGCCCTTACGGGGTGAGGGGGGGGGTGGCTCCCCAGAAAAACCACCCGCCTGCCGGCCGGCCCCAGCAGCCACCTGGGGAGGGTTGGGCATCGCAGGAGCGCACCTGTGTCAGGTGGCCGTGGCTGCCCCGGTCCAGTGCCTGCTTGTCGCTCACTTTTCACTCTCCACCCGGTCACTTGTGATTTGATTCCCTCTCCACCGTCCTCACCGGTTCCCAGCTTCTTTCTGGGGGCGCAGTGTGGACAGGTGGGGGCACTTGGGGGCCCTGAACCCAACTGCGGGAGGACCTGGGGCGGGGTTCCCGGGCAGCAGCTCAGGCTGAAGGCTGGGACTGGAGGGCGGTTCTGCCCCACGCAGCCCCCCGGGGAACTGCGCGTGGAGCAGGCCTGGGCCCCTGCGCGCCTCGGAGGCCGCCCAGAACCGGGCTCGCCAGGGAGAAGGGTGTGGGTGTGGAAGGTTAGAGAGGGGCCGCCTCCACCGGTGCCCGGGACTGTGTGTTTGGTGCTGCAGGGCGCCCTCCCAGCTCAGTTTGTCTGGGAAGAAAACGGAAAGCAGGCAGATGGGTGCCGACCCCTCTCCCCGCAGTCTGGGAACGCGGCAGCAGGAAGAACTGCTCACAACAGACACTTAAGCCCCAACACTTGAATGCTAAAGGTTAAACTTACAGTCTTCGGGGAAGGGCTTCCTGCCAACTGGAACAGTGGTGCCTGCGCCACAAGCTCGCCTCGCCTTGCCCCACCCCCTCCAGGTACAGCCAGCTTAGCGGGGCTCTGGACCTGTGTGCCTCAGGGAGAGGTGCCTTCCCACGGCCACAGTTCTGCATGTGGTTGTTGGTACCTCCGGTAGCCCCTGTGGGTTCCGACTGGTCGCTGCTGTGCAGTTGGGGTGAACCCTCCTTTGCAACAAAGATGTAAGGTTCACACACAGGTGGGCTCTCTGGGAGAAATCGCACTGGTCCCGTGTCCCTTTGCTCTGGTGGGCCCTGCGACTTGGCAAAACTAAAACTAATACATTGAACTTGGGGCCCAGCACAGAGGATCTGCAGGAAACTCTGAATGTAGGGGGGCAAGTGGGGTCCATATTTTCAGGGCGGGTTCCCCAGAGAAACAGCCATGAGGTTCTCTATCCGGGGGACACTGTGCTGGGAGCTTGGGACCAAGAACCCCTAGTCCCCCTCTCTCTTGATAGTGAGATTCGCTTCAGCTCCCTTCACAAGGGCATCCATCTCGTAAAGGAGATGGGTGATAGCGTAAAGGAGGTGGGTTAGCCCGTAGGAGTCTGTCCACCTGGCCCTTTCCCTTCCTCCCTCCCTCCCTCCCTCCCTCCTGCATTTGTGTTAGTTCCTTGGCCCCTGCATGAAATTTACATATAATTGCATGTCTGTCTCCCAGTGGCTTTGGGAAACTAGTGTTATTAGTCCCATGTCAGATTCAGAGATTAAGATCACAGAATGGCTCAGTGCGAATTCAAACCCAGGTCCATCTGGCTTTAAAGCTATTGCTGTTGCATCGTCTGCCTCTGGTCAAGGTCGGGAGAACCAAGGACCCAAGGGGAAAATAGAGAGAGAGATGCAGCATCAATGGGAAAGAAAAGGATTCTGGGAAGGGTGCTCTGGTTTGGATATAGACTCGGGCCTAAGAGACCCATCCCTGGAAGTCCTGGCGGATGTTCTCTAAAGGCCATGGGCAGAGGTGACAATGAAATACAACACAAACAAGCCCCCTAGATGACAGCAACGTCCTGTCGCCCCGGAAACAACTGTCCAGCGTACCCCCGGCTTTGCAGGCCTGTGCTGGCTATACCAGGGGAAGTTCATACTAGGCCTCATTCTTTTTGTTTTTCTTTGTAAATTTTCTTACTGTCTGAAGCTCATACAAGTTCCCAACTTCTATGAGTCAGCAGGGCTAACAGGAAGAGATGATCAGATGACCAATTACTCATGAATGAATATGAGGAAACCCAGAAAATTGGGGAGAGGGCAGCAACAGCCAAACCTGTGGAGGGTCTCCTGGCCGCGGGGGCAGGGCGGGTATGTGTGGCAGCAGCTGCAGCCCCTCTGAAGGAAAATGCCTGCTCGGTGGATATGCAGGTTTGACTGTGGGCAAGCCTTCCACCACCTCTGGCCGCCACATGTGCCACCGGCCCTGAGCGCTCCTCCTGAGGGAAGGGGGTCTGCAGCGAGGGGATGCGGTGACACGGGTTAATGTCTCTTCATTGTTTAGCTGGGGCTGGAGGCAGTGTGTGTAACTGGACAGCACTGGCCAGACCCACACCGAGGGGCTGCTGAAAGCCTTGTTAAGGAAGTCCTCCTGCCCAGGCAATCCAATTACATAATGCTGCAAAAATAACTCGGGGCTGGGAGTCTTGTCAGAGTGACGTATTTTGTTAATGGAGAGGGGTATCAAATAGCTATCTTTCAACCCCAGGGCTGGAAGTACACTTGTGCCCTGATGGACTGGCCCTCTCCCCACCGCATAAGGGAAGTTGGGGGTTGAGGGGAGAATGAGCAGGGAGATACATTCCCGCCCCCCCCCCCCCCGCCAGGTGCAACTAAAGCCCAGTGTTCAGGTCAGCTGTATTCTGCCTGCTCTCCGTCCATGTACAGAGTCACACACCCTCAAATCAGCCTTGCAGTGGTCCCTGCTTTAAAGGGATCGAGGAAGTTTAAGGGAAAGAAATGAGTGGAGGGAGAGGAAGAGACTAGAAGAAAAAGAATGAAAGGGGTTTTGTTTTGTTTGTTGATGGAACAGGGTGGGCGAGCTGTCTTGTTATTTCTATCTCGGCTAGACAAGGTCTCCCACTGCAATGACCAACTGGCACCAGTTTGCCCAGGACCATCCTAGATTGAAAAGTGCATCCCAGGAACCCCTTAAGCCCCAGAGAACTAAGGCAGTCAGTCACTCTCCCGCCTACAAGCTTTGGCCAAATGTCCACAAGGACATAGAAAATTATGACCAAATAAAGTTAGATCCTTTTAATTAAAAATTATTCAAAGAATGACCTAAATAGGCTATGTCATCACAGATGCAAAGGCCTATTTCCTGGAATTTGAAGAAAGAGTCATATACTTGCCCCCATCCCCCACCAGAGTTAGCTGTTCCATCCACTTTGCGTTTCTATCTGAAAACTTCCCAGACATGCCTTGGCCATTCTGAAGTGCTGTGAGCCCCTGCCATGTTTTGGTTGGGGACTGTTTTATATCATTTTTTTCAAAACTCTGCTTGAAAGTCATAGGAACTTGTCTTTTTTTTTTTTTTTTTTTCTTCACCTAATCTCTTTCATGAGGTCTCAATTCCTCCCTGTGGCATCACGGTCACATACTGAGCTGTATCAAACTCCTTTAATATATTCTCCTTGAGTCTGTTAGCATTTTCTTTTTCCTAATGTTGATAATCACAGCATCTGATCCTTTCATTCTAAACTGCAGCCTTCTAATCCATCCTTAATCTAGACCCATCTGACCCCCTTCCCAAGGAGACCAATGAGGATAAGCCATCCCCTGCCCCAGACACTCACAGCATCCCAGCGTAGATTTACATTCATCCCCACCTCCATTCTTTATAAAAATCAAAATGTCTCTAAACTCCTCGAGCTAATTATAAAAGCAAATAGCTTTCCCTCCCTGGGTCATATTCCTGGGCTCGTAAAAATGCAATTCCACTCAGAGACCACCTTGTCGCAAACATGAAATCCGGGGCTTGCTTAGGAGGCAGCAGAGAGGAAAGGGTGAAGCGCCCCCTCGCCTCCGCCCTCCCCCAGCAGGCGCTGCCTTTATGGAGAGTCTATTTCCAGTCTGTTTACCTGGAAAGGGCCACGTGACCAATCCAGAAGGAAATGCTGACATCATTGTCTCTCTCTCTCTCACATGTGCGGCCTCCCTCCCTCCTGGCCAGCTCTGCCTGCATTCCGGCATCCATCCTCTCCACCTCTCCAGCGCCCGGCCCCTCCCCCACACTCACGCCTTCTCCCGTTTATTTCTCTGTCTTTCTCCTGTCACACTTTCCTTTGTTTTCTGTTTCCTTGTAGGCCGGCTCATAGATGGTCTTGGACGGACACGGGCGGGTGCGCGCGCACATACACACACACACACACACACACACACACACACACACATTCTGGGCCCCCTTGTCCTTTTCCTTCAACAAGCCTTTCTTCCTCTTTCAATCTCTCAGATCTGTAGCCATTGAGTCTTCACTCTGCTTTAAAAATACACTTTCTCTTTCTCTCTAGATTCGAAGCCTTCTAAATAAATAAATAAATAAAAGGCCTGGCAGTCCTAGAAACCTTGCAGGCCAAGGATGGGGGAGGGCGGAGCAAAGCTGCTCAGTCCAGCACTCCGTTTCTTGACCGGGTGGCCTTGGAGATTTAGGTGTAGGGGGTTTGGTCAAACATGCCTTCTTTCTTTCTTTATTTCCAGCCTTTTCTCTCCTAGTTTCCCACCCACGTTCCCAATACTGCGTGGCCCGCGGGCCCTCTCTTCCCCAGAGCCAGACCCTGGGTCCCTGCAGCTCTTGGCCTTGTGCGTGCGGAGGAAGCGCATGCCATTGGCTCCTGGACTGTTCTCTGCTGCTTCTGCTGCTGCTCATTCTGTCAGGGGCCTCGGAGGCTTCTCAGTATCCTTCCAGCCTGGGACCCGGGCAGCTGGGGAGACCCCAGGCAGAGAGGAGGAGCAGCGGTCAGCGCAGGTGCCTCCTGCCGGTGCCAAGCGCTGTTTATACGCAGAGCTGTGTGACAGGGCTCTGGGGTTCGGCTGCTTGGGAAAAGCTTTCTTGGTGCACGTGGGCACAGAGCCAAAGCATGCAGTTTAGAGGAAACATTGAATAAAGGCATGGGAGCCTCAACTGTTTATTCTTACAGAAAGGTGGAGATATATCCCTGGGGTCTGCCTCAAAAGTGGACCGCAAGGTAGTGAGTCCAGGAGTGAAACAACTCAGGAAGTCAAAGGGAATGGCTGGCTTGGGCCAAGGGGCAGAAGGTTCCCACCTCCCACCCCCGGCTGTCATCCTGGGGTCACACACCTTTTAGTTTGGGGTGGGGCCGCCAAGTGAAAGGTCATATGGGAAGGCCATGCAAGAACGAGACCACGGTGCACTCAGAATCCCCAAGAGGTTGGAAGACTTTCGAAAAATCTAGAGATGAGACCATCAGCATTAAAATAGTACTGCTCTTCAGTGTTCAGATGTTTTCCTGTGTCTTGAGAAATATTTCCAGCTCCATGCTGGTCCACAAGGCTCTGGCAGCCAGTAAGGAAGAATTCAGATATGAGGTTACCTTCTGGAGACCTTTTCACAGATCAGTATACAGAGTTGGCAGGGGGTCTGACTGAGGAGGTCCAGTTATAGATGTGTCTCTTCAGGCATGTCAGGATCTTAATCCTCTTCAGACATGCTGATTCCAGAACTTTCTACAGGCTTTTAAAATATTTTGTACAAGTTCTAATTTTAAACTTCCAAATGTTATAGGCTAAGGACTCACTCTTTTGAGTTGCCAATTAGGTAGGTAGCTCTGCTGGTCAATTAAATGATTTTTTTGTGGGTTTGGAATCCAAATAAAGTCGTGTTGGGAGTTTCAGTGTTGCTCTTATCATCTCCATGAATATTTACGGGGCCATGGCTGAATTAAAGTACAAAAGAATGAGGTGGAACACCGATTCCAAACTCTCTGGCTGTGAGTTAGAGATACCTCTGTTATGGATTCTACACTATCCAATTATTATCAATGTTTGTCCAGCTAAATCCCAGAGTGCTGGAGAAAGGTGATAGAGGGTGGTAGGAATTATGCAAAAAACAAACAAACAAAAAACCAGCTGGGTTCTGGGTCTTTTAACATAGCGCCTTTCAATTTTGGAGCCATCTGAGAGAGGGTATGTGGGAAGTTCTTTTTCATCCTTGAGTCTAGCTCAGGCTCACCTCATGTGGACCCTGTCTCAGGCTCAGTGTTGGGGTTGACATCACCCTGCTTCTCATAGTCAGCAATCTGGGCAGATTTCCTGGATTAGTTTATAATTATCCAGGCACCAACATAACATCAGTAAGACCCCTTTGTTTCACTACTCAATACCTGTGACAATGTGGAAATGCACACGCATTTGCGAATAGATTTGTATTCATGTTCTGAGTTGCCCCACCTGCTTCCCCATCTAGCACCATATGGAGTACACACCGTCCACATCTCCATGAATGCCCACAGTGCTAATTGGTACTCAGTGGTGTGCCTACGGTGAAGAGGAGGATAATGATAATGTTGATGATTATGATGATGACAATGATGACAGCACTGAATTACTAATAATGATTCCAGGATGAAAAGCATTCTGGGCAAAGATATGTGCTTAACAAAGACTGCCTGACTGACTGACTGACTGACTGAATGAATGAATAAACTTTAGGTCTTCTACTGAGTGTCTTTCTGAGATCTGGTTCTTAACTTTTAAAAAATTACCTTTTAAAAGTAACAATCTCAACAAGCTTGTGGGCTGGGCTAAAGTGACGTGGCAATAATACCAGGTGGAATGGCAATCACTTTTCATCATTGATGTATTTAAAAAATAGATGATTCAGTTACCCAACACTTCTCTCTCTCAGGGCAAATGGCCACAGAACAGGAAGTCCTTCGCAGGGACCTACAACACAGAACCTCGTTCTAATCCTCTCAGGGCAGGACCTCAGAGAGGTGACATTGGTAGCACAGGACAAACATGCCTCATAGTCAGGGCATGAAGGTCCGCCAGCCAGAGATGGAAGCACCTCTCAGCGATATAAAAATATACAAATCAGTAAAGAGATTAAAACCATAGAAGAGTAAGTAAGTGTAAGAAAGAGCTCCTTCCCTACCTAGAAGAATCAAGAGAGTTTTAAGAAAAAAATCACTAAAGACTTGGGTTGTAGTCCCAGCTCTGCCACGGAGAGCCAAATGGCCTCCAGCGAGTCACTTAATCCTTGGAGTGTGTTTCCTGCTTGTAAAGTGGAGGTGACAGTACACACCCCGCAGGGCTGAGCGGGTGGATTTACAGTGTCTAGCACAATACCTGGCACCTGGCGTGTTCAATACATGGTGGGAATGAGTCATGGTATCCTGATACTAGTAACGTGTCTGCACTTCTGGGCTGGAGTGTGAAGATCAAATAATTGTAGAAGTACTTCCTGAGCTAGAAGGCCTTACATCTAAGATACTCTTCTTCGGTATTATTGGGCTCTGAGTGTAATCTATTAATATTGGCAAATGGGGCAATGAGATAAAAATACATTAACAAGGACAAACTTTCTCCATATACAGATATCTGATCTATCTAATTCCAGCCATAAAGTTACTGAATTATGAGGAATGCAAGCACCCACCAGACTTCCTCAGGGGGTGGGGGGGGTCTTGTGAAGATTGATAGTTAAAAATGACATAACTTATTAAGGTGCTTGGGATCCCTGCAACGATGGGGATATGTAAATCTGGGGAATAATCATCAACCTAATATCCTTACCATTTCTAGCAACAGACTTTCCTAGGCTGGAATAGAATTTCCAGAAGTTATCTTTCCCTTTTGGAATTACAGGGTATGACAGATTTATTTCCACACATCTCACTTGCTTTCAGAGTTATTGTTTCCTCTTATTTTCCCCCCTCTTTGGTGATGGAGAAGCCTGAGAACTGATTCTGTCAGGGAGTTCTTGGGGAATTTTCAGAAGGATGTACAATCAGGGTATATGAATGATTGTGAGCAGCCAGCGTGTATTTTATTTTATAAAAAATATATTCATAACCAATCTTCCAAGCCTATCTAAATAATCAAAACCACGAATGACAAACACATCAAACACATTTTTCAGGACTCGAGGATCCCTTTGGCGTGAGTTACCATCATTTCTTCCTCTTAAAGCAGCTCAGGTAACTTTTCCCCTGTTGCTGGGCCTCTCAAAAAGGATGTGCCATTAAATTCAGACCCAGGATGGGAGCTCCATTGCTCCCTGGACAGCTAATGCCATTCCCCAAATTTTCTGAATTTATCGACCAAGGTGTTGGATGGAGCAGGTTCAAGCATCTTGCTAAATGAAATATAGATTACATTTATCATTTCCCCTCAATCTACTAAAATCTTGTTACTCTTTCATGGAAAGAAATGAATCAGTTTGACAGGACTTGTTCTGACAAGTGATATAAGCTCCCAACACTCCATTCACTGCAGATTATTCTAGAAATGATTTGGAGATCATTTTTTTCCAGGTAAATTTCCAGATTAGGATATTACAAACTTCCCTTTTTAAAAGTAAAGGCATTAATCCTGGTTCTTTTCAGTCTTTACACATTCTTAGAAATGAAGTCACTCTCCCACAATTTTAGCCAATAATAAGAATACTCTTATAAAATTTTTTACCCTGCAAGAAATCTACACTTTTAATTTAAAAAGGTGTTTCTACCAGTATTTATAGAATATTTAAAAGCTGATCATGCAGAAAACAACGAGGAAGCAAATGGTCAAGGCTTAAGACCTCTGCTTTCACAGGCTTATTTCCAGATCTCTGTCATGGATTTGGGTATCATCTAAGAGACTTCTGGATTGAATGGGTTCAAGGGTAAGGACAGGTATGGCGAATTTTCAGATTGTGTCTATCTTGTAAGTCTCATGCAAGACAAAGTCGTATTTTCCATAAACATATTGAAAATCCACAAGGAAGTAAAGGAGAAAAAATGGGAGAAAACATCTGAAAAACCTCATAGCTTATCCCTTATATCATGAGTTACAGGGTCTGCACACTTATTGAAATTTTGGGGCTTAATAAAAACCCAACATTTCCATTAACACACACAGCATGGATACACCCTGTAAGTCAGAACAGCCCCAAAGCTATAAAGACCAAGGTAGAAGCATGAAGGTGACTACCTTGACATGAAGTTCAGGTATCTCAGGCACTTCTGGGTATCTCTAGGGTTGGGGGTTTCTCAGTTTAATGGAGATAGATGCTTGTTTAAAGGCTCCGATGCAGAAAACTCACATTGCCCTAACAGGTCAAAGTTTGGTATTCACCAATCTCTGTGAGCCTGAAATTTATGTTCCTGCATCCTTTCACTGGTCCATCATGCTGATTCCTAGCCTAGACTGCTTAGGCCTCTGGTCTGCTCAACACTGCTGGGGATGTAAAGAACTTAAGTTGACTGCACCCTCTACAAAGTTCTACAATGCAATAGCCAATCATGGGTAGCTGTTGACTCCTCAACTAATTCCCCAAACCTGCTATTACACACCTTTTCCACATTTCTCAAGCCCCCACCAACCCCACTCTTTCTTAACTCTGGGCAAAAAATTTAACCCCTTGTTTCTTGAAATCATGATTGGAATGAACTTAATCAACTTGCCTTTTGCATTACCTTTAGGCAATTACCTTTTACACCACAAAATGCCTTGTATCCTTAACCATTACTTCCTTTCTCCTATTCTACTTTGCTTCTAATGCAAATATTTCCTGAGCTCTAAAGCCCAACCATTCCAGGTCCCTCCAATTCCCTACTCTTTCATGTATTTTTCTTTCTGTCTGTCTGTCTGTCTCTCTCTCTCTCTCTCTCTCTCTCTCTCTCTCCCCCCCCCCTGCATCTGTACCCACAGTGCTCCTGCCCCTACTCTCATAGCTTTCCTTAATCATTCTATTTCTTTTTGGATACCTATACATACTCTATTCTCTCTTATTAAAAACCAAACTTCTTTGGATCCTATCACCTATTCAATATGCACCCTTCCATTCACTACCCAACTTCCTAAACACACACACACACCCACACACAAGTTCTCTAGGCCATGGGCGAACACCTCCAGGTCTGTGGATGGCTCTGACTATTGGAGAAGGATGGTCATTATTCTGAGCCAAAACTGATCCTTAACAGATTTGTCCACTGGTTCTAGTGTCATCTTGAGAGACCACACAAAGCATGTTTAATTCCCTGATGCAGACAATCTTTCTCCTGTCCTACCTTCTCTCTGAACTTCCTGAGCTAAGCACTTCCAGTTCCTTCATCTCTTCTTTACATGACCTAGTCCTGAGTTCCCTTGCCTCCCTGTTTACAGTTTGACTGTCTCTTAAAAGGTTGTGGCCAAGAGTAAATGTAGGTTTATATATATGCTCTGCCTAGTACAATACAGCAGGGTTCTCACCTCCTTTATTCTCCTCATTACACTTTGCTAAGCACAGCTGCTGAATTCTTCTGCTTTAACTTAAACCTCTAAGACAGTGGTTTGCAAAGTGTGGTGCATGGAGCTTCTATGTCCGCATGACCCAGGAAACTTTAATAAATGCAGATTCTTGGGCCCACCTCAAACTTGTTCAATCTGACAATCTGGGGGTAGCACCTGGAATCTATGTTTTAAACGAGTATGCTCGATGATTCCTAACACATACAAATCTGGAAAAAATGCTTTCTCAACATCTGTTGCCAAGCCTGGCCTCCTCCTCCTGTGTTTGTGCAGATGGGTTTTTGGATCCAAGACAAGACCTTCCATTTTCTTGTACTATATTTCATCTTGTTAGAATGAGTGCATTGCCTCAGTCTATCAAAATCTGTTGAGTTCTTTATTCTGCAACATATGCTTCATGACAGCCACACATGGATTAAGACCCCAAATCTTGATGTCCCAGCACCAAGAATCCCCCTCCACAACTATAGTCAACCAATTACTAACAAACTCATACTTCACCTTCTTTCCCATGAGGTCAATGGACAAATTGTCATTTGTCATGTTGCCAACTGCCTTGGTAAAGCCTGGATGTTCTTTGTCTTCCATATTTCCCAGATCCACTGGTCTATATCAATCCTGTCAGAGGGAAATGAAGCATGCTTACATGCCATTTACACATGCAGTGTAGACTCTGTGGCCAGGCAATGGACTGCAATGTGCAGAATCCACCTTCTTTTCCTGTGGCCTTTTTCTGAACACCTATGGAACTTAGGGTATAGGGCCCTGATTTGTACTATAAATGTTCCTGTCCACATTAAAAAGACTTTTTAAACATGTTTTTATTCATTTGAGAGAGAGAGAGGAAGGAAGAGGGATAGAGGGATCAAAACAACAATAAAAGAGATACATTGATTGGCTGCCTCTTGCACACCGCCTACTGGGGATTGAGCCTGCAATCTGGCATGTGCCCTGACCAGGAATGGAACCAGTGACCTCTTAGTTTATGGGTCAATGCTCAACCACTGAAGCACACTGGCTGGGCCCTGTCCACATTTTGACTCTACTACTAGACAAAGAGCTCTTGAACACTGAACTTGTGTCTTACAGGTCCCTAAATATCATAAGGTAATGAACACAAAGTCCTACTCCGTGACTTTTCTTTGAATGGATGCTTTTTTTTTTTTTTTTACAAGATGAAAGCAGACTCCACAGTTAATATTAGGAGACTGTGCTCCTCAGGCATGAAGAAAGTGGTGTGTCTGGACAGATCTCCACAGGCCCAATTGTCCCTCTTAGTCACTGTTCATTCAAATGAGCTTGTTAGAATAAAGGCAATCTTTGAAATGAAGTGTGATGAAAACACTGAGAAATGATGACACAATTTCTGAAACATCACAACTTTACTGGAATCTGTGGCAATAGCCAAATGAGACATAAGAAAGCGTTTCCAAAAAACCTTGGCTTACTGGAGCCACCTAAGTCAGCATAGCATGCAAACAAGTTGATTATGGTTTTCAATCTAATGAGACCCTTTGAGACGATATAGACAAAGTGTATCAATAGGTCATGAGATGCGGGACAAGGAGATCTAGCTTCCTTCTACATCACAACTGCTAACACATCTGATAGTTATCTGCTGTATAAGATGGCAAGGGTAAACAACTATAAATGAATGGGGGGAAGTTCTGTGGTTTCCTCGGGTCAAGTGACTTACTTCATGGTCACATCTTGTCTTTCCTGTTTCTTACAGGCCCGAGAACACTTGACAAACACTCCAGAACATGCCCCTACTGGAAATGCCACACAGCCCAGCTCCACATACCTGTTCTGCATGAGGTCTAGGGCAGTGGTTCGCAACTGGGGGTGGGGGGTGATTTTGCCTCCACCCCACCCAGGAACATTTGGCAATGTCTGGGACATTTTTTGGTTGATATAGAGGTGCCATTGGCATATAGTGGTAGAGGCCAGGGATGCTTCTAAATATCTTATAATGCACAGGCCAACCTCCCTCCATCAATAAAGAATTATCTGGCTCAAAATGCCAATAGTTATTATCTCCATAAAAATTTCAAGTAAAAAAATATCAAGAGCACCACTTTGGGGAGTCCCTGGTCTAGTGCTATGATTCTGATCCCAAACCTGGAAAGACTGACAGATCCATATCAAAGGGTCATGGACCTGCTGTGGGTCTGTGAAGTAGCTCACAGGTGACAGACACTGCAAGGCACTTAGCAGTGCTATGGTGAGGTGAGGGTACCAAGGCAGGAAGCTCTGCCCAGTGGACCTGTTTGGTCGGCAGCCTGAATAGCAGTAGGGATACCCATAGCTTTGACCTCAGAGTCACTTACTGGAAGGGCCCTCGGTCATCTCCACTGGAGGGCAGATGGAGGACCGCAGACTCAGTAGAAATGTGCAAGAGGCAGCAACAAGCCACATTCATGGTCACAGAAGGGCCCTGAACAGCAGGTTAGAAAGATGTACTGGAGGCTGTAAGGATTCAGGATTTCGAGGTGGACATTAAGCAAATGTTCCAGCTGGACAAGGTGTGGGGGTTGTGCCGACTGCAGGCAAGTCTGGGTCCTATAGGAATGAAAGGTGACTCGCTTTACCCGAAGCCCTGGATGGCAGACACACCCCCGCCTCCCCCCGACTTGCTATTATTTTTGATATGGCCAAGATTTTAAACATCACCAGTTTTCTACATCACAGGGAAGCTGACAGATTTAATGAAGCCTCCAGATTCCCCTTGAGAGATGATTACAGCTCTAATGAAAACAGGGGTGACGGACAAGAACCCCATGGGACTCTAAGCAAGTGGCATTCGCACATCTTTCATGGACAAGATCTCGTTGCTCAATGTCAGTCTGGGCTCTTTCCAGTAAAGGTGAGTGTTGCCAAATTCTAACACATTATGATATTTAATGTGGTTCAAAGATCAGGAAGTATTTAAACTTACAAGGGACAAGAAGTTTATAAGCCAAGTTTGACTCTGATTTCTTTCACTTCGTATACCTGGACTCACCATCTGCATGATTACATGTAGCCTAGAATACAGGAGGAGTCACCAGGGTAAGGCAGGTCAGGGAGGAATGAGTGGGAGGTGAGGGTTAGCACTCCACACTCACAGAGGGCGTTAGGGACCAGGTGGGTGTGGCAAGTCAGGGTAGATGGAGGGGCCACAAGTCCAGGTAATCAAATGAGGTTTAGAACATTATCAAGTAAGTCTTGAAGGTCAAGGCAGTCAAATGTACAGGCTCAGGAGATCAAACATTGAGACAACAGTTTCAGAAGACGAACTACAAATAGGCGCTTGTCTTATCACAAGAAGACTGCTCTTCTAACCCCTATGGTCTTATCCCTATGGTGCTGGCCAGTTACTGGGGAGCCCTGGCCCTCCATAGGTTCTGAAAGGGGGGTCAGAACACTTAATCTCCATAGCGGAGGGCTGGGGTGGGTGATAGCCAGAGAGAACCAGCAGCAGCAGACCCCAAGAGGCTGATAATTTAATAATGATCATCAAGTCTTTTATTAATGACTGGCAATATTTGGAGATTCCCCTCACCAACGTTCAGACCTGGGGATTTGTCTGTAGGGTTTCAGGGTGAAGAAATATTCCTGAACCCAACTGTGTTTGCTTTGAGGCTGATGGCACCCAGCATCATCGGCAGCCGCGATTCCTCCCCAGACAGTTCCATGTGACCCTCAGAATGTCTTCCCATGATTCCCAAATAGGCTGGGTTTCCTCTCCTGGGAATATCTTGCCCCTCTCCATCAACAGCTACCCGAAACGTCTCCTTGAGAACCCCTTGCTTCCTACTCTCTGCTCGCCAAGTTCAGTGCACATAACTGTACTTAAGCTATATGGGCAATTATTTTTCTAGTTAATTATTTCTCTCATGAGGCAGGAGGTACTTTGAGCTCAGGAGCCGTTTGTTTGAGCATATGGGTACCGTGTGCCTCGCATACTACCTGCCGCATAGTATACGTTCAATGAATGTCTGTAGAGGGAAAGGAGGGAAGAGGTAGGTAGAGAGGTTAAAGAAGCAGTAAGACCACCAACCGGGCAGACAGCAGTGTCAGGCTCTTCCCCAAAGGATTTTGGCTCGCCAGTCTGGGGGAGCCCACCTCGGGGAGAGCTACAGAGCGGTTGGCAACGGCAATTCAGTGGCTGCAGGGATGTGATTCCTATGGCGCTCACTGCCAGAACCCCGGGAATCCCTCTTTCTTGGCCTCGCCAGTGACTTACCTTCCTGGAAGGCCGGCACACAGCTCTGTGCTGGCCACACTCCTGCAGAGCCCGCCGGCACAGCCAGAGGTTGGCGGTGCCAGAGGGTGCCTCCAAGCCTAGAGGCCGGGCCTTACTAAGTCTTGTCACACTCCTACCACTTTCCCTGGAGGCCTCGGAAATGTGATGTTATTGTATTTTGTCATCATTAATAATGATCAAAAACTGTCCACCTCCGTTTTGGCGAATTGCTTTTCTCTATTTGCCATCCTCATCGGATGAAAGAGTTTGAAGAGCTGGGTCCTCATTTAAAAATTTCCCATATAGCCCTGACCGGTTTGGCTCAGTGGATAGAGCGTCGGCCTGCGGACTAAAGGGTCCCCGGTTCGATTCCAGTCAAGGGCATGTACCTTGGTTGCGGGCACATCCCCAGGTGGGGGTGTGCAGGAGGCAGCTGATCAATGTTTCTCTCTCATCGATGTTTCTAACTCTCTATCCCTCTCTTTTCCTCTCTGTAAAAAATCAATAAAATATATTTTTAAAAATTCCCCATATATAGCTTTTGAAAGTGCTTCTTAATTCTCAAACTTGTACCCACTGCTGACGAAGGTTATTGTAGCCAACACCCCGGAATTCATCTATGAGGATTTTTCAGGCCCTAGAACTTGACAACACAGATCGAGTCTACTTTCCATGCTCCTTCACAAACCAATAAATTCAGCCTTCTCAGGAGATTCAATAGAACAGTCAGCACACATCCCCGACAGCTGTTAGAAATCGGTTCTGTAGACACAGAAGCTATTCAAAGAAAGTGCTTTTAAGCTCGTTGTTGAACATGGTAATGTAATATCTTGCAATCACAGAGTTAAAGAATGTTTGAGCTAGAAGGTATCTTATAGGCAGACTGGTCAGAACTAGGATGCTGAGAGGCCCGGCTGGAGTGGGTAAGCAACTTGCCCAAGGACACACAGCTAGTGAGTGGTCCAGTGTGGCGAGAAACCAAACACCATGACCTCACACCACCTTTCTGCTGCTTGGTATCAACGGTCTGTATATACATGGTAACACAGACACACACCCCCCCACAGAGAGGAGCCTTCCTTCACATAGACTGAATTGTCTGCAGAAACTGACAGCCCTGATAAAACAATAACCCATTTAAATTGAGGGCAGGACGAGGCCCGGAGCCTTCCCAGCCCCCCCAGAAAACAGAACATTGTTTCCATCCAAACCTTGAACTGAAAGGAAGCCTGTCAGCTGGCAATGACCTCGTGAGACAACTTTGGGGAGAGCAAAGGGCCGAGAAGAGAAAGGCCTCATTCTCACTGCAAACAGGAAAAGGAGAGAGAAAAAGAAAGGTCTGTCTCCACACAAGCTTTGCAGGGCTGGCTATGAACTGCTCCAGTCCGTTCCGTCAAATAGCCGCCTTCAGAGAAGCAAGCCAAGCGCGAACAGCGGCTCGGGGACGCCTGCGCCCGGGACACGCGCGGGCCGGCGCACACGCGCCCTGGCTCTCCCGCGCCCTGGGAGAGCGCTTATATGGGCTCCGTGAGGCTAGGTAATAAACACGCTGTCTTCGCCCGGCTATTTATGGGTTGCTCAGGGCATCCTGTTCTCTCCAGTGCCCTCACCTGCACAGACGGCGCCCGCAGACCCCGAGTTTAATAGGGACAACGGTAAATGGGAGCGGCTCTGCGGGCCCCACATGCTCCTGTTTCCCTGGCCACCACGAGAATTGCAGAGAAAGGTCAGTCTGCGTCCACACACCTATTCCCGGCCCCCTCCTCCAGGTTAAACCCCTCCTCCTTTTCCCCCAGCTCCTCCTGTTCTTCCTTCCTTTCAGACATCTCTCGCAGACATCTCTCCCAGATACCCTTCTCTGTCTTACCGCGCCAAGCACTCCCATTCTTCCGCGATGGGTCAACCACCTCGGGGAACAAGAACAACTGTGAAGCCTGTGCAGCACCAGCTGTCACCTCCGGCAGAGGCTCTGGGGACCTCTGGCCAACCAGGCGCACGCGAGTGAAGGAGCGGATCTGGTCCTACCTGTTGCTGACTTCCAGGTTCACTCAGGAGCCGTGCGCTTCCCGGACACACATTGTGTTTGGGTTGCAAAGGAGCGAGATGCACGTTGGAGAGCGGGGAGTGCGTCCAGGCCAGCAGACGTCTGAAGGCTGCAGAGGAAGACGCCAGAAGTGTCCACTGGATGCAAGACCGGGGTCGGTCAGTTGGGTCAGTTTGGGGGCCCTTGTCGCTCAGCTCCTTTGGGGGTCGCAGGGCTCCCGGAGCAGATGGGTCCTGCATGAAGGGAGCGAGTCACAGCTGCATGCTGTCCACCCGGGGGCCATCACTCGAGCCTGGAGCCCGGCCACCTCTCAGCCTGGTCTTCATCTTGGGCTAACCCGTCGCACCCTGGAAACAGACAAGACAGAGGAGGATGCGTTAACTCGGCTGCTCCCCGCAGAGCGCAGCTCGCCATTGCAGCGCTGATTAAATACAGGACATTATCTCACCATAATGCCCTCCTGGCCGCGTTCCCAGGAAAATTCTAACTAATCATAAAAATAGAAAGAAAAACGCAACCTAAATTCCATTCCTCGTCTTAAATGAGTGATGTGTTCACTTTTATTTATTTTTCTGGAAGCAAGGCGGGAAAAGAAAATGAATTTTAGGGCTTAGAAAAACAAGCTACTAATAGTACTAAGTAGAGCTGGGCGGTGGTGCAGACAGCGGGATGCAGCCAGCGCGGCCTGGGCGGGTCCGGGCCCTGCTCCTGACTGCACACTTCTAGTCTTAAGCTGGAGCACCCAGGATGGTGGGAGGGAAGGGGGTGGTTGTGGGGCCAGGTGTGGACACACACATACATACACACACGCATGCACACACAAATACACATACCCATTCAAGCTAGGTGCTCAACGGCACTTTTATGGCCCTGGCAGGCAGATGCTCTTCCAGTCCTCCTTTTCAGCAATGAGAGGAAGCCTGTCAGCTGACAATGACCTCGGGCGACAACATCTTTCTCTAACATCATTCTCTCTCTGGAGACTCGGGCACACGATTTAGCTATTCCCTGCCTGGAGTTTTTCCTGGAGGTTCATCTAGCCACTTCCTGCTCACCCTTCAGCGATCAGAGCCAATGGCACTTCCATCGGGAAGCCCTCTCCAAGACCCCTTTCCCAACTCCAGTGCGGTGCTGGTGGTCTACACCTCCTGCCCAGCTGTCACCTGGCTGCAGTTCACCCACTAATTGGCTGTTGAAGGGCTGCCCCCACCCTAAGATCTAAAAACGACTTGTTAACTACTTTGTATGTAGCTGGTACCTAGTAGCTGTTCAACTAACGGCAGTGGTGGGTGTGTGCTGGCAGATGGGCCTGGATGCGAAGGGTACCCTCTGTTCCTTTGGTCCGTCCCAAGCTGGGAAGTCACCAGCGAATGTGAAAGCCGATCTCGGTGGGTCAATAACACTGGGTATCATGCCCCTCCCAAGTAATTTCTGCTATTTCTTTCTGGGAAGTCTTCACGGAGAAACCACGGGAGAGTGCAAAATCCAGAAAACCAGCTTCTGAGGTGCTCTGGTAATGTTACACGGGATGTAAAGAAAATAAAGGACACACCCCACCCCGCTCCCGCCTCCACCTGCCCCCGCGCCGGCACTGGCATCCCAACGCGGCCATCCCCCATCGTCGCTGGACCGCAGTAATGGGCACTGCTCCTTGATGGCCAACTTCTAGCCGGGCTAATTAAGCATACTGAGCTAATAACCTTCCATTTTGGGACAAGGATTATTCATAATTTAATGTATTGCTGCTGAAACATTAACCTTTCGACAACTGGCATGCGGCCCACGGCAGCCCGAGTGCTGACCATCTTTCAGTAAAATGAGTGTTATTGTTAAAACGGGTATAAATCATTCATGGCTGCAGCTTTTGTGTCAGACCCTCCGTGAAAATAAGCAGTAAGCTGGGTAATTTATTTACCTTTTGGTGATTATTTTTTATGATTTTATGATCATATTCAATGATTCATAAACATTGGCCTGGTGCCATTTCGTAATCATTTCACATTTTAAATATGGTGCGGCTGTTCTGCTTTTCATCTTTAAAAGTTTCAGGATTGATACCGGGCAACTTGATCCAGGCACAAATGCAATTTCATTGGAAAGACAGAGGGAGGGGGGAGGGCAGAGGGAAGAGGTCCCAGCCCCCTTCGTTTGAACAAAACCATTTTCAATGGAGCTGTTCGGAGCTTCCACTTGTTGTAGCTTTGCACTCACCGCAGCCAACTTTCTTTGAAGTTTAACACACAGAGGGCGCCTTGAAATCCGAATAAAAGCACAGGAAAATGGTTAACAAGCTTCTGGTTGGAAAGATGATGGGAAGGAGCCGAAGGGCGGAGGGAGGCCTGGAAGGTCTGGCCTCGGGCCAACAAGGTTGGAAGCCACAAGTCTTCTCCCAGCACCTGGTTGGGGAATGTGAGTCTCTCCCCTGGGGTTCTGGAAACTTTACTGCCGGCCTGCCTGCTCCTGCGGCCAGCGCGGGGTTTGGGCTCCCATAACGGTCCCAGAAAGGAGCGTTTTCTCCTTATGGCAGCAAGTAGGAGCTGGAGGCTGAGAGGCGAGCAGGAGACTGCCGTCCTTTCCACATACTCTCTAGGTTCCCTTCACGCTTCTTAAACCAGCAAAAACCCCACAGAATTCCTAGTGTGTAGTAGGTGAAGCTGACATCCTGATGGTGAAAAAGAAGCAGGGTGGGGAGAGGGCAGGCAGGAAACGTGACGTCATGCTAAGACTCCTCTTCGAGGCAGGAGCGTGGTGGGGAGCAAGCTTGCTCTGGGACTTCTTCTCATGTCGGGTGTGCTGGTCCAGAGGGGGACTCAGCCAAAGACAGGCGCCATCACCCTAAACTTGGCGATGAGGTCTCCAAAGGCAGCCGCAAGTATGTGCTTTAAACAAACACCCACATCCATAGGAGAAGCCCAGGCAGGTACGAGGAAGAGAACGGATGCGCTACTTGCTGGGACAGTTTGAACTGAGTAGCTCTGAGATGGTCACTATTGTCTTCTCTATCTTCAGCTTTTAAATTCGCATTTATAGCATTCCTATTGGTCTTTATTTTGATTGTCTGGTTTTAGGATTTACTGGAAACACACACACACACACACACACACACACACAATTATAATCTATAATAATAAAAGTGGAATATGCTAATTAGACCGGACTTCCTTCTGGATGTCCTTCCGGATGACCTTCTGGACGAAGCCAGGGCTGTGAGAGCCAAGCCCCTTGCACAAATTTTGTGCATTGGGCCTCTAGTTATATATAAAAATTTAAATATTTCATCATGCAAGGCAGTGACATTAATCACATTTACAATGTTACATAACTGTCGCCCCATTTCCAAAATTTTTCATCACCCCAGACAGAAACTCTGCACCCATGAAACAGTAACTCCCCCCTGCTCCAAGCCCCCGGAGACCTCTAAGTTCTGTCTCTATGGATTTGACTAGTCAGAATATTTTATGTAACTAGGATCATACAATATATGTCTTTTTTTGTGTCTGGCTTATTTCACTGAGCATAATGTTTCCAAGGTTCATCCATGCAGTGGCATGTCTCAGAACTCCATGCCTTTTTAGAGCTCAGTAATACTCCACTGTAAGGACAGACCGCATTGTGTTCATCTATTCATGTGTTGATGAACTATTGGGTGGCTTATACCTTCTGGCTGTTGGGAATAATGCTGCTATGAGAATCGGAGTCCCTAATATATCAGGACTAATATTTGTTTTCATAAAAGGTCATTGCACATTATATACACTCATCTAACTTGATCATGGATGCTCTGCTTGCTAGCTTAGCAGTGCTGGCCTGGGCACAAGCAGCCAAGCCAGTCCTGCCTGGGGGTGAGTCTCCGGCCTCCTGTCAACACTGCTGCTCAGAGGACTGTCTGCAGTCACATTCCGGCCCATCAAGGCCGGTGCAGGCTGTGGATTCGGCACCAGCAACTTCCATCCTCTGTGTCGGATGAAGCAGGCTGCCTCTCAGGTTTGATAAAGAACAAATTAAGAAACAGAATAACCTGGCATGAGTGAGATGCCCTTTCAATCATGTCAGCCAGAGCAGATGTTGTCATGAAATTTGATGTTATGGATTTATTTCCTAATATAAAGTCTAAAGGGGAAAACAGCGTAAGAGCTACTATGTGAATTGGACATGTCTATAGAGTGTGAATTGGATTCCAGACAAAATATTGTGAATGGTTAATAGGGTCAGTCTAAGTATATTTGCTGAAATAATCTCTTGGATATGCAAATATTCTGAGAACTACACTGTCAAATATCTATTGTATCCTCTTATCTATGTGTTCACAGAGCTGCTACATGTTGTAACAAATGAAAAATGTGAATTTAAAAAAATATTGTCACCCTAAAATAATACTTCACTTTGAATAGTAATTTTTGTTGTCAGGATTTTAAAATTTTTGTCACACACTGGACAGCCAGGTTCTTAGAAGCAGCATTAGTTGGAGATATTAAGAGGTGAGCTTTGAGTGTCCTGTTCTGAGCAGAAACAGAAGTGGGGTGGGGCTAGGAGGGAGCGAGAGCAGATCACTTGTTCGTCTTTTTAAAAACAATATCTTCTTATTGATTTCAGAGAGGAAAGGAGAGGGAGAGAGAGATAGAAACATTGATGATGAGAGAGAATCATTGATCGGCTGCCTCCTGCATGCCCCACTCTGGGAATCAAGCCCACAAAACTCGGGCATGTGCCCTGACTGGGAAGCAAAGCATGACCTCCTTGTTCATAGGTTGACGCTCAACCACTCAGCCACACCAGCTGGGCCACATATTCGTCTTGATCTGAGTCCCTTAGTCTGCCACCAGCACCTGCCACGCCTTGGGGTTATCCCTGTGGAACTTCTGCTTCTGGCTCTCTGGGGGCCCCTCAGTGGGATTCCTCTTTCTAGGAACACTGTCGTGAGGACTTGAGGTGCTACTGTAACGTTCACCATCTCACCATCGTCATCAGCCCCTTACACATGAGGATGAGGGCAAGGAGAACTCGGATGAGGAAGGAGCTCTCAGAGAGAAGCCTTGGGTTTTACTGTTCACAATTTCCAGGACTCCGCCATCAAACTGCGCAAACTAAAACCCTTAGCAAGTAGACAAACTGGTTGACTTGCATATCCTCTCCTCTCCCTAATTACTGAGAGTTGGGCAAATGAGCAGAGAAGGAATGAAAGGTGGACAGCTGATGCATGACCCTACCATACTGCTCATGTTCTAGAACAGCCCTGCCCGGGTACTCAGAAAAATATTTATCAAATAAATTAATAAACTCAATAGATCCTCAAGAGTTGACATGACCTGATCGATGGGTGGGCCTTTTTCTCTTTGATCTGGCCAAAGAGGGTCTCCTGAGTTTGAGTAGCTTTGCAGATTTTTGGTAGAAATATCAAGAAGTGGCAGAAAGTGGCTTTCATCCCACTTAAGTCAGAACATCTCCCAGATTTTGGTTTACAGGTTAGAATTCCCAGAATTCTCTAAAGCAAGGGTGGGGAACCTTTTTTCTGCCAAGGACCATTTGGATATTTATAACATCATTTGTGGGCCATACAAAATGATCAACTTAGAAGTTAGCCTGCTATATTTGGTCAAACATTTAATTAACTCACCCTTAATGTCTTGGCAGGGCCAGACCAAGTGCCGGACGCTCCCCACCCCTGCTCTAAAGGGAGGATTCTGCGGGTAAAACATCAGAAAACAGCTGGTCATCAGCACCTTCCTGGTGTTCTTCTCTTTATCCATTAATAGGCTCCACCATCCTTTCTCCTGTGCTTCAGACCCTTCTCACCCCCTCCATTCATTCTCTAACCATCAAACCCCATCTGGTCTGTATCCCATCAGCTCAGAGCCCTGGGTGCCTTTGCCCTACCCAATCTGATGCCAATGTCCCTGCTCCATTTCCCTTCTGTCCCCATCCCATGTGTACCCTTAGAGCAAGGATTTCTCAATTGTGACAATGGCCCACCTTTTCAGAATTTCTGGGGTACTAATTAAATATGCACATTTCTGTGGCCCATACAAGAGCTACCAAATCAGAATTTCTAAGGTAGGGTTTGGACCCCCCAGAATCACATAGAAAGTGAAGAACATTGTCTTTTGACATGAGGACTACCATTGCCATATTAATAAGATACAGTTCTATGGTGAAGCTATCGTGAATGAACTTCTGTAAGGCTACTCCTTTCCTGCATGGGTATGGAGGGAGGGCACAGAAATGAGGGCTGGTGTGAAGTGGACACTCACCATCTATTGGGAGGGGAAAGGAATCCAGGCAAAGTGGTGTTAGCTCTTTGGGGGCCTAGAGTGTGGTCATCACAGGTGGGTGTTCGGGAAGCCTTTGCAAAGCTCTCTGCTGCCCTTCCTATGATTTTTACAACTGGACGTGTGCTTTGAAAAACAATCCATTTGTGAATGGCCTTTGGATTATCCTTATCTCTCCATTTTCTCATAGAAAGCTTCGGCTACATTTTCCCGGATGCTCTAAGACAGGATTTCTCAACCTTGTCACTATTGTCATTTTGGTCCAGATACTTCATTGTGGGGGCATCCATGGACTCTACCCACTAGATGCCTCCCTGAGCTGTGACAACCAACAAAGTCTCCAGACACTCCCAAATGTGCCCCGGCAAGGGGGCAAAATCACCTGGGTTGAGGACCACTGCTCTAAGAGAAATGCAACTCAGAGCCACAAAGAAGTTTAGCATCTCTTCTGAATTCAATTTTATGTTGAGATTGTCTTCTTCCTGACTTTCTTCTTTCTGTTAATGACACCACTGCTCTTCAACCCACATGCCCCTCACTAATCAGGTATTCCTCCTCAGTACTGCTTCTTCCATCCTCACCTCTGTGCCTCTACATTCAGAATTGGGGACCATGCATGTGAATTAGTCACAAGATGCATCTCAAAAGCTGCCTCTTCCAGCCTCTACATTCAGGGTACACATCACCCCTCTCTTCTGGCATTATTTCCTGTCCATTTTGGGGGGGTACATTTCTGCATGCTTATCTGTTTCTTTCACTGGATTTGAAGCTCTCAGAAGTGAGTTTCTTTGCTTTCAGTCATCTTCTCTTTTCTATATCACAGGACCTTGCATGATGTTGGCACTTTGAAAAATATTTGTTGAATTGAATTGAACGGGTACATTTCTTAATCACAGCCCCACCTCTGGCATTTGGTGATATTTGTATAGATTTTTTGACCTTTCCAAGAACTCTCACAATCATAATCACAGCTAGCCTCTCTCTCCTTGGTATTTGTGTCTTTTAATTTATCTGCATATGTTAAGAAGAAAATTACCACCTCAGCTCTATCAATTATTGGGGGACCCTGAGCAAGTTCCCAACTTCTCTGAGCCTTAGTTTCATCTTCTGTAAAAAGGTAGTAATAATAGCACCTATATCACAGGTTGTTGTAAAGGTTTAATGAGAGAACACATGTAGTGCTTAACGTGGTTCTTAGCATGTTAGCTACTCAATACATGGTAGCCACTGGGTCCAGGTGGCCCTCCATATATATCTGTGTAAAGGCCTCCCTGGCTCCCAGTTCTACTGGACAGGGTTTAAAATCCTGGGCCATGAGCGCTTCAGGTCTCTAGTCCCACCTTCAGGCATTGTCCCGTGTAGGTCATACTCAGCACCTCACACTGGACGCTCCCTCTTCCTTCAGCAAGACTTGCATCGTCATCTTATTCCTCCGGCCCGTCCCAGAGCAGCTCCCTCCACCTTCTCTCTCCTCCCCTTGGACACCCATTGCAGACACATTCCGAGAATTAATTCCTTCCTCACCCATGTTTCCAGTCTTTGACACTCCCTCTAGTATAGCACTTTCCATATTGAATTACATTTAATTTATTTTTGTATTGGAACTCTTATGTGAGCCCATGAACTCCTCAGGGTGGGGCTCATGTCTCATGCCTCTTTCTGTCCCAGTCACAGTGCCTGGAAAATTCTAAGAGTTCAATGAATGTTTTCTAGGTTTAATGAAATAAAAACACCTTTTATTTGTAAAACAGGGCTGTTCCGGCAGATACTGTGAAAGAGATGTAGAAACCAAGACAAGGACTTGGGTAATTTAGCCCAAATCCCAAGCTAAATGGGGGCTATCCTGATACCCTTAGTCAAACTCCTTGTCTCGTGGCACTCGGCTTCTCATGGAACATTTGGTGATGCTGGCCTCTGAGGAAGACCTGGCCAAGTCTCTTTGGGACAAAGTACATTTATAGGCCAGGTTATGAATGCACCTGGAGCATTACGAGATCTCCAGAAGGACACCCTGAGACCACTGACACAACAACTGGGTAAAATGGTATGCTTAGCCTCCGTACTCTGGAATTCCGTGCTACTATGGATTCAAATATGACTATTCGGACAAATCTCTCAGGGAAGGGATGAGGGCATTTTCTTTTTGAGATACTGGAAAGGTTCTCACCAATTAGGGCAGGCTAGCTGATAGCTCATAGGCGAACCTGTGCAAAAGTCATGGGGACAAATAGCATCTCTAGAGAACAACACCTTCTGGGCCACAGTGGACTCCAGGTGTGGACCTGACTCTGAATCCCCTCCACTTGGCTGACTCCTACTCAGCTTTAAGCTCAAGTGTCACTTCCTTCAGGAAGCACTTCAACCCCACTCTCTGTCCTCCCAAGTGCTCCCACGGCATTTTATTTATTTATTTTAAAATATATTTTTATTGATTTCAGACAGGAAGGGAGAAGGAGAGAGAGAGAAACTTCAATGATGAGAGAGAATCATTGATTGGCTGCCTCCTGCATGCCCCCTACTGGGGATCGAGCCCGCAATCTGGGCACGTGCCCTTGAGCAGAATCGAATTGGGGACCCTTCAGTCCGCAGGCCAACGCTCTATCCACTGAGCCTAACCAGCTAGGGCTCCCACAGCATTTTATGTTTGCTTCCATCACACACTGTCGAGTGATCAAACTCAAGTCTGTCCCCCACTGGACCATGAGCTCCCTGAAGGCAGAGCCTGTTGATATGTCTGTCATCAGACCATGCTGAAAGCAGAGGAGATGATGCAGGTGTCCTGCAGAGGGAGTGGGGCTATAAGATACCAGGTCATTATACCCAGGCACCATTCATTGTGCGTGATGACATGAGTGCTTTCATCCTTGGCCATTTTTTAAAAAAAATATTTTTTATTGATTTTTTACAGAGAGGAAGGGAGAGGGATAGAGAGTTAGAAACATCGATGAGAGAGAAACATCGATCAGCTGCCTCTTGCACACCTCCCACTGGGGATGTGCCTGCAACCAAGGTACATGCCCTTGACTGGAATCGAACCTGGGACCTTTCAGTCCGCAGGCCGATGCTCTATCCACTGAGCCAAACCGGTTAGGGCTATTTTCGTTGCTACTTCATAACTGTAATGTTGCTACTGTTATGAATCATAATGTACATATCTGATATGCAGGATGGTCTTAGGTGACCCCTGTGAAAGGGTCATTCGACTGCCAAAGGGGTCTCGACCCACAGGTTGAGAACTGCTGTCCTAAGGGCAAGGATTTTGTCTGTTTCTTTTTCCCACACACAGTACCAGCTGTTAGGTGGCTGAATGATCACGAAATAAGAATCTGTGTAATTTGACATTTCTTTTTTATTCAATGAAGTTGATGTTCTTTACCACCTCTGACAAGGATTGAAACGTACACTGACTGGTGTCTGGTGTCGGTTTTTGGTTTCCAGGACTGTTGTTCTAGCGGAATGAGAGCCCAGGCTTAAGCAAGTTGCGAAAGTCTCCTCTAAGGGCGATGAGCTTCAAAGGCTATAAAAGACTGAGCAGCGAGGTGATTGCCATGCTGCTGTTGAATTCCACTGTCTTTGTGATGCTCTTGGGTCTGGTCAAATCCATCCACCAAGCTGATATGATGTTTGCAGCTAATTGTATGCAAAATGCAAAATCTTGTGCAACAACAAGTGAAGCTGTTCAATTCTTGCAAGCTGGAAAAAACTGGGCGCCAAGTTGGCGTTTGCAGATGTGACTTTGTCTCCTTGTCTCCGTCATTCACCACAACGTTTATCAACTACCCATGGGCAATGAGGACGCTGTGCCTGTGTGCAGTTAGTCGGTCTAGTTCCAAGGGTGTTGTCACGTGCTAATGATGTAACAATGCACTTGGATGCTATGTGGGTAATGAGAAATGGGTCCTGGCACTGTTATCAGGCATGATTAAGTTTTGCTAATGGATGGGACTAACTTTGCACCAAACCGGTTGGCAGGTGAGTAACTTACAACAGCAAAAAGCAGGGGGTGGTGGTACTGGAGGAAATAAGGTGAAGAAATTAGCCAGAGAACATAGAGGTATAAGGTATAGACACAGATGACAGTGAGGTGATGGCCACAGGGAACGGGGGCGGGAGTGGGTGGAGGTGGGCAAAGCCGGGGCGGGGGGGATGGGGACATCTGTAATAGTGTCAAGAATAAAAACAAAGTTTAACAAAAGCAAGTATTTAAGTACGTATTTTAAAATTAATGACTATTTTGGTTTTATTTATTTATATCCAACCTTATTAAGAAAGAAAAAGGGTATAAGGCAGCTTCAAAGTCAAAAGGAGAACATGTTAGAAGTTGGTGTCTAAATGTAAGCCCTTTGTGCCCAACCAAGAGGTGCTGTCACATGTACCTACTACAAGATGCCACTTTGCTGGTGCATTTGTCTTCCCTGACTCACCCAACGAGGCTGGTAATCGCCCCCCGCCCCCCATCCCCCAGTACCACCGCTGCCTCCTGAACACACCAGCTCTGTGGGATGGTTCCGATTGGATTGTGAGACCTATTGCCATGCCTGTGAGCATCATGGGGGCAGGACCATGGCTTATTTCTTGTTGTACTTCATAAACCCAGCACAACTCTTCAATGAAGCATGATGAGGAGGAGGAGGAAGATGAGGAGGTGGTAGAGGAGGAGGATAATGCATATTATTGAGTAGACTCAAAATGGGATGTCTGCCCCCTCCCCATTCTCTTCTTAGCCCACTCATGAGCACACTCACCAGTACCTCCCTGGCTCTACCCCACTTCCCCTCCGTCTCCCCCCCATCAGGCCCCGTACAGCGGGAGGCATGTACTACAGTGAGTCGGGCTCTCTCTGCTGTGGTTATAACGGGGTTAAAGTTGAGGTTTCTAATCGCTCCCATGAGGTCTTATTACCTGTTGATTAGGTCCTTTTGGGATCAGCATCAAACCGACAACAATAATAAACACTCTCTTCATTGGAACTCAGTAATGACCCTGCCTGCCTGCGGGCCGGTGGGGAGGGGCATCATGTGAGCCTGGAAATCGCAGGCCACGTGAGGGGGCATTTCTAGGAGGTTTGGTGGTGCAGCTAACAAGCTGATGGGCGCCAACTTGAGATTTTTGGCCGCCCGGCCAGAGGAGCCTCTGTTGTTATAGCACAAGGTGCCTCCGAGGGGACCCTCCGCAGCCAGCCCCAGGACTTGAGAGAGGGAGCTGGGTGGTCTTCCCACAGGACATGGGGAATTTCTGGAGAATGACCTGGTTTCATGTGTGTTTCTCCAAGCCTTTTCCCACGAATATATACATACTAGTGAATGTGTGCATGTGTGTAGTGTTAGTGATTTTACTACAAATACGCAATCATACTAAACATGCTGTTTGACAAATTACTTTTTTTTTCACCCAACCATCTATCTTAGACACCTTTTTATATCACTGCATAAAGATTTACTTCTATCTGATGAAGAGCATTATAGTAATTCAGAATAAGAACAAAGTAAAATATATTTCACCATTCTCCTGTTGTTGAACATGTTTGGCCATCTCCAATTTCTTGGTGTTACCAATAACGCTGCAACGGACATCCCTACGCATTTTCTCATGAAGTTCGGCAAGTCTCTCTGTAGGCTACATTCCAAAGGGGCTGCACCTATTTGTACACCCAATGGTAAAGTCTGCGCACATCCTTTCTGTGGCTCCTGGATAGTAGATTTGTACTTGTGACAATTCAATTGTAATAAAATATATATCAGTAATATTTTCATTTGAATTTTTCTGACATGACGTTGCATTTATTATGTAATGAAAATACTGTATATATAATTTAAACTTAAAGAAAAATTATAAGGATAAAGAATTTCTGCACACCCTCTACACAGATTCACCAATTCTTTTTTTTAAAAAAATATATTTTTATATTGACTTCAGAGAGGAAGGGAGAAGGAAAGAGAGAGAAACATCTATGATGAGAGAGAATCATTGATCGGCTGCCTCCTGCACACCCCCCACCAGGGATCAAGCCCACAACCTGTGCATGTGCTGTGGCTGGGAATCCGAACTGTGACCTCCTGGTTCATAGGTCAATGCTCAACCACTGAGCTACACTGGCCAGGCAAATTCTTTACATCTTGTCCCATTTGTTTCATTATTCTTTCCCTCTCTCTGTGTTTCTGTCTGTGCTGTCCAATATGGCAGCCACTAGCCGCGGGTGGCTATTTCAATTTGCATTGAATAAAATTAATAATTCAACTCTTCAGCCGCATTAGCTGTATCTCAAGAGCTTGGTAAAGCACATGCAGCCCTTGGCTCCCAGATCGTCAGGGCAGAGACAGAGCATTGCCTTCGTAGCGGAAAGTTCCACTGCAAAGCTCTGAGTTATATGAATGCATATTTTTTTGAACCATTTGAGAGCCAGTTGGAGAAATCATGTGCATTTACCTTTAAACGCTTCAATGTGTACTTCCTAAGTACAGGAACATTCTCTTACACAACCACAGCTCAATGAGCGAAATCAGGAAGTTTAATATCGATAGGAAATTATCTAATCCACTGACCACATTTGAATTTCATCAAATGTCCCAATATTTTTCTTTACGGCTATTGTTTTTTTTCTGGTCCAGGATCAAATCCAGGATCAGACCTTTCATTCGGTTGCCATGTCTCGTTATGCCATTGTATTTTCAGTGTAGTGGGGGTAAATGGTGATGGGAGGAGACTTGAGTTGGGGTGGTAAACACACAATACAATATACAGAGGATATATTACAGAACCGTACACCTGAAACCTATATAATGTTATTAACCAATGTCACCCCAATAAATTCCATAAAAAAGAGTTAAGTATTTAAGCATGCAATCTTCCAGGGTTTGTAACCGGTCTCATTTATCTTTAGGGGCCTAGCATTTACAGCAAGACCTCAAATGAAATCAATGACTGGACAAATGAATGAATGAATGAATGAATTTCTGTACCTCCCCTTACTTCTCATGATCATATTTCCTCCTCCTTCCCTGATCTCAAAACAGGACTACATATGATTATTTTGAAACATGTTATTTTGGGAGCTTGTACCTAAGAAAAGGTATTAGTGGGGTTAAAGGCAGATGCCAGTCTTTGGAAGATAGTTTGGCAGCAATGACCAATATTTGGAAAAAGGACTCTTCTTTGCCCCAGCGATTCCCCTTCCTGGGACTAGAGTAATCCACGCCTTTGTGCACAATAAAGTGAGCAGAAGGATGTTCGCTGCAGTGTTGTTTGTGATAGGAATTTTGAAAACTAAGTAACCTGAATGTCCAACAGTGGGGGGGATGGTTAAAAAGGAATATGGGATAGCCATGTTAGCTCACTGAATATTTAAGGAATGTTTGTAAATGTTAACACAGCAGTAAAACACCTATTATGTGACAGGTAATATTAGAGGTTTACGGGATCAGGAAATGAAAAAAAACATCTTTTTATTGAGCGTACATTCTAGTGGGAGGATTATTGAGTGCACTGCAGCAGGTAGAAAAAAATAATGACAAGATCTTCAGAGCATTTTAAACTCATAAAGAAATAAAACAGCCACGTTGTAAAATAACAGAAGTGAGGATACATTTTATGTTTAAAATCACAAAATAAACAGATGCATTTCTGACTGCACACACAGGCCTGGAAATGAGTTTTTCCTCTTGGTCAGAATGGACACGTGCTAAGCTGCTACCACCTGTGGGAGAGGGTGAGGGTTTCTGGGATGGCCGGGGGCACTTTCATTGCACCCTAGCTAGTTTGATTTTGATTTCTGCCCATGAGAATGCTCTCGCGCATTGCTAGTGAAATTAAAAATAAATAAATAAACACGCTAATGGGAGGTCTAACTCTCATGCCAGCTGCGGGGAAGCAGGCACTATTTAAACATTAAAGAATCGAATGCAGTTACTGAAATGTACCCAGAATAAAAATTGGCCTGTAGGCTTTTGCCATCCACAGGAAACGGCACCAACCCCAAGGCACAAAATGCTCTGCTCTTACCAGCTTCCGCTGCCAAGCTTTATTATTTATCCTGTCTCTATCGATTCAGTGTTCTCTGGGATGAAAGGAGGAAATTAATATTCACTGTGTGCTTAACACATTCCAAGTGTTATATTTGCTGTTGTCATATTTGCTATTTCATTCTGTGCTTGAAACTCCAAGTATAGCTATTCCTCCATTTTACAGATGGCAAAACTGAGGCAGGGAAGGTTTAATGCATTTCCGCATGGTCTTACACACACCAAGCAGCAGGTGATGGAGCTGGATTCAGACTCAGCCCTTCCTGGCCCCAAAGCCACTGACTCTCCTCTCTCAAGAGTCATGTAGGAGAGGCTGGAGGGTGGGTTTGCCACGGTGGCACCTTGGACTCATGGGTCTGGGTGTCTCCTTGCCCTTTGCCTCCATTTTTAGGGACGCTCTAGAGAAAGCTTAAGGTACTGCCTGGGCCTATTTGTCAAAGTCTCCTCCACAGTGTCTTAACGTCTCTGCTTCTGTCTGCCCACGGTATCCCATCTGAAGAGAAGTGAGAGAGTGAAATAAGGAACAGTGTCCTCGAAGAAGGGTGAGGTGACTGGAGGAAGAGAGGCAGGAGAGCACCGATGAGTCAATAGAAAAGGAACGCAGAGAAACAGGCAGAATGGAAGTGGAGGGACCTGTGACACAATGAACTATGGGAGTCTTGGCCTCAGAAGTTAAAAGGATGCCAACAAAGCCACACAGATATTTCTTTTTAAATGAACACTTTTCCTAATAGGGTGGGAAGGGGGAGGTTAGTGAAGGGTGGAGAGACCAGAAGCACCCAGAGACCACCACTTTCCTTCTGCAGCAAGGAGAGCCGATGGAGGGCCCCGGCCGCTGCGGGGGACCTGGCTGACCAGGTAGGGGCATCTGCAGCCCCTCTGGCTATGGGCACGTCAGGTCTCCATGCCCTGGAAGCCTCCTACACATTCCAGGCCCAGACACCCACAGAGCCCTGCACCTTGGATGTTCCGGTCTTAGGGATTTTCAAAGTTTGTCCTCTGCCTGGAAGTCTCTGGGCACACATTGAAAATGACCAAACAAATTCAGCAGTGCAGCAGCAAGCCAGCTGAATGAGTCACCAGAGAAAGGGCGAGGGGTGGAGAAGAAAGAGATGAGAAAAGAGCAATAAAAGAGGGATCTGGAAGAAGAGAGAGAGAGAGAGAGAGAGAGAGAGAGAGAGAGAGAGAGAGAGAAGAGTTAGGGAAAAAGAAAGACCAAAGGATGGAGGACAAGAGGAGGGAAGAGGAGAGATGACAGGAAAGAAAAAGAGAGAGGATACAAGGATAAGGAGAGAAGGGAGAGACACTGGCATAAAGAAGGAAAGGGAAGGGAGGAAGGGAGGCATTTTATATTCCTAGGAAGGAAGTCCTAGCAAGTGCTAGGATCCTAGCAAGTGCTAGGATCTCCATATCCTGAAGATCAATAAACCTGCCTGGGAAGTAAAGAACAAGTTCAAGCTGAGGGTTAGCAAAAGCCCCACGGAAATACGAAAACTCCCAGAAAGCTGCCTCCCAGAAACGAAAACTCCCTGAGACATATGGTCCAGGTCTCCCCATGCCCATGGCCACGTTAGTCTGGAGAGCAAGGCCCATCCAAGGTGTTGTTTTAGTGTGAGTAATTGTAATTAGGCAAGAACCCCACAGGCTCTCATCACACACACCCACTACGGGAACCACTAGGGCGAGGCAAGGAGGTGAGTGCCACAAATACACAGGAAGGAATGTTCTAGAAGAGATAACAGACTCAAACACAGATAAGAGGTGGGGTAGAATGGTGTCAATGTCTATATTCTAGGATAGAAGGTTCAAATCAAGTGGTTCTCCCCATGACCAGGACTTTCTAAAAGAAACTTTAAGGGGGTGAATTTTGCACATTATTCATTTCCTGAGGCTGTCTGGTGAATAGTCTACAGCTTGTTGAAGGTAAATTGGAATTTTATTAATTCAAGTTGCATTTTTAATATTCTTTATTAATCTTCCCTTAAGTTGTTATAAAGAACTAGTGGCTCAGTGCACAAAATTTGTGCACGGGGGCGGGGGGTGTCCCTCAGCCCTGCCTACACCCTCTCCAATCTGGGACATCCCTCTCATAATCTGGGACCACTGGCTCCTAACCACTCTGCCTGTTGGCCTGCTTGCCCCCAACTGTCTTCCCCTGACAGCCTGCTCACCCCCAACTGCACTCCCCTCATGGCCTGATCGCCCCTAACCGCCTCTGCCTCGGCCCTGCCATCATGGCTTTGTCTGGAAGGTCTTCCAGTCTAATTAGCATATTACCCTTTTATTAGTATAGATTAGGCAGCCCGGCTGGCATAGCTCAGTGGTTGAGTGTAGACCCATGAACCAGGAGGTCACAGTTCCGATTCCTGGTCAGGGCACATGCTTGGGTGGCGGGCTTGATCTCCAGTAGGGGGTGTGCAAGAGGCAGCCGATCAATGATTCCTTCTCATCATTGATGTTTCTCTCTCTCTCTCCCTCTCTCTGTCCCTCTCCCTCCCTCTCTCTGAAATAAATAAAAACATTTTTTAAAAACTCTAAAAAAAGAATAGGGCAGACTCATTTGGTGATTTTCTTCAAGGACCTAAGTGTCTCCACCTCACCAGGTGGCCTATCTTTGATCACAGGGGCAGCTCACAGGCAAAGGGTGGCCTCAATGTTCAGCCTGTGGGTTAGGCCCTGCTGTAACTACCCCAGAGGAGTCACGGACGTGGCAGTCTTCAGCTTCTCTCTCCAGGCCTCTTTGTTGGCCACCAACTCTGAGCATGGTTCTCCCTCAGGGAGCCAACACCTGGAGGGTCAGGGCCAACTGCTGAAGAAAGCAAGTGCTGCCCTGGCTGTCCCTCTCCTCCAAGTCTTGGCAGACACTGGTGGGTTGCTGTCTTGAGGGGCACCATGGAGCCTGTCCTAGGGCTCCAAGGGCCACCCTGGCCTCAAGATTACAGGGTCCTGGAGCCTGTTGTCCATACTTGGCTTCCTGGAGCAGCTGCCACGGCATCGCCATGCTTCTAGAACGAGACACGAACATCCTCTATAGCCACCACAGTGCTGGTGCTTAATCTATTTAGCCTTCACAATTATAAGAGGTATTGCAATTCACTATTTCACAGATGAGCAAAGTGAGGCTTAGAGAGGTTCAAATTCACATAGTTCATGAGGAAGCCAATGTGCAAACTCAGAGTTACGTGGCTCCAGAACAGTGGTCGCCAACCGGTGGTCCGTGGACCACTGGTGGTCCGTGAGGTCCGAAAGGTTGGCGACCGCTGTTCCAGAAGGCTTCCTCTCTCCACTCCATCCTCCTGCCTTCAGCCCTATGCCCAGAATTCTACGATTAGGTGTTGACCATTTCTCCTTTCAGGAGTCTTCCCATATAAAACCGGACACTCCAAAGGCAGTATTGGGGGTCGGGGGAGCATGGTCTGGGAAGGCACCTTTGAAAAATCTGACATTAACAGTTACTGGAAGTTACTTTAAGGCTGTTCCTTAGGACACAAGGAGGGCTTGGAGAACTGAGCTAACTTTCAAGAGGAATAATGAGAGTTTGGATCAGAAAACATTGCAAGAAATACCCCCTAAATCATGGAATTTCAAGTGGAGGAGGCCAGGAGTGGCCAGTGAGGGTGACAGACCCCAGGCTGGGAAGTTGGAGGTCTTTGTTATGCAGTGGATGAAACTGTCAGTTTTTGTACCTACGGATGCAGAATGAGTACCTATCAAAGCTTAATTTGGTAGAAAAAAAATTGCCTTCCTCAAATATGCTCAAGGGACAAATGGACAAGATGATCCTCCTTGGTCTGTACTGGATACCAAGAATTCTTTCTCCTGCCATGGGTTTTTCTTTCTGTTCTGCAGGGTATGATGGGTTCTATTTTTCATTTTACCAAGCAGAGTTTTTTTTGTTTTTTTTTGTTTTTTTGTTTTTTTAAATATATTTTTATTGAAGGGAGAGGGATAGAGAGCTAGAAACATCGATGAGCGAGAAACCATCGATCAGCTGCCTCCTGCACACCTCCTACTGGGGATGTGCCCGCAACCAAGGTACATGCCCTCGACCGGAATCGAACCTGGGACCTTTCAGTCTGCAGGCCGATGCTCTATCCACTGAGCCAAACTGGTTAGGGCCAGAGTTTTTATTGTGTATAGTTCTTTACCTACTGTACTGGGTATACTAAGGGTAAATAACTCATCATTTAACCACAGGTCACTGGACCACAAGAAGTTACTTCGGGGATCAAGGAGAGGGATTTCTCAGAATGTAGTAATTATACAAGCCTTTGGGTTCTTTCCACTTGAGTTTCATACATTTTTTATGTGGTTAAACATTTGTAAAGTGTTTCTGTGGAAGGTGGGCATGGACGGATGTTGAATGGCCAAAGGGGTGGACTGTAGATGATAATTATTGGTTGCTACCCAGCATTCATGACCCCGTTCCCCATCTTAGCTGTATGCAGATTCTCCTTCAGTTGTTAGATTCTCTAACAACACCCCCATGCAGCCCGTGGATTTGGTGGTGTGTTCCAGCTGTGAGCCCTGAATAACTTGAGTCAGTCAGCACATTTTATTCCCTGATTACAGTTATGCTTTCAGGAGTGTTGTGTCCTGAGATGGTCCTGTCAGGTAAATTTCAGGAATCTTACTTGGAGTGATGGTACAGAAGAACTCCCTACCACTGAACATACATGAGGAAACATGTGCTCTCAACTCAGGTGGAAGCTACCCGATGACTCCAAGAGGAGCAGGCCTTAGGATGAGGTCAACAGTGAGGATGACAGATGGAGCGGAAGAAGGGCTCTTGAGCACTTGAGCCAATGGCCTGCCTCACCTCTGGACTGCCCCCGTGAGCCAGTAAGCCCACTTGCTGATATCTATTTGAGTTGATTTCTGTTAGTTACATCACAGAAAATACACACTTGATCCACTCTGTACTTTGCTTTGCCAAACTTCATCTCCGATGTGGACTTGCTGAGCCTCTGTTCCAGGCCGCCAGGAGAGTGGATGCTTTTCACATGAAGGTTTAGTGGCCCCAGCCAGAGACTTCCCTCTGTGCTCAATTTCCCCCCACTTATGAAATATATGACTCTCAATTCTTTTGGATCACACAAGGCTCATTATCACTGTCCCTACCTATCCCTCCACCACTGGAGCACTTCCCACCTAGTTTTAGTCTTGTCCATTATGTCACAGTAATATTAAACTGTGTAGAGTTCCAAACCCTACATTGTTTTATGTGCCTTTGATCACCCTAGTTTTTTTTCTGAACAAGACGACCTAGTTTCTCTACGTTCTTTGCTTCACATTCATGTATCCTTTTTGACCCATGCTTTCCGATATGGTAGCCACTAGTCACACACAGCTATGGAGTCCTTGACATGTGGCTAGTGGAAAGGAGGAATCAAATTTTTAACTTTATCTCATTTAAGTTAATTTAAATTTTTTAACTGATGCAATATAACATAGGTTTCCATTAAACACACCTTTACTGCGTTGATAGGACTACATTTTTCTTTACCTTGAAAATTTGATGTCCAAGTTGAGATGTGCTATAAGTATAAAATACACACTGGATTTCAAAGATTTAGCACCATAAAAACTGTAAAATATCTTACTAATAATTTCTATATTTTTGTGTGGTAAACTGGTAGTATCTTGGATATGTTGGGTTGAATAAAATATATTAGGATTATTTTTTCTTGTGTGTTTTTGTTTTCATGTGGCTACTGGAAAATTAAAAATTACACATGTGGCTCATAGTATATTTCTACTAGGCAGCAATGAACAAGGCCTTCCCAGACAGCACCCTTCTGAGAAAGCCTTCCCCATTCACCCAGGCTACACACAGCATTCTCTGCCTTCTCGTGACATCCTCTGACATAGCACCTACCTCATTAACCGACATTATCTCTTCATGTGTCTGTCTCCCTGCCGGCCCCAGACTATAAGTTTCTCAAGGGCAGAAACTATGTCCTCTATTTCCAGGGACTGCACAGTGCCTGGCACGTGTAGGTACTCAATAAATACTCATGAAATAAATTAATGAATGGCTAACCACATCAAGTTCACAAGATCACAGGCATTTTAAAATCAAATTTCACGTACAACTACTTTTTAGACGATTATTCTGTTTTAGGGCTTCCTGGAAGTTCAGTCTGTTAGCTAAGTCTCCTGGCCACTAGGCTAAGTCACTGCACTGTGTGCAGGGCCCAGCGTGGAGGGGGCTGCACAGGGCCGTCCTCTAGGCAAACCTTCCAGCTCTTTCTAGAATCCTGCTCCTAGGAGGGTACCAGATGGGTGCAGGGTGGCAGTGAGCAGACAAGGATGAGCTCCAGGAGGAGCAGAGCAGAGAAAGGAGGAAGTGAGGAGAGCAGGAAGCTAGGCGCCTCCCCGGCCTTCTGTGGCGATGCGAGCTGCGCACTGCTGCCAAGCAAATAGTGCTGAGGAAGACGGGAAGGAGAGGCCAGGCTGGCTGTGGTATGCCACTGGGTGGGGTTAAAATTTACAACAAGGGAGCGGCCACTGAAGAAAAGAAAGATTCTTTTAAAAATTCTGCTGAAGCCTAATTAAAAAAATTCCACTCCCTCATGCTAAGTTTTAAGAGACTTCCCTTTCAGAATTATTTCCAGTCTGGTGGTAACAGGCAGGAAGGGTGTCAGATATTCACCGAGCTGTAAAGCGGATACTCCCCAGCCCCTAAACACAGGACCTGCCCACAATGCTTCTCTGACTTGGGTTACGAGGACACAGGATATAAAGCTGTCAGGGCACAGATCTTTCTAGAAAGGAGTGTCCCATGTGGTAGACTGGCTGCAGTCTTCTGCAGCTCCTCCCTCCAAGAGGTGGGTTGGATTTTGCTAACCCTAGACTCTGGGTTATACTGTTGGGACATCAGACCACCTGGGTCAAGCAGGGCCTGGAAAGGGGCTTGTACACTGGGGTTGGCTTTCTTTCGCTCTTTTTGGAATCCAGCCGCCACCTGAAGAAGTCTAGGTGAGTCTGCTAGATACTGGAGACACAGGGCCCGGTGAGCCCCATGGCTCCCTACCGGCTAGGCCAGTGGTCGGCAAACTCATTAGTCAACAGAGCCAAATATCAACAGTACAACGATTGAAATTTCTTTTGAGAGCCACATTTTTTAAACTTAAACTATATAGGTAGGTACATTGTTATTAACTTAATTAGGGTGCTCCTAAGGCTTAGGAAGAGCCACACTCAAGGGGCCAAAGAGCCGCATGTGGCTCGAGAGCCGCGGTTTGCCGACCACTGGGCTAGTCAGACATGCATGTGACACCACCTGAGCCACCAGGCCTCAGAGAAAAATCCGTCAGCTGACTGCAGCCACAGAAGCATACCAGGCTGATTTAGCAGAAGAACTTCCCAGCTGAGCTCAGCCTGAATGGCCGACCCCCAGGATGGCGAGCTAATGAATGATTGCTGTTTTAAGCCTCTAAGATTTGAGGTGCATGTGGCAAAAACAAACCAATATATCGTGCCTAAGAGGCAGAAGTCCACAGAGAATTGGCCATCTTACTCCTATCAATCCTTCCTATGATAGCAGTGATTCAGAGCCAGGCAGATGTGGCTCCATCACTTGGCTTGATGTGATCTCAGGGATCCTTGATAATAATGACAGGATCTACACTGTAATGAGAACCATGTCAACCAGGGTGGCGCATGGGAATGAAGATAATTTGGGGAGAGTTTCTACAGGGGTAATTGCATTAGAAAGGTGTGGTCAGGGTTCTGGGAACCACAGGGGAGAGTGCAATGCCCTGGGGCCCTGTTGCCACCCCATTGTGAAGAGGCAAGGAGAGGGCACGAAGAAGAAGAAGCTGGAGACAGAGCAGGCTGGGCCGAGAGGGCCACTTGACAAGAGGCAGGGCCTTCTTCTGAGAGATGAAGCTGTTCTGCAGTGACTCAGCTGGGAAAGAGCTAGGAGAATAAAAACTCCAACCTGCACTTCTTCCTTATTTCTATGTCTTCTTTAAATATATATATATATATATATATATATATATATATATATATATTTCTGAGAGGAATTGAGGAGAGATAGAAACATCAATGATGAGAGAGAACCATTGATCGGCTGCCTCCTGCATGCCCCCCACTGGGGACGGAGCCCATAACCCTGCCACACCGGCCCGGTGCTTGTTCCTATTTCTTGCCAGTGCTCTTTGTTGGCCAAATCCAACTGGAAACCACTGGACAGACAGCGCGGCCTCCTCTGGCAAAAAGCAAGGTGGAGAAGGAGAAAGAGTGGACCTGGGGAAATGCAAGGCATCCATCCCAAAGTTCTAAAGGCAATAATGCATCAAAAGCACTGAGCATGGCCCTAGCACCCACCAATTATTATTACATTATCAGCGTAAACCAAGACTATGGGGGGCAGAAAAGGAAATGAGTATTTTTCTGCAAGGGTGACCTGGAGAGTGAGTATTCCTGGAGAGGTGTGCTTTGGGTTGTGGCTTGGAGAACAGGATAATAATAGTAACAAGAGAAAATATTTACATGGCATTTAATGTGCAGGTGCCATTCAGATGCCTTGCTCTTCCCCCAAATCCTCATAACCATCTTTTGGGATAGGTATTATTATTATTACTATTATTATTATTATCCCTTTTTCACAGAGGAGAAACTGAGGCAGAGAAGTTAGATAATTCTGATGTCCCAAAGCTAATAAGTAGTGAAGGCAGGACTTGAGCCAACGTCAACTGTGGTGTGTGGCATAACAATCTTTTCTTAGGCACGGAGCTAGAAAACTCACCTAGAGGAAGCAGCGAGTCATCAGAGGGGCTGGAGCAGGGGTGGGCAAACTTTTTGACTCGAGGGCCACAATGGGTTCTTAAACTGGACCGGAGGGCCGGAACAAAAGCATGGATGGAGTGTTTGTGTGAACTAATATAAATTCAAAGTAAACATCATTACATAAAAGGGTACGGTCTTTTTTTTTTTTTAGTTTTATTCATTTCAAACAGGCTGGATCCGGCCCGCGGGCTATAGTTTGCCCACGGCTGGGCTGGAGTGTGGGCTTTCTGCTGGAGATAGTCTGGAGAGGGAGCTACGGATCAGATCTCTGGAAGCCAGAACTATAGGCTGAGGAATCTGGCTTCCACGTGGGCAGGTGATGGGAGGCCATTGAGGATTTCGGGGAAGAGCAAGGCAACCACAGCTGAGCACTAAGAGAATTAATCTGTGTGCAGAGTGACACTAACAAAGAAGGGAGCACCTGGAAGCCAGGCAACCAGCTCCAGGATACTGCAGTGGTCGAGCACCAGGAGAAGGAGGCTTGAATGAGGAAGATAACACCTGAGGCGGAGGGTGGGGACCTTGGGGTTGCACAGCAAGGGAAGGGTCAACAGGACTTGGGGACTGATGAGGTGGGTGTGTAACGGAGAAAGAGAAAAACAGGACAGAGGCTCTGAGACCCAGGTGACAGGATCATGTGGACTCAGATGTACCCTTCAACCACACTGAGTGTCCGTGCTGGGAAAAAGAGTACCTACCACCCAGTCTTGTGTGCTTTCTGGTTATAACACAAATGCCATGGAGTTGTACCAAGCCCCACTCAATTGCAAAACAGCAACTAGTTTTGCAATATCAGTTCCTGGCAAATTCACTTGTGAGCCAGGGACAAGGGTTCAAGGGCTGCCTCCTGAGTTGGCAAGAGAACCAGGGTTGCGGGATATCGTGAGCCTAGTTCTTGGGGAAGCTGGAAGGATGCTTGTTGCCCAGCGACAACGCTGCCTCACGGCACCCCTTGGTTTCCCGCAGCCCCGGATGCATCTCATTAAAAGGAAAGAGGGGTGGCTGGCTGACACGTTTCCTGAAGTGGCATTTTCCATGCCCCCAGTCTTGGTATCTTGTTGGTAAGTGGCACTTACAACTTACAAGGGAAGGGGGGAACGGGGAGGGGAAGAAAGGTCTCCGCGGGTCTCGAGTGCAGGAGGAGTTGATCCTGATTCTACGATTCCAGCTTGTCTCACAGAGACGGGGTGCAGAGCCTCCTTGAAACCCACCTGAAATGAATTAGCCTGAAGTGAAAGTAGGTGTTTATCTCGAGTCATTGCCTCAAATAGCTGACTACCTGTTGGAAGAGGGTCTGATCGATGCAAACCAGAGCAGCCGTGCGTGAGCTGTTACACAGCGGTTAGTATTGATCAGAGCTAAAGGCTGCCGATAGGAATGTGGAGTGAGCTGACAGGCAGAGAAGAGGGAAGGAGGAAACAGCCTTCGCTGGTGGCAGCCGTACAGAGGAAAGCCAATAAAAAGTCAATTCCACTTAACTGAATGGCTGCTAACTAAATATTTGGGGGCCAGAGCCTTTCCAGGTAGCAGCTGGAGCATCTCTGTTCCGAAACTGAGACATCAAGTGAGAGCTGGCGTGGGCAGGCTAGAGAAACACAGGGCCCTGTGGATGGATAGGGAAGAGGAGGACTCCCAGAGGGAAGGAGGGGAGCCTGGGCTGGGCTGACGGGGGGCACTGGCCATGGAGTGCCGCTGACGGGCAGGAGAGGGACAGGAGCCCTGGATTAATTAGCTCGTGTAAAGATCGGATGCTTTCTCTGAATTTGAGGAAGGGATGTTGAAACTAATTGTTGTGGTAAGGAAAAGCTGAAAATGGATGGTCTATTGCAGAGAGAGGCAGAACAGTGCAGTATAAAATAAAGAGACTGGCTTTGGGGCATATGGTGTTCACCGGTAACTTATCTTCCTGACCTTCGGTGCACACAGGGCTGCACTTCTCTTTCCTGAATTTGGTATAACCATATATCTTGTTTTGGCCAATGAGATGTGAGTAGAGACATGTGTTTCTTCGGGATAGAAGCATTTCATTGCTAGTGCCCAATCTTCCAACCCATGGCTTGCCCCTGTGACCATGGGCATTTGTGTTGATGGTGGATAAGAGCAAAACTATCTGGACTGCGAAGCTAACATTTTGTGTGAATAATAAATGCCTAATGTGTCACAATGTGGAATTTTGGGGCTTGTTTGTTACCCAGCATAACCTAATCTTTTCTGACTGATGCATGGAATTTGAGTTTTAGAATCCTGTGTCTACCAGTTGTTTCTAGTTGGATGATTTGGCCTATTGTTTAATCTACCCAAATCTTGGATTATGTATATAAGCCATATAAAAACAGCAAAAACAATAAAAACTGTGATGTATTGAATACATACAAGGTATAGGCATGATACAGGCTCTGCAAATATTGACTTGTCTAACTCTCAAGGAAGCCCGCCAAAGGATCTATTATTATCCTTACTTTACACATATAGAACTCAAAATCAGAGAGTTTAAAGACTTTCCCAGGGCCACACAGCTTATACATGTCAGGCAGGAATTCAAACACAGGCAGACCACTCCAGAGCACTTGTTCTTAACCATTTCTATCCTACTTCTCAGCTTAGGTGCGTAATAAATAGCATGTCTCCTAGTATAGGGTTGGAAATAACTTCACTAACGTGCACTCAAGCACGCTATGGTTGTGGTCGGCAAACTCATTAGCCAACAGAGCCAAATATCGACAGTACAACGATTGAAATTTCTTTTGAGAGCCAACTTTTTTAAAACTTAAACTATATAGGTAGGTACACTGTTATTAACTTAATTAGGGTACTCCTAAGGCTTAGGAAGAGCCACACTCAGGGGGCCAAAGAGCCGCATGTGGCTCGCGAGCCGCAGTTTGCCAACCACGGCTCTATGGGAAGGGGAGGAAAATAATGTGGCTAGTATTTCTTTTGATCTTTTACTACCCTCTTCCCCCCTCAAGTCTCTGAAGGGGTTGAGCCTGCCTGGAATGTCCTTCTCCACTGGTTCACCCAATCCCGGGTATTTCTAAAGCTCCAGGTCAATTTCCTACTCACTTGTGATACAATCAAGGGAACTCCTTGTCAATGGGAGGCACTGACTGGACTTCTGTCAGAGGATACTGTTCTGAGGAGCTTCTCATCTACAAAATGGGGACACCACCACCCCGCCTCACTGGGTTGTTCTAACATACTACTTTTTATTTTTTTTAAAGATCATATTCTTGGTTTTAGAATATATACACACATAAGTATATATGTGTGTATACACATATGTAAAAGAATGATCTATTTATCTATCAATATCTTTTAACCTTCATAGCAATCCTAGGAGGTAGATAATTATGTCCATTTTACAGATGAGGAAACTGAGGCTCAGAGAATTTAAACTTTCCAGAGGTCACCCAGCTAGAATGAAGGATGCGGGTTAGTTCACATTACAACTCCAGAGCCACTTTTCTTGTCTGTTACACTCTGGTGCCTTTCCCACTTGTGGAGATAAAGGGGAATAACACAGGTACAATTTTCTTGGAGTACAGAGCCTGGCCCATAGCTGCAACTCGGTAATTGGTAGCAATTATGATTCATTCACAAACATTTATTGAGCAGCTACTATGAGTGCTCAAAGAAATTCCTAAAGGAATTATTTAAGGAATTTGGAAAGCAAACATACAAGGAAATCACATCTTGTTCACAGTGCTTTCTGAGATAACCCTGGACTGCCCGCAGCCAGGTCCCTAGAAGGCACTAATCAGAGGGGATCCCAGGCCAGGCCAATGGGCAGGATGTGGGAAGCAGCTCTCACTGAGCTGGTGGGCTTTGCTGCTGGGTCTAGGTAGGTCCTGCTGAAAGGTGACTTCAGCATCACAACCAGCCTGCAGGGGGCCAGGGCCTCTGTGCAGGCGTGAGAGGAGCCCCTGCAGAATGGAGCCCCCAGCAGGCGGGGGCCTTTGCATGCTGAGCACCTGCTGCTCTGGGTCACAGTCACTCTTCACAGCCACCCTCAGGGTGGGGACATGAGTTGTCCTGTGTCCAAAGCGGGTATTTGAACCTGGGACTGAGCTCTTCACACTAAACCATGCTGCCCTTGCCTTAGAAGCTCAGGTGTGGAAGAAAGGATGGCGACTGAATGAATGCTCTGACTGGAATTGGAATTTACCTGGGAGCTGTGGATCCCATCCAGCCCTGCAGAAGGAGGAAGGGATCCCCTAGGAATAAGGGGCCTCCCACCACGTACCTCCTTACTCTGTGCCGGCATCATGCTAGTCCTCTCCTTACACCTTCCCTGCATCCTCCCAGAGGAGTCTCACTGACCCCATGTGACTAATGAGGAAACAGCCTTGAAATGTGAAGTGTACCAAGTATTGGTCCCTATTTTCTCTACATCCTTATGAGGTTGTGTCATCATTTTGCTGAGTAACTGGCCCTCCTAAGTACCTTAATTTGGGAGTCATCTTTGCTCTCTGCTTGTCAAAGATACTAGTTACTTGAGAAATGCATTCCATTGATTGATATATCAATATGTTGATGTGCACGTGCGTGCGTGCGTGTGTCTGCTGGGCTCCTCTCAACGAATATTTTGGATGTGTGCCGAGGGGAGTGTGCTCAGGCTATTTCAAGTTTCTGCACTTAACGTTGAGCAGCTTTAATAAACTTCATTCCTTTAGGTAGTAGACTTAATATTTTAAGTATGGCTTTAATTACCATCCTCCTCATGCTGAAGGCCAAACCAGGAAAAGGGGGAAAAAATCTAACCTCTGAGTCTTGCCAGTGATTCCACTCTTAGAACGAAGGCCAGAATTCCAGAACGTAGAGGCAGGGCTCGCTCTAAATTGTTGCTCCGGGCACGGGCACACAATGCTTACAGCGTTTCCAATCACACGGGGTCCTGGCATCCCAGCACAGGTTGTAAACATTTGTCTCTGGGCTTTCCCAGAAATGTGTCTTATGGAAGGGATTAGCTGTGCGCGCATTTAAACATCTGAAGGTGAACTCCTCTAACCTAACCCACATAATTAAAGTGGAAAATTTCTGGTGGAGAAAAAAACATCAGGGAAAATACCATGTTTGGGAAGAGCGCTGTACTCCTACGGTCTCAGGAGATGGCCCTGCGTTCCTGGCGCTTGATTATGACCAGTTTTTCTGGGCGCTGCAACTCCCATCCGTCCCGTCTTATCTCTGCGTTGAGACGATAAGCAACGTGAGGGTGTGATACTGGTGTGCCGCCTGTAGTTGTTTGCACAGGATAATTTTTAAACATTATATTCATTAACTTTAAAATATGAAGTGTTTAAGGAAGAAAATAACGAAATAGCCCCGCGTGCATCAGTGGTTGAGTGCTGACCTATGAACCAGGAGGTCATGGTCTGATTCCCGGTCAGGGCACAGGTCCAGGTTGCGGGCTTGGTCCCCGGTGTGGGGCGTGCAGGAGGCAGCGGATCAATGATTCACTCTCATCATTGATGTTTCTATCTTTCCCTCGCTCTCCCTTCTTCTCTGAAATACATTTAGAAAAAGAAAATAAAAGAAATACAAAATAAAACAATACTTTTGTTATTCAGATAAATCCTGTTGGTATAAAACAAAACCAACTTGACGGAGCCATCTTTGAAAATTCCAATAGCACAGAAAAGTACAAGTAAAGAAATTAAACAGCCTGCTATCCTCATCTGAGCTTAGTCCTTGCTCCACATATACTAACACTGTTAGCATTTTCTTGTGATGCCTTCATTCAATTAAAAAAAATATATTCATGGTATAATTTTAGCAGCTCTCATTCCTACTTGTCCTCTTTGCTATAATGGCTGATATTTCACCATCATAGATTCCCTCCTTTCCATGTCAGTACTATACGTTCAAGCTATTTCTTTTATTCACATATATTCTTATTTTAAAATGCAAATGACAAGAAGCAATGTTAAATGTTTGTTACCCCGCCCCCCCCCAACTGGAGCTTGTACTTGAACTGAGTGTTGGAGCTTGTACTTGAACTGAGTGTTGGTTCTGGAGTTACACCACATAGGCCATTGCTGCCTCAATTTAACCTCCCTGTGCCTCGGTTTTGTCATATGTAAGGTGGGGTAATAATAGTACCTGCTTCATAGGGTTGTCATGAGAAATCAGTGAGAGACGAGATGCACTGAGAACAATGAAATACGTAGCATTACAGAGTAGGTCTTGAAAATGGCTAGCTATTATACCTACTATAATTAACAACTAAACATAAATGAGTTTATGTACATGACTCACACAATCTTCCTTATTGCTCCAAGGAGTAGGTTCTGGTAATAACCCGTTCTGCAGAGGAAACTCAAAAGCATAATGTAATGCCCAAGGTCAGGCAGCTAGGTCTCAAGGGCAAGGCGAGCTGCACGACCTTGGGTCTTTCCACGGGACCAGCTGAGACCAAGGCAGTTTCGAGTGGGGGAGGGGAAGCACACAGGGAGAGATTTCTGGACCTGGAGATGGCAGTGACAGTGTGGGCTGCCGCAGTGTGAGGGCACGGGGCGGGTCAGGCGCCTGGGGGTGGGGGGTGGGGGAAGGCTGGAATGGGGCCAGTGCTGGGTCTGGTTTCCTCTGTGGTCTCCTGTGTTGCCGGGAGTTGCTGGAAGCCACAGGACTCGAGTCCTGAGACCAGGAGTTCTGGTTCCATCGTGAGCTCCAGGACGGTGGCAGCTGGCACCACTTCGCCAGCACGTTGCCTCTTCTGTCGGACGGGGCTCCCAAATCCCCGCTCACTTCCCTGCCTCGTGGGGCTGTTGTGAGGCTCATGTTAGTCTGGGGACCGTTCAGTGTTTGACTCACTGGAAAGCACTGCGCAGAGAGGCTGGATACTGTTATTGACGTGACGTACCTATGAGTTTCAGAGGCGGGTGCACTTGGTCCTGTAAAACTTAGATTTAGAGAGGCCATGGCTATGCCCCCCGGGGGGGGGGCCGGGGAGACTTCCTGGTGCCGGGGATGATGGTACAGCCTGTGGTTAATTCAAGAACAGGCAGGGAGACGGGGATGCACACGGTCATTATTATCTAGGGGCCCTGACAGCAGGTTTGAGGAGCACGCTGTGGTCAGCACTCTCTTCTCTAACAGCTGTTTGGGGCAAGGTGGGGATGGGTGACATCCTCTCTGATGTGTTGGAAGTTGTCCTGATGTACGGTCTGGTCAACTGCAGTTCCACTTATCACATGGAGATGCTAAGCAATCGACAGCATCCTGGCCATGACATCTCTTATGGGTACAGCATCTCGTGTCTAGGTTGTATTTCAGGCCAACTCTCGTGAAGGGAATCAATGCTTGAAGCACATAACGTAACGTGATTCTTCAAGAGTTTGATTAATTGTGTCACAGTCACAGCCTCGGTTCAGGTTCAACGTTTAAAAGTTTCCTTATTGTATAAAGTGATCAATCAGGAGGGGAGGAAAGACAAGTGCTCGGCTTTGGCCACATCTCTCGCTCTTCTCTGTCAGCACGTTTCCCTTTCCTGGTCAGTCCACCCGGATGGTGCTGGAGAAACGTGGGGTAGTGCGGGTCCATGGCAGACAGAATCTAGACTAAGAAGGAGGCACTCAGGTGCTCTTGGTGGGAGGTAGTCTGCTTCAACGCTGAACAACCTTGGTTTTTCATAGCACACATCTGGGAGCTCTAAGATGTTCGAGGCCTGCATCCCACCTACAGCGCTTCTGATGTCATCGTCTCAGGTGTGATATGGGCAAGCTCAGGGTGTGTAGCTAAGGGTGATCTGGTTAGAGTAGCTCTCAGTAAAACCATCGGGTGGCAAGTTCGGAACCTGCTCTCAGAGTGATCCCTGACAGATTTAAGGTTTTCGCGCCACCACCCCTTCTCCCCTAGAAGCACGTGCATTTTAATATGGGATTCTTAAAGTAAAGAAGACCTGGAGTAACCTAGCAATAACAGAGGGGTGTGGGCCCTACTGAGAAGATGGCCAAGATGCATTTGGAGCTGATGGCTTTGCAATCATCACCACTGGAGTACTAGTCAATACATAGTCTGTGTCAAACACTGTTCTAAGTTTTCTCTCTTTACAGGTATGTTCCATGCACTCACAACTGTAATCCTACTCTTACCCCACCCTGTATATTATCTTCACTCATTAAATCCCAACAGTTCTATGCTATGCTCACATGCGGAAACTGAGACACAAAAAGGTTAAGTAACATGTCCAAGGTGTCACAGAATGAAATAGTAAGAGGCAGGATTTGAACTCAGAAAGTCTGACTGGAGGCAACATGCTTTTAACTACTCATCACTCCAATTACTCATGGGTCCTACCAAGATCAGAAGGAAGCCTGAGACCTAGCTTTGCTTCTCCAATAGGAGCGGTTAGGGAGCTTCACTGTTATTTTCCCTCTTAAAGTGCCCAAGTCAGTGCCCTCTGTGGGTGATCGTTTTCTTGTTCTTAAATATTGCCCTTCCCAGGGGGCAGGTAATACTTCTCCTCTTCGCCATCACGCTTGGCCATGTGCCTGGTTTTAGCCACCAATAAAATGTGAGAGGAGGTGATGTATGCGATTTCTGAGCAGAAGCTTTAAAAGCCAGCATGTGGTTCCTCTTCTCCCTTCTCGCATGGTATTGTTCCGAAGCCAGGGAGGAACTACTCCTTCAGCCCAGGGCTCAAATAAAGATGAAATGGAGCAAAGAAGCAACCATGTGATCATGTGCATGCAAACTATATCTTGGTTGTAAGACACTAATACTTGAGGGTTTTTTGTTACTGCAGCATCACTTAGTAAAAACTGACTGATATACCCTCTGAATGTCAATATTTTTAAAGCTGAAATGCAAGAAGGGCTACTAAGAAAATATCCTTACATAACTAATAAACTATTATATTTTATCCAAGAAATCTTGCAAACAGCCTCAAAACAGCTTTCATCTTCTATGAATTCTTTCTATGCAGTGATCCACTCCCATCTCAGAAGGCTAAGAAGCATACGCATTTGCCTAGCTCAGTATACCCTGAGTTCATCATTCACAGCCCAATACTTTATAAAGAGAATCATAAAGAAAGGATGAAGCAGATTCAAGGTCATGTTAGGTTTGAAGGTATTGATTGGGTGGAATGGGAGAGAAAAAAGTATATATTTTCCTTTATAGATGGGAATTTGTACCAAAACTTGATAAAGACTCTCCCTTACCTGAGACAAAAAATGTAAGAACTCTAACATAAATGATCCAGTCCATGATTCAGAACCTTTTGCTATTGTTAGCTCCAAACTGCTTACTTCTGTCTTACACAATTTACAAACTTACTGCCCATGAGCTGAATGCAACATGTAGAATCGTTCATTTGGTTGTGTTGGTTTTTGTATTACAGTGATTGCCAACATTTAAAATTTGAGGTATTTCAAGTTCAAAAAAAATCTATTTCCAGCTTCTACTGAAAAATTGAAAATGCTGGTTATACTGGGTCTGGGGAACATCAGCTGGAGTTGAGCAGCAGCTGCTCTAATATGGGCATGTTTTCCACAGTCCCCACCTTTCCCTACTGCCTTGCACCAGGCCCACTTCCCGTACTTATGGACTTTGTTTTGTCTGTGCAGACACTGAGTTATTCAACTTCTTTTCTCTTTGTTCTTATTCCTTCCACAGTAACGGAGGAGCTCTCTGGGAGCCTGCTCTTTGCCTCTGAGGACACCACTCTGCTTTTTCTCAGAACTCTGAGTTACCCAAAGTTGATGGTCTGGCTCCTTGGTTCTGAGAAGTTACCCTAATTCATCTAAAACCATTCTGGGGAGGGCAGGGTTGGAGGGAATAGATGCTTCCCTCTGGAAATCCTGACCATGCTTGTTTAATGGATCCTGTAATATTTACTGGTTTGCATACTTGTACAGCTAGAAGGTCTTGGGGCAGCATAAACCTCCTGCCCACCAGATACTTCTGTTGCTTAACAAACCATAACCGCTCTGATTACATGGAGAATACCATCAGTAAATGGTGTTAAAATGATTTTACTGTTTTCTGTTGTGGAAACTCACATGTAGGAACACTATGGAACCGTTTTGAAATTTCTTTAGCCTTCCAAATGTAAAATCACTAGACTTGGATATTTCAGCAATTGCTGAAATTAATTTACAGTATAGAGCTAAGGAGACTGGAATCTGCTTGACGGACACCGACACTGGAAAGAGCCCTCCAAAGCCACCTGTATGAAGTAGCCAGTAGTCATTGCTAAGCCCCTAGCATACCCTTTCCTTTTTCTGTTCAAAATTTGTTCCCAGACTGAGCTCTCAGTGACTGAAATTTCACTAAGGGCTCAAGGGTTACACACCTCGGACCGGGACTATGCAGCTTGCAGTATGGAGCATGGGAATCAAGGCACACACTGGCGTTCCCGAACTCAGCAATAAAATCATTCTGAGAGTTCTCACGCCAGCACTCAGCTAGCTGCAACCTTCTCCCGCTTGCCTTCTAAGGAGATTAAGACCAGACATTTTATTTTGTTTCCGTTTTAGTTTATTTGAAGGTTTTATGATGTCTTAGTTGAGTAGCTCATGGGACTTCCAAATAAACATGCTGCTTTTAAAAATGGCAACTTGTTTTTATTTATTTCTTTTAGGTGCCCAGTGACCTCTGGATATATTAGGCAGCTTTAAATTATAATTAAAATAATAACTGTGGTCCTAAAACAATAATAGATGTTGAATTATACAAACGCCAAATTAGGATGTGCAGAAAATGGTTTGAAGGAAAGCAGAGTAAGTATGGCATTAAAAAAGTTATCTTCATGGCAATGTGACCGAGGGGAACTTCTGACAGCTGTCTTATTATTTTTTGCTTTGTGTTGCCTTCCTCAAATTTTTGTTTTTGTGTGTGTGTGCGGGGCTCGGTGTGTGTGTATGTGTGTGTGTGTCGGGGGGGTATCCAGTTCTTTAGCTGACCTTGTTAGGATTTTACAGGCAAGAGAAATGAAAGGAAACCTGCTTGTCATCTGAGAAAACCCCTTTATCTCAATAATTTCATGAACATTTCTCAAGTCCATGGACACAGGCAGTAGAAGCTGACATGCCAAATCCGCCGAGTGCTCTGAGCCCCTCTCTCTCTCACACACACATCTGCATTCCTCCATCTGTCATCTTAGCTCATCTTCCTCTCCCAACTGTTCTTAAATTAAATGACTACATCTAATGGGAGATTTTCTCGGGAAAGCTTATGAGAATTTGTCCAAAGGCAAATTAAAACATTGCAATGTAATCATCCAACTCAACTCACTGCTTAGCTGGTCTCAGTGCCGACTCTTACCCAAAGGAGTTAATCAACCGTGGGGCCCCATATGGAGAAAAGCAACCAGGAAGAAACCCAGACAAGAGAAAATGGAACCCACTGGCTGGTAGTCAGTGCTAGCGATGAAGGGTGCTGCAGAGAGGGCTGTACGTGGTGTGATGCATCCAAAGGCCAGGGCAAGAAGAGTAGGAGGCGAGAAAGGAAAATAAAACAAGCATGTAGCTCTAGAGCCTCATGGCATGATGCCGTTATCTCAGGGACAAGAAAACGCACCCCTTCTCTCCTTCATTTCCCCGTAGATGAATGGATCAGGCTCACTAGGATTGATGGGCTTCTTCAATCATTGCACAGGATGTTCCTTACATATTGTTTATAATAATATTACTGCTCATCCATCGGGGATTAGTTAAATAACTGATGGCACATCCAACGCTGGAATGCAATGCAGCCATTGGAGAGCATGGGGAATACGATACCACTGACATAAAATAAGACATATGTATGCATATGTCCACAGCAAAGACACTTTTTAGGATGTAGTCCAGGTTCACAGTGCTTGCTTCTGGGTGGTGGAATTTTGGGTGATTCCAATTTTCTTTATACTTTGATAAATTGCTTGCATTTCAAAAAAAGATTAAATATCTTTATAATCACACAAAAAGCTTCAAGCTACGTCCATCTTTGGAAGGAAAAAGAGAGCAGCCTTGGTTCATGGCATATGGTTATGTGTGCTGCTCTGCTGGAGCCTCCAAACCCAGGAAAGTCCCAAGGACCCGAGTCCTGGGAAAGGGTCTGGCTGGGCCACCATGATGGGAAGAGGGGCCGTGGTCCTGGTGCCGCCCCGACTTTATTCACAGTCAGCTGCACTCCAATCTGATAATCCCTTCCATCGGGGCTTCATGCTCCCACTCAGCACTCCAGGTGCTTCCTCAGGTCAGTGCTTCCAGGTGATCCTCATGTCATCTCTGTGCGGCAGAGGTGGGCAGGGAAGTCACTGGTCTGGGACCTGTGCCATCGGTGGCCATGAAACTGGAGAGAAACCAGAAGCTGCTGAGATCAGCCTGCTGGTCCTCCATCTCTCCGTTCAGGGCTTCTTCCCCTAAACCTTAGTGCTTCCCTTTATTTTTATTTATTTTTTAAATACTCTTTAAAATTTTTCAATTGCTGTGGATGTACAATAGTGCTTCCTTTTTGGAAATGAGAGGGAAAAGGGTTGAAAGGATATTTTTAACAATCCAGGAACTGGCACTGAAACCTTCTGTGTCTTGGTGCATTGGGATGTTCAAGCGTTAGGTTATAATCTGGCTCTAAGGATGCTGACGGTTAGGGGAAATGCTTTTAGACCCCGCTGGCCATCAATGGTCACAAGTCACCCGGATGTTGCTGAGAAGGCTCCCTCCCGGAAGTCTGGAAACTGAACAGCATCCTTAGACCTGCTGTGCCCTGCAAACAAACTGCCTTCTTACTCTACAACATACAACTCATCATCCATTTTATTTATTTTTTAAGTATTTTTTTTATTGATTTCAGAGAGGAAGGGAGAAAGAGAAACATCAAGGATGAGAGAGAATCATTGATCGGCTGCCTCCTGCACGCCCCACACTGGGGATCGAGCCTGCAATCGGCGCATGTGCCCTGACTGGAACTCAAACCATGACCTCCTGGTTCATAGGTTGATGCTCAACCACTGAGCCACACCGGTCGGGCTCATTATCCATTTTCAAAATAGCTTTGGATTTACACAGAGTTAGATTCTCCCAAGTGCTCCTTCAGCTAGCCGGCGTTCCGCAGGTAACACTGAACAAGGCCACAGTGGAGGCTCAGGCGGACTGCGTTTCGTCACCCGGCCTCCTGACAACGTCAGTTCACCTTCGGAGTGTTCGCTCAAATGCGCTCCTTCTCTTTGTCTCTCAAATGTTCTCGTTTTCTTTTACTTCCCTCTCAGTTTCCTCTTAACAAGATGAATGACAGAAACTCAATGCTGACCACTTCATTAGCCAATGACCTTGTCCCTCTGGCCTCCTGCCCCGCTCGCTCTCCTGGGCAGGTTGCCTGACGTCATAAGTCCTTGTTAAAGGTCAGGACCTGGGAGCCATCAGCACGGGCATGTTGTTCTAATATATATCTAGAGAAATCAGGCCTGTCGGATCACATTAGGCCCTATTTGTAGACTGTGCGCCAATCCCCGCGGTGGAGATGAACTGTTACCTTTGAAATACAATCATGGCTAGTTACCCGTGAGCACAGAGGAGGGATTGTATTCCACCACCGAGGCCTTCTAATCGGTCTCTCCCCTCACTGGTAGGGCCGCCTTCTTCCTGAGCAGAGAAAATCCTCATCAGCCATCGTCTTGGAAAGGAGCGAGGCTGAGATACAGAGTCTTTCTTTCTTGCTTTTTTAAAATATATTTTTATTGATTTCAGAGAGGAAAGGAGAAGGAGAGAGAGAGATAGGAACATTGATGATGAGAGAGAATCAGCGATCAGCTGCCTCCTACACGCCCCACACTGGGTATCAAGCCCGCAACCCAGGCATGTGCCCTGACCGGGAATTGAACTGTGACCTCCTGGTTCATAGGTGGACGCTCAACCACTGAGCACACCGGCCGGGCTACAGTGTATTTCTAAAACCAGATGTGTTAAGGAGCACCTGAGAGTCGGTATGGTCTGTGACAACTTGATGCCAAGGCAGCCGTGGTCAATTGGCACATGGCTCCTGTTAGTTGGTGTGGTAGTAAAATGATTACGTTGACAGCCACCGTCTGCTGGCATAAGACTAAGCATTTTATATACATGAGCCCACTTGAAATGCATAATAGCCCTGTGAGGTCACTATTACCATTAAACCCATTTCATGGATGGAAAAATTGAGGTTTATGAAAGTGTAGTGATTTGCCCAAATTCACAAAGCAACTAAGTGATGGGGGGGGGGGGGGGGACTGATTCCGAAGCTGCTTGGAACCACAAGGCCGCCGCAGTTCTGCTCTGATGCTATTTGGGCGCTTCTTTGGGATGGGATTTTAGATGGTGTTTCAAGAGAACCACATTGCAATTCCTCCTGAAGGGCGGGGCCCCAAATATCTCGCTGGACCCAAGAGAAGATTTGTTTAAAAGCGGAATCTGGGACTTAGCCAAGTCCTTTTCCCCTTTCTTCTTCGGGATTGGTTTTAAACTCATTCCCACATCCCGTGGGAGTCTGGCTGGGCCGATCCCTTGACAGGGGATAGAAATAGCTCTCAGAGCCTATTTTTAAGGAAAATGTGATGTCAGAAGACGAGGCAGGAATGGACACTGGGAAGAGAAAAGCACACTCCAGGCTGGAGGACAGCGCTTATAGAGAGAGCTGAACCCGGAAACGCTGGGAGAGGGGGTGGGGTGCCGACAAAGGGACTAATGTCGTCGGCTAAGACAGCCCGGGGTGGGTGGAACTGTTTTTTGAAAACCTGGACCGCACATTTCTGCCACATTCCTTGCGTGTTGCCCACAGCAGCTCAGCCGGGGCAGGTAAGGGCTGCTGTCCCGCTGCAGAGCCACCGCTCTGCCTGAGAAACGGAGCCTGACAAGGCGCGCCCACCACGTGCCCGCTCGCCTCTTCCCTGGCACCTCCAGGCACAATGCAGGGGTGTCGAGTAACACTGCCGTTTCCTTTGAACTGCCTGGTTTTGTTTGGCGCCCTTGTCTGGCAGGTTGGTCTCTTTGACGGCCTTCACTCACCTGGTATAACGTTTTCTTTCATTGAGAACAAGAAGGCTGGGACTTACCTCTCTGATTCCGGCAAAGCTGGACACCATCCAATTGCACTCGGCTAGACTCCTGGAGGCCGTAAATTATATCTTCCGAGCTAGGGGAGAGAAGAAAGAACAGAGACATTGTTGGGGAGACTGTCGGCGGACCTTTGCAGGCCAAGTGGGTAATGAGGGAGACGAGGCTCGGTTCCTCTCCACTGATGTCTCCTGGGCAAGATCGGTATCGAGGGTGAGGGCTTATTAGAGTCGATCCCACCTAGGCCAGTACCACAGGCTAATGACACGGCTACCTGCGTTCACCCCTGCTGATAATGCCGTGGAGAAGCACTTTAACTGCAGAAGCAGCCTCTAAAATTCCAGCTCGGGGCGGCCAACCTCCCGATAGCATCTGATCCTAATTAGAAATTATACAACGCTCTGGGCTGGGCCACAGAAATATGGGTCCAGGGATCAGGACGAGAGTGAGGGAAATTGAAAGTGAAATCCAGTGCTGATTGAAAGTGACGGTGGCCCCCGCATGGCTCCCCAGCCACTGCGTGTCTGCCTGTCCGTCCAGGGAAAGCCTTCCCGCGGTGTTAACTACTGAACACTCGCCTCACTCCGTTCCCCCTTCCCTGGGCAGCTGTGGTGAGCTGGCTGCCGAGATGGAGCCCTGAACCTATCCATCAAGTCCAGGGAAGAGAGAGTTAGAAAGGCAAACATTATCTGGGATCAATATCTTTACAAATCCAAAGGAAACCCCAGCTCCCGAAGGGTTAAGCTGGGGAAGGAAAAGCCATCAGGCTGTTTAGCGAGCTAATGTTTTTATTGATGGGGGAGGCCTTTAAGTCCCTAACAGGAAAAGTGGGGAAAGTGGTGGATTGTTTGGCTGGGGAGAAAGGAGACGGGAAGGATCATTATGTATACTTCATGCTCTCATTCCCCTTGCATTCCAACCCCTGAAGCCCAGGTAATGCAGAAGACGGCCCGTGACCTTGAATAGCATCCAACACGAGATTTCCCCTGCTCTTATGCCCCTCCCAGAGTGGAATCCACCTTTTTCTCTAACCATTTTGCTGTAATGCACATCTCAGGCTAATGCCGGCACCGAAGAGCACATCTTAATTTAACAACTGTGTTAGAAAGCACATCTCCAGCTCACATTCCTAGGATAATCCATATTTCAACCTAACTACCCTGGCATAACACTGCAATCTAATTCCCCCACTGTAAAGTACATTGCAATCTAACACCCTCATATAATGTACATCTCAGCCCATTATTTTGTCTTTTGTAAGCCATATTTTGATATGTCTTTCCCATTAAGGAGCAGAACTGTCTGGAGACAACGGCCATCCCAGTGCTGAAAGCTTCCATAGCTCTTCCATGTCCTTTGGTGACAGGCTGCTGATGGATATGCCTCTGAACTTTCACCTTTGCCATCTCGGGTTGAACTCGGGCTTGTTTCTGTACTTCAAGCCTGAAGCCTCCTGTTGGGAGCAGGAGTGATCGGGGAGCCCTGCTTGGTCTCCATGGGCCCTCTCTCATGCTAACCAGCAGGGCGAGCCACCTCCAATGATCAGGTTCGACCTCGGGAGAGGGCTGCCTGGGGTCAATGTCAGGGTCATGGGTCAGGGCGTAGCTGCTGGCTAATAGAGTGTAAGCTAACACTGTTGTCAAATTGCTGGGCTAAACGACAATGCCTGCCTCCTGCTGATGACCTTGCCCTGAGGGAGGGGGCTATTGGCTTTATTGGAAACCTGCCAGTCTCGGAGGTGATGGAAGTGGCTGATCACAGCTAAAGACTGTTTGATTGTTGACGGAGAGCCAGTTCTGTGGTCGGGTCCCCAACCGGAAGGCCTGCGGAGCTGCTTATTGACGGCTGAGTTTTCCGCACGTGATGGATCTCTCCTCTGTTTCCCACGCCGCCGGTTACTGTCCAGTCGTGGAGGCGGGCTGCGGTGGCCCACGGACATGGGTTTTTCTGGCACCGAGGAACGCGAGAGGCGATGCTCTCACTGACTGCCGGGTTGACACCACCTTCTTATTGCCAGCTGAATGGGACTGACTTTTTCTTGAAAGGAAACCAATCCACAATGAATTGAAAATAGATGTAAGAGGTCCTCTGATTCCAAGGCATTTTGGCGAGCATGAAAGAAGGCAACGAGTGTGTGTGTCCGGAAGAGATTAGTATTCTGGCCATCATTATCTCAGCCTCAAACGGCCAACCTCTCCCTTGCAGGAAGAAGACATTAGATTTCTTTATTTGCCGGGAGCATATAACCAGCCTAGTAGTGCCATGAAATATTTGAAGGGAAGGTTACTGAAAACTTAGAATTTCAAAATTTCCCAGCATATTCTGAATTCATGAGGGACAAGTTAAGGAGGTAGAGAACAAAGTAGAGAGATAGAAAATGATCTTTATTAAAAAAAAAAGTATGGATTGTGGAGGATTACCAGCTAATTAAACCTAATAGCCTGCTAAGGTAGACAATAAATGACTAAAGGCATAAATAGGAGAAGAGCTTATTGAAACTACAAGGGTACTCTCCTCTTGTGTTATGCCTTGGGAAGACGCGTATAGAAATGGTACCACTGGTCTTTAAGTCGCTAACTTAATAGAGATGGTGGAGCATCTGTGGGGAGCTCCGCAAGTGAACTTGAAGGGTTTTTCCCAGGGAAGAATTGACTGAGGGTGATTTATCATTGACCTTCCAGTCTATTAGATGACAGGGTAAGTGATGCGTCTTTAAGCCATGTCAATATGGTGTGATGGCATTTAGTGAGATTTTGGCTTGGTTCCTGTAACTATTTCCACCTCTTTAAGCCTCAGTTTCCTTCTTTGTTAAACAGGATCATGCCATACATCTTGCATACTTACAATGAAGATTAATTCAGGTGTAGAACTATGAGTAGATTACTTGACACAAAGTTCACAGCAATCCACATTAATTTCTTTTTCCTAAACTGTGGCATGAGCTTTCTGACGGGCATTAATAAATATGGGGTCTTGGACAATATACTTCCTCTTTGTGAGCAAATAAAACATTCACATATACAAAGTTCATGCAAACTCCACCTGACCACAGGGGGATGACCTAGATCAGAGTTAGCAAACTAGAGCCCACTACCTACTTTTATAAATAAAGTTTTACTGGAACACAGCCACACTCATTCATTTACATTGTCCATGGCTGTTTCTGTGCTATAATAACAGAGTTGTGACAGAGACAGTGTGGCCCATAAAGCCTAAAATATTTACTCTCTGGCCCTTTCCAGAAATGTTTGTTGGCTCCTAACCTATTCCAATGGAACACACTTTCTTTTGTTTAAAAACAAAATGTTATGTGGAAATCCAATATGCAAAGCAGGTTCAAGCAGAAAATATTTTCCAGGGACTGGACTTCCCTGTTTAGCACAAATACTTTATTGTTGGTAGAACTCTGAAGCGACTTTCGTGGTTCCATGGAGCAGTTGGAAAACTACGGACTGAATAATCTCTGGATATTTCTTTAAGGTCCTGGAAACTCAGTGATTTCTTAGGAGATTAGAAAATGGCAGAGCGAATATGTCCATGCCTAGCAAATCCTGGGATCTTTCTTTTCCTTCCTTCCTTCCTTGTACTACTAACTGTGTGATGTTGGGCAGGTTACTTAACTTTTCTGTGCCTTCATTTTCTCATTTTAAAAATGAGGATAATATTTGCCTTGCAATTTATTGAATGGGCTAAACAAAATAATATTTAAATCACTTGACATCGGGCCTGGCTCATAGCCACTGCTTAGAAAATGTTGATTACTGTTGTAATTGTTACTATTACTCTTTTGGGCCTTCATTTCCGCTGTGAAGATCATCTGCATAATGGCGTTTTCTGTTTGTTAGCAAATTCAGTTGGTCGCTCACTGAACAAATATTTTGTGGGCCGGAGTAACAGTAAATGAACCGAAGCCTCTCAGTGCCACGGCACACCCAGTCTCCTCTTCCTCAGCCACTTCCAGCAGTTCCCGTCGGTGTTTACTGCTCTGCATCTGACGCTGAGGTTCAGACTGACACCACTGCTCAAAACAACTTCCTACTGCTCCATCCCCGACGGCTCCACCATTAATTTTTCAATGAGCAGTTTGGTGTAGATGCCTACAAAGTAATTAGACCTTAAAGTCTCTTTATCCTGATTTTATCCTGTCAGCGAATGTGAGAGAAACAATAATTATTATTTAATATTTATTGAGTGTCTTCGTTGTGACATGTAGACTCATGGAGGCACCCTACCTGCCTTCCTGTCGAAGCTGACAGCGCAGCACAGACAAGCGTGGCTCAGGAAAGTAGTCAAGCAGCGCTAGATATGTGTTCAGATAGATCCTGCCACGTGTCATGCTGCTCCATTAAATGGCTCATGTGGGGCATTGAGAGGGTCCTAATTTGTTATCTCTAAGTGCGTCTTCTAAAGTGTGATCCCAAAATGGCAAATTCCCCAAAAGACACCCAATGATTTCTTGTACCAAGCAGAGGGAGCTCTTTGGGGGATGTTTCCCATCATTGTCAAGAGAACAGTGGATTGGACACAACCACAAATGCCACGGGACTTTATCCTTCACCCCAGAAACTGGTTCAGGTTGCCCAGACCAAGCCACAGCGCGGCCCACCAGAGTGGCAGGTAGACAACATTATCTCCTGGTTGCTCCACACAGATGGGGATGGTGTGGTTCTGCAAGTTGCTTTATCACCCCGAGCTTCAGTTTCCCCAACAACCAATGAAAAAAAAAAACACAATAGCTGCCTCACAGGATTGTTTTGCAGACCAAATAAAATAAGGACACAGTATGTGGTGACTGCTGTAATTATCGGTAATATCATTATACTAGAAAAGAAACAGAACACATAGTTTCTGTTTTCAAGTGGCTTACCAAATAGCAGGATATAAACATAGGAAATAAACTTGAAAAACATTTACACATCTACATCCAATAATGTAAAATAAAGATTCCCTGAAAGTCAGAGGTATCAGGGTGACTCATGGACATGATTAGCTCTTCTAATTTGATGTAAAGAGATTACAGACTCCTGGATGACAGCCTTTCCTAGCAAACAATCCTTTGCATTTCAACAACTCAATATGCGTCTGCTGAACTGAATTGAACTGAATTTCTTTGTCAATTCAGTAGAATCATACAAAACATAATCATTGGAATAATTAAAGGGTGCACAGGTGGGAGTATGAGAGCCACTTAATTCAGTAAGATACAGACATCAACATCACAAAACAAGAGTACTGACATCAATATCAGAAAACTAAAACAAAACAGAAGCTTTTAAGAAGAATGGACAGATAGAATGGAATATTATTTAGCAATAAAAAGGAGTGAAAGTATGCTAACACATATGGATGAACCTTGAAAAGGTGCTATTTGAAAGAAGCCAGTCACAGAGGACCACGTATCAAATGATCCCATTTATATGAAATGTCCGCAACATGAAAATTCATAGAGACAGGAAGCAGGTTAGTGGTTGACTGGGGCTAAAGGGGCTTGGGGGGAAATAGAAGTGACAGTGAGGCCCGTGGATACGGGATTTCTTTTGGGGGTGATGAAAATGTTCTTACAAGTGGATGTGATGATGTTTGAATATACCCCAAATCATTAAGTTGTACACTTTGGGTGAACTGTTTGGTATGTAAATTATATCTCAATAAAGCCTTTAAGAAATTTAAAAAAGAATGGGCAAACATATTGTGATATCTTTGGCATAGTGGAAATACAGGTAAATGCTCTATGATTATATAATCTTATGTATGTATAATACATACATATAACCTATGTATAATTTATAGCTATATGACAGGCTTTTTGAGGTATAATTTATATACAAGAAATCATAAAATTCACCCACTTTAAGTGTATGTGTATTTTTTAAAAAGTAAGACCCAGAACTATTTCATAAGAGGAGTTAGAAGCACAGACATGAATATATATATATATATATATATATATATATATATATATGTATATATATTCTAATGGAATTATAAGTTATTTTAATATTCTACTTTTTGTATATCCATATTTTCTAAAATTTCTACAATTAATATATTACTTTGGAAAGAGGTAAGTATTAAAATAAAATGTACAATAGAGACAAAAAGTGGTAAGAGACATAGCGTGAAAGTGAGAGCCAGTTAATTGGGGCAGATGTCCTAGAGGGCAAAGTGGGTGTGTGGCCATGAGAACGGCGCCCTGGATGGGAAAGGAACGTCACATGTGGAGCAAGGCAAGTGGCGGGCTTGCAGGGGCTGGAGAGGAATGAGCCTGGTGAAGTGGTCAGAGCGCGGGGGAGGAAGGCCCTGAAGAGCTGTGAGAAGGCTCTGAGCCTGATCTAATTGGTTCTGAGAGGTAAAGTGATTAGGAGAGTATCCAGCCACATTACACTCTGGCCCGAAGACTGAGGGATGATGGAAGGATATCCACAGGAGGCAGCTTTTCTGGGGCTCAGCAAAAGGAATGGGGTGGCTCCTTCAGAGCAAAGGTTTCCAATTGGTATGGTTAGTATTGGTAATTGTGGAGGCTACAGTAGTGAAAGGGATCATGTCCTTGGTCTTTATAGTCTTTCTAGAATTGTTCTTAACACCATGTCTCTGTATTATCAAGAACAAGAGTAGGAGCCAGCAGCAGTGCACAAGATAGACTGAAGGGAAATGCTAAAACCCAGGAGATTGCTGGTGTTGCTAAGTGGTTAGAGCATTTAATTATGTACTAAAGGGTTATAGGTTCGATTCCTGGTCAAGAACCTGTGCCTGGGTTGCAGGTTCAATCCCCAGCCCCTGTTGGGGCTTGTGAGGGAGGCAACCAATCAATGTCTCTCTCATCAATGTTTCTCTCTCTCTTTGCCCCTCCTCCCTGTGTCCCTCCTTTCCACTCTCTCTTAAAAAAATCAATGGAAAAATATTCTCTAGTGAGGATTAACAACAACAAAAACCCACAAAACAACAACAAAAACCCAGGAGATCAGCTGAGAATCTCCAGGAGCAGTGCAGGGCCCAGCAGGAACCGAAAATAGCTTTCAATGTATGTCCCCAATGAAGCGCACTGCAGGTGGCTCACAGGGCATTGTGTTGAGAAGATACAAAAAGCCACCTCCTGGCTCAGGGTGAAAGGATGTTGTGATTGATTAATAATGTCTGCCGTGGGCACAGGCATGAGCAGTGATGGCATCCGGGCCACATTATTTTCCAACCCTGGAAGAGGGGCATTTTTTGGATTCAGCCTAGCCTCATTCTGCAAGTCCCCAAGAAATCAAACACTTTTAGGTCTGCCTCAAGTGCTGAGGTCTGACAAAGTAGACTTGGAGGTCTAATCTGAATTCCTTTAAATTCCCATGAAAATATTCCAATCCCCTTGAGCTGCTTGAGTCAAACCCAGGAAGAATTCCCTTGATAGCGCTGGCCTTGCCGGGGGCCTGCCCAGAGAAATGTAAACTTTCTATTTCCAGCGCTGTTCAAATGAACAGACTCAAGAATGCAAAAACGGCGAGGATGGGTGGGAAGGGGGCTGGGCCCACTTAGCTATGGAGAAGCCCCTTTGTGAGTGACGGATGCAGGCTGCTACCTTCTCTCTCCAAGGAAAGATATTTTTAGTTTATCCTGGGCACCAAATAACTATTCATACGTCCTGAGTGATGATGAATTCATTCAAACAACGAGTCAAGACCCTGGATATCACTCATCTCCAGTCAGTCATAGCAGCTGACAAATATAAAATACAACACACACCCTGTTAGTCTTGCTTTTCCTTCTCCTCAATATGCATACGCAAGAATCTCATCCCATTCCTGGCTGTCAAAGATGGGGACAGTTGTGGGGGATTCTAGTTTTATCAAAGGAGATTATTTTTTTTAACCCAAATTATTTTCCATTGTAAATGTTTAAATCCATATTAAGTCCAGATTAATGCAAGAAGCAGCTTCAAAGGATATCGACTGGGGGGTGGAGGGGATAATAATAAATGAAATTGTTAAGGATGGGACCCGTCTCTGGGAATATTTTCAGGACCAGAAAAGAAAGCTGTTTGGATTTAAAAGCTATCTAAAGAAAATATGTTTCCCAGTGATTGCTGGCCCCTTTCACAAACACCCAAACTTTGTATACAAACCAGGGCCTGGAGCACTTTCTTTTTTTCTGATTGGAATTAATAATGCAGATAAATGCTAAATAAATCAGGATTAGTGTTACCCGCATCTTGAGGTTTAGGATGCTATAGGAAAATAAAAAGAGAGAGAGAAAAAAATTGGTTGCTTTAAAAAAAAACACACACACACACACACACACAAACTTCCTAGGTGCCTGGGTGAGGTGAAGGGGCTGGGGGAGGGGAAGTAAAGAGGACCAGCTGAGCTGAGTAATCAAAGACCTTCTAATCGCCCCGCTCTGGAGATGTGTTCAAAGGCTCTGTCCTGACCACAGGCTGTGCAAGGTCACAAGTGAAATGCGGTTGCTGGGCGGGGGAGGGGTGTCTGGGATTTTTGGATGGCTCTGCTCTCAGCTTTGTTGGGAGGAGGTCAGCTGGACGGTCAGATTTGAGCACCTCTTCAGGAAGCAGGTTCCCCATTCTGGTTGTTAGGGAGCAATCACTCCCTGGACCCCCACTTGCCCAGCCAGCAAAGAAAAGGAAAATCCACGCCTGGATATTCCCTCCAACCCTGAACAACCGTTACCACGACACCTTCTCTGAACTCGAGTGTATCATTTTTAGACAAATAATTGCACCTTGGGACGATTTTTAATGAAACCGTTTGGACTCTTTGATGTTTCTGCACTGGGGTCACGGACAACGACCCCAGCTCATTTATTCCAGACGCGGCTCCCTGTTCTCCCTCACACTGAGCCCTGAAGGCTGCAGATGTGGAAAACTGAGTCCTTTTCCTCTGGCCCATCTTCTGGGCTTCATCTCAGCAAACACCTCTTCATTCTCAGCAAAGGAAGAAGTATTCTTCACCCTAAATCACGTGATTGCAGAGATTTTAGCTGTCGCCGTGGAACTGGCGATGAGGCCGTCATTGTGAGAGTGGAAGCCTTCTCCTCGCCTCCCGCCCTGATGAACTCAGCGATGGCCTCGCTTTCTCACTTCCCTGTGGCCCTGCTGAGCCGTAGCCAGTTGGATGCAGTTGGATGTGTGTCCCCATGACTGACCCCTAGCTGTGCCCGCTTCGGCTGGCCTCTCTCTGGTGAGGGCAGAGATCTCACTGTTGTCCTAATCTTCAAGCCACCAGGCTGGTTTGAGGTTTTTCAGAATTTGGGGAGTTTTGAGAGATCACATCTCCCATCTGTTTCCTGTTCTGTTTTTCGGCACTTCCTCTTCTCTCTCCCCCACCACTGGCCGGGCACATGCAGCCCTGGACAGTCTCTCCCTGCCTGAAAGATAACAAGAAGAGTCTGTCCTGACAACTTTATTAGCCTTGTAGGTTTGCCATTCAATCTCCCCCGAGATGGACTAAAATGGAAAGAAATTAATGACGGTGGTTCTTTTCTCAGCCCTGGATATAATTCTTATGTAATCTTTGTGGCCATTTTTGGTGACTCTGCGTAGGTTAAGTACAGAAAAAGCAACATTTTAGGGCCCGTTGATAGTTGCCATGGCAATTTGAGATTTTGGTGGGTAGAAATATGTTCTGGGGAAAAAGTATAAGCCGGATACAAAACGCTCAACCTTCAGAAAACTTCGTCTTATTGAAGATGGGTGAAGAACGAGGGAGATGTGTGACGAGAAGGCCACTTAGAAAACTAACTAAAAGGCAAGACTGTGGAAATGAAGAAGCATGAACAGAATTCCACCATATAAATAAAGAGGGCTATTTTTTTGCAGTCGGCATGGAAAGCATTAAAAACAGCCCCCCTTGCTCTGCAGCAGCACACGTTTAAGGGAAATCATTCCTTAGGGCTTCAGGTTCCAGTTGTCAGGGATGCTGTTCCTCCAGGAAACTGGGAGCACCTCCCAGACACAGGACTCATTTCCCAGAAGGAAGCTGAGTGAAAACGAGGTCCTTATCCCAGTCCCTCAACCTGCCCTGTAGACGGAACCGCCAGTGGTGACAAAATACAGCCTATTTCAAATGATGCTGATGATACAATGGCACGTTTTAGATCCATATCCTATATAATAAATAGGTAACATGCAAATTGACCATCACTCCAACACAAAAAGATGGCCGCCCCCATGTGGACACAAGATGGCCAGCAGGGGAGGGCAGTTGGGGGCGACCAGGCCTTCAGGGGAGGACAGTGAGGGGCAACCGGGCCAGCAGGGGAGGGCAGTTAGTGGCAATCGGCTGGCAGGGGAGTGGTTAGGGGGTGATCAGGCTGGTAGGCAGAAGTGGTTAGGGGCAATCAGGCAGGCAGGCAGATGAGCAGTTGGGAGCTAGCAATCCTGGGTTGTGAGAGGGATGTCGGACATCCCTCAAGGGGTCCCAGATTAGAGAGGGTGCAGGCTCGGCTGAGGGACCACCCCACCCCCCCTCCGTGCATGAATTTCGTGCACCGGACCTCTAGTCATTATATAAAATACACACACACACACACACACACACGCACACACACCCCATATCCACAGGGCGGGCAAAAGTAGGTTTACAGTTATGAGTCTGTAAAAACCATTTATTCTTGTATTATTACTTAGTTATTACTTATGGTATTTATTATTATTATTATTTTTAAATATATTTTATTGATTTTTTCCAGAGAGGAAGGGAGAGAGATAGAGAGTTAGAAACATCGATGGGAGAGAAACATCGATCAGCTGCCTCCTGCACATCTCCCACTGGGGATGTGCCCGCAACCAAGGTACATGCCCTTGACCGGAATCGAACCTGGGACCTTTCAGTCCGCAGGCCGACGCTCTATCCACTGAGCCAAACCGGTTTCGGCTATTATTATTATTATTATCATCATCATTATTAACCTATTTATGACTGCCTCTGTTTATACCACACCACACATACTTATATATATAAACTTTGTTTTTGGCAATGCAAGAGTCAGGCTTGTTATAAGAGCTACTCGACAAGTAGGCGAGTAGTTCCCATTTAAAGAAGTGGTTTTAAGACTAAAAGAAATGTGTGTGTTTTGTTCTTTTGAAAAGATGATCCTGGGAGACAATGGACTAGCTTGCAGAGCAAACTGAAAGGGATCTTCAGACAGCACTGCCATGAACCCCCCATGGGTCACGGAGACAGGTCAGGCTGCTCTCAGCCCGGCCTTCTCAGCAGCCACGCTCCTCAGCACGGCCAGGTGTGCCCGACTCCAGGCTTTCCCAGGAAGGAGGACCAGGCACGAGTGGAATCATTCAGAAGCCAAAGGTGCTGGCACCCCCCAACCTCAATTCCCTTTCCTCACCCGGCAGAGGGTGCGGAGTAGCTCCAAGTCTATTTGAGTTGGTGGTGACCGCTAAGCCCAGCTTTTCCATGACAGTTCTCACTTAGAATGCCCTCTGCCGTTCTTGCTCAGTTTAACCCTCAGCATGGACGTCTGTGCTGGAAACTATGGTCTCTACGGTCAAATCGCACGTCAGGGCCCGTCACAGGTCAACTTCATTCTTGGTTGGTGATAAATGTGGAGACATTGACCTGGGATGTTTAATAAAGAAGTGGCCAGTTGACAATAGAACTTTTATTAGAAAGAGACAACAATTATGCCACTTCCCTGCTCCCCCTTAAAAAAGGAGTCAATTGGCTATCCCCCAGCAGTAGTTCATTATTTCCAATTGCACATAATTGAAAATGAGAAAGTTCTTTAAGTTTGAACAGTGGTAATTAAATGTGAATTGGATGGGATATTTGTAATTTTAAATGCTTGAATTCTAAGAGGAAAAAACTGTGTAATGTTGTTGGCTAAATGACCCTGGTCATTAAGATTCCTATGGCATTATTTAGTTATTGGCTTTTTATAACACCACGAGGTTTGCTGTGGGACACAGAGGAACACTGGCCTCGCAAGGAGGAGGAGGAGTGTTTCAGAGAAGCTCTGAGCGAGAGCAGCAGCCCCTTACGTTTCTAGTCAGAGTTTGCTTTAGCATTTCTGGACGCCTTGAGATCACGGAGCTGAGACAAGTCGAGGAAAATGAGCAGAAATAACTATTTTCATGAGGCCAATGGAAACCACATTCAGATCCAGGAAAAGAAAAATGAGACAGGAAAGGGAGGGTCACATTTTTGAAGGAAATCATGTGGTATTTTGGTAATCCTTTGTTGATGAAAAAAATTAACAGCACATCAATTATGTCCTAGGAATGGGGCGTTGCTGGTCTGCATCTTCGGTCTTTCCAAGGCAGGGCCGGCAGCATAAGCACTGACCACTGTGTGGATGGAAACTCGGGCTTCTGTTCCCTGAAGCGCCTGGACATCCACCCTGAGCACCTCTGCACAGGCTGAAATCTGACCACGTCCGAGCTCAGGAAAGAGGACGCTACTGTACAAGACAACTGATGACAATCAAAACGCTTAGGATATCTATAAGATTGGTAGTGTTCTGTCAACACAAAGTAATGAAATTGGATATGCTAAGAAAGATATAATCCCCTTCCTCCTTCCCTCTCTCTCCTTCCTTCCTCCCCTTCTGCTCCTTTCTTCTCTTCCTTCCTTCACTCCTTTTATTCCTCTCTCTACCTCTCCCACCGCATCTCCTCCTTTAAAAAACTGTATTATCAGTAACATAGATTTATGCATGTCTTTCACCATAGTTCAAATGTTCACATGTAGATGAGTACAGTGTTAGCCCAATATTGACCCTTATTCTTCCAGAGTCTTTAAGCAGAATTAAGTAGATCATCGTCACTTCCTTTAGAGTGCATGAATTATCTGACATCTATTGCTGTGGGAGTGAAAATGGTCACACATACTATCTATGCCCTTGAGCAGTGCCTCCGAAGACTGTGGTCTGGCCGTGTGACTTCCTTTGGCCAACAGCACCATAGCAAATACGACACAAGCACAGGTTTGAAAAATGCTTATGCATCGAGTCTGGTTCTCTTGCTGCCCTTGGAAAGCCTGAGGCCACCATGGGAAGAAGACCAGGCTAAGCTATGAAGGGTAAGAGAATCACTTCAGCTGACAGTGGGGCTACTGGCAGCCATGGGAGTGAGGCCATTCTTGCTTATCTATTTTTGTCAAGCCAACTCAGACCAGGTGCACTGTCCAGCCTACCCACAGAGTCCTGAATAAGGATTTACTGTTTTAAGCTATTTGGTTTTGGGGTGGTTTGGTACATGGCAAAAGCTGTACCAAACTTATTTTTCCCCTTTAAGCTCCAATATCAGGGACGTTGTTCCTTAAATATAAGGCACTGTTTGGATATATGATTATTATCTATTACACAAGGACAACTCTCTTTCTGGTTGGTTAAGAAGAGTCTTATCAAGTTTTCCATAATAGTCATGTGATATTTGTAAAGGTTTGCTTCTAATGTGTTTGTGGACCAATTTCAGGGGAAGCAATCAATGGTTCTCATTCTAGCTATTATGAGCAAGGTCCAAAGGAGGAGAACTCCAAGCCGGGCTTGGCAGATATAGTTTCCCATCCCCTTCTTTTCTTCACCTCATAGCCTTTTTTTTCATAATCTCTGGAGCTGGTTAAAAATAAATCCCTTTTTCTATCCTCATGTCCCTTATTACTGCTATCATAATCTCACCCCTAACTGCCTCTTTCAAGTTGGCCTCTCTCTCATCATGAGCCTAAGAAAGAAAGGATAGCAGTACTGCTGCTCTTAACCACGATTCTACCTGAGCCTGGATTATAATATTTCCACAGATAAAAATATTTATTTTCAGATTAATCTAAATGGAAAACAATAGTGAAATCATTTTAAATTCAAGGATAATGATAAGAGTTGCCTCTAAAGAAGGAGAGCTGTCTGTGGATTCAGAGTTATGACTATGTCCTTAGGAAAGAGGTGGGCCGGGCTACTCATGTTCCTGGTCTTGTATGGCATTATTCATACACAGAGCTCAGATTCCAGGAACATGTGGTTTTCAGGTGTTTTCCATAGCTTCTCCCCAGGATCTGACAGTGATCGGTGGGCAACGTTTCTCCTACACTTGGGTATTTGATGTGCAGATGGCCGTCTCTCATTCCACAGAGACAACACGCCTCTCTCCTCCGATTTAACTCTTCAGGGCATCCGGCACAGATCGGTTGCTTAAATTCATCTATTCACAGTAAATACACCATTTTCCCATAAGATAGTTTCATTTGACAAGTGTGTACTGAAGCAGGTTCTTGGCTCAGAAGAAGTGGGGAATCTATGGTGACATCTGTCCTTGCCCGACTTTCGCTCTTTCCTGGAGTTGTTAGGGAGGAATCAGACATGGACAGAGGAAAATGGCAGACATGGGTCCGTGGAAAATGCAACCAGATGCTGTTGGAAAGAGGAATGTACCCACCTCTCTCAGAGTGGCCTGAGTCAGTTCATTAATTAAAGTCACTGGACTAGACTCAAAGAGTAGCAATCCACAAGAGTCTTGTCTTCCCACCCCTCCTGACCAAGCCAGGAGTCCAGCTCTGGGGCAGCGGCATGCATTTCATTCCCGGTCTTGAACAAATCTTATAAACTGGCCCCTCTGGAGAGTAAAGTTTGGGAATAAAAAGACCTACCTAAAATATATATTTTTTAAAAAAGTGAAAGCCACTTAAGAGAACCAGACAATTCCCAACAATGACATGGATAGTAGAGTCGAAGGTAATTATATTTTGTACCAAATTGGGGGATATTACAGAAGAGCACAGCACAGTTCAGAATGCCTGGAATACATTAAGGCGATGGGCCTGGTAACAGGCTTATGTAATTTAATGAGCAGAAATAGAAGTTATACAACTAGAAAGATAAACTAAGAAACAAGATTATTCCTGGCGGGCTTGGGCTGGGCTTTTGAACCATGTGGCAGATAGTCCCCCCAATTACAGAGGATATAGAAGGTTGTACTGAGCCTAAATAAATTATTCTCACCGCTGTGTAGCAAATTTCAAGGCTTTATCTCAACACTGTGCTCAGTTTGAGCCACCTATGATAACATGAAAGTGGGCATGCTGAAATGGCCAGATGCCTGCTGGAGGAGTGAGCGCAACATGGAGGTCGATGGGGCTTCCAACACCCATGTTAAGAGCAGCCTGGACTGTGGCCTCCAAAAGGCAAAGATTCAGAGTCCAGTGCATAGAAATGGAGACCAATCAGAAGGTAGCCAGGCATGACTGCCAGGGAATTTTCCAGAATCATGCCCAAGTATAAAGAGCATGAGTCTGCCCTGGCTGGCGTGGCTCAGTGGTTGAGCATCAACCTATGAACCAGAAGATCACGGTTTGATTCCCGGTCAGGGCACGTGCCCGGATTGCTGGCTCGATCTCCAGTGTGGGGCGTGCAGGAGGCAGCTGACAGAGTCTCTCTCGTCATTGATGCTTCTATCTCTCTCTCCCTCCCCCTTCCTCTCTGAAATCAATAAAATTCTTAGAAAAAGAAAAAGACTATGAGCCTGGCAGTGACTTGGATAACGCTTCTTGTTGCTTTCAGGAAGGTATGGCAGGACCAAGCCACCGAGAAGGCAGCCAACTCAGTGACACCAGTAAAAAGAAGAGCACCAAAGACCTGGGACAGGGCAGGAGCCTGGGAACAAATTCCCCGGGAGGGAAGCGGGCGGTGGCTGCTGCCTAACTGCCCTGGAGGGTTCATCTCCTGTGTGCTCCTCTGATTGGGGATTTGGGGGAAACTCAAGGAGGATGTTTTCTCTTTCAAACATTTGAAAAAGCTATTTTCAGCTGTTTTTAGGGAGGGAGGAACAAGAGCATTCCTCTCTCAAACCACAAGAAACCTTCATGAATATGGCTAGAAATGGAAAGTAAATTTGTTATTTGTTGCTTCGATGATTTGGGCCTTTTCAGAGTTACCTCAGGACCCTTCAGACGGGGGGAATCTGGACATGTTAAAAGCAGAATGAAGCACCTCCGAATGCCACGTCCCTGAACACAATTGAAAAAGCGACGCGCGGCACAGTGCCCTCCTCATGGGTTCAGCATTTCCAACGCATCCCTGACTCAGATCCCTTGGAGAAGTTCATGCCAAACCATAGCCACAGTCACTTGCCCATCAGAAGAGGTTCTAGCTGTTCGGTTCTCTGCCTTATAAAGACTTCACTAAAAGGTGTCTGGGGTTCTTGAATGGGTAACATTCTTTTGTTGATCTTGTTGGAAAATTGGGGGAAAGAATGACTGGTTTTGTAACTGCACTGGCCTTAAGACTTACCTGATAAACAACACTGAGTAATAAGATTGGAAATTCTCTTAAAAAATTTTTGCACATTATTTGGTTACAGTCTCCATATGGCATAAAGGCGAGGGGAGAAAACCTTCCATTCCCTGTCTCTCCCCCCACCCCCCACCCCAACCACATATTTAATCCATGCGCTTATGTCAAACTTAATTACAGGACTTTTGGCATAAAATAACAGTCCACATCCTCAGAGAAAAGAACTTAAGCAGTTAATATGTGCGATTGAGTGAAATTGCTTTGCTGAATGTTTATGAGTAACCCAAGACCAGTGAAATGTGCTGATATTTTAACCATTTCGGTGCTGACCTTGGGCTGAGATGCCGCAAAATAGGAAGAAAGTAAAATCATTCCCCCCGGTGTGCCGTGGATCACATTTCCTGAAACGGAGAGCGCTGGGTAAGACGATTTTATGGCCCTTTCACAAATAGGTTTGCGGAGGGAAAACAATAAAGCCAGGACAATTATGGGCTTGTCACCATCTCAAGGAACTGCCAGGATTCCACCAAAGAGCACCGAGTTCAAACCCACGTCCGGTTCTGCAGAAAACCCTCTGCAGCAGGAGCGCTCCCGCAAGGTGCAATTACTTTTGCCGTTGGGTTTTCCCTACCCCCTTGGACCTTCTCAGATATTTTCCTTTTCCATCCACCCCCAGTTTAATCTGGGTCATTTCTAAAATGTAGAGGTTTCTGACCCTAATACGAGTCTACGCTTCTTTGATGAAATAAAACTCCTACCTCTGCTTAAGTTTTCTTTTGTCTAAATCGTTCACTGTTAAGATTTGCCTCTTTTAGACTAGAGGAACCTCTTAAAATATAAAATCACTTGCTTAGTTTCCTTCCTTACCCAATATCCTTTCTCAAACCAGTGAGATTCAGAGCTCCTTCTGAGTTCACACTTCCTCTCGTTACCTTTGTTTCAGAAAGCGGCCCTATGACCACCTTGTCCCATAAAGGCCAGGCTTTTCAATGACCATTTCTGAAGGTTCCCTGCACTTAGATGCTCCTCTGAGCTCAAATTCTCTTCTCTCCCCACTCTCCAACCCCGATCCCCTCCCTAGAATTAGGGGAGTGTGTCCAGCACACTTGGCACAGGGACCACAGAACCCAGTTGCCTCATTTTCATCTATACAACATTCTGCTGCTGTTGCAGGGGCTCAAACTCTTCTCTGGGTTTTAGCAACGCTGCCCAGCCCTCTCACCCCACCGTGAAGCCTCTTTCTCATCCTGTTTCTACTTTGGGGCATTTGTGTCTCTTCCTTTCACAGGTGTGCATCTTCCCTTGCCATTTAAAAATACTCCTGAAAGTGCCTTTTCCAAACCCTTATCTGCTTCTCCAAACTTCACGAGGGTTATGGGTTGTAATTATTTTCAGAGCTATTGTTTAAGTCCGCCCATCAGAATCCCAGCCTTGAGAAAGGTGTGATAATGTCATGGTGATGAAATGAGAGGATATTTGTGAAAGTACCTGGCACGGTGCCTGGTCCGTAGGAAATATCCTGTAACAGTTAGGTCATTTGTTCATGAACTCCTTCCTTCATTCAATGTACAGCGAACACTTAATACATAAAAGTACGGACACGGTAGCGATACTTTGAATTGTGTTAGGTGTTGGGAATTCAGATAAGAGGCCCTACATTTGCTAAAACAGCTCCAGAGAGATGGATGCCATGTTCTGAGCACTTCCTGCATTCAAAGGACTGCACTAGGAGCATCACACACAATTAACAATCTAGAAATGAGGTATTATTACCCCCTTGTATTATTATTATTGCCTTTTAATCCTCACCTGAGGATATGTTTTTGACTGATTTTAGAGAGAGGAGAGGGAGAGGGAGAGAGGGAGAGAGAGAAAGAGACATCAATGTGGGAGAGGGACATCACCCGGTTGCCTCCAGTACGCATCTCCACTGGGGATTGAACCGCAACCTAGGTATGTGCCTGGACTAGGAATCAAGCCGGCAACCTTTCGGTGTACAGAAATATGCTCCAACCAACTGAGCCACACTGGCCGGCCCCTTGTAATATTCTTGAAGCTGGTTCTAAATTTGCAGGTTTGAAAGTCAACCCTTCTGGTCTTGAAGGAAAAGATTTCTTCTGGACTCTTGATGTGAATGGATTTATTTGCCTATTTCCTATTTATCACTCAGATCCTAGATTACAGTCGTTTTATTAGGGCTTTCCATGACTTGTCCAAATGGATGTCAGGTCCCTGTTGTACTTAGGCGTATACTCTGTACTTTTCCTTTGTAATACTTACTGCCATCTGTAGTTATGTATTTATTATGGGATTACCCCTTTAATGTCTGTGTCCCTCAGGACATTGTAGACTCTGAGATGGCAGGGGCCATGTCCATTTTGCTCAATACTCTACCTCTAATTCCTAGCACAAGAGCCTGGGACGTAGGTGCTCAAGAACATTTGTTGAATGATTATCAATGTCATAAAATTGATTACAAAATTGTAGACAGTCCTTAAGCTGGTTATTTTTTACTTTGGAATCAACCGCATCACCTTTGAAGCATCTTGACCTCACTAGGTACTTCTGTGTGGCTTGTTGTTGGACGGTTTGGGGGTTCCATGGGCTGGATGATAAGACGGGGACAGAAGCAGTTGGTGCTTTCGCCCCAGGGCAGCTTTGCTGATGGGAATGGAAGCAAAAAGGCTGAGCTAGAAAAGTTCAGCTGGCAGACCAGCCTGGGAGGTGGGGAAGGCTCGGCATGGGAAGAGAGTGACCTTGGTGTCTTCCTGTCCTTACTTCCTGTCTCCCCAGGAAGTGTCAGTCAGAGATTTTCAGGAAAGAGTGTTGTCATGGTAACCTGTGTTGGCTCTTCCCTTCCCGGGGACAAGCGCCCTCATGTGCTCCAGCTGTCCCCGTGCTGGTGGAAGTGGGCAGTCCCTCAGGTTCAGACGCATCATGGAAAATTAAGAGCCAACAATGTCGGCGACGACAGAATCAACGGCAGCGCGTGGCAAGGAGTCAAGCCCAGAACAGTGGAGCCTGTTCTTGAACTAATTAAAATTTAATCTGCTAAAGCCATTTTCTTGATGGTTTGGGAACTCTGTCTTGACTTTTGCAAGTTCCAAAGAGCCTCAAAAACAGAGGGTGCTATATTTTTGTACTTTTCTCTGTGTATTGGGTTTCATACCAAAAAAAGCATTCTTTAAAAAGGGACTCTGGATAGAGTAACCCTATAATTTATCATCCAAACTGGGGCACTTGGGAGAGTGAAGAGAAGCGCTATTAATAATTACCCAGGGACAATAGACATAAACGGGGCTGTCCCGGGCCAACTGGGATGTGCGGTCAGGACGGCTATAGGGTCCGGGGACAGATCAAATGCACTCCTGGGGCTGAGAGACCCAGAGGTCAGGCCGTGTCTGTTACCCCTACCTCCCACCATGCTTGGTATCCAGTAGGCGCTCCAACTGACTGAGTAAATCCACAGTTGTCCTGGGGGTGCTTTCTGAGCAGAAATTGACAGAGGTCCAGGGAGACAGGGCGGCCGCACAGACCCAGCAGCGACCTGCCCAGAAGTGGGCAGGTACGCATGCAGAGGTACATGTGTATTCTATGTTTCTCCGTGTTTACTCATCCCTACTGGTAGCATTTCATTCCTGCTATCTGCTGACACACCCTGAAGGGAAGCATGGAGCAGCTCTCAACGTTGCACACACATTCTCTGCTCACATAATTTGCTAACACATTATGGGCCCTGATTTCCTAAAACCCACATGACTGCACCCTGATTTCATAATAGATATGTACTGAATGTCACACTTTGGGGTCTGAGCGGTGAGAAAGGCCCCCTCAGGATTCCCTTCTGGGGCAGCTGGAGGTGCGGGGGGCAGCCGGAGCCTGCCCACCCTGCTAGCTCACGCTGGTTCCCAGCCTTCCTCTGCGGGCCTGCCTGCTCCTTCAGGAAGAGTCAAATGGTCCACTGACCCCCGAGGAGCAAAAGGGCATGTTCAGCTTTTCTAGAGGTTACGGACACGCTGAGTGACACCAGAGCCCGGGCCTCTCACGTGGAGGCCGGCAGGCCCAGAGGAGGCCGGGGGCAGGGCCCGGCTGCGTCTCCCCCACCCACTTTCACCCTCGCCGGGAACTGACCAGGCCCCGTGCCCTCCTTCCTCCTGCCCGCCCAGTGCTCCGTCTTCTTCCCATGTCTTGGGAGAGATCCGTCTCTTCTGACAAAGTCAAGATTCCAGGCCGAACTTTCCCATGCCACCGTCCCTCAAAATAGCCCGGGCCGAGCTGTATTTATAGCCGTGTGAGACTCTAATGGGCCAATTTGTTTGAATTTCCACTGCTTTTGTGTTGAACGTACCCCTCACCCGTGGGCAGTCTGCTCGGACTTTATTGATGGGGTGTGTTAGGGTAGAGGGGCCCTGTTCAAGATGGTAGCTGTACAGACACGGGGGCTGCTTTGCATACTTACTGTTCTTCAGAGCCGGTTTTTTTGAGAGAGAGAAAGAGACAGAGAAAGAGGTTTCTGTAAGTAGCCCGGACAATGAGAACAAGACCGGCTGTATGCCAAGCACGGGATCCCGGCCAAAACACATATCATTAGCTTGGACCAGCTATAAGCAAGGAAATGAGAAACATATGTTGGAGAGCAAGGTTAGGAGTGAGAGACTATGGGTCAGTGACAGTCACCCTAAAACTTTTCCCTTGTTCTTCAGCTGTGGCCTGGCGGTGTCAGATGTCATTCTGACTGCCTGGATTTCTCATGGTGGGGCTGCCTGTCTGTTTTTGGCTTTTTTTTTTTTCTCTTCCTCCCCCTGCTGTTTCCTGATGGGAGTCTTCTTGGGGAGGGGAGGAGAGAGCAGGCGGGGAAGGGTTTGTGCGGTGGTTTTTTATCAGTTCTGGGAAAACCACAACCTGGTTTCCCGTGATGCTCTCGGAAATTCCTCACTTTCCCTGAAATAACGGTGTCTCCCTGGTCGGGATTTGGACTCGTTCTCGAGGGGAGGGAGAGGGGGAAGGCTCTGAAAGCACTCCTTGCTGCTTCTTTCTGGAATATAATTAGGCGCGCCTCATTACCTCACACTGGAGGACTTTTGGACTTTTTCTGAGCTGCGTTTCCTGAGATCTTCGACGGGCCATGGCTTGGCGTAGCCACTCGCATTTTATCACATTAGCGGTTATTTTTCCCCGTGACAGGTTTGTCCCCTACTCTCGGTCTCCCCGAGGTATCTGGACTTGATTTTCTTGTCCAAAGGCCACACCCAGGGAGCCCGCGAAGGGCCTGTGTGCCTTCAGCTCCTCTGGCCCCTTCTCCACCACATTCGTTTTCCTTAGAGCTCTCCCCGGACAGTTTGCTAACAAGGCTGTGCTCTCTTCCATCCCGGGTCAGGACCCTGTTCTCTATAAAAGCCAGATGAAGCACTGGATCGCATGAAACTCAGAGGCCATCCCTGGAGAGCCCACTGTGGCTACTGTTCTGAGGCCGAGGGCAGCTCCAGACGCGGCTGGGAAAGCGCACCAGGCTCCGGCGCCCAGCTCTGGCCAAAGTCACCAAACAGCCACGGGCACAGCGGCTCCCGACAAGGAGCCACCGTGGAACTGGGAGCGCTGGGTGGTGGCGAGCCTGGGCGGCCCAGGGCTGAAGGAAAACCTTTTCCCATACGTCCTCCCTGACCCTCGTTCTTTTAAGATTTGGAGAATGGTGTTGGGGGCGGAAACCATCTCAAATAATTAAAACATTCGGTCCCTGTTTATCCTTTGCTTCCTTCTGCGGGCCTTGTTCAGAAAATAAACTGTGCTCTGCGTTTCCTGGCTCCGAAAGTTCCCGAGTGTGTGAGTGTCCTGTAGGCCTGGGGCAGGGTTAGTGACTGGTGTGAGGTCAGCTGGCCCTGCTGCCCCTCACTCTGTCTTTGTGTGTGTGTGTGTGTGTGTAACTGCATTTTCTGGTAGCAGGTCTGTCTCTCTTCCTTGCATGGCGACTTCCCTGGTCCCAGAAGGAAGCCTTACTTGGCGACTGTTTCTAAGTGCTCAGTGGATAGGAGGGGTGTGTGTGTGTGTGTATCCATTTAACAAATAAACAAAAAAAAACATGAGCAGAATTAGGGCAGCCACCCCACAACATATAGGCAATGGGTATTTCATTCTTATATTGTCAGCAAGGCAGGATCCTGGTTAGGTGCCTGGAAATCTTCCAATTTCAAGATGCCTATTTCTCAACTCTCTCTGCCTTCTCTTTCGTAGAAGGCAGCCTGTGTCAGGTTTAAGTCCACGTGTTTTCTTTCTGTGTCCTCACTGTCTGGCTGCCTTTCAAATCTCAGTGCGGCCAAAACATGCCTTGAATCCACCATTTCCCGCCATCCTCTCTGCCACCTCCCTGGCCCATCCGCATCTACTCTTGCCTGGAGCCTGAAATGCCTTCTAAATGCCTTAACCCCACCCCCCACTCCTCAACACACACACACACACACACACACACACACACACACACACTTACCAATGAGCGGCCAGAGGGGTCATTTAAAAACCCAACTCAGATCAACCCCATTCCCTGCTGAAACCCTCTGGTCCCTGCCCACTTCCTCAACTTGATACTGAGCTATCTCTCCTTGGTCCTTTATGGCCCAGATACGCTAGCTCATTGCCCTCATCAGACGGGTGGGGTGCTAACAATGGCTGCTCACAGCTGGGGAGGAGTAAGGGCTTTAACACCCAGAGGGCAAGGTCTCTAGACCAAGGTCTGACCATGATAGGTGCTCAATAAATGGAAGAGCCATTCATAGTTTTTGAATCTGTCAAGGACTCCCCTGCTTCAGGACCTTCACAAAAGCCTCTGTCACTCACCTTTTTCTCTTTGTGTGGCTGGTTCATTTTTACCTTTCAAGTTCGAGTTCACTGTTAACCTCCCAGAGATCTTCTCTGACCAGTCTATTCAAATAGATTCCCATCCCTTTAACCCCCAATCCCATGATTTTCTCCTGTAACACCCTATTTGTTTCCTTCATAGCACTTTTTCTAACTTGTGCCTTACATATTATTTATTTACCTGAGGGCAGGGCTATGTCTGTATAGCCTCCTCTCATACAAGAAACATTTGTGGAATGAATGCAGAAATGAATGAATATAACTCTTTACCTTTCCTCTTCTGACACCAGAGCCACCCCCAACCCACCTTGTCTCCTGGGACACATTCTTCTCTCCAAATCCTGTATTTATTTACTTATTTTTCTCTCATCTTCTTGCCAATTCTGACCACTGCCTCTTGGCAGTGGAGATTCTCTGAATCCTCTAGGGACGACCCCACCCCTCTCCCACCACTCCACTCTTCTCTCCCTTGTGGGCCAGTTTCTCCTGTGAGAGGCTCACACTTTCATTTATATGTAAATAATAAATAATAGAATATGCAATGCCCAGAGTGAGTCTGATGGCTAATAACTCCACATCTGCCAAGTTAGAAGGGGTTGGGAATGGATTAACTCATCATCTATCATCAAGAGATCAATGGCTATGCAATTACTACATGAATATCCAAGATCAGGTGTTTCATTGCCCTACCTGAAAGCCCAAAGTGACAGCAGGACACCAGGTAGAGCTGAAATCATAGTTCCCATTTTCACTCCTTATCACCAATCACTAGGTGTGCATATTGTGTTATGGAGAAGCCCTGTAACACGAGCTAAGAAGGGGTAACTGACCTGTCCCCGTGAATCTCTCTCTCTCTCATAGCCAAGAACACTAAGATGGAAAATGCCTCGACTGAATTTTTTATTATTTATTGATTGATAGCCTGCCTTTTTTTCCCCCCTAAGCCTCCCCGTGCACTTTGCTAATTACTTCTCTGGAAATCATTTTATTTGACCATTCACCAGAATGCTGCCACCTTTGGGAAAGAATGTGGTAGTGTGATGGAATGTGGGCTTGGTAAGAGCTAAGCTTCTAGAAAGGCCTTCTCACTGAAGTGCTGGCCCAGCCCCACCCTACAATCTCATGCAATATGAAGGCAGGGATGTAGCCATGAGAAAGAGCACAAGACTTGCCTCCCAGCGATTCTTTTCCTCCAACAGGAGAGGCACAAGGATGACTGCCTTCATCATTTCATTCTCGGCCCCACCTGGGTCTGCACCGTCAGCGTGACCAGGTCACGGAAGCAAGTCTACCAGCACATTGCGGCACGGTCTCCATGACTGTGGTCTGAAGGTGAAATCTGTGTGTCCCCTGGACTACTCAGTGAGTTGAGTGAGTTATTAGGAAAAGCCCAATTAGTTATTAGTTCCTTTAAGAAGAAAGTACAGATCTCTTCCATTATATGCAAAAGAGACTCCACTGGTTTATACATGTTTGGATGGGTAGCAGATAAATGGGTTTTATTAAAATGAGTTTTCTAGAATTTCATAGTGGGAACTTCGGGAACAAAAGAGAATGCTGAGGGAAAAGGGCAGGGAGAAATGTTTCTTCAATACATTATATGTCATCTTACTGATACCTTACATTTAGAGATTACCCTTATTTGAAAGAATATGAGACATTATGTATTCTTGAGGTTAAATAGAACCTGTTTATGCGCCTGTGTGAAGCCCCTGGTGTTTGCAGGTGGGAACTAAAAGGAAAGTCTCAGTGTGGACAACAGGGGTCTAGATTCCCAAACCTCAAGAATACAGGTACCCTTTACTTTAAAGATGGAAAAAATGGATTCACAGATGAGATCTCCCCCGCAAACACAGAAACTTGAAGGACAGCCAACACTGCTACATTGCCATTCCAGAGCTTCTGTTTCCTAAATCTCAGACTAGACCAAATGAATTTTTTTGGTATTAGTCTTGAATCTAAGAGGTAGCCAAGTTCTATTTAACTCGACAAAGTAAATGTTGAGTGTCTACTATGCATAAAAAACAAGACAGGCACAGGCCTTGTGCTCGAGGAATAAATAGCGACAGACACATACACTGAATTTAAGGTAAGCACTAGTAGACAGAGCGTTGAGAAAGGAACATTGACAATTAGTTGTGCAGGCATCACAGTGGAGGAGCTGCTCTGGATAGGGGCTGCTTGTCCAGCCAGAAAGAGAAAGACCCATCAATAGAATCAGGCCACTTCCCTCTAGGCACCGGGGAGCCCTTCGAACTGGTAGAGATTGCTTCCTTGCTCTGGGCTGAAATCTGTCTCTCTGTAGCTTCTACCAAGTGGTTCTAGCTTTATCTTCTGAAGTGACGTAAATCATTTTAATCCCTCTTGAGTGTAACTCCCTTCACAATTCTAAGTCTGGATGACATTTTTCTCCCCTTTCCCAATACTCCTTCCCCCCAGCGACTCATTTCCCTTCCCCTACTTCAGACTAGATATGTTAATCTCTTCAACTCGTTCATATATAGCATGATTCCCCAATGCTTCACTATCTGGGCATTCTTCTCTGACATTCTACTTTAGTCCATCCTTAAACATGGACATGGCATTGAAAACCAAACAGTGGCCAGTGTGTCAGTTTCTTCCTTTGTTATCCATCTATCCACCTCCCCATCCCTCCATCCATTCCTCCCTCCCTGCAAATGACACTTAAATAAGCTTCTGTGATGAGGAGGCACTGTTCTAGTTATTAAAGGGGTTAAAAAATTAACAATTTCAATGAAAGTCGAGTCTAATGAGACGAATGGAGGGAACCACACTCATACCAACACAACCTAAGACTTCATTAGTATTTTGGCAGCCACGATTCATGCAGTTAGCACCTATTGAGCTTGTGGACCCTTAACCTTCTACCATAGGCTCACAAAACATGCTTAAACAGATTGCCCTTGTTGGTGCCTTGACAATGGATTTTTGGAACCAAAGTTCAGAACTTTACATTGAATTTAATGATCAGCCCATCATTTCAGTTCAATGAGATCTTCTGGGAATCTAGACCCCTGTTGTCCACACTGAGACTTTCCTTTTAGTTCCCACCTGCAAACACCAGGGGCTTCACACAGGCGCATAAACAGACACATAAACTTGGAGCACAGCAAGCCAGCTTTGTATCCACCCGGCTCTGTGACATGCAAGTCCTCATTTCTCTATCTTGGCCATCAAGGATATCATTTTTAGTCAGATGTGATACTGAAGTCAGGATATTGTGTGCCCAAATAATTTTTTTTTTTTTTTTTACCAATTTACTGGTATAAATACTAAATAAATAAATGCATTAATAAAAAGTAGAACTGAGTACCAGGCCTTGTCCAACCCCCTGTTGACAGAAGGATCAATCTGCTAATGTGGAAATTGGCAGCTCCGGAAGGTTTGGGAAGGAGGATCTCCTTGCTCAACTGGGAGGTACTAAATCAGCGGATTAAGTCTCCACACCGTCTCTGGGGCGAGAGAGAAGAGCAGTGTTCTTTATAAGCATCTTGGATTTCTACTTTTAAAATGAAATCCACTGGGCCCTATCAGTCTGTGGTTTGTCTGCTCTGGTTTTAGCAAACTCTAGATGGGGCTGCATTGTGATTGGTTAGAACATTCTGCTCTTCGGAAGGGGGAACCCACTGACCCCTGACCACATCTGGTCATAGACAGAGTGTCAGAGGCGGACCAATTACCTAAGAGGACTGAGAAAAAAAATCAAACAGAGGCCGGGCACAATGAGGGGAAAAAACACACAGCAGGCCCAGCTTCAGTTCCACTGCTTGAATTACCACTATGTCAATAGAAGGTGATAAATCAAGGGAGATATTTACTGATTAAAATTACAGACTCCTACGGGAAACTGTATAAACAGATTGAAGAACAAAGCCTTCAGGGACCGAGCCCAGCTGAATCCAGCCAGGCTTCGGCCAGTCATTTTTGTTTCTGGCCAACTCTTGGACCCAGGGGTCACCTAGAGAGCACGAGAGAGCACGTTGCTCCATGAAATCAGACTTGCTATGCATGGGTCCAGGTTGTAGAGAAAATTTAAAGCCATGTTGGGAAGAGACTCAGGACTCAGACCCATTCACAAGGGATCTTGTTATTTCTCATTTATTTATTTAACTCTTACTCACACGTCTCGTCTAGATGCACTGGAAAGATCCAGAACACCTGGTCTGTGTGCACCGCCTGCCAGTGGAGGTCCTGAGGTCACAGGTGCTGAAGGGAGGGCAACAGGAGACCTGAGTGGGCACGATTGGTCTCAGAGAGGTTAGAGGCTGGTACCTGTTGCCAATATCCTTCTATGCCAACCCACTCTGTTGGCCATTTTTGGCGTGATGGGTTGACGCTCCCCAGGGGCACCAAAGCTTTGCTCTGCCATCCTTGCATCTCCAGGGGGATCACGTGGTCAATGTCATTCTGCTTCTTTATGTGGGGTTCTTCTGGAGTAAGAGACATGCCTTTGGGAGTGTCTGGGAGTGACTTGTACAAGGAGGGCTTAAAGCATTGCTGCAGTCTACTTTTCAGAGCCCTTCCCCCTTTCTTTAAATCCTCACCAAGGATATTTTTTCCATTGATCTTTAGAGAGAGTGGAAGGGAGGGAGGAGGGAGAGAGAGAGAGAGAGAGAGAGAGAGAGACATTGATGTAAGAGACACATTGATTGGTTGCTTTCCACATGCACCCAGACCTGGGCCGGGGGTTGAACTCTGAACACCAACCCAAGGTAGGTGCCCTCGACTGGGAATCAAATCCATAGCCCTTTGGTCCATGGGCTGCTGCTCAAACCACTGAGAATAGGGGCTAGGGCTCAGAGTGCCCCTTCCCTTTTTCCAGCTCTGCCTGTGGGAGTGAGACTATCACTCCAAACCACTCTGCTCTGATGAGGGGCAGCATAGGTTTACGCCCGATGGACAGGGAAGCCTGCATAGGGCCCTTTAACATCACCACTGGCTCCATGACTTACAAGTGGTCTCAGGATTACATTTTGCCCTCTGAACCCAAGTCCCATCCATTTCCTTTAGTGCCCTTGGCTGTGAATTGGCATTCATTCAAAGGGAATCGGGCAACTCTGGGGTACACAGGCTTTGATGACCCGGAGGAGGGAGATGATCAAGTTTTGGGCATTTTATGGGTCTCATAGAGGTGCCCCGCTGACACGAGCTGATGTTCTACCTGCCACGCTGCCATGCCACGTGCCCTGATGCAGGGTGGTGTCCACCTGGAGGAACAGGTACCTTTTCTTCATGTGCAGGAGAAATCAGTCAACCAAGCATGCAATGGGTAGGCTTTTGTCTACCCATTGGGGGCACCTTTTTCTAAATGGCACAAAGTTAGAGAACAGGTTGGACAAGGCCCCGATTCTCCTGGCCTTTTCTTCAGAGCTGGGAGGAAGAGGAGAGGAAGAAGGCCTCAGCTAGAAGTTCATACTTTGCCTTTTAAAAGGCAGCAACGAGTACTAAAAAGTCTGTATAATGATCCTGGCTGGCTCTCCTGCTATTTCGCAACTAGGTTACGGTAAAGCCAGGTGAGTGTTCCTTTGCTTTTCCTCCCTGAAGGGAGGTGCCAAGTATCCCCTGCCGGGGTGAACTCCTTGTCTGGGGTGTCCCTGAGCCCATCTCTCCAGGAGCCTCGGGGATGGAGGATGGTCCAGTTCGGGCGTCACACACTGTCTTGAGTTCTAGAAAACTCGGAGACATCCTTTTATATATATTTTACAGCAACTTATGTTTACAGCTGCTGTGCTTGGCTGCTCTGCCCCTTGGAGCCTCCTTGGTTTCCAGCACATGCGCCTATCTGGGAACGAAAGCCCATTTTGGAGATGGGGAGACAATCATTACAGTTTCACGAGCTAAGAAGGCGAAGTCAGCTGCTGCAAACCGTGGGGGCGCTGTGATCTTGTTCTTTTGCTCTGCCTGCCGAAAAATCTCCTTGCCCTGGAATATCGCGGCCTGGAGGCCTTTAAATGAAAACCAGTTGTGAAACTGGCAGCAATTTAGAGCCTGTGCCAGTGCATGCATCTGTAACGAGCAGGGCCTCGGGGATGCAGGTCATGTGTCTGTAAGAGGCCTGTTTTGTATCCTTGCTTTTCAATAAGGCAAGCCTGTGGCCCGGGGCTTGTCTCTCGCAGGGGGATGTCTGCTCTTGGGGGCTGCCTCCCACTCTCCCTGCTGACCTAACCTTCCCCCTGGTCCCACCTCCTGGGGTCCTAGAGTTTGCCACGTGCACAGTGGTGCCACCAGGGCCTGGGTGTTTTTCAGTATCTCCCAGGTCAGCGATGGAAGAGCCGGGGGTGGGGGTGGGGGTGGCCCGGGTGAGTTGAGTTAGGAGAACACAGGGCGGCCAAGGACAGAACGGCGAGGTGTGAGGAGACAGCGCAGCTGCACAGGAAGGCTCTGCACACAACGTGGATCCAAGCCCAAAAAACCCAACTCGGGTTTTATAGAAGATGCTTCTGTCCATTTCAAGAGAAGGCAGCGGAAATGCCAGACAATAAAATAGTGAGTTGAGGATGGGCCAGTAAAATTCCTCCTTGGTGTTTATGGCCTGGCTACTTCTAAACCAGGAGGTGAGATGCTAACTCCCCACGTGGGCATTTATGGCAAGCGAGCTTGGTCAGAGGGAGGGGCCGGTGGCAAGTCTGAGGGCCAAAACCCAGATTCTTTTCCTGATACAGGTCTTCCTACTGACACTTTCTCTAACATTCTGGCCACCCAGTGTACTGTTCTTGCTTGGAAGGGTTCTAGAACATTTCAGTTATCTGGCATCTCTGATTAAAAAGTGAAATCTACATATAAGAATGAGGAGGCCCAAAGATTTCATATCAGTGAAATCCTATCTGGCAGGAAAATAATTCACACTTACCGAAAATGTAATTGTTTCCTTAATCAAATTCAGAGTTGGATTTGCCAAGTTATCCTTGTAGACACTGAAGGACTACCTCCTATGTGTGGAAGCAGGAAACAGGGCTGGGAAATTCGGCAGGGCCAGAACGCATAAGACATGCAAAGTTAAGGAAACTGCATGGTCACTTGTAAGCAGTGGATTTTTTAAAAAAAATCTCTATATGTAAAAGGCTAATATGCAACTTGTCCTCTTGCGAGTTTGACTGGGGGACTGGGAGTTCGGTTGCTCGCTATGATGTGAGCTGACCACCAGGGGCGGCGCGAAACGAAGGAAGGCCCTGGCCAGCAGCCGGAAGGCCCTGATCGCCGGCCAGGCCTAGGGACCCTACCCGTGCATGAATTTATTTCATGCACAGGGCCTCTAGTATATATATTTTAAATTTCAGAAAGGAAGGGAGAGGGAGAGAGAGATGTAATCAATGATGAGAGATAATCATTGATCGGCTGCCTCCTGCACACCTGCTAATCCGGGCATGTGCCCTGACTGAGAATTGAACCTTAACCTCCTGGTTGAGGTTGAAGCTCAAACACTGAGCCACTCCGGCCAGGCTGAGCAGAGGATGTTTTCTTTATTTATTTATTTATTTAGACCAGTGGACATTTTAAAGCAAGAGGATGGGCTGAGCAGAGCCATGCCTTGGAAGGGCTACAGAATGATTTTGAAGACACAGGAAGTAGTAAATACTTCCCAAACACCTACTATGTGCCAGGATCTGCGTTACTTTATTACATGCATGCACTTTTTAAATCTCCACGCAACCATATGAAGTAGGCACGACCCTTGTCCTCATTTTACAGATAGGCAGCCTGGGGCTCAGGGAGGTTGAGAAACCTGCCCAAGGTCACACAGCTTGCAAGTGGTGGAGCAAGGATTTGAACGCAAGTCAGAGGACTCAGGAGTTTACACTCTTAACTACTATAGATTGGACTTAGTGTACACACGGCTTGTTTCATCCAGTGTCCAGAGAAACCCGTTCCTTTTGTGTGGAGGACAGGGCAAATCTCTGGATTCGGGATCATGCGACCCAGATGTTAGAGTTGCCAGATTTAGCAAATAAAAATACAGAATGCCTAGTCAAATTTGAAAAATAGCTCTAATGAATTTTTGCAACTTATTAAAAATAGCTGCGTACAGGAAATTTAAGGTGCCTGGACAAAATGAATAAAGGTGCAGGGCATGTCCTTATGCACGGGATGCTCAGTCACCCCACCAGGTGGGCACCTCATGCCTGCGCCTTCATTTCTGTGTGGCCTTGGGCAAGCCTACCCTCTCTGTCTCATTCTCCTCAACTGACACATGTGGATAACAACCTAATCTACCTCATGGAGTTGTTACAGAATTAACTGAAGTGATAGAAAACGCCCCCGAGAATGCAGGCATGGAGTAGGTGCTCAGTAAATGCTTTGCTGGTGACCTGGGCAACTCCCTAGGTTCCAGAAAAAAAGTTCTTGTTTTTTATTCCATTCAAAAGAATACTTAACTCCTGTCAAGTATTTTATTTGTCAAAGACTTGGCCTTTTCTTCATGAAAAGTATCTCTCTTAATGGGAGTCACTTCTTGATTTTTTTGTGTAGCCTGCATTTAAAACACCAGCCATATCCTTTAATAGTAAAAAGTTGCTAGGTAAGTTAACACGCACACACACACACACACACACACACACACACACACAACAGGGCAGCAGAAACAATGCCCACCATATTATCTCCAAGCCTTTATTATGTAGGTATTAAATCTGAACTCAGAGGTCGTCACACTTGGAAAGTGTTTCCATCTGCTGCAGGCCGCTCTCCCTTCTGTCGGTTCAATTAAGCCTGAGAATTTAAACGATCTCTCTAACTCTAAAAATATGTATAGATACTTCTGAAAGTGGAGACTCTTCCAGGGCTTAGGAGAAATTCTGTGGGAGTGAATGTGCTCACAGCTTTCAGGCCAGAAAGGCTGACCCTTGCAGACCTTTGAAAGGTTGTGGAAAGACCGTAAAAATCAAATCAAATCAAGTCAAAATAGACAGGCTTTTTTTTTCTTTTTCTTTCTTTCTCTCAAGAAGAGCATTTGGGAAAGAGGTGGAGGGATGGAAGAGCTGTGTGTGAAAATCACACATGCACCGCGGTGGGGTGCTTATTTGTCTAAAAACATGAAATTAAAAACTTCTTAAAGTGACAGCATTTCTTCCTCTCTTCCTCTCATTTCCAGTTCATTCTTATCAGAATTCTGTCAGCTCTCAAACTGACATTTTCCTGTTCTGATCTTTTCTCAGATAGTAAAGAGGGATTTTTTTTTTTTTAAACTGGGCTGATGCAAACAGCAGATCAGTCTACAGAGAAACGTCAAGGACGGTTTGCAGTCCTAGGCTCTGACCCTCCTGCCCTCTCCTAACTAGCTATTGACATTGAACTTAAAAAAGCTGCAATGTGGAGATGAGATAATGTTTTAGAGGAAAAGAGAAAAGGGCTGTGGGGAGGAGGGAGGGGGAGGGGAACTTCAGTAGTGGATGAGCTGCTGGCCTGGGAGGTAAACTTCAGGTTTTTAAAAGTTCAGTTTTGCTTAAAGTATCCAGTGAAGAAAATGGGCCTCCTCCTTTAGACCAGATACAGAGTAAGGGAGTCTCTTTGGACCACCCGATTCCAGGAAATGTGAAGTGGTAACGTTTTCCACGATCTTTGGCGTAGGAGAAGAGTCACATAGTTTTTGCACTGGGCCCATGGATGAATGACTCACTTTTCACTTCGCCCATGTCATACAACAGAGCTAGTGCGCGGACTGGGCATTTTAAATGCGACTATCTGAAGGGACTGTCTCCGTCATTTCGAAAATGCAGAAGTCCAAAGAACATTGCCTGCATGAGGTTTAGATCCCTTTGTTCTCTGGATCCTATTAGCTTTCGCTTCTCTTTACCCTCATTTACAGAGCCTTCCACCTGAGATTGTGAATTTGACTTGCTTCCTCTCCAGCTGGGAACAGAGATAAAAAGAAAAATGGTTTTTCTCAGAAAAACCCTGACTGTACTATTGTGAAGTCATCTGCCCTTATGTTCGTATTACTGGGTCCTGAATGTCCTAGAATAAACCCCTGGCGTCTCTGAAAATGTTTTCTCCATTTTGCCACCAGCTGGAAACATGGTTCAGTTGTCTGTTGATCAACGCAGGATAAAATGTGTGAGAGAAGGCTGGTTCCTTGGGGAAGAGGGTTTGTTTTGTTTTAGAATGAGACCTGGTGAATCTGGACTCTCTCCTCTTCCTCGGGGGCAGTCTATTCACACAGAGGAGGGCCTCTAGATGCTTCTGGAAGGCAGGGTGCTCCTCCGCTTAAGCACAGAGAGGTGAAGAAGGTCTGGAAATATCTTGACTTTCCAGAAGCTGCTGGTTTCTTCTGGGCCCAGCCCTGGGGAATGCAAACCCTTTCTGGTCATGCCAAAGGCCAGCCAGCAGCTCAGAGGACTCTAACCCCATGACCACTGCTCAGGGGGGCGGGCAGACACCACGGTCTCTGCCTCCTGTGTGTCCATTGCTCCAGACACTTGAAATGAGGCCTGACATCGTGCTAACAAATGCACTACAGGGACCGAGCCTGCCCTGGGCCCTAGGGAATGGTCTAGAAGACTTAAAACAGGTCTTTCTCATCTTTAATTTCCATGGTTCTAAATATGCTGGCTGCTTATAAAAGCGGCAGATTGGTTTTCGGGCAGACTGGTTCGTTCTGAAAGCCCTTACTGAGAGGATTTGGCTTTATGTGGCCGCACTCCTTGACCCTCTCCTGATAGGTGCCTGGCGTCTGAGAGCAGTCCTCATGTTTCTCCTTCCACTTCCCTTTGGCAGAGAGCAAATGGGTATGGCGTGGACTTAGGCTCTCGCCCGAGCTCGAGAGCCAGCTGCTATCATCTCCTTGTGCTGGGGACCATTTCTATCTGTCTGGCTATGATGGGTAGAAGCAAGCGGCTGGGGCATGGAGGCGATGTTAGCTTAACTCACCACTGTCTCACATCCCCTCGGAAATAATTCGGATTCGGCGGAGAGCCTTCCTAGGCAGGAATCTTCTAGTTTCTTCTGAAGATGTGCTGAGTGCCATGATCATTCCTCATCCAAGGTCAAGGGAACTGGCCTCACCTTAAGGAACACACTTTTGAAAGCGGGGAGTTGCTGACATGTGCGGTGGTACGACTTGATATTAGCAGCTGGTGAATTCATTTTGGAAGTGGCTGTTTTTGGGGAAAGTTGCTATTTCTTTTCTTTCTTCTTCTTCTTCTTTTTTTTTTTTGGTAATTGTTCCCATTGGCTCCTCGCCCCCCGCCGCCCCCCAAACATGATGCAAGGAAGCAATTATAGGCAATAAAATAGACACAGCTAAGTTAGAGAAAGGGAAGGGCTCTAAGAATTTCCAAATTTTCTTTAGCTTACAGATTGCCTTTTTCTGGACATGAGGAATATGACCAATCTCAGTTTTTCCATCCATAAAACAGGGATCTTAATTACTGTCCGCATCACGGACATGTTTTAAAGACTCAGCTAATGTTTTTACCCAGGTCTGGAGATACACTCTGTGTGTGAAGTGCACAGGCTCTTTCACGACAGTTCAAAGTCCTCTGAGGAAGGGGACCCAGGAAGCTGCTCACTGCGCGGGCTCTGTTTCCGGGGTGAAGTACCCAGCAGGGAGAGCTACCTCAGTTGATGAAGTTCAGGGACTGCTATCATGCTTTGCACTATTTTACCTGGATTTGAGGAGCCAGTTCCCAATTATTCAAACTTCCAGGCCACGCACTGAACCAGTACTCCAGGGAGAGGAGGAGGAATGGGTGGGAGAGGAGAGGAGGTCTGAGGACCACATGGCAGGGGAGGGGAAGGGAGAAAGAAAAAGACCAGAAGGGGGAAGAGCACTTGGATGATTTTTCTTGTAAATTGTCTGAATTTGTAACAATCCTCGGTTAGCCTTGGTCGTGAAGAAATGTGCCAAGCCCTCGAGTCCCCTTTTTCAGTTTGCCACCCCCTGGAAAAGGACATATCGTGCCTGGAACAGGTCCTGCCTCCCTCATGTATGCTTGGTGGCTCTGCCCAGACTGAATGTCGTGTTCAGTGGCCTGGCAGAGGCAGCATCGCCTCCTCCCCAAGCTGTTGCATCAGGATTCTGTAAGCTTTCTACGTAGCCTCCCTTAAAAATCTGAAAATGAAACAAGACATATTTCTGAGGTTGTCAGCAGGTAGATCCACTGGTTTGTGGTAAGTAATCTCTCTGGGAGGCAGTCTTGGCTCTCATGTCTGCCTTGAACATCCGTGGCTCCCCCCAGCCGCCCCTGCACAGGCCCGGTGGCTGGGCAAGGAGCGGGTGATGATATTGCTTCTAACAACCAGACTGAAGCGTAGCCTCAGGCTGTCTTGCAAAGCCCCCCTCCAAACAGCCTCTAATTAATTTTTATCCTGCCATCCCAATGAGTCCTGGGAGTGCAGCAGCCCGACAACAAAAAGCCCTCCATCAAGTCATTTGGAGGAAGCTTTGACGTAAAACTTACAGATTTTAGATCTCCAAAAGGGACACTACAGAAACCAAACAAAACCCCTCCCCTCCCGTTCCTCACCCCCGGTCTCTCTCTCCAGCCCTTGCCTTTTCTGTTACAGTGGCCGTAAGTCAGACCTTTCTTTGGCTCCCTCCTACCCATGGCTCTTTTGGCAAGAACCCTCAAAATAAATATATATTTTTTGCTGCTGGAGGAGAAGCCTAACTTCTCTGGGGCTGGGGCCAGGTACCTGCGCTAGGTTGTCCCGGGGATCCCAGCCGCCGCTGGGAGGGAGCCTGGTGGCCCCTCTGGCTGGCAGCCGCCTGGGGGCTAGGCCGCCTCCGTGCTGCGAAAACACTCTTTAGCAGACAGAATGTTGGAAGCCGAGGGAAGGTTCCACAAAGAGGAATGTTACCCACTGAGCACATCAAAGATGTGGCATTCGGGGCCTCTCCCTGTGGAAGCGCTGCTGGCGGAGGCTCAGTCGCCTTGGCCGGCCGGCTGCCACTGGGGCTCATGAACACTCCTGAAGGCCCCTGTTCAGGCCGCGCGTCTGATTCCGAGGGGATCCGGGGACAGAGGCCCCTTCCGCCCTGGCACGTGGGCCTCACTGTTGCCTTCCCTCCAGCTCAGATGCTCCCTCCCAAACACTTGATCCCCACGGCCTTTCAAAGCCCTCCCCGCCCCTCCGTGTCCATTCAGGATGCTTCTCTGGGGATCGCGGGATGAATGAACATGTAGGAAGAGCGGCCCCTTGAAATGGTGCATTCAGAGGCGCTGAAACCCAAACCACCGCCGCCCGGGCTTCCTGGGTTTTTAGAACAAAAAGGTTGAGCGCCTGCTCCCTTCCTGAGGGCTCAGCACAAGAGCGCGACCCCGTGCCAGCGGCTCTGGTGTGAGTTTCAGGGTCCCCGGTGCCAAAGAACTTTGCTCAGGGCCCACTTGATTCGACACCCCTGAGAAGCGGGGCCATTGTTGGCCACGAACTTCAGCACCGGCTCCTTTAAGGGAGTTAATCCAGGAAGACCAGGCCCAGAGAAGGCTTTTCCGAGGCTCCTGTGCCAGGTCCGAGGGAGGGAGAGCTGGTCCTATTTTTGAAGACCATGCGGCCCCACTCCAGTGACTAATCGCTCATAACTGTCCTCTTTAATTTTAACCTCATGTGCTAGCGCTTGAGACAGATTTCCGTCGGCGCCGTCCTGGGAGAAGGTAGAAAGCACGGCTCATCACACACACGGGCTGCTCACTTCCTCCTCCTCTGCTTTTTCCTGCCTCCCGGATGGTGGCAGGGCCAGGGCTGGAGGTGAAGACAAACGCAGGGGAGTTGGCTGTGTCAGGGTCTGAAGTCCGGGTTTTGTAAGTTACTAGCTGTGCTCCTATGCCTCAGTTTCCCTGTCGGGGGAGTCGGGGAACTAATGGCCATCTCATTGGGTTGTTTGCGGATTTAATGAGAGAGCAGGAGCCATGCGTTTTGCACTGGTTCAGGGTAGGGCCTACTAGACGCCCACACAGGAAAAGATGCCCCCTGCAGCGGAGCCGGGTGCCTGCGGATTCTTGCCTATGTGGCTGTTGCGGTTCCCAGTGCCAGGTAATATCCATAGGCCAGGAAGCGAAGAGCAGTGGAAAGAGAACAGGACCAAGGGTCCAGAGTGCTGGGTCCTGGGCTAGACACAGCTCTGCCCAAACCGAGTCCTGTTATCCTGGGGAAGGTGCATCTGCTCTGGGCCTCCGTTTGCTAGTCTGTGGAATAGTCTCCAGCCTGTCTTCCTTGCAGGGGAGTAGGGAACATCAACAGAAAGGAGAGGTGGGACTGTGAATGTCAACTAGAAAGTGCTATTCAAATGGGAAATGCCAAGGGTCCTGCAGGGAGATAACTAACCTGCCCCCTTGGGCCCACAGACCCTGCCTGCTGCCCTGGGAGCCCTCTCAAGCACCAAGGAGCACCGTGGCATTTTGCTGGTATTCCTCTGAGTTGCCAATATCCTGGGCATGAGGAGTGGAGTGAGGCAAGTTAAGGGTTGTTTTCTTACTTCCTTGTTAGTGGTCACCGTTCCTTAGACCAGTGGTTCTCAACCTTCCTAATGCTGCAACCCTTTAATACAGTTCCTCAAGTTGTGGTGACCCCCCAACCATAAAATTATTTTCGTTGTCACTTCATAACTATAATTTTGCTACTGTTATGAATCGTCATGTAAATATCTGATATGCAGGATGTATTTTCATTGTTACAAATTGAACATAATTAAAGCATAGTGATTAATCACAAAAACAATATGTAATTATCTATGTGTTTTCCGATGGTCTTAGGCGACCCCTGTGAAAGGGTCGTTCGACCCCCAAAGGGGTTGTGACCCACAGATTGAGAACCGCTGCCTTAGACTCTCAGTCTATTTTGTTTTAAAAGGAATGACCCTTGTCTGAGAGTACCCCTCAGTCAAGAGGCAGTGTGGTATAGTGGTTAAGCTCTCAGTCAAGACCATGGACTATGGACTATGGGGCCACACTCTGGTTGTGTCCTAACTCGGCCACTTGTCCTTGGGCAAGCTGCCTCCCTCTCTGGTTCAGCATCGTCAGCTATACAACGGTGATGATAGTGGTTTCTGCCTGATAAGGATTCAATAATTACACATAATGTGCTTAGAACAGTGGCATGTACTCTGGCACATGATAAGCACTCAAGAAATATTAAGAGTATTATTCTTTTTAAAATATACATATATTTATTGAGTTCAGAGAGGAATGGAGAGAGAGAGAGAGAGAGAGAGAGAGAGAGATCAATGATGAGAATCACCAATCAGCTGCCTCCTGCACGTCCCCTACTGGGGATTGAGCTCGCAACCTGGGCATGTGCCCTGACTGGGAATCGAACCATGACCTTCTGGTTCATAGATCAACACTCAACACAGTCACGCTGGCCGGGCAAGAGTATTATTCTTATTGATCAGATTTTTCTAGTCAACACAGTGACGAAGCCGGACCAGGAGACTCCACTATGGAAGACCTCACTAAGGCAAGAGACTCAAGTCCAGTGGGTTCGTGAGCTGCTGCGGGGAGGGGGAGCATGGATTTTTTGAGGTGATAAATGTTATGGATTCTCTCTGAAGAAAAGTTAATGTGCTAAAAATTTCCCCCCCTTTTTTTCAGGGTGTTTCAACCCATCCACGAAATTCCTGGGGTGCACAGAACCTTGGTTAGGAAGCTCTGTTTTATTGTCTTCTCGTTTATTACATCATCAGGGGCATCTGGGTACAGCTTTGAATGTAGTAAGGATAAGCATCTGCTTAGACAATTTCATTATGGTCACCATCAACTAATGGCCCCAAACGAACATGAAATGTCTGATATGACTGAACCTGAACTAGACTTTGCAGTCTCTTTCTCGAGTACTATGTCTTTGACGCGTGCCATTGCAATTTCTGTCCAAGCCCATTGCACCCAGCTCTGAGAGAGTCTATTTTCTAAAAGAAAATTCTCTTTCTCCCTCTATTCCCACTATTCAGCAACTGCAAATAGCCAAGGGCCAACTTTTTAAAGAAATCCCAATTCTGGAAAAATGGAACATCAAAGGTGTGAAGCTCTCAGTTAACAATGAAAGTTTCCTTATTTCAAGTAAGATAAAGAACTCTCCTGTGGGTGGTTTTTTATAGGCTAGGGTTTGAGAAAACTGAAATTAAAAAAACAACACACCAAATAATGGCAAATACACCCTTAGATATGATTATACCCTGGACAACTCCATTGTAATTTGGTAGGAATTAAGGGTTGGACCCACACGAGTTTAATTTTCAGGTTAGACAAAAGCATATTTCAAGTCTCCCGAAATACCTTCTCAACAAATACCACCTTTTGCTAGCTTTTGATTTATTTCTCTACTTCTGTACCATTGCCTTTGCAAAATTAATTTTGCTGTGTAGAAATATTTTGAATCACTGTCCCACTAAACCATGGTTGTTCTACATTTTAGTTTCTTTACCATTATGTCCAGTTAAACAGGCTAGAGAGAGAAAAAGAGGAAGGGTGAATGAAGGTGAAAGGGGGTCCAGAACAGTAGGCGTGCAGGAGAAAGTAAGAGGATATGACTAAACAGGCTGGGAGAGAAGGGGTGGGTGGAGAAAGAATATATTTGGATCAGGCAGTTGCATAAATGGTGAGGACAGGGAAGAGAAAACTGTAATCATTGGTTACTTTCTTTGCACATGTATATCTTTATATTATACTAGAGGCCCAATGCATGAAGATTCGTGCAAGAATGGGCCTTCCTTCCCCTGACTGCTAGCACCGCCTTCTCTCCAGCTGGAGCCACCTTTCCACCTTCACTCTGGCCCTGAGCCACTTTCTGCCTTCCCACACTGCCCAGAGGCCTGGAGCGGCTGGGGCGGAGCTGAACACCTACGTTGTCGCCATGGTGATGACGCAAGCGTCCCGCCCTGCCCCCAGCAGCTTGGCACCTGTGTATGCAAATTAACCCGCCATCTTTGTTGGGTTAATTTGCATACTCATTCCTGATTGGCTGGTGGGTGTCTTGAAGGTATGGTCAATTTGCATCTTTCTCTTTTATTAGTGTAGACTAGAAGCCTGGTGCATAAAAATTCATGAACTGGAGGGAGGTCCCTCAGCCAGGCCTGCCCCCCTCACAGTCTGGGAGCCCTCAGTGGGGGAGGCAACCTGGCAATCAGGGGAAGGCAACGCCCTCATCACACCTCTGCTGCTGCCACTGCTGGCAGCACAAGTCTCAGCCGGCCCTGGTTACCTGAGCCTCTGGTGGCCCTGGGCAGCCGCCATCCAAGGCTTGTCTGCGCCTTGGGTCCACCCTGGGCAGCTGGGAAGCCAACACCCGACATCAGAGGCTTGCCTGCGCCTGAGGGCAGGTCCGGCTGCACCGTGTGCCTGCCACCCCCCCAGCAAGGCTGCAAGGACTGGGGGACTCTGGTGGGGTTGAGGGGACTGGGCGCTGCCACCTTGTGGCTATGGGCGCCACCATCTTTGTGATGGTGTGATGGTCAATTTGCATATTCCCTCTTTATTAGATAGGACTAGAGCAGTGATGGTGAACCTATGACACGTGTGTCAGAGGTGACACGTGAACTCATTTTTTTGGTTGATTTTTCTTTGTTAAATGGCATTTAAATATACAAAATAAATATCAAAAATATAAGTCTTTGTTTTACTATGGTTGCAAATATCAAAAAATTTCTATATGTGACATGGCACCAGAGTTAAGTTAGGGTTTTTCAAAATGCTGACACGTCGAGCTCAAAAGGTTCGCCATCACTGGACTAGAGGCCTGGTGCAGGAATTTGTGCACAGGTGGGGTCCAGATGGCCCATGCTGATCGGGCCGATTGGGGCCGGGACAGCTGGGGGGCGGGGGAGAGCTGCGGTCATTCCAGTCATTCCAGTTGCTTGGCTTTTATATATATAGATCTCCTCCACTGCCTAACACATGCGTCCACATATTAGATACTCAATAAATAGATGAAGGATAAACAAAGAGAACATGTCAAAAAAACACAAAACCCAGGAGCTTTGATGGGAATTTTGACTTAGAATTGCACTCTATCTAGGTTATGATCTTACCATTATTATCAATTGCCATCTGTTTTCCTTGCAATACTGTTTGTTTTTTTTTAATGGTTTAAATGCTGTTCATAGATCTTTGACGGCTTTAATCCTAGCCTTTCGAAGCTCTACTCTGAATGATATAACTAGAGCTTCCTGCTTACGGTGGTGGGGTGGGTAAGGATTTTTCTTAAAACGGGAAATAGGAATAAGCAGAATCATATCACTCTGAGGTGGGGGCCCCCCCTGGACTTGGGCCAACAATTTCTCATTCTGATGTTAGGGACTGTGGTGGAGCCTAGTGATAACCTATCTGTAGATTACAGACAACTGCTCACATTCCTTCTTAGGAAAATAATTTCTGAGTTGAGGATTGAAAACATAAAGAGATGAGAAACAAAAGAAGAGAGAGACATTAACTTTTTAGTCAACAGACGCATCAATCCCGGCAAATAAAAAAGGGTTGAGAGACTCGGGCTTTAGCAGAACATCTGAATGGGAATACTGCACAGCTATTGAATGAAAATGCTCTATATTTGGTTAACTGGCCCGCACACCCTTTACCGTTACATCTAGCCCTAAATAATGGATTGATAACTCTTAGGTGGCCCTTAAAAAATGTCATTCACAAGAGTGAGGCTTAGAGAGGACTCTACCCCATTATTTCACTGGTGCTTGAGGTAACTGTAAATGGGCACGTCATGAACGATAGGCACTGATCGACATTCCTTGAATAAACAGGGAGCCAAGAGCTGTGGGATGGTAGGCTCTCTGGACTGGAGGGCAATGGAGCCAGGACACTGGTATTAATATGGTGACCCCTAGTGTTTCATGGTGGTAGCACGACTTGGAATCACACCAGCACCCTGGCCTATGTAGGGCTTCTCCATGGTATTCTGAGGGAAGGAGTTATTGTACATCGTAATTGTTTACGTCTTTAAAACCATCATGTTAAACAAAACCCTTTTCAACTTTAATGCATTTTCCTGCACAATATCCATTTCCAGCCCCTGCCGAATAGAGTTGTCTTGACCTTTTTTTTTAATTCTTATAATGTGTGGTCTCCTGCCTAAGCATTTCAAAGATCAAGACATGTCAATTCATTACTGCGGTTGCAATGTCATAAACAATGGATAATGGCATCAATGGATGGATTGCTGGAGGAGGTGGGTATGTATTGCTATGTCCATGGTATGGGAGCATGACTAGCAGGTACTTACTAGGAGAACATGGAGCAGAGGGAAGACAAGCAAACTGGGTTTGGTGAGTGGAACAAATACTTGTCTGTTGTCTGTTGGATTTCTCATCTTGGTACCCTCATCCAGATGTGGTAGCACATGATATGGGGCCAACGAAAGCAATTTGATTCTGTATGTTGATGCCAGAAGAAGAGGGAAGTAAAATGCCCAGATACCTCAGGCTACCTAAACCACTTCCTTATTAATTATTTATCTGGATATTTCAGAGGAAAGTGTTTTTCTGGGGCCTGAATCATACCTATTTTTGTGAAATGTAATAATGCCTTCATTTCCAATGCTACAAAATATAGGTAGATGCAGATGGAGAGCAGAAAATGATAATTAAGGCTAGTTCATTAGTTATCAGGAAACATACTCGACATATCACAAATGGGCTGCGAATGGGCCGGCCATTGGTTCACATCTCAATGCTTTTCACTTTATGGTTATTGCCCTGTTTTATCAGATATAAAAGATTCTGCTTGTCACTGATCCAAAATGTACCTGGGTATCGTTAAAAGGAAAGGAAATAAGCAGAGTTTTTTATTTGGTGTTTTAAGACTCAAGTCACAACATCGCTAGGACTGGAAGTCTTTTAATTGAACAAACACCCATGGTTATTTTCTTGTCTTCCATGCTGGTATCACTTTTATTTTTTTTTAAGTTTAAACCCCCATAGCTGGAGTGACACCAACTGACCCAAAACAGAGGTTGGGGGATAGTCTACAGTTTTTATTGTTCTGTTCATGAACAAAGGCCAGTAGCTATATATATGAAACAAAAAGCTACTATAATCCCATCATTTCACTCAGTTCTTAGGTAATATCTTTATGATTCCCTTTTTCTAGATCTAGATCCTGGATTCAGTTGGTGGCTGGCTCCTACAGATAGCTTCACTTGTACACCAGATGGATGGATAAGGACCAAAGGCCACCTCTCACCATTGGGAAGGGCAGAGATGAAAGGGGCATCCACCCAGATGAAGGAGGGAGGCAGGTTCTCCCCAGCAAAGTTGACTGAATTGGATCCCTCTCCCCTACCTACTCTGTCTTATATTCAAACACTCCACAATCTTCTTTTTATAAAAATCTGTTGCATCATCTCAAAGAAAACAATCAATATCAAAGACACGAACAATGCACTTTCAAAAAAAGAAAAAAGAAACCAGCAGATTTAAATATCAGCTCAGGGACCCTCAACCACAGAAGTGGACCATAGACTAGAGAATTTTAACATCCGGGCTAACGTGTCTAGAGTTGTTTGTGAACGAGTGGGGACCCTTGGGAAATGGTGTCCAATTTCAACCACACCATCCCAGCCTTGGGGGGACATTGCTAACGCAGGATCAGAAAGGATGAAGATGGTTTGTGAAGGCATATGGATGGTCCCTTGGAGAAGAGAAGAGAAGAGAAGACATGGGGTACACTTGGGTAGCTAGGGTACAGAAAACCTGTGGTGGGGGCAGATATCAAAACTGATGAAGAAAATGCCATATTGATTGCTTGCCTGGAATAAAATGCATGGCTGTCTAAAATGAAACTGTTGCACCAAGAAGTCCACAGTTCGCCCTGCTTTGTGGGTATGCTGACGTGACTCCCTGCCACCTCTACCAATAGCCTCTCATTTCCAAGGAAGCCCGTTTTATAGAAACACATCAGAACATCTCCTTTTACCTTTTGACAAAATGAAACTGCATCCTTGGGAGTTTCCCACCCATTGCTCTCTTGGCTACTTCACTCCAGTACTATTTCATTACTTATTGATTTTTCAACGCCGCTCTGCATGGCTGTAATTTACACAAGTCCTTATAGCCTTCAGCAATTCTTAACACCTCAAGGTAAGATCACCGAGTCCACCAGAGGGATGGTGAATCTCATCGCTAAAACAAGTACCTTTGGGAGGCCATGGTGGAGGAAAATGCAGCCTCAGAGCAGATCAGATGCCACAATGAGAGGATGAACAATCTGACTCCCAAGTGAATGTTGTTGCATTCTTGATGAGCTGCTGAATTCCATACAGAAACGAAGTAAAGAGTGCTTTGCAGATTGGCAGTACTTAGCTTTTCTTTTTTTTTTAAAAGACCTATGAAGTAACACTAAAGCTGATCAATTTGGATTTATTATGATCTTTAAAAAAAAGCATCACCACTCTTGTCAAATATATGTGTGTGTGTGTATATATATATATATATATATATATATATATATATATATTTGCCTTTTGTTGTAATCAAGGTTTTCAATGAAAAAACATGGAAGTAAAAGAAAATGTGTGCGTGATGAAATAAATAGACTAAAATGCCAAGTATCATCTGGAAAGTTTTGTTTGGGTAAAGCACATCAGTGTTATAAAGAGGGAAATAAACTAAAAATGATTATATTCAGGAAAGTATAATTTAGGTTCACAGTAATACATCAAATCAAATTAGAAGAATTTCTAGCCTCACATTTGCACTCATATTTTGCTTTTAAAAGTTAATAATTAAAAATTATTTAGCTACTTTATTATATGTTTCTAGGAAATATTTTTTATTTCACCCATAAAATTCTTTCATAAGTTTCTATTTTATATATTTAGAGTTATGGTGAAAATATAATTGTGAACTTTAAGGGAAAATGTAATATTATTAAATAATCATATAAAAATGACGTGATATATTTTTACTCAAATATAAAGCTGAATTCTCCTTGTTTCTTCTACAAAATAATATTAAATAAAGAATTCCCTGAAGGAGTGTATCTTATATTGGCCTTGTGGGAAAGCCATAGTTGAAAAAACCGGGTAAAGTGTCAGACTGTTTACACAGTATCATGTAGTTTACCTAACTCTGTGACCTGAAAGTCACTTCTAGATGGTTCCAAAACAATGAACTAATCAGCTAACCAATTCATAGAATTACAGAATTATTTTTTTTAACTGAAAGTGAGTGTAGGAATCATCTGGGCCAATTATAGTTTAATTTGTTGAAATCAGTGAAAAGAATGCAATCAAAGGAGCTACTTGGTATTTGAGGATTAAAATACCCAAAATTTTGATGACACATCTTACTTTTTAATTACCTATTACCAATTACATGGTTATTGTTCTTTTTTGGTTATACATCCTTTATCTGACCTGTACCACTGGATTTTCCAGTACATTCAGATTTTATAGAGGCAATTGTAGTGGATAGTGTGGTTACTTCCCCCTCTTTGGGGACGTGCACTCTAAATTTCTTGGCAGGGGAGGCACCTTACCCTGCCCTCAGTCTGCTTGGTTTAGGTATGGCTGACACTGCTACCCACTGGCTCTGGATTGACCCAAGTCTGGCCAGTTGGACACCACACCACTCTGCAGGGATGGATCCACACGGAGACCATGCGAGCCCTAACCAGCACTCTGCTGGAGCCATGGCAATGAGAGGCTCTCCGCCGTGGGAGGATGAAACTGGAGCAGGGGCTACCAAAGCAAATGGCCCACCTGGAAAGGTGGCCAACACAAGCTAAGTGGGTGTGGGGAGAGTGGTGGGGTGAGACGGACCTTATTGTTTGAGCTGCTGAGTCAGGCTGGCCTGAAGCCCATACCCCAGCTATTTTAGTCGATGAAGAAATATAGTCCCATTTTTACTTAAGCTGATGTGAGTTTGGTGTAAGTTAGTTTCAACCAGAAGAGCTTGCTCAATTAGGGCAATGTTGTCTGTGAAGGATGTGCATGTTTCAAATGGATTTTCTTTTGTTCTGAAACCAACCTGGAGAGTTTAAGCAGGTTTCCTGAATTCAAAGGGGTTTAATGACGTTGTTACCCATCTGAGAAGAAAATGCTGCTAAAGCATCTTAGACTTGACCCTACAACTACCCTAGCTCGAGAAAGGCTCTTGTAGACAAGAAAAGAGATGGTAAAAAATAAAGAAAAAGAAGATTTTCTATTTTTGTTTTGTTTTGGATAATCCTGAATTATATGAAATCTCCTTAGGAAAGGCACTGTGTTTCTTTGGCATCTATAGTACCAAACAAAGAGCACAATAGGCATTTATTTGATGATTTGATGACATTTACAAGAAAATTGCTGTCAGTTATTAATGCTTACTTTCTATGAAGAAAATGAAAGATACGTATGGCGTGCCAGTGTTTCTGAGGAATTTAATGCAATCTAAAAATGATCAGACTGTTTTCTGAAGATTGACAAAATTCCCAGAAAACACCAAGAACATAAATCAGTAGGAAGAGCCTCTTTTTTTTTTTTTTTTTTTGGCTCATATAATCACCTTCTACAAAAAGACATTTAAATGCAAAGACTTATGCTCACTGTTACCCTGTAGCCACTGCAGCCCAAACACCCACTGCTTACCCCAGGACACGTGTAGGAATACCAACCTTGCTACAATTTGTAGATGTTGCTAAAATATGGGCTAGATCCAATATTTCTGAGCCCCTGAAATTCCCTAGAATTAAAAGAATGCCTTAATTTTGAACAAACTATCTTTTAGGAATTTATTTCCTAACCATCTTTTTCTAACACTAACTGTTGGCTGAAATATGAGGCCAATCAAAAGTCCATCAGTAGATGACTGGATAGAAAAGCTGTGGTATATCTACACAATGGAATACTACTTGGCAGTAAAAAAGAAGGAAATCTTACTTTTTGTGAAAGTATGGATAGACCTGGAGAGTATTATGCTAAATGAAAGAAGCCAGAGAAAGACAAATGCCATATGATTTCACTTATATGTGGAATCAAATAAACAAAATAAACCAACAAAGGAAATAGAAACAGACTCATGGATACAGAGGACAGACTGACAGATGTCAGAAGGGAGGGGGATTAGGGATCTGGATAAAAAAGGTGAAGGGATTAATCAAAAACACAAACACCTCACAGACACAGAAAACAATATGGTGATTACCAAAGGGGAAGAGGTGTGGGGAGGGAGGTAGAAGAGGGTAAAAGGGGATACATGGTGATGGCAGGAGACTTGACTTGGGGTGGTGAACCCACACTCCAATATACAGATGATGTGTTATAGAATTTTATACCTGTAACCTATATAATCTTATTAACCAATAAATTCAATAAAAAACAAAGGAAAACAAAAGCCCCATGGAAGAGAAATCTGAAGCCCGAGGAGAAAATATGAACATTACCCAGGGCAAGTGGCTCAAAGAGTTTCTATGCTGAGGCAGTCTAGCCATATGGCCAATTTGGCCCAGAGTCAAAATCAGAGTTGTAAAACCATCGCTATAGCAGGGGAAATGCGAGGGTGGCTGGAGTTAGAATGACTATACTGTACCGCCGAGAACTGGGCCAACCAGGTGGTGCTGAGGGAGCCAGACGGGAATTCCACAGGAGGAAGACGGACTTTGACCCATTTGATCTTTCCAGACTCATCTCTTCCAGCCTCACCACAACCACTCATTGGCCTTCTTTCATGTAATTTATTTGTTTTCATCACGTGCCTTTGATTATGCTGGTCCCTCTGTCTAGAATGCCTACCTCCTTTGCTCTCCACCCCATTGAAGTCCTAACCATCCTGCCAACCTTACTCTGCTTTCATTCCCGGCCCTCATGCTGGTTCTGAACCACCCAGCATGTCATAAAGCTCCCACCCTTTTATTGCCTCCATGCCTTGAGCTCACTTGTTCTTTCTTTTTCTTTTCCATCTTCTACATTCCTCTTGATCTCCCCAAATTAGTCTTCTAAATTTGGCTCCTTCATCACCTCTTCTTGAAAGCCTTCTCTGATCTATCATTCCAATTTAGGAGGTTCTCTTCTGGACTTCTATAGCCCTTCTGTGCCTCGTTATGAGCATCTACCCCACTGTCCAGTAGCCATCGATCTACACGTGTATCTCTTCCATATGACTGGAATGACCTTGACAGCCAAGATCATGTATCCACTAACTTTCTTCCCTATCACTTAGTACCTTGCTTTCAGTAGGAAGGGTGAATAGATGTCCGAAGGAAGGAAGGAAGAAAGGAAGGAAGGAAGGAAGGAAGGAAGGAAGAAGGAAGGAAGGAAGGAAGGAAGGAAGGCAGGCAGGAAGGGAGGAAGGAAGAGGAGAAGGAAGGAAGGAAGTGAGGGAGGAAGGGAGGGGGGGAGGGAGGGAAGAAGGAAGTCTTAACCCTTCAAAGCTCTGCTCCCATGTCACCTCCTCCGAGAAGGTCTATAGCCCCTCCTGTCCTGTTGCACTTTACATATACACACTCTAAAAACACCGTTTGACTTGCATTACGGACAAGTCCTGCACCACTCCTTCAATACAGCATGAGCTCTTTGGGGTCAAGGTTCAAGGCTTCTTCATTTTTCTGTCTCTGAGGATGCCCTGTGCACAGTGCATGCACATTTGTTTCTGTTCCATAGCATTTCAAGAAACTTATGTGGTATTGGTAAGCCATAAGAATGTGAAAGCCATCCATACCAAACTGGACAGTAGACTCTTCCTAGCTTTGGCTATTAAAAAAGCTGACCCATCAAATATAGCTGATGGGATGGGATGAGGGGAGGGTAATGATAGTCGTAATAATATTAGTTAACATGCACTAAGCGCTTACTACAGGACACATGCAGTTCTAAGAGCCTTGCATGCATAAACCACCATTCAATCATGCTCAGGGGTAGGTGAGCATAGCTCCTGCTTGAGGCAGTGACAACTGTACATTTATAACCCAGGAGAGAGCTGGATCTAGTGCAGTGATGGCGAACCTTTTGAGCTCGGCGTGTCAGCATTTTGAAAAACCCTAACTTAACTCTGGTGCCGTGTCACATATAGAAATTTTTTGATATTTGCAATCATAGTAAAACAAAGACTTATATTTTTGATATTTATTTTATATATTTAAATGCCATTTAACAAAGAAAAATCAACCAAAAAAAATGAGTTCGCATGTCACCTCTGACACGCGTATCATAGGTTCGCCATCACTGATGAGTTTCAGGCTTGTATACGAACGCTGAGATTGTATGGATTTGCTCTGTGAATTAGCCGAGAGCTTCATCAATGGCTCTCTGCCCACACAAGTATTTCAAGGCAAAATTATTTTAAATTCTGTTAACCTGTGTCTTTGCAACTTGAATTGAAAGGATGTCTTTCTGAATTCCACAATGTGCTCAGTAAATAAACAGCAGGTTTTCAGACAGGAGAGAAAGACAGCTGAGATGCATTCTCCACCACATGGTATTGTAATAAAGAGGGTATGGTTTCCTGAGGGATGAGTGTGGATCCAGTATCAGGGACTCCACTCAAGATACTCTCCACCACCTGCAAGGCTGTGGAGTGGATCAAACACAGTAAGAAGTACAAATAGCCTGGCCCAAAAACCCTTCGACGGTGAGCTGTCATTACTTTACCCCTCAGAGTAACCCCAACATGGCAAGCATCATTTTCCTCACTTTAAAGAAGAGGACAGTGTTGCCAGAGAAGGTAGGCAACGTGCCCAGAGTCACACAGTAATAGCTGAGCCAGGATTTGAATCCAGATCTGGCTGAGTCCCTGTTAACCATTAACTTACAAGGAAGCTTAATCTCACTACCTCTAAATTGTTCTGTGATCCTAGGAAAGTGATTTCCTCTCTGGGCTGCAGTGTTGATTGTGGGGGAGGAAATTAATAAGTGGAATAATGAATTTAGGCCCAGCAGAGATTCCGAGTTCTATGTTGCTGGGTCAGGACCATCCTCCTGATTTGAGGGCTGGGTTGCAAAATGTAGGCATCGAATGCCATGTTAGCAACCTCTCAAAAAAGGGCGTGTCACACCCACCTTGTGATCGCACAGGGCTGTTACCAGGAATGACTAATAAAAATGCCTGAGACATGTCCAAGTGCCACAGTGACAGATGTGACTATACATAAATTAGTCTTGCAGAAAGCTACTTGCCTGGGGTCATCATAAATTTCTGATGGTGCAACACAAGACTGATTGTATTTACTTTCGCTCTCCGTCGGGTAGAGGAGTGTGATAGGCCAGGAAAACGATTTAGTTGGCTGGTAAATTATCTGCAAGATTGATTAAAAATAGGAAGCAAGCAATTGGCAAATTGTCAATGCACAGAAAAGAATACTCAATAACCAGATCCAGAGATTAAATTAATTTAACACAGGGCACCATTCGAGGAGGATGTTTCATTGAACTCTTGTGATATTCTTTGGATTGAAATGACTGTGTGTGTGTGTGTGCATGTGTGTGTGTGTGTGTGAATGAGGCAGAAATGTAACATGGTGTTCATCTTGGTTCTCAATTCAAGATTGGGAAAACAGTAAAGATAATACACGAGGGACAGCCGTCCTTAGTGCTCATCATTCTAAAAGAGATCATTTGGTGGAAATTAGAAAGAAAACATCAGCCACGTAATAAATTACTCTCAGTATCCCAAGAATTGGAAGCTGGCTGCTATTGTTCCCTCTTCTCATAAATGATGTGCCTAGATTATACCATCACTCTAACATGATTACGTATGCAAATGATGCAGACAGTTATACAATTTACAATTTGGCTGAAATTGTTAAAGAACTGGCAAATGGACTTTGACAAATTGCAATTTGAGGTTTTAAAAATGAACTTTTATCACAGTGCATGCAAACAACTGATATTCAGCCGTGCTTATGTAAATTCCCTGAGTAACATACAATAGAGATGCGTACTCAACTACAATGTAAGAAGGAATATCAATCCTTCGCTTGTGGTTGGGAAATAGATTATTCAAATATTGCTCTGGTGGAAACAAATATTGGATTAATAGGGAATGATCATATATACCACACATGGATTACCAATTCTAAAAGAATTAGACCACGACAAAATACCTTTAATTTAATATTTCTTTGATGAGTCAGAGGGCACTTCGAGATCTTGCTCTGCCCCCAGGTCATCATTATGAACCACTATTGATACTGGGGAGGCCTGGGAGATAGTTAATAAAGAGATCTGGTCACCAGAACACAGGAAAACAGGGAGTCTGCTGTTTTTAGACATTTATGTTAGGGTGTTTCCCTTTCAATTTGATCTCTTTATATCCCTAGGGAAGCATATACTTCCTGTCTAGACCGAAGCTTGGTTACATTATAAGTAGGATTTCTCAAGGTTTTTCATTCAAGGATTCTTACTGTCTTCTGGAGTCTGCTCCTTTAATATCTTGTATTCAGTATTTTTTTCGGTTAAATATATTTACAACAATTCTCCTCCCCACCCTCCTTTTTTCTCCCCACACATGGCCATTATCTCAATATACAACCAACAAAATGCTTACACAGCATCTCTGTGCAAAATTGTAAAAAAAAAAAAAAGAATTAGACATGGCCCATCTTTTAAGATTGACTCGCTCAAATATGTTGATGCACGCCTGAGATCATTCAAGAACTTCAACCCAGAGGAAGGAGCCAGATGAGACTTCGTTTCCCAGTTACATAGACCAGTTCCAAGTTTACTTTTCTGTGACTGCTCCTTTTTGAAATATAAGTTATTCACTTTCCTCTGAAATTATAGGGCCCCAAATTAGACTGTAGTGGGGTGTTGACCAGTGCAGGGTATAATTAGAAGGTTACTTGTGGTTTCAACGTTTTGTATTCCAGCCAGGGATATTTCTAACAGTGGGCTGGTTAGTCTATTTGGTTAGCAAATAGGTAATAATGAAGCCAAAAGAATGAGTGCAGTGCCCTGTGGGCTAGTTGGCTTCACTCATTTTATAACTACAGACTAGAGATATTAATTAAGGTTTGACTCCAGCACTAGTCAGCCACCTTGAAAATAAAAGTGACTCACTAGAGAGAGAGAGGCAAAGTCAATGGCCAGCAAATAATATTTGGGAAACAACTGCAACATCACTAAAGATCAAAGTCATGGAGACTAAAATAAGATAACGTTTTTCTATTAAGTTCCTTTGGAAAACAAGGGGGAGGGGAAGGGAGCGGAGGGGAAGAGAGAAGAGAAGAGAGGAGCAGGAGACACAGAGAAAGCGCAGTCCTGGCATGGATAAGTAAGACAGGCTCTGGCTCTCTTACGGCAGTTGGAAATGGAAATTGGGACATTTTAGAAAGCGATTTGGCAATAAAAGAGCCAAATGTATGTTCCTGCCCGTTGGCTCGGTAGTTCTACTTCTAGAAATCTACCCTATAGAATGGGGGGAGCTGCCCTTTTCCTCTAGAACATTCTCTCCACTGTCTCCGGTGCGTGAACATCCTTGGTGTGCTTGGGTGACGGGAAGCCTCTGCCCTGAAATGGGGTGACCCCACTTTTGAGAAACAAGGGAAACACCTCCAGTAGAGAACGAGATTTATGTCTGCCCAAAGATGCTCACGTCAGCTTTCTTTATGTCTGTGAAAAAGTGCCAACAACATAAAAAATAGTGGGATAGTTAATAATAGTTATACAGTTAGATCCTGTGTAAGCCATGCATATGATAAAATTTATCCCATAAACAAACTGTCTATGACAAGTTTTCCACCAGCATGGAAGATGCTCCTCATTATGAAAAATGGAATCTAACACTGTATAAACAATATGACATCAAGAATGTAAAACAATATGTCTAAACAGAGAAAAATACACCCAAATAATAAGCATGGTTATTCTGGAGGGTGACATGCAGAGTAATTTAATTCTTCATAATTTTCTATATTTTCAAAGGTTAGCAAAATTAGCTTGTTAGTTTTTATAATCAGAGAAATATTAACATATTTTAATGAAGAGATTTAAGGAAAATGGGAAATGTTTTTGTAATGGTATTAAATGACAAAAGTAGGATTTATGATGGAAAAAATACAGTGTGCTCGTATTTAGGCGAAATAGACCGAGAAAACGGAGTGAAAGTAATATATAGATAAGCATGCTCCATAGGAAGCTACCTCTGGATGATGGATTAGCGATGCCCCTTCTTGTTCTTGTCTGTGGTTCTCCTAAGTCATGTATTATTTTTATAATCAAAATTAATGAATAAAATACTTAGAAAAGAAAGTGTTATTTAATAAATGGAGCCTAGGTAAGAGCGTGAAGATAAAGCAGGGACACTCTACCAACATTGTCCAAGCAATTCTGAAATGCCAAGGTGACTATAACCCATCTGGCAGGTTAACAATATCATCTTTTTTAGATTTACCAATGAACTGACACATTTTGTAAGCAAATAATGGTGAAGCATTGACAATTCCACATGGCTCAACCTAATATATGAGAAGCAGCATGAACTCTATTTGTAAAATTAATTATGGGACTGTCCATTGTTATTTTGACTTTGGCCTGTTAATGTTGATCAGAGAAAGCCTCCAAAACTCAAAAGCAGTGATTCTCAAACTCTTTGGTCTCAGGACCTGTTTAAAATCTTAAACATCAGTAGGGATGCCAAAGAGCTTTAGTTTGTCTGCATTATAGATTATCTATGGGTATATATTAGAGACCAAAAGAGAGAAATTAAAAAGATACTTATATATTCACTTAAAAATGAAAGAATAAACCATTACAGATTTACCCAAGTAGCATTTTTTTCTGAAAATAATTTTATTTCCCAAACCAAAATAATGCACTGAAAAGAGTGGCATTGTGTCACATCTTTATAAATCTTGTCTAGATTAAGAGAAGACAGCTGCATATTCTCAGATCTGCTTCTGCATTCGCTCTGAAGCAATATAATATGTCCTGCAGCCTCTGGAAACTCCTCTGTATCCTTGTGAGAGAATGAGAGTGAAAGAGGCAAAGAATGTCTTTGTATTAATATGTAAATCATTTGACCTCAGAGGCCACAGGAAACCCAGGAGTTCCCAGATCGCACTTTGAGAACTGCTGCTCTAGAGCTATGACTCATGGCCATTTCAGGGTCATGATTCCCCCAAGAACCAAGCATGTTCTCTCTTCTCCAAGAGAGAAGCATGCACATGCATGTACATACATGCACATAATATTTTGTAAATAACACTCCAAAATCTATGGATACCCCAGGTGAAGAATACTTGGCCTGGAAGAAAGGTAAGAATTATTCTGGTTATATTTGCTTTCTAAAAAATATATATTTTTATTGGTTTCAGAGAGGAAGGGAAAGGGAGAAAGAGAGAGAGAGAGAGAGAGAGACATCAATGATGAGAGAGAACCACTGATTGGCTGCCTCCTGCATGCCCCCTACTGGGGATTGAGCCCACACAACCTGGGCATGTGCCCTGACCAGGAATCAAATCATGACCTGGTTTATAGGTTAATGCTCAACCACTGAACCATACCGGCTGCACTATATTTGCTTTTTACTCCAAAATATATTCTTATTGATTTCAGAGGAGAAGGGAGAGGGAGAGAGAGATAGAAATATCAATGATGAGAGAGAATCATTGATTGGTTGCCTCCTGCATGTCCCCTACTGGGGATCAAGCCCACAACCCAGGCATGTGCCCTTGACCGGAATCGAACTCGGGACCCTTCAGTCTGCAGGCCAACGCTCTATCCATTGAGCCAAACCAGCTAGGGCTATATTTGCTTTTATAAAAATATTTATGAATTGATTTTATATAGAGAGAGGATGAGAGAGAGAGAGAGAGAGAGAGAGAGAGAGAGATTTGTTGTTCCACTTATTTATGCCTTCATTGGTTGATTCTTGTGTGTGCCTTGACTGGGAATTGAACCTACAACACTGGCGTATCAGGACAGCGCTCTCACCAACTGAGTTACCCTCGAGGGCCACATTTGCTTTTTGACGTGCCCCAAGACCATTGCCCAGGTAAGGTGCTTAGTAAATACTGTTGCATGACAAAAAATAAAAAATTCTCAGCAAAATTAGGGAAATATCTAAAATCACCAAAAGACTTAATGAAATTAAATGGTAAACAGCTGTTGGATATGCTCAGTGATGCTCTAACACTGAATCAGCACAATGCCTCCCCCTACAAGTGGGAAGGAATGAACCCAAGCTCCCCTTTCACTTTGCCCCCACACTATTATTGTCAAAGAACCTAACTGGCTTCAATTCAAAGGCATGTTGAAAAATATATAAATAAATATTTGGGGACAAAAAAATCCATTAAAATTTTTTATCGCATTGAGTTGCTTATCAAAGGTGTGTGAATAATGCCAGGAAAATATACTTTTCTAAAAATCAATAAGTTGAAAGTGCTGTTTTAGGGTTGCTGTAGTCGTTGGTTGTGCTTCAGAGTTATGCCTATTGACCCGAATTCAAAAACAAGGTATTGATTTATAAAGTACCTTCAGCAAATAAATGCACATTCTTTCGGCTAACCCTAATAACCTGTAGTGTTCAGAATAAGATCTGGACTCAGCTCAGTAGAATTGAGCTTAGAGTGTCACAATTAATCCTTTCTAAGAGTCACGAGGCTACTCGTATGTGGGGGAACAGAAGAGATGGCAGATAGGAAAAGCATGAAAAGAGGAAGGAGGTAGGAACATCTTTTTTTTTCCAGAAAGATTTTCTTCAAATATTATTTCAGTTTCCTGAATAGTTGGGATGCAAAGATAAACAAAACCATAATTGTTCAATGACCAAATGACCTACCCAATTCTTATACATTATGGACCTACTCAGCTTTCCTTTTGAGATTGTGAATGATGAATAAATGCTGAAAGGTATCCATTTGGTTGACTAGTGGGTCCATGCTAGAGAAACAGAGGATGAGTTCAATAGCTCCTGGCTTTAGATTCAAAGTTTGAATCACGGCAGTGCTGTGGCTGGGTTCTGGTCTATCTCCCCTTGCCACAAATGTTGGTTGCTGGGAACCATATTGCATTAAAAAAAGAACCCAGAGTTCTTTAAAATAATTTTCTACCAACCACAATTGACTAGCCCCTTGAAGAGGAAGGTAAAAATGAAAGCAAGCTTAAACAAGGTATGGAAAAGTAGAGTTTCTGGGTACAGAGCTTCTTTCTGGATTCTTCTTGAGGTTCAATGACACTTAAGGACAATACAGAAATGAGCAGAAATTAAGCAGAAGTAAAACTACAAAGCAGGGGAGGTTTACTTGCATCTGTGACAAAGGCATCATGCTGATACAAGGAGGCTGCCACATGGATAAATCACCTGGTGGCCACTACTTGGTGTCCGTAGAATAGGATCTGGCAAAAGCTTATGCATTTAAATTTAAATCCCAAATAATTTCCTTTTTAACAATCAAGTTTTCTATTACTTCTCTCAGTTATTATAATTTGATTATTTAGATTTATTCCTTCTGAGCATGTTTTTTGGGCAACTCTGATTCTCCTGTAATGGTCCAGGGCAGGATTTTCTGAACCAGGCCCTTTAGAGATGGGGTGGTAAGTGGGGGGTGGGCCCCAGGCCTTACACCTGGCCTCAATCAGAGAAGTTCTATTTGATTTTTTTTTTACCTAGTGAGGCTACAAGTAAGATTTTATTAGAAAAAGAATTCTGTTGCTAAACACAATCACGATGAAAGGTTGAAAGGCACTGGTCGGGGGAACCTATGTTTAGTCAGACATGGGACCTGAACATAAGTAATTCTTTGGTAGGAACTAAGCTGGTGACTTCTCTTCTTAAAAAAAAGAAACACCAAAAATCTCTTTGAAGTTATCTATGTTCATTATAGAAAAAGGATAGAGAAAACAGATAAGAAAAAAGAAAAAAAAACACACTTGTAACCCCATTATCCTGATCATAGCTACAAACATTTGGAGTCTCAGTCTTTCCCTCTCTCTCAAAATGAAAATGAGCTCAAACTTTACATACTGTTTTGTCACTTGCTTATTTTTACACTAGAGGCCCAGTGCATGAAATCCGTGCACTGGTGGGGTCTCTAGGCCTAGCTGGCAAACAGGGCCGATTGGGGCCAGGCCAATCGAGGCCAGGTGGATCAGGGCCTGCCAGCTGGGGCGGAGAGGGACCAAGAGAGATTGACCTGTGTGCGTCATAGTGACTGGTTGTTCTGGTTGTTCTGCCATTTGGTCTATTTGCATATTAGGGTTTTATATATATAGATGCTATGTCAAGAACATCTCTTCATGCCAACTGATGTACTTCTACATCAAATGTTATAAAGACTCCCCAGCATGTCAGCACAGGGGCTTTGTCCATTTCCATGCATCTAGGCAACTCACTGCCTTGTTGTAAGGCTTTTGTTTTGCCCTTCTAAATAAGCTGCTGGGAACATCTGGATAGCTGTACAGAGCAGCACTTCCTCACTACGCTGTGGCATACTGGTAGAGCGCAAGTGGGTTCCAGGGTGGGAGGTATGGGGCCACTCGGCCCACTTGCTGATCCGCCCTCACCCTTGTGCCTGGGACTGTGACCTCCTCCAGTGTTTACCTTGATATACCATGCAAACGGGCTTTTCTTTGAGACCCATGACTCTTAAATTCTTGAAAAGTGCTGATACAGAGTAGTTACAGATAAGCCCTCTCCAGCCAACCCCCCTGGCTTTGAATCTCAGTGCCACCACTGACTAGCTGGGGGATCTTGAGGAAGTAGCTTTCTTTTTGTGTCCCTCAATTTTCTCACTTCTTAAGAGGAGGCAATGATAATGTCTAGCTCACAGTTATTGTGATGTTTCAATAAGTTAATATATGTAAATACTTAATGCAAAATTCACGGGTACATGTATATGCATCGGTACACTTTTTGACTATTTCAAAGCTGGGGTGGTTTCTGATTGCAAAGACAGGATGTCACATTTGGGGTCTGGAAGCTCTGGTATCTCTGTATGCTCTAAAACACAGCGTCCCAAACAGTGTGATGAGATGGTGATTATTTTTTTAAAAACTATTTTTATTGACTTTAGAGAGGAAGGGAGAGGGAGAGAAAGATAGAAACATCAATGATGAGAGAGAATCATTGATCAGCTGCCTCCTGCACGCCCCACATGGGGATAGAGCCCGCAACCTGGGCATGTGCCCAGCCGGGAATCAAACCATGATCTCCTGGTTCATAGGTCAAAAATCAACCACTGAGCCACGCCAGCTGGGGGAGATGGTGATTCTTTTGCCCTCAAGATGGCATGGCAATGCCTGAGGGGTCAGAGCTCCGGGGCTGACAGCACCCAGCCTTTGATTACTCCGGTCTGCTGAACAAATACCATCGTTTTCATTCTGTGCAAAGACATGTAAAAGGTTGGGAAGCATGGTCATAAGCTTCGTGTTTATTTCAGAATTCACTCTGACACCCTGCCCCTGCAAATTCTGCATTCTCCCCCCTCTTCCCTCTCAACTCTAAGCACCCATTATTGGGCAAACACTCACGCTTAAGCACACTCTTAGCCTGACCTATGTGTGCAAGAAGAAAGAGATCGGTTTTCAGTAGTAATTTTCTGATGTAACTCCAATAGCATATTGCAATAGAATATGATAATTACCACTTTTTAGAGAAAGAAAAACAAGTTAATAATCCTTTACCTACATATCATGTGGCTCTTTTGTTTTATAATACTTGGCTAGTTCCTGCAGTTTGCGGACATTAGAGGGTAAATGTGTAATACTGAGAATCGTCTGTTGCTGAAACCTGAAGGTATATTTAAAACACTGGGGATATTTTGTGAGCCACCATTTTCCTGTCTTTAATTTTAAACACTTTTTCTCCTCGTCTTCAGGTCTCGAAGTTTATAGTCTTCTCCTCTGTGGGCCTGGGTCCCATTTTTGCTCTAGCTGAGCGCAGATACATGTATCAAATTCTGGCTGAAAATCAGCTGTCTTCTCAGTTTTCAGAAGATGGCTCTCTTATTCCTTCCATAAGCTCCTACAGTCTTTGTTCTTTGGCCCAATCTGTAAGCCATCTGCACCCTTTATTATTAAGAACATATTTACTGAGATTTCACAACTGTTTAATAGATGTGTATCTTATTACATGTTTGATACACCTCATTAAACATACGATTCAATTGGTATTTCTTTAACATTCGGTAAACACCGAGACCCCTCAGCACAGGTGGGGGCGGGGAAGGGAGGCCCCAGCTCGGCACCAGCGCTTCCCTGGCTTCCCTGTCCTGTAGGAGCGGCTCCCGCTGCAGTCCAGCTCTTCATCTTTAACCCTTCAACACTCCAGCCCAAACGGGCTCGGGCAAAGGATCAAAGTTGGGCCTGAAGCCCAAACTGCAGCTTCCAGCTCTAGCTTCCCCAGGGGCTACCAGACTGGATGCGGTCCACGCTCCCCGGTGCCACCTCAGCCACGCCACAATGCTAAGTGTGAGCTGGGGCATCCCGTCTTTCCAGATACACAAGCGTGACTGTGATTTTTTTAAGTGACTTAGGATGTGGCCATCAATACCACTCAACAGGAGGAGGATGCCAAAAGCCTCCCGGCTGCTCTCCCCAACCAGGCCAGGCGCACCGGGAGTGCTGTCAGGGAACTTGAAGACTATCGCGATGCTTCCGGAGTCCACCCGGCTTCTTTGTCCTGCACTTGCCTAATCTCCACGGCCCTTGGTTCAGGACACTGACCTCTTCTTACAGATCCCAACTCACTTCTCCTCTGCTAATGTTTCCTTGGTTATTTCAGAAAAATAACGATACACCTGAGTCCTGCGTAGGGGCCAGCCACAGGCAGGAAAGGTGACCAAACAGAAGAGTCTTCCTTTAACTGGACCTTTTCAGGCATCAGGCCCTCGCCCCTGCCAACTTCACTTTCTCCTAAAGCAGATGTTCAGAGAAACATCACTCCAGACTTTTCTTTTTCTCCTTCAGGGTTTCCAGGACTCAACTACGAAGACATGCAAGGAAGCTGCAGTAACTCCGCTCTCCCTTGAAGAAGGCCACATGTCTCAGCCAGGCCACTGATTACAAACTGTGGGACTGAAATGCTTTCTGCGAGGGGGGCAGGAGGCAATTTAGTTCTTAGTTCTCTGCCATAAATAACGGATTAAAAAGCTTAGCTGATGCTATAAATTAAAAATGTGAAACTAATTATCCCCGTCCCTTTTATAAAAGCGAAACAATCAATTCATAAGGCACGTATGTGATGTGACAGCGTCTCCTGGGTTTGACAAGAGAAGCAGAGGGACCCAGTCATCCGACAGGAATCTGTCCTCCAGTCCAGAACCACAGGCCCACGTCCCTGTTGCACAGCGAAACGGTAGTCGCTCTGTTGTTCTCTCTACCCATTTTTCATGACAAGTTTCATCTTCCTCTTCCCTTTCTCCACCCCTTCCATGCAGGCCCATTACTCAAAGGAAAGGCTCACCCATACCAACAAGCACAGCTGCAGTTCTGCCAATTCAAACCAGATGGGCCTGGAAGGCAGCTGCTGCCAAGACTATAATTCAACCGGGAATTCCTAAATGCTTCAACCAACCATTTAATAATGTTCTAGCGGGCGTTTTCTCCCTGCTGCAAAGAGATGGGTGAGGCCAACGTGGTTGGACCATGCCGTTCTGGAAAAGTGCTCTGTGTTGCCCAATGGATTGTTTGCTTCTGTTTTACATGGACTTCCTCAACATATCACAGGCTGCCTATGCTTTCTCCACCCCGAGCCTGTCCCCCTGCCAGTGTAGGGGAATGAACCACTGTTCGCAATCCTTCATGCCCTCTGTGAATTGGGATTATATATCTATACCTTTGCCTTGTGACTTTGTGGCTTTTTCCACTCAAACTGGAGTGTATTTACTCATTGATTTGGTGTGTGGCTCACCCATGTAACCTGATTGAGTTAGTGGAGTGTGTGTGTGTGTGTGTGTGTGTACACGAGTGTGCTAGCTCTGACTTGAGACCCGCAGGAGCACTGCATCTTTCTGTTTCCATCCTTATGCTCCGTTGGTCTACCATGAGAATGATATGCCCTTGACAGCAACTGGCCTAAGAAGAATGACAAAATACTGGAGCTGACTTGAACCCAAATCACACCCTGGAGCCAAGCCCAGCTGATCCCAGACAAGCACAGTAGAGCCAAAGACGGCCTATAGATACACAAGGGAAAAGTAAGTGTTTGCCGTTTTAAGACACTACATTTTGGGAAGCTTTGTTACACAGCAATAATGTGGCAATAGCTGACTGATGTACTTGCTGCCTGAGTCAGCGTTCCATAACTGCCTTGTGATTATGTTAGCACCTTGCTTCATAGCTCCCTGCCACTTACAGGGCAAGTCCAAACTCCTTACCATGGCATTCAGGGCCTCTCCCAATCCAGTTCTAGCCTAAATGTCAGTCTCTCTGCAAAACCTTCCTGAACTGAGTTGCTTCCCCTCCTTTGGATTTCCCATGATCTGCTACAAAAGTACTGGTTATTCTCGATGTCACCAGTATGATACTCATCTCCCTGGAAAGACTGAAAACTCCAGAGTCAAAAGTTAGCCCATCATCTTTGTAGTCTTAGAGCTAGGTTATAGTAAACACAGTGAATTTGCTTAGTAATGATTACAGCACGCCTGATTTTGACAGAAAACATTGGCAGACTCAAATGTTATCTGAACATTAAAAAAAAACCCACACGTAGACTCCCCAGTTTCCTAGTTCAGAGTCTAGGTTTACACAGTGATCTGGGTTTCGGTAGGAGATAGAGAGTGGCACAGATGTCATCGGGGGTCATAAAGATATGTGCCGAAAGCAAGGCCATGACCCACTTAAGTCCTCCCTTGGGATTTCGGCCTGATCCTTGTTCTAATGTTGACCCACGGCCATTGCCCAAATAGAGGGGCTAAAAGAAGGCCAGAGTTTGATTTTCCCAGCTGATCTGGCCACAGTTTTGCCGGTAATAATGTTGCTGTTTTCCCTGGGCTGACTTCTGCAGACGAGTCAGATGGAGTGGCGCTGTAGCCCTGGGACAGATCGATAGCATCGATCCTCAAGGCTCCGTGTCATTTCCAGAGGATTTGCCAGAGAAGCTACTTATGTTCCTTTCCCATTTTCACCAACTCATTCCCAGCTGCTGCCGCCTTTGTACGTCTCAGCCACACCTGGAGGAGTGGCACGTGACCGTCCTGGGGTCCAGACACCTTCCTTCAAAATTAAACACAGGACAGCACGTGACCCACCAAACCCTGAGCAACATGAGGAAGTCAGGTCACACCGGTCCACAGGGTTTGGTTTGTTTTGTTTTAAAAAGGGCAGCCTGGCCCTACACTAAGCAATTGATCCCCGGGCTTAACTTTTAAATTAAGACCATTGTAAATTTGGGAACTTGAGAGGACATAGAGAGGACACCCATAATACTTTGCAAATGTCAAGTGCCTCTTGATGTTGGTTACTTTTCAAAGGTAGCTAGGTTACAATGTACTGTGGTAATGAAAAAACCCCGTCAGGCCCACTCGACGGGGTTTTAGTCAATATACATAATATTATTGGGCTTTGCAGGGATTAAAGGTTGTTTCTCTCACAGCCTCACAATAGGACTATTTCTTTCTACTAAAGGCACAAAGGAAACCCCCCTGTTTACAGAGGAGACTGGGACATTTTGGGGCCCCAGGGTGGTCCCAACATCCCTTTGTATACTTCCCCCTGCTGGTGGCTTTGTAGTTAACCCCAAAATATCTAATTTCTTACAGATGACAGGATTTATGAAAAAAAAAATATTTATTGGTGATTTGTGTTGCCCATGATTCATTTTCTAGAATACAGAAGTCATGGCTGCCTCCAGTTTTATCCCGAGAATGAGAGCTTTTATGTCACTGCATCCTCCCCCCAACCCTCAGGTCTCTTCAGTTTCTCCGTGTTTAGTGAGGTCTTGGAATCACTTGCCCCACTGAGTGGGGTGTCCAGCATGGAGCACAGCACAAAGTGTGGACTTACTGAGAGTCACACACGTTAGGGGGCTGGAGGCAGCACACAAGGAAAGCTGCAATGTATCATAAACACGCCCGAATAAGAGGAAGAAAACTACTCAGTATACTTGGCCCAAGCAACTAAAAGGACATCCCGGTTCCAAAATCTCACTGCAGAGATGCGGTGTTAACCTGTCTAATGAAACTGTTCGGAAGAGGATTGTGGAGAATAATCCTGGGCTGCCTCCAGGGAATGACCCAACTAATTCTTGTAAGCATCTCGACTGTGCCCAGAACTTTAGTAGAATTAGTGTGATTAAAAAAAAATTGTGGTGAAAACACATTACCCAAAATGTATCATTTTAACCATTCTAAAGTATAAAAGTCAATGGCATTAAGGCATTCACAATGTTGTACAACGACTACTACTATCCATTTCCAGAACGTTCTCATCACCCAAAATGGAAATCCTATTCTGGTTAGTGGTCACCCCTTATTTCCTCTTCTCCCTAGTTCCTGACAACCACCAACCTGCTTTCTGTCTCTATGGATTTGCCTATTCCGATGTTTCATATAAATAGAATCACACGCTATGTGGCCCTTTGTGTCTCCCTTCTTCTACTTAACATAGTCTCTTCAAGGTTCCTTTGTATTGTAGTATAAGGAATTCTTTTATTTTCATGATTGAATAATATCCCATTGTAGAGAAAAAAACCTCATTTTATTTATGTGTTCATCTATTGATGGACATTTGGGTTCTTAGATCTGATTTTTGCTTCTTTTCATGGTAACAGAAATTCATGTAAATAACACGCAGATCTAATGTTGTTGTGGTGGTTGTTTTTAACAAGTCATGTTATTAACATGTTTTACTCTCAATAGTCCATCCGCATGTACTGGCACTAGAGGCACTTAATCAGTTTTGCTTGATGAGGTCTTGTCCTTGCCTTCAAGGGCTCAGGTTGGGTATACCAGAAATAAGGAAAATATTATATAAAATAATTAGGGATGGTGCAGGTGGGCCATGAGTATGTCACTCTGTGGAACAGGACCCTGGCAGACCTGTGAGCTCTTTTCAGTTTCCTATCACTGTTTCTACAAATGGTTGATGCTAAGAGTCCATGGGAATGGACCACAAGGCAGGGAGCAGAGCGCTGTGCTGGCTGGGCTGCCTCTGGACGGGCCCTGGTGTCTAGGACCCCAAGCTGGTGAGAACTTGAAAGCTACCTTCTCCGGTCAGCAGGGTCCCAGGAAATGGGTTAAGATTTCCTTTGTAAAATACATTTGAGGAAAAGCTAGGTGATCTGCAAACCATTTTTAAAAAATTGGAATGGTCTCCATTGACAAATAAGTCTGAGAAATGTGGTCGACATTTAAGTTAAGGGAAGTTAAATGGGTCTTGGTACCCAGGTCTTTTCAGAGCCTTTTAATATATCCGCGTACATTCTAAAGCTCCAATACAACATGCAGAATTTTCTAAAGTTCTTTGACTATGACAACCCTCAATGGCACTGTGTTCATTGTGTAGTTTTTGTGCTGCACAAAGATACCTACTAAAGGGAGCTAGTGGGAGCTGAAATGTATGTGCCTTCCACTCTGCTTGCCAAATTAAAGGTCTACGGGGTAGCATTCTTGTGTTTGTTTGTTTGCCTTCCCAAAATAGTCTCCATTCTCTAATTTTCACAAGGGTGCTCTGTTGGTAGCAGAGTCCCCCACACCTTTCTGACGGAGCCGTGGGGGTGGATGTTTATGTGTGTGAGGGAGGATGCATGCAGGGAACGGGAGCGTTGGGCACATCTTCTGTGGGGCAAGGCTGTAGCCCTGGGAAGGAGCACTGTCACCGAGAGCAAGGCAGCTACTGTAGACTGAACGCATGTGTCCCCCCAAGTTATATATTGAAACCAATCCCCTCTGTGACGGTGGTGGGAGATGGGGCCTTTGGGAGGCATTAGGTCATGAGAGTGGAGCTTTCAGGGATGGGATTAGTGCCCTTATAAATGAGACCTCAGAGAGCGCACGTCCCACTTTCTCCCCGTGAGGACAGAAAGAGATGACGTTCTCTATGAACGAGGGAGTGGGCTCTGACCAAACACTGAATCAGCCGGCGCCTTTCTCATAGACTTCCCAGCTTCCAGAACTGTGAGAAATAAATGTCTGTTGCTAATAAGCCACCCAATCCATGGGGTTTTCTTACAGCAGCCTGAGTGCCCTAAGACAGGAATGCAAAGATGTATCCTTGGGGCCACTGCAGCTTGAGATTCATCAGGGACAAGGACGCTCAGGAGGATGGCAGAACATATTGTTGTAACGGAGCCACCAAACCTGAGGTCGAGGACTTGACTTAATCTGACCTCCCTGGAAGACTGAGCCTGAGGCTGTGCTGTCCTCCTTGGTCAGGATGGGGGCCTCAGGGAGTCCAGGATGAGGGCCTGGGAACCCAGAGGCAGAGAAGGAGCTGATAGAATGCTGACGGATAAAAGCCTAAGGACTCAAAGCGGGAGCCATCAGCGGGGTGGACAGGCCAGACAGTCTGCAGGGAGAAGCTGAGCTGGGCACTGACTGGACACACCTATTAAACCTCTATGCTTTCCCCACAAAGACATCACTGATGTTCAAAATGAAAAGAATACTGAAACACAAAGGGATTATGAGATTCCTTCTGAATCAACTCAGGGTGATTAAATTATTTTTGATATTGCTTAGTTTCACGTATTTATATTTGAATTCTCTGAAAACTGGTACTCCATGTGGGATACTTCTGAGGGGATTCGACTAATCACAACATCCCAACCCATGGCCATGGTCATAATGGAAAACAGGGTTTACTGGATAAGCATGCTTCTACAATTACAAAATTGGCGGCGTTGAAGCCAAATGGTTCATAAATGAAAGTAATTTTGTATGTCAGGTTGCTACCTATATTTTGTCTTGTAATAAATGCATGTATACATATATTTCTATATCATGTGCTATTTCTTCCTGCTTATGTGACCATTGTAGAAAATGCAAAAAACACAAAGAATAAAATTTAAAAAACACCATAATACCTCTGTTTACAGTCACAATTTTGGTGTATATATTTTATACACCTTTAAGTATGTATTTTTATAGATTGTTTATAAATGGGCATATATTTTATTTAAAAAGTTGCATCTTTTTGTAGATTTAAAAATAAATTTGGGATATCCTCTATATGCTATTTTTAACTTAAAAAAAAATCACTTAATGTGCTGTGCATACTTTCCGTGTCTTTAACTATCACTTCACAACACGACTGCATAGTAAGTCACAGTCTGGACAAATTTTATTTTACTCAATATAACTTCCTATTAGACAGAACTCAGCGATGAGCCCTTCTTTTATTTCACATCCCTAATTGTTTCCCAGAAGCCTCTCACATCTTTTTCTCATACTCCTGTAACACCACAAACCCTGAAATTGTCACTGCTGGTTATAATTATTTTCTAAAGATGAACAAGATACTTACCAGGTGTGAATAATTTCTCCTCATCTGAGTGCCATATACCAAGATCAACAATGCAAAATGGCATGCCGAGAATACTTGGCTTTAAAGTATTACTTTCTCTTACAGCTCAAGAACATGCAAAGTAAAAAGTGGATTTAGCAGCACAATATGTCTATCAAAATACTCAGAAATGTTTCTTGTTCTAATCAGCCCTGTACTGAGCTTCTAGATTGCTCCTCCGTGGTTGTAATGATTTTCTTGACATGGAACTTGCCACTGGCCAGTCATGAAGAGCAGGCTGAGCTCACCTAAGCAAGTCAAGTTACTGAGTCGGCAATATCCCTTGAGTGCAGTTTCTAAGTGCCCTGCACCACATGTCTAGGTGTGGCCTGTCAAGGACGGAGAGCTTTTGCAGGGCTGTGGCCAACATAGTCGTATTTATGGGAAAAGGGCTCTGTGCTGGCAGACTGATGAAAGGCTGCACCAGCCCCCTGGGTTGCTTGCTAAGAAGAGGTGTCTTCTTTAAACGTGGGCCTGTGAGTGGAAGCCCTAATGCTTCCATCAAATGGACAAAGACAGCAAGGCACAGAAAGCTGCACAAAATCAGGAAGGTAAGCTGCTTCTCATGAACACAGACTACCGATGACTTCCAGAACCTTCTGCTTGAAAAGTCTGAAGGGAAGAGTGGCTGGACTGCAGAATACCTGAACTTGGGAATCTCTCTGAAAGCTTCAGCTGGCTTTCCCAAGATTCATTTATGGGACTATCACCTCCAGGATTTTGTCCTATTCCTGCAGCACCTTCATTGTGGTTTACTATCTTTCTTCCAGTGGACTCACAATTTTACTTAAATAGATTTAGCCTCATGCTACGAGAAAATACCCATCGAATCATGATATTACATGCTGGTTATATTTTTATATATGCCTAAATGTTAAAAACATATTTTAAAAAAAGTGTTAGTGTACCTCCAAACGTGGCCTTTCATATTACTGTTTATATGCATCCCACACTTGAGGAAATATGGGTTTAAAGAAAGCTCTTTTAGGACAAATACAAAAATATGGCTGTCTACAATAAATAGAAAACATTTGAGATTTGTTCTTTTGAATATCTATATCAGCTACAAATAAAGCCAGGTTTAAGAAGACTTGAATAAATGTCCACAGGTCAGAGCCACAAAAAGCTGCTCAATTAGGGGTTTTCAAGATGGACTCATTAACACTGTGTTCTACATCGTGTAATCCCAGCACAGACGAAATATTGGCCCATGTGGATCTCTGTTCTGACCCAACAATGCATTTTTTTTTTATCTCTGGGCTCGCCTTTCTGTTTATGGAGTAGAAACTTCTTAAGCATCCATGTCAATAACTAACTGAACTAACAGTCACTCTCCATTCCCTGGGAAAGCCCTGATGGCTGATGCCACAGCACTCTATGGGGTCCCAGCTAATGGCCCACATCCTGGAGCACCTGAGCAGTCCTGGGCCCACAAGGTGAGATGTATCCTCCCTAAGAGTCAGTTATGTTTGTTCTCAAATTTCTTTATAAAACTTATTCTTGTTCATGTAATTCATAACTTCAATAAATACAAAGCAGAGATGTATAGGTACAAAAAGTTATTTCTATGACAGCTGAACAAACTCTGGAAACACGCAGGCGAGTTGCTAAAAATTGCCAAGGGGGTAGAGCAACTATAATGGAAGGATTCTGCACTTGATGGCCTCCTGGGTGCCTTAAATTCTCCCTCCTCTTCAAAGACTGGACACTAGGCTGGCAACATGGCAGTAGTTCATGCAAAAAGATGTTGTTTAAAGTTTAAAATGCTTAATGTGCATGGCATTGTACATGTTTTTATGTGCCCCTTGCTTTAGCCAACTTCTAAAGTTAACTGACCAACGACTGGTCCATCAGAGCTTCCCGTATGGGCATGCATGGTAACTGTTCTCACTGCTGGGCCTGGAATACCGGCCGTCACATGTGTCTTGGCCTTGGCCTGTCTCATGAGTTGTGAGTTCCCAAAGAACAGGGCCTCGAACTTAGCCGTCTTTGCTGATTATGCGGAGCTAAGGCCTTATAGCTCTGATCAATTTCCTTAGGACTGAAATGCAGTGTCTTTGTTCTTATTAATTTGAATTCCTTCAAATTGTCTGTACTTCCTACCCTGATCCTGAGTCGTTTTTCCTTATGGCCAAATAACTGAGCGTGTCTGGGATGAAGAAATACCCGTCACTGAGCTGTCTATTCTGCCAGGATTGGCTGGTAAGGGGAAAGCAGAGGAGGGGCCTCTGGCAGCCGGAGCATGACTGAGGTATGGCTCTGCCAATGAAGTACTCCATTCTAGAATATTCCACCAATGCTACAGGGTGGCGAAGTAATCCATCACATATATTTAAAGTTGAATTTACCGATATTTTATGGTATTGGATATTATTTCTATTAACATTTTATGCTGAAATTACAGAATGATTCGTGAGTACTGAATTTTTGATTGCTTTTACACTTGCTGGGACACTATTAAACTTGATTTACGTTAATAGCACTGTAAGAAGACATTAACAATGAAATTTCCAAAAGCACTTAGCATCTCATAATTGGAGTTAAATGACAAAAAAAATGAGGGGATAATAAAGGAAAGAGAGAAAAGGAAAGAGAAAGTTTTGACAATACTCTTTTTAACCTGTGGTTCTTAATAAGATTTTGCAAAATTGTTTTAGGTTAGAAAAGAATCAACTCTCCGATCAGGAGCGATGACACTGATTTATTAGAGGAGTTTTATATTATGGAATAAAGCTCTAGCTCCAGGTACAGAGTGCAGAATTTACTACTTCTAGGAGAGAAAATTTCTGATTTCCAGAGTTGGGAGGACACTTCCATTACCAACTTTTTTTCCCATCAGTGCTAACTAGAATATAATTTAATTGTTTTAAATAAAAGTAATTGATGTAGTCATAACTGCTGGATTACAGAAAGGTAGACTTTTTAAGCAAAGACACCAAAGCTAAAACAAAAACAATGAATAACAACTATTATAACACATTTTGTTGAGCCTTCATTATGTGTAGGCTCCATGCGAAGCAATTTGTATCTATAATCTCATTTAATCATCACAGCATCCTTCTGCATTAGGTATTATTATTATCTCTGTTTTACAACCAAGGAAAGTGAGATGCAGAGAAATTAAATGCCATTAGCAGTGGTGGCACTGGCATCTGAACACAGGTAAACTGGCTCCTTAACCACCATGCTTAACGACTAAATTATACGTGATCTGCTTGAACTCAGAACCACACTGTGCATGGCTTCCATTGGCCCTGGGTGTTTTTGCCTTCATGGGTCCCTTCCTCTCCCCAAATTATTCAAACTTCTGCTTTATGATTGCACTGACATGAAAATGAATATATTCATATCATATATCAAAACATCTATCATTCGACCTGAAAGTATAACCTTTCAATGATTTTAAAGGACATTCAAGCACTTTCGTGGGCCTCTAAAACTTTTATGGGCCCCTACCACTACATCTGCTGTGCCTAATGGAGAAGTCAGCCCTGGTTAGCATGACAAAAAGTCCTAGACTAGAACATGCAATCACATAATTTCATTTCTGATTACAACCAGATCCAGAGAGCTCTGGGGATGGAAGGAATGGAAATGCCGTGAGAAGAGGAACGAGGTGGTTTCCTCTCCCTTGTAGTTTTGGAGGACGCATGGCTGAGGTCCTTGTCTGCTCTTTGGGGATTGCAACGCCAGAACTGATGAGGTCTTTATGAGCTTAACCTTGATCAATATTCTTATGGTTAGTTTTTCTTTTTAAAAACAGCTTGGATCCTGAACTGATAATACTGCCTAAAAACTAACAGAATACTAGAGATGTCAGAGACAAGATCAGCTGCCTGATTAGGATTCTTACCTGAGCTACTGTTTTCAATAAAGCACAGTGAAAACAAGCCCAAATTCTCCACTCCTCACAGACAGCAGCAAACTATAGTTTCTATCCTAAAGAGAAATGAGATTCATCCACGAACATTTCTCCCCAACCCAATAATGCTTTGGTGGGCTCAGTTTCTTTGGAGCTAATTCTGAAAGTTCACTCTGAGAAGGTGTTGAATCTCAAGTTTTGGCCCAGACTTTAATATATTTTGGATAAAATTAATGTAAAAATATAATTTTTAGTTCTCAAACTGATATTGGATCCCCTGGGTACAGGGTAGGTCGAATATGTAGAACCTCATTACCATGTTAAGATTTAGTATCTGTTTTGCTTTATGGTAAAAGTAATCTCAAGTTAGCTCTGTGTAAATTGGACCACTTGTATAAAGGTCTCCCAGTGGTCGATATAGGAGCTGAATGAGATTTACCAGTATATGGTACCCTTTTTTTAAAGTCAAGGTATAGGAGGAAGTAGAAATGCATAATTTTATTTACAAGGAAAATGCTCCAGATATCCAGGATAAAATATTTTCCTTGCAGTTTGTAACTCAATGAAAATCATGTGATCTTACTGACTTCCTTTTTAAAAATATATTTTTTATTGATTTGAGAGAGGAAGGGAGAGGGAGAGATAGAAACATCAATGATGAGAGAGAATCATTGATTGGCTGCCTCCTGCATGCCCCACACGGGGGATCAAGCCCACAGCCCGGGCATATGCCCTGAGCGGGAATTGAACTGTGACCTCCTGGTTCATAGGTCGATGTTCAATCACTCAGCCACACTGGCTGAACCTTTCTTCTTCAGTTTACAAGACTTTTATACTGGAGAATAGATAACCAAGTATATAGCATTACAGATTTCATTTGGAAATTGGGAATTATTTACCTTAAAAAAGATTGAGAATGTCAATCTGGGATTCTGTTAAGAACATAGCTAACAAAGGCACAAATTAAAAGGTAACTGATAAGCAAATGATAGATGATTGAATAGATACATAATGAATACAAAAACAGATAGATGAATAATACAGATGGATAGACAAGTAGATGATAGATAATAGGAAGATATTCATAGATCAATATATGGTTAGAAAATGGATATCTAGATGCACATGGATGAATAGATGACTGGGAAGCAGAATAAATAGTTGGTATATAAATGAATATAGCTAGATGAATGGAGAGATAGATGCTAGAGATTGATGCATGTAGGGACAAATTTGGAATGAAATTGCAGATAGATGAAAGGGTACAACAATATCGTGATTGTACCCAACTGGAATGGAATACCAATGAAGTTAATGACATTTCTCTTTGTGGAGCTATTTTAAATAGTTTAACTATATTGGGGGATGTACAGACTGGAAACAGGGAATTAGCCTTTAATAGCCCTGAAGTTTCATGATGTCTTAATGATTGGGAGAAAATACATGGGTGGGCCAAGATTTAGCCACTTCTGAATCCTCCATAATGCTCAATTCTGGCCCACTTGGCCCCTTTGATACACGCTAGAAGAATGTGAGATGCAGAGTGAAGGATGCACAGGGCAGCCTTCAGGCATCCTTGGTGATACACAAAAGTCATCCCATTTTGCCTTTTCTTAATTCTGATATTCATATATCGGGGCACTGGTAGGCCTGCTCAGGAAGGCGTGGTGCTGTAATTACTCCGTGTCACCGGAAAATGTATATTGGTGGAATTTACGAGTGGGTTGGAGTTGCTGTGCTGAGTAGGGGCACCTCAGCCCGTTTGATATAAATTCCTCTGCTAATTGGATTGCTGGAGCTAGTCAGAAGCCAGAAAGGGAATGAAAAAATCCATGTTCCCGCCGCCGCTGCTGCTGCTGATAAAGCGGACAGCTCCTTTCAAGGCAGAGGTGCTGGGATTGAATCCTCACGCGGAGGTCTTACTCTAGATGCCTATCTGAAAGGCAACACATCCCTTCTGTCGCCAGGCCGGGAGGAGACAGACAGAGCAATGGGAGAAAAGAGTAGAGTGTCCCAAGGAGATTTTACTACCGAATTGCAAACACAGAGCGAGTGGGGGAGAGACAAAAGGATAGGAAATCAAAGGGAGGGGGACCATCCAATGGCCCGAGAGAGCTAGAAGCTTCTTCTGAAATGAGGTGCCACTCCCTGAGACTGGTGAGCGTGCCTGACATCCACTTGGGGGCATGGGGACCTCATCTCAGGAGCCAGGACTCAGAGCAGGCCAGAGAGAGTCACCCATGGCGTGTCATTGAACTCAGGACACTCCTGCGCTCCATTTCCTGAAGGTGAGGAAGCCAAGGGGAGGATGCAAATTCCACTCAATATGAGGGTGCGTGCAACCCCGGAAACCCAGCTGAACTGCTCACGCTGTCCGGGAGGCTAGGAAAAAAGACCAAGGGGCAAAACTCCCCGCCCGGAAACCGCCAGTGGATAGCACTTGCCTTGGCTCCCACACTTCCTAGGTTTGGGATGAGGCAGAAAAAGCAAGTCTGTGTTCAATGTCCCCTGTACCCTTCCTACCAAGGATACATAGTTCATTCCAGCGGAACGTGTGAAGTCTATGTGTACTCCAGGGCACAGATTACACCTCGGTGGTCTTTATCTCTTCTTTGCTTGTCCAAGGCCCCACCGTTTCTCCATAGAGGAAAGTGTGTGCCTAATATTGGGTTCCACCAGGCTGAGTGCCCTGCAGTCCTTTTTAAATTCCCCTTTTTTTGTCTCTCCCGTGTCCTTTTCTCTCTGTGATTCCCATTCCTTGCCCCTATTTCTTCCGAAGCCCTCTACATACGCTAAATCCTTAGTCATGATGAGTAGGCAGCAAGCCCCTCTTGTACACAACAAAGACTTCTATTTTTTCCCCCCCTTTCTATCTTTTGGGCGACACGATAAAAAATAACCCTGTATTTATGCAAATTGCAAAGTAGCGTGTGATAATGAAAACAAAACAGTGCTGGCCCGCAGCCAAGACATGGCACTGACGGGGGCTCCCGACCATTTGGCTCCTGATTCTTCGGGGAAAGCAGCTGTGGAGAAAGGAGAATACACAACACCCTCGTCACACGCGCGCTCCCACGCGCACACCCTCGTTCGCACGCATTCCGGTACCGTCGCCTCGGAGCCAGCGAGACTTGGGATCCAAATGAAGTTCTGCTTGCGACCGCCGCCAGCCCTTCAGCGTCGTCCCCCACGAGCCTCCCTGCCCCCTGCTCCTGATCCCCTTTCAGGAATTTACAAACATTTTCCACAGATCAATATCTGTATTGATTATTCATTGTGAGTGAGTCGTGTGTCTTTGGTGATCCGGCTTGCAGAGGTTGCAGCCAAAGCCTGCTGCAGGGGGAAAAAAAAATAACAGAAGGCGAGAAGGACCCAAGCAAGCTGGGGTCTGAGGCTGTCGGCCACACAGAAAGGAAGAGAAAAAGAGGAACGCGCTGGAACACGAAGGAATGGACGAGGGTGGAGGAGAAAGAGGGAGCAATAGCAAGAAAAACGAGGCGCCGGCCGGCCGTCTGGATCCAGGGATCTCGGTGGCTTGGAGGGAAGCCCCATCTTGGGTCTGCGGTTCGTGCACCGTTCGGCGGGCTCGCTCTGGGAGCGAGAGGTGACTCACAGTGTTGGCATCTCCTGCGTGAGAGCTTTGGGGGATCCCTTGGCTTGCTGACAAGGAGAGGAAGAAGGCAGCAGCGGAGGTAAAACCCGATCGCTTCCGACAGCCTTGCGGAGGACGCGCAGTCGCTGGGTCCGCCTGGAACAGCTCGCAGCTCTGATGGCACGCGGAGGGGGAATAATTAAAAAGGCCGGCATCCCTTCCTAAGTGAGTAAACACAAAGCCGTTCCGAACGTGCTCTCCAGCTAATGAGAAGCTGTAATTTCTAATACTTCAAGGCAAAACAAGACAGTGATAGGGCTCAGTGGAGTGTGTGTGTGTGCAGGGAGATGGCTATGGGGGTGGGGGCTGCCGGGGCGGGGGGGGGTGGAGATAAATCGACTAATTGTTGGCAATGTTTAAAAAAGGATTACTGGAAAAGACAGTGAAATGATGACAGGAAAACATCTTGGACCAGAGCCAAAAAAAAAAAAAAAAAAAATCGAGGCAAATCAAGTCTGTAGCTCGGAGAGAACACCCGTGGCTGCTGTCGGGGACTCCGATAGGAAGTGCCCGGGGTTCCTCAACCGCGTGTGGATACTGCGTGGGCACCTGGGGCAGGACCAGGGACCACCAGTGTCCGGAGGAGGGGACCGTGGCAGGCCAGGTTACACAGTTGTGTCAGACTTGGAGAAACAAAGCAAAAACAAAATCATAAAAGCCAAGCTGCCCTTTCCTTTTAATTGGAGTTCCTGCTTGCTCAAATTTGCTTCATTCTATTAAAAGCAACCCCTACCTGTGCCTTCTGATAATAGGAGCTGCTGACTCTCAGTTTGCCGCCAGGAAGCTGCTACAATGTTACACAAATATGCTGGAGAAGGAGGTTGAGGAGATGCAGTTTTCCAACCGCTGGGCTTCTGGCAAAATGTGCCAGGTGGCTGTCTTTGCCAGTTGGACCGCCATGCGGGCTGGTTTGGGATTCCTCTTCTCTTGTCACCCAGCTGTGGCACACGGGACTCTTTTAATACAGGGTTCCAAGCACACACAGCACAGTGGGGCTCCCAGGAATAAAATGAACTGGATCTTCCTTCCTTTTGGGTGTTCAGTTAACTGAGCTACCTGGTTTCCTTTCACATGAATGAAGTTGGGGCTTTAAAAATTAAAAAAAATTTTTTAAAAAAATTTCTGGGACTTAAAAGTCAATAGATAAGATATCTCCTTTTGACTGAGGTTTTACTCAACATGTTGCTTCCTTGTTTCGGACTCCCCAGTACGTTGCAAGTTTCCCGAGCAGGAGAAATATATCTTGCAGATGTGTGCCTGGGATATCCAGAGGAGGAGGAATTAAGCCAGTTGTGGATGACTCTTGAATTGCACCTTACATTGCATTTCTTCAGCATTCATAGACTCCTGTGTCTGTGGTGTGTGTGCGTGTGTGTGTGTGTGTGTGTGTGTGATGGCATTATGTAAAGTGTATGCTTGCATGTGTGTGGCTCCGTGTCTCTGTGTTTCTCCGAGAGGGTGGAAAGGAGAATGAAGTCAGAGCACACGGAATGTTTGGGCATTTATGTGATTCATGCAGAGAATGTTCAGTGCTGCAAGGCAGACAGCCACCCATCCCTGGACTGCGGCTCCGGAGGGCCTGCACAGACCTGATCTGAATGTTAAACGCAGGAGACGAAATTAGCATACTAACCAAGGATGGCAACCCCTCCTTGCAATCAGCAAATGGCCGGCTCCTCTCTTTAAAGCCAGCATCGCCATGCGCGCCAGCCACTTAACCATGTCCTCTGTCAGGTCCTTTTTTTTGTTTGTTTTTTTGTTTTTTGTTTTTTGATGAAAGGCTGGAAATCCATTAATGAGGAGGGAAGGAAGGGCTTCAAGGGGCTATAATGAAAACAAATGATCCTCTTTAAACCTCATGACGGCCAAAGCTGGGGGTGGGGGCGGGTGGGGGCTGCTTTCTGTTCTGGGGCTGGAGAATAGGAAATTCCACAGACAACAGACCACTTGACAAGAGCCCAAGAATGTATTACTTGGGAATTTCTTCTATGTGGCAAAGACCAGCCATGGCCAGTGTGTCTGTGTTAATAAAAGTTACAATGAGCTTTATCTTCCGAATTCAAAAGTGTGGTCCATATCAGATGTCTTTCCATCCTGTCTCAGGTTATCAAAGTTTGTTGACCTTTTGAGGGTAGAAGAGCTTTTGGAACCTTTGGCCAACTGCTGCGTCTTTTGAAGCGGTACACATTTTTTCTTTTGGGCTACACATTAGGCTTCTCCCGAAGGAAGTGGCTGATTTTATTGTAATCTCCATCAGACGCAGAAGCACACAGAGGAAACGCATGGACGTCAGCTTCTGTAGTCCTGTCCTGAAGTGGACAGAAGGCTGTCGAGGAGCTAAGAATCCGGGACTCCTCCCCAAGTCTTTGGAATGGGGAACGTTTGCTTCCCTTTTCTTTATTTGAGCCACCCTATCTGCAGAAACCAACTTCTCTCCCATTGCATTTTACTGTTTGGTTTTAAACCCGCGGCCTCACACTCTGAAATCTCTAGGGACCTGAGAGCCCAGCCCGAGGAGGCAATAGGGAGGACTGGGGCTTGGGGTGAACTGGAGACAGCCACTCACGTTCACTCAGGGGAATAAAAGCTGTGCCTTGTGTTGTCTGATCTTCCAGTGTTCCCAGAGGTGGTAGAAATTGCCATGTTTAAATACAAAATTTATAATAATAAAAGCATAATATGCTAATTAGACTGAATGACCTTCCGGACAACTACACTATGACACCCACTGGCGCCAGGTCAGTCAAGGCTGGTGCGATGCGATTGGTCAGGGGCCTGGCCATCGCCCCATGATTGCCCCACAGAGGGAGGCCCAGGCCACCAACCTGTGGGCTGTGGCAGGTGGGCAGGGCCTCCCTCTGCGAGGAAAGCCTGGGTCCTAGGTGCCTGCTGGTGGACGAAAGGAAGCCTGGCTCCAGGGTGCCAGAGGGAAGCCGGTGCCGGCAGCCGGGGGAAGGAAGGCCTACTCTTGCATGAATTTTGTGCATCGGGCCTCTAGTATATGAATATTGAAATACTGGCTCAAAGTGTTTTTCTTTTAAACATTCTATGGGTCAAATAAAACTTATTTGTGAGGTAAATGTTGGCCCACAGCATGCCAGTTTGCAACCTTTGTTTTAGTCTAAAATACTAGCATGGGTGTTTTGTTGTTAGATTATTTTGTTCACTTTTAAAGCCCAGTCTTTCTGTGAAATATTTTACTTTGTGTTTTAATTTCTTTAAAATGCAGACATTAGCAACTGCATGGCAAACATCATGGGAGTGTGTGTTTTGCTGCCCCAAGAGGGAAGTGCTAGTTTAGAACAAGAAAGAAGGGAAGGAAATGGATGTCTGCATGGCCTCCTTGCCTGTGGTCACTGGCATCTTAGCAGGAACGGCGCTGCAATGTCCTCTTCTCCCAGGGCCGTAGCCGGGGAGGTTAAATACCTAGAAATGGGTTTGCATATTTTTCCTGTGCATCTCCATCAATCTCTAATATAATTACTGGTTAGCGCTATTTTAACATTAAACATTTTTATTTTTTAAAACATTTTCTTCTTATTCATCCACAGTATGTCAAGTGAGTAGGAAAGAAGGCCCTGGAGAGAGAGACCCTGCCTGCAGTTTGGAAGAGCGCTTTTCCATGGCCCCTGAAATAACTCTGACGAGAAAAGGCACCTCACCAAACAGGGAAGGGCAGCAGGAAGGCACTCCTCTCGCACAACTGTCCCAAGCTGTCCAGTGTCCAAGGTGCCCCTCACACATAGCATCCTGTTTCATTCCCACTGCACCCAGGCAAGATAGGGACTATTTAGCTTTTTATACAGATTAGGATACTCCAGCCCAGAGAGGTGGCGAAATCACCTAAGGCTGAAAGTAGTAAGAGGCATTCACAGGTCTTCTGAGTCTTAATCTGATGTCATTTCATAATTCTTCATAGGTTCCCATAAAAAAATATCCTCTTTAGGGGAAGGCAGGAGAGGCTGGGCGGGCGGGGGTTGGGGAAGTTGGGAGGAAGAGATTAACCAAAGAACTTGTATGCATATAAGCAAAACCAATGGACACAGACAATGCGGAGGGGAGAGGGTGGTGGTGAAGGCTGGGGCTGGGGGGGTGGGGGCAGGCTGGGAGAGGACAATGGAGGGGGAAAGGGGACATATGTAATGCTTTCAATAATAAAGAATTTTTAAAAATATCCTCTTTAGAACCCCTGGCCCAAGGCTTCCTCTATTCTTGATCCTCTCTTACCCCCTATCTCACTTCCTCACTATGAGGCTTTCATCTTGTTGTCTGTTTAATTTGTAGTCACATGCAATTTGAAAATGCTCCCTGAATTTGGCCAGCAATTAGGAATCACTGCTAAGTTACAAATGGCTGTGGCAGACCTCCTCCTTAGCTGTCCATTCCCCACTGTTTGCTCCTGTCTCCCTCCTTCCCTTGAAAGTCAGATTTACCTACAGGCTGGTCTACCTTTGCCCTGTCTCTACTTCCTCACCCCCTTTTGCATCTCTGCACACAGCACTCTGCTTCCATTTCTACTTTCCCGTGAAAACTGCTCCAGGTCACGAATGACCAATGAAATTACACCTTCCTCCCTTGCATGGTTAGATTCCATTGACCACACCCCTCTTCATTCATGGCATTTTCTTCTCAGGCTTCATCTCAGACTTGTTTTTCTTTTTTTAATCCCTTAAATATTAGTGTTCCTGCAAGAGGGTGTCTATGGCTATCTTCTGTTTTCAACTTGTACATATTTTGCTTTGTGTGGACATAAACCCTTGACTTCAGCCGTCATCTGTCAACTGATCATCCAAACTCCTGGATGGAGCCTCAGGGATCTGGCTGCCTCTCCTAGGGATGGTCCAAGACACCCCCACTTGATACACCCCAGACTGGACTCATCACCATTCACAAAGCTGCCCCTCCTTCCACATCCCTTCTCCCTCTTCCCTCTAACTGCTAACTGCTCTTTAAGGTCTTTCAATTTTACTTTCTTAATTCCTCTCTAACCACTCTCTAGCTATATTCCTGATGCTTTGCTCCTGGTTTATTTCCTCAGTGGCTTTTCTCACAGCCCAACTGTTCTCTTCACTCTCAGATGTGCCCAGCCCACAATGCACTCTGCACTACTTCTGAGTGATCTATAGAACCTGCCAATGTGGTTGTTGTGCAACCTCTGTGAAATCCTGCAGTGAACTCCACCTCCCTAACTTGGCCTTCAGGGCTCCTCATGGTCCAGGTCTTGCCTCTCCCCAGCCTTCTCTTTTGAGACTCTTCCATTTCCCACCCTGTGCTGTAGGTCATAGAACACTCCATGGTCTTTCATTCCTCTAAGTTTCCCTACTATGTTCCTGCCTCCTGGAATGTTCAACTCTACTTTCTTCATTTGGCCAATTCCTTCTCCACCTTCAAGATTCTGTTCCGGTAGGAAGCATTACGCACTCCCCAAGCCCCCTTTGGGTTGTGTGCCGCCACAGGCCCCCTCCTGCTGCTTCCCTCTCTCACATATTCACCTCCCTTCTACAATGATCAAGTTCTCCAATTTCATTGTGAGACACTTCAAGGCAGAGAGAGGCTGTGAGTTTTATCCCTATATTCCCAGCACCCAGAACAGGTCCTGGTGCATGTTGGGTACTTAATAAATTAATATTACTATTTTTATTATAAGTATCAGAAATACTGTATTTTTTTTTAACTTGAAGATTACAGGCCCCCAAAATAATGAAGCTGAGGGAAAATATAGCAACCATTTCCCGTAGTGCGAAAAAGGATTTCCTATGGTACAGTTCTCACTTACATCAGTTTTTTTTACTTCTGTCAGGTGAGAAATGAACACTGGGGTGGTCTGTAGGTGTTTGCTGATGTGGTAGGAACTTTGGAGTTAATTAGAAGCTCTGGCTAAAGCTGAACTTCCTCTGCAGAGTTCCTGGGAGGAAACACTAAATTAACAGTTCAAGGTTACTATTAGAAAAATAGCCTGTTTCCCTTAGGTTACGCCTTGGGGAGCCTGTTCTCCCTGCCACTCCTAAGGTGTTTCCACCTTCCTTGTGACCTGGCTACATCTGCCACAGTTACCTGGTCTTTCCAACAAAGGTGACATCTCTGGAGCTCAGAGACCGCTAAATGTGTCTTTTGCATATCTCCCCGCAGCAGTGGGTTCTGGAGCGCTCAGTCATTGCTGGTTGAATGGAGGAGAAAAGCTGCCCACCATAGAAGGAATCAGGACACTCTTGTAAGTTTCCATCTTTCATGAAGGAGAACATGGATCGAGATCACTGGTACAAGACATCATCATTAGGAATTCCTAAATGTGTGAACACAGTTGGTCCTCATTATTCATGGCAGATTGCTCTATAGAGTCACCACAGGCTCTGGTGTAGCAAGTACTGAGCTATTGTTCTTGGAAGAATTCCAGGGTTAGGTTCCCTCATGCCTCTGGTGACAATATGTTTGTCAACTGATTAATACAAAACCTTGTTTTATGTGTTTTTCTGTCTAAAGACCTTATTTAATATATACTGTTAATTTACTACCATTTAACTGACGACCAACAGCACTGTAAGTCATGCCTGATCGAAACTTCTCTAGTGCACATGTTTCTCCACAAAGAACTTAAAAGAACACCAGGCAAACAGCTCTGGAGCACTATACTTGGGAGGCATTTTAAACAGTGAATCAAAATCACAAAATGTGGAAAACATGTCACTAAATAGACAGTGAAAAGAAAGAGCACTTGTTTACAGCATGAGAGTTTAAACAAGAGGTAGAGCGTTACCTCCTTCAATCTCCGCTGGGAATGTTTACAATGGATGACTCGAAACTAGCCTCCCTGTACAAGTTCACGAATGACCACGCATGGCAAGTGCCGGGGTTACACATGCCTGTGAGGAGGTGAACTTGCAAGTATGGAATCTGCGAATAATGATGTCTGACTGCGCTCTTAGAATAGAAATGAAGCAGCAGAGCTTTTGCTTACTTCTAAATGTAGACTGTGATGACCTGGTGCACAATTCTGACTTGGAAGTCCATTTTATTTGTACGAAACTTCTACTTTCTGGCAAAGGATCACTTTCACTTGCTTAGGCCTGTCACAGAAGTCATTGCCACTCAAAAGTTGTTGGATGGTTGGGTGTGGGGTGGTGCATTTTAAAGAAACAAGACTGGTTTGCTGGGATGAGATGCAAAGGCTGGGTGACCAGCTAGACCCCATCGCCAGCTGGGAGAAGCGTCCCACAGCTGGCCCTCCATGGTTTATGACTCAAAGGTGGCTTCAGCAAAATGAGAGATGACACATTTAGGCATCTTTGCCCCTATGAAGAGGATTTTACATGATTATCTTAAAAAGTTAATTCTTCTGAGCTAAACCTTGCCCTCTGTGGGTCATATCTTCACTTACATTTCATATTGCATGTGGCTGCTCAGAAATTCATTTTTGCTCTTCTCTTACTGATTCCCATCTTGTGGCAAAGAGTGAATGGATGCAGAATTCTAGATCACTATTGTTTTCTCACAAGCCAAAGGCACAGACACACGTGTATGACAGGAGTCAGGAAAGGGGGTCAGTAAGGCATTGAGAATGTACATGAAGGAGGAGCTCTGGCATGATTTCAGACAACGAGAGGGAGGAGAAGCGGCTCTGAGTGAATCACTATGAGTGAGTGTAGAGGTGGTCCCAGCAGGACAGGAACCACTGCTCGGGATTTATCCATATGGTGAGCCTAACCAATTGGGAAACTTCTCTGAGAACTGTCCCCTCTTCTGTGAAATGGGGACCATGATTCCAACCTCCAGGAGTGACTGAGGATTAAATGAGATGATGTATGTAAAGTGCTGAGGGCCACATCTGGCGGAAAAGACTGGGAATGGAAGTTGGTAATTGTTGCTTTTGTTCGGGTAATAGCCTAGATCCCTAACTAGCTAGCCTCTCCCATCACGTCTGCGTCATGCGTAGTCATGGGAACATAGAAGATTACAGTTGAAGGACCTGTTCTAGGTTGACTTCCTCATAGAGGAGAAAACTGAGTGAGTGGGATTCAAACGGCTCCGCATCGCGTAGGGTAGTTAGGGCAGAATCAGGAGAAACCAGCTCCCCGAGGCCCGGATTTCCCTTCTAGATTCATCTTCCACAGCCGTGGAGCTATCTCCCATCCCTCCTCCTGCACCCCAACAGCCTAGTAAACACTGCTCTGTAGGTTACTGTCTTCTTTAGAAGAAATATTTGGTGATAATGGTATTATTCAAGTGGAATGTTTTAGATCAGGAACCACAGAGCAAGATTTCTTCATGTTTTTCTTTTTTACTATAAATATAAATAACAAGGGCATATAATATTCACAGCATAATAATGTAAGACAAAGCAAAAACAGGACCTATAGAAACAATGCTCTTTGAAAAAGGATCAACTATTTCTGTAGTTCTCTGTAGTAATTCGCAGGACACTCCCTTGGAAATGCCGCAGGACACATAAACCCCAAAGCTTGTAACTGATCAAAACAAGTGAGAGGACAGTAGAGCTGTGTTGGAGAAACAGGATGGGGCTTCTTAATTCCCACCACACCTGAGAACTGTCCTTAGAGCGGGCTGTTCGGAAGCCAGCAACACTTCCATCAGTGTGGAGGTGTGGGCTGGGAGGTGAGACAAGGTGGTCCCGGGGGAGCCCTCGCGAGGATTGGGTAGTGCCATGGAATCATGGATTATGTGGCATTCAAGCAAACAGTCCTATCCAGCAGGACATTGGCCATAGCAAGACAATCTATGATGTGCACATGAGTCCTGAAGGTGAAGCTGAGGTCAGAGTCTGGAGCGTGTGGTCAAATGAGAGGGGGTTGCACTACTGTGGGCTTTAGCTAAGGGAACTGGGAGCCCAAACGGCTGCACAGGCACCAGGTGGAGACAGCATCCTAGCTCACCAGTTAAGTAGGGTTGCAGAAACAGGCATCGAGATTAGGACGTGACTAGGCAGGCCTGGTGGGGTTGGGGGACCCTGACCTATTTCATCACCTGAGAGAGAAATGTTTGCCATACATTGCTCATATTTATCGTTGAGCAAACTGCAACATTTCTCAGTCAGGATTGGAAGGCCTGAGAGACAGATCCTCCTGTTTCTCCATGGCTGTGACCCATTCCCTCTTATTCCTGACCCATTTTTGTCCTCATTCTACTCATATCCAATTGAACTGATGAACCACAAAAGCCGATATAAGATGTAACTTCATTAGAATATCCTCCTTGAGAAAGATCTGGAACTGTATTTAATCTGCCAAGGTAATAGGTTTAAGTGAAACACAGCTGACACCTCCAGGCCACTGAGCTATTATATTTGCATTTTATATTGAATACGCCTGTAAAACTCTCTTTTTGGTAGATGGAACTGACATTTCCATATGATGGCAAATGCTAAATTGCGAATAGCTTTAATCAGAGTTTTGCTTCAGCAATTCCATCACTCTGCAGCCACAGAAAAGATCACAATGAATGCCTATAAGCACCCAACACAATGTGCTTTTTTGGTACAATCTGTTTAGTAGCTTAATTTGGATGGATGCTACCTCTCACTTACCCAGAAGTCAACTATTTAGCATCTACCTTACTTATCTGGAATTAATTTAAAAGAAAAGCTCTCTAAAAGCCAGAAAAACTGTCACTGAAGGGACATGCGTGGACGTTCAGGGATGTTAGACAGACTCTCAACCATCAGTCTCAGTGGCATGTGATGCCCCTTCCAAGGACCAGGTTCCAGTGCTGCACTGCTGGCAGGGGTTCTTGGAGGGAACCACTATGCAAGGCTGCCCTCCCTTGAACAAAAAAGGTTGTGGACACAGGCTATGGGATTTCTTTGAGTGTGGGAGCTTCATGAAGGCTACACTGGGCACGCTGGTCCCTGTGGGAAATGGGAAGTAGCACCATTGGTCCAATAAATTTGTTGCTTCTACATCTGAAATTCATCTTGGTTTCTGGGGACTCTGCTTTTTTCAGCTGCCACTTCTTTAGAGGGTATGTGAGAATATATGAGTTGAGAAGTGAAGAATAAAGGGCTAAAGGGACCCAAAGAATTCCAGGAAACACTGCCTGTCATACTAGCAAAGCTCTAAACTCTAACAGCAGCCTCCATAGGGATTTCTGCACCCTGGGCCCTGCTGGGAGCTGCGAACAGCTCTGCTGGGAGTAGTTTTGAATAGTCGATGAAGGCATCTTCCAGAAAATATTCGTACTGAGGGGAGTGTCAGGAGTATGAACTAGACCAGGGGTCGCCAGCCAGTGGTCCGTGAGGTTCGAAAGGTTGGCGACCCTGAACTAGACTAAAGAAGAACAACGACATGATAATCAAAGGCGTGACCCTACTCTCCTCCCTCCTCCAGGCAAAGCCCGGCACACAGGCCTGAGTTCTGGGGACAAGCAAATGGCTCGAGAGCCAGTTCCCTGTGGAGCCTCTGAGTGATGAGACATGGCAGCCAGGAGCACGCAGGGACCAAGGCAAGCGAGTGAGAAACACAAGTCTAGAAGATTCTTCCCCAGCAGAGGAGAAGCGTCCAGGTGGTGGCAGCCGGAAGGGGTGAGAATGGGAAGGTAGAACTGTGGAGAGTTTAACCCGAAGCAGACACTGCCCTCATGGCTGCATCAGCCCAGCTTCAGCAGCCCCCTCAGTGGCTGGCATAGTGATGTGGCAGCAGGAGAAGCTGGCAGACGGCGATGCCAGCAGCATTGGGAATGAATACACCAGCGCCCTCACAGCAGCTGTGACTGGGTGAGACGAGGCACATGCACAGAGGCTGGTGTGTGGCAGAGGACTCAGCGATCTGGGGGGCTGAGAGGACTTATGTGAGCTCACGTGATGTCCCCTCTGTGGGCTACTTCCCAGGAGACCCGGGGAGATTCTGAGAATGAAGCGCCTACTGTTGCAGGTGGAGGTCAATGCTGCCACATCCACGTGAGCCTACCTCCACCCGGTGTGACCTGGAGAAACCGGGTGTCTTAGCAACCTAGACCGGGAAGCCCCATGAAGAAACGGGGTGTCAGGAAGACAGCAGTGCTGGTGGCCACCTCCACTCGCATGGGCTTGGGAACTGAATCAGAAGCTTCCATGTCCACACCCCCAAAGCCAATCATAGTGACCGCAGTGTTCTCTAATTGTGGATTCACTTATCTGCTGCCTCTCCTGACGGTAAGCTCTGTGAGGAAAGGGACTATATTTAGTTCATCTTTAGATCCCTACCTCTTGACACTGCACCAAGCAAACAGCAGAACCTCACCAATGTTTGCTGGATGAAAGATAAATAAATCAAGAGATGCTACAAATGAGACCGGCATCTGAGATGAGGTTATGTAATGAATAAAGATTGTGTCCAGGTGTCCAGAGAGAAGTGGCAGCCCCACACCCCAAATCCTTTAAGGAGCAGATAATTGAAAAGTGAAAGGGTAAGAAGAGGAAGGTCCTGCCAGGTGAGAAGGAATGACAGATCAACTTGTGCTGCCTCTTAGGTCTGTGAAGTCAAGAGGCCTGGATCCTTGGGCTTAGACCATGATGGGATATACTCCCACGCCACAGCCTGAGGCCGCTCCTATCTCCTCCTCTGAGAACGAGCTGAGAAGTTCACTCCTGTGAGCAGTCCCAGGCTTCCGGCCCAGCGTCACTGATGACAGTCCTGGTGAGGGCGGACCTTGGCCAGGTGCGCTTCACTGACTGACGGGTGGCCACTGGTCTCTGGGTTCCAAGCCCCAGAGTGATGACACTCTAGGAGAGAGCTGGTCCACGAGTGCCCATGGAGGCCCAGAAGTAAAGCATCCTGAATACCAGGCCCTGCTGGCATTTGGTGATCACTGGGATCTGGCTCCTTCCTCATGGCCAGGTGCTTGAAGGAATAGGGTTTGGGCAAAGAAGGGCTCCTACGTCACAGATGTATGGGTCTGTGCTCCCAGGCAGGACCTCTCACCTGGGTTGGGAGCTGTGGGCACAGGGCTCAGGAACAGATGGATGGAGGGAGGGAAATGGACTGGGAATTCAGAATCTGAGCCGACTGGGTCCCTGTGTCACCAGCGGGGTGACTTACCCATTGAACCTTGAGCTGTTGGGGGCCAGGCTTGGGAAGCAGTTTCATTAAATCTCAATGAATGGGAAGGTCTTCCCCAGCTGACTGAATCTCTTGATTAATTCCATCTCACAGTTAATTCCATCTTATTTGATTGAGAAAGGGGGCGATGTGTGGAAAAACACGTTTTCCTTCTAAGCGCATATATTGTTTAAAAGAAAAAAATATTTTTATTGACTTCAGAGAGGAAGGGAGAGGGAGAGAGAACTAGAAACATCTATTATGACAGAGAATCATTGACCAGCTGACTCCTGCACGCCCCCTACTGGGGATTGAGCCCGAAACCCAGGCCTGTGCCCTGACCAGGAATCGAACCTCAACTGACCACCTGTTCATAGGTTGATGCTTAACCACTGAGCCATGCTGGCCGGGCAAAGTGCTTATATTTTAAAGCAAGTCTCTATATTCTTTAGATATGACATTTTAAAAATATGCAGCAATTTGAGGAACACTCTTGCACTCTTAACATTTGAAACTGACTTCCATTCCAAAAAAAATAAAGTTTTTACACAAACTGATAATTCTAAAATGGTTCCTTCGTTCTCGACTGGTTGAGAAACTGAGGGCTATAGATGTCTTCATGATATAATATTTAATATATTCAGAAAGGAAGATACATCCCTTTATATTAAATTCATGAGTATGCATATTTGCCTCAGGTTTTTCAGGCACAAAGTGTGAGTGTGTGCATGGATATGTGTGCATGTGTGTGCACATGTGTATGTATGTAGACTCAGCATATAATGTGTTTGTGTGTAAATCTGTATGCACGGTGTGTGTGGGGTGTGTGTTGTGGGTGGTGGGAGGCTATAAAAGGTGTCTTTGCTACATGTTGACTATGCAAGAAGTGTGCGTTTTTCTGAACCACCGAAGATCAAAGATGTTGCAGTCCATCCTTATTTTGAAATAAAGTTTAAAATTTTTTTTATTGAAAACCACAGTTTTATTCCAAAGGACTGAGTAGGATGGTACTTTAAAAATAATTCTAGGCATTTAAGTTTAAGAGCCTGAAAGAAGTCCCATCCATGGTCCAAATCTATTCCCTGGCCCAGAGCCCAAAGTGTTTTCATTAGATTGAGAATTGGATACAACTTCATTCACTTGAAGCTTTTGCTGCTCAGAATTTTGTTCTTCAGAGACAATCTAACAAGTGTCGATGGCCATGTTGGCCTCCATAATCGGCCTCCTCTCCTTGAAGGATCTATTTCAGTTGCATTATTACCATTTAAAGATGGCCTTGGGCTTACAGACACATTTTCAGCGAATGTATGAAGAATGCTGATGTTTCCTTTACATGGTTCTACTTCTACAGTTAGTAACTTGTTTGGAAAAAGTCCTTCATTTATTTTCTATGAAGCCATTTGCAAAAGAAAGGCCGTCTAAAGAATTCTCTTGTGTACCTTAATCCTGCTGCTACTAAAGAAGATTTTGTCCAAGCATACCAAGATTCCTTTAAGTTTTAAAAATTAATCAATGAGGATTTTACTGTGGTGTTTTCAGCAAATAGTGGTGAAATAACAGTAAGAAAAAAGACAGATAACCCACAGAAAAAATGGGCAGAAGACTGGAATAGGCACATCACACACACACAAAACCCCCACACAAATTCAAATGGCCAATTAGTGCTCACATTCATTGGAATTAAGGAAATGTAAATTCAAAGGTGATGGAATTAAGGTGATGTAATAATTGGTAGTTACAAAGTAGGCATGGGCATATAAGTAAAACATAGGGAATATGGTCAACAATATTATAATAACTGTCCATGGTGCCAGGTGGGCACTTGAATTACTGAAGGGAACACTATGTAAACTATATGAATGCCTATCTGCTGTTTTGTACATGTGTAACTAATACAAAATAGTACTGAATGTAAACCATATTCGAAAAATAAAATTTAAGCCCTGGCTGGTGTTTCTAAGTGGTCAGAGCATTGGATTACGCACCAAAGGGTTGCAGGTTCAATCCCAGTCAAGGGCACAAACCTGGGCAGTAGGTTCGCTCCCCACCCCTGGTCAGGTCATGTGCTAGAGGCAACCAATCGATGTGTCTCTCTCACATCGATGTTTCTCTCTCTTTTCCCCTCCCTTCCTCTCCTCCACTCTCTGTGAAAAGCAATGGAAAAAATATCCTCAGGTGAGGATTAAAAAAAAAAAAAAAAAGAAAAGTTAAAAAAACCACAATGAGAGACAACTTCCATACTCACTGCCTTGGCAAAAATTGAAGCCTGACAATAATAAATGTTGGCGTAGGTGTAATAGAACAATGGGACACCCATTCACTGTTGCAGGATTGTGAAGACACTACTTAGGAAAATGGCTTTGCATTACTTTGTACAGCTGAAAAGATGCATGCCCCTGACCCAGCAAATCCCTTCCTGTAACAAAGCAGTTCTCAAAGTATGGTCCCCACGCCTGGCTGCAGCATCAGCATCAGTTGGGAACTTGTTAGAAATATAACCTCTCTGATCCCACTGCATCAGACACTCTGGGGATAGGACCCTGCCATCTGTGAACCTGCTGGGTGACAGCAAAGAGCTCTCAACTAGGGGAAGCACCCCCGGAGAGAAATCTGCGAGCATGTGCACAAGACACATGATAAGAAGGTTCCCAGCAGCAACTACATCTCCATCAACAAGAACACTTTCTCTTAGCAAGTGGAATATTACACCGCAATGAAAATGAATGCATTCCATGAATGAGTCTTATAGTCATTATGTTGAGGGAAAGAAGCAAGACGCAAAGGGAAAAAAAAACCTCTTAAGAAAAGCAAGGAAATGATTACCATAAGATCCAGGAAAATGGTTATATCTATTAGAAAAGGAGGTTATGGTTAAGAACGAACTCACAGTGGGGCTGGGGTTTCTGAGGGACGGGCAATGGTCCATCCTTTGACATTAAAGGCGATTAATACTCTTTTGCTTTATGACTATAAATTATATATGTGCACCCTTTCAAATATACATTACATTTTACAATAAAAATAAGCTATTGTATCTACCAAAGCTTTCCAATGTTGCTACCCAAATCAATCAAATATAACCACCTGCCTTCACAAGTTGCCCACTATGAGAAGCTGTCTGTTCTGTGACATCACCACTTTTGTTATTACTCTTTTTTTCCTCTCTCCTAACTTCGAAAGACAGTTAGGAATAGACTCCAAGAGGATGATTTCTATCAGCCAGAGGCATTGTCCCTTCCTCTCCCCAAAGCAACTGGGCAGTTGCACACATTCTCCCTGCGCAAGCCTGATGCCGCCCGGGGCTCTGCTGCCACCTGCAAGTGACTTTGTTCATTTGCAACCTTCTTTGGGGATTGTTAGACTGGACCAAGGCCAAGTCAGAGCGGGGAAAACAACATATTGGTCCTTTGAGTACAACAGTGACAATATAGGAGCTAGATGGCTCATACCTCAGTCGTCTATGTTTAAAGCGGAAGGTACTTTTCAAACAATTTTGAAACCAGGTTCTTATTTTCCTTTTCTTTCAGTTAAGACAGGTGTACTTTGCTCACAGGTCTATGATGATTTCATTGACGGACATTTATCTGGTCATGTATGACATCATTCTTTTGTCCACAGGAATTAACACTTTAGTACTAATACATACGTAATAGAGCTACATATTATGGCACATTGTACCAATGTACATAGTCGACACTGTACTCAGTGAACATTGAGCTGACATGCTATTCTGTCATATAAAATATCCTGAAATAAAAATATTATTATGAATTACGATATAGCTTAGCTGTCCAGGTTTTTTTTTTGTGTGTGTGTGAGTGTGTGTGTGTGTGTGTGTGTGTGTGTGTGTTTGCATTTATAACATTTTAAAAAATTGATTTTAGAGAGCAAGGAAAGGAGAGAGAGAGGAGATATCTATATAAGAGAGAAACATTGATCAGTTGCCTCCCTTACACACTCTGACCAAGGATGGAACCTGAAATCTAGGAATGTGCCCTGACTGGGAATTGAACCCATGAACTTTTGCTGCACGGATGACGCTCCAACTGAGACACCAACCAGGACTGCATTTATGACATTTTTAATGTATGAAAATGTGCCATTTAAACGATTGTAAGAGCACAACTAAGTGGCATCAGTGTTGTGCAACCATCTGTCTGTCCAAGTTTAACCCTCATATTAAAGTCTTTATTTGTTAGAATCTTTCATATTTCACATTGCTTTTTTCTAAACTTCCTCTAATCTAGCCTCCTTCCTACACTTTGTCTTTTGCCATCTTTGCCAGGTCCTTGGTCTCATTTACAATCTGAGTCCATGTTTGTTATCTCGTGTGTGGGGACCAGAGATTTCAGTGTCCACAGGACTTGCTTTTCTTTTTCAGTTCAGCTCACAGTTGTCCAGCAGCGGAGGCTGCTACATTAAACTAAAGAGAGTTAAAACTAAAAAAAAAAAGTCCATTCTTACCAGGAAAAATGTAGACTCTTGCATTCGGGATCCTCTGGGACCCATCATGGGTTATCTAAAGTACCCCAAATTATTAGCCTGATGTGTTAGTGGAAGTACTCAGGATATTAATTCACCAGTTGTGCACAATTCCCAAGTTAGTCTCTTGTGCCAAACGGTGAATAATTAAGCAGTGGATAATGTCATGCAGCAAGCCTGATAAAACAATAACGATGATAACAATAGCCAACACAGAACGCTGTGGGGGCCCAGCACGGCTCCAAGCCTGTTATGTGCGTTATTTTATTTAGTTATCACAATGATCCTGAGGCATACATATAATTATTAGCCTATTTTATAGATGATGAAATCAAGGCTCAGAGAGGTTAATTATATGTCCAAGGCTACAGGAGTTAATCCCAGGGAGAAGGATCACAGAGCCTGCTCATAGTCACCTCTCTGTGACCCCTGTTTAAGGATAGAACCCAACAGAATGTTCTGCTTTCACATCTTTAATGGAAGAAGAAGGAAACATCAGGAATAGTTTAGGAAAAAGAGTAACACACAGAAGCCCGGGCTGGGGTGGGCTCAGTTGGTTGGAGTATCGTCCCTTATGCCGAAAGGTTGTGGGTTTGGTTCCCCATCAGGGCACAAAACTAGGCTGAGGGTTCGATCCCCAGTCTGGGTGCATATGGGAAACAACCCACCCATGTTTCTCTCTCGCATTGATGTTTTTTTCTCTCTCTATCTTTCTCCACCCCCTCTCTCTCAAATCAATAAAAATACATCCTTGGGTGAAGACTAAAAAAAAAAAAAAATAACACACACACCCCTTTATTCCTTTGGGGGTCAGTGAGGGGTGAGGGAGGGAGCTGGGAGAATTAGCCAGTTAGCAATCAGTTAGCAATAAGCGCCAAAAGAAAGACATTTAGAAAAAATATGATGGCAGTTTAGTTGGGAGGAGATTATTTTTAGCTGCGAGGCAGGAAGGAGTTGAGTACACAATGTAGAGCCATCAAAAGCTTTTCAGCACAGAAGGGACATAATGAAAGCTATGCTTTTAGGAAAATAAAACTGCCATCGGTGACGATTATGGCCTGGAAGGAGAAAAGCCTCAAGGTGGAAAGGCCGATTCAGAGGCGTCTATAGAAACCCGCGGGGCAGGTGGTGAGGCTGGAGCGAGGGCAGTGTCCATGGGCGCGGAGAGCCAGAGAGAGACTGCAGCGGGAGCCTGGACAGAGCAGTGGGTAGGAAGGGTGGCCTGAGTGTGAGGTTCCGCCCTGAATGAGGGCAGGATGGGCTCTCACTCACTGAGAGTCAGGAAAGTCGCGAGGACTAGAGGGTGTTGGAGGCAAGTGCAGGCACCGAGCTGGAAGCTTTGGCAGGACCACTGGGCTGGCAGAGGAGGTTCAGTGTGAGAGGGTGGCTGGGGTTGGGACCCGGAGCTTCTGCAGAGCAGGGAGAGTCTAAATCATGAAGATGGATGGGAGCGTGAAGAGAAAGAATGGAGAGTCACACCGAGGCTGAGGAAGACCAAGACCTGGGGAACATTTACGTTTAGAGGTGATGAGGAACGAAGTTAGAAAAGATAAGGTCAGAAAGTCAGGAAGAGAGTGAGAGCAGCCTGGATGCCAAGGGAGGAGAAAATATGGAGAGTGAGGGGTGACAGTCAGATAAGACAATGGGTGACAGAAGGGGGGACCCAAGGCGAGGCATTGGTTACAGAATAGAGACCCGAGAGGAAGAGCTGCAGCTGAATGCTGGGGGGAATTGGGGATGAGGGGAGGAGCGTCAGGTAAGAAGGGGAAGGTGCAGCTAAGTGTAGAGATGTCTCAGCGGTTTGGTGATGAGGAAAGGCGAGGTACACGAGGACAGGTCAAAGGGATAGAAGGTTCAGGGAAAAGTTTAGGATGAAGGAGCCAATGTTCATGGACCAAGGGGAAGAGCCCCGCGGAGCAGAGAGAAGGAAAATGCATGAGAGATATGGATGACTGACACAGCCACAGTATAGGGTGGAAAGCAAGTGGGTGGGGTCCAAAGGTGCTGGAAAGAAGTATCTTTCTCTCCAAGCTGTAGATGTGAAGGGGAAGGGGAAGCACCTGGGAGCTCACATGGGAGGCCACCCAGAAATCAGGGAGGCATGCGCAGCACAGAAGGACCTGGTGACAGTAAAAGGGGGTTGTAGTGCAGTGAGAAACGTGACACAGAATCAACAGGACAGGGAAGGGTCACTGAAGCAGAGTGAGGGTCACCTGATGTTGAGTGACACACATGTGGTGGGCCACTTGGCTTCGTTCCATGGCTTTCTTTAAACTGCACTGGGCAGGCAGGGAGGAAATAATATACAAGAAGCAGCGGGTGGAATGCACCCTGGTTTGGGAGTTAGAATATGAACCTCACAGGGGGACAAGGGGTCAAGATCACTTGAGGGCTGGCTAGGAAGGCGAGAGGACTGAGAGAAAACCAGTGCCTGGTCTGGAGGCCTTGGAGGTGCTGTTCAGCTCTCCCTGTAAGAACACCTGCTCTGGGAGCACAGCGGACTGACACCGGCAGTGACCTTTGCACCTTGGGCTCCCCCTGCGCTCGCTCCAGGCTAGGCTGCTCGCTGGCTGCTCTGGTGACGCCTGAGCATGGAGGAGGCCAGGAGGTAGGCCGTTTCCTCCACGCAGGGCTCCTCCCACAGGAGAGCTTAGCTCAGGGACTCCTCATGGCCTGGCTCAGATTTTTCTCTGCTTTGGGTGTTGTCGGAGGCTCTTCCTGCCCAGTCCTCCTCCCCTCCTTTCACAGATGTTAGAACTGCCTGGCATTGGAAGACGCCCCCACTCCCACCTCCCTCTCACTTTATGCTTCCCAGACGTTCCCCCAACAAATCCGTGGCCTGTCTGATTCTGATGTGGCTTTTGCTCTTTTGGAAGTCCTGAACCGACGCACTTGGACTTGCTACTCTTAGAGGAGGGTCTAGGGACTGGAAGATGGAGGTGAGTGCAAAGGTATGGAGGCTGAAGTTCCTGTGATACTTCTTTGAAGTTATCATAGATTAACAGGAAGCTACAAAAATAGCAGCGGCTTTCCCTATACCCTTCACCTCGCTCCCACCAGTTAGAATTCCTCATTATATAATTAAAACCAAGAAATTGGCATTGATATAATATTAACAAGTTCACATGATTCTGTGTAATCAGTTTCTCATTATGTTTCTGTCCACCCCACAGATATATGGATCTCATCTTTGCTGCAGAAAGTAACAGTTCTCTTCCAAGTCAGCCAGCTCTATGACCACAAGGTTGGTAAGATGCCTACACAACACTGTGTGGGGAGGGCAAATAGGAAATGGCAGATGTCCGCTGAGACGAGAGGTCTTTATCTATCCATCCATCCAAGCATCCACCTATTCACCCACCCATTCCCGTTAGCTAAGCTTCTCCTAAGTGTCAGGAACTATGCACTGAGTCTATGGCATTAGGATACTGACATCAAAATGGTAACAGCAGCTACCACACCTCTGTTTGGGCTCAGATGCAATGAGGATGTATCATTGTTTAGGGGGCAAAGGATACCCACATCTGCCCCGTGAGCACATCCACACAGGTAGTAATTCAATCGGTAGCCACCTTATGCTCAATGGCCAGGATCATGCCTTTTTATGAGTCATTGTAAAGCTCCAAGTGCATTGACATATACTTCATAAATGCTAAATAATAACCAGCCAGTGAACCTAGAAGTATTGGATTCTGTATCCGAGACATTAAATCCAAGTTATGCTGTTCTAGAAGCAAGGCAAACAAATAAATCAACCCCAAATCAAATAAAGCCCACATCCATCCCGGCCAGCAGGGTGTTGTCTGGAACGCTCTTTATGGGTGAGCGGTTCTCGCATGACGGGGCACTTGTTAGTGTGTCACCTGACGCATCACACACGGCGCCTTGCCTGTGATTGGGGAGGAGAGTTTTACATCTGACCCACATCAGACAACAGTGACACCAGATCCTTAAAACACCGATTCTCTTTATCTGATGCCAGAGAATAAAATCTGCTGGCGCTCTGGAGACGAGAGACAGTCGCTCCACAGAACAATTAGACTGACCCCTGCAGGGAGTCTCTGCCGGCAATACTGGGAGTCCCTGTTTGTATTTCAAAGCTAGGATTTCGTGTCCCTTTAAGATGTAAGTCACTTCGGGGTACCTGTGATCCCTTGAGAGTTTTGGTACAAAACCTAGAAGGCCTGGAATGCCCCGTCCTGTACTGGCCGCTGCCTTGGCCCACAGCACTGTCTGGATGCTTTCCTGGTCCCCAGTCCAGGCTCCTGAGCACAGTCTGGGGCCGGGTGACCGGGGGTCTCTGGGCACGGCCCCTTCTCCCCAGGAGTCTGCCATCTTGGTTCCACAGACCTGGTTTATCTCCATCTGCATCACTTTAGTCATTTCAAGGTGATGACACCCTTGGGAGCAAAGCCCAACCCTCCAGAGCAGAAGACTGACAGCAAAGTCGATTGCACATGAGGAGGCGATGACGGGGACGTCTCCGGGAGCCACACAGACTGACAAGGTCACGTTCAGAACAGAGTGTACGGGAGAGTCTATCCTTCGATGGGTTTTGCCAAAAGGATTTCACTCTCATTCAGTGGCAGCCAAGGGGAAGCGCGCCAAGGAGCCCAGGCCAGGCACCTAGATCTGGCCAAGGAAGTGTGGAGTGGAGGATGGAGCCAAAGGGGAAGGTACGAAGCCAAGAAATGAAAGGTAAAACAGCCACCGGCGTTAAATTTTCTGCGAACACAAGTAATTCTGGCCAGTGTTTGCCTGGCCCAGACCGAGCTCCTCACAACTCACAGTCCCTGTGAACAGAAGGATGCTACTGATGCTTAGGGGGTGGTTCTCAGATGGTACAGCGTATCCAGCTCACCAGGGGAGCGTGTTAAAAAGGGCCGATTTCTGCTCCTCAAATGCAGATTCTGACTGGGCAGTTCTGGGCAGGGGCTTGGGCAGGCACATTTTAGCAAGCACTGCCCATCATTCTGTGGAAGGCATATTGCTCTAAATCAATATTTTTCCATCTTTATGTGAGTGCAATATTAAAGAGCTTGGGGAAACACCTTCAAAATAATCCAGTGCAAATTTCTCCTTTTGCAGATGAAGGAACTGAGGAGTTAAGTCACTCGGCCAGTTACTAGCAGAAAGTCAGGCCTAGGAGCAGAATGCAGTCATGGTGCCATTTATTTCACTATTTGGTTAGGTGACTCTCTTCCCCTTCAAGTCCTGTTGGACATATATGCACTTATGTAGAAACTAGAACCCGTCTGGATCATTTTAGTAATTTTCAAATCCTTTGCAACAATTGGCAAGAGCTTCAATCTTGCCAAAGCAAACGTTAGAAAAAATGAGCTCAGAAAGAAATGGTACTCACCCTCTCTGAAAATCAGTGGTGAAGAAGGAGATAGCAGGGACTCAAAGTTGTTCTCCAAAAAGACCCACAATGTCTGGGTTCCCCAAATCGGTGCCTAGGATAAAGCAAAAAGTAAACAGTTGCAAGAAATTGTATGTACTCCTGATGCTGCATTAAACAAATAAGAAATACTTTCCACAAGCCGTGCTGGAATCAAATCAGATAATTATGTCATAATTATGCTCATCACCTTTAGGACAATTCCTCACTTTGCTTTGTGTGGCCATGGTCAGTCAGTTTACTCAAAAGGTTCTGTGTCTCAGCAAATTCCAGAGGTGTCCTGACAAAGGCCATTGGAAGATCAGCCCATAGTTGTTAAAGGACCCCCCTGAGATGGGCTACCCGGCTCTGAGAACCTCTGACTCACTTGTTTTTTGGTTCTTCTCTTTATATAAGAAAGTGAAAACCGAGTAGGCCCTCATTTGAAATGAATGAGAAATCAGAGAAGAAATGTGAAGAATAGTGACTAGATCTGCATGATTTAAGTGGGTTTGTCCTCATTGATTGACTAATTCATTTGTTCAAGAAATACTTATGAAGACCTTCTATATTCCAGGCAGCTGTTCTGCTCAGTAACATATTTGGTTTTACCAAATGTGAACCTGATTGGCTAGAAGGAGGCTATCCACCCATCATGGGTTACCCTCCTTATTTAGCAGGAAGTCCATAGTCTAAGAGCCTTGTGTGCTGTAGAGGCAGAACAATCAACTGGGAGTCAGGAGGCCAGGTTCAAGTTCTAGGTGACTTTCGGCTAAAGCAGGTTTTCTCAACCTCAACACTTTTGAGATTCGGGGCTAAATGATTCTCTGTTGTGGGAGTGGGAGGCACTATATTGTAGGATGTTTAACAGTATCCCTGGTCTCTACCCAGTAGATGCCATTAGCATCTCCCACTCCCATATTTGTGTCAACCATACATGTCTCCAGACATCGCCAAATGTCCCCTGTATGGTGGGGGCGGGCGGGGGGGGGGGGGGAGTCCCCAGTTGAGAATGACTGGATTAGAGGAATAACTACTATTCTGAGGATCCATTAGGGCACTGTGCTGGGGTTTTATATACATCATCACACTCAATCTTGACATCAGTTTTCCAAAGTCTGCACCATCATTCCCACTTTACAGATGAAGAAATTGAGGTCCACAGAGGCTAAGAAAAACACCCCGAAAACACAACTGGTATAAGTATTAAAGGAGGTTTAAACCCAGAATTGTTGAACCTTGAGACTCAAGTTCATTATTTCCCACTTTTTTCTTTTGCTATGAGGTATTTTAAGCATCCACAAAAGTACAGAGAGTAATCCAATAAAGACCTATGTACTTAGCACCCCAATTTGAAAATGCTAATATTTTTGCCATATTTGCTTTATATTGTTGGCGATAAAATGTTGCAAATACAGATGACTCTCCTTTTAAGACTTTTCCACTTCTGTTCCTCTCACTTTCTTCCCCCCAATAACCATTCTATTGAAGCTCCTGCCTGGGAAAAAAATGTGCACTTTTCTTTCATGCATGTATGTCCACAAACAATATGTAACACTCTGAAAAATGCACAAAAGGGTACAACATGCTTCTGCAGTTTGCATTTTTTCACTCAATATTATGTCAGCTTTTCTATTTTGAAACCATAGTTTTAATTCTTTTATTTTAATGACTGTATTGTAATAAACCATTCTCCTTTTGGTGGGCATTTAGTTTGCCTCCCATTTTTACTATCACAAGTCACCCTGCCGGGAACATGGCTGTGTGCATGTCCATACACACATGTGTGGGCATTTCTCCAGGTCATACAGGTGGAGGTGGGGGCTGCTGGTTGCAGGATGTGCATGTCTTCAGTCTTATTAAATATTGCCGACTCATTCTCCAAAACGATTGCACTAAATTATACTCCCTCCAACAGATTATAAGAGTTTTCATTTCTTCACATCCCTCCAACGCTTGGTATTTTCAAACTTTATAATGTTTGCCAGTCTGATTGGGTTGAAATAGCATATAATTATTGTTTCAAAATCCTGTGTTCTTAACCGCTACACTTATTGTCTACACACCTGGAAGCTTTGGTTATGTAAAATGAAGGAAATGTCTTTGTCTATTTCTTGGAGTAGCAATAAATCCTCCTAGTATAATGTGTGCATGTCGTTGGTATATATCAAGTGCCACTTTTGTACATTGTTGGTGGTGGAAGAGTGTATTTCTATAGCTTCTATAGCAGACAATTTGACAAAATCTATCAAAATTTCAAATGCACATATATTTTCTTTTAACTTAAAAATAATCTCAAAATTCTGAAAAAGTTACCAAAATAGTGAAAAGTATCCCTATAACCCATTGTGAGAATGTTACTACTGTGTCACATTTGCATCACATTTCTCAGTCTCTCTTCCCCTCTTCCCTCCCCCTCTGTCTCTGTGTATATATATATACATATCTATATATTTTTCCAATGACTTTACTTCTTTTATTTAACCATACAAAAGGTGTCAAAGTCAGGAAATTAACACCAACATAATATTATTATCTAATCTACATATCTTATTAAAATGTATCCACAGTCCGACTAATTGTTCTTCATTCTAGGAAAAAAATGCTTCTTCACCTTCTAGGATGCAATCTAAAATTATTTGTTGCCCCTAGTTGCCATGCCTCTAAGTCCTTTAGCATGTTGTGTCTGTTAGGACCTTGATATTTTTGGAGAGTACTGGCCAGTTAATTATTTGTAGAATATCCTTAATTTTTGGGTTGTCTGCTCTTTCCTCATGATTAGATACAGGGTGTACATTTTTGGCAAAAACACCACAGAAGTGATGCTGTTTCCTTCTCAGCGCATCACGTAAGTACACGCTTCATGTCGCACCCTGTATTGGTGGTGATGTTTTGATCACTAATTCAGGTGGTGTCTGCCAGGTTCCTATTTTGCATTGGTAATTAACAAGCCTCCTTTGGGGAGATAATGAAGACTATGGGAACATCCTATCTCTATCAGTCTAGACCAGCCGTGGGCAAACTATGGCCCGCGGGCCGGATCCGGCCCGTTTGAAATGAATAAAACTAAAAAAAAAAAAAAAAAAAAAGACCGTACCCTTTTATGTAATGATGTTTACTTTGAATTTAGATTAGTTCACACAAACACTCCATCCATGCTTTTGTTCCGGTCCAGTTTAAGAACCCATTGTGGCCCTCGAGTCAAAAAGTTTGCCCACCCCTGGTCTAGACTCAACTCCTCATTCCCCTCCTCCACAGCCCTTGGCAACCACCCTTATTCTCTGCTTCTATGAGTTTGACTCTTAAGATTCCTCACATGAGTGGAAACATGCAGCATTGTCCTTCTGTGACTGGCTTAGTACACTGAGCATCATGTTCCTCTCACATATGGCAGGGTTTTCTTCTTTCGAAAGGCCCAATAATATCCCGCTGTATGTATTTACCACATTTTTTCTATTCATCCATCTGTCAACAGATATATATTTGTTTTCACATCTTGACTATTGGGAATAGTGCTTCAATGAACATGGGAATGCTAATATATTTCCGAAATCCTGAATTCAATTCTTTTGGATAATTATACCTAGAAGTAGGATTTCTAGATCACATATGGCAGTTACATTTTTACATTTTTGAGGAACCTCTATACTGCCTTACTTTCCATAGGGACCGCACCACTCTGCATTCCCACCAACCGTGCACAAGGCTTCCAGTTTCTCCACATCTTCCCAAAGCTTGTCAAGCTATAATTTTGATCATCACCAAATTTTAGAGCTAGAGGGCCCTCATAGATGACCTAATCCACCTCTCTCTTTCTCTCCTCCCCCTCTCTCTTTATAACCATAGAGGTCAAGAAGTCACTCAAGACAAAGTGGTGGCCCAAGATGGCAGTCAACCAGAGCAAATTTCACCCTAGAACCTTGGGGGCGAGATTGAGGTAGCTTATAAATGACCAGAAATTTTCCGTAGCTTCTCCCATCACAAGGATGACTCTATCTCTTCATTCCCTGAAGGCCGTAGCTCCTCCCATCACAAGGATGACTCTATCTCCTCATTCCCTGAAGGCCGAAGAAGTGAGGTCACGTGAGATCTGAGTCTTGGCCTCAAGGAGCTCTGCAGCTTTGGCCTCTGCCCTCTTGGGTGCAGCTGCCACATGAAAAGGCTTGGATGGGCCTGTGGGAGGCTGAGAGACCACATGGAGTGGAGATGGGAAGTCCCAGTGGAGGCCTCTGAGATCAATCTGTCGGCCAACTGCAGGACATGTGACTTGAGTGATACACCTCTTCCCAGATCATCCACTTCCAGTCACGTCACCAGCAGACTACAGAACTCAATGGAGTTGGTCCAGAGCAGAAGAGCCGCCCTAGCCGTCCAGTCCCTCCATGGACCCATGAGCTAAATAACACGTGCCGGATGTTTCTAAAGTCATATGATCTAGTGGTGCTTTATATGGCAAATACTAAATAATAACAAACCCAGTGAAGGCCTCTCTTCAATGAGACCACATTTATGATCCATCTCTAGAAAGTCTGGGGTGACCAATTCCCCATCTACGTTTACTATCTCTCTCCACCCATGTGTAGCTGATCTATGTCCCTCTGCTCCAAGGAACTCCCCTGCCTATCAAGGGGAGAGATCCGTGTCCTCCGGAGTCAGACCACAGTTCTGCAGCAGCAGCAGGAGAGACAGGCCCAGGGCCCAGGGAACTGCGGGCTGCAGAGCCGCCTGGTCCCGCCTCTTCCTCCACAGACTCTAGACCCCTGTTACTGGCTAATGTTCAATTATTTCTGTAAAAATAAAAGGGAGGGGCCTTAGCTGGCACTGGCTGGGAGGGGCTGAGCAAAAGGGGAAGGACATCCGATAAAAATGAGAGCCAGAGAATGACTTTCTTAAGTCATATGATCTTAAGTTTCCACCCACCAATCTCCTTTCCCCCTCATTTCCCTTTTACATGATTTTCATTAATAGCATTCTCCTCCCCCCCCACTTATTCCCTCAAGGTGCCCACTTCCATTTCCAGAAATAAATTAAGGGTTTCTTGGTTCTCATTAAATTTTATGCCTCATCCTCTACTCCTTCCCCAGCCTTTTAACTTTAGGCATCTTTTCCTTTTTTTTCTTTTACAATTTCCCTAACTGCCCTCATACAGGTGATTCTAGAAATACGAGGCTCCTGACGGAAGTCCCATGGTTCTCCAAATCAGAATCTTCGAAAGTTCTGGCACCTCTTTTACTAGGAGGCCAAGTGCACATGGCGAAGGAAGAATCTGCTTTGGAGACAAAGGTGGAATCAGTGGAGGACCCTGACATCACGAGGGAGGAGAAGCTGAGGGGACAAAATGAGCTGGCTCAGCGTGGCCTCTGACCCTTCCTCACTGGGACTAGCTCCCTGGCTCCTCTCGTGGTGCCCGGCACAGCTTTCAGAATTCCATCCCCGGACCACACAGTGGTTTTCTGTGTCTTCACGGGACCACGGGAATAAATGCAGGTGGTCTGACCGTGCAGGTGGGAAGAAAGCGGTTTTGGCTAGTCCCACCAGCCTGTGGGGTATTTGGTACTTTTGGGAGGTTTTTTAGAACACAGATAAGGAAATCTCTGTGTTATCACCCTGGAAGTCTGGTTCGTGACCTCATCAGCGCTCTGGAATTTCCCTGTTGGTGGTCTGTCCCACATGTAGAGCATCCACTTTAACTGAAGTTTCTGGGCACTTGGACAGACGTGGCTGCAGTGACTTGAAGCATCATGACTGGAGACAGAAGGGACGGTTCTGGTTCTGGTCCACCTGGGAGTTGGTGCTTGCAGGCCAAAGCACTCAGGGCCCCACAGGAAAGCGAGAGTTCCCAAGGACAGCAAGGAAAGTGCAAACAGCCGCTGGGTGTGGGTGTCACACGGGCCAAACCTCTCCCAGCAGGAATTTCCCAAACCTGCCTACGGTCTCATTGCGAACAGGGTGGAGGAAGCATGGCCACCCAGCAGTCAATTTTGAAAATAAACCCCTCGCTCTACTGAGCGAAGAGACAGATGTTTTTCAAGAGAAACACGTCGCATTTATCAAAATGTGACAGGGCAGTGATTACAAATGCAAATGCAACCTTTAGGTGCTACAAGCCAAGACCATGCTCACAGCTGAGCTTGTCTGCCTGTGGCCAGCCTGCACCCAGTAGGCAGCTCAGGCTGGGTTCTGTTCTGAATCCAGTGTGTTTAAGAACCTGTGAAAAATTCAGCATTTTTGTTTTTTCGGTTCAGGGAAAATGTAACTACTATACATGTTAAAGAAAGGCGGTATCTTTCCTTTTCTGAAGCAAGCTTATATGCATGGTACTATCTCCAGTTTTCTCTTTGAGATTCAAGAAATATATGAAGAACTACAAGGTGCCAGGCATCACGAGCGGTGTGATTACCTAGAAAATTTCACCATGCTTCTGTGAAGGAGACTATTCATCCGTGTGTCCCCATTTTACGGATGCAAAGACAGGCTCCAAGCACTGAAGGGGCTTGGCCGTGATGACTTGGTTATTGAGACTCGGACCCGGGTATCTAGAGTACAGCCCTAGGATACGTCCAGGACACCTTTGCAGTCGAGTGCACAGTAATAAAAGAACAAAAACATGGTGTGTGGCTTGACTGCATTGCTTTGTGAGAGACGTAGAAGCCTGGTGGAGTCGAAGAGAGAAAAATATCGATGGCAGAGAAGCTAATTGGGAACAGGGGGAAGGAGGGAAGGAAGGAAGGAGAAGAGGGTTCTGGTCCATTTCCCACTGTATCAAGAAAACATTTATTTAATTACCATCTCTCTCCCTTCCATTTCCTGGGAAACACTCATTCCTTTCTGCCAGTAGCTGGAGAGTGTCACCTTGGGTCCAGGGGCACAGAGGACAAAGGGTGGTCTTGCTTAATCAGGAAACAACGGGCTTTACCACGACCACCCCAAACTCGGGTGGGTTTCAGTGGAGAATGATTCGGACCACGTTTGGGAGAAGTGGGGTTTGGGCCTACGGAGTAGTTAGTCCTTGGTGATGACTAACCAGGCTCAGGTCCACATTTATCTAGGATACCAGCCTGGAAAATGGGACGTTCACGAAAACGTGGAGCTTTCTCACAGACAGTGGACAGGCCTGGATGACATGGGAAGGCAGCCTCGCTGCTACGGGGGCTGCTGTTCCCTCCTGAGCCCTGGCCACCTGCCACGACACCTTCGCATCTGGCATCCTTCTGCTCCACAAAAAGATCTCAGTCGGAAGGTGTGGTCCTTCCTGAGGCTCGAAGGGCGGTTGGGCTAGACCCTTAGGAGCAGACCCATGTCGGCCACAGTAGATTCTGAAAGACTCGGCATTGCTGTTTCCATTTCTCTTTAAACAATTTTCATCAAGTGGAGTTTTTCCTCATTTTATTTTTGCCTGAGCTTTATTTTTCACTATAGATGTAATTAAGAACCACAAGGAAGGATATTTAGAGTTTCAATTCATGAAGTCCCTTCATCATCAACTCTGAGGGTATCTGTTGATAAAGATGGATAGAAATATTGGCTCTATTATTGACCTCCACCACTACACTTGGGAGATTTCAGAAGACTTGGCTTATTGGATATTTTTATCACCTTATGTCTACAGTGATCGTTAGGAAGACAAGAAGAAACAGGTTGTGCACGTTATTTTCCACAATAAATGACACGGGAATCTGTCCTTTTCCCAAGACTTGCATTTTTAAAGAAGTCCGGTGTGTGAATGAAACTTGGCCTACAGTTGGCTTTGCTTGAGCACAGTCATTCCCTTAGAGAGGAAGTTCCATGCACAGCAGGGTTTGGGGACGGATGCTTAGAACACGCCCATCATTTCCCTGTCTGATCCTTCGTGAGTATAAAGAACAGCACTGAATGCAATGCTGAGTGTATTGCAGGGTAGAAGGGTGTGTGGTTGCCCAGTTACCCAATCAGAATCACCTCCCCACACCCTTCCCACAGGAGACTGACATTTAGACAAACGCGTTCTCAGCCACCAGCGCAGCGCCTGGCGCAGGGCACAGCTCTGAAAGGCTTTGGCATCTGTTTTGTCTTGCCTCATGCCCACATACTGGGGCTGCTTGTTTTCATCCAATAGCAATTAGCACCGTGCAAATGCCTTGTGCCCTGCGCTAATTCAGAAGAATAAGCATGTCACACTCTGCCAAGAATTACAGCTAATCACAGAGGGCTCCCGGCACACCTGCCCTTTGATTAGGCTTTTGTTTTAAAATGAGGGGTTGGTGCAACCCGAAACACCGCATTCTCCCCTGGCTTAGGGATAACCATGGAGACTCAGGGGAGGCCCGGAGTGTGGCCTGGTTGCCAGCCATGAAGATACAAACAAGGACAGATTGAGGCAGAGAACCCAGATTGAGGCAGCCACTTCCCGTGGGGCAACTGCAAGCAGGGCGGGCCCAGGGAGTTCTCCAAGAATGTGCAGAAGCAGGGCTGTGAGCAGTGCCCACCCCTGGAGACTGTTTAGAAAGTACTGCAAACACAACGTGTGGGAGTGAAGACCTGGGTGGCTCTACTTTTGGGGTGAAAAGCTCTTTGGTCATTTTTTTTGCCCAAATTATTAGCCAGGTGATCCATACTATTCATTAATAATTAGTGTATCCTTTTCATTCATTTCAGAGAGGAAGAGAGAGAGCGAAACATCAATGATGAAAAAGAATCATTGATTGGGTGCCTCCTGCACACCCCCTATTGGGGATGGAGCCCACAATCCAGGCATGTGTCCTGACCAGGAATCGAACCATGACCTCTTGATTCATACATAGGTTGATGCTCAATCACTGAGCCATACCAGCTGGGCAATAATTAGCCTATTCTTTACTGACCTCATATACTATCCTTATTTCATGTTCTTGGTCTCTTTCTGGATTAAACCTAGATTCTATCCATCTGTCTATTTCTTTAGCTATACCAAAATACCTTAATTATTGCTGCTTCTTAATGTTTTTGATAATCTGATTGGGATAATTCACTCCATTACTATTCTTACCCCCTTCCCTGAAATATCCTAGCCAGTATGTATATATGTATATGAATGTTTCCACAATAATTACTAGTATCACTTTCTTAATTTTCTCTACACTCCCCAAATAAAATGAATCAAATGGGAATGCTATTAAATATGATCTTTGCTGAGTATTTTTGATAGATACCTTTTATTGAGTTAAGAAACTGATTATGTCTAGGTTGCTAAGAATTTCTATAGTGAATATGAATTTAATTGAATAATTTTTCTCTATCATTTAAAATGTTCATATGGTGTTATTCCTTTTATCTGTTAACATGGCAGTTCATATCACTTTATTTTCTGAGTTTGAATCATTCTGCACTTCTAAAATAAAACTTTTTTATTAATATGAATTTTTATATTTCATATACTACTTAAGTGAGTGATTAGGCCTCACATTTTTTGGTTTGTTTTTCTAATAAAAAACAAACCCCAAAACAACTACTTGCTAAGGGCTTGACAGACACTTAAGTTGACTTAGGAAACACTGTTGGTACAATCTCAGCATTTTAATTCTGATGAATCTAAGGGCTGACGAACTGCATGTTGATGTCCTTGTTTTCTGTCTAATGAAAATATTTAATTTTCAGAATGAACTGCAAGTCACCCCAGATTTACTTAACACCAACCTTGCAGAGGATGATGAATCATTCTCAAGGGCAGCACTGTGGCTCGAGTCCCTGAGGAAAGCCACTCTTTGCCCTTCAGCTCTAGGCGGCATCCTATTTGTCTTTCCTACTGGGTACATGAAATCTTTAGTAAGATCCAAAAGTATGATAATGTTCTCCTTGTATTTATAGAAAAAAATAAGTCCCAAAATTGTAGGATGAATGAAATTTCACAACTTCCTTCACTCTGTACTTGTCACCCCATGAAAGCATTTCGGTCTGGAGGTCACCTATGTGCCTAATAGAAGCTGGGGAAACAATCATGCAAGATTTTCTGATTCATCCTATTTCAAATTCATCTTCTGTGATTTGATTTTGGGTGGTGGGCGCACAGTACAATCAATATACACATCTTATGACATAGAAATCTACATCTGAAACCAGTATGATCCTATTAACCAATGCTACCCCAATAAATTTAATAAAAAAGTTCATTTTCCGTGCTTATACGGAAATAGAGATCTGTCCTTCAATTTTTGTGTCCAAAAGGAAGCATCATGGTTGCTTTATTCTTTTCCATTGATTTGATAAATGATCATTTAAACCCAAGGAAGGTGTTTCTCACTCTGAATCATGATAAAGGTATACATCTTAATATTCTACTTAGTTAGAATAAGGTGTTTGTTCTTGGAAATCTCCTATGGAGCAACTTGGTCATTACTGTGTTGTAATTATAGTCTCAGACAGTCAAAATAGTGAGTCAATCCCTGCATGCTTGCTTTTGGCAAAGTGTTCAGATTGATGGAGGAAGAAAGATGCCATTGCTCGCTCAGAGAGCAGCTGCAAAGAATTTTCATCTTCCTTTTATTCTTTCCTACTGCTAAATGGGGGGAGGGGCAAACCCACACATCTCAGTTGACTATAACACAGCTTTCTTTGCTGTCTTAACTCTCCTTTCTATACATCCCATTTATAATCATTACAAATTAGGATGCTAGTCATCTTACCTTACAGATTTCTTTGCCCACCTTAGAGTTAATATATTTTGCACAAATTTTAAACTAGGCCAGAAGTTGTAATCCCAATGAATCCGTCAAAGGTATTGGTTTTTCCCTTCAAGGAGTTTTCAGAGAACTGAGTTCCACAGAGTAATTATGGTCTTGTTACCAGACATCCAAAGATGCATATATCTGCCAGACATAAGCCTATTGGGTTTTATTCTACTTGGAGTCAGCAGTATACAATGTATTTATAGTTTATAATATATTAGTGATCTGAAAGTGATATACTATGTTATAAGAGAGAAAAGGAAGAGCTCATATGCAATGGGACATTGTGTCTTTTACAGTGAGAAAATAATTTTGAGATAAAGTAATGAGGAGTCCGATGGAAATTGCTTCTGAACTCTCAAAGACATCACCACAATTCTTCTGTTGCTACATTGCTCTTTTTTAAAAAATATATTTTTCATTGATTTCAAAGAGGAAGGGAGAGGGAGAGAGAGAAACATAAGTGATGAAAGAGAATAATCGATAGGCTGTCTCCTGCATGCCCCCCATTGAGGATTGAGCCCGTAACCTGGGCATGTACCCTGACCGGGGATCAAACCCTGACTTCCTGATTCAGAGGTCAGTGCTTAACTACTGAGCTACACTAAGCTACACTGGCTGGGCATGTTGCTACACCTCTCATAGGACAGAGCAAAGGCAGCTGAGATCTTTTCATTCCTGTGCTTTGGGGATCTTCTCCACAATGGCCTTATTCCTTGTAGTTAGAAACTTGGAAGGCACTGGTAGCCATTTCTCAAGCAGAACAGAGTCAAGGCATGAAGCTGCTTAAAGGAGGTCACATGAAATATTAACCCAGCTCCTCTCAGAACCGAGTTCTGCAGCTGATCCAAAGGAGCAACCACCAGCTCCACAAATAAGATACCGCAACTGCTTACAAAGTAGCTACGATGCTCCTGTCATCTACTGCTAACAACAACACAGGCTGGAAAGGTTTGTGAAACACATTAATCAGAATTTATAAATATCAGGGCATGGGGAGCTGGAGAGGCAGCCTACCTGATCAACTGGACTGATCTGGGGCCAGACTTGGAGAAGCCCAAGGTAGAGACAACCAGAGGGGGATCCACTGGACTCCATACAGCAATGCCCCAGAAATCCACGGATAGGCCAAAATGAAACATAACGTGAAGAACATGGTTGCAATTCTAAAGAAAATTTCTGAAGTCCATAGATTGTGGACTTTACTTTTTCAGATGTATACTTGTAAACGAAATAACTAAATAAACTTTTCCTTTGTAATTTTTTTTCATCCTGGAGTTATATTTCTTTTCCCCAGTACTGAGTAGACATCATGCTGTGTCTCTGGCGATGAGCATTGTTTTGGCAATGTCAAAAGGCTGTTGGATTCCCACTCTATCCTTTTTGCTGGTGACTTGTATTTTAGATTTTAGAAAGAGCTAAAACTATTTTCTTTTTTTTTTCAAGATTAAAAATTTTAACTAGTATATAGCTCAGGATTAATATTTCTCTGCCAATCTGCATCTTACTTTTTATTTGCAATGTGGTTACTTCTTCATTTTAAGGATTTCTTTGGACTAATCTGTCTCTGAAAAACGTTTTCATTTGTGGGCTCTCTACTTCAGGAACACCAATTACCTTTATGTTGGATCACTTTTAGAATGCCCTCACACTGCTTACATTTTCTTCTACTTGTCTTTTCCCTTCTGCATCATCATGATGAAGCTCTTTCTATTTATATCATAATTTTGTTTTAGCTAGTCATGTTGTAGTCTCTACTATTCTAATTTGTCTATGAGTTCTATAATAGTGCTTTTGTCCTCCATTTCTTTTTGCAGTCTCCATTCTCTTCTTGTTTTATGTTCTTTGAGTTCCTTTAAAAAATACATTTGGAATACATTTTTAACAATGTAATACAATAGCATAGGATCGCCTTCTTTTCCTTGGCTTATGTTTCCCTCCAGACGAAGTCCTTTATTTTTATGCTGTTTTATTCATTCAATACTGACTTATTGAGCACCAACTAGGTGCCAGGGACTGTTCCTGAAGCTAGGGAGAGAACCTTAGGGAAACCAAGTTCCCTACCTTCATAAGATTGCATCCCAGATGTCAGAAAAAAACACCCAAATAGATAATTAAACATTAAGTAAACTTTCTCTGAAAAGGCCAGATAATCAGTAATTTGCGCTTTGTGGGTCACATGGTCTCTGTCTCATCTACTCAACTCTGACAGCCTTATAGACTAATGCGTGCTGCTGGGTTCCGAATAACGCTGTGGATACCTGGTGCAGGACAACTCTTTACCAATGTGATTTCGTCCTCTCATTGGCATTGCTTATTTGAGGGCATTCTACCTATTTTATGACAGTGAAGTATATGGTCCTGATTGGAGTGAGTGAAGAGACAAAAGTCTAATGGTCACTCGGCAAGAAGGGAGTGAAAAAGAGCTATGAGTAATCCTCCGTGGGCTGAGCCTTGTCCCCTTAGAAGTATTTCAAGACCAAGGGGAAAAGGTCATTTGGGTCACTTCTGGACACACCCATTCTGGTTGCTAACATGAAAGGACAAAATTTGGAACCTGTTACTGGCTTCTCCCTGTAGTTCTCCAGGCCTGGTCCTGGGGTGACTACCAACTAATGGGGAACAAGAGACGAAAAGAACATGGACACCCAGCAGTGAAAGACCCCCAAAGCAGTGTGAGGATGGACGGGCATTGTAAGGACACCTGCTGACTTAGTATTTCTCCTGCTGCCTGGTTTCCATTTTATGCATGGTAGATGCTAAGCACTTACTTTTGGCTTATTTTCCCAGGCTACTGAAATACTTTTTAAATACATTTTTAGCTCAGCCAACGTGGCTCAGTGGTTGAGCATCAACCTATGAGCCAGGAGGTCACGGCTCAATTCCTGGTCAGGGCACAGGCCCGGGTTGCAGGCTCCATCCCCAGTGTGGGGCGTGCAGGAGGCAGCTGATCAATGATTCTCTCATCATTGATGTTACTCTCTCTCTCTCCTTCTCCCTTCCTCTCTGAAATCAATATAAAATATATGAAAAATACATTTTTATCCTATTAAAAAGTGTTTATTCATTGCAGAAACACATGTAGCTAGGCAAAGAGAAAAAAATAAAAATGATATCAAATTCCCCCTGCAGGGATAAACAATGTTAACATTTCAAGATATGTTCTTTCAAATATTTTTCTATAAATATAAATGTACATTGAATATGAATATATATTAAATGTAAGGTAATTATATATTTTTATATCTAAAAACATTAAAGTGGGCTCGTATTGAATAGCTAGCACTCTGTCTGCAGCCTTTAATAAGTAATACATGATGGCAATAACATATGTACTAGAAAACAGAATGCCCTCACATTGGTCTGTTCTGTAACCGGCTTTTTGTATTTACTAATATATAATGAAACTTTTCCAAGACCCTACATTTTCTTTTGAATGGTTACACAGTATTCCATTGCACATATGTCCCACCACTCATTTATCACACTGAGGTGCTGCCCGCTATGCTGAGGGCAACTTTGTACCCTCACTCATCTAAAGGCTCTCTCATGGCTGGAAATTCACTTTGCCTCTATCTTCCCAGGATTACAAATAACACTGGAATGAATACGATTTCACCTAAATAGACGCATCTATTCCTTTCCTCCGCATGCACTTTGCAGTAGAATTCTTCTTTATAAACGTATTTTACCTTGTCTGGGAAGTTGCCTTAATTTTGTGATAAAAATGTGGCTGTAGCCCTTGAGGCATTCTTGTCCCCTGTGCTAGTTTGGTATCTGGGTGGGAGGAGGTGGCGACAGAGTGGAAAAGCATGTGAGGGTCACTGTTTCCCCATCCGTTCTGGATTAGGATTAGGATAGCGATGCCCTGGGAGGCAGTCCCCACCAGGCGAGGTGAGATTAGGGGACCCAGTAGAGAGTAATTGTGAGAGCCAGAAATCCTATTGCGACGATTCCTACCTAACACCAGCAGAGCTTCATTAAACCGTTAAATACTAACACTGGGCCTGAAAGAAACATCCAAAGGGTGTCTCCAGCTGACAAAGGGCACAAAATTCAGAGTCTGGGTTGACATTTAGTGCTTAACACACCATGACAGCAGAAGGCTCCATGGGGTACGTCGGAGCCGGGATCTGACGGAACTCTCTCCCCGGCGCCTGGGACTCAGCCTCATGTAATAATATCACGGAGGCCTTTGCGTGAAGGCCATAACATGCTTATTTTCTGACATGTGAAACCTGGGCTGAGCAGGTCCGTTGGGGGAACATATACTAAGATGGGCGGAGCTTTCCCAACTTATTCATATGTATACTTTCTATGCAAGCCCCGCTGCTTTCCTGAGAGTCTAGGACGCAGCAGGCTCCTGGGAAATAACTATTGTAAAGTTGGCAGGTAGAAGGGGTTTGGGGCTACAGTTTTTCAAACATATTACACATATTTTTACATTATTAAAAACACACGTACAAGCACAACACCATTTCCCCAGAAGCCTTTTCGGCTGACTAGTGTCAAGCCTGGTGATTTATAAGAGTGTTTGCATATATTATATTTTAAAACACATATTGCTTTTGTAAAATGTGTATTTATTAGACATGCTGGAATTCATAATAAGTGCTGGGAACGCTGCCGCTGCCTCGCCGGCTCTGAGACAGTCTGCCACGCAGGGCTTTCTGGGAGGGATCGGCACACAAACACAGGGCCTGAGCTGCCCGCTGCTCCCTCTGCAGCTCCCAGGGTCTCTCTCCTCTCCCTCCCCATCGCTCTCATGAACACACACCTTCTCTCCTCCTCCTGTGGGTCACACCCACACAAATAAATAATGAAAACCATAATGGAACAGCAGCCGCAGAAGAGTGCTCTGTTAGGAATGAGCCTGATTTTCAAAGCTGCACACAAGTCATTAGGTGAGGTCACCTCATGAACAGCAGGACGCAGGTTCGAGGGATTGGGCTGCCACCGAGTAGGGGGTTGGCTCCGGGAACCCCTGCAAGTGTGTTCCCAGATTCACCCAGCTGTGACTCTGAGGACAAAAGCCAAGTCTGAAATCAAACGCGTGGTTTATGCATGGGAGGAGGGGCCAAACCTTCACCACCTTAATAAGTCTGTGCGTGGGGGAGTGTTGGGGTGTGGATATGTGTGGGTGGGTGTGATGTGGGGGTGTATGTGAGCGTATGTGAGGGTATAGGTGGGTGTGAGTGTAAGTATGTGTGAGTGTACATATGTGTATGTGAGTGGGTATGGATATGTGTGTGTGGTGTGTGGGTGTATGTAGGTTATGTGAAGGTGTGTGTGTGTGTGTGTGTGAGTGTGTGTGTGTGTGTGTGTGTGTGTATGTGAGTGTATGTGTGGGTGTAGGGTGTGGCTGTGTGGATGTGTGTGTGAGTGGGAGCATGTGTGCGTGTGTGTATGTGTATGTGAGCCAGCACCAGGTTCATCAATGCCCAGCAAAGAAACCCCCATGTGCACCAGGAGCCTCACTCGGAGGAGTTTTGCTGCCCCTCCTGGCCCCTCCCTCTCCCGCACAGGACTGAGAACACCCCACTGAGCAGAGATGGACGCCCCAGGCCCACTAATGCTCTGACCCCCACTTGCTCTTAGATGCTCAAGCTCAGCGGGGAGCCCGGGAGGAGGATGGGTCTGGCTCTTTCCCAGCCTGGCTGCCCCATCTCCTACCTGCTCCACCCCAGGGAAGGAGAGAGGGGAGCAGGGCAACCAGGGGCCCAGGGTGGAGAGGCCGGAAGGGGCTTCTGAGAGCGTCCATCATCATTTCCATACGGGAATCTGAGCAGGGGAAGGCAGGGCTCCAGCCCAGACCGAAGGGACGCAGCATCCCTCCACGCGATACTACCTCTCGGTCCTGTCCCGTCAGCCCAGGAAGGAAGAGGAGCCAGGCGCCCAGGCCTCCCTGCTGACGCATACTGCCAGGCCTTCAATGACAAGACAGACTCCCGTGGGCCTGGCCTGTCACTGATAACGGAAGATGCTTTCCTTCACCTGCGGAGAATGGGAACCTGCCTGACAAACACAAAGGCGCTGCATCCCTGAGGCTCTGAGGCCCGGCCCAGTGGGAGCGGGGGGCCGGGTGTGCCTGCGTAGCCCCTCCGCCCGCTGTCCACAGCGGACATGGATTTCCTTCCCCTTCGTGCTACCCGCCCCCTGACTTTGTCACCCACTAACTCAGTTTCCCTGCAGATGTCTGCGTCCCCGCATCTGAGGCTTGCAGCCGCCGCCCCTGCAGCCATACACAAAAGGCGGCTCCCAGAGCCAAGACAGTGTCTGCAGTGCATTACGGGCACATGCGGCGCGTGTATCTTCAGTAAATACCCGTCCATTTTCACAGGGATTATTTAGAATTTCTGATGAAACTGCAGAAATGTCAGTGCGGGGTGGGAGCCTCCAATCAGAGCGGAGCTCCATGACCCCGCTATTTTCCAGCCCTGCTGCTATTATCTTTGAGGGGAAAAACCCCCCTGCCTTGCCTCTTGTTATACCTTTGTTATGATCTAGGATGCGGTTAATAATGACTTTGTGTTACATAAGATAGATCCATTAATGTCGCCAGGTCCCAAAAGTACTGACTCAACCCTGCTCCTTCGGAAAGGCCGGCGTGCAGCGGGTGAGCTGCAGGCAAGCGCTGCCCGGGTGCCGTGTGGCCAGAAGCAGGGAGAGGCCTGCGTCTGGCCGGACACCCCTCCGAGGGGAACAAAGCCGGCGTGCAGTCCTAGCTGGTGATCTGAAGCCCCTTTACCCCTATTCTACCTGCGTTCCTGTTCCAGCCACGCATGGGGAAGGGGAGAGGGAGGCAATTACGCCACCCCGAGGGTGGGAACGTTCAGTGTTGACTCAAAGCAACATCTGCAGGGGAACCAGCTGCTGGCTTGCAATGTAGAGGAAGCCACCACCCAGCTTTGCACCCCGTAGGCTGTGCCCCAGACATTCATCTCTGACCAGGAGGGGAGGGGGTGGGGAAATGAAGCAATTCCTGCAGCTCAGAGGCAGGGATCTCTCAGCTATAGCCAGGCCCTGTCATGGCGAGTGGTCCCTAGGCTGCTGCTATATGGGCTGGAGCCACATCTAGCCTTTCCCATTAAAGCCAGAGAAGCTGGTCTCAGTCCTATGGGTAGATGGGGGCTAAAGAGACAATGCTACTCACTCGCATTCTGGGGAGGGTCAGGGGGAGCCAAAGACCTGAGCAGGTGAATCAGGATGCGGACATATGCAGGAGTAAGTGAGGGAGTGTGACAGAGAGGGGCCCTGTGGAAAGCTTTGCCCGGTGGGATGTCCACACCAGGCCCCCGTGCAAAATCGCTCAGGATGCTTTAGGGTGGCCCCTTCTTTGGTTGAGGACTGCTGAGGAAAGGTGCTTCTGAGCATCGGCTGTAGTATGAAGATTATAAAGGAGAAGCTGTAGGTGTTAATTAGAGAAAAAAATCACACGCGCGCACACACACACACAAATATATGAACTAGGAATACAGTTCATTTCTGTAAACCACAAGGGCTCAACAAGTATTTATTGAGTGCCCACTGCATGCCAGACACTGTGCCAGGCCCAGGGGAGTCAAGGATGAGCCCAAGTAGACGCTATGCTTGTCCTCATGGAGATCAAAGTTCAGTGGAGGAGAGAGCCTCTAAGCTAAGGATGAAGTGAATACAAAACTGCAGAGTGTTTAACACCATGAGAACTTGATATGAAGACTGGGCCTCATCTGGGCTGTCAGGACAGGCTTCTCTAATGAAGGTGAGGGTGAGATATGAAAGGTAAGCCAGGATGCAACAGGTACAAGGGCATCACTGATAGAAGAAAGAGCCTGTGCAAAGGGCCTGGGGTGGGCAGGAATCTGATGAATACAGTTGGCCCTCTGTATCCACAGCTTCTCCATCCCCGGATTCAACCAATATCCGGGGATCAAAATTATTTGGAAAATAAAGTCGCTATGATGCTGACATGTGTTACAAAGGTTGCATATGTACTGAAACATGTAGAGACTTTTTTCTTTTGGTTATTGCTTTAACAATACAGTATTACAACTATTTACATAGCGTTTACATTGTATCCGGTGATATAAGTAACCTAGAGGTGATTCAAGGTATACAAGAGGATGTGTAGCAGGCTGTATGTAAATACCACGCTATTCTATGCAAGGGACTTGAGTCTCCACCCTTGAACCAGTCTCCCCACAGACGAGGTATAAGGGAATGAGGCTCCACATCAGCTAAAAATGTCCAAACCTGAAATGTAAGCTGAGAGCTGATGCAAGAGGAAAGTCACCTGCAGTGCTAAGTAAAAACCAACCATCAAGGCAGGCTGCTCAAAGGAGCAGAGTGGACAGGGAAGAAGAGCAGAAAGGAGCCCAGCGAGGCCGGGGCTCAGACAGTGGGGCCCATGGGGAGGCTGGGATTCACTGTCTTGTTACACATCACAGTGGTGTCCAGCCTTCCCCAGGCACCTGCCCATCGTTAGGGCTATGCCCCTTCCTCCTCGTGCTCTGCAGGTGCCGGGGCAAGTAGAGGAGGGAGGAGAGACCAAAGGGCTTCCCAGAGCTCCAGCCTCTTGGTCTCTGCTCTCCCAAGTTCCTAAGGCAGCATCGGGCCTTCTGTGTGCTGGAGAGGCGTTAAGGAACTTGGGCAGTGGAATAAGATCCTATCCAAAGCCAACCCAGGAGAGCATCCTGCTTGAGAAACAGGAAACCCAGAATGTGAAGAGCCGGAAGCGAAATGTGGGGCTTGGGAGTCGCCCCAGGAGACCCTCTGACCAGGGCGGAGTGGCTTCTACGGCGGCCGAAGAGTCTGGGGGACGTAAAACCACCAGAAAGATGCTCCAGGAGATCAGGCTGATGTCTCCTGCTGCAACTAACCAAACCCAGTGAAACCCACAGCCCACGTGTGCCCATCCCCACGGCCCCAGTATAGGTGCATGTCAGCCTGCCCTGCGCTCCACCCCTTCCTCCTCCCCGATTTCACAGAGGGCTTAGCACAGCCTGGTTCTCAGCCACCACTGAGGGTCAGGCAGGAGACCAGGCCAGAGTGAGAGACCCACACGCCACCTGGGAGCAGCTCCCCAATGTGGAACCGAGGAGTGCGGGCAACTGCCTGTGACAGCAAGCTTCCCGAGTTTTCTGGGTGTTGGATTTTCCTCTGAATGAAGGATTACTGACTCCTTGCTGGTTAGGAGATTATACCCCCATCCTCAGGGGTAGGTGTGAGGGAGCATGTAAATCCTGCATTCTGGCGGCAAGAGAAAAACACTAATTTTTACATGAACAACATGGGGTTGTTCGGGAGAGCATCTGCTCGCCCTGATTAGAGTCTGAAATGTGGACGGAGTCCTCTTATCTCACCTCCCCCTTTCTCTCCAACGCACGCCATCCTCAGAGTGCTCAGCACTGGTGGGCAGGAGTGTGGACCGGGAAGGAATAGGCAGGTGCCCTTAGCCATTTGCATCCTGGAACCAGAATCCATCAAGACCCATCACGGCCATTTCCAGAAAGCTTGACGTGCTTCTGTGAAGATGCTTTCTTTTCAGCATTCCAGGAGGGCTCCAGCGGGGCCCGCCCAGGCCCACCGGCCGGCACCGGAGCTGGCTCTGAGCATTCCTCTTGTCCTGGGAAGCGCATTCGGGTGCTGGTCATTTGTCAAGCTTCTTGCTTTCGGCTTTGTCTGATGTTTTATCTACTTTTGCAGAAAAGGTCTTTATGCTGTTCTCTGGATTTCCCTTCTGGTAAGCAGAGGGCAGACCCAGAGCTACAGTTGCTAAGTGTTGGTATAAGGGGGCTGTTCAAGACCCAAGCTTAAGTTAAGCATGTTACTTATCTTAGAGATAGTTGTACAGATTGAGGAGAAATCTTAGGACAAAAATAAAACAAATACAAATACTGCCCGCCATCGTTTGTAAATCTAGAAGGAGAAGGAAATGTATTACCAACAGCAGGAAGGAGTGGAATCGGGCAGGGTGATGACTACACATCATTACTAGGTACAGACAGTTCTTGAGGGAGGTGGCACAGATGCCGCAGACCTCCTGGGATTTAGATCCTGCCCACAAGCCCCAGCCTTCCGTACACCAGGAAAGGGCATTGCCTTGTCTGCAGCTTTCCTTTCTAGCCCAAATCTAGAATACTCGGGCATCTTTGAGTTATAGATATGCCAGGCTTCAGTTTTATAGGACACTTCTAGCAGGTGAAGATAAACATTTGAGACACTTATATTCTGGAGGGAACAGGGCCGTAATTTAAAAAGGGATCATCCTTTATGATCATCAGTTTCTTTCAAGTCTTCCTGAAGCGTCTAAGAATGATTGCCTGGCTCTTTATGCTTCCTGTTGTGTGCGTGTGTGTTTGTGTGGGGGTCCACCTAAGAAGAAGGTGGGCACCGGATGGGTCACTGGGGAGAGCCTGTGGGTGTGTGGGTGGGCCGGCCATCCGAGCCCATCTGGTTTGATCCCAAGACACATTCGTTATCCTTGTCCATGGGTTGAACATAGAAGGTACTCCTCAGGTTGGAAGCAGGGACACTTGGTGTGTTCAATAGGGGGCTGAACTTTGTAAGTGGCAGAGGCAGTAGAATTCTAGAAGAAGCTAACACAGCACAGCGGGGAGCAGGGATGGTGTCTACCACGTAAGCATGTGGCCTCAAGACAGAGGTCATGCTAACCACCTTGGGACGAAAGGGAGGGAACTCAGTGGTGCCTAAGGTGGACTCAGACTCGAGAGCCAGCAGTGCGTGGAAACCTGCAGAGGGGAAGAACGCAGGCTTGGGGTGAGGAGATGGGCGGAGACAGGAGTCACGGTAGGAATGAGACTGCAAGGTTAGACACTGTGTGTGTGTGTGGGTCGGGGGGGGGGGCTGTTCTGGGGCAATAATACCAGGAGTCACAGTGGATGAGAAGTTTGGCAAACAGGCTGTGAATGACTCTGTCCCACTAGATCTGAAACCAAATCATAGAGCCCTTACTTCGGCATCCAATGCCAAGAGGGTAGAGAGACGGGCTGATTTTCAGGACGAGACCATTGACATTTCTAGGAAGGGGACTGAGAATTTAAATGAAAGCCAGGAATTACTACTATACATAATACTTTTGAGCGTCTGGTGCCTGTAATGTCCCTACAGTTTAATTAATTATATTCTCTTCTACTGTATTTTCTGCCCCTGGTACATGAAGGCAATAGTGAGAAGATCCCCCAGAAATTTGGGAACGAGGGAAATGAATGAAAGGAATTTGGATTTCAAAGTTTAACTCTTGGTGGGCAGTCATCTTAAAGAGGCAGCATGACACACAGGCCAGCATGACCGTGGCCATTGAGTCCATCAACATACGTAAAGGAAGAGGATGCTCACTAGAAGCAGGTTGGTTGGCAGCAGTGACGTAGAGCACAGAGATTCATGGAGAAACACACAGCAATGCCCAGCGAAACTACCCCTGGAGCTGGAGCAGTGCCAGTTCTACTGGCAATGCCAATGTGGATACAGACTCAGCGAGCGTTGGCCAACAGACCTCACATATGTAGGCTCATTGGCAAGACCGTCCATTACACATTTGCTTCAATGCTCACTAGAAAACCTTTGCATTAGTCCTTGACTTTCCAAGTAAATATGTCTGTAAGAACAAGGCCCAGCACTGATGAATCTGCAAATTCTGGTTTCTAGGACAGCTATTTCCCACTGCAAATTAATACACTTACATGTTGATTATGATTTGGGTTCCCGTGTATTCTTATTTCAGTGACAGAAAAAGATGTTTATATTAGAATATTTATTATAATGGGTTATATATTTTTATAATTTTAAATGGGTTATACATTTATTTATTAATGTTTAAAATTTAAATTTGTAAACCTCCCTTGTTTCAATTCACAAATTTGTTGAAGGGGCCTTGTTCCTGAGAGGAGGGGGGGCATTCCTGGATTGGGGGCAGCATCTGTTTCCTAGCCCATCAGGTTAGGAGCTACATCTTAGAAGGTGACAAAATTGCCCAGGTGATGGATACTATACCACAGCCTCAAAGCCTCCTCCCAGATAAGTAGCCCCCTCTCCCCCGCAGTATTGACATGTTGACCATCCCTATGTTTTCTGCAAACATTAGCAATAATTCTTTAAACTAGAAAGGAGGGGGCTGGTCATGCTTAATTTGGAGGGAGTAGAATGCAGGGAGAAGCCACTAAGTAGCATGTCTATGTGCAGCGGGCCTGGGAGCAAGGACCCATGTGGCAAACCAGTGTGGACCTTCTGGTTTTCCTTTCTAGATCGATATTAGTCTTAATATCACACTCTTCTAGAATGGCTAACTCTCCGTTGTCCTGGGATTGAGCTCTGTGGGGGACTGACTACTAAAAACTTCCCTTCTCACCCTGGCTAGGTGGCTCAGTTAGTTGGAGCATCATTCCATACACTGGAGGCAATTGATCTATGTTTCTCTCACATTGATGTTTCTCTCTCTCTCTCCTTCCCTGCCCCCCCCCCCCCCACCTCTCACTAAACATCAATAAAAACACATCCTCAGGTGAGGATTAAACAAAACAAAACAACTTCTCTTCTCTCTCTTCCTGTGTCCAGCTTCCTCACGCTTCCTCACTGTCTAGCACTTAAGCTAAAGAATGACTGAGAAATTTCCAGAGGGGTAGGGGGTGGGAGAGTATGAGGAGGGTAAAGGGGGTTAAATATATGGTGATGTAAGGAGGAGGGTGGTGAGCACACAATGCAATCAATATAATGGATTGTGGAATTGTACACCTGAAAATTATATAATGTTAGTAATGTTATCCTAATAAATTCATTAAATTAAGAAAAAGAGAGAAATGGACAGGAAAAAAATCTTGCCTGTGTCTGGATATCTGCGGTCAATCGGAGGCAGAACTTTGGAGAAATTATCTAAAGAAAGGTGTGAATTTCTAAAGGCTTAATTTGTGCACTTATTAAACCTTTCTCATGGGCTCTGAGAATTACACTCTGGCTACACAACTGGGTTTCAGCGCATTTTATGAACTTCCACAACCTTTTTGCACAGCGTTTGAAATTCTCTCAGAGTGATGTGCCGCATTCTTAGGGTCGTCCATTTTCCATTTCCAGAACTAGGTAACAACGTTTAGGATGTCAGCAAATCCATTTGCTCTTCAGCTAATGGCATAAATGAGAGGCTGCTGTGATGTGTCCGATGAGAGGAAGCAGGGAGGCAGGGCCTGGGCTGGGCAGGGCCTGGGTGATAAGGCAGCAAGCAGCTACCCTTTCACACTTGGCCAAGGGGGCAAGGGGTTGTCAGGAGGGAGGAGATGCATCGGCAAGAAGGGTGGGGGACAGAGAGAGGCAAAAGCCCCGGATGAACTTTACCCGTTAGGGACCTCCTTGGCAGGAAGGAGCTTTCTCCAGACATGGTGTGTGGCCACTGCCTGCAGCTCCCCTCCCGTTTTGGTTGGCTCTACCAGCAGCAATGGCATCCCAGCCAACCCCTGTGACTCCCTGGATGGGATCCTTTGGTTCAGCCATAGTTCATGCATTATTCTCAGAGAGGTTCATAGTCCTAGCGCTCTCATTACAGCGTGTGTGTGTGTGTAACCATAGTATCCTGACCTTTGTTCATTCTGTTTGGAAATAACTCAGGCAACTGGTTCATATTACCAGCTAAATGCTTATGAAATTTCATTTTAAGAGACATAACTGAAGAAGCATAAAAATGTCCAAATTCTCTCATTTAAAAACATCACTACAAGCCAAGACCTTGTATGACAATGTGTAAGTGCACTGTTACAACTGAATTATGAAGATCTCGGAAATAAAGTCTGAGAAGGAAGGATCAGAGAACTTTAATGGGCCTTCCGTACCCTCGATGTGGGAAATTAACACCGAATGGCCGCACTTCTAGGCCTCGCTCTGAAAATATATCAGAGGACAGACAGCGCCATTCTAATGTGAAGAAAATGTACTATATGAGCACTATTAGAAAATTACTCTCATTTAGCATGTTCAAGATTGCCTGGTGCATTAGAAGGTCTAACAAATTTACCAAACAATAATTCTGTTAATGGTTCCTTCTCGTTTCCTACTCCTTTATTTCTCAGTGCCTTATTCAGAGATGTATAAACAGAATCCACGCCCTTGATCAGTTGCCCAAGAGAAACTGATATGTGCTGGGTGTTGGTTACGGGTAGATTCTTTACATTGGTTTGCCTAGGAAAAAACATTACTAATAATGATATCAATCATGATGATGATGATAAACATCTATTCAGCATGTATGGTGCTTTATATGCATCATCTCATTTACTGTTTTAATAGTCATGTGGAATGGAAATGATTACTACCCATTTTTTAGATATGGAAATCGAGATTAAGAAAGGTGAGGTCACTGAGCTAGCAAGCAGTGGAGTCCAGATGCAAATCCAAGACTCAAAGCCTAAGTGTTTAGTGATGTAGGTACCAATTCCAGGGCAAACCCCGGTGAGTGTCAAGAGGCACCATCATTCCCAAACAACTGGTACCCTTGGGTGAATTACAGAACCTCTCTGAGCTTCAATGAAAGTGCTTGTATTAGAAAAACCGTACCTTGTAGGGTTGCTCAGCAGAATAAATGAGATAGCCCTTAGCATAATGCCTGGCACACAGTGAGAACTTAATTAATATTAGACTTTATTTATGTTGTTTTCAAGTCCTTCAATCAACAATTTTAAGACAGACTATTGCTGACTGTTATGGAGGGCAATTAAGTAGAAAGCTCACACGATATATTTTAGACTTCTGGGCCTTGCAGTATGATTGAAATGGCCAGCTGTGATGTTATTAGCTGCTGAGGCCAGTGGATAGAATCCGGGCTAAGCAAAATACACCAGTGAGTGTTACTGAGGGTCCTCACTCTGATATTCATGGGGTGGGCAAGGGAGATGCAGGAGGTGGAGGAGAGAAGAACAGTCGGCGAGAACCTACTACATGCCAGTCACACAGCAAAATAATCCCTTTTGTTACTTTATAAGGATGCTGGAAATAAGACAAGGTCTCTACTTTGCAGGGCTTCTATTATGGCTGAGACATCTTCACTGTAATTTGTAAATGCACAAAATTAAAATTATGTATATTTTTGATAAACAACATTGATATCTGTGCAGCTAGGCAAATCTACAAGGCGATAAAGGCCCAGAAAAGGGTGCTATTTCTTTTTAATGCCAGAAAGTATTGAAAGTGACTAATTTCCCCTCAAATATAAATTATGATTATTATTATTTTATAGGCTGGGATCCCTTAGCTGTCCCCTAGGGTCATATATAGCATCTGGGCCCAAGTGCTTTAGTCCTTCGACAATCTGGTATAATCTATATACATTTGAAATATATGTTCCTTAATTTATGATTCCAACCAAAAAATGAAGTAAGTTTCATGGTGCGAATGCTGCTGTTCAGTCCCTTGAAGAGAAAGGGAGTTTTCCAGGGACATTTGCTGGGCACGCCTAAGACAGAGAGGTACGTAACAATAGAATCCTCGGCCGCCTCCTGACCAGGCGGTTCTACCTCCAACATCAAAGCTGCCGCATTAAAATTTAATTTGAATTTAAAATCCCTGACAGGGACCAACACTGGGGAAGCAGGGGTTAACCATGGAGATAATGAGGCTGCTGCTGCCACCGCTGATTCTGTTGACAGTATTGTATCACCTAATGAATGTGGCGATATAAATCTTGATGAGGGGCAGGCTGGAGTCTCCAGAAAGGTAATGATAAGGAGGAGGGGCCAGAGCCCATGCTGCCGATAAAGAGGAAAACCAATAAAATGCCACAGCGCAGGAGGGGCAGGCTGAGGCGGGGCCTGCGAAGAGGCCCGCTTGATGCAGGTTGCCCCGTGTCCCACCAGGCGCTTTCTAGGGACTGCCCTGCGTGCAGGGGCTGAAGGAAGCGAAAGAAAGGGGATGGGACGTATTCTGTGCTTCTCAGTCAGCTCTCCACAGGCCCAGCAAAGTGCAGAATTAGGACAGTTACCAACAACAATTGGGGGTAATCTAATCTCTTTCTGAAAAGTGGCAGAAGAAAACAGATTTCACAGATCTTAATGATCCGTTTCATCGTCTGAAACTTCTGCTTTATTTTGAATATAATATACTATCATGAATTGCTCTGCCTTTTTTTTCAGTTTACGAGTTTGGTGTGATTCCTTTGCTACTGTCCCTTCCCAAATATGTTCCAAGGGCCGCTGGGTAAGACAAAGGACTCCTCCAACCGCCTCGCTGTGGAAAACAGGCCTCCAGAGGCCATCACGGAGGCAAGGCCGGCGTGTTCTGAATAGCACGTGAGCACTTGCACAGACCCTCTGGACTGGTGTGCAGAGCACCGAGGAACAAAGGTGACCTCAGTGTGACCTGCACCTGCTCTGGGCCTCAGGCATGGAGCTCGGACAGCCGTGAGTTCCCGGCTTTTATAGACCAATGGTCCAGACTTTCCCAGTCCAGGACGAGGAGAACTGGGAAGAGTCCAACACACGCACACTGGAGCCGAACATGACTCCGAGGTGCAGAAGCTAACCACAGAGCGAGAGATCTGGTGAGACAGACCTGCATTGCGCTGGGCGGCGGCAGACTGGTGGACCTTCCTCCAATGCCAGAACTCAGGAAGGAGGTTTCTGATTGGAAAAAAACAAACCCCTAACACGTGGCAGCATCTTGAAGGAGCCACCTGTCTTTCTCTAGGAGCCTCAAATCTGATTGTGTATGAGTCACCCGGATACATTTTCAAAATCTAGATTGTTGGGCCCCTTCCCCAGAGAGGCTGGTTTATGAGGACGTGGGCGGGTGTGGCCGGGACAGACAAGCACCTTTGTCTTTCCTTGTTGGTATTCTTTTTAATTCCAAGGGGTGACTATCATGTACTACTGATTGAGGAAACGTCTTAGGTAAAAGCCGGGAGCAAATAAGAGAGAAAAAGTGGGAAATCATACTTTTTCACAGCTCAGAGCAGGGTTTCTCAACCTTGGCTGTGTTGACATTTCAGACCGGATCATTCTTTGCTGTGAGGGGCTTCCTGTGCATTGTACGGTGTTCAGCAGCATCCCTGGCCTCTACCCTCTGCTAAATGCCAGGAGCATGACCCAGTCACGACAATAAAAAATGTCTCCAGACATTCCCAAGTGCCCCCTGGATAGGGGTGGGAGTGCAAAGTTGCCCCCAGTTGAGGGAGACTGGCTTAGAGAGAATTAGAGGCCTTGCAGCTTGGGCATCTTAAGAGGTCTGGGTATTGAGTGACAGAAGAATCATTGCCAAGTCTCCCGTGGCTTATTGCAATAAGCCAGTCTTTCACTTTGTGATTATAATCCCTGGAAAGAAATTTTACTCCAGCCACTTCTGTTTTACTTGTTACAAGAAACACTCTTCTAAGATGGGGGGTGGCTCTGAAGAGAATCCTACAATTTGCATCAACCTTTCTCATAGCTTTAGCTTCCTCTGCCACACCCCCTCATTTGCATAGGAGCCAATATGAAACCAAACAGGTACCAAAGCTGGACAAAGTCCACACCCCAACACGTGCCGTGCACCAGCCCTGTATGGGAATACCCTCTCCTCATTCCAGTTGGTGTTGAGCAGAAAATGAAAAATACTCTTTTATTAACAAAGGGAGAGTGAGATTAAAAGGACCAGAAAGATGAAAATCCTTCAAGATACATATTAGGAGAAGAAAATTCTCTTTTCTCTCCCTCTCCTTCCTATTTCTCTCATTCCTCTCTTTCTCTCTCATCCCTCATCCCTCTCCTCTCTTGCTTTCCCTCTCACCCCTTCCACCGGATCTCTTTTCCCCTTCTCTCTGAGTTTGTTCGACTGCCTGGCTGGGAGCCTTACAGAAACTTCTCTCAAGAGCAGGCCTATTGAGCCTCACTCTCAAATTGCCCCCAGAGCCCACTGGATATTCCTTCAGATGTCTAACAAGCGTTGAACACAACTGAGGTTTAGAGAGACGCAGAAATCAATACTGCGGCTTCCACCAGTCACGCTGAGGGATTAGTTGTCCCAAGGAAAAGCGCAGACAGTTGAATAAGGGAATCATGACTCCGAATACCCTAACAGGTTTATGAACTAGAAAGCAGCCTCTGGCCTTGATAACCTCCAGTTGGCCAGGAGAAAAGGGAGACTGTGAAAACATTCACTTAGCTTTCTCCCCCTCTGCATTAATGAGGTCAAGCGTCGGACCTCCGGGGTTCAGCAGTGGTTCTCATAGGAACGACTGCTCAGGCCAGTGGGCAAGGATGGCCATCTGAGCAGTGGCGTTCAGAGGCTCAGAGCGTCCTCCTGGATGTGGGGAAACTAGCGTCACATCCCTCAGGACAGAGCTTGCACAAAAGCTAGATCTGGAAGTCAAGTAGGAAACTAACAGTGCCTTGTACTGCCTGCTGTGAGCAGGCAGCGATAAACAGTGTCCGGGCTTACATTTTAAAAATCATGGTTGGGGAGATCAACAGAATATGTGAATGGAATATGGGGAGCCTCTACATGGGAAGGATCCTTTTTTTAAATATTTTTTTAATTGATTTCAAGAGAGGAAGGGAGAGGGGGAGAGTGAGAAACATCCATGATGAGAGAGAATCATTGATCAGCTGCCTCCTGCATACCCCACACTGGGCATTGAGCCCACAACCTGGGCATGTGCCCTGACCAGGAATCAAACCATGACCTTCTGGTTCATGAGTTGATGCTCAACCACTGAGCCATACCAGCCAGGCTATGGGAAGGATTCTGAAGGAGCAAAAAAAAAAAAAAAATCAATGGATAAATTTTTCTCTACTTTGATAAGAATGTAACTAGAGGAGGCGCACCTCACTGAGCTTAAGAACTTCTGCAGTTCACATTCTAGAGGCCAACCCTAGGACCAAAGTGGATATCCCATCGCCTCATGCACATGGGACATGTGGGTGGGAGGAAAATTTACAAACAGGTGGAGTCAAAAATCTAAATGATGTCAGTTTCAACAGAGAGAGAGTCACTTTTCAACTGGACCTATAGGCTTGAGTGAAGTGAAGAATTAAGGCCATTATCTGTATAATTCAAACCCAAACCTACCTTTCTGTGAATTTATAGGACAATTTAGGTCCTAGCTGAATAATTCAGAAAAAGATAATCACCTCAATTATTTAGATGACCATCTCGTCCCTATATATATTCCATCTCTCTAACTCAGAGGTGGGAAGTTGACAGCAATTAAATCTCTTACCCACAGCGCCCACAGGAGGCCCTGGATTTAGGCTGTAAATGTGCTGCCCCCAAAATATGATCAGTAGAAACTGACCCAGATGAGCAAATTTATGTAGAAGACACTTGTCCTGAATCAGTTAGTGGCGCTCACCCACTTTGGATTGAGGTTCCAAAACTCTAGACTCAGGACAAGCCATGGAAATCATCTCCTTATGGCCCATGTGCTCCTGGCCCTGTATGGACATCACTGATGGGGAGAGCAGGACTCAGCGCCCTTCTCGGGCAGCCCTTCATCCGTCTCAGCCTCACTGTGCTTCCAAATGAGCCTCATTTCTGGGCTGTGTCCGGGTGGAGGGCGTGGACTGGGGATTGGTGCATCCGAGGCTGATCTGCGAGCAGCACGGGGATGACAATTTGCATGGGGCTGATGGACAGCCTGAGACACCTGATCACGTCGGCAGCGGTCAAGGGCAGAGCAGTCCCTCCCCTGGGTGACTCCAGGACAATGGGGAGGTCATCATGGCTGGCCTGGCCTTGGCTGTTTCTGTCTGGGTGGCACTTCCAGGTCCCCATGTGTCTGTGTGTTTGGACGCATGTGGCTTTATGTGTACAGACGCAGGGTGTCTGCCGTGTCGAGGCTGGTGGGTTCAGATTTCCTTTGTGTGAACATCAATCCTCCTGGTCCCATCCCCCATTCCTTCCCTGCACATTAACCTAAAGTATGAGCGCATGCTCGGGGCTTGCCGGTGCTGGCTGCTCCTGTGCCCGCAGCATCCCTGCCCCCTTCCTCCGGCCTCTTATCTAAAGCAGCGTGTCACTGCAATTTTATGGTCCACATTACAGACTCAAGCCCTCCTTTGAACCAATCAAACAGCACTGAATATGTTAAGGGAATCCAGGCTTTCTGGAAGGAGCCTGCGTCCTGAGCCGCGCCGCCTGACCTCTCTGAGAGCAGACCCCATAAATCTGCCTCACGTGATGGGAGATGGGCTTTTCAGGATCTCTCCGGGTGCTTTGAGGTAGCACTTCTATGAACTCCTTGCCACGATAAATAATGCTACCTGCAATACGTCTCGGCGAGTGTGTCAGCAGCCGCTGTCCTGCCATGAATTTTTATTCTCGTGCGTCTGGAAGATAGATTCCAGATTCAGCATTTCCCCGCACTTAGTGTCAGATCTCTTTACCCCCTTGCCCCGGCAGGATGACAGAGACCACAAATAAAATAAAATAAAAAAAAATTTAAAGTAGCCCAGGCAAAATGGCCCAGGCCCAGTGGGAAGGAGCCATACTCACCCCACGGCTGCAGAGGGTGCAACCTGGTGACCTGCAGTGAGCTGGGGGGGCGGGGGGGGGCAGCGAGGAATAAGCCGGGCAATTCCGAGTCCTCAAGGGGAAGCATTTCTCCTGGAGGGGAGGAGGTGGCTGGAGAGAGGGCTTTCCTATCAGGGAAGCTGTTGGATGAGGGGAAAGCCCATTTTGAGTCAATAATCCATCATAAGGGAGAGCAGCAAAAATCCGCGTCAAACATCAGTTAGGTGGTCATTATCCTGGTCCATTCTAGGCAACTGGTCCATGCAAAGAGGACAATGGACTCTGACATACCCAGAGATGACATCCACGAGGAGCGGCTGTGGCCAGAAAGCTAAGGATGAGGAAGAAAGACACAACTGGAGCTGTGGGAGAACAGTCAGCTGATTCCCAAGTGTCACTGACTCGACCTCTCTGTCTTCCTGTTCTCTCTCTCTCTCTCTCTCTCTCTCTCTCTCTCTCTCTCTCTCATAAACATCCAAATAGCTTCAAAAATGGTGGTAGTGTGAATAGTCACCCTTAATACATTAATAATTCTAATTTCCCCAAATAGAATTCCCCATGATCTCATTTGGAGAAATGGCAAAAGACCATATTTGAGACTCCTTGTGAGTATAATATTTGTGTCAGCTTACTTCTGGGCACAGCAGTGATAGGCCACTACCCCCCCGCCCCCCACACACAAAAGGTATCAGATTGTTTATGCAGAATGTTGACTTGAGTGGTGGCCTCCTAAATAATGTCCTCCCTTGAGTCAATGCCCCATGCTCATCTCTAGCCTCCCAAAGCTGTGTGATGGATTTCTCGGCTTGTACAATACCAAGAGAACAATGGATACCTTCGCTGATTAAGTTGCCAATGGCCAACTGGTAAGAGGGACCACGGGTTCACTGGGCATATCCCAGTTCCTCCCTAACACAACAAGAACAGCAAGGTCACAAAATTGTCAACCTACATGGAGGGGCCAACAAGGTCATGGACAAATGCATTTTTATGGGAAATTAAAGTTTCTTGTGGTTAACACAATCTTTGAAGTAATATATGAGGAAGCTCATCATATATCCCAACATGTTTAAATAAAATAGCTGAGACTATAGCAGACCTTGTCAGTCAAGTCATCTGAGGCCAAATATGATCACTCATTTGTAAACTGGGCTTTCTGCCTGCTGAATACCTTTCAAACACAGAAGCTCTCTCCTAATTGCCTGGGTTGACCTATATTTAGAAACCTGAAATGTGCTGGTGTAGTGGAGAAGCCAGAAAAATGTTGGAGTTAATCACTAAATCAATCTGGGCTGACCCCAAGGGGACAGGGAGCTCTGAAGGTTGTTGGTCAAGGAGCTTTTGGAGGCTGGACTTAAAAGAACTCTCCTGTTTCTCTGCAGCTGGAAAATCTGCTTCTTTCTGCAGAACAGATTCTCGGAACCGAAGTGGCCTGCTCCAGGACAGCCACTGAGGCAAGGTGACCTTCATGTTTCTGTGTGCTCTCTGAGCTCCTCTGCCTCACAATGACAGGGGGTAGGTACCACGGAGGGACAGACGGGAGCAATATGCTCATTCTCCAGTGAAACAAGACCTTCCTCCCCGCCCCCCTCCCCCCCCCCCCCCCCCCCGCCCCACCTTGGCCATCTTTCCTCCTCTTACAGCATCTTTTTGGTTTCTTAGTATTCTGGGTTGTTAAAGTTCATAGTTGACACTTTTCTTAAACATTTTTACCCATAACATGAAAAGGATAATTCCCTTAAAGCTCTCTGAGTTTGAAATATGGGGGGTGGCGGGGGTGGGGGGGGGAGTGGCAAAAAGTATTGGGCAATATTTGCAGTTAAAATGAACTGTGGGATAACATTTGGAAATAGGTACTAGGTACCTATTGGTTAATTATTACCTTCACAGGAACACCAGACAGGAAGTTTAGAAAGGTCCTTGATTCTATAGAATCAGAATTCACCCACAATTCACCAGCTCCCATGATTCCTGCAAACTGTGCTAGAAGGGGACTTGGCAAACAGCTAAAGGGGTAGTGCTTTGAACTATTACAGACAGTTACCAATCATTTGATTCCTACAGAAAATACTTGTCAGACAGATGAGTGATGGAAAAATCTGGTACCTTTTTTGAGATCTAAGTGTGGATCCCTAGCTCGTTAATTTTAAGGTTAAATTACGATAGCTGAATGACACAAACATATATTTTGAATACCTGCCTAGAATTTTATAGAACTAAGCTACAAAATGTGAAAGTTAAGTAATGTTGGAATAGAAGAAATGACACATTTTTGTTACTATTTATTGAATATTTACAGACTCATTTTTGGGAAGATATGCAAGTATAAGGCATCTTGCCTTTAGTAAATTTATACTGTAATTGTTGTGATGGGACTAAGTTACTAAAACAATTAGAAATACATAAGGATCTAAGTGAAGTGCCAAAGGACATGCTATGATATGATACAGATCACACAATAAAGATGAAAGTTTAGAGAAGCAGAATATCAATGAGAGGCTCGAAGCTTCCTGTGGGTAAGGTCTGTGTGAAAAGCAGGAAGGGCAGCAGAGCCGCCTCCAAGGGGATTGTGGAAAGTCAAGGTTGCTGATCTGGAGAGGAACCAGTTAGAGGAACCACTTGATTAGCAGGAAGTGAAGACACTGACAGTTATTTTTAAACAGAGTAGTATCTAATGGGAACATATTTTGGCAAACGAGGGAAGGTGTTCCAGATCCTCAAGCGTATGGCCCCAGGAACCGGGAGATAACACACCCTAAGAGAAGGGGGACCTGTTCCCGTAAGACAATAGTACTTAAGAGAGAAGCAAGATGATTGTGAGGACAGCGGCCATCTCCTGCCCCTGTCCCCAAGGGACTGAGACCTGCGAGGAGCAGGAAAGCAGTAATCAATCAAAAGAGACAAAACTCACCAAGAGGGCTTGTTGTTAAAATTCTGTGATTCTTTGGGGAGCACAAACAGTATGCTTTGGGGCTTTTTCTAAAAGAGACCGTGGCAAAAGCATTTGTAGGTTGGGATGGTGGTGATGGTGGAATTCTACCCTGTCAGGAAGGAGAATTTTTTATTGACATTGTTGGCACATAATAAAAAGGAGACCAATATTTAGTTGGTATTATTATTGCTTTTAAGTGCTCTACTGACAAGGCATTTCCTTACCCTCTGCTCCTCCATCCCACCCCCCTGGGCACTGCTGATGAAGCAGAGGCCAGTGGTTCTCCAATTTTACCCCCAACCCAAGGGAGATTTAGCAATGTCTGGAGATATTTTTGGTTGTTACACCTCAGGGGTTGGGAATGTGCTACTGACATCAAGTAGGTCAGGGCCAGGGATGCTGTTAAATGTCCTGCAAAGCACAGGACAGCCCCTACAACAAAAAATTATTCAGCCCAAAATGTCAATAGCGATGAGGTTAAGAAAACTTGATATAGACAACGATGCCCACTCACGCATTATTTTTAACAGCAAAATCTTGGAAATAATATTCACCTTAACAATGGAGGAATGGTTAGATAAATTATTAAATATCCCTATGTCTGTAGGATGTACATTGCAGCCAAGTTTTCAGATATAATTTAATGATGTAGGAAATTGCTCACAGTATAATAGCAAATGTGAAAAATCCAAACTGCATATACAACAAATGCGCGCGCGCACACACACACATACACATACACACACACACACACACACACACACACACACTATACACAATGCAAGAAACAAGAATGGGAAGAAGTCACCAAAATGCCAACAACGGCTATCTCTTGATGGTGAGAAATAAATAACATTTCTTCTTTGCTTTTCAGCTTTCTGCATTTCCTAAACACCTTGAAATAAACACAAATTAATTTTCTAATAAAAATATAATAACGGCTCTGTCAACATAGCTCAGTAGTCTGAAACATAGGCCAAACTTAACAAGATGAAATACAACCGGTGAGACATTTACTTATAGGCTCAAAGCTTCAAGCGTCAACGGCAAGAGGAGGATAGTCTTGCTTGTGACCAGTCAATGTATAAAGGATGTGAATCAATAGAAGGTCAGAATAAAACAGAAGAGACCAGATGGGGTTGCTAAAAGAATCACTGCGAACTCAGGGTACCTTAATAAAATATGATCATACTACGATGAGGTAGGGAGCAGTCCTCCGTGGTGCAAGCCTGCACATCTGAGTGCTGAACGCCGTCCGTGTGACATGTCGTAGGGTGACCACTGAAAACCTGGAGTAGGTCCAGAGGAGAGAAATCAATGTAGTGAGGGGCTTGGGGATTGTGTTATGTGACAAAAGGGTGAAAGAGCTGGAGATGTTTAGTCTGATGACAAAAAGGCTTAGGAGAGAAGTGAGTGCTATCTTTAAATATTTGGTGGGCTGTCATATGTAAAAGGGACAAATGTGCTGTGCATGGGCCCAGACCACAGAGCTAGCACTAATCACTGATATTAACTGATAACTTATCTTCTTTCACATAATTTCCAAACAAAGAGAGAAAACTCTTCTAAATCTAAGAGTTGTCCAAAAATGGGGTGGCTAACTTGGGAGGGCATATGGTCCCCATCACAGACTTCATGACAGTGTGTCAGGGTTGCGGACCGAGAGCTGACGGAGAGCTGAGAAAATGAGAGGGGAGTGTTGCTGCTAATGCATTCCTGGTGCGTGCTGCTTGAAGCATGAACGGTGCACAGCAGCCAAGAGCCACTGAGCGCTTTCTGTAGGCCAGGGGCCAGGAATGGTGCCAAGAGCTTTACATGCTCTAACTTGTTCCTTACAGCCACTCTGTAAGGAAGGTACTGTTATATATCCACCCAACTCCAGATGAGGAAATGCAGATTGGGGGAAGTGGAGGGCCTTGCCTATGCCAACGGCTAATAAGTGTTACCAGATTCTATAGTCAGGCTAATAATAGTGATTCTCACCATCATACCAATTGTAGTAGCCAACACTCATATACTGTTTACTATGCATCAAACGTAGTTCTAAATGCTATACCTACATCTGCGTTTTAGAGCTGAGTCTTGGAGAGATTGAGCATCTTGTTCATGGCCAGAAATGGGTCACATTTTGTAGTAAACACTTGCAGGGCTTACTAGGTGTCAAACACATTTCTAAAGGTTACACCTATCTAAACTCATTGACTACCACAGCCCTATGAGGCACCTCCTCCTTTTATCCTCACTTTACAGATGGGGAAATGTAGACTTTGGAAGATCATGGTCACAAGCTCATACGTGGTGGAGCTGGGTTTTGAAACCTGCTATATCAGACTCCATAATGGTATCAGTAGCAATGGCACTAAAAATTCTCATTTTCATTGTTATCATTGTCACAGTAGTAATGATATAAACCCTTGACTAGCACAAACTCTGTGTCAGGCAAACAAAACAGCCCTAGGAGGCAGTGTACTGGCCAACTTTATGTGAGCACTTGGAGGGTGGTTTTGGATGAGAGTAACATTTAAATCAGCATACTGTGAGTAAAGCAGATTACCCTCCATAATGTGGGTGGACCTCACCCAATCAGTTGAAGGCCTGAATAGAACAAAAAGACTGGCCTCCCCAGGCAAGAGTGACTTCTCCAGCCGACTGCCTCTGGACTTCACCTGCACCATCAGCTCTCCTAGGTATCCACCTGCTGGCCTGTGGACTGGAGTGGCACTCTTGGCTCTCCTGGGTCTCACACTGCAGATTTTGGACCCATTAGCTTCCATAATCAAGTGAGCCAATTCCTGATATATAATAAACATATACAAATCCTATTGGTTTTGATTCTCTGAAGAACTCCGACTAATGCAGGTAGGTACCCTTACTATATCCATTTTAAAACATGAGGAAACTGAGACTTAGAGACATGAAATGACTTGCCCAAGGTCATGCGACTAATGGCCAAGCCAGAATGGAAACTCTGACCGATGGCTATATCATCAGAGGTCCTGCATGAAATTTCTGGAGCTCTTTGCTCTCTTGACTGCTGCTTATTTTACTGACAAGACAACATGAGCTTAGGTGACTCATGGAGGTAAGCTCTTAAAGCAGTAAAGTTACTGGCTGGAGAGAAAGAATGACGCCTCGGGGCTCCTCCCTCTACCCAAAAGCCGTTTCACTCCTTCCAGACAGCCCCTATCATTTTAGGACATTTTTCAATAGTTGATGGGTCAAAGGCAAGAATTCTCAATACCTTTGTTTCTCTCTCGCTATCATTCCACTCGGTTGAAAAATAATCTACTGAAAACTTCTCATTTTTTCAATAAGTTAGAGGAAACAATATTGTCACCGCCACGCTCCACGCTCATCAGCTATTATGTGTTCTGAATACAGAATATTTAAAATAATTCAACCACATGAAATGTCTTCTCAGTTTCTCCTATCTGGTGCAAACGCAAAAGCATGTGCACCGTTATTTTTTTCCAAAGGTTTTTAAGTCTTCCCTGATTTCAGCAACGCCGGTGATAAGGTTTCTACGTTATAGTTAGGATACTAAACCCTTCACTGAGGGGAAAATCCCTCTTGATAGTCTCAGTTTAAATTTCACTGTTGCCAGATTTCCATTAATACCAGTATCTCTTCGGATCATCCAAAGTGTATTCTCTTTGGGTGACTCATCTTTCACATAATTTCCAAACAAAAGACAATACAGATAAAGCAGCATACACACATGCCAGGGGACCAGGTATTGGAAAAAAAAAAAAGGCATTGAAACAGACCCAAACAGAAACACAATGGTTTTATTATACGAGCCTTCAGCATTAAAGAAGAAAGAAAAAAGCAAGGCTAGCAAAAGAGGGAAGGAAAGCAAAACGAGGAACAAACGCAAAGTGCCTAAGGAAATGGTCTTTTCCTTTACGCATCACCATTCGCTCAAGGAATATTTCCCTATGAGGATGTCATTGCCTGCTCCTTCCCGTTTGCAGTCATGTGTAAGAGAAGCTTTTAAATCCATTTGCAGCCCCCTGGGGAGTTGCAGGGAGGAAGGTGCTGCCACTAAAGAAGGAGATGCTACGCCTGAAAGTCAGAGCTATGGGAGACACAGCCTCTTCACTATCCGAAGGCCCTGCTCAGAGGGGCCCTGCCAGGCCCAGCCTCCGTGAGGACCACGAGCAGCCAGACCACCCACAGTGGCCAGCCCATGGTGAGAGGCTCTCGGAGGACAGTCTCCTCTTTTCTTGGACGTTTGATCCAAAGAAGGTGGATGCCAAGAGGAAAACAAATGTAGGTAGGGGCTTCTAGTCCAACTGAAACCCTCAGTGTTCTGAGACAGCTGTTCTCACCCCAGGGGAAATTTTCTACTGTGAACCTATTCCATCACAGTATAACCCTGAGCATCAGCAAATGTCACTGAAGAAAGCCAAAAAGAATATGGAGAAAAAGAAGAGTTTTAAGCAATAAAATCTAAAGGCAATGAGATCCTGAGCTTTTTATTTAGGCACATGTTGCCTCTTTCTGGCAATCCCAGCTCCTCCATTCCTACCTTCTTATGTCTGTCCACATGCCCTAGCCCCAATGCCCTTTACTTGAGGGTCATTGCCTGCACTGGGTCATCTCTATTGTGTCCAACCCACAATGACCTGTTCTTTATCTGACCTCTGATGATTTATGTAATCTTGACCATTCAACCCAGTACTCAGTAGATGCTATTTGGTGTTCTTCTCAGATGATTCCACGGATAGAGGGTCTTTTCTACCAAGTAATACTCCATGTGCTTTGAAGGAAAGGACTTTGTCATGTACTGATTGGAGAATCCCCACCCCTCGGTAGATGTAGTATTTTGGTGACTGTGATAAATTCTTGCTGATAAACTGCTTAATCTGTATCACCTCCATGCTTGTACGTTCATATAGTGCTACCCATAGGCCTCCACATTCATGCTGCCGCCCCAACCAGTAAATAAAAACACCCAACATGTAATCTTGCATAACAATTATGATCTGGGTGGGGAAAGAAACTGTCTTCGCTAAAGAATCTCTGTTTGTTTTGGGGCTAAAAGAAGGGAAAATCTTGCAAGGATTTCTAGGGCGGTTTTGAGATTGGGCTCTTGGCCCTTCCGTCAGAAGAGCACAGAGCTTTTGTTCCATCTGTAAGAATCATTGTCATAGAAAGAGGAACCTTGAGCCTAGCGGGACCTCCTTTTAATAAACACAGGAGTTGTGAGATGAACAGGTCCAGGGAGATGGGAAGAGGTGATATTGAATTTCATTTCTCAGCTCTATGCTAGGGAACGAAGCATATTCTGAGGGAGAGGGTGCCCGGGAAACAACATGGATGGGGATCTGATGGTTTAACTACTGCTGAGGTTCAGGAAGATCCCCAGGTGAGATTTCCAGGTTTGGGGTTGCTTTTCCTTTAAACAGAAGCTGGGGGGTATTGTTCTGGCTTCAGCATTAATCTTGTTTTCTTTCCTCCTGCACCTGCCCATGCTACCTGGCAGAGTCACAGCTGCTGCCCAGCCCCCTTCCCTCTTCCAAGTTTATTTATTGTGGCTATTTTACCAGCTATTGGCTCAACACACTCCACTCAAATATTCATCATTGAGCTCTCTGGGTAAATCGTATTTAATCAGCACAGGAGAGAAAATAGCATAATTATAGATGCCGGATGCCATTACACTCAGAAGAAATTAAACTCTGTCTCAAGCCGACCAGCGGTTGCTGTGATTGCATCACCACTGGGGTTACGGAGAGGTTAGTGGCCTTTCAGGGCCAGCGCTACCTTGGAGGATGCCTGACCCAGATGAGCCACGAGGAGACACGCCCAAGCGCGCACACATTCTCGGCAACGGAAACTCAGCAAATGGCAGCCAGTAAATTAATCTTTTATTGTTCTGAGAGTGCAATGCATGAGAGCATAATAAAGTGAGGTTCATGCAGGGAGATGTAGAGACAAAAAAATAAATGGGCCCCAAGAATTCCAATCCTAAAAGATGACAGAGGGAATCCCCATTTCCAATCTTCTCCAGGTACTGTCTGCCAACAGCCAGAGGGATACCGACAATGAAAGAAAAGTAGGAAGGAAACCTTTGCAGGGAAGCAAAAGCATCCATCTGGCGCATGTGAGTTCTTCCTGGAAATGTTCCCATCTGTGGAAGGTGTGAAAGAAAAGGCCAAACAAAAACCACGTGAGTCCCACTCCTTACCATAAGCAGACCTGACTTTTCTCACGTGCAAAAGTTTCCAAGTCAGTATTGCTTAACGAGCTATTTTGTGTGGGTAAGTGAATAAGGGGGAAAGTTTAAAACAAACAAACACCCAACAAGAAGACAACATCAGTGCCCTACCTGCTTTCTGCTGCTGAATCGGCCTCCTGGAAAAGGCCAGAACCCTGGGGTCAGCTTCCTTCCAGCCACTCACGCCCGGCCTCTTCCCACACAAATCCAGGAGGGCCATCTGTGTTTGTCCAGATTACAGAATAAGAGTCACCTTTAATTTCATGACAAGGCTTTCTCTGCCCTGGACCTAAACCCTGGGTCAGCAGCCCATCCACCGTGGAGCACTGTTTGTAAAAATTCAAAAATGTCCAAAGATGCAATTAGGCTTTACTTATTACTATTGGGTGACTGTTTTCGCTCTCCTTCCCTCCCTTATTCCTTTTCTTTTGGCTAATAATGCTTCTGAGGTTTGGATAAGTAACTAAGAGGAAGGAGATCTCCTTCTAGTCCATCCTGCTGCTGACAATTAAGAAACCTCAAAGTAATTTTTGAAAATGCCAGCGTCTCATTTAGCAAAAGGATAAATAATAAATGAAGCATAATCACTGTCCTGCGCTGGTGGTAGAGCTTCGCGGTGTCATTAGTAAACTAACGGTATAATATCTTTGTGTCACAGTTTAATTATATCTTGTAATTAGTTTCAGCAATGGATTGCATAGAGTCAGGCCCCCTGAGCTAAACAAAAGGTAATAGAACTTTCAGCGCCCCTGCATAAATCAATTATGAAAGTGTCCTGCGTTATTTGAAGCTTGTTTGCTATAATTTTATGCACAAAGCTAAACTGGTGCTTCTTGCCCCGTGGAGGGCAGGTCACCCACCCAAGCCTTGCCTGCAGCTGGGTTTCGGTGGGGCCCACACGCAGCCTGGGCTGCCGGGGCATTTGTCCCTGCTCGCTCAGCAGTAAGCGTGGAAGGGGCAAGGAGCTGAAGGGGAGGGCAGTTCCAGAGGGTGGGGGGCAGGGACGCACGAGGACCCGAGCAGGTAATAGATGCACCATCTACAAGAGAGCAAGGGATGAAATGGGAAGAGATGTGAGGCCCTGGAAGAAGGATTCTTTATGCTTCCCCGAACAAAGATGAGAAGGTTAGGAGCATCAAAGGCCAAGCAACGCTGATGAATATGGTCAGGCGGACATGACACATGTCCCTTTATCATTTGTCCTTTCAACATCCCCGCTCTCCCCACGCGGTTGGAATTGGAACCGGCATAGGTTACTTGGCAATAGGGATGAGGAAGGAGAATCCACATCTTTAATTGGGTCTAATTCAGATCCTATGGAGCGCAGGAACTGTAAAGGGCTGCGGAGCGTAGTTGAGGGCTTAGCTGTGGTCACCAGGCCCACGCGGGAGAGTTACGGAGTCCCTGCTGGGGGAAGCTAAGAAGAAACTCGGGGGCGGGGGGTTGGTTAAGTCCAAATGCCACCAATACGTGTGATCGTCCCTTTTTTGATCAAACTGCAAGGCATGGCAGAGAGTGGGGGTGGGGTCCACATTCAAAGTCCTCATCAAGTCGTCTTTGAAAGTAACTCTAGTGCCACAGTGGCCTTTCTGTTTATACAACAATTTACAGGTTTAAATGAAAGCCCGCTTGAAAAAGCAGACTGAATCTTCCTATTGTGAACACTTCAGCAAATTTAACAAAAGAAAGAGCCCCGGTGAGGAAGAGAGAGAGAGAGAGGGAGGAAAAAAAAAAAAAAAAAGGTCCAGTCCTCAGACTGGTGTGCAGCAATCTGGCTGGTTGCTATGGTGACGTGATGGCTTGTTCACATGGCAACATACCTTAGGTCCACTATTAAAATGATGAGAGTGAACTCAGTTGCATTAAGGAGAGCATGCTGTATGCTAAAGCAAGTCTTTATCTCCAGAGAGAGCTGGACAGAGACTAGCAACCAGTACAAATGGAGGAGAAAAGGAAGAGGAAGAAAAGGTTGGAGGTCTAGAAGGGAGAAAACCTACAGGGACACAATAACTATGAAAAGAGAGACCCTCAGCTCTATGTCTAAATTGAGGGCCTGAGACTCAGAAAACGGACAATGAGTTTTGTTTGATATGAAATTCATCACCCAACTCGACCCATCAGATGACCCCTTATTTAACAATTACATTCCAAATGAACCTGCGGTACCTTGGATCTGAAACACATCAACAGTGAACCACACCAAACTCATGAGCCGCTGCGATGACAGCCCCGGTACTGCCACTGTGTAAAATACTCAAATAACGAAGAAGGTGGCAAATTACAGAGCATTTATTTATTGAATATAAAAGTCCACTGACAGCCACAGATCCACATCCTATCATATTGGAGCTGGGGAAGCGTTTCCTTTGGAAATGCGGCTTCATGTTTCCTTTAACGTAGTCACAATTTTCCCTCTGCTGACGTTGAAAGGGTAGCGATAATTCTGCAATCTTATCCCAACAACCCTTCCTACCCACCGTTGCTTGATTTCTCTCTGCTGTTTAGCAAGCACTGCTGGGGCGTAAGTAAGAGACAGCCAGGAATTACAGGGCTATATAATCCCACCGTGGGCTCTGAGTGAGATCGTAAACCATGTGTGGGATGCCTGAGTCCTGAAATTCCCGTACCCTCACTTATTCCCCCTCCCCCCCTTCCCAGCATGCTACGGCTGGCTGTGCTTTACTTAAAAATCTCATTACCACAAAGGGAGGGCCTCACAAGCCACAAAGGGCTCTAGCTTTGGATACAAGACACAACAGAAGGTGAGCTTGGCCTTGTCACATTTTTTGATGACAACTGCCTTACAGTCAGAGGGTTCCATTCCCCATGCAGCCACTGATTGGACACCTGCTTTATGCCACTGCTCTGGATGCAGGGGTGCCGGCAGAGGGGACCTGGGTCCTAGGAGTGCTTGTCCAGACAAAGGAGAAGTGACACGGAACTCTGAAACCAGCAGACAGGGCCCAGTCCCAGGACAGAGAGCAAAGCCAAACAGCTCTCGTCAATTTCTCTCTCCACTCTGAATGCCACGCTTCTCCTGAGTCTTAGGCCAAAGACCATTGCTTGCTAATATTTCCTAGGATTCAAGAACATGCTTTGGCTTCCTTATAAATCTATATAAACAAACCCAACGTGAAGAGTCAGGACAGCCAATGTTAACCCTAGACTTTGCAGTAGAACTTGCTTTTGTCACTGGCTAGCTGATGAACTCGCTCAGCCTCAGTTTTCTGATCTGAAAAGTGGGAGCATAACAGTACCTGAATTCCTTGGATTGTTAGAAGAATTAAATGAGGTAATAGTTGTAAAAGAATATGCTTAATCTAGAGCATTTACATTTTATTAATTATTGTCATTTCCTATTGACCTAGCCAGTCTGTGGCAAGCAGTATTCTTTCCACTGCTACTTCAGCAACAGAGAAAAGCATACCTTTCAGATGATAAGCTCCTGAAAATTAGTTCAACAAATCCTTTTTAAAAATCTGTTTTGGAAGACTCTAGCTTGGACATATTTGTTCCAGAACCTTCTTCCCTAGATGCCTCCTGAGAAGCAGTCCTAGCAGGCAGTTCACCCTGTCTTCCTCCGCTAGATGTCTTTCCTTTTGTTTTGTATTTTGACTGACAAAATGCCAGCTTTGTCCCTCTCCCCCGAATGGTGGGTGAGCATCTCCTCATAAGCATGGTAAACTGCTGCAGAAAGAGAAAGAGAAAAGAGAGGGAACCTTCTGGTGCCTATCAACTTTCCATGACAGCTGCACGTGTGTTCCCTCCCGAGGACCAAAATAACTACAAAGTGTATGAAATTGTTAAGCACATAAAAATCCCGGAGGTAGAGGCATGATTTCTCAACCAAAAGGCATCAAAGCCCAGCCCTCGCCGCTCATTTGCTCCCCTGTGCTTGGCCCAGGCAGACCACGTGCACACACACACACACACACACACACACACACACACAGCTCAGAGAGCAAGGGAGGCTGTTGACCTACCCATGGACCAGCCCGATATGCATAACAAAGACATGGAGGTATAGGGGGAGCCCAGGCACAGATAAAATCAGTCGGAAAGCACTGAAAAGAGAGACTTGTTTTTGCAGCTTATGATATACTTTTCACACGTTTAATGGCGAGGCAGCTAGGTTTAAAGAAACGTCCCCATTTCAATGTGCCATAACAGAATAATGAGGCTTGCACCATGTCCTGATCCATGGTTCCACCAGGTAGAATCCTGTGATATTGAAATCTGAATAGGAAATTTTGAAAGGGTTGTCCCTCTGCTGCTGCAGAGCAAGCCCAGGAAAGTGGTGTGGCTTCTTGCCATGTGGGAAGAGTCCCTTTCTGTTTCCAATATTCTCCAACAGCACCTGACTCAGGAAGTGTTTTTAGGAAGAACTACTAGGACATCATAAAATACTGAACTGCTGCTGTGTTCAGGGAGCTCTGCTGGGTGTTCCAACAGTGTAGCCCAGCTGTCTAGACCAGCGGTTGCCAACCTGTGGTCTGTGGACCACTGGTGGTCCGTGAGGTCTGAAAGGTTGGTGACCGCTGGTCTAGACCAGTGGTCGGCAAACTGCGGCTCGCGAGCCACATGTGGCTCTTTGGCCCCTTGAATGTGGCTCTTCCTAAGCCTTAGGAGTACCCTAATTAAGTTAATAACAATGTACCTACCTATATAGTTTAAGTTTAAAAAATTTGGCTCTCAAAAGAAATTTCAATCGTTGTACTGTTGATATTTGTCTCTGTTGACTAATGAGTTTGCTGACCACTGGTCTAGACCATTAGAAGGCCTCTCTCCACACTCATTGGTCCTCTACTAAGATATCTATGAATGTTTGCAGACTCTCATTAGTGCAATTCAAAGTACTAAGAAGCATGAAAAGTTCCTACCTCCAAAGAGTTAATAATTTAGTTGGAAGATAAGACATTCATTTGTGAAAATAATGAGCTACTTAAAAGAGTAAGGCTAGAATTGGTGTTGGTAAGGTATAACCTGTGGGCTCAAACTAGACTATCACCTGTGTTTGTAAATAAAGTATTTTTGAAACATAGCCAGGCCCTTTCATTTACATCTTGTCTTTGGATGCTTTCTTCCTATAATGGCAGAAATTAGCTGTTGGGAGAGAGACTGTATGGCCTGCCTAAAATATTTACCATCTGGTCCTTTACCAAAAGAGTTTGCCAATCTCTGGTCTGGATGATCTAGGTTTAGAAGGGGAGTGATCTTAGTGGCTGGGAATCACTATGAAAGGATTAATGGAAAGGAGGGCTCTTCATAGGGCTCGGCAGGATCTGGACAGACTGAAAGGAGCGGGGAAGGAATACTTGGTGGGGGGAACAGTAAGGGCAAAGATACAGAGGAACAAAAATCAACATTTTTGTTTGAGGAACAGAAGAAGGACCATCTGGATAGAGTGACAGTTTCATTCCAGAGCAGTTGGCAAGGAGGAAGGTCAGAGAGGCAAGAGGCAAGTCAGAGGAAAGGGGGATTCCCAAAGCCAAGGAGGAAGTGGGTTTGTAAGAAGTGAGAGAGTAGAAGAAAAGAGGACCCAGGCCATCATTCAGCAGAATAAGAGTGTGAAAGTCTGAGGAGAAAAAGGAAAATAAAGAGCTGGAGTAGTGAGTGTGGATCACTTGATCAGGAAATTTGACTATAAAATGATGGAGGACACAGGTTGGTAATGTGAGTAAATGGCAAAGTTGAGTGCAGAATTTGCCAGGGTCAGGGAGACTATGTATGTCTTAAGGTAAAAGAGGAAGCAGTGTAGAGAGGGACTGAGGAGTTGGGGAACTAGGAACTAAGGAGGAGTGGAGAGGGGTGGATAAGCTGAGCACTGCTACTGATGTCTCCCTCATGTCACGAAGGGCATCAGCAGAGAGCAATGATTGGCTGCCTGGGGTCAAGAGCATGGGACAGTGAAGACAGGGCCTGTTCAAGAGCTACAAAACCTCCTTAAAGTGTCACAACATCCCTCTGTGGGAGGCCATGCCCACTTGCCTTGAAGACTTCCCTCAGCAGGGATCTACAGCTTGGCTCCAAGTGTGTGGTAGAGGTGATTCAGGTTGATGTTGAACCAAGAGAAAGTCCAATAGAAGGGAACATCTATAACATGAGTGTGAAGGGACTGGAATGGCTGACACAGCATTTGGGTTGGGCAGGGAGCCACGTGTAGCCAGATGACCCCATGGAGCTGGTGGATAGGAGGCAATGAATACTCATGACAGCAATTGAGGCAGAGGGATTCTGAAATTCACTGAGGAATCAGGGCTTGATACTGCTGGAATCTTTATTCCCCCCTAAAGTATCAGTGTTATTCTTAGAGGGCAAGAGGCCCAGGGACCAATTTTTAATCTTGGATAAAGACAGTGGTCTGTTTCCTGCTGTAGGCTTATAGGATTGATCTTTTTTTAAAAATCTATTTTTTATTGATTTCAGAGAGGAAGGGAGAGAGGGAGAGAGAGATAGAAACATCAGTGATGATAGAGAATCATTGGTCAGCTGCTTCCTGCACCCCCCACCCCAATGAGGATCAAGCCCAAAACCCGGGCATGTGCCCTTGACTGTAATTAAACCCATGACCCTTCAGTCTGCAAGCTGACACTCTATCCACTGAGCCAAACTGGCTAGGACTGTAGGATTGATCTTTCAATGTGGTAGGCATTACTAACATTTACCAACATCCATTCTTCTCTATTGCTGGACCCTTGAAAGGCTGTACTTACCCCTTACCTTGAAGTAAGTCATGGCCATATGGCATGATTTGGCCAATGAAATGAGAATGGATGTGACTCATACCACTTCTTGGCTATATAATTTAATTTCCATGTGAGACTCTCTAGAATTCTCTAACCCTGGTGTGGCACTCATGGAAGATGCCTTGTGTTGAAGCAGGGTGGGAGCATGGATTTCTAAGAATGCAAGGCAATAGCCTTGGATTGTTACCTGGACTCTCAATAGGCTTTGGGTGAGGGAGATGTATAGGCTGAATTGTGTTGTCAACATTTATGTGTTGAAACCCTAACACCCTATAACTCAGAGTGTGACTGTACTTGGAGACAAGTCCTTAGAAGAGATGATTAATTTAAAGTGAGGCTGTTAAAGTGAGCCCTAATCCAACATGACTGATCTCCTTATAAGAAAAGGAGATTTGGGCACATAAAGAGACACCAGGGATATGCATGCACAGGGGAAAGACCATGTGAGAAGATAGCCATCTGCAAGCCAAGGAGAGAGGTCTCAGGAGAAACCAAACTTGTTGACACCTTGACCTTTGACATCCAGCCCCCAGAACTGTGAGAAAATAAATTTCTGTTGTTTAAGTCCCCCATAAGTCCTCCTATGTTATTTTCATATGACAGTCATATGAAAATAACATAGGGGACAAACTTTTTTGCTGTTAAGCCACTGAGATATTGGGGTTGCTTGTTATCACAGCACAACCTCACTTAGACTGACCATTATAGTGGGATACTTTAGGTTGGGTGGTAGAAACAGGCTTCCTGAGGAGATGACATTTAATTTTGGAACTGAATGGCAAGCAGGAGTTAGATGTGGGAGATTCTGGAAAAAAAAAACATTCAATGCAGAAGAAACAGATAATACGAAGTCCTGGGTTTGCTTGTGGCAGGAAAGAGAGGTAAAAGCCAAGGCACAGGCCAAGGCCAGATCACACAGAGGTCCTAGGCTAGGTTTGGGAGTGTGGACTCAATTTTATTTGCTGTGGGAAAATTCTATGTGATTTTAAACAAGGAAGCAATGTAATCTGATTCAGTTTTGTTTTAAGACCATTCAGAATGCTGTGCGAGAGAGAATGAGCTGTAGGAGGGAAGAACAGAAACAGGGAGGAGTCCAGGCATGAGATATGAGGATGCCTTAATCTATGATGGAGAGAAGCAGATGGATTTGGGTGTTTTGATTCCAGCACCTCCTTCTTTGAATAGCTATAAATGTTGGAGTTGCAGTGTATTGGCAGTTTCATACTCCTATTTACAGAGTTTATCATGAGAAGATGCCAACATTTTTAGCAGGAAAAAGAATAAGGCCAGTTTTGTGGGAAGATCATGGACAGAATAAGTTTTATGGTAGTTTCCCCAAGGAAATGGAATAAGTCAAGAGGGCCCCAGAGCTTTCTCAGAGCATACTAGAGAAAGAGAGAAGAGAATGGAATGAGAAGGGAATGGAATGATGATGGTGGGTGGGAGGGCACTGCCCTACTGATTTTAGGATGGGTGTGACATCGGCTGATGCTCTCAGCATTATACGCAGTAGGAAAGATTATTGGTAGGAGGTGCAGAAATGAGTGAGGCCTCACCGGAACTGTGTGACATAGGGACCTCTGGTAGGAATTACAGAATTTTTTGGAGCAGGTACCCATAGAGACTGGAAAGGTAAAGTCAGCCTCCAGGTTCTGGGTCGGGGGCAGAGGCTTGTGAAAGTAATCACGCATCCTGTAGTTCTCAGCCCGTTTTGTGACAGAGTGCTTTCAATTATCTCAAGGATGCAACACTCACCCTTCTCTTGATCACTTTTATTCTAAAAATCAAAATCAGACAGGCATAAAATTAACAATTAAAAACTTTTATGTTTTTTAAAGTATAAGTGTGTATTTTTTAATGTTTTTATGGATTTTAGAGAGAGAGAAAGGGAGAGGGGTAGAGAGATAGAAACATTGATGTTTCCATTGATCTGCTGCCTCTTACACACTCCCTACTGTGGATCAAGCCTGCAAACTGGGCATGTGCCTTGACCTGGAATCGATCCAGTGACCTCTTGGTTCATGGGCCAACGCCCAACTACTGAGCCACACCGGCTGGGCTGCTTAGTGCTTTTAGAATTTGCAAATCTCTTTCACGTATATTAGGTCTCATTGGACTCTTCCATGACCTCTCTGACCTCCTGGGTGGAGAATGGGTTATGGGCAGGAAGAAGGAAAAGAGGGCACTTGGAGCAGTCCAGCCTGGAGGCAATATGGTTGTTCAGTCTAGGATGGTGACATGAGGATGGGAAGGAGTAGACAGTTAACTTTAACTAAATTCTCTCAAATTAATTAATTTGTAAGTTTAACAAACATTTATGGGGATTTACTATGGCCCTGAAATGGTGATAGGATTTGAGTCTATTAGGATTGTCTAAAATCTGGTGTGGGAGGCACTGAGAGGGAGAAAGGGAGAGGGGTAGAGAGATAGAAACATTGATGTTTCCATTGATCTGCTGCCTCTTACACACTCCCAGATGTGAAAACAAATAATGATGGCACAATAAGGCAATTTTAACTGAGGTATGAACTAAATGCCCTAGGATCTGGGGTCAGGTCTAAAATTTCCTGGGGATTTCAGAGAGCCTTCCATAGGGGTTTGGGATATCTGAGTAGGGCCTGGGAGGATGAGAAGAGATCTTCCTGGAAGAGAAAGACAGGAGGGCATGCCAGGTGAAGGGAGCAACATATACAGAGTGCATGTGTGACAGAATTAGGGAGTCTGATCCAATACTACAAATGCACAGGAGAGAGGGTGCTGAAGAGGTGAGCTGAGACCATACTGTGAGAACCTTATACAATGATGCTAAGAAGTTGGTGTTTGGCTCTCAAGCACTGGGAGTGCTGGTAGAGTTAGAAGCCTGGGAGAGGCATGGTCTTTTAAAGATGAGGAGGCAGAACTAAGAGGCTAGGCAACATGCTCCTATCTCAGGTCTGCAGTGGTGGGAGCAGTAGTAAAGTACAGGTGGCCTTACTCCTGGCTCAGAGCTCCTCTTACTCACACCCGGCTCCTTAAAATCTCATTGCATTTATACAATGTATGGTTACTTTTTCTATAAGTAATTTTCCATGAAAAGAAGTCCGCAAAATCCAGAATATTGGGACTAGTCAACTATAATCTCTTTCTTTTTTCTTCAATGACACTTCATATTTCCTAACACAGATAAACTATAAAGAATATTATCATACATCCTATGCAAGGGTCATTCAAGAATTTGGGAATCTGGAAGGAATCTGAATGGGAGACAAGAAAAAGTTGAATAATGTATCTCAAGTCCAATAATGGGCTAATGTCCAACAGCAATAAATCCATTCTGAGCTAACATTACAGCTCTCCAGGCAATGCATGGTATGTGCACATGAGTTATAAAGGAATGACGTACTGATACATGTTAAATGTGCATGAACCTTGAAAACATTAAGCTAAGTGAAAGAAGCCAGTAAAGAAAACCACATATATATTGTGCGAAATGTATATAAAATATCTATAGAGACAGAAAGTAGATTAGTGATTGCCAAGGGTTGGGGGAGAGGACTGAATAGAGAGTCACTGCTAATGTATACGGGGTTTCATTTTGAGGTGAAGGAAATATTCTCAACTTAGATTGTGGTAATGATTTCAGAACCATAGCTGATACACTAGACATTCTAGATTATATTCTTTAAATGGGTAAATTGCATGGTTTATAAAATATAATTGGATAAAGTTGTTTAAAAAACACTAAAGAAGTAGTCTTCATTTTGATGTTTCTCACACCTGTTAATTAACCTATTAAATCACCTAATAGCAACCTACCTTGAAGACAATGCAATTGATTACTTTGTGAGACTATATGTTGACATCTTATACAGTTCTCATCATATATTTGTAGTTCAAAAGAACCCGAATGGGACTTAAATAACCACAGGAAAATAAGAAGTCCCACTCCCGAGAAGACCATATGTCACAAAGGCTCTTTTGATGGCTTTGTCTAAATAACACAAAACAGAATATCTGTCTAGAAAGAAGCTGGAACAAATGGGCATGAGTCTTACCTGTAGACACAGTAGTTTTCTGATAAGCCTTTTACTTGTTCTAGAGTTCTGTGAATGCCCTACATTCATCTTATCTACTTGGAACAGGGAGATGCAATCCACGTGATCTGATTTTAAGACCCAAGTAAACTGTTTTCTATGATGATGTCTTACCCATGACTACAATGACTGCTGCCCAATGTTTCAATTACTCCATGCGACCAGGTATGGTCACACATCCCCTAACCTTGTTCCTAACCCTCAAAGAGTCAGTGCTCAACCAAACCATTCTCTTCCAATTCCTCCCCAATATCCCCAGAAGGAGACCTGGGCCCACCATTTTGAAAACACTGATGACCCATTCTCTCTCTCTTTTTTTAAAAAATAGATTTTTATTGAAGGGAGCGGGAGAAAGAGATAGCAACATCAATGATGAGAGAGAATCATTGGTCCGCTGCCTCCTGCATGCCCCACCCTGGGGATCGAGCCTGCAACCCCGGCATGTGCTCTGACCAGTAATTGAACCATGACCTCCTGGTCCATAGGTCAACCACTGAGTCACACCAGCTGGGCACTGATAACCCATTCTTGGAGCAAACTACAGGTCCCTTCTCATATGATAGCAATCTTTACTAAAACACTTCCTTCCAAAGGTGGCACCTGGCAGGTGAAACAATGATGCTCCAAGGAAAACAGTTCTCATCATATATTTGAAAACCCAAAAGAGAAGAACTAGATTCAGCAAGTATCTTGCCTTATGACTTAAGAACACTGCCTTTATGTCAAACTTAGATCTGGCAGTCGGGTATGTCAAGTGTTGAATTGCCCTGAAATGGAATCCTTGCCATTAATTACTATTGCAATCTTACATACTACCCATTTGTGGTTTAACTGAATTTTGTGCACTGTGGACACTTTTCTTTCTGTCATTTGCCCCTGGGGGCTCTGAGGACTCAGATGATCTTGCTGGCATAGAATGTCCCAATCCTCTATGGATTTATAAGATCCAGAGAATGCATTGTGCAAGGACAGAGGGAGCACAGGCACCAGCATTTACCTTTTCTCCCTGGTCATCAAACTCCCAGCTCAGAATGAGGGAGGAACACCAGTTAGAATGCTGAGCCTGTTCTGCCATTCTAATGTCCTTAAAAAAAAAAAAAGGCAGAGTGCCTCAGGGTCTTTTTAACAATGGTGTCTTAATAAATTATTTAAAAAAGAAAATAGAGCCCCAGGCCCATCTGTAGTGCATATTATTATCAATTGAAGGTACCAGATCTTTGAAGGGGAGTAGAGAAGGAGTAGAAATGGAAAAGTGGTGGTTGCATTGTATTCTATTTTAAATCCTTACTGGTACTTGTAGGTAAATCTAGTCAATTATAGGAGACAAGGTATTCCCTGTATTTGGTCAATAAAACACATCACAAGACCATATTCCACAAAACATTAATAGTAGCCACCATTTTTAAGATTCTACAGTGTGTACTATAAATTTGGTGTGGATTCACTCAATACTCACAAAATATTGGTGAGGTAGGTATTATTCTTATCCCATCTCAGAGAGGGAGGGGGGAGGGAGAAGGAGATTCAGAGAAGTTCGTAACTTGCCTAAAGCCACACAGCTGGAAATAAATGAAGCTGGGGTGAGGGTCCAGATGCATCTGAATCCTGGTCGTGACTGTCGCCCATACCCTATCCTGCCTCCCAATGAAATGTACAAGTGAACCACATACAATTAGGCAGGAAATAAGAGGAAACTTACCACAGAATGAAAGGTAAGTGCTCAGAAGAATAAAACGGGTTACTGCTGCAACAGCTGTGCCTTACGAAAATATTCCATTTGTTTCCCTATTGAAATAGACTAATAAAGGGTAGGCTGAAAGCAAACATGAGCAGGCAGATACTTCATCTTCCTGATCTATGCTAAGCCCATCCCAAGTGGACAGTGTGAATCCATGTTGCTTTTCCCTTCTCTCCCTCAGCCAATTAGTACCCTGACGGGCCACTCTGGGCTCCTGGTATTTGCAAAGCTGCTGGAGCTTGTTCTCTTTCTCCTGTTGGTAACAGGTACATGCAGGCATTGCTCCCCTCGCCGCCCCCACTGCATCCTTCCTTCCTGAAATCCACTGCATCAGGAGTTTGCAAGGGAGTGTATAGTTAAAACCTTTTTAAAGGGCAAAAGAGGTTTTGCTCTGCTGTTTTGATTTCCAAATTTAGGGCGACGAACTAGATTCACCTCTGGTGTTTCACTGTGGATTCCACAACTCGTCACACTTTCAGTCAGTGGCTGTGCTTCACACAGGGGGGGGTTTCAGGGATTTTAGGTAGAGTGGGTGGTGTTCATGAAATACCTTCCTACCCTTGCCACCCTCTTGCTTGTGTCGACTATATTTTCGAGATGCACTCAATGATGGAGTTGTTTCTTAGCGTCTTGTGCGCTTAGCCATTTAATTAAAGCAATCCATATTGAATTCATGTCCAGATGCCTTGACCGGCGGAGCCAGATCCTCATTGGCATGCCAGCTGCTCAAAGAGGAAAAGGCCCCTTGCATGCTAATCAGGAGAGGAGGCAGTGATTCATCAGCCCATGATACTGCTCCAGCATCTACAAGCACTTATGACATGTAATTGGTGGTGCATAAGCAAGCCAGGCCACATTAAAAACCCTACAGATAGTCAGAGATAAAAATTAATGACTTTTGCTTTGTGTAATCCTGCATGCATTGGTGGGAAAGGGAGGGGGGTGGGGATTAATGGGCAAATCTAAGTAGGCACCAAGGAACAAAGGCTTTCCCAACCTTGTTTACATATCGAACAATAAAAAACACAAGTGACAAGTTATGGGAAAGGCGAGTGTGAATTTTCGGCACGAGTGAGTTGAAAGACTGCTTGCAGTTTATTATGGATTCCAAATCTCCATATTCATTATTCCAAAACAAACGTCCTCAGTGGGCTCTTCGGGGCAGGGCTAGAGCAGTTGTTATTATTCATCTTTCACTGGGGCTGAGGTTGTCACGATTAGGGCCGGGCTGTGCTCACTCTTCACGGCATGCCCCAGCTACTCAGGGACACAATGCAAACCTTTGACAAGCCCAGAGGAATGTAACAGGGATCAAGTAGGGTCATCCTAAGCAGCCGCTCTAGGAGCAGAAGCACACATTTGGGGCCGGAAGCGGGAAGAGAGAGGAGAGAGTCTTGAGCCACCTACTGATGGGCAAGGAAATAGCCTCTGTGGCCCAGGGGGCGGCTGAGGACTAGGAAGGGACGGAGGAAAGGAAAGTGGAAGCAGTGGATGAACTGGCCTTCCTAATTAACCTGAGCAGGTTATGTAACATGGCTATTGGGGTGATTCAGGCTCGGGTTCATATAGATATTAAAAAGGGGACTGATGACAGGTGTGGTCAAGGGTAAAGCATGTTTGTTAGCAGATAATGCAAAATGGAGGCAAGCAATGCAGGGATGTGTTGGGAGGTAGTTGATTACATTGACTATCACGTGGAGAATGTGAGAGAGACAAATGTCAGTGTTTTGTAGTCAGAAACTGCCTTGGTTGTTACTTAAGGACTTCCTTTAAGGCGCAGACGGCCTGGCTGACTTTTGAAAACAGACTAGGATAGGGAGGAGCTTGCAGGCTCAGGGTAGATTTGGATACGTTCAGGTAATAGGATCACAGAATAAAGGGGTGGTGAGGGTGTGTTGGTGTCGGGGAGGTGGGTCATTATTAAATATTTATGACTGTGATTTGGTGAAGAGGAGAAAGATACTAAAAGACAGAGGCCAAGACAATAGGCTTGGGATACCAGGGCTTTCCCCACTGTCTGGTTTTGTCCCTTCTGCAAGGAAGAGCAGCAGCAAACCCAGACTCATTTGTGCTTCCTTCTTTCTTCCACTTCAGTCCTATTCTGATAAATCCTTATACTTCTCTTCTCTTTGTTTGGTCGGTCACAAACTATCTCAGTCACCCTTGATGGGAAAGCCATGGGCAGCACTTATAGCAAGGGCACTGCCGGAGCAGGAAACGTGAGTGAGAGACGATGGGAAAAATGTGCTCAGCATGCGCCGCCCCCCCCCCCCCCCCCCCCCCCCGCCCGCCGCCCCTGCCCTGTGAGCAGGTCAGTGCTGTGACTCGAACCACCCCTGCCTTCTGCCTGGAGCCCTTTCTTCCTCTGTTGACACAGAATAAAACTGCATCTCGGGTCTGTACAGAGGGCGCATCTATGACTGTGGTTCCATGAATGTCACCACCTACCCAGGAGAAGAGCAGTAACTCTCCAACTTACTCCAGTGGTGAGACTACCTAGAAGTCTTGGCAGAACTGGGGCTGTGGACATAGTGTGTTGGAATGGCAAGCATGTGAGTTCTGCTACGCTTACAGTGATCTGGAGCTTGAGTCTAGTGCAGAGAAAACGTCAAAATGTAGGAACTATATGGGTGGGATTTTAAATCATGATATTTCTATTCAACAACTTCTATCTGCATGATGCCCACAGAAGTGAATGGGGTACAATGTCCCAGATGAAACCAGATGAGAAGCAAAGGAATCAGGATGTGTCTTTGGGGAAGAGCTCATGCTCTGAAGGTAGAAAGAGAAGGGAGACGGGTTAACACAAAGGCAGCGGATCCAGGAGGACACAGTGCGCAGGGCCAGAGGAGGAGAGGAGAGGCTCTGAGGAAGGCAGAGGGACCTGGCAGCCATCAGCTTCACCCCTGCCTGTGCTGAGCTTCCCCCGCACAGGCTAAGAAGCAGGGAGAGGCTGTTGAGTGTGTTGACCTTCGGTGGGGGCAGAGGACAGACTGCAGGGGGTTATGGAGTTGAGGGGATGGTGAGGGAGAAAGGCCGTAAGGGCACAAAACTCATTAACTGTCTCAAATGCTGAGGACAGAGAGAATAGTACATTTAGATGAAATGGCATGAAACACAGTCTCGCCTCCAGGAGACCACTCCAGTTCTCGGAACTGAAGGAAACGGAGCTCGGTGCCCTCACCGCTGTCAACCTCCTGTCCCCTGCAGGCCCAGAGGGTGGCAGAGAGCCATTGTCCTGCCTGCTCCTCAAAGGACCGCCCACGAGTGGCCACTCACAGTCCTGTCCTTTGTGCTCAGAGAGATTAGAAACAAGTTGCTGCCAGCTCAAGAGGCTCCAAGACAGAAGCGAGGGGCAAGTGGCAAGGTTTCAGCGTTGCCGCCAAGTTCGAATCCGGCCCCTCCTCCTCTCAGTCCTATGATCTCCCATTAAATTGGATAAGGGATCCCTTTTCCTCCTTTTCTTTCTCATTCCTTTTCGGAAAATGAATGCTCTCAGAATCTGCTTGACATAAGAACCCCCTTTGTTCCACCCTAATGTTGATGGCTTGTTTTGTTCTTGAGTTTCCCTGCTTCTCACAAAGGAACAAAAAAAAAGCTAAACGAAACTCGGCAGCTCTATTCACAACAAAGTTTAAAACATTTAAAGGTAAATTCAATTAGCAAATGCGGAACCAATTATTATGTGACAAACACCATGGTTTTAAATATCTCAAATGTGATTATTTTTTTCAGGAAATCCAAGAAACACATAATGCATTTCACTTCCCTATGTAAAGTAAGATAAATTTAAGTAAGAAAAGTATGCAAACTATTGTGATAACAGTAATAATAATATTTACCAAGTGTTATGTGCTAGGTCCTGTGTTTTCCCCCAGAAAACAAAGAAATCACACAAATACATGAAGACAAGTTTCTTTTCCCAAAGGCTTCACATTTTCTGGAAATTTTAAAACTCCAAATTTAAAACACACTGGAGTGAATTGGAGGTGTAACAATAAAGTGATAGAGAATTCCACACAGGGCTGTGTGTGTGTGTGTGTGTGTGTATGTGTGTGTGTGTGTATAACTTTTCTGAATCTATCTAATATTGCTAGTAGCAAAGTTTTAGCTGCAGAATATTCTTTTCTCATTTAATTGATGCAGCCATCTATACCTTTATAATTAAAGGGACCCAAACAAACTAAATACAATCCTGACAGCTACATCTACCAATGAAGACTCAAGGTCAGGGTATTGATTACATTTGTTCAGCTAAATTTCACGCACTTACGATAATGCCCATAAATATACCAACAATTTCTCCATTCGATTTTCCCAATAGTTGGGCTCAACAGCATCAACTTTTGCAATTGTCTTGAAATGCCCAGGTCACAGTTCTATAAACTGCACATTACAGGTTCTTTTTCTTCTCACTCAATGCCCAGTCCCGCCTCTAGGTGTTTGCAGCAGGGTCTGTGTTTTAAGTTGTTGCAACAGCTGGAGCTGGAGCTATGCCGATTGACATCCTTACTCTCATTCGTCCCATGGGGTCCACCTGCGTGCATTTGGAGGGGAAGTTGGAGGCAATGGAAGGTGATAGAAAACTGCAACCCAATTCACCTACTAAGCATCAGGGACTGTAGTTACCTTGTGGGTGTGGGTGGTGGCTATCTTATTTAACCGTCCTAACAGATTCTGGGTTCAAATCCTCCCACCACTAAAGCCAAATCCATACTCTACCATCTTGGTGACCGCACCTCCACTATTCTCATGGGTTATTAGCACTTAGCAGGTGTTCAATGGCCAGAATTTCCCATTTCTTTGTAATTCTCCCTGCCCTCCCCTCTGCCCCAAACTTCCACTGCTCCTCCTTAACAGCTCCCTATCCAGTTATAATGTCACCCCAGAAATATTTTAAAGAGGCTCCAAAGGTTCCCCGGCCTTGCCTCCTGTCTCTTACCACTACTTTCTACCACCATCACCTACCCACCTAAGGATCTCTCAAGAATGAGATGTAATTCAGAACTTCCCCTTAAAAGACCACCAGCGCCACACCATTATGTTTTACATGAGTTCACTCGTAGGTCCAAGACTCCAAATTATACATGAACTCCCAGATGCTTGTCCCCCAGGGCTGTGTATTCTCAACCTGATCCAATCTTCTGTTCTCCCCTAACCCCCCAAATCCTTACACTATGTCTTCTGAAACTCCTGGTCGGTTATCACCCAAAGCCACCTGGCCTTTGCTCTGAATGTTTCCTTCACCGTTTGTGTCAGCATTATCCAGAGGTCTCTGCTTCTCCCGCAGTCACCTTAACGGGTGACACTTCTCCCTTCCATAGAGACGGAGGTGGCTGGGTTTCTCCATCACGCCGCAGTGCTGCTGCCAGGCTCCTCTTATTTTCTCCCCCAAACCCTCCTCTGAGGAACAGGCCATCACAGGGTACCACCCAATACTGCTCCTCATTCCAGTCGTGGATCACCTGGCACAGCACCTCTGCCGACTCACGGAATCTTTTCATGCCAGGCTTACTGTCATTGCCTCCCCGCTCTCTGTCACTACTCTTGATGACTTTGATATCCACATGGACAATCCCTCTAACACAGTTGCTTGACCCGCTCCCTTCTAATGAATGCCCTTCTTTCCTATTCCTCTTATATCACCACTGTCATGGTCACACCCCAGTCCTTGTCATTCCCAGCAACTCCATTGCTTTCCTTTTAACCTCTGTCTTCCCATCTCACTCCAGTATCTCAGCTTCAATGAGTCTTCAACTCTGTTGGGGGATCCTGACCCCCTTTCTATGCCCATCACCTGCCTCATGTTTCATATCCCTCATTACTCATTTTAGATTCCAAGATTTATAACTAAAACCACTCCTCCGTGCATATCCCCAGCCTCCTCACAACCCTCCTATATTCCACCATCCTTGCTTGTCAAAACCCCAACTCTGCTAAAACTGAATATTTTTTAACATCCTCACCTGCAGGTGGGCATGAGGATGGAAAGAAAACAACACAGCCAGGTTGACTGATCTCACTTTAAATGTTTGACCACAGTTCTACTCCATAATCTCACTGCACCCACACACTCTCCAAGATGACACCTTCCTATTCCCTACTCTGTCCTTGAACTTCCGGCATCTCCTCCTCTATCCTAACTCTGAGCTTGCCTCTTGCTTCATTAAAAAAAAAGTAGAAACAACAAGAAATTCCTCATTCTTCTACTGCACAATCTGTGAATTTTGCATCTCCAGCCTTTGCTCTGTTTCCCCCATTAAATGGACAAAAAGCCTGAGCTCCTATCTTGGCCTTGTATCCCCATTTGGGCTCTCGATCCCACCCCTTCTCCCCTATTTACTGATTATCATGTTCTCCCTCACTTTGATCATCATTTTCTAAACACAAACATACTGTAAGGTGTCCCTTCTTTAACAATAGCCCTTCTTAGACTAACCTCCACCCCAATAATCACCATTCTGTTTTCCTGTTCCTCTTTATTCAAATGTCCTAAAAAGAGTGGTCTATGTTTTCTGTTTCCATTCCTTAACTTCTGTTCCTTCCTCAGACCCCTGCGCCCACCCCTCCCCCCAACACACACACACACACACACACACACACACACACACACACACACACTACACTACTGAAACTGCCTGGCAAGGTCACCGACATCTCCTTCTTGCTAATTTTCTTGTCAATTCTCCGTCCTCATCTTATGTGACCTCGTGGCAGCATTGACACAGCTGGTCATCCCCTCTTCTCTGAAATGTTTCTTTGCTTCCTGGTCCCCACACTCTCCTTTTCTCCTCTCTTACTAGCCTCTCCTTCCCAGTCTCCTTTTCTTGTTTTTCCTTCCCTTTGTTACCTGTAAACACTGATCAGTCCTCACGCTCCTCCTTGACTTTACCTACTCTGCTCACTAATGTCTTATTCAGATGTAGTGCTTTAAATGCATCCATACCCTGGTGACTCCCACATTTAGACCTCCAGCCTCAACTACTTTGAACTCCCATACCCTACTGACTGCTCATTCTCTTTACTTTGGTATCTTTTGGGGCATGTCGAACTTCTCAAATCCAAATCAGAAACCTTGGTTCTCTATGCAAAGTCTGCTGCTTCCTCTGACTTAGAAATGACAGTCATCCTTTATTCCACTCTTCCCTTACAACCTGTGTCTAATTCCTTTGGCTCTAATGTCAAAGTTATTCAGAATCTTACTATTCCTCACCACCCTACCACATCAGTTCTCTTCCTTTCTTATATCCCTATACAGTCAATTCTCCATATAGGAGCCAGGTACACTTTAAAAGGTCATCTCTCCTAACTCCAAACCCAGCATGCTCAGAATAAAACCAAACTCCTTGTCACGACATGCTCCTGCCCTGTCCCTCCATCATGTGTTTTAGGAATTTCCCCACTTCTCTGATTCACTCTGGCCATCCTGGCCTTATATATCCAGGACCTCAAATACTCCAGGCTTGCACCTACCTCACGGCCTCTGTACTTGCTGTTCTTTCTCCCTGAGACTCCTTTCCTCTGGGCCTTCCCATGCTCCCTCCATGACATAATTCAGATTTCTGCTCCAATGTCACCTTCTCCTCAAGCCCTTCCCTGATTATCCTTTGGTAACACACTTTTCTCACCCTCCCCACTTCTTTTACCTTGAATAATGTTTCCTTATAGTGCTTACTCTCTCTACTATCACATTATATATTAATTTACTATCTATCTCTTTGCATTAAACACATGCACCTATCTTGTTCTCTGCTGTGCCTCCAGCTCCAGGAACATTGCTCATCTCACAGTTGGTGCTCAATAAATACTTGTGGAATCAATGAATTAATGACTAGATGGGGTTCATTGGGAAACTTCCAGTTCTCCTGAACTGGCACCATTGAGATTTTTAGTCAGCCGTCTCTCCTTTGTCTTTACTTTGAATCTGCCACAATCCCTAGGGTCTGTTCCATTTCTGGAATGGCCATCAATTCCATCCTTTCTATCAACTACCACATCTATGTTTCAGGCCCTCATGTGCAGAGCCCCTAAATAGTCTTCTCAACCACAGTGTCTCCTGTCTCCAGCCCACCTTCACACTCCTGCCAGAATTATCCTCCTGAAACATGGCTTTGTTCTTAGAGCTTCCCCAACCAGAAGGCTGGGCACATTATAGGGACTTAACAAATATTTCATTCAGGAGTAATTAAATGAACCTCATTAAATAAAAGTCAAATTATTCATCGTCAACTTGGTCTCCCATATAGGACCTCTTACCCTGTCTAGATTAGTCTATCAGTTCCACCACCAGTCTGCAGTATCCCCAAACGTGATGTGCTAGATTGTGTCATGTGCACTTGCCAGTGCAACCTCTTTGACCCACAAACAGTCATTTCATATGGCTCAATTCAATACGAGTTTTTGCCTCTGTAATTATGTTTAAGCCATTATTATATGCCAGATTATCTTCTTGGACCATTCAAATTATTCTAGAGAGTCTGATTTGGTACTCTTCCCATTCCCTCCTTCAGTAGTGAGTGAACTCTTGGAGGGCAGGATCTTGTCTGATTCACCACTGATTCCTTCTCTGGTTCTACTATAATCCTTTTCACAGAGCAGTTGCTCACCAAATATTTGTTGGAGAGACTTTAATAGTGATTAATTGTCTTAAGCAAATAATCTTATAACAAAGCTTTCCAAAATCTACAACTATTTCTTTAAAAAATCAGCTAGTTCTTAAGCATAGATTTTTTTAACTAGACATTTTGCTATCACACCAATAGTAGGAACAAAAATTCATTTGGGGTGGGGGAGGAGGGCTACTTTTCCAACCTTGTGAGATATAGCAACTCCTCAACCATGATGAGTAGGTGGTACACGGGGATGTTTCTCCTGGCCTCTCTGACATCTTTAAGACGTGAACTGACCTACAAGGGCTCACAACCTCGGATATTCCACAGATAAAGCCTCCATTCTGAGCATCAGCAGCTACATCATTTGCTTTAAACAACAGATGAAGGAAGGAAAGCAGCTGATGCTTCAGATGATGATTATGATGACAAAAATGATAATGGCATTTACATGATTCTGCAGTGCTTGACAAACTCAGCAAATTACTTGTAAAGTCGGCAGTCAGGGCTGTCAGTGAGAGAGAGTCACCTCTGGGCCAGGAAGCAGCAGCCACATTTGCATAAAAGGAGGGAGCTCATAGCACCTGACAACTCAGAGGGAGGTATGCAGAGAGCCCTACGCTCACAGGAGCTCACAGAGGGAAGACGTGCGCTGTGGTAATGTAGACTGAAGTAGACACAGGCAGGGACTTCCTGAGGTCAAGAGTCTGAGTGAAAGGACAGGTGCTCATAAGAAATGAAACAGCATGGTGTTGGTGCCTGAATATACATACAGATGACCAGAATAAAACAGAAAGTCTGGGCAGACCCACACATTTAGTCTATCCTAAATATAAAAGTGGCATTGATGGGTTCAGATGATTAGTAAGTGGTACTAGGATAACTGAGTAACCAGTTAGTAAAATTAGGAAAGTCAGACCTATACCTCCAACCGCACTCAAGAATATACTCTGTAATGGGTCAGAAAGGTATGTGAAGAAATGAACCCTACAAATACTGGAAGAAAACATGGGTGAATTTCTGGGTGTGGAGAAAGGATTTCTAACTTGAATCAATATCCAGAGACAATAGAAGATTGATAAGTATGACTACATAAAAATTTTAAAAGCTTGCATTAAAAATGCTATAAGCAAAATCAAAAGAAAGGGGGAACAGGTTTGTAATATAGATCACAGATCAAAGGCTAATTTTTGCAATATACAAACAGCTCTTAACATTTAGAGATAAAAATCATTAGCCAAATAAAAAAAAAAGTCAAAGAACATGAACACATAATTTGAAAAAAAAATAGCCTTTACACACAAGAAAAAGTTCACCTTCACACAGAATACGTGAAAAACAAATTCAAACTATACTGAAAATTCTGGCAGTTCCTCAAACAATTAAACATAGAGTGTCCATATGGCCTAGCAGTTCCATTCCTAGGTATCTAACCCAAGAGAAATAAAAACAAATTTTCAAACACAAAACAACATACAAATGTTTATAGCAGGATTTTTCTTAATAGTCAAATGGTGCAAATAACCCAAATGACCATCAACAGATAAATGGATAAACAAAATGGAATATAATTTGGCCATACAATGAAATACTATTTGGTCATAAAAAATAAATGAAGTTCTAATACATGCCACAACATGGATGAACCTTAAAAACAACCCAAATGAAAGAAGCCAGTCACAAAAGGCCACAAACTGTAGGACATCACTTACATGAAATGTCTAAAACAGGCAAATCTATAGGCAGAAAGTAGATTAATGGTTGCTTAGGGCTGGGGGATAGGGAGATAGAAGAGTGACAGCTAAAGGTACTGGGTTTCTAAAGTTAATATGATGACGGTTGCAGGTATCTGTGCACTTGAATTGGGTGAGCTGAATAGGTGGGGCAAAGTAGGCTTATAGTTGTGAGTACTCGAAACACAGAGTTTTTTCTTGTATTATTATTTATTAATTATGGTATTATTTCCCATGCAGACAACTATAAGCCTACTTTTGCCCCAACCTGCATGGTATGTGAACTAAATCTCAATAAAGCTGTTTTTAAAAACAACATTAAAATATTATTTTTCACCTATCAGACTGGCAAATACTATATGTTTATATACCTAATGACCCAGCAGTCTCATTTCTAAAAATTTACCCTGAAGATACCTGTCTGACTATACTAAAATACATATATACTCAAAGTCAAATCTTCTCCTGTCACCATATATGGGCACATGGTGCAATATACAGATCTTGTAACATAGAAATCTACACCTGAAACCTATATGTTCATGTTGATTAATGTCGCCCCAACAAATTTAATAAAAAATAAAATAAGATACATATGGACAAGGTTATATACTGAAGCATTGTTTTTAATTACAAGATATTGGAAACGATCTCAATGTCCACAAATAGAAGACTGATCGGATAAACTATGGTACAATCACACAATGCAGAACTATTCAGCTAAAAAAAAGCCCTACGAGCTGATAGGGAGTGACTTTCAGGATGTACTGTTAAGAGAATAAAACCAAGTGCAAAGATCATTTATAGCATGTTTTCTTTTCTATAAGAAAGAAGAGGAAATAAACTACCTATGACTTTACTTATTTTAGCAAAAAGAAACATTGAGAAAACCAGAAATGAATGAGATTAGTTACTTGCAAGGAGTGGGCCGGTGGGCACAGGGGGGCAGATGACTCTTCTCTGAATAAACTTTTTAATTTAGTTTTGACTTACTAAAACAAAACAAAACAAAACAAAAAAGAACAACTCCACAAGGATGTGGAGAAAGCCCCTAAGAGAAATAAATGACTCAAACCGCATTTCAAATGAATACATAACCACACTGAACAAAGGTTGAAGGGAGAACTCCTCCAAGTAACTTTTGAAGATGGTGTTTTGGCTACACACCCTCAGGCTAAAGACAAAAGGAGCATGGACAGACATTGAACTCTGGTTAATAGTTTTGTTTCTTGCAGTGGTGTACATGAACATTTCAAAAACGACTGTGTATTTTAGGACTGAGCAAAGAATAAATATACTGAAAAAAATGGGAGCTGGATGCCTCACTATTGAAGAAATCGGTTTTCTTTTTTTCAAATATACAAAAGAGGGAACCCTGGAATGCTATTGGACTGGAATTGAAAGTATCAGTGTGTTCTAAAAGTAGACACAGACCCTGGCTCTCTTCATTGAGGGCCTAGAAAATACGACACCCCAGTAACCTTCATGCCCAGAACTGAATGCCCAGATGTTTCTCCACAAAACCATTCAGGAGCCCTTAGAGCAGTGGTTCTCAACCTTGGCTGCACATTAGAATCACCTGGGAATCTTTTTAAAATCCTGATTTCTGGGCCTCATCCTCCAGAAATTCTGTTTCTTTGTTACTAATGTTGTGGCCCCAACCCATAACAAAAAAACAGAATTTCTGGAGGATGAGGCCCAGAAATCAGGATTTTAAAAAGATTCCCAGGTGATTCTAATTTGCAGCCAAGGTTGAGAACCACTGCCTTAGAGAGATAGCTGATCACAGGGCAGATAAGGTACAAGATGAGCTTGAACATCTTGTTCCAGAATGTGCTCAATAAAGGAAAAGGACATGTCCACAGAACCGAAAGGACTCCCACCGCTGAACTCTGGCACAATCTGAATATGAATATGAATAGTGGTAGCAATGGGTTACTACCCATTGAATAATATAACAATTCATGAGTTCATACTGATATAAATGAATAAATAGATAAATGTGGAGTAGGGAAGGCTCTTCATTGCAGTAGAATTGAACTAATACATGTAGAAAAATGATGAAGTTAGAAAAATCACTATTTGGCAAATTACAGATTCAGGCAAGAATCACCAACGGATGCTAAAATGAGTGGGTGAAAGTTTGATGAGAACTGGAGAGTCACACAGTCTCACAGCATCTCCCCGCAAATTTCTTATTAATCACAAAGGGAAAAAATAGCACAACAGTGAGGAAACCTGATCCACGCCACCTTGGCCAACTAATCAAAGACAATGTCACCAATAATGGCACCAGCCCGACTTCGGGTCCCTCCGGCTGGATATACCAAGGAAGACACAACATTACTTCTGGGGTGTTTCCGCCAAAAATTCATCACCCAGATCTAATCACGAGGAAACATCAGACAAACCAAAATCAAGTAACCTTCTACAAAATAAATGGCCCGCACTCTTCAAAAAATGTCAAGGTTAAATAAAGAAAAAGATCAGGTGAAGACAGAGAATGACTGAGCAACTATTCTAGTTCAAAAGGGACAAAAGAGACGTGACAACTAAAGGGACATGTTCCCGCGTAAAGCATGTCTTTGGAGAAGGGACACAATTTGAAATGGGGCTTCAGAGTTCATTCATGACATTGTATCCACGTTCAACTTCCTAATTTTGATAACTGCACTGTGATTACATAAAACACGGCCCCTCTTTTTAGGAAATAAACATGGCAGTGTTTAGGGATAAAGGGGCACAACGCCAGCAATTTGTTGGGAAAAATTGCATACATATAGCAGGAGCCACATCTCAATGTAAACATTTCTGCAGAAACCTGGGTCCCTCAGGTCTTTTGTTTTCGATGCTGGACAGACTTGCCATTATTCCCTGTCTTGGCTGTGGACTTACTCAGCCCCACTCTTAGGGGAAAGGGTGTGAATGTGATCTGTTTGAAATAAAAAAAAAATCCTGTTCCCAGTTAATAGCGTTTTTTTATAGCCCTAGATTTAAATCCTTTTAATTTAAAGAAAAGTATATTATCCAATTAGACCCAGCTATCTTCAAATATGCTGTTAATCTGAGAGTGCAAGTCCCCCAAGCTGCTCTGAAGCTGCCACATCCTCAGCGACGCCAGCTCAGGGCCGGGCCACTCTTCAGGGCACAGACGTGCCACAGCCTCAGCGGTGACGGGGATTTGGAACATCTTGGCACTGACCATAAAAAAGCCCCAGGATTCTCTACTGAGCTCCCCCTGTGCTGCGTTATTCCTTGGGGAGCCCTTCTGGCCTGGGGTGAAGGCGCTGTACCTCCCTCTGGGGTTCTCTCACCCTACTTCCATTCCCTGTAGCTCAGGGGCCCTGCAGCACAGAGGGGCCTGCTGATCTCAGTGATGGACCGTCTGCCTGCCTTTCTGCACCCTTCCCAGCCTTCAGGTAAACATCTGTGCCTCACAGGCCACTGTCACCTGCTTTGAAAATCTCACATACCTATGATCCTCTGGATTCTCTCCCCATCAGCAGCCTTGCAGCCTTGCCCTTGCTGGAGGCACAGGCTCCCTGCTTCGGGGTGGGGGGAGGGAGTGGGGGTTTCAGAAGAGAGCAGGAAGCTTCCGATTCCTCTGCCAAGCCCGGAGCTACTGAGGCAGAGGGAGGCCACTGATTGGCTGAACAGCTATGGAAAGAGACAAAGCCATGGAACCCAGGCCCCTGCTTATCAGGAGCCTCAGACACTGGAAATGGGGAGGGCAGCCCAGCAGAGACTCACAGCTTCCAGAGCCCGAGGCAGTGATAGGAGCCTCTCTTCCTCCTCTCCTGCAGGTAAGCACCTACTACTACCAGTACAATAACAATGATTTAAAACAATAATTATTATTTTGTTTAAGAGCGAGGATGACAATGATGATTACTACAATGAACCTCATACTCATAAACTGTAAGGAGATACAGTGGAATGAAACAGAAGCTCAGAAGGGTGACGTAACTAGCATAAAGTCACATGGCTGTTAGATGCAGGAATCCGGTTTCCAATCTGAGTCTTTGGGATGCCAGAGTGACACAGAAGAGAGCCACTCAAATACATGACTGCTCTTTCAGATGACGGCAGAGCCTGAGTTCCCCAGCTGAATATGCAATTCACGACATTCCAAACAAACTCCTCCCATCCTGCATCCCACATCAGCAGCAAGACAACCGCACACACGCCTCCCTCCTGGGGCAACTTCAGCCCCAAGGGAACCACCTCCTTTCCTTGACTTGACTCCCTTCTCCTCTCCAGGCCTTGATGCCCAGAACCGGGTATTCCTGCAACATGTAATGGCCTTGGAGGACTCAGAACATGTGGGTACATCAGCATCCGCTCCGTGTGGGAGCTCCGAGTCTGACTGTTCCTCACACATACCCTCCCTACCCAGCGGTGTCTGTGCCATCATCACTCTTCTCAGAGGCAGGTGCCAGCAACCAGGTTTACTGGGGGAGAGGGAAAAGGGGAGGGGGGAGGGGGAAGGGGAGGGGGAGGGGAAGCAGAGAGAGAAACTCATCTACAGGTGTCTGCGCCAACTTGGAGCTACCGGTGGTATTTAAGCATGGCTGCTGCGGTAAAACATGTGCCCTGAGAGCAATCTCTATATATCTGTTACAGGAGTTAATTTCATCTGTTTTACAGAAATATTTACCAAGGGTGAATGATGGAGGCAGGCAGCTGTGGCTGCATCCACTGTAACCATATGGCTTATTTACAACCAGGGCTCCGTGGTGCAGATAGCTCAAAGAGGATTAAATTATACTTTGTAGATTAAAGTCTCAAACACTATAAAACTCATAAGCCTTTGTATGCTAAGCAAGAACTTTGACTCCCGTCAGGTTTTAAGCTGATATTGTGCACACACAGAAAAAGGGGGAAAACTTTTGATATTTAAGCATTTTCTTAAAAAGCTGGCAGAGTATCCAGCTTGTTCCTGGGGCAGTTGACTGGTTAAGGGTAGGGGGGACAGCTTCACAGACACCTTTCAAAGATCCAGTGTGGCTGGCTTCATTCTCATCATAAACAAGGCCTCTCCTCTGTTTACTAATCTCCTTGAATTTGGGCTGGCAGCCTGCTTACAAGAAAACTGTCCCCAACCTGCCAAAGCCCGGGTTTATTTTCTGCTGGCGGTCAAGGCAGACCCCATGTAATTACATCCTGAGCACTTAACTACAAGTTTACTTGAAGTTGGTTAAGAAACAGGCCCTGAGAAGCTCAGTGTTGCCCCATTCTTTCACGCACTGGGATCAGCTCAGTAAGCCTTCCTGCAATGGGTTCATCGACCAGCTCTCTGGAAGGGTCCTTCACCCTCGGGATGTGTCACCCCCCTTCTGCCCCAGCGCCAGCCCGCAGCCCTAGCCTCCATCCTCTTCAGACCCTGAAAGAATTCGGTTCCATTTAGCCTTCTCCTTGATCTTTAAAGTTTCGCTCTCGGTCACCTTCCACTTGAAGCCGCGTTTGATGTTTCCGTGAGCGTTTCTACTGATGGGATTCACCCAGAGAGCTTTGTCGCTGACTTTGAGAGTCTGGCCTTCAGAGGACGGACTGATCTTTGCGGGTGTTATTTTCTGCACACAGTGCAATTAGCCACACAAGCCAAATTGGCACAAGCAATGCGCTCAAATCTCTTCTCATTCAACCCTTGGTGCTCATTGGGAGGCTCTTGGGGGGGCCCACATTCCCAGTGAAGGATGGGAAAATTTCTGTGGCTGACCAGCCCGCACTGAGGCAAGTGTGGAGCGTGGCCCTGCCAAGTCAGCTGCCAGAAATTCAGGGGCTTCTCATTCGTCGATGCGTGGCTGATGTGTGTGTGCAGGGAATCAGGAATCTTCTCCTACAGTAAGGTTGTCTTGGTGGAGAAGCAATGACTTCCTTAAAACATTATGGGGAAAGATAGATGATTAAAAATATGGTGCAAGAATGGGGATGGTTTCACAATCCTATCAGGACCTTGTTTTCTTGACCTTCCTTTGGGGGCAACAATAACAGAGATCAAAGCAGAACACATTCCTAGAGAGTATTTGGGAACTTTTCCCAGCAGGAATCCACTAAGCTTGTTTCCAGGGCTCCCCAGTGCCTCTGCATCTTCGTTCTGCCACAGGATGGCATGAACATCTTAAAATCTGAAAAGGATGCAGGGAAGGTCTACGGAGGCTCTACTGTCATTGCTGCGAACGCACCTGCTTGGGCTTCCCGCAGGAGGTCTTTACACACCCTTGCCTGGACTCACCCCCCTGGAGTCACCTCCCTGGAGTCGCCCTGGAATCCTGACACCTGATCTAACTGATCAGAAGAATTACCTCGAGCCAGGTGCATACTCATCACCATCGCCCAGGGTCTGTGAGGCCCTGTATAGTGGTTAGTGCTGCTGTGTAGGAGATATGACTAGCACAATGCTAATAAAAGGTGATTGCCTCATAGATTTCACTCATAGGATCTTGTCTCATTTTCACAATCATTTCAAGAGATACGGAGTACAGATGTTATCAATCAGTTTTGTATGTGAGAAAGCTTGGGTACAGAGAGAATTATCTCTTTTCCTACATATTTCCTCTCCCCCTCCCTTTTTCTTCTCTCCTTTCCTCCCTCTCTCTTCCCTTCCTTTCTTCTATCCCTCCTTCCCTCCCTTTCTTCCTTTCTTCCTATTTTTTCTCCCCGTCCTTCCTTGCTTCTTTTCAGCCTTCCTGCCTTCCTCTCTCCTCCTTGTCTCCACTTTCCCTCCCCTTCTCTCACCTCCTTTCTCTTCTCCTCCCCTAACATTTCAGTGGATCGTTGAGAGCTCAGGCCGGATCTCTACCCATGGCTTCTGTCTTCCCAGATGCTCATCTCAGAAACCATGTTGCCTTTCTCTACACAGAAAAGTCTACTTTCTCTTAAGCAAAACAGTTAGAAGGAGATGCTGAGTCTCCATCGGCCCAGACTCCAATTACAGGGCCCTACAGTGAGCTATGCTGATATCACATCTGATTTATTCAAAACCTTCCTTTACCCTGATGATCTCCTTCTCCATCCGGGACAAGCATATCTGCTCTTTCTGGGTGAAGGAGCAGCCTGATTATAGCTTCATTAGAAAACGGGGCCGCTCGCTCTTGCAGTCTAATTGGTTGACAGGGTTTGGGATACGGAAATGTAAATCACTGACAGTGCGCGAGGCCCTACTTTCATCACAGAGAAACCCTCAGCTGTCAAAGTGAGTGGATATGTGGAGCGGTTAATTCCATGTGTCATTAAAGGAACCATAATTACGGCAATAAGTCTTTCCTGGATTCTTTCAAGAAGTGTGCGCAGCATTCCCTGGGCCTTTCAATGTCTTCTTGACACCCTGTGCCCCTCTGGGTGTGGTGGCAGCTGTTGCAGCGCCAAGTAGCGCAGACTCAACCAAGGGAGTGGGCCCCATGCGGGCTTCTCAGGCTTCTCATGGGCACTCTCCTCCGTCCTCATTCCTCCTGCATCCCAGCTGCCCCATCCAGGGCCTCCTGCTCCAAGGGCCTGGCGGCAGCCCTACACCCCCACTCAAGGACTTGGGTTGGTGAGCAGGTTTGAGAGTTTTCAGACCAATGAGTGTGCCCTGGGGGTCATTCCTTTGGGAGGAATCGTGTGTTTGAAGGGAAGTCTGTGTTATCTCTTGGTTTGTGTTCTGCCCCCCTGGAAAGTGACTCGCAGACCAGCCAACCAGGAACTCCTCAAGAACATACGGGCCAGTTCCCCTGGATCCCAACCCACTCACTGCTCCAACCAGTGACCTGAAAAACGCAGGTGTCAGCATCAGATGACCCTCCCCACGCAGGGAAGGGAAGTGACACCGGTGGCATTAAGCGTTACCTGTCCGAGAATACATAAGGATGGCAAGTTAAACAGTAATCACGAGGTAACCATCTCAGACAGATAGAAAGAGAGGGGAAAAACCCAAGAGTAGCTATCTTTAAAGAGAACAAGCAGATCTGAGTAATCCAATTTAGGGGAGATAAGAGCCTGCTGCTAGTACTGTCCTTTAACTGGACAAACGCTTTCGTTCAAGTGTCAACCCCAATCCGGAAGAGGTCACCGCACTGGGCCTGCTGCCTAATATACTCCTGAATTGGCTGAGTGGCTTTCCGAACAAACACACTGGTCCAACAGAATTGATTTTCAGCAGGCCGTATTGGTCCCTAACGTAATTACCTGGTAGTGAGTCAGTTCACGGCAGCCCCTGCATTGACGCTGCTGGTCAGCCCTGGTGGGTATGGCCAGCACCGAGGCGCCCTCCCCAAATTCCACTTGGGAAACCTTTTTTTATCCCAGCTTCTCTTCTCCCCCAGTCCTAAATAATTTAACGGGCATGGGGATTTTACACGCTCCATCGTACATGGACCCTGTCTTGCTCCTGTTGATGGGGAGCTGAGGAGACACTGGTTTCACGTGCCAATGAATATCAAGTCCTGGCTGTATGATAGGTGAATTCAATTTACAATAAAGAATCAAATGGAATCTATTTAAAACACTGCCAGGCTTAACCTCTTCCCTTCTCTGGCTTCTTGGCAACATGGTTTGACTTACTGCCGTGTGTCAGGCCAGCGAGGGACAGTCCGTGGAGTGACCTCCAGCACAGTGTGCTCCGCCCAAAGAATCTCACTCAGATCACACTGGGGCCAGGATCTAGTTCACCAGCTTCCAGTGGAATATGAAAAAATCCTCTCACCCTGAATGGGTCGCCGAAGCAGGGAGGCCTGGTGCATGCAGTATCCCTGCCAGGGTACTCAAATAAAACACCTTCTCCCTGGCTGCGGCGATAGTGGCTAGCTCAAAAGACCACACGTTTTCTTTCCACTCATCATTTTCTCATGTCTTGAGAAACGTATTTTTCCCAATCTGGAGAACTACAGTACTGCTACCATCTATCTTATCCATATCTCTTTAGTCCATGCCTCTAGCTCACAGAGAGGGCAGGGATGGGGTCTAAGGCAGCGGTCGCCAACATGTGGTCCGTGAGGTCTGAAAGGTTGGCGACCGCTGGTCTAAGGTGTCCTCGGTCACCTAGCACCTGGAGCACTGTATAGTCTAAAGTAGTGATCAGCAATTATTTGTGGAGTCCCATTCACAGACCTATAATGATGAAGGGACCACCCAACAGCTGTGTGAAGTTGGGCAATAGCTTAACCTCTCTGTGCCTGTGTTTCTTCATCTAAACCATGGTGTGTGTGTGTGTGTGTGTGTGGTGGGGGGGGGATGATACTAGCACCTGCTGCATCAGGTGGTTAAAAAGATAAGTGGAGTTAATATTTGCCAAGCTTCTGGTCTGGCATCTATAAAAGTGTTAAATAAAGGACACGATCTTAGGGGGTGGTACAAGGAGAGTACAATAGCATCGACCTGCCTGAATCTTTTCCTCATCTGGGACCTCATCTGCTATAAAATCCACAGCCTGCTAATCAGTGAGAAGCGCTATCCAGCCCGACCTCCCTAAACTGTCTGGGGTCAGGGCAACGGTTCCCAGCCTGTGCATGTGCCTGAGCTTGGCTGTTTTCCTCGAAGCTCAGTGGTTTGGTGGGGGGGCAAGGCTGTGGTGGTGGTGGCCATGGCCATCGGGGAACTCGATCATCCAAATTCTCAAGAAACCCTGTTCAATCAAAATGAACCTGCTGGGTGGGGCCTCTGCTCTGGGAAATGGTAAAGCAGAGTCTGCGGGAGACAAGAAACATTCTCATTCACTTCAAACACTGGAACCACCCAGGGGCTCATCTCACCCAGGCCATCGTGGTGCTCACCTACATCAGAGTGCTCCTGGCAGGAGTGGGACTGTGGAAACCACTGAGGACCCGCACCCATTGACTGGCTTCCTCAGGACGGACCAGCATCCAGCTTGGCTCAAGTCACCTATGGAAACTCACATTCACTACACTGTTTCCAGAGGAATCCACTCTAACACCTAATTGTTATCTATAATAATAAAAGCATAATATGCTAATTAGACCTTCTAGACAACCTTCCGGATGAAGCTGGGGCTGCGAGGGAAGCCCAGGTCCTGGGTGCCTGCTGGTGGCCAGAGGGAAGCTGGTGCCAGCAGCCGGGGGACGGAAGGCCTACTCTTGCATGCATTTCGTGCATTGGGCCTCTAGTTAGTAATAAAGATAAGGTGCTGGCCGGTCACTATGTTAAGGGCTCTCCTTACAGGAGTTCATGTCATCTGACATGTCACATGACTGTCATTTCATATAAGGAAACTGAGGCGTGAGGAGGGTCAAGAGCATGGCCAAGATCACAGGATTAGCGCCTTGAGCCAGCTCAAGGCCACTCACCCATCCTGAGCCTTTGCTGGGAGGAAATGGATGGAAACACTGCATTTTACAAAATACTACTAATGCTGTTATTAGAGACACAACTTACAGTGAAAAAAAGGGGAGAAAAAGAGGCAGGAGGAGAAAGAGAGGAAGAAAAGAGGCTGAGGATAAAGGACAGGAGGAAACAGAAAACATTACTAATACTTAACATTATTATCTTATTTGTCAAATAAATCCCGTTTGCTATAATCACAGGTAACATTTATAGAAAACATAAAATGTTCCAGGCAGGGAACTGTCTAAATGTTTCACATTCAGTTATTTCATTTAATATTCATAACGAAACAATTGGTTACTACTGTGAGACTCATTCATAGAGAAGGAAACTGAGACCTGGAGAGGTTCTAACTCAAGAAGTTCAGGGCCAAAATCTAACCGGAGGAAGCCAGCGGGACCTAGCAAGTAAAAACGCAGGACAGCAGGTTAAATTTGAATTTCAAAGAAACACCAAACCATTTGGGACGTACTTATACTAAAGCAACAAATAATTTAGGACATACTTATACTAAAAAAATTACTTGTGTATCTGGAATTCGCATTGAACTAGGCATCCTGTGTTTTATCTGGCAACCCTACACTGAGGCATTATTAGGTTGTCTTGGGTCTTTATAGTTCTAAGCTGGCAGAAACTTTTCATTGAAGGTCCCAAGGATATTCATGCGGTCAGATTCTCCGGGCATCTGTACAGATGCCAGCAGGATCCACATTCTTGACTGGCTTCAAATGTGAGTTTCAAGTGCCTGAGGGGAATCTCAGGGGTGCACAATGACCATTTCGGTGCTTCGGGGCACACACGGGGTCCTCACGTCACAGGGCTCCCTTCCACACCCTGGTCACCTGCTGACTTCCACCCCGACTTCCTGCCTCTTTCTCAGCTCTGTGTCTGCTTGCAATCAAGACTTTTCTGCCCCAAACAGGATGCCAAGGCTTTCTCCACTTCACGTGTGCACAGCTGCCTGGCAGATAAAGACAGCGCCGGCGTCCACCCTTCCCCTGCCTGTCCTTCCTCTAAACTATTCCTGAATAGGGTCAGCTTCTGGCTGTATGTTTCAGTCTCTAATTAGCAGATTCCAATTCATCACCCTGAGTATCTCCTGGCATCAGCCCCGAGATTCCCCCCTCTCGCCTGGTGAATCGGTCTTCATTTAAAACCCTCTCTCTTAGCCCTAAATGGAAATCAATTCTGCAAGTTTAGCAAATAGTTAATTACTCCACAAAGGGGATTGATTGGCCTTTGATCACCAGAAAGCTCTGCAGTGCTATTAGTCTCTTTCATCTGTGATTAAACCACAGAGAGAAAGAAACAAAAACTAAATTAGGCTTCTCCTGTTATCCTACAAATATTTAATGACGGGCTAATCTCCTAGAGGTGTGTTCAGGGGATACGCGTTCCATCAGGAGCCGGCTTCCATTCAACCTTGAATCCAGGTTCCATCTTTGTGGAGAGCACGGCAAAGAACTTGACAGAGGAACAGCGCTGGGCTCAAAGAAACCCTTTGTAGGACACTCTCTTGTCTGCCTTTTCTTCTCTCTTCTTCTAATGTATGTTTTAATGCAGATAAAGATTTCCCCAGTGGACTCCAAGCATGAATAATAATAATAAAAAGGAAATCTGGCTTTAAAAATTCCATTTGAGTTTTGCTCACTTTCTGGCCAGAACCAGACAGTGCCCCACTGATTCACGGTTGATGGGAGCCCTTCTCTCTCCCGAGTGCCAGACACCTTCGCTTGGTGCAGATACCTCTTCCAAACAGGGGTGCTGAATAGCAGGGCAGGAGCTGGGGTGCTCTGTTTTATCCAGTAGACAACGTGGATGTGCCCAGAAATTTATACCTTTAAAAAGGCACTGTGTGTCCATTTGATACAATCCTACATAGTAAAACCCTAATATGCAGATCGACTGAACGGTAGAATGACACAGGAGCTTCCCCCGGCCCATAGGCCCTGACTGGCGGCAGTGGGGGCAGGGCCGGCAAGCAGGCAGCACCAGGCCAGCCAAGGCGGGTGCCAGTGGGGGCCCCCTGATCAACCCGCTGGTTGCCCCGCAGATTGGCCCTGATCGCGGGCCAGGCCTAGGGACCCTATCGAATTTCGTGCACTGGGCCTCTAGTAGTCCCATAAGGCACATAGGAAAATGGAGGCACGGCAGGGAGTAAAGAGCGAGGATGTTGGAGTAGGGCAGCGATGGCGAACCTTTTGAGCTCGGCGTGTCAGCATTTTGAAAAACCCTAACTTAACTCTGGTGCCGTGTCACATACAGAAATTTTTTGATATTTGCAACCATAGTAAAACAAAGTCTTATATTTTTGATATTTATTTTATATATTTAAATTCCATTTAACAAAGAAAAATCAACCAAAAAAATGAGTTCGCGTGTCACCTCTGACATGCGTGTCATAGGTTCGCCATCACTGGAGTAGGGCAAAGCTGAGTTAATGGGTGGTGACCTTGGGCAAGATGTTTAGCATCTCAGACTTCTGTACAGATGGCTGATAACGTCTACTCTATAGGGCCTTTGTGCTGTGCCAGGGACAGTGCCTGACACATAATAGATTTATTAAATGTTAAGTACGCTCCTCTCTCTCTCAGGTCCAGGCAGCTAGTTACTGAGAGAGCCGACCTTAGAGCCGCTGTCCTTGCCAAGTCCAGTAGATTTTCTCCTTCATATTCACATGGCCTCTCTAGCAATCTTTCTGTTCCATGGTTGCCATTCTGCTTAAGATCTACCTTAGAGATTTCTGAAATAACATCAAGGCAGCAGAATAAAAGCTGAGGGTATAGCCCAGAATAGATACAACCAAGGGGCAGATTAGTTTTTACTTGAACGGGCCCTTACTGAATGGTGAGTTTTCCCCTGATAACCAATCAGATAAACTAGTTTGGCCTTCAGAAGCAAACACGATATAGTGCCTAGTGGATTGTGTTTCAATCTGGTACTTTGGGCTTGAAGAGACAGTTTGTATATGCTTTTTATCACCCTCATTTGTCCTTCCTAAATACGCATGTACATCCCTAGAGGTCATTCTGAGGTTTTCCTCTTCATAATTTTACCAGACAAACCCTGCTAATTGGGCTGACCCAGAGCAAGAAGGTGATGTTGGCCAAGCCAGTCCTCTGTACGACCCGTTCCACCTCTCTCCTCAGCTTGTCTCCACGGCGGAGTCAGGACCCCTCGCAGCAGTGACACGCTCCTCGCTCTATAGTATAAAGACCAATGGCCTCAGCACCGATGACCTGGTGGGAGTCCCGGCTCTGACATTTACAAGCTGAATGAGCTTGGACAACACAGTGGCAACACTAACAAGTTTAATTAACATTTGTTGAGCACCTTCATGTGTCAAGGACTGAGCTAGCATATCTGTGAGGATGAAATGGGCTAATTATATGGAAGTCTTTCAGCTGTGATCATTACACTAGGTGTGGTTAAGTCCCGTGCCTGTCCTCAGTACACGTTACACATGAAGGCTGCTGGCTGCAAACACCTGTGACCCCCTCCCGGGGGCTTTCTCTTCTGGCACCTGCCAAAAGGCCAACAGAGCAGGAAGCAGTCGAGAGGTGATGGGACAGGGCTCCTCAGCTCTGAGGTGGGACAACTCTGAGTGAGTGTTCTGCACTGTCTCTCAGGTGTCCACTATCCTGATAACACGCACGTTACGGGCTTCTCTCCCTTCCCCACTCCCCTTCTAGTGTTTCCTAGGATTACCACCCAGAGAGATAATTTGTCAAATTTTTCTCTCTGAGAAAAGCCAATCTAAGACATAAGGGTGATGAGAGAGAGAGAGAGAGAGAGAGAGAGAGAGAGAGAGATGCCTGGAGGCACACAGAGAACATGCACACTTCTGTCCCAGGCGAGCCACCTCAATGCTAGGTGGTTCCACAGGAAACGAGAGGATTTGCCCTAAAAGGTCCCTTTCCTCCAGATTCTAAAAGGAGCCTGAGGATGATGCTTCACCCAGGACCAGCAGACAGAAGGGTGAAGGAGTCACATCTCACCTGGCAGGAACTGGTGAGTACTTTGGAATTTGGATAGTCCTTTTCCGTGGACAATGGATTGGTTAAGTAGATTTTTCAGCCAAATTATATCTCAAACACATCATAGCTCTTCCTTTCCAGCTGTAATAGCTCCCCACCCGTCACCATTTTCCATTCCTGTCCTCCCTAGTGCATTCTCCACACCCATGTCCCACTTCCTAAAATCTTTCCGGGTCATCCCATTGCTCTCAGGAGAAGAAGGAAGATTCAGGATCTACCTATAGGCCTGCCTGAGGCTTCATCTCCAGTCCCTTGTCCCCCTCACCCTCACCCTCTAGTCTCATGAAGTGTCTTGCATTCCTCAAACAAGCCCAGCTCTTTCCAGGGCCCCCATGATTTCTTTCCACTGTCTGGCTTCCCCACTCCATGATGCATCGTGGCCAACTCTTATCCATCTGTCGGGGGTTAGCTTACATGCTCCTTCTTCAGGGAGGCCTCCCCTAATTGCCTTTATGGATTGTGGCAGGCAGCTTCTGACAAGGCTCTCACTGATTTCCACCTCCTGGTATTCATGCCCCTGCGTAATCCCGCTCCCAGAGTGTGGGCTGGACCTAGGACTTGTTTCTAAGGAATAAAGGATGGCAAAAGTGATGGGATGTCACTCCCAGGATTAGGTTACAAAGACTGGAACGTCTGTCCTGCTTTCACTCTGACCCTGTGTGTCTCATGGCATGCTTCAATGAGGCCAATGGTGAGTTGCACTACACGAGGCTGCATGGCAAGGCACTGGGGCAGCCTCCAGACTAGAGCCCTCGAGGAACTGAATCTTGCCAAGGACCTGGTACGCGAGCTTGAAGCGAACCCTCCCCCATTCGAGCCTTGAGATGACAGACACTTTGATTGCAGGCTGTGAGGGACCCAGCACCACAGACACCTGGCTAAGCTCTGCCGGGATTTCTGGCCCATAGAAGGTAAAATGATAAATGTTTTAAGCCACTAGACCAGTGGTTCTCAACCTTCCTAATGCCGCGACCCTTTAATACAGTTCCTCACGTTGTGGTGACCCCCAATTTCACTGTTACAAATTGAACATAATTCAAGCATAGTGATTAATCACAAAAACAACATGTAACTATGTATGTGTTTTCTGATAGTCTTAGGCGACCCCTGTGAAAGGGTCGTTCGACCCCCAAAGGGGTCACGACCCACAAGTTGAGAACCACTGCACTGGACTGGGGTCATTTGCTATGAATCCAGATTGTACCTCATCATTATATGTGGTCATTCCATAAAGTCAGTGACAGTGTACACACTTTAGGGAACATTTCCTCAACAGATATTAATGGTAAGTGACTCTGTATTAATCTATGGGAGACCTAGTGGCTAAGAACATGTGCTCTGGTTGGACTCCCAGGATTTAAATTCTGGCTCCATTGCTTGCCACTTGGGTGACTTGTTGGTGCCAGATATCTGACCTATGGGCTTTGGTTCTTCACCAGCAAAATGCAGGTAATAATGAGCTACCTTATAAAATAGCGTGGAGGATTAACCAAGGTAATGCTTGTAAATTATTCAAAACACTACTAGGTACTTAGTAAACACTTAATAAATGCTATCTGTTATTATTCTTATGAAGATTATAAGAGACGGTATAATATAATTTTTGAAAACTGAGGATCTTGCTTTCTGCCTAGGGAGATGCTGCAGCTCATGAAGGAAGACAACAGAAGGTAATAGGTAATTAAGTGCTAAATTGTGTTCTTTACAAGTAAAAAATTGAAGGAGTTCAGGAGAGGTAAAAAAAAGAAAGAACTGGACTCTCCCGTAACGTTTTGTGGGGAAACTTTAACAAGGCACGAAAGATGATTAGATTCCAAGTGGACCTAAAAGAAGATGTAGGGAGTTGTAGCAAGGACCCCTGATGTGGGCACAGGATGAGAGATCAGAGCAAAATAGGACACTAGTAGAGTGAGGGGCTGGAGTGGAGGGAGGATGAGTATTGGGAAGACAATGACACTAATTAATACAGAAACTTGTACAGTGGTGACAAGTGTAAGACTGAAGTCTGTAGGATGAGGGCAAACTTTGTGGACCAGAAGGTTTAGAGAGGAGAGAAGGAGGCTGAGGGTAATGTGACCAGATGCTGCCTGGCTGTGTAGTGTGTGCTCGGGGACATGAGAGATACCCCAGGTCCTGGAAGAAGGGCCAGGAAGGCCGGGGGATGGAGCGCCATGACTGCTAGGCTCTCTGGGGCCTGTGGTGGCATGGTGGATCCGGAACTGCTTCTCACTGGGTTGGAGTGGATGTGTCTGAGAGTGGCTCCCTTCAGCCACAAGCCCCGAAGCCCCAAGGCATGAGGGTTTGCAAGCTGGTACGTGTTTAAGGTCAAGATAACATTGATTTCTGCCCTGAGTTGTAGTAGAAGCTGCTAATTTGATAAGACAGAGCATTAAAGATTCAGTGTGGATGGGTATTGATCATGGGGCAGGTCTTGTTAGATGGAATTTTTTTTAATGATCAAACAAGTATTGGTAGAAAACTAAATAAGGATCACCCACCAGAACCTTGTTTGAAGGGTTGTAAACCTGAGTAAGATATCATGTAGTGATTGAGTGCACAGCTTTGAAATCAGACGGAATCCTGGTCTAGTCAGGTTTGAGCCCTGGGTTTGCTGCTTATTAGCTGGTTAGCCTTGGACAAGTTACTCAATTTCTCTATGCCTCAGGTTCCTGATAGTTACAGTGAGAGAGCTAATACCTACAACATGAGGTTGGTAGGAGAATTAAGCCAGATAAGGATAATCATAACCATAACAACAAGAACATTGGATAATTTTACTGGAGCTATGGGACAAATGTAATCCTCACTACCACCCAAGGAGGAAACTGAGGTAGAGAAGTCAGAGGTTTGAAATCAGAGCTGGCTCTGTTAACCCCTGAGATTAATGTAGGCACAGCAGTATCTGGTGTGTAGGTGCTGAATACATGCTGAATTATGGAGCCACATAGTTGATGGAGGACTTAGAAGTCCATGCTGTCCCTTTTAAAACGTTGCAAGCTGCTGGAATTAGTTTTTTCTTCTTCTACTTTCCCAATAAAATCGTAATACAAAAGAAAGTAACTGAGGATCGTAAGCCCCTTCCCCTAGATCAGTGGTCGGCAAACTGCAGCTCGCGAGCCACATGTGGCTCTTTGGCCCCTTGAGTGTGGCTCTTCCACAAAATACCACTTGCAGGCGCGCACGTAATAGTGCGATTGAAACTTCGTGGCCCATGCGCAGAAGTCGGTATTTTGTGGAAGAGCCACACTCAAGAGGCCAAAGAGCCGCATGTGGCTCGCGAGCAGCAGTTTGCCAACCACTGCCCTAGATAATATATTGTTTCTGAGACTACTTTCTATTGCAACTTTGGGGCAGTACTGAAGTGATTACTTATTTAAAGATGAGGGTGACAACTCTCCCCCTGAACACATGGCAACAGCATGGCCAAGGGAGAGATTTCTCCCCTTAAACATTGACTCTGAAAAACAAATCAACTTGCTTCTAATCATGTTAACCATCCCTCTGCTACTGTGCTTGTAACCAACCTAAATCAATTGTTGTTCCCCTTTCTAATCATCCTCAGAGAAGGAGGTGCTCCAAGAAGGGCTTCATAGCAACTTGCACGTTTCATGGAGGAGAAACCCTGCCCAGACAACTTGTATCCATATGACTTGGGAGAATTATGGCAGCCAAAATGGCTTGGCTTTCCATCCTGGGCTACATGCCCCCTTGCCTTCCTTGGCTCCTAAACATATCTGTTCCCACTACACTCCCTACCTAAGAAAAATTTACAGCTGAGGAAAGGAATTAGCAAAAGCTCAGATTATGAGACTGCTCTGTGTTGTCAGTTTGCAAACAGGATGCAGGAGCTGCCAGAGTTCCCTACTGTTACCAGTTTTGGAACCTCCCTATCCTTGGGCAGCTGAGGTCAGGCTTGCTGCCGTGAGGCCTGGTCTGCCATCAGTTGGCCCAGGAACAGAGTCGGGAGGCCAGAGAACAGTCGAAAGCGGCTCTATCTAATTCACACCTTGGTGCCAGCTCACAGGGGCCAGAGCATCCAATTTACAGCAGGAGTGTCTAATGGGTTTCGGGTCTCTCCAGACACACACAGCACACTTCACAGAGTATTCAGAAGGATTGTTGAATATCCTGCAAATGACTCACAAAGAAACATGCAGAACCACAGATAAATTCATCTAATATCCGAGTAGCTGGAATATGACCAAGACAAGCGGTTTGATGCAAGATGTTGTACTGCCCACATGAGTTTACAGTGATAAAGCTGTGTCTTGCAGGTGAAAATGAACAATAGCATTACCCTGATGTGAGCTCAAGGGAAGGGAAGACAGGCTTTCAGAACTACGAAATCTGAAATAGTTAACAAAGAGTGGCCAAATAAAATTCCTGGCAGCTCTGTATCTCTTTAAGTATCATGATTAGTTTACATGCAAGTGAGAACTACTAATGTAAGACATTAAGACTTAAACATGTTTGGGTAAATATGTTGCAGTAGTCTAAAAATATTGAAAGCAGGATCTCAAAAAGATATCTGCACACCCATGTTTACAGCAGCACTATTCACAATAGCCAAAACGTGGAAGCACCCCAACTGCCCATTGATGGATGAAAGGGTAAGCAAAATATCTGTGATTCTGGGTCAGCAATTGATCTGGTCTAATCTGGGCAATTCTGCTGACATGGGTCAGGCTCAACTAATCTTGGCTGGGGCTCATTCAGGTAGCTGCTTGTTTGGCTAGGGGCTGGCTGGCTTATTGCCGATTCAGAGTCACAAATAAAATAAATGGTTGTTGTTTTAAAATACAAAGTTTTGGGGTGGTTTGTTATGCAGCAAAAGCTGACTGTTACATATTTTTAAAACTACTCCAAATTTTATTGTCTTGCTTAGCCATATTTTCAATACTATAAAATCTGTGAAGCCAAATACTAAGAACTGTCTTTTCTCCCATTATATCTCCATCATCTAACCCTGTGCATGGCACAGAGTAGGTACTTAATAAATATTTGTTGAGTAAAAAATAGTGTGAAGTAGACTTACCTTGCTGGCACCTAAATATTTTTCTAAATGAGACAGGGAATAATGATAAATACAAAATAAATAAATAAATAAAATACAAAGAAAACCCCAATTAGACTGTCTTAATTGTCCAATAGTCTTAATCAATGGGCATGGATTAATGAATTTTAAAGTATCTGTAGGCTCCTTCCATCCTCCCTTCAATAAATATTTATTTAGTACATAATCTGTGGTATGTACTATGCCAGTGATGGCGAACCTTTTGAGCTCGGTGTGTCAGCATTTTGAAAAACCCTAACTTAACTCTGGTGCCGTGTCACATATAGAAATTTTTTGATATTTGCAACCATAGTAAAACAAAGACTTATATTTTTGATATTTATTTTATATATTTAAATGCCATTTAACAAAGAAAAATCACCCAAAAAAATGAGTTTGCGTGTCACCTCTGACATGTGTGTCATAGGTTTGCCATCACTGTACTATGCTAACCCCTAGGATACAATAGATAAGGAAGACAGATAGCATCCCTGGCCTCATGCAGCTGTAGAAATGTATACCATTATTTCTGTGTACCACAGAAAATGTTCATTTTAGTTTATAAGTAGAAATTATAAGTAAGGCTATGGGTAGACATATCCATAAATAATGCCACTTGTCCTGGTACAAGTTTTTCTTTCCTGTAACTTGATTATTTACTGAGTGTTCTGTGCTCCAGATTGAGTACATATAAGATGAACCTGACCAAAGTACTCTCTGACTTCATAGAGCTTTCAATTTGGTCACGGAGATTCTATATAATTATATGTATAATCATGCCAGTAAACAAATGATTACTAATTAGCCAAATGGCATCAAGTTTCCTTGGTCACAGGGGAGCATGGCCTAGTCAGGGTATGGATGGCTGGGAATCTCCTGCACATAGCAAAGAGTGCACCATTACAGGCTGATCTGGGGATTTGTAGGACTTTCTTATTCTGTGTGGTTCTAAACACTGAGTTTTAAGGAGTATATAGACCGGTTAGCTTGTGAGCACTCTGGGTCTGTGTAGTTTTATCTCCTTCTTTCCCCATCTCACAGTTGCCACTAGGTGGGCATTTTTCCATTCACAGACAACGCCTAGACCTTGGGACTGCAGATGTATGCACGAGCCCTGGCCAAGATCAGCGGAACCTGATCCAGGCCAGCAGAAGTCCTCAGATGGGCCCAGACCAAAAAGATATCCTGAATTTGTTCCCTGTGCCCCCCTGGCGGTGCTGAGTCATTGGAACCCCTCTGGACTATTTTCCACCTGTGGAATGAGGACATGCTTCCTCCACCCCTCCCCATCCTTTCTCATTATCCATCCCCCTTTGCCATGTGCCCACAGGGCATGCAGCAAGCCATGCTGCACTTTCGCTCCTCGCAGGCGTGTGGCGACAATCCCTGAGATGATGTCTGTGAAGTGCCACATGTTCCAAGAAGAGAGGCGCTCTCCAGAAGGAACATGAAGGATCATAATTATTCCTGTGCCTCTGTGGAGAGGCCCCGGGTACTTGGCATGGAGCCACCACCTTCTCTGGAGACAGCTGCTGCCTGGCCGCGTGTGCACTCGCAGTCGCAGGCTTTCCTGCTTCACATCTCGATTGCCCTGGGCTGCAGCAGGCACCGCCTGTTCATCTGCCCGGCTGTGTCGAGCAAGGATGCCGATGAGGGCCGGGACTCACATCTTGGAGCGATCAGTCACTGTTTATTCATTCAGCAAATATTTATTGAGTGTTTACTCTGAGCCAACCGTGAGGCTAGACACTGCTGGGGGACTCAGGCTTGTACCAGAGGAGAGAATCCTCTATTTATGAATCACTAGCTTTGGGGCTTATGACCAGGCCAAATCATATCTCATAAATCCATTTACAGATGTAGAAACTGGTGTTTAGCAACATATACAGGGTCACAGAGTTAGTAAATGGTGGAGCTGAGACTTGAGTCAGTGTCAGCCCAATTCTAAACACCAGTACACTGTCTGCTTCGGGAACTTAAAGAGGTTCCCACGGTCTACCTCTGCAGAGACTGGTATCCTTAACCACGGGCACAGGGCCACACCAGCCTTGTAGCCCCAGCCTACTGTAATACACAGTCCTCACAGAAAGTCACATTCTCGCCCTTCCTACCTGGAGTCACCTTGCTAAGCAATGCCTTGTCTCAGCCTAATGCTTGGTAGAAATTCCCAGGTGCAGGTCGGGGGGAAGACTATTCCAGGCAGAGGACCTGGCACATGCAAATGCATGGAGGCAAGACAGATTTGTCCAGACAAGGAGGAGCTGGGCATGCCTGGTGAAAGGGAAACACAAAAAGTACAAGAGAATAAAAGGCATGACTGATGGTGGGGTGATGGGATGGAATCAAGCATCCAGTGGAGGAGGTACCTGGTCAGGTAGGAAGGAGAGACCCAAGAATATTTAAATCAAGCAAATGAAAATGATGATCACCATGGCACTTCAAGAGAATGGAAAAGGCCTGGGAGCTCCAGTGGGGAATGGGAAGTGCTGGTGCCAAAATGTTTGCTGAAATGTTAGTTAATCCAGTAAAAAATTGGAAACCATTTTAGTGTCCAGCAATGAGGAATTGCTTCAGAAAATTCCGAGACCACTACTGAATGGAATATTTTGCAGCCATTAAAACTGACTATTAGTAAGATTTTGTAGCATGAAAAAGGGATTATGATATAACACAGTAAAAAAACACACACAAAAAACCCCTAGAAAATAAAGTCTTACCCTGGTTTGACTTCTGAGTGGAAGAAGTGACAGAAAGAGATGGATGGAAAAAGAAAGACATTGGCTTTGGTGACTGTTTTGAGACAGAAAAGAAATTCTATGAAGCAGTGGTTCTAAAAGGAAATCCACAGATTTCAACAAATCACTTAATGTTGCTTACAAAAGTGTGTGTGTGTATGTGTTTATGTGTGTATGTGTGCGCACGCGTGCACGCACTACATGTGTGATTTTTTTTCTGGGATGAGTAAGGGCTCCAAGATTTCATGATGTATTGTGTCAAGACTACAGAGGACCATTCAAATTACTGGATCACCAACCATCTTCTGGTTGGGATTCCCCTTTTGGTTGGGATTCTAAAGTTCTCTGAGATGGCTGAAAGGGTTCTTGTCTAACATCTGTCTCCCAATATTCTGAGGACCAGTGGGGAGCCCATTGTGAATAAATGCTGTGCATGTAGGACCCCTGTCTTCCCCCTGCTGGATTCAATGCTGAGTGGGAGTGTACGCACCCACGTATGCAATACTTTGTCTTCCACCCAGTGCACAATTTTCATCCAGTCTCCCAGGTTCGTAGGAGCTCATCAGGGGGCTCTTCTGAGGAGCAAGGGCTTTTTTTCTAAAATAATTTCAGTGGCCTCACATGGCTTTACAAAATATTAAATTCCCTCCCAATGAATGGTCACTGGGAGAATCAAACACGATGGCTTTGGAGCCAAGTCTAAGATACAGAAGACGGAAAGAGGTCCCGTGAGACTATTGAACCAAGATGGCAAGCTGCCCAGAAGACCACATGCCCTTAAATCAAGCTGGCGCATTTCATGGTGTGGAGGAAGAAGAAGAGTGTACAATAAAGAAAAGAAAAATGGCCACTTAGAAAAACAAATGCTTCGCAGCTTTTGAATAATTCAAAACAATTGCACACTTGACTGGGTCATGTGTTCAAGCCAGTTCATTCCATTATTAAAACATTCTGGTGCTCTTCCAACCCAGCTCCCATTCCTTCATTCATTAAATAGTTACTGACCACCTTCCTGATCCCTGGCCCCTTCCTTCTCATCAAAGAGCACAAAGAACATGCAGCTGTGAGGGAGGAAAGACTGAAGGATTGTAAGGAGTACAGGCTCTAGCCAGCCCATCCTCAGTTTGAATCCACCACCGAACAATTAGTTCTATCCCCTGAGCCTAGCTTCCCTCATCTGTATAATGGGTAGTATTACTTATCATGCAGGTTGTATGAGACTCTGAGAGTGAATGTACATACAGCACCAAATGCAGCATACAGGCACATAGTAGGTTTACTCTTGAGGGTTTGTATGGAGGAGGCAATTACAGAATGGTCCCCTTTCTGCCACACAAGTTGTTGGGTGGATCAAATGAACTTATGAAGTATAGAATGACTGCAAAAAAAAGCCCAGTAAAATGTCATAGAGATATTATAATTATGAGTGCCCCTCATCTATCCCTCTTCCTCCCATGGGTGTGAAGCTGCCTGGTTTTACTTACGGCCTTTGGTTTTTTGTCTGAGAGGATGTGACTTCATTAGCTCTGTGAGCTTTTTTCCTAGGCTCTAGCTGAGCTTTGGATGGGCTCTACTACATGAAGGGTCAATGTGTCCCCAGACAGAACAGTATTTTAATTCAACAGCATTCAGTAGTTATTAAACTATGATAAATGCTAAAGTGGGAAAGATTACACTTAGACATAAGAAGTGTCACTTGAATCACTTAAAAATATTATAATGTATGGCTAATTGCACCTTGCCTATATTAGCCAGTGCTATGAAAACACTTCGGATCCTTAAGTAAGGTACCATTTAAAGAACTATTTCGGTATGTTACCGGTAATATTCTTGAGTGCAAAGGTTGTTAAAGGCCTCAATAGTCATCGAGTCTCCATTATGTGCTGGGCACTTGGTCCATATTAATTCACTTAATCCTCAAAATAATTCTCTGAAGCAATTATTATCTTCCCCATTTTACTGGTTGAGAGATTGAAATTCAGAGATGTCAAGTAACTTGCCTAAGGTTACACAGTTAATAAATGCCAGAGGCTGAGATGTCAGTCTCTGATGGATTTCAGAATCCATCGCCATCATGACATATGCAATCATATATAACATCTCTCCTTTTATACCTAACGTCTCTGGGCTTCAGTTTCCTCACTTATCAAATGCTGATCATATTACACTGGGTTGTGTGAATTAAGTGATATGATTTCCGGAGAGTTCATAACACAGCGCTCAGGAAACAGAAATATGATAATATATTTTTCCTATTCGCTCTTAGGTTGCCATTCTAGCACGCTTAAGCTAAGGACTCTAGAGCTGGGATTCGCGTTGGAGAGAACCACTCCCTATTCCTCAGCGGGGATTTAATAGTTGAAGCAACACAGTGCAGTGGGCTACACAGCAAGACTGGCTACTCGATCTGTGTGGCCAGTGCAAACTGAAAGCATGCCCTGTTCAAAAATTATGAAGAATTTCAAGATGGCAGCAGCAGCGCTGTGAACCAAGCACAGGGCCCCTGAGCACGGATCCTACGCACCTGCACGGACTGGCGCCCGTAGAGCCAGTGCTGGCGGGAGCCCGGCTGCCTTGGCTACTTATTGACTCTGTGGCCTTGAGCAAAGCACTGGAACCTTCTGAGTCTCTCTCTGATTTCTCATCAATAAAATGGAGACCATTCCTGCCTCACATTGTAGGGAGAACCAAAAGCGACGATGGGTGAAAAAGTCCTGGCTTAACCGGAAGCACCTTGCCGGTGGGTCTCAATACTGCCTGTGCCAGCAGAACCACCTGGGAGCCTGTTAAAATGCAGGGGGAAAATGCAGATGCTAGTAGTTCTGGAAGATTCAGACCCAGGAGCTCCAGTCAGTATTATTAACAAGCTTCAGTGATTCAGATGCACAGCCAGGGTCAAGCAGCAATGCGCTATCAGGCAAAAGATATTTGGTACAGAAACATCCAGCTTCATTACTTAGCATTGGGACGGTCCTTTTTTGGTTTTGAGGTTATAGGCAAGGCACGTTTGCAGCTCCAAGTCCCTCGAAACTCACCCTATAAAATTATTTCAACTGATCACTTGGTCAGTCTGTCAGTGATGTGGCTCTAGAAAACACACAAGATTCTTTATGTGCCACTAGGCAAGGAATTATTCCTCACTTGAAACTGTAACTTCAAGGCCAAAGTTCTCACAATGAGTTCCCAGCTTGCCATCCCAACCTTCCCGCGTCCGGTTGCCATGGAACCAGAAGAGACCAGCGCCAGTGAGAACAGATATGCAATAGCAGCTTTTCTTTGGAAATACTTCAAATCCGGGCAGAAAACTGATTGTATGGTGATAGCTTTCATGCCACCTGGCACATGTCACTGTAACTCCACAGCATTCTCACCTGAGTGTCTGTTTCAGGAAACGACAGAATGGCCACGTTTGACAAGTCGCATGCCTCCTCTCATCAAAGCCATTTGATTTTGTTTTAACAGATCGTATCCTGCCTGGATGGGAGTATTAATTAAGGTTCTATTATAAGGAAGGCACGTTGGGGGGAGTTAAGAGCTGCAGGGTAGCGGTGACAAGGCAAAGGCAGTGCATGTGTGCAGCCATTAACAGGGTGTTAATTGGGTGGTACATGAACATAAATAGGGGAGCTCAGAGGTGCCTGGAGTGGCTGGCTGGCGTACAGTGAAGCCCACGTGCTAACCCCGTAACATGATGCAGGCGCAGCTCCCATTTCCTGGCTGTGATGGCCACCCCGCGCACAGATCCTTAGGCTGGGCTGTCCATGTGATCGCTGTGTCATTCGGCTCGCTCCACAGGAAGTGGCCTCCCTCCCACTGTAGCCACGCACAGTGCACTGTGCTTGGCCAGGCCACGGGCGATTTTGGGCTGGGATGGAGACTGCTGGTTTCCTTTCTCCTGGTATTGACTGCTCTGGAACTCAATTTACATGCATCACTGGCCACAGCAGAGCCTAAGCCATCCTCTCTGTGTGTCCAGCCATCTCAGGCTTGATGGGTCCTTCCCTGTTTTCCTTCCGTGTGATCTGTGGTGGATGCGTGGCTAGTTGGCTCCCCAGAACTGCTAAAAGCCTAGAATGAAGAGGGAAAAAGAGCCCTTTGGGATACTATTCTATCTATTGAAGTCCTTTCAGGGAATCAAACCCTTTCCTCTTGTACATCACTGCTGAGCTGCAGAATGTTACATCTGCCAGGGTTCTTGAGGTCAGTCACTGCAACCCCCAACTTCACGGGTGAAGAAACCGAAGCCCAGAGAAGTTAAAGGAATTGCCCACAGTCATATAGTGAGTGACCGTCGGCAAGGCTGGACACTCCCTCTGTCAGCAGAATCCAGTGGGCTTTTTGCGGACACCAGGGAGGCCCTCCATTTCTCCTGGACGGTAGTTCTCCGTTATCATGCTTCCTTTACTAGAAAGTGTGACTTCTTCATTCTCATGCGGAGCCCACTTTCCATACCTCGCTCCAGTCCTGGGACTATTGCTCCAGTCTGGTTTGGGGCTCCGAAGTCAATGTCACTGGCAAATCGTTCAAAGCCTCTGCCTGTGATCTTGATGCCCTTTCCCTCCCCTCTAAGGTCTCGGCCCAGCCCCTCGGCGAGTGGTTAGGATTTTCAGTGGCTACGAGCCCCCTTCACGGACCTCTTTGCTCTTTTTTAAGCCTAAACATCAGTGCTGCGTTCACACACACATGTCACACACATTTTTCTACTCTTTCCACTTCCAACATAGCTTCTATTTCCAAGGAGTCAAAGGGCTTTTCAGAGTCCATGAAAGTCGATGTACACAATGGCATTTCAGACTCAGCAGTCTTCCCCGGACTTTTTCATTTTCTGCAGGTGATCCCGAGTTGAGAAATGACTTCTAAATCCTGCGGACTCTGGTGGCTGATTAAAGTCGAGAAGTCCCTGTAGTCTGCCCACCAGTACTTTTGTGAAGATTTTGCATAACTACTGAAAACAGTTTAAAAGATCATGTCTGTGATCTATTAAACATGACTTTTTTTATTAAAAAAAAGGGCAGATAAAGGGTTTAAAAAGAACACATGAAACAGAAATGGCTGGCTTCTGCTTATCATATGTTAGAAATTGTAAGAATAACACACTTACTGCTAAATAAGCAAGTCATTTATCATGAAGCACTTGCCAGAAAACATATCTGAATCCCCCTCCCCCCAATTCAAATAAAGAATTAATGGGTAAATCATTTATGTTCAAGTAATTATTGGCATGGCTTGATTTAAACTAGAATTTAGTGAAAGTAATTCAGAAATTGTGTTCCTCACATCATGTAATGAAGCTGTTGTTTGATTAGAATAACAACTTGCTCCTCTAGGTAAAAGGAAAGGAAAACGTGAAAATCAGAGGCAGTTCTCTTTAGCGGCTCAGAAAGATCGGGTTAAAATGGTTCAAAGGAAGGATGGTGCTTTGGATGATTCCAGTGACACAGTGAAGAAGCACAGAATTTCCAGAGGAATCAAACTCAGGGGCTTGGGGGCATTTCTTCAGTAGGAACAAAACAAAAACAAAAATAGTAACCAAAGCCTCCAAAAACTCACACCCACCCCTCCCGCACACAAACTCGGTGACACCTACATCAGAAACATATACCCTGGCCCGCAGACACCTCCGCCCACACCTCTTCCCCGCTAAAATCAACAGCAGTGCCAATCCCACCCCTAATGACAAAACACGTCCCAGATGCTGTCAAATTGCTTTCACGGGGTTTAATGGGTTGAGCATCAGAGATAGCCTTGTAGCTGCCGCCTGTCCTTAGGCTTCTAACTTTTCCAGTGTGAAGCATTAGGAACACTGGGGCCTGGGGACTTAAATTTGTGGGGCTGGGAAGTTTCCAAAGTCTCCAGATCCATTTTCTTTAATGTAAGTGAGAGAAACTGTCAGACTGCTTCTCAGCTTATGTTTCTCACCAATTGGGAGGCTATTCATTCCATGGCCTCTCGACTTAGCTATTTTGTCTCCTATGAAGCATAGCTCTCAGGTTAGGAATCTGGGGTGAGATGGATTAGAGGAGCTGAGTCCAACTACAACCCCCTCCCATTGACCTAGGAGCCATGAAGGCTCCTGCTGAGCAATGTGGGAGAGCCTCTTGTCTTAATGCTGGCTTGTCCAAGAGATTCATTCAGGAGCAAACCCTGAGTCTCAGGGGACGAGGATGGAGAAACATGGGGTTCAGTCCCTTCTACCCCTTTCTTCAATTCCTGTTAGCCACAATATTAAGCCATGGCCAGCCCAGCTGGAGAGCTGGTAGCAAAACTAAAGCAAAAAGCGTGGGTTGTGCTAAGGATGGATGCACAAGATTATTCATGTTCAAAGAACAAAATGAGGCATCACACGATAAAATTCTCCTTCTATGCCTCAGGCCAAGCCTCTGAATACTTCTTTGGTCTAGAAATTTACAAAAAGAGTTTCACAAACTTCTACTGTTGTCTTTACTGTAATACTATATAATATTTCCCTACACAATACAATAAAGTGTAACTGAAAATGTTAACCCTTCAGACTATCAATGATTTGGGCAGCAATGACTTACAAAGCTAATGAAAGAAGTCATGGCTGCTAAAATAAACTCCACATTACTGCTCAAGGGGTTGGAGGGATATGCAAAGTCAAAGCTACACAGTAGCTGTACTCTTGTGGTGAGAATGGGGATGGAATGTAGCATACACATGCTGAGCTGGGATACAGCCATAGCCTCTAGCCCAGTGGTTCTCAACCTGCGGGTCGCGACCCCTTTGGTGCTCGAACGACCCTTTCACAGGGGTCGCCTAAGACCATCCTGCATATCAGATATTTACATTATGATTCATAACAGTAGCAACATTACAGTTATGAAGTAGCAACGAAAATAATTTTATGGTTGGGTCATAACATGAGAAACTGTATTTATTTATTTTTTTTAATATATTTTATTGATTTTTTTTTTTTTTTTTTTTTTTTTACAGAGAGGAAGGGAGAGGGATAGAGAGCTAGAAACATCGATGAGAGAGAAACATCGATCAGCTGCCTCCTGCACACTCCCCACGGGGGATGTGCCCGCAACCAAGGTACATGCCCTTGACCAGAATTGAACCTGGGACCCTTGAGTCCCCAGGCTGACGCTCTATCCACTGAGCCAAACCGGCCAGGGCGAGGAACTGTATTTAAAGGGCCAGAAGGTTGAGAACCACTGCTCTAGCCCTTTTGATGGCCCGTCAGAATCACCTCTGGTTGCAGAAGCAAGGAACACAGTTAATGAGCCCAGCTGGCATGGCTCCGTGCTTGAGCATCCACCTATGAACCAGGAGGTCACGGTTCGATTCCCAGTCAGGGCACAAGCCCAGGTTGTAGGCTTGATCCCCGGTGTGGGGCGTGCAGGAGGCAGCCAATCAGTGATTCTCTCTCATCATTGATGTTTCTCTCTCTCTCTCTCTCTCTCTCTCTCTCCTTTCCTCTCTCAAATCAATAAAATATATTTAGGGGGAAAAAAGTTAACGAGAAGCACACTAGAGTCCAAAATGGGCAAAATATGAGAGGGTGGGGTAAGCTATTTCTTAAGTAATGACATGTTCTGAATTATAATATACTATATCATGTATAAAATGATGTACATTATGTCTTTAAAATACTTTTTATTATGAAAAATAGTAAGCCTGTTACTGAGTTTCAACAATGATCAACTCATGGCCAATCTTGGGTCATCAATCGCCCCCATGCTCTCCTACCTTATTATTTTGAAGCAAACCTTAGACATATTTCATTTGTAAATATTTCAGTATGCATCTATAAAATATAATGAGGTATTTTAGGAAGTTTATTGATTTTTGGGGAGAGAGGAAGAGAGAGAGAAACATCAATGTGAGAGTGTAACATAGATCCGCTGCCTTTTGCACACCTTCTACTGGGGATCACTAAGCCCACAACCCGGGCATGTGCCCTTGACCAGAATTGAACCCATGACCCTTCAGTCCATAGGCCTACACTCTATCCACTGAGCCAAACCGGCTAGGGCAGGGGTGGGCAAACTTTTTGACTTGAGGGCCACAATGGGTTCTTAAACTGGACCGGAGGGCCGGAACAAAAGCATGGATGGAGTGTTTGTGTGAACTAATATAAATTCAAAGTAAACATCATTACATAAAAGGGTACGGTCTTTTTTTTTTTTTTTAGCTTTATTCATTTCAAACGGGCCGGATCCGGCCCGCTGGCCGTAGTTTGCCCACGGCTGGGCTAGGGCCTCTTCTTTGTTTTTAAAATATAGTTGAAATATGTCTATAACACTTATATATTGTGTCATCTTTGGCCAATGGGAGCTTTTTCACATTGGCTTGTGAGCCTTTGCTTTCTGGTGTGGCAAAATAATGTTCCAGGTTTATCTTGTATATTTTCTGCCCCAGACATGAAATCTGCCATTTCTCCAAGGAGCCCTGGATCCTTCTAATGAGAAGAAATATTTGTAGACTGCTAGGGTTGCTCATTGCTAATAGGTTCCAGTGGTTCTCAACCTTCCTAATGCCTCAACCCTTTAATATAGTTCTTCATGTTGTGGTGACTCCCAACCATAAAATTATTTTCGTTGCTACTTCATAACTGTAATTTTGCTACTGTTATGAATCGTAATGTAAATATCTGATATGCAGGATGTATTTTCAGGGGTCGCGACACACAGGTTGAGAACCACTGGAACCACTGTTTACAGTTCTCTGCAGTGAACACAGCAAGGAAACACACGCACACACATGTATAAACACACATGTTAAATATCATACATTAGATATGAAATTATGTAAAATATGAGAATATATAGTTAAAATAAAATACATTAAAGTTCCTACTGATACTCTGTATTCAGATACAGAATTATAAGGTTTTAATTTAACTTTACTGACCTTTCAGCTGTATCTCCTCTTCTGATGCTAAAAATCTCAGTTGCCACTGACACTAATCTAAGTACGTGTTTGCTTTACTCTACACTACATGCCTACCAGTCTAGAATAACAACGACAATACAACTATCCATGATAGTACTGAAAACAGCCTAATAGTTTTTGCAGTTCTTTTTGTCCTTAAAGATGCCCATCAAATCACTATGTCTTAAAGTCATTAGATCAGTCCTCTGTCTGTGGCCATGCCACTCATTGGACACACAGTTGAGGTCATTTCATTTTTGTTTCTAAGAATGGCTATAAAAATTTACTTTTGATTTACTGTTATTTAAATATTTACGCAGTTCTAAAGTCAAGTACACAAAACAAGGTATATTCCAAGGAGTGTAACTCCTGGCATTCATCATAGTCCTTTTCACCATGTCCCCTCTTTCCCACTAGAAGTAATTTTTTTTAAAAAGTTATGGTTGATACTTCACTTGGATTTTTTTAAAAGGATATAGGCAGCTTCCTTTTTACTTTATACTTTACATAATTTTTTAGTTCAGAACGACTAAGTTATGCATCCTCTTGCTGGATTATATTTACTGAAGGTACAGTTTTAAATCTTAGAACAGTTCACATTTAAGAAGGTCATTACTGGCTTGTTGTAATTATTTAACATGGTAGAAGACTGGAAAACCCTGGCCTTCAATCAGCACTGCTGTAGAATTTTTCAGCCATGTCAGCAAGGCTTTCACCACCTACTTGTTAAACTTTAATTCATTTCGTTTTCATGGAGGGAAGGAAGCCCTTTGAAATCATTTATTAGTTCTTCTAAGAAAGCACAACCATTTGGGATTTCTTAATGTTTGTTGCATGAGTAGCAACGTTGCGCTTCTTTCACCATTGGCTTGAGTCGATGTTGAAGTCTTAATTCATGGTGTTTATAATGGCAGCGACTGCACGGAGTGATTCACACTTTCTGGAAAAGGTGGTTGAGAGACTGATGGAATGTAGTAGGAGCAGGAGGAATATGTGCCTCCTTTGTACCTACGTGCAGAAATGCAAGACATGGTGGACGACTCAGGGGACACAGAGCTTTAAATTGAGTGCTCTTCTCAGCAACCGATTTCTCTTCCTTGATGATCATAAAACTGGTCCAAGATCTAAGGTATTTTATTAAGTGGCCAATATGTGGAATAAAAAGTTCTAATTAGTGTCCTTCAATACCCTGGGCTTTGTAGAGTATTAGAGTAACCTCATTTTCCCCAGAAACATTTCCATGTCCCACCTCTAATTTTAATTACTTCAACAGCACCCTAGTTGGTCCCCTTGCTTTAACCTTGTCCCTCTACCCAAAACTCTTCTTCACATTGTGGCCAGAGTCAGGGGAATTAGACCTACTAGGATTTATGACTTATTATAAAGCTATAGTGACTAAGACAGCATTGTGTCAGCATCAAGATGGACAGATAGGACAATGGAAAAGAAGAGGCAGTCCAGGGACAGGCCCTTGCAAACATAGATGCTCGATTTATGACTGATATGGGCCTAGAAACCAATAGGAAAGGATGAGCACACTGACTTATGACCATCTTTCCATCTCAACTGCTATTCACAGACATCATTTTAAATAGCTACAGGGTATCCCATTGTATGAATATAACATCATGGCCCCAGCATGAATTTAACCAATCCCCTAACCCTTAACATTTAAGTTGCTCCTATTTTTGCTATTATGCACAGTAATGAAATTTTTTTCACATAAAATGTTGAACATAGCTGTATTATTTCCTTATGATTAATTTCTTCAGATGGAGATGATAGGTCAAAGGGTTTGGATACTTTGGGAAATCTTGGTCCACATTTTTTAAGTCTTCCCTGAAATGCTTTATATGCCCAATAGCAGCATATGAAAGAGTCAAGGTCACTTCCTCTGATAATAATGAATATCTTACTTTAAAATATTTTTGCACTTAGGGAGTGCGGAAGGGAAGTTCATGGTTGTTTTAATTTGCATTTACTTAATAACAAATGGAGCTAACCTTCTCTCCCCCCGCCCCTTACGCACCGCCCCCCCCCCCCCCGCCCCGAAATGCTTACTGGCCCTTTACAGTTTTTCTTTTGTGATATGTTTGTTTTTATTCAGTTACTAAATTGCTCTCTCTCACACACACCATTCCAACCCACCACAACCATTGTGAAGTTACTATCTCTAAGCAACTGTTGTGTCCCGGGTACCTCTGCTGTAATACTTTCATATAGGCCTTGCTGCTCACAGCCAAGGTCCGCCGTCTCTAACCAGAGCACGACCTGCAGCGAAGCAGCTCTAGCACCACCTTCCACCATGATCCCTCTCACACTCACTCTTGTCCTCGACCAACCTTGTCTGCCCCCTGTTCCTTCTCATTGAGATATAGCCCCGCATGGCTCTCATCTTAAAATTGCCTTCTTTTCATTCGCTTAGTTTCTTAGTTTCCGTTAGCTTCGCTCAAGTGCACTATCTCTTTAAATCTTTCCCTGGGAGAACATTTCTGACCTTCTGAGAACTTTCAGGCGTTTAATGATAATGACTGATTTCTAAGGCAGGGGAGTAAAGGTGTTAAGCTCAAGTAAAGGTTATGTTGGCATTACTCAGTGCCAGTGGCGAAGCTGGTGAAACAGCCAGAATTGGGTCATTCTGGAATGCTTTCACTTTCTGCCACCATCACCCCAAAGTACCAATGTCAGCATGCGAGGCGGGGGGCTGAATTGTGGGCTGGTGGACTTTGGGGAAGCGAGAAGCAGTGTATGGAGTAAAACAAAATAAATGCCAAGGTTGTGTGTTTTTTTCCTATTTAAAAAATGTTCTTCTCACATCATCTGCCTATTGCAGCAGGTGCTCATTGCCCAAAGTAAAGTTGCTTTCTGATCCCGTTCATCCCCACTTCGCTCTCTTCCACCTTCCTTCACCCCCTTTCCCTCTGCAATCACCAAACTGTTGTTCGTGTCTATGTGGGGTTTTGGGCCCCATCCCTTTACCTTTTTCACCCAGGTTCCAAAGCCTCCTTCCTTCTGACAGCTCTCAATCTGCTCCCTGTATCGATGCTGCTGTTTCCATTTTGTTTGTTAGATTATCTTGTTCATTAGATTCCACATATGAGTGAAATCATATGGTACTTGTCTTTCTCTGACTGGCTTAGTTCACTTAGCATAATAATCTCCAGGCCCATCCATGCTGTCATAAAAGGTAAGATTTCCTTCTTTATTTTGGCTGAGTAGTATTCCACTGTGTAAATGTACCACCTATTTTTGTCCACTCATCTACTGATGGCACTTGGGCTGCTTCCAAATCTTGGCTATTGTAAATAATGCTGCAATTAACACAGGGAAGCATATACTCTTTTGAATTAGTATTTCGGGTTTCTTTGGCTATACTAGTATTCCCGAAGTGGAATCGCTGGGTCAAAAGGCAGTTTAATTTTTAATTTTTTGAGGAACCTCCATACTTTTAAAAAAAATCATCACCCAAGGATATATTTTTATTGATTTCAGAGAGAGAGGAAGGGAGAAAAAGAGAGAGAGAGAAACACCGATCAGCTGCCTCCCATATGCGCCCAGACCAGGGATCAAACCCGCAACCTTTTGGTATAATGGATGATGCTCCAACCAACTGAGCCACCCGGCCAGAGTATCTCCATTTTCCCCCCACAGTGGCTATCCGAGTCCACATTCCCACCAAGAGAGCATGAGGGTTACCTTTTCTCCACATCCTCGCTAACACTTGTCTGCTGATTAATTGATGACAGCCATTCTGAAGGTGTGAAGTGATATCTCATTGTGGTTTTAATTTGCATCTCTCTGATGACTAGTGGTATTGAGCATCTTTTCTATGTCTATTAGCCATCTTATGTCCTCTTTGGAGAAGTATCTATTCAGGTCATTTGCTCATTTTTTTCATTGGATTGTTTGTTTTCTAGGTGTTGAGTTGCATAAGTTTTTTTATATACTTTGGAAATTAACCCCTTATCAGATGTATCATTGGCAAATATGTTCTCCCATTCAGTGGGTCGTGTTTTCATTTTGTTAATGGTTTCTTAACTGCCAAGTTTTATCTCGGTTTTTTTGCAGGCTGTGTTTCCATAAGCATGCTACCTATCTCTCTTCATCTACATATTAGGGATAGTAATATGTTCTCCAGGATTATTGTGAGGATTAAGTAAAATGGTGAGTCTAGAGTATGCAATACATGGAAGTTAGTGCTAGTATAAGCAGAAAAGAAGAGTATTCTGCTGGTCATTTCTGTCTTTGCATGAATGAAGAGGTTGGGTCAACATGAGCAAAATAAAATCAGGCACATGTCCAGGACAAGGGGTGGAGGCTGGGGGTCTTGTTTGGGGGCTATCTCTAAAGCAGCTATCCTACTCCACAGGACACTCATTACAGTGCTGTCTTAGGGGTGAATAGTAAGGAAAGAACAGAATATATGAGCAATGCTTATTTCTGACTGAAGACAGCTTCTAGTGTTACTGAGACCCACTAGAAACAACAACCAGAGGTGTCAGAGTCTAAAAACATAGTAACTGTGGAAACTTCCAGAGAGATATAAGAGTGACAGCTACATTATTTGACCTACAAGGAGAAACTGAGAAAAGAGAGTTGACATGGAAAGTACAGAGAGAGAGTAACCAGGCAAAAAAGAATGGAAAAGTAGCGATGTGGATTTCAGAAAAGGTGGGATTTGAGGTTGAAGGTATTGAACAGAATGAAGAGTGACAGTCTAATGTTAAAAAGTACAGTTTATAAAGGAGGTATCCTATATAATAAAAGGCTAATATGCAAATTGTCCCCAAGGGTTGGAGTTTGACTGACTGGGAGTTAGATGTTCACTGGCCACCAGGGGGTGGCGTAGAACATGGTGGGTGTTGCCAGCATTGGCGGTGCTGGCAGCGGGCTGCTGTGGAGGTGCTGCCGGCTGTGATGGGCCCCAACGAGAGCAGGACTGCAGTGGGATGGTGGAGCAGGTTAGCGGGCAAGGCCAGGCCAAGGCAGGTGTGAGCGGGGCCCAATCGCCCCACTGGTTGCCCCACAGATTGGCCCTGATCGCCAGCCAGACCTAGGGACCCTACCCGTGCACAAATTCTGTGCACTGGGCCTCTAGTAATATCCATAAACCTATATGCACCATACAACACAACAGCTAAATAATAAAGAAGAAAAGCTACTGAACGTACAGACTATAAAATAAAAGATGATTTGGAGATATCCATATTGATCTCTCAGAATTGGGCATATCTAGGAGAAAATATTAAGAACAGAAGAAATTTAATATAAAACTATGTAAAACAGATAAATTGTTAAAGTTAACATTATCTGAGGAACTAGTGAATGTACTGAGGTAAGGAAAGAAAATCACTGATATCAATATTGAGAAAAACAGATAAGACTATCTCTTTTGTGCTGCTATGTCTAAATACCTAGGAAACCCAAGAGAGTCTAATGAACCACTAGTCAAATAATTGAGACAATTTAGTTAAAATAATAAAGACAGATGCACAAAAATCAACAGTTTCACTCTCTAACAGCAATGAGCACCTAGAAATGAGAATGGCAAAAAAAAAAAAAAAAATGACAATAGGGATAAAAATACATAGGAACAAATTTAACATCAGAGGAACTTGAACCCAGATGCCTGAATTTCAGCCTTGGGTTCTGGGAGGGGGTCCCTCTCCTAAGTTCTTTGTTCCATCCTGTGTTCTTTCCTTCAGCCCCAGAATAGTAGCTGCCTCCTGCATTTGCTATTTCTGTATTCCTTAGAATCTTCTTTTAACCCTTTTAGAAGTTAATCACTTTTTATTAGTTAATAAATCTTTATAAATATTCCATGTTCAAATTACTGGCATAGTTTTTGTCTCTGACTAGACCTTGACTAATACAGATCTATATGAATAAAATTATAAAGTCATATTAAAAAGATCCTAAATAAGAACTGAAAAGATAGAAAGGTATTTTCTTAGATAGGAAGACTTAATATTATTAAAATATCTATTCTCCCTAAAATACATATATGCATATAATACAATTCTTGTTAAAAATTCCAACAAAGTTTTCACTTTTGGGGAAAGAGATAAAAATATCTTAAATTCTAATGGAGGAGGAATCATATGAGAACAGCCAAGAAAAGCATAAAAAATAAGACCCGTGAGGAGGGATAGTTTTGCTGGAATAGAATGTCACAGGAATCAAATCTAAGTGGTATTGGCAGAGAGATAGACAAAGTGATCAGGGGAACAGAATGGAGAAACCCAGTAAAAAAGCCTATGACACACTGGAATTTCATACATGACAAAGGCAGACTTTCATTTCAGAGGGCAGAGAGTGGTTGTGCTGGCTCACACGGTTAGCCCCCTAGAGCAGGGGTGGTCAAGCTTTTTCTGTAAAAAGCCAGATATAAAGTATTTTAAGTTCTGTGGCTCTTATTGTCTTTGCCACAACTATATCATTCTGCCATTATAGTTCAAGAGCAGCCACAGACAATATGTAAATGAGTGGCTGTACTTATTTTTTTTAAATACTCGGATCAAGTCTGCAACCTGGGTATGTGCCCTGACCAGGAATGGAACTGTGATCTCCTGGTTCATAGATCGACACTCAACCACTGAGCAACACCAGCCGGGCCATACCTATGTTCTTGTAAAACTTTATTTACAGCCCTGGCTGGTATGGCTCAGTGGATAGAGCATAGGCCTGGTACTAAAGGGGCCCAGGTTCGATTCCGGGCAAAAGCATGTACCTAGATTCTAGGCTCAATCCCTGATCCTGGTTGGAGGCTTGTGCAGGAGGCAACCTATCAATGTGTCTCTCTCCCCTTGATGTTTCTTTCTCTCTGTCTCTCCCCTCCCTTCCACGCTCTCTAAAAATCAATGGGAAAATATCATTGGCTGAGGAGTAACAACAAAAACTTTATTTACAAACAGAGGCAGCCTGATCTAGAGGAAAATGAAATTAGCTTCCCTGTTTCTGACCAAATAAAAAAATAAATTCTGATGGAGTAAATGCTTAAATGTAAAATATAAACCATGAAAAACTCTTAGAAGAAAAACCCAGATGGACTGCAGGTATGATCATGTGAAGAAGGGCATCTGTCTTAATCAAGTCAAGAAACCCAGAAGCCATAAAGAAAAGTGGGACATATTTAACTATATAAAAAAGTAAAATTTTATACAAAAGATGCCATAAACAAAGTCTAAAGATAAAACAATAGATTCAAGAAAAATGTTTGCACCACAGATGACTGATGTCTGTAAGTGTATGAAGGGTTCTTACCAATCGGCAAGAAAAAAGACAACCCAACAGAAAAATGGGCAAAGGGCATGGATTTCAGTTTAATTGCAATAGGAAGCGCTTGGACTTTGAGCAGGGGAGTGATGTGACTGGTGGTTTTATAAAGACCACTCAGGCTGCTGTGGGGACAGTGGATTGCGGGGGGCTGGGGGCAATCCTGGAAAAGGGGAGGCCAGCTGGGATGTTTTTTCAGACTCCCCGGAGAAGGCTTAATAGTTGTCCAGTAAATGTGGGCTGGTTTTTGATGAAAATATCTATGCCATGCTGCCTACGGCATCTAGGCCAAGGATTCCTGAGCTGACTCCTTGATCCTTTCTCTGAGGGAAGGGCAGGTTCAGAATGTGGTATGACTCTTTTAAGTTTTTCTAGGTAAATAAATGTGAATCCAGGGTGAGTCCGGAGATGATCCTGGCCTCCTGGCCCACATAGTTCTGTCTGATTGTCCTTGGCTCTGGGGACAGGGAGGGGAGGAAGAGAGGCAAGACTTGTTACAATCTTGAGGAGCTGGTGAATTCTTGGCCTAAGGAGGCCAGGCATGGGAGGAAGGGGATGAGACTGGGAAGGAAGAGGAAAGATTGAGAAACACAGGAGGGAACAGGACATGTGTCCGCAGCCCCTCTCGGGGGAAGGCGGCACCGAAGAATTTCTTCTCTGTTCCTGCGGTTGGGAACCCGGCAACCTGGCTGCAAGTCATTTTGGCCACGTGTGAAGCCAAGAGTTTTTATCTGCTAAGTGGTCAGAGTGAAATGACAACGTGCTTCTCCTCAACTAGGAAGTGGACTCTGCCAGCCAGCAGCAGGGCTGGCAGCTGGAGCGACAGCACACAGGAGTGCCCACCCTCCTGTGCGAGGTTTAGGGAGCCTGAGGCCAAAAGCTGAGGCTGCAGGGCAGTACTGGGCTGGAGCTGGTGACTGGGGCTCTGCGCAGAGGCTCTGCTTTTTCAAATGTAAAATACAAAACATCCTGGACAGGAGGGATCTCTAGAGAAAAATGAAAGAAGCACATAGACAAGAGCAGCTGGGGAGAGACAGTGGAGCTGATATTTGCTGCAAAGGGAAGAGAATAGCAGAGGGACCCACAGCCTGCCACCGAGCTCTGTGTGGCTTATCTTTGTGGAGGCCTCACTGTTGCCTGCAAACCCTTGTGGATCTGAAGGAACTGAGGAGTGGGGTGGACACTCGGCTCTCCTACAAATCTGCACCTCACAGCTGCCTCGGGGAAAGTTAAGAATGTTCTATTCCCATGACCAAGCCTGTGTCTGGTTCCCAAGAAGATGGGCACAAAGGGTCCCACTCGTCAAATATGCTGGTCTTTGTGCAAAGGCACACATTTCTGCACATGGGGAGAGTGCGTGTCCCCTGGAGAGTACTGCCATGTTGCTGACACTCAGGAAATTGAGACCCTTTAATCATTTTTTTTTTATTGCAGAAATGCCTCCCAAATAGTGAGTACTCAACACATACACTCTGAAGAAACAAATAAGTGAGGTTATTTTTGAGTCATGTTCTAACAATCCATCCCAATATGGAACCCAAAGCAGAGGTGAGCACCAAGGGACTCCAGTCCCTGCCAGGATGTCTGATCCTCTTGGCAAACTACTGCTCAAGGTCCAAAGCTGGACTGTAGCTGTTTTGGTAAATTAAGATTCATTGAGTCACAGCCACAATTATTTGTTACATGTTGTCTACAGATCGCTATTGCGCCCTAACAGCAGGCAGAGTTGAGTAGTCATGACAGAGATATATGGCCTGCGGAGCTGAAGTATTTTATATCTGGCCCTTTTATAGGAAAATCTGCCAATCCATGCTCCAGGCCACCACCTAGACTCAGCAGGTTTGGGATGAGGTCAAGGATTCAGAGTTTCTAGGAGGCTAGCAGGTGAAGCTGCTTGTCTGTGAGCCACTCGTTAGTAGCAAGGTTCTAAGACACTCTAGCGCAGTGGTTCTCAACCTTCTGGCCCTTTAAATACAGTTCCTCCTGTTGTGACCCAACCATAAAATTATTTTCATTGCTACTTCATAACTGTAATGTTGCTACTGTTATGAATCATAATGTAAATATCTGATATGCAGGATGGTCTTAGGCGACCCCTGTGAAAGGGTCGTTCCACCGCCAAAGGGGTCGCGACCCACAGGTTGAGAACCGCTGCTCTAGTGTATGTCAAGAACCAACCTTGAACAGGCATGCATTTGACCGTGTGACCTCATATCACCTGAGTCCACTACAATCAAAGCAAGTCTTGGGCACCTCTTCTTGCTGCATCGGCATTGCTTACTGAGAAAAGCCTGGCAGCATGCCCCAAAGGAAGGGACTGGGACTCACCACGTAGTTCACCCACATGTCTGTGGAAGACAGTGGGCAGGCAGACCCTGCAGTGGACATTCACTGCCTTTTAACCCTCAGCATGAACTCACCCCTTTCCTGATGCAGCCACTTGGAGATTTATCTCTGCTCCCATTTCTGTTCACATGTTTTGGGTGGGGCATCCTCTACTTGCCCACTGTGACTGATGGAGGGAGCTCCCGAGGGAGCTCTGTGAAAAAGATGTTCCCTTTTTCCCAGAGCATGTGTACCGAGGAACATAGGACCCAGGCTGCTGTACCCATTTCATGACCCCGAGAGGAAACTCCTCCAGAAAAAGGAACTAGTATTGAAGAGAAAGCTCCAAGAGATGGCGAAAGAAACAGCCTGGTGACCTGGTTTGAGTCCCTAATCAAACTCTACCTCTGACTTGACTACTTATCCAAGTGGACCTCCCTGTAGGTTTTTCCATTAGATGAGCCCATATGTCCCCTTTGGCTTCTGTCATTGGGGTGGGGGTATCTCTGCTTTGCAATAAAAAATGTTCTGAGAGGAAAAAGTTACTGAAACTTTCATTTAGGCTATGGTTGAACATCTAGGTCCATGTGCACTGTGACCATACATAAGCCTTTTCTTGAAACTACTGCATGTTTGAACACATGTCTGCATGTCTGCGGAAGAGCTGATAAAAACAGCTGTGCATCTTGGAACTGGGGCCCCTGCCTCCCTGGCCATCATTGATGCCGCTGTTTGTTGACTCTGGCAGCTCCAGTCTCTCCAACAGCAACCAGCTCATGTCACAACATTGCCTCATCTTCCAGAAGGAAGATCCTAGGCAAAGGGCGCAGGGATCCTACCTCAAGTTAACTGAGCAAAGCACTACCAAAGGGCAGGTCATCCCAGGCTACACTGCATCAGGTAATGTCTTCTTTAGAATGTTCCATGTTTTCACCTTAACTTTAAGTTAACTCATGTGCTCATTCTCTCGCCCTTCCCCTCCTCTATCCTCTTATCAAAATGACTTTTAGCTAGGAAAGAGTTTTATTATACAACCCATGGGAACCAGGTATATCAGTTTTCAAATCAGATAGACCTGGATTTGAATCCCAGGCCACCACCTACTAAGTGTGTGAGTATGAGTAACAAGTTTAAACTCTCTAACTCCTGCTTTTCTTATTTTTAATATAATCACCTTGCTGCGTTACTGTAAGGAGATGAAATAATGCATACACCGATTAGTTGTAAGACTATGACTAAAAAAATAATATTATGACCATAACATTAATATTGGTTTAGCTCCTCAGAGGTGTTTGCTCTTTCATAGGGAAGAATTGCTTCTTTGCCCAACATCAGGAACTCTGTTAGAATTTCAGTCACAGCCACAGAGCTGTTCCTAGGTTTATGTGTAGAAGGTGGCCACTTCATAAAGGTAAGAGGCCTGCAAGGTCCTTAGGCAATGACTTTGAGAATCAGAAACACAAGCCGTGTATGTGGAAGTCAAAAGAGGAATGCCTGATATTGGAGTGGCCATCGGGTCACATTCAGACAGAATACCTAGTTCTTGGAGTCCTATCATCACTGAATTCAGGTGGACTGCCCTGGAATTGGTGTAGGGTGGGACAGCCAGGGGCCTTTCCAGGTAGGTTTTCCTTCTAGTTGGTCGAAGGCGGCCTCACCCAGAGAGTAAGGCTATAAAAGTAACCCTCTTCACCTAAACTAGCAACAGCCTCAGAATCCATTTTCCCAGCAGCTCGGAGAAAGGGCTCCGGAGTCAAGAGAAGTAGTTCTTTCACTCCAAGAGCAGTCACCCCAAGATTCTTGCTTAACTGACAAAACAGAGGGAACTGCAGACAGTCAGCACATCCCTGGTACTTCCATCCCATCTGACAGCATGTAATATGAGATTGTGCAATTCCCATTTCCTTGGTATACTAATAACCCATGGTACATGCATTATTTGAGCAAATGACAAGGTCCTGGAGTTAAGACTCATTAACACTGAGTGTGGTACCCAGTGTGTCCGTGCCATGCAAGCAAATCCTTATCATCTCCCATTTTGGAAATTTCACATTACATTCTGCTTCATGAATTCCACAACTCCATGGTAATACAGATTAACAGTTTGAAAAAAAAATAACAAATAACATTCTGCTTAGGGGAATTTCAGACATTAGGCTTCTGATAAGAAGAGAGGGATAATGTTGAAGACTTTAGCATATTATCTTGGAGAATAAAAAGCCATTCATTGTTTTCATTCCCCAAGGCTGTGGGAAGAATTATTTAAAGATTATTTTCATAACTTTTAATACAATTAATTTCTATAAACCCCATGGACAATTTTCCTATTTTTAATGATTTCCCCCCTGCTTTCCCCCAAGAGCCTTTCCATTGGACAAAATTTTTCTTTTCAATTAAAAAAAAAAAAAAGAGTAGCTGTGTCTCAAGACGGCTGGCAGTATTTTCAGGAACCGGTAATAATTTATTCAGGTCCATATACAGTAATATAATCTATCTTTACACACCTTTCACAGAAGCACGTGGTGTACATCTATTGCTCTTGGCGAGGTGCCCTTCCTGGGCGGAACGCAAGGGAACCGCCACGTATCAGAGATCACTGATGACAGCCCTTTCCCTGTGTAAAGGTCATCTCTGCGCAGAACAATTCGCCTAGTTAAGGGGACTCCAATTTCTAAGGGCCCTGCCAAGCTGACGACAGAGTGAGTGAGGGACAGAGGATGTCAGATTTCAAATGCAGGGCACGGCTGTTGCTGAGCTGGTAGGAGGGGAGAGAAACCTCTATTTAGAACCACTGGAAACATCAGGATCCACAGTGCACTGTGGAAGGAGGCTGTTCTTTCTGTCTCTTCGGGTGTGACAAAACTCGAAGTGGCAGCAAATGGCATTGGATGTGCTTCTGGGTGCCGAGGAAATGTGTGTGTGTGTGTGTGTGTCCGTACTGGAGGACATGTCTGTGTGTGTCCAGAACCGGATTGGGGAGCGTGTCACTAGGAGCATGATCTAGGAGGTTTCTAAAGTTCAGATGGAGAAAAGGGACGCAGAAGGTAGAGGGGGAGGGGGGTCAACAAGGAAAATGGCCAGAGAAGAGCAAAGGATAATGAAGCAATCCTCCAAGAGGGTATGTTGACTCCAAGAAACTCAGAATTTGCAAGTATTTTAATCCCTTGAACTATAGCCATGCCAGGTGAGCAAGGATACAAAAATATCCCAGCTCTGTAAATGCTCATCAGCGGCCTAAAAACATCTGTTTAAAACGACTCCAAGACCACCCCAGATAAACGGGCAGGGGTCGGAGGCACAGGCTCAGGGCAGTCTCTAAGCCAGTGGTTCTCAACCTTCTGGCCCTTTAAATACAGTTCCTCATGTTGTGACCCAACCATAAAATTATTTTTGTTGCTACTTCATAACCGTAATGTTGCTACTGTTATGAATCATAATGTAAATATCTGATATGCAGGATGGTCTTAGGCGACCCCTGTGATCGCGACCCACAGGTTGAGAACCGCTGCTAAGAGAACCTGCCATGCAGGCAGTGCAGACCTGTGCCCCCACCTCTCACTGCTCCCTGGCTGCCTTCCTCCAGGAGCGGAGGCCTTCCTCGCCATTCCTGGTTGCACCAGGCACCAATCAGGCTTGACTTCCCAATCTGAAGGTCTTTGTGACAACCAGCCAGTCTGATAGACCAACCTGGGTACCTGTGTTTTCCCTCCTTCAGAACAAAGTTGCATTTAGTTAGGCCTTTTCCTTCACAAGGCAGATGCCCAAAGCAAAGAGAGAGAAGCAGAAGGAATTTCAGACGCTGTGTCTAACTCCCCTTGGGGTAGCTCTGGGGCTGGAGCCTTTATGTCACTGTGACAGAGAACTGGTCTGTGCAGACCATGGCCAACACGCCTTACAGGTTTTCTCTCTGTATGTGCAGACGTGTGTTCTGTCTCCTTCTCCTTGCCACTCTCCAAACCACACTACTCAAACAATATGCATCCCTGCACATAGACACGTGTGTGTGTACATGAGTGTGACGCTCATGAGCACACTGTGGCGTCAGCATAGCCCTTTTATTCCTTGGGCTTCTCAGTATTGTCTAAAATGGGGGTTGGCAAAGTATGGCTCACGGCCAAACCCAACCCACTGCTTGTTTTGTCAATAAAGTTTTATTAGAACACATTTGTCTACTGTCTATTTGTGTATCGTCTTCTGCACTATAACAGGGTTGAGTAGTCAGTCACAACAGAGCTTATATGGTCCACAAAGCCTAAAATATTTACTGTCTGGCCCTTTAAGTAAAAGTTTGCTGACCTCTAAAGTAGCACTCATACTAGAAAACAGATATTTTTTAATTTCCAAAGGTCTTCCCCTCATTTTAAAAGTGATTCATGGACATTCACATCTTAGACTCACAGAACTGTATCAACTGTATCATTAAAAGTCATATCTAGATTATTAGTCCTCCCTAAAGCCTCGTATGAGTTCTCCTCTAGGAAATCTGTGGATGTCCCACCTCTCTCAACATTTCCAATCAAAGGAACTCCTCAGGTGCTCACAGGACAGCCTGTGATGCTGCCCAACAACACTGTGCGAAGCTCTTTCTCAGCCAGAGTGAAAAGCTGATTTCCTGTCACTTCTATCCACTTGGCTCCCATTCGGCCTTTTGGGGCTGGTGGATGAGGGGGGGCAATTCCTTTTAGACAACTCATTCATTGTTTGGAGGCAGCTGACCAGCCTCACCTTTGTACTTTGCTTGCCTAGGTTGGGTGCCCAGTCCCTGCACTGTTCCTTGGTGGCGTGCAGTAAGCTCTCTGCCTCCTGCCATGCTCCTGGACGCCTGTGTCCTTTCTACGCCCAGGTTGCGAGGCTGCCGGATCCCTCCTCCACTGGGGCATTTATTTCTGGCCGTAGGTCTGACAGTTTCTCAGAGGAGCTTCCGGCGGGCAGAGCAGAGGCCCGCCGCTCTCTTTCTGGAGTCCCAGGCACAGGGTGGCACCCTGCTCTGACCGGCCCCCATGGTGCCCTCTGAGAATGGGCACACTAAGCCTTTGTATTTGTGTTGGAGGCCTAGCAGGAATCCACCAGAGAGCCGGCTCTAGAGAATGGTATATTTTGAATTAACCACTCAACAAATCATAAAACGGGATTGTCAGATTCATTATGGAAAGGGCTGTGCAGAATATAATGCTTTAAGTACGTGTGGTGGCTGCTGGGGATACAACTGGTATTAGTGGCTTAAGGGGCTCAGAAAATTTCCACGAGACCATAACAAAGGCACAGCCTGCGTTTGGTGAGAACAATGGAGGATGGACCCTTTTCCTTCCACTGATGAAAGGAGAGCTTTCTTATTATTTAAAAGTTTGCCACTCCAAACACCCAATTCCCCTCAGTGTACCATATCAGAGCTACTGAGGGGAGGTAAAAAAAAAAAATCATTAAACAACCCCCAAAAAAGAGCGCTCAATGAGGTCTCATTCCGTGGTAATGAGCTCCAATTTAACACGATCATTATTTCTGACATTAAAGGCCTGAGAATAGTGTCACATGCCCAGAAGCTATATATTTTTTTAGCCGATAATCCCAGAAATAAGAAGCTGCCATTAGGGACAGTGAGTCAGGGGCTATAAAAATGCCTTAAAATAGGAAGGTTGCAACAGACTGACTTGACCATGGACTGTGCGGCCTACACAAGGTTCTCAGCCACCTGGAGTGCCTCCAGCTGCTGCCACCTTAGCCGATCTCTCAGGCAGGACAGCCAAAGGTTGTGCTGCGAATGATCAGAGAGTAAGAGCATGGGTTTGGTGTCAGATGGATTCTGGATTTGAGGTTTGGCTGTGCCATTTGTGTCCAAACTATATGCCTTTGTGAAATTTTACCTAAATTCCTCATGCCTCGGTTTGGCTCATCTGCAAAATGGAACTTATAAGAGTACCTACTACTGAGTGTGGAGTAAAGGAAACAAGATACAGAAAACAGAGACTCTACCACCACAGAGGAGAAAGGAGTCCCCAGGATGATGGGGAGGAACATCCTAAGGCAACAGATGGGCTTTGGGCTTATGGATCAACCAGTCTTGATGGGAGCAGATCAGAGAGCTGTAGGGGGATTTTCATAAGAAGATAAAATTGATGTAACTCCCAGTATATTTGAATATATTGAGAAAAAATGTACACAATTAGAGGAGACTTTATAGACTTGTCCATAATTATTACAGAAAAGCAAAAATAGGACCACTGGAAACAGAGTTATGTAGGAAAGGGAGAGTAATCATAGTATACTACTACATGGATCAGCAGGGCTGAATTTCAACCTGAGGAAAATTATATCACAATATTGGAAGGATGGGAATTTTATGTGTTTTTTAAAAGAGGATTTAAAAGAGAGCTGGTTTCTCATTTTCCACAGTGGGAAGTCAAAAGATAATGCCTAGAAGTAAAAATCAAGAATAGAAAATTTTAAAATTATATTTAGAGATGTGGAGATAAATTCTTGAGGAGTCAGTTAAAAGCATTGAGTGTCTGTGAACAGTAGGCACTGGATGGGAGATTTTCAGGGGAGACGGTGTGCTTTTCTAACAGGCACTATATGAATCTAAAAGCTATGTTTTGAATAACTTTCGTAAAAATAAAATTAAAATAATGAAAATTCAAATTGAAAGGGTCTCGCCAATTGATTTCCTCACTAGTTCTCCTAGATTTATTAGAATTAAGTCCAGAATTAGCAGTTACTCTTGTTTTTCTCAACCTTCTAGTAGATGAAATGTTAACGGAGGTGAGGAATGTTTCGGGAGGTGTATCTTTAATAGAAGGAGGAACACAGCAAATCTGGGGAGCGTTGGCAAACCCTGAGAGGGGTGCATTTTGCAAGTGTGAAGTTCATAATCTTGGTTAACAATGCATGAGCCAAGTGACCTGTCTGACTGGGTGGTCTGAGTCATATTCCCACAAGGACGACGCCTCTGAATCTTTCTCTATTTATCCCGATGTACACAGGCTCCACCACAGTTCAACCCAGTCGCTCAAGGATTCCCCACCTGCCATTCAACTGTCAGGGTCTTGCAGAGCCTCTTCATACCTGCATTAAACTTCCCAGTTCACTTTGTTTCTTAGTCACAAAAGGTGCCCTGGGGATACAGGTAACTGGGGGCATAAAGGCTATCTGATTACCATTCCTGTATTTTTTTTCTTTAAAATATCAGAAGACTTCTATTATTCTTTTAATGTCATTTCACAATCTTCTACCATATGTAATTTTTAAGAATATATTTTGTTGCCCTAACCGGTTTGGCTCAGTGGATAGAGCATCAGCCTGTGGACTCAAGGGTCCCAGGTTCGATTCCGGTTAAGGGCATGTGCCTTGGTTGTGGGCACATCCCCAGTGGGGAGTGTGCAGGAGGCAGCTGATCGATGTTTCTCTCTCATCGATGATTCTAACTCTCTATCCCTCTCCTTTCCTCTCTGTAAAAAATCAATAAAATATATTTTTTAAAAAACAAAACAAAAAAAGAATATATTTTGTTGCATGTTTTTCCCTACCATCTCTCCAATTTAAGCTTAACATCCCCTTGATGAAATCGGCATGTCACTTGTCAATATATTGTTGTCAGTCCCAAAAGTCTGACCATTGGTTCTAATGATCTCCCCCACGATCACTAACAGTGTTCACTGTTGTGGTACTCAATTCCTGCTCCTCTCCCTTCCTCCATAAATTATTTATGTTCAGTACTACTAGCTGGCCAGCTGTTCACATGCCAATTCCTCTTTTTCCAAAGTTACTATCTTGAATTTGAAGCAGAGATGGCCACATACCTAAAGTAATTGGTGCTATTCACAAGTTTAAAGTCACCAGAGATGAGATTCAGTCTCTACTGGAAAGACGCACTTATCCTCATGTGAATCTTCCTTCTGATACTTTGTTCTATTTCCCAGCTCCAATGACAATGAATCAACTAAGGAAAGTTGGGACCTGGTTTTTGGAAAGAGAGGACAATGATACCTGCAGGGAAACATATGCTCTTGGGAGCCACCACAATATCCACCAGGTCAGAGAACCACTGCAGAGCAAAGTGCTAGAAAATAGTGAACTGTTAATTAAGAGCAAGAACTCTAGTAGCTTCCATCTTTGTGTCACCAACAGCACTGTTGTCCTCTACATATATGAGAACAAAGAGAATGCAGATATGCTTGCAATGGTGCACAAAGCCCTGCTGAAGTCATAAAAAAACTGGAGTGATACCTAGATTTTATATTAACTGAAGCTTTTTCATGGCCACAGAGCAAATCAAACTTCATACCCTTTATAGAATATTTCCAGAGTCTTTATATGTGCTAAACATTGACCTAAACATCTTATATGTATTACCTCATACCATCCTCTTATTAACTAGTTGACAGATCAGGAAACCAAGGCCCAGAAGGATAAAGAAACTTCCCTGAGGTTTTAAGTGAATGTTTGGCCAAGCCAGGGCTCGAGAAGCGAGATCTGATCCCAATGACTACTCTGTCCCCCACTAGAGCAGTGGTTCTAAATGAGGGGTCATTTTACCTCCAGGGCAATTTGGAAATGTCTGAAAACAGTTTTACTTGTCCCACCTTGGGATGGGGGTGCTACTGGCATCTAGTGGGTAGAGGCCAGGAATCCTGATAAACATCCTACAACACATAGGACAGCCCCACAGCAAAGAATCATCCATCCCCCAAATGCCAACAGAGTCGAGGTTGAGAAACCCTACCCCATGCTATACTAGTTTTTCTTTAAGAAATTCTTTTAAAAAAACACACATATTTTTTATTGATTTCAGAGAGGAAGCGAGAGTGAGAGATAGAAACATCAATGATGAGAGAGAATCATTGATCTATTCCCTCCTGCCTGCCCTACACTGGGGATCAAGCCCGCAACCCAGGCATGTGCCCTGACTGGGAGTTGAACTGTGACCTCCTGGTTCTTAGGTCAATGCTTAACCACTGAGCCACGCCTGCCGGGATTCCTTAAGAAATTCTGAATGGCCCATTGCCTTCTCCCCAGCATCTAGAATAGTGCCTGGCAGATAGTTGCTATCAGTGGCCTTATAACTATTACCAAACAGATTCTTTTTCTGAAATCAGGACAGCCCCTATAAAAGACACCAACTGCTTTTCTTTTGTTATATAACTAATACCTTTAAAAGGTCTATAGATTGGACTTCACCGAAGATGCTCAGAATTGGGGCCCTCATGTACAAAACTCACTACAGAGGAGTACAGAAATCCCACTAATAAACCCCAATTTTGCACATTAAGTGTGGATGTATGAGACATCCACAGAGACTTTCCCACACCTACCAGCTGTCCCACAGGACTTTGTTAAATATGCTCACATGCACATCTGAGGTAGAGTTAGACTTTTAATAAGGCTTAGAAGGAAGCCACGGCTCACTATAAAATGCTTGTTGTTTTCCTTTGTTCTTTCCTAATCATCACCCTACCTGGAATAAATAGGACAGGGCCCTAGAGGAATGCAGTCTCCTATTGAAGTTGGAGAAATAACTGGGGGTCCGAGAAGAAAATAGAGAGTTAGAGAAAAGGAAAAGGCACAATGTTCTATATTAGCCTCCAAGTGGGCATTTTCTCCACTCCTTTCTAGTTAGGATGGGTGGAGGTTTATGGGGAGGAGAAGATGAGGATGGAGACGTTGGTCAATCCCATGGCAACCAAAGACTGCTTTATTTATCAATGTCTCCCATGGCTCAAGGGTGCCACCATGGAGGATCAAACTAGGGGAGGCTGTATTTTACCTTCTTAACCTCCTTTTGCAGAGTTGATGGTTTCCGCAGGGAAATTGAAATGTTTATTTGCTAAACTAGTAGGTTTATTTTACTTCCATTCATTCAACAAGTAGTAAGTGCCAGGGTATCCTTCTGGGTACATGGATAGATGTGATACATTCCCCAGCCTTGTATATAGTTAAGAGTGGCCACATGAATCAGTCTTACCAGCAGCATATGAGTGGCAGATATGTGGGCCATGTCTGTGCCCAGACCTTTAGGTGGTAACCATGCTACCTCCTCCTTGATCTCTTCTACTGTGGGTTGCCTGTGGGGACCCAGCTGTGATCCCGTAGATGGTGACGATACTCTGAGAGATAGCAGAGTGACATGAAGGAAGGAACCTGAATGGTTCTCTTGTGAGCAAGAAATGAACTTCTCTGTTCTTTTAGCTGCTCTGTCATTTGGGTCTCTGTGTCATAGCCTCCTTTATATATGTGTAAATAATACCAGTCTTTGCTCTCATGGAACTTACATTCTAGACAGACAGTGAATGCCCAGGGTAAGCAGGGAGGATCTTTTATGATGAGACCTGAATGATAAGAATAGTCAGGCCTGGAAAGATCTGGGAACTCAGGCAGTGGAAAACCAAATGCACAGGCTAACTTGTGCCTGAGGACGAGAAGGGTAATAAGTCTGAAGTGTAGTGCTTAGGGTGACAGCATTGGGTAAGGTTGGAGAGGAGGCAGAATAAGAATAAGGAGTCTGGAGGCAAGTATGATATGAGTCCATCAGTGTCTTAAGCTGCCTATAGGAGTGTGCATATGAGTAGAAAGAGGGAAAGAGATATTATTTGATTTGAATGTTGGAGGTTACCGTGGATAGGGTACAGAAAACAGGGGTCAAGAATGGGATGGAGATGCGCAGTGAGCACACCATTGCAGGGGCTCAGTGAGTGATGACGATGGCCTGGACCAGGACACAGTGGGGATGGGACAAAGGGCTGGGTGCAGGGTGTGTGTTGGAGGTCAAGTCAATAGGTCTTGCTGATGGATTGGATATGGAAGGTGAAGGAGAGTTCTTACCTTGAGCAACTGGGCAGAGGCACCATTAATTGAGTTGAGCAAGACTGGGGAAGAACAGTTTCTTTGGTGGGGGGAGGACTTTAAGAGGCCTGTTGTAAAAGTGTGAAGTCTAAGATGCCTGTTAAAGGTAGAACTGAAGAGTATGGGGCGCAGGAGAGATCGTTTAGGGCAATGGTCGGCAAACTGCAGCCTCTTGAGTGTGGCTCTTCCACAAAATACCACGTGCAGGCGTGCACGTACAGTGTGATTGAAACTTCGTGGCCACACTCAAGGGGCCAAAGAGCCCCATGTGGCTCGCGAGCCATGGTTTGCCGACCACGGGTTTAGGGAGTCTTCAGAAAAACAGATGAACTTTGAAGTCATGGGCCTAGAAGTGTCCTCCTTGGAAATGGGAATGGAGAGAGAAGAGAAGGGAGCAGGAAAAGGTAGACCTTTTAGCATCTTCTCACCAATCTCTGGGATAAACATCCCATCAGATTTCTAGGAGGAAGAAAGCCATGCCACACTGGTAATTCCAACTAGCCTTTTGGGAATCCCTGTCAGTGGGGTGCAGGGCTGGCCTGTTGGCTCATGAGAGGCAGATGTTCAATGTTCAGGAATCGTGTGAGCCCGCTGTTAACTACAGCCTTTACTGTGGGAGCCACAGTGGAAGCATTTACACCCTATTTCAGTGAACACTCCAAATCGGGGCCTTCCTATAAAATGTGAGAGCCAGCTCATCAGCACATCACTCATCCCATCCCACTTTGGGGGTGGGCTTAGAACCCCGCCTTGTCAGAGGACTGCATGGGATCCCCAGACACCACCTGTGTGCACTCTTGGGCCCTCATTCCTGCAGGAGTGGAGCCGCACGGCACATGACTTACGGCACCCGGTGGTAGGGTCCCATCAATCAGGAACCCCTGCAACGTTCAACCATGATCCAGCATGGCTCCTTGGCCATCACAAGACGGATGATAGCTGCTAGCGGGTCTCCAGCAGCCCTGCCCAGCAGTCAAAGGGGAGGTTCGGAATCTGAGTATCCAGCTTTTTGTGGAATGAGTCCTTAGAAAGAGCAGAGAGTATTGTTTCTACTAAACAGTGTTTGTAAAAAGAATTGGGGACTTGGAGAGTTTCTTCCCTCTGGGGTGTGGGTGGACACACTGAGCTGGACACATGGCCGTGGGCAGTAAGGCAGGGGCAGCTCGGCAATCCCGAGTTCCTAGACGCACAGCACCCCTCTTTGGAAAGGCGGCAAGTTCGCTCTTGGTATCCCTTCTCTTCCTTCTTTTTCCTCCACTCATGTTGGAATTGTCTCTACCACATCTACTTCATTGACTCCAAGAAGCATGTTCACGAAGGTGCAAATGGGTTGATTAGCTTACTCAGGAGTATCGACATGCTACAGTGCACTGGAGCGTGCAGACAATGCCCCTCACGCTCCAGCGGGCTGTGGCTACCTTCACTGCCTCCAACAGGGATCGAGTGCTGGTTTGCGTTGGTGCTCGGGGCTTGAGAGATGTGTCATTGCACCATCACTCTAATTAGGATTTTCAGAACATACAGCGGTCTGGATATAATGGGCCCATCAAAAGTGCATGGGAGGCTATGGGAGAAAGAGAGCAGAGAGCACACCCTGGAGCTGGGCTCTGGGGAGAACAAAATGGAGCCCCTGCATTATCTGCTGTGCACAGCTGGGTCACGTGCCACATCCACACACAGACACAGGCAAAACCCATGAGCCTTCCTGAGTGAGGCTTTCATTTAGAAATGAACTCATTGAATCAGGGATGCAGAGTCTGTAAGGAACCACAAAGGTCATCAAATCCAAAGCTTCATTTTTTTCAGATGAGGAAACTGAGGCTGAGAGGTTAAGTGATTTCGCTGGGGACATGCAGCTAATCAGAGCGAAGGGGAGTCCCTGCCTTCCTTACCTCCAACTCTTACATCCTTTCCCCCATAAAAAGCGGCTGAATCTAAGGAAAGATCTAAAACCTCAACTACATTGTGTATGTATGCATGTGTGTGCGTGTGTGTGTGCGTGTGCGAGTGTGTGAGTGTGTGTGTGCGTGCTTGGGTGAAGAGCTGTCAGCGTGTGGTGGGAGTCTGCAGGGATATCCTCTCCTTGCTTCATGTTTTCACATCTCCCACAAGACAGGAATAAAAAGGAAGGAAACGCTGAATCGTTCCCTCAGGCAAGCAGATCTGTGGAAAAACAAAGAGTCAGTAGCTCTGTCTCCAAGGGGTCAGGCTGACTTCCTTCTCTGAGAGCACCAGGGCCACTTTCTCATCTTTCCCATGTTCCAATCTTGCACAATCTATCATCATGGGATTCCGAATGCGTTTTAGTAAATGCAAGATGGGATGGGACTCTCTCAGCTCCTACCAACCATCTCATCTGCAAAACCCGTAAGGAGTGGCAGTGGGGGCTCAGGAAGAGGGATGCAGACAGCCGCCGGTGGAGGGGAAAGGTTCTCCCGAGTTGGGGGCTCCTGGTCACTTTTGTTATTGTTCTTAATAAAGGCATGGCACCGTGGCGTTGGAGGCTCACCTTTTACTCTCGTGTTTAATTGCTGCAAAAGCCGTTTATTACCTGTGTTCTTCCCCGAGGGAACATGATCCTTTATGGCAACCCAGCCTGGCTATTTCTGGCTCCTCCAATGGCCCGGAAACGGTCCCATCACCTCTGCGTAATTCTGGGTCAGCCCAATGGCCACACCTGTCTGTCTCCAGTTCAGGAAGGCCCTCCCTCGTGAAAGGAAGAAGGGCAGGAACTGGGATTGCCTTCCTCCTTTGAATTTTGCATACAACTCCATCCCTGTCCACATAATGAGAAAGCATCCATCACCCGTCTTTCCCTGGAATGTCGGAGGCCATCCCGAGCCGGTCTCTGTCCTGCTCATCTGTCCGCAGGAAGGGCTTGCGAAATTGCTTCCCTCAGAAAAATACGTTCATGTCCACCTTCCTCGGATGGCTCTCACAAATGAAAGTGCTTTGTCATTTTTAATGCCCGGTGTGCCCTCTCTCCCCACTGTCTCCAGTCGCAATCCAGCCAATAAAACCCACAGGTATTTGGCTTTAAAAAAAAAAATGCCCCGATAGCCCAGAGGATGGTGGGAATCCACCCCCTGCAGGTTCTCCTTGAGTTATGCAACTCAGAAATGACTGCAAGAAGGGGCTCTTTCTGTTGCCTTGGAATCTTCTGGAACCTCTGCCAGTATGTGGATGGACACACAGAAACAGTGGAGGGCACAGATGCCTGCCTGAACACAGAGGTGTATGCCCCATCTTCCTTGCTGGCCGGCGTTGAGCATCCGGGGAATTAATAGGGGTGGATGTTCTTTGTAAATGGGAAAGTGCACTAAAAATGCAAGTTACTATTATTTCTAAAATGTCTCCAGCCTGCAATTTGTCATAGACACCTATCATTCTACTTAGATGGCTGGGTAATTGTTGCTCATGCCGGAGGGAACAAGCCTCTCTTTGAAATGTTTGCATGGCTGTGTAGAGGCTTAAGCATATAGCACCCTGTTATAATAAGGTTTCAACTCCATGGAGATTTGTAAATGCCAAAGGACTAACAATATCCTCCAAAACAACAAGTGCATTGAGCTTTTAATAGAAAAGTTAGAATGATAACCTGATCCCAGTGTTATAAAAGTCACCCTCTAGAATATGAATTGGGTGGGGAAGGGGTGGATCAACATTCTAGTTTCCAAGGGAGCTTTATGTAACAGATTTGTTGCCCCAAAGGTATTTCAAAACAGAAGTTGGGCATAATGTGATTCTCACATACCTACATTTGCTCAAGACTGAATTATCTTCTTTCCTTAGATACCTATTAGCTTTAACGTTTTCTGCCTTTTCTTGATCACACCAGTCACCCAAACAGTAAAGGATCTGCAAACATGTAATTGCACCAAAATAATCTAATTATTCAAAGGCGCCCCTGTTTCTCCAGGTGAACTTGAATACCTCCCTGATGATGGCGAACTCGCTTCTTAAATTATTTGTGGTGAAGGACACCTTGTTATTGTTGTTAACATCTAGCTCTTAATGAACTGATACTTGGTAAAAGATATAAAAATGGACTACTAGAAGAATAAAATGTTGATTGAATGCTGCAGTATGTCAGATTGCTATAAAAGTTTCTAAACTCTTACTCTGAATTTCTGTGCTCAAGTTGTTGGGGACCTCATACAAATGGTTCCCAGGCCAGGAGCGGCTTGTGGACCACACTCTGAGTAGCACTGATGTAGAGGCAATGAAGCGTTTTGCTATCCTACTTACAAGTGGCTCAAATTCCCATTATGCAACTTCTCATTCCTTATAAGAGATTGTAAATTTGATGTTTCAACAGTAGTTTTATTTAAGCAGGGGTAGGTCTTTATATAAAGACTCTCTGTAAAAAGAAGGGCTCTCTTACCTTTTGGGACAGCATGGATGGACTGGAAAATATTATGCTAAGACAAAACAAAATGGATTGACCAACAAAATAAGACCCGAAGCATGGAGGCATGGAACAGACTGACATACCTCAATGTGGGGTTGGGGGACAATAAGAGATAAACCAAAGAGTTTATATACTTATATGCATAGCCCATGGACATGGGCAATAGGGTAGTGAAGACCTGGGAGGTGGGTAGGGGTTGGGTGTGTGTGTGTGGGGGGGGAGGGTAGAATGGGAGATATCTGTAATATTATCAACAATTTAGAAAAAAACAAACAAAACAAAGACTCTAAGTGAAGTAATCAGGAATTTATCTTTATACAAAAACTCTAAGTAATCAATTGATAACTAAGATGGAGGGCACAGTTAATTCCAATACGAGTTACACAAGGCACTGTCCAAGAATAAATCAGGAAGTTACCCTAACTTCCTGTGGCACAGGAAGGGGATAATTTGGCGCTGGCTGCAGTACAAAAAGAAGGTTAAAAACAAACACACAAACAAAAAACACACACCACACACACACAAACCTGAAGTGATCTGTAATCTGTATTGCACATGATAGCAGATCAAGGGAATATAAAGACAGATAAAACCAGGCTGGACCAAAATAATAGACAGCCTGTAAAGGCTGTGAGAGGGAGTAGCCAAGAGTGTGCATATGCACACACGTGTGTGTGTGTGTGTGTGCGCGCGTGTGTGTGTACAGAGTCCGCCTGGTGGGCAGGCTGATTGGAGCTGAGTAGAGAAGGGAAAAGAAAAAAAAAAAGGTTGAGGGAGCATTTTCAGAAATGGGGTCCAATTTATATCCGTTGCTGTAATTGGTTTGTTTGTGTGGAGCAAGAAGATGGGGGCCAAGGGGGGACGTGATGGAGTGAAGCACAGGGCTGCGGCTCCTGGGCCTGATGAGTTGGAGAGAAATTGTTAGTAACCAGGCCTGGTCCCGCAGGGGTTCATTAAGTGACTGGCCCTCCACAACATCCTGTCATTCCCAACCCGGGTGCGTCAACATTAGCCAGCTCTGCAGTATGCAATTGTGTGGTGGGCGAGGGTGTGTGAAGGCATGGGAGTGTCTGCTGGCAGGGTTTGCGTGCGTGTCTGTGCCTTTTCTTAGGGATACAGTTAAGTTTTCTATGGGAATTAGAATCACGAAGGCCACATGCAATTAAAAAAAAAAAAGGCAAAAAGCAAAGGGTGCTTTCTCACTGGAAACACAAATTTGCTTTGACATTTAAAAAGTACCGTGGAGTTGAACAATGGGGAAACCAAGAAAGGATCTGAACGGGCGGGTGGGGCCGCTGGGGAACTGAAAAGAAGCCAGTGGCAAACACATCCAAAACGGTAACTTCTTAAACCACCTCTGAAAGGCAGAGCTTGCAGCATTTATCTCCAGACCGGGAGGCCTGTCAGCCCTGGGGGGTGGGGGCGGGCGGCAGGAAACAGAGTCAGTGGGGAGAGTGAGGAAGGGATGAAGGGTGTCTTGGTGTTGGTGGCATCGAGTCCCTGCTGCTCCGGATCTCAGGACGATCCTTTCCAGGTGAAGACAGAGGAAAAACTCATGTGAGGAATTTTAAAGGAGCAGGAGTCCCTTTGGGGATCCCACAATTCAGATCTTAGGAAAGTACTAAGAAAACAACACATGAAAATGCTTCCTGCGCTGGGAACGCTCAGGATTTGGTCTCAGAAGCGTTCTGTTGGGAGCAGCCAGGCAGTCGGCCTCAGGGCTGCACAAGAGCTGACGCCACTGGAGGGAAGCCCCCAGCCTTCCAACCCCCTGACTCTGTCAGCTTGACCTCGGACAAAGCCAGCCTGGAGTCCCTGGACAGAGGGTCCTCCACCCGGGACAAAAGAAGGCTTGGTCTTCTGTGGTTTATAATGGTTTCCGGAAACTACCTAAGAAAATCTAGGACCTACAGGCATGAAAGCAGCCTCCTTTAGCTATTGCTCTACTTCCTAGAACATGTGTTTATCATGTATGCAGAAGAGGAAAAGGAAAACTCTTCCATGCCCTAGGATGAACCTCGGCTCAAACTTAGTATTGTGGGTCCTACACCTGCATCATTGGCAAAGCATAAGTCAGGGGGAGTCACGATATTATTAAATGGCATTACCTAGGTGTCTGCAAACTTCAGGGCTGATGATAGGTTTTGCTGCTGGTGTTAACGGCTGCCACCCACTGAGTACTTTATATTTCCAAATACTGTCGCATTGTCATCATCATAACTGTGTGAAAGGGTAAGGTTGTTACTATTGTTGCCCCCATTTTTCCAGTTTTATTGAGATATAAGTGGCAGATAGCATTGTAAGTTTAAGGTGTACAATGTGTTGACTTGATACACTTATATATTACAAAATGACGTCCACCATAATGTGAGCTAACACCTCCATTGTGCTGCATAACTACCATTTCATTTTGTGGTGAGGACATTTAAGATCTACTCTCTCAGCAATGGTCACCCCCCTTTCACACGCGAGGAAACTAAATTTTTAAGTCCTGGATGTCCCACCCCGACCCAGAGAATCTGAATCACGGCCATGCTCTCCGTGGCTCACTCCACTGTCCCACCCATTCCTAACTGCTGCCTGTTTCTGAGTGTCGCCCAGGTACACACCTGTCCGAAGCACTTTGCTTATATTATCTAATTATCTCCGTTGGTCCTCAAAGCCACAAATGAAGGTAAGCAGACACTGCCTCCAACCCCAAGCATTTATGAGCTGCGGCTTGCACGAAGTCACATCCTCCTCAGGCCATCTGAAATGGCCCGGGGCGGCAAAGAAACCACTCGTGGGCGTGAATGTGATCATTACAGATGGCCATGTTGGGGCCTGGGTCTCTTGTACTTCAAGGGTGATAGGAACCTCTAGATGACAGGGGAAATGAACTTGCAACCCCCATCACTCCTGCCAGTCATGCTGTTCTCAGCAGCAGGGACCAAATAGGTAAGAAATACAAAAGACTTTCAGAGTGATGTTCACTTGCAATTAACAGAAGGCAAATGGAACTTTCCTGATTTTTTTAACTCTAAGAAGTCAGAATTGAAATAAATGCCAACTTTTGATACAAATATTCTATTTTTTCTATGTCTACCAGGAAGGACAAGGCTATCCTGGATGATTTTTTTTTAAAGCAACATAAAATAATGAAGACTAGGGTGCTTTCCCAATAGAACCCAGTTCCAGGGAGAGAATTTTGGAGTTGTTTATATAGGACGTTTCTTATCTCTATAAAGCAAAGAACCTCTCTAGGTATTTTCAGCAGATTGATCTCATCACGAAGAAGATTTATTAAAAAGAAATGCAGATAGAAGGAAACAGGCAACTGTAATTACACATTAGTTTTACTTTATTTATTTTTTAAAATAAAAACCGACTCCAAGTTTTTTAGTCATTGATATGGTCCTGCACATCATGGATGTGATGTAATGACAGCCTCAGACAGGGGATGCTTTTGATGCATTGTTAACCATAAAAAAGACATTAAATACCAGACTTGAATGCCATGGGGATGCATATTTCACTAGGAATTATTTTTCCATGTATGCTTCAAGTTTATTTTGGTAAACAGATGAGTGGAGGCTGTCAGGGCTGGGGTGAGATTTATGTTCCCGGGGAATCTTCCTGAAAGGAGAGGAAATGACTGGGACCTGTTGAACACCCACAGCAAAATGTAAATCTTTTCTTGGCTCCAGGGGAGGTTGGAAAGTGCCACACAAACAATTCCTCCGGGAACATGGTTTCCAAGCTGCGTGTGGATGCCCGCAGGGGAGCGCCCGGGGAGGGCATGGAGGGGACACACACTCCACTTTCTCCAGGAGGCAGAGGAGCAGAAACATCTGGACCGGATGGCTGGCTTCGGGATGCCCCGCCAGATGCCTTGTGAGTGTCAGCTGAAAAGAGCGCCCTGAATTAAATTCTCAGCTCAGAGTCTACCCATGTGGGGACCAAGAGCTGCTTCTTTCTGTACCGCGGGCACATTGCTGGCGATTCTGGTGAGGGACACTGGACTTATGGACCGTGTAGTTTCTCTGATCCTTGGTTAACAGTGGAGGCACCAACGTGGATGTCATGGATGTCTACTAAACCCCACCTTACCTTGGGGGTCTCTGCAGCCAGAGGCACTAGCCCAGACTTACAGTCATGACAGGACCAGCTGGGACCTTGCTGGCCCTGCAGACAATTTCACAAAACCACACATAATCGTGTCCACCTTAAGGGCCTGCTCCTGCCTTTTCTCCATTTGATATTAAAAAAAAATCTCCTCCTAAAGACATATCCATTTTGGCAGATACTAATAGTCTAATGTAGCTGCTCCAGGCTCATACACTCATGTGGAATGCAATAAATCCTGTTTAACACTTGTTACATAGACACTTAGCTACAGATCCAGAGCCAAATGGCACACCTAGTCCATATGAGTCTGTCAATTACTTTCCTGCTCTCATCTTGCCTCTGCCCGGGAGACTGTGAGTGCCAACAGATGTTACTACAACTCAAGGCCTGTAGGGTGGTCTTTATCAGGTCGATGATCCATGATTTGTACTAATGGGACAAGAGTGGCATGGAGAATGCCACGGAAGAACAGAGAATGTCTTGGGAATGTGTTTTCTTCTTGTAGTCTTCTCTTCTTGAACTTTTGTTGGGACTGATTTATCTTCTCTGATGACAGTCCTGTTCCTGAATAAGGCAGTGAATTAGCCCCTGTGCATCTCAGTTTCTTTGAGTAACAACTGGATCAGGGATTTGGGTGATGCCTCTTCCAAGGTGGCTAATTCTAACGCAGTGTTCCTCAACAGAGCGCGCCTCTGTCTTGCAGCAGATATCTCTTGCAGCAGATAAGGCAATGCTTTAGAGACACTTTTGATTGTCACAACTGGGGGTTGCGGTGCTATAGGTATCTAGTGAGTAGGAGCCAGGACGCTGCTGAGCATCAATCAGTGCACAGGATGGCCCCTCCACTACAAACAATGGCCTAACCCCGTGGTCGGCAAACTGCGGCTCGCGAGCCACATGCAGCTCTTTGGCCCCTTCAGTGTGGCTCTTCCACAAAATACCACGTGCAGGAGCGCACGTACAGTGCGATTGAAACTTCATGGCCCATGAGCAGAAGTCGGTATTCTGTGGAAGAGTCACACTCAAGGGGCCAAAGAGCCGCATGTGGCTCGTGAGCCGCAGTTTGCCAAACCGCAGTTTGCTGACCACTGACCTAACCCCAAATGCCAGGTAAGCTGAGGTTAGAAACACTGTCCTGAGCGGCTGCAAAGCTAGCTACTGTGCTTGGTGACTGGGAGCATCTGGGACTAAAGTTCAGCTGTGCACCATCCAAAATTGATTGCATTTCAAAACAAGGGAAGGGCTCACCTGCTGATTTCCACTGACAGGCGATTCACACCGGGTGGCTCGTGTGAAATGGCCAGTGCTATGATGTCCTCACCACTCTGAGACTCACAGAATGTGGCCGAGAACATACCAGCAGTCCAAGCAGGTGTCATTCCACTCATTCTATGGCTGATGAGATGGAGACACAGGCCAGGTCAGTGACTTGCCGGAGGTCATCGCAGGAAGCAGTGGCAGGGTCAGCAAGAGGCCACTACCTTTCCAGCTTCAGTCTCCCATGTCCTAGTCTGTGTTAGAACCAGGAGGTCTTATGGAAAGCACACATTCCCTCCCCTGCTCCCTCTCCCATGTATAGAGTTATAGCAAAATGCAGGTTAAGTTGCCTTTAATCTTTAATTCATACACAAGGATGTGCTGCACCGAGTGATATAAAGAGTAAACTCCAGAGGCAGCAAGTTCTGTAGGTTTGGCCAGATCTTCCTTTTCAAAGACAGACAGCCTGGGGAATCGCACAGATGGCCTTCCATTGCCCTCTTAGATTCTTTTTATGGCAAAATGCTTGCTTTTATCAATTTCTACCCCAACCTCTGATTCCCATAGGCAGGAGGGAAGCACACCCACCCTTTGGTCTGATGGCAACGCGAGACTCTGGCCACAGGGGAGGTGGCCAAGGATGGGAGTGGGAAGGTTGCTGGGGGTGGAGGGAGTAGGAGCAGAAGCTCTGATTGCAGAGGCTCATGGAGCTGCTTTTTTTGCTTGCGGGAAGGGATTTGGCCTGGGACCCATGAGGAAGTCATTCATTCCAAGGCCCTTGTAGGCATTTCTGCACTAAGTTATATCAACCCAGCTACAGAGGAAAGAGAAGACACTCAAATCCACCGTGAAAATAGATGTGCAGACAATGACCTTTGGGCATAACTAACTAGAGGGGATGAAGTTGGGGAAGAACAGGACAAGTCTGAGTCCCCAATAGGGACTTGAGGTCTAAAGCCAATGGGGTGACAGGAAAAGGGATTCTTGACGCCAATAACTCTAAGCAGCAGCAGGCGCAGCTGTTCGTGGCTCCTCTTTGAAACATCTGCCCTTCTTTTCATCCCAGTGCAGTCTGGCCAAGAAGTAAAGACAAGTCAATCCCAACAGCTGGGTGGGCGGTGGTTCAGTGTGTGGTGTCTGGAACCCTCTGGGCTGGAAACACTCCTTCGGGAACGAGAGGAGCGCAAGCCGAGGGGAGCTTTGGAAATCTGGTTTCCAACCAGCTGACCTCGGGGCCCTCTGCACTTGAAGTCAGGGCAGCGGTGGCCTTGACGGTCCCATTGGGTGGACCAGTGGGTCAGGCCCTTGGCTTCGACGCTGCTGTGTGTCAGTGTCTGAGGAATAGCTCAGCTTCTGCTCAAAGGGAGACAAGGATGGCCTCCCAAAATGTTGATGTGTTATCCAAACGATCCCTCGGGAGAGAACCACAAGCTACATCAAAGCCAGCCGGCACAACCAGAGTTGTCCTCATCTGCCAGACTGGGTCACATTTTACAGACACAAGCTCTACGAATCCCCAAACGGGTTGGCTCTCTTCCCATTTGTTTCAACATGGATTTATGGGAGGGATTCCCACTGTTCTTTAAAGTGCTCTCTCCCTGCATCCAGTGCAGACATGCATTCATTTGGCCAAAGCCAACTTCGGTGAAATGAAAGTGTTAATTCATCCCCTAGATGAGTATTTCACCCAAAATGAGCAGTTTCCTTGCAAAAATAGCAACTTAACAAGTACATTTTTGTTTATGGTGCCAAGTGAGGCATTTCAGACAGCAAGCCAGAAGAATATGCTATGGTCTTTAAGAGCTTCTTGTTGCCTGGAGAGCCCAGTGATGCATCTGAGCATGAAGAAGACACAAGCATGGCTGAGTGATCAGCTCTGAATACACCCGGAGACAAGAAAAGATAGATGCATTTGGTCTGGAGAGAACTCTGCCCTAGATAAGGTAGTAAGAAATCTTGCCTCATTGGACACACTTGCACCTCTCATTTTAAGAAGTGTCTCCAGTTTGTACCCACAACACAGGTGGGTGCTGAGCCATCTCCTGCTCCTAGACCTGGGTGATCTTAGGGACAATAGCCAGTGGGTAGAGGAAGCTCTCCCAGGATAGGTGCCCTCTGGTGATGCTGAGGAGAGCGCTAAGAATGAAGGATCGCAATGGTTACCATCCACTGAGTAAAAACTATGTACTTTGCACAAGTACGATTTCATCTCATTCCTCCATGGGGTGGGTACTTTTTTGGTGATGTGGATGCTAAAGAACAAAGGGTTTAAGTGACCTGCCCAGCACAGTAGCGGCTCTAGAACTGGAACTCAACACTTAAATTTGGGCAAGATGCCATGCTTTTGATTTCCATTTGGCCCTCCCACTGCTACAGCATAGAACTCGGACAGGTGAGAGAGAGAGTTGTGGAATTTTGGTTGGTTGGTTGTTTTGTATGGCTGTTGGTGGCATTGAGGTCTTTATAATACATCTTTGATGGCCACTAACAGAACCACTTTCACGCTGATGGATGCTCCCGAAGGGTGAACAGATCACAGCCTGGGACACAGAGACCCTTGGACCTGGGTGAGTATCCCTAGTGGCTTCTGTAGGAAGACTGAGAATCTGCAAGGCAGCGGCCGTGACTGCAGAGAACGGGAATGGCCACGGGCGGGAGCTGATGTCAGAAATGCTGACCTGAGTTTCCATCTAAAAGTACCCCAGTTTTTGGTGGAAAACTTCCTCAGTTTTCTGAGTTACTTCAACCTAGGTTTTAGAGGTGTTAGCAATTAAGTTTAATAGAGATTGGTGCATTGCTGTTAAAGTTTTATCAGAAATTGGCACTTGCCCCTTGAAATATGTACACAAACTATTCCCTGATGTGTTACCTTTCAAGTGTGTTGCTGAACAGAAATCTTTTTCTGTGGAAATACATCTCTGAAATTTTAATGTCCATCAGATGAAAAATACATGATTCCACCTACAAAAACCCTGTTTATAATTCTTTCTTTTTTTTCAGGAGCACATTAAGTGAAATATGACTGTGTACAGCAGTGATTTCATGGGTGGGACCATAAATATATGCATGTGTGTGTGTGCGCACGTGTGTGTGTGTGTTTGCCTTATGTAATGTTTAAAAATTTTTAAATTAACTGTCAACATAACATCCTGGGGATAGTACATAAATTCAGGTTGATAGCTTCTGTTGAGAAAGTTGAATCTTTTGAGCCCTGGGTGAATGTTTCAAGCCAGGGGAACCTTCCACCTTCTGAGGGAGCAGGTGCCCTGCAGGCTGCCACAGCCCCGGCACCCTTAGTCCTGTCCGCATCATGCATTTCCACGGCCTGCCTGGCCCCTGAGCTATTTAAGCTTGTGGCCTCCAGTCTATTTCATAGCAGGTGCCTCCATATGTTGAAATAACTTTCCTTGGTTTCTTCCTTGATGCGCATAATTTCCACTGTGGTTAAAACTAAAGAAAGAATGATCAAAGACCTCCAAGAATATTGGCAGGCAGCCTCCCAAAGCCTTCCTAACAGAAGTAAATGTTGGAGAACACATTTATCCTCTAAGGTCCCACGCTCTGGGCTCACACTATACCCATCACACGAGAATATTTGTAGACTCGATGCCCCAGTTCCATTTATCAAGGCCCCTTTCCTTCTGCTTTCCTCCTTCCTGCTCAGCCCTGCCCTGTCCGCCTGCCCCTTCCCCTCCATCACCCACAGCTGCTGGAGACTGGGCCCTTATCCCATTCCGTCCCTGCCTCATACTTTGCCTCAGGGCAAGGTCTGCAGTGTTAAGACTGGCAATGGCCTGAGAGAAGAGGCCGATGAGCCCCTGGGGCTGCTATTAGTATCGGACTTTAGACACATTACAAGTTAAATAGGCTTTTGTGGGCTGGCTGGGAGATACAACCGCCTCGCATATTACTGTTTCTAAGAGAAAATTTAGCCAAGGTTCCCAACAACAGACTCACAAAAGAACTCCACAACATAGCCCATTAGTAAATTTAATGCTTCTAAACTCTAGGAGATAATTGGGCTTCCCATCTGGAACTTAAGCTTTCTTAGGATGAGACCTGGTCCTCTCTGCACTTCTCTACTGAAAAGCAATAATTCAGACTCACTTAGAGATCTTAAGGGGAGTGCTCCATTTACCAATATTAGCTGAGGGCCTACTGCGTGCAAGGAACAGAAAACAAAGAGTGAAATGCTGCCTCTTAGGAGTTTACAATTCAGAGTGTGTGCCGTGGGGTGATGTGGGGCAGAAAAGAGGCAAGTGGAGCAAACTGAATACGAGGGAGATATGAGTGATATAAAAGAATGCCATGGAGATTCAGAAAATAGCAGGACTTGAGATATTCTCATGAAGGAGGCGGTTGGAAATGAAAATGAAAAATAGGCAGTATTTCAAGAGGCCCTTTCCACAAATGATGTGGGATTCCCCAAGCATTCCAGACGGAGGAAACAACACAAACAACAGCATGGAGTGAAAAATTTCCGAGGTGTTCAGGGAGCTGGGGGAGGCCGGGCTGGCGGAATGCGACCCCGGCAGAAGGGGGTGCTGGAAGATTAGTCAGGTGGGTGGGCCATGCTGCCGGAGGCCCTGGGCACGGAGCTAAGCACTGCCATGTGTCTGACTGTAACAGAGGCACGGTGGGGCCTGGGCAGGATGGGCTGGAGGGTGGCAAGATGTGGAAAGACTGGTTAACAAGCTGTTATAATTAGCAAAAGGTAATAAATAGCTTTAAGGGGGACAGGAAGAGAGTGGCAATAGGAATGGCAAAAATGGTTACATGTGAGAATACTTGTGGTTGGGGAAATCTCAACGACTTCCTTAGATATTGGTAATGACGATGCTATCCCTATATCATTTATCTAACAATATTGTTGTTATATAGCCACTCTTTTACTCACGGAACAAGTATTTAAATGCCTTGGGGAATTTTTTTTTTCATGTTATACACTTGATTCACACACAGGTAAATAATCCAAAGTCAAATATAGGAGAAATCACATGTTCTAGGATGATTTACACAAATAAGATGCTCTGTGTATTATCAATGTTTCTCAAATTGCTCATTAGCATGAAAAATGCTCCAAGATAAAAAAGAAGAGATTCAGAAGTCAAATGCTTAATGGTTTTCTTGTAGGTCCCAACACCCATTCAATGTATTAAAGACTCTGATAAGTCCTGAGGTTCAAAACCAAAAAACCCCCGCAAACTTTTCGCCTTCACAGTTCAAACTTTAAAAATGCATTTTGAAAAATATTTTTACAAGGTATTATATAAATTCTAGGCATAGAACTCCACATGCAATTATTCCTGTTACATCATTTTCCGTCTACAATCATCGCCTCAAAGGTAAATGAAAGGGGCTATATATAGCTCACAGTGAGATGCACAAAGAGATAATTTCTTTTTAAAAATTTGTTTTTTAAAAATTGATTTGAGAGAGAGAAAGGAAGGGAGAGAGAAAGAGAGAGAGAGAGAGAGAGAGAGAGACAGACAGACAGACACTGGTGAGAGAAACATCGAAATATCAATTGATTGCCTTCCACACACACACACCAGACTAGGGACTGAACTTACAAGCTGGGCGTGATCCCTGACAAGGAATCGAACCCGTGACCTTTCAGTGCAAGGCATGATGCTCAACCAACTGAGCCACACCAGCCAGGGTGAGAGATAATTTCTATAATCAACCATTCATTCATGTATCAGAGATCTATCAAGCACCTACTTTGTGCCAGGCACTGGGCATGGCACTAGAGATACAGCAGTTGATTAAGAGAGAAATGTGTTTCTATCTTAAAGAAATAAACTCACAGTTTTATCAATAACACAGAATCTCCACAATAACTTGTGACAAATTGGCTACTCATTCTTCCACCCTCAATTTCCCTACAGTCTTCCAAATTATATTTACATAAAGCAATTTTATAGTGAAATATCAAGTTCCTTATTAAAAATGAGGAATTAAGAGGTAGGACCCTACACCAGTGCCTTCCTCTTCATGTTAGCAGATTTGAGAATAGACCAGTTGGCAAAGGGTTTAACAAGTACTGGCTCAAACAAAAAGAGTTGAGGACTAATTGCGATTTTATTTCTCCCTGGAATCCTCTCTTCCCAAGCAGAGGTCTCGAGACCACTGCCCACAATCAACTCCTGGGCATCTCGCCTCGCTCAGCATTCACAGTTCACTCTGGGAGCCAACCCTTTGTAGTCACAAATGTTTCTCCCTCAGTATTTTTTTAAACGCTGTCTGATGTTCGAACATGTTTTTAAACAATGTCTGATGTCTGATGTGTCTAAAAGATAGGCAAAATAAACTGTAACCTCTAACTGTATATTTAAAATGTCAATAAAAATTGGCTCTGGGTTGAAAATCAGTAGAAACAGACTCAGATTAGAAGAGATGAGAATATTTTTTTAGTCTTAAGACCTGGATGTTTTGTGAGCTTTATAGAGAGGATAAGAGTGAAACTTCAGCACTTCCAAAATCCTGTTAAAACCCATATTTTACATCCAGTGTAATTCAGCAACCATTAAGCCTTAAGTGGGTATTAAGCCTGATGCAAAGTAAAGAAACTAAGAGTAGAAACACACACTGTGGATTCTTCAGTGGGGAGAAAGGGCTGAATCATCTGTTTCTAGGGCCAGGCAAAGATAAAAGACCTCTTCCCAAATGGGGCTGCCTCCTCCCCAAACCTCCGCCTTCCCCTCCCATGTGTTTCTCAGTGTGGGAAGTACTATTGATGCCAGATTTGCTGGTACTTGGAAAAGATTCATGGACCATTTCCTCCCCTTCTTCTTGAATTCCCCTGCCTGTGCCTGATGCTACCCCCGTCGTGTTCCTCTTACTACTGGGCAGTTTGGTGATACCAGCTGCAGATCTGCCACAACCCAACCTCCTGTCACGGAATCACAGTGGTTCAGAGCCAACAGGGCATTTTAGGAAGAGAAAACTGGAGCTCAGAGAAGGACAGTGACTAGACTAGAGTCTCCATCGCTTCTTTCATTCCTTTGTTATTTTCCCCTTCCTCTTCCTTTCCAATGAAAAGAATATATATCTATAGAGCCCTTTTAGGTGTAAGCTAGGCAAAGTCCTACAAGGTGAGGATATGAGTTCTGCGGACTGTTAGACAAAAGGTCTTGGGAGTTCCAGTAACAAATGCAGAAAGAAGGGAAGTGGAAAGTCACTATCAGAACACCGCAGTGATCACTGCAGCAGGCAAGCTGCTACTACAGATGGTAAAACCAGCAGACAGGAGTTTGAGGAGAAACAGGACATTAGCATAGTCTCAAAGTACTTCTCCCCAAGACATTTATTAATTACAAAGGGAAAAAGAGTAACCTTATGGTGAGAACAGTCAGCAGATACCATCTTAGCCACCTGACCAAAGTTAATATCAATGATAAGACAGATGGACTTCCTGGACCCCAATAGGAGGCACAGAGAAAAGTACATCCCATCTGTGCTATTCCTGCACAAAATGCATTCCCTCATTCTGACCACGAGAAAACGCTGGACATGATAATAGAGGGGCATTCTACAGAATAACTGGGCGATGCTTTTCAGGGTGTCAAGGTCGTGAAACACAAGAGAAGAGACTGAGGAACTCGTACAAATTAGAGACTAAAGAGATGTAACAATGCAATAAAATGTGGGGTCCTGATTTGGATCCTGAAACAGAAAAAGAACATTAGTGGAAAAATGGGTGAAAACCAAGAAAGACTGTAGTTTAGTTAATAATACTGTACTGGTATTAATTCCTCAGTTTTAATCTTTATACTATGGCTGTATGTGATGTTAATATTAGGGAATGCTGGGAAACTGAGCAATTTTTGCAAATTTTCTGGGCATAGAGGAAATAAATGATGATGGGAAAATAGAATAAAACAAAAACACGTAAATGGCATGGAACAGACTGATGAATTTCAGAGGGAAGGCAGGGGTCGGGGGTGCAGTTGGGGAGAAATTAACCAGAGAACTTAGATCATATGCATAGCCCATGGACAGACAATAGTCTGGCGAAGGCGTGGGAGCAGCGGGTGTGGGGTGGAGGGGGTCAATGGGAAAAAAAACAAAAAACAAAAGGGACATCTGTAATACTGTCAACAATAAAGATAAATTTAAAAAATAAAATGATTTCAAAATAAAAATTTTAAAAAAATGAGTAAAAAAGACTGTGGGAGACAGGGAAAAGAAAGAGGGTGGGTAATGGGATAGAGATCGCACAACAGCTGACTGACTGTTCCTTCTGGAATCTTCTAGAGCTGAGATCACTGTGAACTTGCTATTCCCCTCTTGGGTTAATCTGAACTTGTATGCTATTGAAGCTATAACAGAAGGTAAACAAATCTCTGAGAATAAGCCCTGAGTGTGGAAGGAATGAAAGATGCTCCTGATTTCCTCATCAGCTGAGTTGGGACCAGTGGAGCAGGGAGGGATGTCAAGTGTTGGTAGGGCTAGCTGGGCTGTGAGGCTCACCTGGCTTAGTCACCTGGAATGGGGATCCCATTATCACAGAACAAGACCAGAAGGGAGAAGCCAGGCAAGAGCAGGGAGGGAAGAGGACGCCTTTGCCCACGGTGTTTACATGTTGTATGTATGTTTCTGACAATGAAATGTGTTCTTCGAAACATCTTCCTCATTTATAAATGTCTCACCGAGGAGTGTGTGCGAGAGAGACAGAGACATGTCAGAATCCCAAAGACAACAGCTCAGCCCTGCATTCCAATATGTATACAAAGCTCAGAACATGCTAGGGATACAGCGGCCGAAGGGGTGGAGATGTGGTTTTGTTGGTATTTCCAAATGCAAAACAGGTCTCTCTTCCCCTCTGTTTGGTTGTCACTGTTTTCCAACAGAATGAAAATGCCTGCATCCAAGACATGTTGCCAGAAACATGCTTGGCAAAGCATTTCAATTCCTTTGTATAGAAAACAAGTGTTTCTTCCAATGGGTGCTTTTCCACGTTCACTCTCTCTGATTCCCGTGGTAACAATGGCCACAGTTAGCCCAGATCTGTGGACGCGGTAGATTCCAGATCTTTACAGCGCACGGAAGATTAACACAGACGTCAAACTGACGTTACCAATTTGCGGGATTTAAACACTCAGCTTTAGAGTAAACAAAGTGCAGTGGCAAGGTTTAGACAACTTCAGCGATGTTCAACAATACAACCCAGATGTCAGGGAATGCAGACTTCACAAATGTATGCTTTCCATTGCATCCATCATGAGCAAAATGTAAGTGGGTCAGACAGGCTAATGAAGGAAAGAAGAATGCATAATTACTGGATGACTTTTATGAGGCAGATATTACACCAGGTACTTTAAATACATTATTTCACTTAAAAGATTTGCAATGAGGTGGCTATTATTTCTATCTTATGGATGAGGACAGTAGGCTCAGACTCCGCAGTGTGCCCAGGTAACCCCATTGGTGAGTGGCAAAGTTGGGATTTAACCTGTATGTCTTGAAAATCTCTGCTCTTTCCAAAAGTCAACACTGACCACATATAACAATCACTTGCTTAAAACCTTCCAATTTCCCAGATTATGACTATCTTGGTTAACGTCTTAGCTAACTTTTGGTGTCGGGGGTGGGGGGGTGGGGTGGGGGGAGGTGGCACCCGCCTTCCTCTCTGGTCTCGTATTCTGCCATGCAGAAGGAAAAGAAGGGTACCAGAGCAGTTTCCTGAGCCTCCCCACATCAGCCAGAATTAACTGAATGCTATGTGGTTCTTGCTTCCTAGGTCTGCCGACTATTCCCTGCCCATGGATGTGTGGATATTCTGTACCTACTGATACTCTATGTTCTGTGCCTAATAACTGTTTGCCAAGTGAATTAATAGATGAATGACTGAATTAGTGAACAGATATTTCAAATACTTTGGTAATCAATATTTTTAAATTTTTATATAACATCCTAGGTAAGTGCTATGAATGTTACAACTCTTCGTGAATAATTCACTAAAGCAGAATTCCTAAAGATCCATATTAAATATGATTCAGTAGTAAACCAGGGTGATTTTGTTCCCTCTACCCTGGAGGGATCATTGTGGCTGTCACAGCTGGGGCAGAGGGTGCTCCTGGCATCTAGTGGGTAGATGCCACGGATGCTGCTAAGCATCCTATAACGCACAGGACAGTCTCCCCAACCCCAACAAAGAATGATGTCAATAGTGCCCTGGTTAAGAAACCATGTTTTATTTAATTTAATGGCATATGTTTGAAAGCAATCAAACTATGGCTTATTTGTCCTTTTTTCTGCTTTAATTCAGATTTTGGATCAGCCAGGCTGGCTTTCACGGCCTGAATTTGTCCTACCAAGGACCGTTGAAATTTTCCTGGGGATATGCTTCTAGAAAGGTCAGAAATACTTTTGTTCCATAGAAATGTTTTTGCACATTCGTTGACTATCAACTGGTCATCGTCTGTAACTCAAATGACATAATGAATTCAGCACTTAAATTATTTACCCAGATTTAATTCCAGCAACTATTCTCTTTGTATTTTTCTCTTTGCCAGCTAATCTGGCTCGCTGCATTGGAATTTTGGTCATGCCCATTCTCCTTCCACACTAAATTATCTCCTTAACGCAGTATAAACAGAACAAGCTTGTGTGTGATATGCTTAACTGTTAATTTACCTAATTAAACTAATTCAATTAAATCATTTACATCTTTTTGGTATCGCGCCAGTTGATACTACTGCAGAAGTGGGATGTTTTAGAAGATGATTGTTCAGCAAATGAATGGAAAAAAAAATAATGGAACACAAAATGAAACAACAGCCCAAGTCTCTTGGCTTGAAAATTAAATGATACTAAAAAAAAAAAATGCTGCTTTCACAGGGTACTGTGATTAGCTATTTTTCTTAAATCAATTTTCCCTAGAAATTGGTATTTTAACATAGTGATCATAATTTATTGTGTAAGAGATATTTTAAACACTATTTATATGTTCACATATTTGGTATGTGTAAGTAATGTGTGCTCATTCCCACATTAGGGTATGAATAGTAAGATGTTTTGCGGTGCCAGCAAGACGTGAACTGAGCGGATTCTTTTGAACAAACCTGAAAAATAATTTTGCTAAATTACATAAATACTTCAGGATGCATGCATATTTCATTTACAGTCATCATCTAAACATCCTGTCATAGTGATACATAGGCAAAAGTAAATGCAAAACATTTTATGCCAATAAAAATCAACAGGGGAAAAAAAAGACAAGAAATTCAAGGCAGGAAAGCCTAAATAAATTGCCGTCTTTATGGATCTGCCATAAATCCCCGCTGTGGGCTTGGCTAATACAGAGTCTGCATCTGCGTGGGGCTGCAGCTGCCCCAGGTTTGCCAGTGGATGGGCCACCATAGGGTCATCCCTCCAGGGCTTCAGGTTGGCAGGGGAGGGATGCCAGGCAGAATTTGGTCTTCTCCCCAGGAACACACATACCCAAGGCAAGACCTGAGATACTGCTCTGCCTCAACTAATTCTGGGTAAGTAAAGCCTTAGGTTTGGTAGAACTTCAGAAAACCCACGAAGGAAACCAACCCAGAATCAGAAACAACCTCCCAATGTCCACCAGGGAAACCAGTGAGATGCCAGGTGAATCCCAGAGAGGCAGTAACAGCTGCCGGTCTGAGGTTTCCTTGTCAGGATAGCACATTCCCTCCACCATGCTTCAGGGCAAATGGGCAATGCACTTTGTCTCCTGGAAGCCCTTGCTTTTTACCTATTTCTAGTTCAAATCCGAGCATCTTTTCCCCTCTGTTTAGGAATCACAAGGATATAATTTGTAGGGTAGGAACAAAACAGAATATTTTAAGAAGATGGCTTTTTTCCTTCTACTTGGGAAGTGAACTTTACAGATGTTTTCCTGGGCTCAACAACCTTTGGATGGGGCCATTTGATGTTACAAATAGCAATGACTCTCATACATCATGCGCTTTCTGACAGTAGAGTTTTGGAGGATGCCAATCAGATTTCTGATGCTAATCTTCCCCCCACCACTCAAGCTAAACTATTTCTCTTTGAGTAAATATCAGTTCCTTCAAGCCAGGTCACACTGTCTATCCTGCCTCATTGCCCTGACACAGTGATGGACACAGAGGAAACATATGGATTATTTATTTCATGGTTAACAACAGTGAAGAGACCATTTCCAAATGCAGTTTACCTTTCCACCCCAAACAACTATTCCTTTCAACTCCACAGCAGGTCGGTGGTGTCCTGGATGCCCCAGCACCAAGGCTTAGGTTTTGGCTTCCTGCCTGATGCATTACCTTGCCCACGCACATCCACGTTTCCTATCTAATACTCGTGTGTGGTCCTTCCTCTGCATCTTCCCTCTGTTTCTTGGCAGTCATCCTCCTAAATGCCCTCGCCCTTTGCAATATCCAATGAATACAACTAACTTGAAGAGCGACTGTAAAAACTGAGATTCCTCCTATCTTTACTTCCCCAGGGCTGCCGCAACAAAGGAGTGCAGGCAACAAAGGGTACCTTAAACAAAAGACATCTATTTTCTCTATTTTCTCCTATTTCTGGAGGCTAGAAGTCTGAGATCAACATGTCAGAAGGATTGTTTCTTCTAAGGTCTCTTCCTGGCTTGTGGATGGACATCTTCTCTTAGTGCCCACCCCTCTGAGAGGGTCTGTGTCCCCATCTCCCCTTCTTATAAAGACAGCCCATTCTCATGACCTCGTTTTACCTTAAATACTACTTTAAAACCCCTATCTCCAAAAACAACCTCATCTGAGGTGCTGGGGATAGAACTTCAACATATGAATGTCAGAAGGACATACTAGCTTTAACACCTCCCATTATTATTCAAGAGCTGATAGGAAAAAAAGATTCTTACGTCCTGACACTTTGATAAGTACTAGATAGATACCATTTTATAGATATAAAACTAATATTTTCCCTTTTGCTATCAGGAAATATTGTAATGCTGCCTCCCAACTTCTAGTTCCCACTTCCTCCTTCAGTGTTGCCCTAGTTTCCATTCTTCTCCATCTACTGCTGTGCTGACGCTGACCAATCTGGGTATCTTGCTGATTCCACTTACTTGTCAGTGACTGGGTTAGGTCTGGTCATGTGACCCAAGTTTGGCTAAGTGAGAGAAGGAAATGTATGCTGCGGGCTTCTGGGAAGAGGTTTGGTATGAAGAGACCCAGAAGTTGAATCTTTCTTTTGACCTATGGACCATCCTGGGTCTGAGGGTAACACCTGGAGTTTCTGTGCCATATTGCAACCTGAAATAAGGACAAGCTAACATAAGGATAGCCTTATTCGGGAGCGATTTGAAAAGTCCAGATCTTCAATGACATAATTTAGCCACTGAATCCACCCATCAGAGAGCCTGCCCTACCGTTAAACTTGTTTGGTGAAGTGAAACTTTTTCTTATTATTTAACGCAGTCTGAAATAAATTTTGCATGGTGGTCTCATAACTGGGGTCTCATGACTGTGTCTTGCCTATCCTATCTTCTCTGTACTTGGTTTCTTTCATTGCCCTGTCCCTCCTCCTCCCTCACCTGCCTGCTCCATGGCACCCAATACAGTGCTTTCCACTGATCATTACTGATAAGTACGTACTGAACAAATGCGTGGTTGTAGAGATCATTGTAACAAAGGTTGGGGAGGGACTGGTGATACTTAGATACACAGGGAGGAGATGGAGAAGCATATTTTTGGAAACTGCACTGTGGGGCATTTGTCCTTGTGTTCCACTCCCTGCCCTGGCTATCTCAGGGTGCATGCCTATGATGGGGCCGCTGGGGGGCGCCCAGATGGCCTAGCCCTAGCCCGTACAGAATGTTATTTATATATGAACAATGATAATCTAGGTCAACTGCTTAATCTAGGTCAGGCACAATGCCCCAAGTTATATGCTCTCACTTAATCACCACCATTCGAAGGGTATGAAGCCCATTTTATAGATGGAGACATTGAGGATGCAAAAGGTAAAGTGCCTAAGGTCCTATAGCTGATGAGTAAAATAGCCAAAAGTCACACTAGAGCCCATGTTTTTATTTCCAGGAGTCAAAGGGTTTGAAGACTGTCTGTGGTCAGGAAATGCCAGAGGACCCACGGGCATGACAAAGTCACGTCAACCTGGGGGAGGCCCTCCTGTGTGTGATGTAACAAAAGCAGCCCTACAGGAAGAGGTCTAGTTGGACTTCCAGCATGGCCTTGGGCAAATCACAGATCCCTGACTCAGTTTACCCACCTGAAAAATCAGCACATGCATATTGGCCATGTATTGTTCTTGAGATCACTGCAAAAATCTCTCAAACAACTTCAAATAGCATCAACAGTCTCTAGCCCTAGATTAAGGAATCACATAGTAAGTATTTATTCCTGGCACACAGTAGGCATTCAATAAATGTCTGAGAAATCAATTAAAGCAAAACAGAACTGACTTCTGTACCTTAAAAAAAATGTTTCACTTTTTTTCTTCCTTCTTTCTTTTGTTCCCTATCCCCGCTTTGATACCAGCCAGCCCATAGCATTCACCCTTGGGCCGGCTGGTCACACCTCACTGGGCGCTAACTGGCTAGTCCCAGCTGGTGTGCACTGGGCCGCCCACAAGTCATGGGCAGTCTGGCTGTGATGGCCAAAGCTGGGCCAGTGACAAATGGGCTCTCTGCGCCTGCGATCTGGTGGGGCCAATTAATCACTGGGAGGTGCTCTCTCTGCATATGTATGGCCAGTGGCCAGGGGTACCCCTGACCTTCCATCAGAGGCAGGGAGCCCAAAGCTTTGGGAAAGATTTTTTTTTCCAAACTAGAGAGACTAGAAGTGGGTGTGTGTGTGTGGGGGGGGGGGGGGGTATGGTTTGAGAGAGAGACAGAGAAAGGACTCGAGGAGAGAAAGGGAAAGGTCAAAAAACTAAAATGAGGTATGAAGGTGATGAATGGTCTCAACCAGACTGTGGCTGTCCTGTCTGGCCTTAGGAAATCAAATTAATGGGGATCACTAAAGAATTTAGGTCAGAATTATAAAAAACATTCCTCCATACAAACTGTTCAAGTATAGTTCTGCAGCCAGAAGCAGCCACAAAATGTCTTCAAATCACAGTCACGGGATGTGTGTGTGTGTGTGGGGGGGGGCTTTGGGGGGCGCGTGTATGCAAGAGAACGAGAGCCAATATGTGTACCTGTATTGATGAAGAAATATGTGTGGATGGGATGTTTGCAGGGGGAAAAATATATGGCTCTGCTGCCTGAGCTGCATCTAAACCAACACGCTATCGAGAGGCACTCATTATATCTGTTTTTATCGAAAGAGGTCACAGAGAACTCGAAAGATACACCTTGAAGATTCTCTATCTCCTCAAAAAGCACCAGAATCTGCAGCAAGTGAAATCGCAGAGAAATCCCAGGCAGAGCCTCCCCTCGCCGTGATCTGCCCACATGCATAAAGATGTCAGTGTGTTGATTATTCTGATTAGACTTTTAGTGTAATTTATGGGGTCCAGCCATTGTGCCTGGGTGTCTGGCCTGCACTGGCTGCCCTGACGATGCCATTTTTAAAATGTCAGCTCGGCCATGATTCATGGCTGATGCTAGTGACATTGCTGCTGACCTGAAAGAGTTAGGCGGCAATATTTAATTAAAAAGAAAAAAAGAAGAAGAAGAAAAAGCCTAAGGAAAGTCGAGGGAAAAATCAAAAAGGACCAAATTCTTCTCTGGGAAGATCAGCACTGCAGAGCATGGAGGAGGCACTGGGAGTCCAATGCGCTTTCACTTGTTCGAGGGGCTGCACGTCCACGTGTCACTTGGAGTGGCAGGGTCATCCTTAATGAGGGAGACAGGGGCTCAGATCCCACTCACCGCCATCAACTGGCTCCCATTCCGGCCCCGTTGGGGGATTCCCTGGAAGGTGGAGCCATCACTTTTAGTCCTCGCCACGTGTGAGTCAGCCTGCCTGCCATCCCCCCCACCACTGCAGATGCACCTGGGCTCCTGCTCCTGCCCCCTCCGATGCCCAGCTTGCAAAAGACCATGCTCAGTCCTAAGCTCCCAGGCCTGGGATGCTGTGTAGGCTTCAGGGCAAAATGGACACTGTGGAATCCGTGGTCCATTCGTTGAGAGTGTAAACCCGGCCCTGCACCACCACCCACAGGAGCCACGTCCCACACTGAGAACAAAGGGCCAGTTTAAGAGGGAGAACAATTACCCCTTAAAACACCCTCCTCACACATAGACAGACACACATCCATAGGCCTTAGCGGACAGCCCCTTTCCAGTCGTGGAGGACAGACTTTCTCATTAATGGGAGGCGGCAGCGAGCTGAGGTTTGGGAACGAGGCCGGCCTTTGTCCAGGCCTGAGGGAGCCAGGCTATTGTCTTCCAGGCTCTCTTTCTCCAGCGACCCCAGGGTCGGGGGCACACATGCCGGCCTTGAACTCTCCGTCTGTCTCCCCCACCATATTAATTACTATTCCCTTTGGTCAGGCTAGGAAAACAGCCTCGACTGCATTAGTGCTAATTAAGAAGAGTGAGCTCGCCATCCTGGCAGCTTCCACCGGGTGGTTCAGGCCAGGAAGGGCCCTGACAATCCTATTACTGGAGAAGAAAACACCTCCCTCTGCTCCTTCCTGATGAGTGAGCCTGCAGCGCCCTCCCTCCAACCCCCGTGGTGAGTTCCCTTCCATTACGGATGCATCTGCCCCAGCAGCCAGTGACCAGCAAGGACAGCGGGTCAGCCAGCCATGCGGGCCAGGGAAATAGCTACGTTTCCTTAAGCCAAGGGGAGTGAGCAGAGCAAATGGGGGTCATGTCCATCTCTAACTCCATCTGTTGCCTTCTTCCTCTTTCAAACACCATAAGTAAATGAACAGATAGGCTGAATAAACGTGGATCACTCACATCATTATCTCCTAAATCCACCACGCTCACCATTTAAACTCACCGGCTACAGCTGCCTCATGAGACATGCGCGCTCTGGAAGCAGGCCTCCTACAGGATGGAAGACAGCTAATGACAATCTCACTGTCCCCTCCATCGTGTCCTCCCTGTCATCCTCACTGCCCGGAGCCACTGCCACGGCCTCCACACCGACTTGGGCACTGTCTGCTCCCGGCCATCTCCACAAGGTCACAGGGCTGCATTCTAAGGGACAGGTGGGTGTGCTGCTTGCCTGGCTTACAAACAGCCACTTGACCCCTGTCTATAGAAGAAAACTCCTTGGCATGGTTTACAGGCCCTTGCCAACCTGGATAGGGCCTTCCTTGCTTTTCCATCATTTATCAACCACCGTCCACCAGGGTAACAATCCCCCCAGTCACCCTCCACCAGGGCCACAGTCCCCCCAGTCACCCTCCACCAGGGCCACAGTCCCCCCAGTCACCCTCCACCAGGGCCACAGTCCCCCCAGTCACCCTCCACCAGGGCCACAGTCCCCCCAGTCACCCTCCACCAGGGCCACAGTCCCCCCAGTCACCCTCCACCAGGGCCACAGTCCCCCCAGTCACCCTCCACCAGGGCCACAGTCCCCCCAGTCACCCTCCACCAGGGCCACAGTCCCCCCAGTCACCCTCCACCAGGACAGCAGTCCCCCCAGTCACCCTCCACCAGGGCCACAGTCCCCCCGGTCACCCTCCACCAGGACAGCAGTCCCCCCAGTCACCCTCCACCAGGGCCACAGTCCCCCCAGTCACCCTCCACCAGGACAGCAGTCCCCCCAGTCACCCTCCACCAGGGCCACAGTCCCCCCAGTCACCCTCCACCAGGACAGCAGTCCCCCCAGTCACCCTCCACCAGGGCCACAGTCCCCCCCAGTCACCCTCCACCAGGACAGCAGTCCCCCCAGTCACCCTCCACCAGGGCCACAGTCCCCCCAGTCACCCTCCACCAGGGCCACAGTCCCCCCAGTCACCCTCCACCAGGCAGCAGTCCCCCCAGTCACCCTCCACCAGGACAGCAGTCCCCCCAGTCACCCTCCACCAGGACAGCAGTCCCCCCAGTCACCCTCTACCAGGACAGCAGTCCCCCCAGTCACCCTCCACCAGGGCCACAGTCCCCCCAGTCACCCTCCACCAGGACAGCAGTCCCCCCAGTCACCTTCTACCAGGGCCACAGTCCCCCCAGTCACCCTCCACCAGGGCCACAGTCCCCCCAGTCACCCTCCACCAGGGCCACAGTCCCCCCAGTCACCCTCCACCAGGGCCACAGTCCCCCCAGTCACCCTCCACCAGGGCCACAGTCCCCCCAGTCATCCTCCACCAGGGCCACAGTCCCCCCAGTCACCCTCCACCAGGGCCACAGTCCCCCCAGTCACCCTCCACCAGGGCCACAGTCCCCCCAGTCACCCTCCACCAGGACAGCAGTCCCCCCAGTCACCCTCCACCAGGGCCACAGTCCCCCCAGTCACCCTCCACCAGGACAGCAGTCCCCCCAGTCACCCTCCACCAGGGCCACAGTCCCCCCAGTCACCCTCCACCAGGACAGCAGTCCCCCCAGTCACCCTCCACCAGGGCCACAGTCCCCCCAGTCACCCTCCACCAGGGCCACAGTCCCCCCAGTCACCCTCCACCAGGCAGCAGTCCCCCCAGTCACCCTCCACCAGGACAGCAGTCCCCCCAGTCACCCTCCACCAGGACAGCAGTCCCCCCAGTCACCCTCTACCAGGACAGCAGTCCCCCCAGTCACCCTCCACCAGGGCCACAGTCCCCCCAGTCACCCTCCACCAGGACAGCAGTCCCCCCAGTCACCTTCTACCAGGGCCACAGTCCCCCCAGTCACCCTCCACCAGGGCCACAGTCCCCCCAGTCACCCTCCACCAGGGCCACAGTCCCCCCAGTCACCCTCCACCAGGACAGCAGTCCCCCCAGTCACCCTCCACCAGGACAGCAGTCCCCCCAGTCACCCTCTACCAGGGCCACAGTCCCCCCAGTCACCCTCCACCAGGACAGCAGTCCCCCCAGTCACCCTCCACCAGGGCCACAGTCCCCCCAGTCACCCTCCACCAGGACAGCAGTCCCCCCAGTCACCCTCCACCAGGGCCACAGTCCCCCCAGTCACCCTCCACCAGGACAGCAGTCCCCCCAGTCACCCTCCACCAGGGCCACAGTCCCCCCAGTCACCCTCCACCAGGACAGCAGTCCCCCCAGTCACCCTCCACCAGGGCCACAGTCCCCCCAGTCACCCTCCACCAGGACAGCAGTCCCCCCAGTCACCCTCCACCAGGGCCACAGTCCCCCCAGTCACCCTCCACCAGGGCCACAGTCCCCCCAGTCACCCTCCACCAGGCAGCAGTCCCCCCAGTCACCCTCCACCAGGACAGCAGTCCCCCCAGTCACCCTCCACCAGGACAGCAGTCCCCCCAGTCACCCTCTACCAGGACAGCAGTCCCCCCAGTCACCCTCCACCAGGGCCACAGTCCCCCCAGTCACCCTCCACCAGGACAGCAGTCCCCCCAGTCACCTTCTACCAGGGCCACAGTCCCCCCAGTCACCCTCCACCAGGGCCACAGTCCCCCCAGTCACCCTCCACCAGGGCCACAGTCCCCCCAGTCACCCTCCACCAGGGCCACAGTCCCCCCAGTCACCCTCCACCAGGGCCACAGTCCCCCCAGTCATCCTCCACCAGGGCCACAGTCCCCCCAGTCACCCTCCACCAGGGCCACAGTCCCCCCAGTCACCCTCCACCAGGGCCACAGTCCCCCCAGTCACCCTCCACCAGGACAGCAGTCCCCCCAGTCACCCTCCACCAGGACAGCAGTCCCCCCAGTCACCCTCCACCAGGGCCACAGTCCCCCCAGTCACCCTCCACCAGGACAGCAGTCCCCCCAGTCACCCTCCACCAGGGCCACAGTCCCCCCAGTCACCCTCCACCAGGACAGCAGTCCCCCCAGTCACCCTCCACCAGGGCCACAGTCCCCCCAGTCACCCTCCACCAGGGCCACAGTCCCCCCAGTCACCCTCCACCAGGCAGCAGTCCCCCCAGTCACCCTCCACCAGGACAGCAGTCCCCCCAGTCACCCTCCACCAGGACAGCAGTCCCCCCAGTCACCCTCTACCAGGACAGCAGTCCCCCCAGTCACCCTCCACCAGGGCCACAGTCCCCCCAGTCACCCTCCACCAGGACAGCAGTCCCCCCAGTCACCTTCTACCAGGGCCACAGTCCCCCCAGTCACCCTCCACCAGGGCCACAGTCCCCCCAGTCACCCTCCACCAGGGCCACAGTCCCCCCAGTCACCCTCCACCAGGGCCACAGTCCCCCCAGTCACCCTCCACCAGGACAGCAGTCCCCCCAGTCACCCTCCACCAGGACAGCAGTCCCCCCAGTCACCCTCTACCAGGGCCACAGTCCCCCCAGTCACCCTCCACCAGGACAGCAGTCCCCCCAGTAACCCTCCACCAGGACAGCAGTCCCCCCAGTCACCTTCTACCAGGGCCACAGTCCCCCCAGTCACCCTCCACCAGGGCCACAGTCCCCCCAGTCACCCTCTACCAGGGCCACAGTCCCCCCAGTCACCCTCCACCAGGGCCACAGTCCCCCCAGTCACCCTCCACCAGGGCCACAGTCCCCCCAGTCACCCTCCACCAGGGCCACAGTCCCCCCAGTCACCCTCCACCAGGCAGCAGTCCCCCCAGTCACCCTCCACCAGGGCCACAGTCCCCCCAGTCACCCTCCACCAGGGCCACAGTCCCCCCCAGTCACCCTCCACCAGGACAGCAGTCCCCCCAGTCACCCTCCACCAGGGCCACAGTCCCCCCCAGTCACCCTCCACCAGGCAGAAGTCCCCCAGTCCCCCTCCACCAGGACAGCAGTCCCCCCAGTCACCCTTCACCAGGGCCACAATCCCCCCAGTCACCCTCCACCAGGGCCACAGTCCCCCCAGTCACCTTCTACCAGGGCCACAGTCCCCCCAGTCACCCTCCACCAGGGCCACAATCCCCCCAGTCACCCTCCACCAGGGCCACAGTCCCCCCCAGTCACTCTCCACCAGGAAGCAGTCGTCCCAATCACTCTGACAGAGGAGCAAACACAGAAGCTTACATGGTCCAGGAGGACGTAACATATGTCAAAAGCAAGGGTTAGGAGGGCACAGCTAAGGGGAGGGCACCCTCTCCCTTCTCACCCCTCGCCCCCCCAGAAGGGACATCTACTACTTACTTCCTATCGGGAATAAAAACTTTTGTATTCCTACTCATGTGCCCCCCCCTCTCACAAAAAGCATATGAAATTGGCCAGATTTTAAATATTGATAACTAATTGAAATTAGAAGGCCAAACAAAACATACTGGTCGACACCCCCAGTTGGGGACTTTGCTCCCCATTCTACTTGGAAGATGCTGCCCCCCGACTCCCTGAATAAACCCATTATCCCCAGCCTTCCATGCCCGGCTCGGCCTCTGCCTGTCTGTGCTGTGTAATTAGTGAAGGCCTTGCCATGTGCTGTCAATCTCACTCAGCACCAGCCTGCCACCGGCTGCCATGCTTGGGGTTGCCAGCTATACCAGGATGCCCAGCACAATCTGAACTTTAGTGAACAAGAAATAATTTTAATTACGTTCTGAATATTGCATGGGGCGTACTTGAACTGAAAAGTAGTCATTATTCACCTGAAATTCCAATTTAACTGGGTGTCTTTTATTTTTTTCCTGCTAAACCTGGAAACCCCACGTTGACTCCAGCGCACCCACCCTATTCTCACCAGGCACTGATCCAGGTGCTGGGAATACAGTAGGAAACAAAATGGACCAAAAAACACACCCCAAAACAAAAATAAACCCCTTTCCACAGGGAGTTGATGTTCTTCTGCAACCAGAATCCAGGGTTTCCTCTTCTATTCCAACACCAATTTGGCTCAAGAGTTACACTGGAAGTCACTCACCTACCAAAGAGCCTCAGAGGAGTCACTGTCTGCATTTCACTAATGGGGGGTGATGCCTAGGTTTCAGGTTGATATAAACATGTGTGTGACATACACGGGTATCTTCCTAGAACAACGTCTGGCACGAACCAGGTGGCAATGTGTTGCAACAGGTAACACCTGGTACCAACCTTTAACTGTCTACATTTCTATGTCCCCCTTAGTCCAAAGCATCCCTCCAAGGAACTGACATCCTAATTATCTCTGTATTTCCAGGCCCCGAACATTGTTAGCATGTGATAGGGACTTGGTGGGCCTGTTTAGGGGGGTCACAGTTATGGCTGCTTTAGTACATGATGAGGCATGGACTTTACTGTCTCCATACAAGCAAAGAGAAATGGAAATTTGAAGCACGTTCCTGGATAAAGAAGACCAAACACTTAATTGCAAAGGAAGAGTGGGTCTCTTTTTAGCCTGAATGATGCAATTTGCATATTATCTCAAATGGAAAGTATCAGAAAATTCACTCTATTTCCCCTTTATAGGTGTTCTAAAGCAACTTGTATCTAGGGATTTTGGTACACAGATTTGGGAGCCTGGACTTTTTAAAAACATGTTTTCTGGTGATAAAAGTCATTTGTAAAATAAAGTTACAAAAGGCCTTCAAACTCATCCATAATCCCACCATTCAGGGGTAGTGCCTGTCAAAATCTGGTATATTCTTTGATCCCTTTATGGTGTGTGTGTATTTCTCCCCCTTAGGTATATATCATAATGTTGAATTCTATTTTATGTAATCTTATATCCTGTTTCTTTCACTTCATGGTCTTCTAAAACATTCATATTCTTAAAAAATATCTTTGCAAGCCTCACAATATTCCATATGTATGTACATATATATGTATAAAATCCATACATGTTCCATTATTTATAAATCCAATTATTTATTGTTAGACATTTCGTGGATCCCATTTGTTTCATTATTTAGAATAAGGATGTGATGAGCATCTTTTATTTGCAAGTCTGTGATTTCTTTTCTGAGGAGTTTGGTCAAGGGAATGCACTTTGGTAAGATCCTTGAAATGTACAAAGCATCTGACCTCTAAGGATCCTTATACCCAAGGGTGAGGAAATGCCCTAGACCAGGGGTGGGCAAACTTTTTGACTCGAGGGCCACAATGGGTTCTTAAACTGGACCGGAGGGCCGGAACAAAAGCATGGATGGAGTGTTTGTGTGAACTAATATAAATTCAAAGTAAACATCATTACATAAAAGGGTACGGTCTTTTTTTTTTTTAGTTTTATTCATTTCATTTGCCCACGGCTGCCCTAGACTTTGAGGAGACAAGCTGAGACCTCCAACAGTGTCAGCAGAGGCGGGTCTCCATATCGGGAGAAGCAGCAGGACCTTGGCACCCTCATCTCATCTCCAAGATTCGCCTCCATTTGGCGAAGCGAAGATTGAGCTTTGATTTTTATGAAGGCAGCTGGTTGGTTTCCTTAACCCAAGGGGATGTTAAGAACTGCTAAGCTAGTAATGGATTGTCTCTATGGAGATAGCATTATAAAGTTCGTTATTAAAATCAAATGTATATCTGTCTAGTTTTGGATGAAGATTCCTATCTAATTGCAAGAAAATAGGGTTTGATGGTCTTTAGACTTTTAAGAATCCCAGAATCCAGTCTTTAAAAAAAGGTCTACAATAGAGATAGCGAATGCATGGTCTGTATGCCGCGATTCTCCCGTCCTGAGCCTGCTGGTTGCAGCCCTCTTTTCCAAGCTCCTGGATTTCACCTGTGAGTCCTCATCGCAGCAATTTGGGTAGCCCATGTCAGTTGCCTGGAGTGAGCACATAACTCCATTTTATAGCCCAGATACAGAAATACACTTTACAATACAAATCGATTGGAACTAGGCTGTTTTATGAAGAGATGAGGAGTTCAGAGCCTGAACCACTTCGGTCCCTCAGAAAAGAATGTTTAGAGTTCTGTTTGATGGCCACTGGTCTAGTCCAGCTGTCCCATCCCTCCAAAACCTGACATTTCAAGATTCCTGCACCCTGTTATTCACATAATGAGATCATTTTTATATCGACCATCTCATTTGACATCTTGTTTGCCCTCTTTGCCGTATGACTCTTGTTCACTGGATTGAGGTGTGAGCAGAAGTGGTTAGGAAATGAGGGGCCCACCGTCTTTACAACAGAATCAACAATGGGCACTAAGAAGTAAAAATGGGGTTTTGATACTAATATTGTCATGAATGGAATCATTCTGATTTTTTCACAATTTTGGCTGTAAGAGGCTTCAAGAGGCTTTGGGGAAGTCACCTTTCAAGCTCCGCCCAGCTGACCTTACGTAAGGGCAGTCCTGAATCATCGAATTAAATGCAGATCATTGTGATACCAACAGTACTGATGCTGAGGATGATCACTCCACTAGTGCTCACTGAGATGGAGTCTTGGGAAAGCCCTCAGGACAGACAGGCTGTGGCTCTGCCACTGTCCAAAGAGTCCTGTCTCACCCCGTGGTACCCTCTCCTCCTGGCTGGATAGAAGGGACAGGCAGGGCCATTTACCCAGTTCCAGGGCCTCCACGGAGCACAGCACCAGGTAGGTTGGAGCCACTGCCATGGAGCTGCCACTGAGTATTACCATCATTCCAGACAGCAGCACGTCCCCTGAAAAGAGAGATTTCAAACCCCACAAGCTCAGCCCTCCATCCCTTGTTCTCCCAGCCTTATAAAAATAGAAAGAACACATGTTCCCATTAGTCACTTGCTTCAGGGTTGCTGTGGGGTATATGCAAGCAGCCTGTACACTGAAACCAAATTTGAATATCATTTGCATCTTCCAGGTAGACAATGAATATGGCATCAAACACACAGGCACAGTCCCCCTCCCCTTCTCCTCACAAGGCATCAAGTGAGGAGACCAGATGACACTTCCTGGGAACAAAGCCTATCGTTTGTGTATTTTCACATCCACTTGATAAGGCCCCTCCTGGACAACGAAGCCCACCCCAGCTGGAGAGGCATTCTGAGAGGTTTTTAATTAAACCTCTGCTTGCCAACAGTGGTTTGCATATGCGCAGGAGGGCAGCACTCCTGGGGAAGCCATAAAGACGGCCACTTTTGCCTCTGTGTGTCCTTCCCTCTGTGAGGTCATGGGCAGAAGCATGGCCTGTGCCGGCAACCCCTTCGGAGAGAGCATCTGCAGGGGGATGCAGTCGAGCCCATGGTGCAGTGGCACTGTGCTTGCTGCCTTCCCTTGCTGGTTGAGTCCTGGCTTCACTGGTACTTGTGGGACTCCCAGGGCAGCAGCGTGGAGGGTAAGAACAGAAGAGAAAGGGGCCGCATGGGGCTTAGGTCAGAGTTAGGTCACAGCACAGCCAGAAGGAGAAAGACTAGAAGAGCCTTCAGACCCTACAGGTGGCTCAGTTATTGACCTGCACATCCCTTCTGGGAGGGACGCAGGCTCCAAGAGCAGGAGGCGCTCTTTGTGGCTCTGACCTGCCTTGACCCGACCTTTGTAACTCTATCAGGACTAGTGGTCAGTAGTTATCAACTGTCAATAAACCGCCAAAACACACACTTTAATTCAGAATACGGGAAGGCCCATCTATTTGCTGATCGATCTTGGCCTTGCAAGTTGACAAAATGCAGAGTCCCCTGTCTTCTTATCATAATATTGAAAATATGTGCTGCGACAAATTGAGTGATCTACACCTCTGTGCCCCACTCCTGAGGCCCTTAGTAAATACAAGACGATTGATTGAGATAAAGGGGAAGGGGAGGGCTGCGGTGTTCTTCTAAACTAAGAAACCAGCGCCACGGAACCACGGGCCAGAGGACCAACCAGTCCATCTCATTAAGTTCATCTACTAAAATTCTATGGAAAACAGCAGGGGTACCTGGCCCTTTATGTGGATAATTTTAAAACCATCTGCATGTGTTTGACTAACTGAGACAAAAACAAACTTTGGGGGCTTTTAACAGAAAGATGGAAACCCTAGATTTTTGCCAACTTCTTTGCACATGACCTTGTGCTTTGTTGATCTGTCTGTGGTTTTGTAATTTCTCCTTCCTCCCCCCTCCCTCCAACCCCACAGAAAACAATACTGAGGTTTTGGAGGTGGTCAGATCACATCACTGGCTGATTTCCAGATGCAGAGCAGGCAGGTGGCAGGATGGGCCCCCAGCTGTTTTCCAGCTGCTGGGATGAGTGAGGAGAGGAGTGAGGCCAATGGCTTCAGCAGTCACTCCCCCACGGACCAGCTGCCTGATATCACCAGAACCACTGTCGCATGAGAAACCGTAATTCTGGAGCAATACCGTATTCTGTACCTGGGAAGCCTTGGGGCTGGAGAGATTACATGACTGGTTCAAGGTCACACATCTAACCAGGAACAGAGGTAAGGATGAGACGCTCAGCCCCTCTAGGTGACTGTCTTTAGCGTGCAAACTATAGAGTGTGTTGTAAACATCATCACAGTAACCTGAGGAAAGCGGTTTTGCACAATGGTGCCTGTTTACCCACTACTGGAATGAGGGATTTTCATGTATGAACATGGTGGGAAACTGAAGCTTATGCCTCCAAGCACCAAAGCATTGACTGCACTTTAAATGTTTTTATGAAATATTTCTAAAATATATTAAATAAGAATATTAAAAAGATTTTAATCTAATCAGTATTAGTATATGCATTTTGTGTCATACATTTTTTTCTGTAGGTTTACCCCCATCCATTACTCTTGACTTTTTATTTTGTGCCAAATAGTTAATCTTACTACACATAATTTCGGAATTATTAGTATTTTCAGTGTGATTTTTTTCACCGATAAGTCTATGCATTAATGCCTGTGAATTTTTCAAAAATATATTTAGACCAAACTGGTCCTTGCAAATTCTTGGGTAGTCTTTTTAAATAATATATATTTGTATTGATTTCAGAGAGGAAGAGAGAAGTGGAGAGAGATAGAAACATCAATGATGATAGAGAATCATTGATGGGCTGCCTCCTGCACGCCCCACCCTGGGGGATTGAGCCCACAACCCAGGCATATGCCCTGACCGGGAATGGAACTGTGACCTCCTGGTTAATTGGTCAAAACTCAACCATGAGCCATGCTGGGCTTCGGTAGTCTTTTTCAACATTTCTTTATTAAACCAATTGGCACCAGACAAAGCTAAAAGTAAGAGCAATATTCTCTTTCAACATAAATGTTAAACTTTTTATTTGGGTGGTTCCCTTTCTTGAGTTGGATGTTCTAATTGCCCTTGATTTAAACAAGTGGTCCTGAGATGCCCTAAACATAAAAGATGACGAATGTGGGTCCATCAATTTTATGTCTGAAGCACAGAAATGTCAAAAGTGCATTTGCCTAATTCCATGGTCCCAGTTTATCACCCTCTCCCATGCCTGTACCTCTCAGCTCCAGAGAATTCCAGTTCATCAAGAGAAAGCATAGCGTAAGGCTTGATGACATTATCACAAAGTCTGAGTAACAACAAATAGGGGGAAACAAAAATTGGATCTTCTCTGCTAAAGATGTTTCCCTACAGAAGGGTAGATGCTGATAATTCAGGCCCTGGGATAAGTCCATCAATCATAATGACTCAAAGGCAGTGTTGGCCATTTGAACAATGCCTCAAAAATCATGAAGGAAGAGGGTGTGAAGCACATTACAAAATGCACATAATTAGATGAAAGAAATAATCATTGAAGTGTATTTTAAGTTCTAGTGGATGAGTAATTTCCTATGTTGACAGGGAGAAAATGTGCATCATATTGTTTATCTATGCATTGTCTCTGTGTCATACAAAATCCAAGAATTAAAAATATTCCTTGGTTACAAAGAAGAAAACTGATGATGCATTAATGATAACCTTTCATTATTATTATTTCATTGGTGTTAAATTACAATTTTCAGAACCTTAAACTCTGTCCCTATTTCTAGCTTTGCTCTTGAAAATTTGAGAATAATGGGTAATGATCACTTGGAAAACTGCTGCACGAATGTCCTGTTCATGGAAACTTCCTACCTGCCCTGAATGTGACAGTTTTCCACTGGAGAAGATATCAGTCACTGAAGGCAAAGGAAGTGGCAGCCAGGGTCAGAGACAAAAGGCTCAGGGCAGTGAAGCCAGTGCGGTGTTAGCGAAGGAGAGTACAGGTCTGTGAGCAGTTGAATGCCGGAAAGAAAGGGATGGGATTCGGAAAGAAAAAGCGTATTTGTCTCATACCCTCATAAATACAACCTCTGGGGATTTTGCTGTCCTCTCCAAACTGAAGAAAATGGGTGGAGTCCCGCTGTCTCACCCTTGAAAAAGGGTCTAGTGTCAGCCGAGGAGGCCAGGTGAGAAATCCACCAGCTTCCCTACTTGCTGGAGAGTTTGAGGAGTCAGTCAGCAGAAGGGCGCTGCTGACTAGGCTCCCTGGTTCAACACGCTGCCTGGTGATTAAATGTGATGTGGACTATGAAAAGGGGCACCTGGGAGATGAATTAGTGGCTCTGCTTCTCATACCAGCTTTGTTCACCTCACTTTGCTACCTTTGAGCTCAGAGGACTCCTGCAGCTGCCCTTCACCTTCAGACGATGAGCATTAGGGGATTATGGTGATGGCATCCTCCAACCTGGTGCATTTGGCCTTTTGCTCACGCCAGGCAGGGCACCACTGAATGCAAAATGTGTGTGTGCCGGAGGGAAACCATGAGCTGCTTCCTGGGGCACCATCGCTTCAGTCCCTGTGTGATGCATGAAAAGCATCTCACAATTATACAATTAGACTGCATATGCACTCCCCCACTCGTGTTTATTTTGGCCACCAGACACGCTGCTTACTGGAAAATGAAGGCCGTTCGTCTAGGTGGCTTATCCTTCCTTCCCCCTTCCAGGACATTTTGCTGATCTGCTTTGATTTCTTTAGCAGCCTGCCGATTCATCTCAGTAAGGACGCCCCTTGGAACCTGAGGAAGTGTGCATTGCTGAAATGGAACTTACATGGCATATCTACCTTGAAAAGCAGAGGCCTGTGTAAAGAGGGCCCTGGCAGCTGGCTGTCAGTCTGGCAGGGGGAGGAAAGGAACAATCAAAGAAGGGGGTGAGGCTTTGGCAAGAGGGAACTCCTGGACTTGGGGTTGGGAGAGGAAAAGGATGGGGTGAGTAGTCCCATGTGCTGTTCCTCGGTGCATGGGATCTAAGTGAGAGGGCTGATGGGATGCTACGCGATCTGGTGGAATAACCACAGCGTGTTTACTGAACTGCCGAACTGCCTGGCAGCAGCCCCCCTGACCATCCAATGAGCTTCCCAGCAGCACAAATCAGAACGTCAATAAGACACCACCAGTTGCCAAATCCATCTCATTGCACATAAACCAAAAGTCTCAACAATCAATCATGTGTTACTGAATTACTATCAGAATTCAGTTGTAGCAACACCCAGGGAGCGAGTGCATCCAAAAGGCATTTGAGTTAATGAGTGAAGTCCAAAATGTTTCCATGAAGCAAGGTGACCAGTACCTAATTCGGGGAGAGCTATATCTGAAAGACAGCATGTGAGGGGAGCTAAGAGAAATTAAGTGAAAACAAGAGAGAGAGGCTGCAGTCAATATGCTTTTCAAAAAAATGGGCTGCTTCAATGCCAGTTTCTCTCCACCCACCAGGAAACATTTGTATTATCTCAGAGTCTGTGTTCATTTCCTCAACTTCATTTTTGACTGATGGAGACTAGAATTTCTAAAGCTACTGTTGATTCGTGCTTGCACCTCTACCTACCATACCAATGCCCTCAAGGAGATCCATGTGGTTAAGTCCAATTCACTAACCACTATTTTGGTAATAGATGAACATTTTCAAGACCTAAGGGAACTATCAAGCCTGGCCTTTCAAATAGTTTTGAAAACAATTTATCAGTTTCTCAAAACCTGTTTAGCTGAACGAATTGCCACTGATCCATGTGTATAAACACCCCCACTCTACTTTTCTATCATCTGCCCCTTTCCCCTTTATTGCTCTCATGTTAGTAGATTAAAAGATCAGAAGTGCCAGCTTTTAGCAAATAGATTCATCTTTAGTCACAAACAGATTTCTATGAGAATGAATACAAAGTTATTAGAGGAGAGAGTTAAGTACATTACACATATTTTAAGCTTACTGTCTGATTTCTGTTAGGCATGCCCTGGTTTCTTTTAAGCACTGGGAACATGCTCATTTTCCAGTTTATATGGGGGATCTTCTGTATCTAGAGTGCCATTTAGAGGATTACTAATTTACTAAATGGTACCCCAGTGCCCTGAAAGAGTTAATTCTCTTCCAAGAGATAAGCAATTTATTTTCTATTTAACAGCAGGATAAGGCCCACTGCTTACAAATGACTATGAACACCTTAGTTGGGGTTAGGGGGGTAGGGAGAGAGCTATATAAAAACAGGGTATATAATTATCATTATTGTAATATAATGTCAATCCACCGTGTTATTTTTTTTTTTAAATATATTTTATTGATTCTTCACAGAGAGGAAGGGAGAGAGACAGAGAGCCAGAAACATCGATGAGAGAGACATCGATCAGCTGCCTCCTGCACATCTCCCACTGGGGATGTGCCTGCAACCCAGGTACATGCCCTTGACCGGAATCGAACCTGGGACCCCTCAGTCCGCAGGCCGACGCTCCATCCACTGAGCCAAACCGGCTTTGGCACACCGTGTTATTTTTATACATACCCTTTCCTAACATTTGTCTAGAAAGACCTGATCAACATTGTGAGAGTCCTGTCACTTTTTGTGTATATCTTTGAAAGCTGGTTGTCAAGAGAAGTGCCAAATTCTCTGGTAAAATAGTCCTTTTAGCCAATCAATCAACAAATGTTTTTCAAACACTATAAGTAAACAGAAATCAAAGCCTAGAACCCACCTCCCAGAGCTTCCAACTTTGCTGGGGTGAAAATGCTTCATAAATAAACACCTAGCCAGAGGTAATAATATCGGCCAATAGAACCATCATGAGAGTGCTGTGCAGAGGAGAGAGACATTGCCCGCACTGTAGGGCAGCTATCACTGGCCTTCGGCACCGGGAGGCAGTGACAATGCTATCTCCACCTGGGTTCAGATTCCAGCTCTGCCATTTGCTAGCTGTATAATTTCGATCAAGTTTTACTTAACCTCTCTGAGTTTTAGGGTCTTTAAACAATGAGTTGAAATGTGGGTAGACTTAAGCAAAGTTATATCTGCAAAAATACTTTATAAACTGATATGCCATGCCAACACAAACACGAAAATTTCTCTAACATGTGTGCTTCCTATAGCAAATGGAAGTGATGATAGGCAACGTCTTGTGTGAGTGAAAACTTGCTCAACACGATTCACACTGTTTCCTCTCCTAACAGGACTCCAGGTCTAATTCTCATTGATGGGGGTTTGGGTAGCACCACAAAGAAGTGACAGTTCTCAGTGAAGATACATCACCAGAACCTGAAGAAGGAAGGGTGGGAGGTGTTCTAAAGATGAGTACGAGAAAAAGAAGCAGTAGGGAGCCTAGACAGGTCATCTAAAAGAAGGCCAACGGGAAGGAGAGAGTACAAAAGGAGGAGGACATCTGCGTTCATTTGCTAGGGCTGCCATAACAAAAGACCACGGACTGAGTGACTCAAACAATGGAAGTCTATCATTTCATAGTTCTGGCGCCTAGAAGTCTGAAGTCAAGGCACCAGCAGGTTGGTTTTCCCTGAGGCCTCTCTCCTTAACTTGTAGCTGGCCGTCTTCTTGTCCCTCTGTGCATGTCTATGTCCAAATTCCTTTTCCTGTAAGGACACCAGTCATCTTGGGTTAGGGCCCATTCTAGCAACCTCATTTTAACTTAATTACCACAATCTTCAAACACATTTTGCAGTACTGGCGGGTTAGAACTTCAACATAAGAATTGGGGGGGCACAACTTATCTCAGAATTCATAGATGAATCTGGAGCTTTACTTACTATGATAATAAAACAAAGAGTGGCAGAAACAAATTTCTAGGCATAAGAGCAGCCCAAATGCTTTGTGACCCGACTGCAGAGATCTGGAGACTAAGGAGTTTGGGGAAGCAAATGGGTTTGTGTGTGTGCATTTCCCTAAAACAATACACAAACCCCTTCCAGAGAATAATCAGGCTCCCGAATATTATAATAATTTTCAGACTCTGGCCTGAACCTTTCATATGAACCTTTCATAAGTGATGGTAGTTTCTTCTCTGATAGATGTTAGCGGTAGGAGCTCCACGAGGTGGCTCAGAGATCTGCTCTGATGATTTCTATCCTCGGCCTAACAAGAAGTTATTCCTTATGCCTGACCAAAATCTTTTCTAGTGGAAGTCAAAGTCTAGCATTTCAAGGCAACCTGACTTCAGTGAGTTCATTCTCGTTTACAGCCCCTGCTGATATGTCCTTCAGTCCATCTTAGGCTCCCCATCCTTCTCTCTCTTCTTCCCTTGATGTACATGAAGAATAATTATTGAGAAACATCCACAGACAATTCCATAATATATTTGAGTAGTTAAGTTACTCCTTGGTTTTCTCTTATTTTACCAAATAAATAAATAAAAATAAATAACTCAAACATTTTCCCTTCCACCACCTGACATCCTAGCTTTAGCTTTTCCTTGATAAAATATAAGACAGAATACTCAGGAATTTTTAAATAAGGATTTCTAGTATGGATAAGTTTGTCAAGTACTATGAAGTGAGCAAGTTGGTATTCTTTATAACATGAATATATACACATTTTCAATCCCTTAGGTGGGATTTCTGAAGTACATTTGCCTTTCAAAATATAATATTCTGTATATACACTTTATATACAAAATAGCTGATTAGAATTCCCTAACTTGCTGTATTTCATATGATCAGTTTCTCTTTACTTTAATCAATGAGCTTGGATATTATTTTAGTTTTTTTCATCTTAGATTTAATGTAACTCACCACTTTTTAACCACAAGGTTAGATAGTTCACACAGAGGAAAAGGGATGGATTTGTCCAACATGTGACATGGACAGCAGTCAAAAGTCATGTCCCTTCTAAAACGAAAATCCGTATGAGACCTTTATAAAAGGGATTGTTTGAAAGTAGGATTGCAGGTAAGTGGATTTATGTGATGGCCTCCATAAAAACCATGTGATTCCCCCCGTTAGACAGGAACCGAAGGGGATGCAACTCGGCAACACTTTTGATGCTCCCCATTAATGTGTCCACATGGCACCCATGCAACATACAACTTCATACACATTTATTTTGTGTATCACCTCACCCTATGCTCACTTCTTATAAAAATCTTTTTGTATATAATGAATATAACTTAAATGTGTATATATGTATGTATGTGTGTGTGTGTGTGTATATATGTATATATGTGTGTGTGTGTATATAATATAAATATATATATATATATTATATATACACACACACACACATGATTACATAATTCTAAAAAGGGCCCATAGTTTATTCAACTTTATCAACTAGAATAGCTCCCCCTCACTTATTTTTAGGCTTTTCAAGGTATTTTCCGATTTTTTTCCTATAGATGCATCTATTAAACTTGAAGAGGTGTTATAATGATATAAAATAAACTACAAGGGACCACTGCCGAATATCTATACTTCGTGTCAAGTAGAGACCACCCAAGTGGTATATTTGAGCAGCCCTGGGACGATCCTCCTTCCTCCCAGTCTTGCTCTGCCAAAGTCCCAAGATCCTGGAATTCACAGTCACAGTGTGTTCTGGTCATCTCCCCTAGGATTTTACCATTTCAGGGCATGGCAGCCCAACTCCTGTCTTCTAGAGCCTGCATATTATTGAGATCTTTCTTTGATCACCTGAGCCTGTCCCACTGCCAGTGCATGAGGGAGGCAGGAAATGAGCAGGAATTACTACCCCTGAGAGCAGTTCTCAACCAAAGAATAACAGGAGTTAGTGTGTAAATACACAAGCTCCCTTCTCCCTTGGGCAGAATAACCGTGAACTGTGTTTTCTAAACTCTTCCCTGAGTTTTACCAGTGAAATTAAGCTCCAGGTGCCCACAATGATAACTTGCTTCCTAATATAGTCTTTATTCGCATTTTTTCTTCCCTGCTTTGCTTCCCCACATTTCTCCCAGTGCCTTGGATCACCATAAAATAAACTACCTTGCCTCAGGGTCTATATCTGAGAGACCCAAATGAAGACATATGGTCACTTGGTGACTTCTATTCATATGCAGAATCTTGGATTAAGGGGAAGATGATGAAGTGAATTTGTATCATAGAATCTCCCTGCTCCAATCTATATATATAAAAGCCTAAGCGATAGGCTGACCTTCCGACTATTCGACCTTCTGACTGGTAGCTATGACACATACTGACCACCAGGGGGCAGACGCTCAATGCAGGAGCTGCTGAGCTGTGGTGACTTGGCAGCTGTGGTTCTCAGGTGACGCACCCGGAACCAGAGAGGAGGGAGCCCGATTCCGGGGTGCGTCACCCTAGAACTGCCCTCTCACAATCCGGGACCCCTGCAGCGGTTCTCAACCTGTGGGTCGCAACCCCTGAAAATACATCCTGCATATCAGATATTTACATTACGATTCACAACAGTAGCAAAATTACAGTTATGAAGTAGCAACGAAAATAATTTTATGGTTGGGGGTCACCACAACATGAGGAATTGTATTAAAGGGTCGCGGCATTAGGAAGGTTGAGAACCACTGCCTCAGGGGATGTCGGAGAGCTAGTTTCAGCCTGATCCCTGCTGGCCAGGCTGAGGGACCCCACCAGTGCACAAATCTGTGTACTGGGCCTCTAGTGTCTAATAAAAGGAAAAAGAAGTAGTGAAAAATCAGCAAGATGCTCACCAGCAATAGTCGAACAAAGAAAATGGTATAATTTCAAGTGATAAACTTTAAAAAATAATCAGTTGGGGAAGAAGGGGAAAATATTTTGATGTGCCTAAATGCTGCCTTCAACTGTACCCTGAACTGTACAGTGGGTAGAAAAAAGTAGAGAAAACATCTACAATTTCCCCAAATATCTCACAACTTGGAGAGAAACAAACTGAAGGTGGGTTGAGTCAGGAAAGTAATTTCAAAAACAGAAGCCCTATACCTATCACTATTAAACCTCAGAGTTTTATCAGTGACATGGACTAGAAAATCTGTCTGGGTTCAACATTTTAGAAGAAGGTCTACAGGGTAAGATACATTACCAGCTAGGTGAAGTCAACCCTGACGAAGGACATTTGAGAAAATCTCAGGAGAAGGAGTGGAACCCTTGGTTCTCTAAGACAAAGCACTCAGGACATATACAACAGGATAGAACACATGAAACTTTTGTGAGAGGAAAGATGGGTCTCAGATTAAGTAGGAGGAGGTCAATAAGAATTTACCCAACATCTACTAGTGCAAAGATAAGATTTCCATGGGGCTTCTCATAATAAGCAGGGAAAAGACAAATGAACGAATAAACAAATTTTTAAAAAATATGAAGGAACCTCTACTTTCAATAATGGCAAACACCCTTCTGCTGGAAACAACTTTATATGCTGGATAAAACAGTAAAAACATCTTCAAAACATTGAGGTCCTAATGAGAGATCAAGGAGCTGGTCAAACTAAAGGGACTACCAGAACTGTGAAAGGTAAGTGAACAGGAGAGACACCCTTTAGCCCAAAATCATGAGGATATTTGCCAAACCTGCAAATGTGGATTTTGGTTTTGACAGCTTTGCTGCATGTGAGGTAGGACAGATATCAATATGCTTAGAGCCCATTCAGGGTAATGAATCTAACAAGAGACCTCCCCACATTAAGCCAGGATATCAAAATATTACATGTTAAGAAAGAGGAAAAGGATATTTAAAAAAGAAGACATGCAAAAGAGAGGTGAAAAACCCATCTGGAATAAAATACAACCCCCCCCCCCCCCCCCCCAAATAATGTCATTAAAAAGAGACTGTGGAGCTTAGGAGACAAATTGAGGATCAAAATATCATTATATAACTAATAAGTAACTTAGCACAGGTAGAATAGAATAGAATAGACATGACTGAAAATAGAATTAGTGGCATAGGGGAAAGGCAGGAAATAATCTTAGTGAGTAAAAAGAAGAAGAAAAAATAAGATAATAGGGAGAGAATAACCAATGTCCCTGGATACGGACTGCAACAGATGGGAGGAAAAACAGATATATAAGAAAAATATGTGCCTTAAAAGATGAAGAAATAGATATATCAACCAAAGGGCACAGTATATTTTAGGAAAAACTGATAAATTAATTGATGCTGTGTATATCTTGGTTTAGTTGCAGAGTTTAAAAAATAAAGAATAAATTAATTAGTTATTCAAGTACAAAAATTAAGTTCTATATTAACAGAAAAAATTAGGTGAGCCTCAATCTACTCCATAACACTTAATCCCAGAAGACAAGAAAGCAATATTTACAAAGTTCTAAAGAAAATGGAATGCTCTGTAGAATATCATATTCAGTCAAGTTGATGTTCAGATATAATCACAACAGTGAGAGAGTCTCAAACATGAAGGAACTCAGAATATGGATTCCATGATCCCATCTACCAATCAAACAAATGACAACTTTATGGTTAAAGTACAGTACTCAGTGCCAGAGGACAATGAACAAAGGTCTACAAATTTCTGATGAAAAAAAAGTATAACCTGAAAATTTTATAGCCAGCTAAAGTATCCTTTGAATTATCCATTTTTCTTGTTTGTTTGTTTGTTTTTGTGCCTTCACACTGCACCTTGAGTATAAAGGCAACAGACACCCTCAAGCATGCACAAACATATACTAAGACATCTAAAAACCTTTTATAAGTCTACAAATAAACGTATTCAACTAAAAGAGAAATCGAAATTTAAAAACACAAGAATGGGAAACACTGGCCTAAAAATTTGAGTTGAGCACTGAATTGTTATTCAAATATAGAAGTATAAAGATATGACAATGTAAATGTAGCATTTATGATTTCAAAACAAGATGACAAATGTTACAATCTATGACAAGTAAAGCAATGACCAACAAATACCAGGTGTGCAAAGGAAATTGAGTAGCTGTGTGTTATTTTTCCTCATATTTTAAGCATAGAGTCAACCAATAAAATATAATATAGAAACATGAAGTTAAAAATAGAGTAATGGATCTAAACAAAATTTTTTCCTAATCTTTTTTCCTTAAATCAGAGATATATCATTTAAGAACTGTATTCTAATAAAAAACATTATTTTCTAAGAATCAAAAATACCCTCAGCTTCACCTATATAGTTTTTAGGTTAAATTTTCATATAACTAAGTTGAGTAACATTACATTTAATACTTCTTACCTTTTTCATACATAATCCCTTTCTTTAAATTTCAGTCTTTCTGTCTCTTTGAGGCTTTCATTCTCTTTCCTTGTCTCTGACTCTTTCTTTCCCTTCTCTCTTTTCTTTTATATACACATATTAAACAAATGCTTGGAAACATAGTCACAAAATATAAAAGATGACTATTTTTGAGAGGTGAGTATTAAAATTCTGCTTTCTTCTTTGTAGTTTACTGTTCTTAATTTTATAAAGTTAACATGTACATTTTTTTTTTGTAAAAATAAGAGTCATTCTACACAAGAAAAAATATATAGGCTTCTAACATTTTGTTGTGAGTATGTTTGTGATTTTCGAAAATAGAAAAGGAAAATAGATGCTGAAAGATGCTTAGAGGCCAGAAGGGAAACTTGAGGCATAAAGAAAGGGGAAGAAAATTATAATGGAAGCATCACATCATCTTTTTTTAAAAAAATATTTTTGCCTATGGTTTCAAATGAAAGTAGCTGTCATTTAGCTTTACTACATTGTTTATTCTATTTTCTTTAGAAGATCTAGCCTCTTAGGAAGCTGATGATCCCCTTCTCTTAATGGTACCAGGTCCCTAATTCTGGCTCTCTCAGATATTTTAATCCTCAAAGTTTTATGAGCATGTCAGAGGAGGACTCACCAATGACTGCATACATTTGCAGATTAACAGCCTCTGCCATTAGCAAATTGAAAATTCTTTCTCCTATCCCTCTTATAATAGGAGTCTCTTTCTCTTAATAGTACTTGATTCCAATTTGTGCATCTTGCTTATTAATGCATTCTATAAAGCGTTTCTATTTTTCTTGGCTACTTCAACCTTCTGTTGAGTTTCATGGGTATTAAATGGAACAGCTTATCTGAGAGAACAAAGCAAAGACTCGCCCTTCAACTAATGGAAACACTGATCCTTAATACAGAAGCCAGACATTGGTAGCCAACAACACATGTCAGAGTCTCGTGAGGTCAGAGTAGATACCTGGATGATAATATTGCCACAGTGGGTGAGATGAGACCAGGAGAGAGTCCACAGCTCCTAACTTATGGATCTGACATGGGGATCCTCCAGAATGTGACCCAAACTTTCAATATAAACATTTTAGATCCACCAGGGATATACTAGACCTTGCTAGGTAAGAGACTAATCAGAACCATCACAAAATACTTTAGACCAGAGGGCCAGCTAGTTGTCAAGAACCCCTACTATGCAATTCCTTTAGATTACTTGTTACTTGAATTGAGTTAGTTTTGCACCAAGTAATAAAAAGTGCCCCCAACTCAATATTTTGCAAAATCTGTGGGTTCTTTTATGTCCACGGCATCTAGTCACTGCATTCAATAGCCTGTTAATAATAAGCAGCATGCCCATATCTAATTACAAAACGAATATATAGAGGCATTCTTATTCAAGGAAGCACCACTATTTTTGCTGTTAATGAACAATTAAAATAGTTGGCAGAATAAGCCAAATGCAGTCTGGATATTTTAAGCATTTTCTATATAAATTATAAAATGACAATTAAACACTAATCTATATCTTATATGGAAGAACTTTTTATATTGTAGGAGAGAATGTTTCATATGACAAATCCAACACCTTCATTTTGAAAGTCCAACTATCTGCTTGAAAAACATCAAAGCTTTCATTTAAGTTGCCATGGGGCAGACAGAGCTATGTGCAATTTCAGAAGCATTTGGAGAGATGGGGTATGCACACTGTATTTAACTTTCAAAACACGGTGAGTAGAATAAGCTCAACACTACACAAAGGGCTCAGGCTGCCTGGGATAAACACATGGGATTCAGGGTTGGTGTCAGTGGTAGTAAAAGGAAACTGAAGATTACAAAATTCAGTCACATTTCAAAATTTTCTGCTACAATAATTCACTTTATGTAGAATTAATGTGTCTGATTGAACGTTTGTGCTGTAATTTACTTATAATTAACATTTTATGGTGAACAGATTTCACCATCTCCTTCATGCTGTGAACTCTAAGCCATAGGTCAAAAATAGAGATGAAACAGAGAAGAACAAAATATTCTCACTGAAATATTAATGAGATTTTAATTTACTGCTTTAAAAACACATCTTTCATCATTGTATATAAAAATCACCATTTTGTTCTAATTGTTTAATCACATTAAAAATATAATGAACTCTTCTTGTTGGCAGAAGGACACTAAAAAGTCTAAGGCACACAGGAAATTCCAGTTAAGTAGAACATGTTTCCAACTTCTGGTGCTGGAAATATTGTCATATGAAGAGGCAGCAGTTGAATCCAACATATCTAAGAATCTATCCTCAATTAACCATTTTTTGCTGCCCATCACAGTACTGAGCCCTATCAAAATTCTTGACCTATAGAATCCACGAGCAAAATCAAATCATTGTCTTACATAATTGCATTTTGGGATGGTTTGTAAGACAACAATAGAAACCTGGAACATCCTACGAGACTATAATATGCTACCATGCCTTTGCTATTATCTCAGATATCTGTTCCTTTTATTATAGAGAGAAAAGTCCTTATTCAACCAGAATATTTTTTAAAGATGACATGAAGACTGGAGGTTCTTTGAAGCAAACTCAGCAGACTTAATAAAACTAGTAGGAGTTTTGAACCTGATAGCAATCCCAAGGGAATAAATACCGCATGAGGATTTCATGTATGTTATTTGAATTCCTGAAAACAGTAATGGGACCATTAGACCTAACAAATTCAGCAGTTTCTCCAAAAATTTTACTCAGGTTAGTTACCAATTACTCTTTCTCTTCACGCTCACAGCCAAATTTCTCAAAAGAGAAATTTACACATTTCTCAATTCCTTCACTTCCTATTCATTCCTCATCCCACTCAAAGCTTCACAATTACTGTTTCCTTTCCCAAGGAATGTCACTCCCTCCACCAAAAGTGGGGGCTGTGCCTGGAAAGTGACTGCAAACACATGAGAAAAGATATATCCGGTTTGCATAAGTAACATCCTATCGTTTCAGCCACAAATCTTCTATAATGTTATGCAAATATTCAAGACTTTTCTATCATTTATGATAACAATGTTGGAGAAGATAGGATATTAAAGCATAAGGCAGTTAAAAAAAAAACTGCTATAGAAAACTAACCTGGGCCTTGATTTATCTTTGCCAAGGTCAGACCAAATGATAATTAGATCTTTTATGCCCAGAACATGTCCCTTATTTTTTTTTAATGATTTTCAAATGGTTGCTTATCATTACAAATTCCGACCTGACTGTCTTTTTTAAACCATTATGCATTGTTTGGTGTCCATCCCAGATGAGGCAGCTCATAAAATTAGAGCATGGCCTCGTGACAGGAAACAAGATCCACACGGCCTGGCTTTTGTGTCAGCTAACATTCGCTTTGGGGACAAAGGTGAGTGCGTTCGTCCCCAAAAATGGCACCTCTGATCCGAGAAGCCCAAACACTTCCCAGAAAACTTGGCAATTGTACTCTTAGGGGAGAATTTCTCAGGAGAATGGAAAAGATAATTCTTCCAATTCATTCACGCATCAAAGGAACGTGCAAAGCAGTGGGTAGAAAATACAGACCCAGGTGGCTACATAAGTGCACACATATGACGTTTCTACGTAGTGGTTCTTCCCGCTCCATATTTGTTTTTGTTGCCTAAATCAACTCAACCACCTTCCATGGAAAGAAAGGTGACTCTAAAGAGAGACCTTGGACGTCCATGAAGAAGCCAGTATAACCTGACAATTCAACGAAGACATTTCATTCCCTTTACTTTGTAACAAGCTCCAACCCATTCAAAGGACTTATTAGAATTTCAAATGAAAAACTGAATACTATGAGCATTGTAAATCAGCTGTAAACAGCTTTTAAAACTGTGTTAGGAGAAAATACACATGTAATTTTCTTCTTTTTTTTTTTAATATTGCATTTCCCCCCTTCCAACGTTTGCTGGTTAAGAAGCAGGCACCAACTCTGTTTGGTCTGGGGAGACGTGAGGGGACTCAGTTGGAGAAATCCTTTGGCCTGGGTTGGCAGGGGCTCCCAGTATTTCTCCCCTTGTAGCACATGCTCTACTACCCAGGTGGTAGGAGCTCCTTCATGAAGCACTGACAGTGCACTGCTTCATTTTCTTTCTTCATGTTTCTTAGAAACTGAAGTAAGAGCATCACTTACCTGGACAAAACTGCTAGTCAGACTCCTCCAGCCCAGGAAACCGTACTGCTGTCTTCCGATAGTCCGGACAAGACCGGGGTGCTGGAGGCGCTCTCCCTCTTATGGGGGAAGCGAGAGGCAACGTTCTTTCCAAGTCAGGAGCCTTTTGCCTCTTTTGCTAGGATGTCCCACCGCCTTCCATATGTTCACTTCCCTGAGAACAGGGCAGGGTTATGACACAGGGACACTTTATACTTGTTCCTCGTTTTCCTTTTCAAGTCCCTAAAAAGAAAAGGGGGAAAAAAGAGTTTGCTCAATTTTTCAAGTTCTTAAAGTAGCTGGAGACTAAAATTAATTTCCAAATTGAAGCGATTTCTTCCCTCCCTCCCTCTCTCTTTCCTTCCTTCCTTCCTCTTTTCCTCGTTCCCTCCCTCCCTCATTCCCTCCCTCCCTCCCTTCCTTCCATCTTTTGCAGCAAAGGAGAGTCCATGTGGTTCCACAGGCTACCTTCCATATGACACAAAGCGAAACGATAAAGACAAACCGAAGTGTCACAGGGGCTACATCCTTAGAAAACATACAAGACAACGGATCTCCTTGGAAAATGTTACTTTCTTGGCACAGAACACTTATCGCTAAAGACTGAAAATAGGACAACAAAGAGTGGGGCAAAAGTAGGTTTACAGTTGTTCGTATGGAAAATAATACAATAGTTACAGTAGTTAACAAATAATAATACAAGAATAAATTCTGTTTCACATACTCACAATTGTAAACCTACTTTTGCCCCACTCCGTGTTCTGACAGAAAAGACCACAGCTAGTTATGGTGGAAAGCAGGTTCTACTAAAAAAGTCACAACCTTTTATCTCTTCTATTCAGGTTCTAAAAGTAACTGCCTCGACATCAAAATGAAAATTACAACTTCAAAATGAATGAAGAGCTGCTCCAAGGCCTAGCAAGTGGGAGCCAGATGTCATTCCACCTTCTATCTGGATGGGAAGATTGACTCAAGCCGCTTTTGGTCATTTATTTATTTAACAAAGAATTACTTAGCATCAACTACTGAAAATCAAATGCATACACTTTTTAGAAATATTTTTTAATTGATTTCAGAGAGGAAGGGAGAGGGAGAGAGAGAGAGAAACCTCAATGATGAGAGAGAATTACTGATTGACTGCCTCCTGCATGCCCCCATTGGGGAGTGAGCCCACAACTGGGCATGTGTTCATAGGTTGATGCCCAACCACTGAGCCAGTTGGCCTGGCTCAAATGCATACACTTTAAGTAGTGATATTTCTCTGCCTACCTCCCCTTTAAGTGAGGAGCCGGGGGAGGTCACTGGGATTAGGGAGAGGGAGGTGACTTAAGGTGACAAAGATTGTGGGGTCACTGAATACATTTAGCCTCTGTTTTTTAAATTAAACTGTAATTACCTTTCAGGCAAAAGTGCTTGAATGGTCACTCAGAAGGTTGCCCGTAAGTTCCCTTCAGCATGGTGAAGGGTCCTGGGCTCTAGGATCAGACAGACTAGAGAGGAAGGGACTCCAGGATTGCTTTAGGTTAGAGATGGAGGAGGGACTACCACAGATGGAGGGGGCTGAACCTCCTGCTTCTGAGCTGACTGGAAGACCCACAACTCTTCCCTGCACCTTCTCTCTACAACTAATACAGTAGGGTTTTTATTGAAGACACTGGCACTTTTCTCCCATGGGGTAGCAGCTCCCTTAAAACCAGCTTGGTGGGTCAGAGGTAATGAGAAATGCCAGTGGGAGTGGAAATCCTGAGCTCAGGGATAGAGACAATGAGGCCTGGCCTTTCCTTTCAGGGAACGTTCCCCCACCAGCGGCGGCCCTGCAGCACCTGGCTTTGATTGCATTGTGGGAGCTGGAAAGTTTCCTTCCATGGAGATCTGCTACTTATTAGCAGAATGACCTTGGGCGAGCTACTTAACCTCTCTGAACCGCATTCAGTCACCTATAAAATGAGAGAGTAATACCTGCTTCATGGTGATGTCTACACGAGATAAAGCAGGGGAAGTTCTTAGCACACAGCCTAGCGCAGAGGAGAGGAGTCAGGCGGGCTGTACTTTCCCTCCATCCCGGCTCCTCCTGGGAAGACTGTGACACCAGCTAAAGAAGGGGGCATGAAGCTCAGTGGTTTAAAAGGTTTTCCTGTTACTTTCTATGGGCTTCCCAGAAAAGCGCCTGTGTCATCACAACCCCGTGGCTATTCTGGTGATCACGGTCGCTGTTCGCTTTTCTGTCCCCTCTTTAGCCAACTAAAAAATTCTGTCTGTCCTTAAAGAAATCTCTCTCTTCCTCTTTCTGAATCCCCTTTCTTTCGTTATTTCTCCTTTTTTATTTTTCTCTTTTCCTTTTAGATATATACGTTTTTCAGCCCCGCAGTGGTTACCTGCTATCTAAGAAATCCAAGGAGAATTCTTTGACCTGAGCTTCAAGCTTCTCCTCTGACTCTTGGTTTTAGCCTTAAGTCACCTCCCTCTCCCTAATTCCAGTGACCTCCCCCTACTCCTCACCCGCAATCTTTATCTCATTTTTGTACGCTTTTGTTATGTTATTTTTCCCTCTTTGTTAAAGACGATTTAAATGATTTCCTATAGCGTGCTCTGTAAACTCTCTTTTCCCTGCTTTAAACAATTAAGGAACCAACATAATTGAAACGTGTCAATAAAGCTTTATATTAGTAGCAACGGAAACCTGCCTACAATGACAAGGAGAATAAATATCCCAGTCTACACTGTTCTAACTGATTTGCTTATTAGGAAGCTCATTTGCCTAATTACTGCAGCTAATAAAACAAACTCATCCATGGGCGTTAGTAACATTTACACTCTATCACACTCATGTACCTGTTGATGGGTACCAGTAAGCTAGGAGAAATGAAAGGATGAACACGCATTTAAGATATATCAAGTTAATTCCCCCAAACAAGATCAGAAAAACCACAAAAAGTTAATTTTATTTTAAATGTGGAAAAGCTTGTGGAGTCTCTGAATACATTGAGCCTCTGTTGTTGTTTTTTTTTAATTAAACTGTTTTTTTGAGATAAACATCAATTCACATGCAGTTGAAAAAATAATATGGAGAGAATGCATGAACCCTTTACCTAGTTTCCTCCGATGATACCATCATCTAAAACTACGGTGCATGACATTATATCAACCAGGATATTGACAACAATATAGTCAAGATACACATTCCCATCACCACAAGGAACTCTCCTGCTGCCCTTTTTATAGCCACGCCCACTTTCCTCCCATCCCCACTCTCTACTTCATCCTTGGAAACTACTAATCTATCCTCTTTTTCTATAAGTCTGTGAATTCAAGAATGCTATGTAAATAAAATCATAAAGTCTGTTATATTTTGGAATTGGCTTTTTTCACTCAGCATAATTCCCTGGTGATTGGTTCTGGCTATTCTTTTTTATTGCTGGGTAGAACCTCATGGTATGGATGTACCACAGCTGTTTAACCATTTACTCACTGAGGGACATCTGACTTATTCCCAGTTTTTTGCTATTATAAATAAAGTTGTTATAGACAATCATGTAGAGGTTGTCTGTATGACATAAGTTTTCATTTCTCTGGAATACATGTTCCGAAGTACAACCAAACTCTTTTCTAGAGCAGTTGTATCATTTTATATTGCTACCAGCAATGTATGAGTGATTGGATTTCTCTGCATCCTTGCCAGCATTTAGTATTGTCACTAGTTTTTATTTTACCCAATCTCATGGGTGTGTGATGATATCTCATTATGGTTTTAACTTGTATTTCCCAAATTGCTAATGATATGGAACATCTATCCATGTACTCACTCGCCATGTGCATATCATATATGGTAAATGTGTCTTCGTGTCATTTGCCCATTTTCTACTTGAATTGTTTGCTTTTCTTACTGTTGAGTTTTAAGAGTTCTTATATTGTCTAGAAACTTAGTCCTTTGTTGGATATGTGCTTTGCAATTTTTTTCTCCAAGTCTGTAACTTGTCTTTTAGTTCTCCTAAAAAGACCTTTCACAGAGCAAGAATTTTTAATTTTGTTGAACCAATTTATTAAGTATTCCTTATATGGCTTGGGCTTTGAGATCAAGTCTACAAAATCTTTGCATAGCCCTAGATTCTGAAAGTTTTCTCCTATTTTTTCCTAAAAGTTTTATGATTTATATTTAACTCTGAGGTCTACTTTGAGTTAATTTTTGTAAATGGTGTGAATTTAGATTGAAGTACATTTCTGTTTGTCCGTGGATATCCAATTGTACCAGCAACATTTGAAGCAAGGCTATCTTTCCTCCATTGAATTGCTTTTATATCTTTGTCAAAAATCATTTGGACATATTTTGTGTGGGTCTATTTCTGGTTCTCTATTCTTCTCCATTGATCTGTGTGACAATACCACACAGCATTGATTCCTGTAGCCATATAAGAAGTCTTTAAAATTGGGCAGATTGATTTCCCCCCACTGTACTCTTCTTTTTCAAAAACAATTTTAGCTATTCTAGTTCCTTTGAATTTCCATGTAAATTTTTAAATATTCTAGCCTATATTTATAAAAAAATCTTGCTGGGATTTCTATAGGAATTACATTGACTCTATATTTCTAAGGAGAATTGACATCTTTACTGTGTTGAGTTTTAAAAACTATGAACATAGTTATTTCTCTCCATTTGTTTAGATCTTCTTTGATTTCTCTCATTGGCATTTTGTAGTTTTCAACATACACATGCTATATCTACAGATTTACACCTAAGCATTCATTTTATAGCTAGTATAAGTGGAAGTTATTTTTAATTTTGATTTCCATGTATTTATTGCTAATATATAGAAATACAATTGATTTTTGCATGTTTAGCTTGTGTTCAGTTTTTATCATGAATGTTTATTGAATTTTGTCATTGTTTCCTCTTTATCATGGGATTATTCTTCTTTAGCCCTTTTATATGGTGGATGACATTGTTTGATTTCTGAATATTTAACCAACTTTGCACTCCTTATACTTAACCCTGCTTGGTCATAGTATATAATTCTTTTTACATATTTCTGAATTGTATTCACTAACAATTTGTTTAAATTTTTTGCTTCTGTGTTCATGAGGGATACTGGCCTGTAGTTTTCCCAGAACTGTCTTAGTCTGGTCTTGGTATCAGGGTAATAGTAACTTCATAATACAAACTGGGAAGGGTTTCCTCTTTTTCTTCCTCCTGGGTGAAACTGTGTAGAATTGGTGGTAATTCATTAAATATTTGATAGAATTCTCCAGTGAAACCATTGGGCCAGGAACTTTTCTGTTTCTCCAAATCTCCTTCCAGCTCTTACTTCCCCACCTCCTTCCATATCTGCGCAAGGCCAGTCGCCTATAGTAAATTCCTTATTCCATACCATGGCTAGTGTCTGCTTCCCTGTGAATCCTGACTGATATCTTAAATCATTTGCAATTAAGCTGATATAATAATCGTAGTTAATACTGACTGAGCACTTAAAACATGTCGAGTACCTGCCATGCACTTCCCTGTGTTATTTCCTGTAAGCAACCCCGTAAGGAAGGCTATCTTGTCACCCCAATTATGCAGAAAAGGAAACGGAAGTACCAAGAAGTTAAGGATTCTGTAAACAGACCCACAGTCAGGATCAGAGGCAGGATGGGAAGCAAACTCTCAGCCGTCTGCTCTACTGAAGTTCTTCCTCTCATTTCGCTCTCAGACATCTAGTCTCTGTTTCAGAAGACCAGGGCAGACAGCGCCGAGAGAAAGCAGATACTTGAGTCTGAGTTGCATCCCTAGCTTCCAGTATAGCCTGTGCTTTTCTTTTCTTTTTTAAAATCCTCACCTGAGGATATTTTTTCCCTTTGATTTTTAGAGAGAGTGGAAGGGAGGGGGAAGAGGGAGAGAGAAACATTGATGTGAGAGAGACACATCCATTGGTTGCCTCCCGCACTCACCCTGATGAGGCCGAGGATTGAGCCTGCAACCGAGGTTCATGCCCTTGACTGGAAGCAAAACCACAGCCCTTCAATGCAAGGGCCAGCACTCTAGTCACCAAGCCAAACCGGCAAGGGCTGTGCTTTTCTTTGTTTGCTTTCTCTTCACACCTGCCTCTTTTCCTTGTTTTGTTTTATTTTTTTTGTTGTTGTTTTTTCTTTTCTCTGCCAATGAGGATTCGTACTGTGGACTTCTCCATCTAAATGCCCCCTCACCTCCATATCACCTTTTACTAGTATCGAGTTGGAAAGTAAGCAATACCAACTGATGTGTCTCCTTCCAGATGTGTTGGCCCCTATGTAAGTAAAACACAGACAGAAGGACAGGGACAAGCACAGGTTGGGGCAGGCGGCAGGCTGGATGTTGCAGCATCCTAAACAGAAGGCATGTCCCTTAGAGCAAGAGCAAATGGGGACATGTCAGGGCCAGTAAATATAAACCTTAAAAAACAGGAGAAAATCGTGCAGTTACTCTGAGAAATCACCTCTTCTGTTCAGGTTTTCGTTTGCTCAGTTTGGGGTGAATCTAGTTATTTACTAAAATGTCTGCCATGCCTTAAGAAACAGTATGAATGCATTGAAATAAACAATACTTTGGATGCAGAAATGAACATTTAAGCAGATGCAGCTCAGATTCATTCCATTTTGTGTGTGTGTGTGTGTGTGTGTGTGTGTGTGTGTATTTTTTCTTTTCCCTGAGTGCCTTTGCTTGGTAAAAGCCATCAAATATCAGTGGGAATTATTACTAATTTTTTGAACAGCCCTGGAGAATTAATGAGAGAGAGAGTAAGAGAAAAGAAATAAGAGAAAGAGAGAGAAAGAGAGAGAGAGGTTAAGCTCAAAGGCAGAGAGAGCGAAATGGACCAGATTATACAAAATTAAAAAGCAAATACGAGCAGACAATTTGTGCCGAGTGATTGCAAGCAATTACAGTCCGGCTTTTCTAGAGGAAGATGGGGGGAGGGGGTTATTTCAGCTTAAAAGGAGACTTTATTCATTCCTGATCAGCATCTCCTACTATTCTCTCTTTTATTCTTGGATATCAATTTTTTTTAAAAAATCAGCTTTCAGATGTTCCATGTCCACCCCTGCGAATCCACCCCTGGGCAGACAGTGAGAATTTAAGCTTCCAATCGATTCTTTCTATAGCCCTGAAAACCAATTTGTTCATAAAGAATAAAATAAGAAGGGGGAGGGGGAGTACAACAAGAGCATGTGTTTCTTTTGGAGGAGGGCTTCAATTTTACTATAATTGTCTAAAGACGGAGCTGCTTTGATCTGAAGAATTATTATTGTGCCTCAAATGCCGGCTGCTAATGTCACAGCTGTGCTGAGGCTCAGTCACACCAAGAGGTTAGGGACCAACTCAGTCCCTGACCTCGCTCCCTCTCTCCTTATCTTTCCTTTGTCCTCTGGAAAAGTTTGCTTTCCTGGCATGTCCCTCGACCATCACCGACAGTCACTATCTGTTGGTTTAACTCAGCTTCCCTAGAAGGCGGGCACATAATGGCAGGGACATACTGGGAGATGCGGAGGTTGGGCCGGAGTGGGGGCCCTCACCTTCAAAGGGAGAGGCAGGGCTGGCCTGGCTACCAGATCAGGGGACCCAGCTGCCCTTGGCCTCTGAGCCCGGGCAAGTGCAGTGCAGAGAGGGCTCCAGTGCCTGTGAGAAACACAGACCCACTCACCGCATTTCTCCATTTCTCTGATTTCAATTCTCTGAGTTAATAGTTATTTTCCCTTTCTCCAGCTTATGCTGCGCCAAAGCAAAGGGCAGCTCAAGAAGCAGAATTAAACCATTTTCTCTCAGAAGAAAAAGGGCTAAAAACGATATTAGGGTCTGAGAGCTGAGCCATCTTCAACTTTGGTGTTTTCCTTCCTGTGGCAAAGGGACAGAGCCAGAAGGCCTCTTCTTCCACGTCACTCCCCTGATGGGCTGGGCAGGAGGGGCTTAGGACTGCAGGAACTGCCCTGGCCACCCCCATCTCACTCCTTCTCCTCTCAGAAGCTCCCTTGACTGTTTCTGCCAGGCACCTGAGGTTTCAATGGAAGCTGGAACCCTGCTGGGGTCCTTCTCCTCTGTTCCTTCTCTGGCTCCTGCTGCCTATAGCATCCTCCAGCCTCCCTAGCTTGGCATTCAAGGCTGTATAGATAAGCTGTCCACATACCTCACTACAGCCACTACCTTGCTCAGCCCTGCCACCCCAGGTGACAAACCTACCCCTGTTCCCAAATACTCTGGTGGGTTCTCGCCTCTGGACCTTTGCTATGCCTTTTCCAGGCCTGGAGAACAACCTCTCCCTTCTCCAGCCCTGTTCTCCTTTTTAATTTTGGCCTGGCCTATGTGGCTCAGTGGTTGAACAACGACCTATGAACCAGGAGGTCATGGTTTTGGCTCCACTTCTAGCCCAAAGCACAGATGAGATAAATAAGAAAATTACTCCAAATGCTCTGTGAAACAAGGTTTCTGGGACAGAGCAACCTCCATGGCCTGGACTGTAGTCTGCGGCCATGACCATCAGGAGAGGGCAGACTGGAGGACAGACCCAAGTCCTGTCTGCCAAGCCAGGGTTTTCTAGACTGAAGGAATGCACCGAGCCCTTTAGAAGAAAAGGTAGTAAAACACAAGCATGTTCATGAACCCTGAAGATCCCCATTTGAAACACACTGCTTTGAGAAACAAACCCAGAAATATGAAAATATAAACGTAATTGTAGCTCTACAAAGCTTTACGCCCAAATTCCTCCCCCTTCCAAAAAAATCATTCTTTCTAGCCTGAGCATCCCTGGTTTAAAAAATACCTCCAGAACACTTTTATCAGCTGTGCCAGTTACTTCACTTCCCTGTGCCACTGTTGTCCTCACTTGTAAAAGGAAGAGAAACAAAAGTGCCCACCTTCACATGTTACTGGAGGGGTAAAATGAGGAACTGCGCACGCACACGAAGTGCTTAGGTGTTTCCTGGCACACTGTCAGTTCTCCACCACCAGAGCATTTATCACACAAATTCGTCTAGGCACTGTCTCGTTACTAGAAGACTCAGAGAGCGAATACTGAATTCTCCATTCCCTCCTCTGTTCCAGGAAGTCTGATATTCTGGGGTTTCCAGGGGGGTGGAAAGGGGAATGCTCAGGGGACTGAGGCTTTGGTGAGGCCTGAGTTGCAACCACAGGAAGCACTAAGGCAGGAAGCAAGGAGCAAATCACGACCTTTGAACTGCTGTTCTAGGTGACAAGAGTAGGACCTGACAGGTACAGAACAACTGGCCAGATGCCTTACGGATGGGACAAAGAAGGGCAGGCTTCACTGCAGAGCGTCTGAGGAGGATGTAGGTGAAGAGGATGAAGAACAAGGAATGGCTGCTGAGGAATGACCGTTATACGTCAGTAAGCCATGAGAGTAAATGGCAGGAGTCAGGCTAGGGGAAGACCTACGGGGGTTCAAAGAGATCTAGAGAACAATATTAGAGCAAATGTAAGAGGAAGAATGAGGAAGCATGAACTCTCCAGAGGACTTCTCTGTCTGACTTTGTAGCCACTTTCACTAACTGCCCAGTACTTTCAGGTGCTGGAAGGAGCCAGAGAAACCCTATGCAGATCTCTAAGGCCATAATTCTCCTTTTGTACATGGAAATGGGCTTGAACAGAAACAGAGAAGTTGTAAGTAAAAATAAACAACATTTAGGTAGTGGGGAAGTGTTCAAGGGGAAATGATGCTTGCAATGTACTTAGAAATACGATTTTAAAAAGGTGGATTGATGGATGGGTAGAGGGATGAATAGATGGGCAGACTGATAAAGCAAGTGTATTCCAATGTTAACAGCTGAATGTAGGTGGTGAGTGTTCATTGTAAACCTTTTTCTTTCAACTTTCCCATGTGTTTGCAAATTTTCATAATAAAAAATTGAAACAAACATTAGGTACAGTAGCCAAGGTAATCAACACATGTCCTTATGGGCCCAAGACAAGTTGTCCCAAAAGGGCAGTTGGCAGCATGATGAAAGAGTAGATTTTCATCAACTCCCCCACCTTGCCTTTCAGCCCCTCCAGTGCTGTCTGCACTTCTTCCAGAGCTGGACAACAACCTGCTCAGAATGTTGCTTGTAAAGTTTAAGCTATGAGCCTGTTCTGTATTTTATCAGATCGCTCCTGATGAGTGATACAAGTCTTTAAAATCTTCAGAAGTGGAATGTGGAACGTTAGGTGGTACTTCAGTTGAGATTAGGTTCGACTGCAAGTGTCAGACAGGCCAAAACGATTGTGACTTCAACAAATGGAAGTTCCTTTCATTATCACATAAAGTCCACCCGAAGTGGCCCAAGACATGGCACTTCAAGCATCTCAAGAATGCTAGCTAGTCCTTTCCAACACACTGTTCCAATAGCCCTAAGGGATGGTCCCCCTCTTCATGGCCCAAGATGGCTGCACCTATAGCCCAAGCAGCAGGATGATGGAAGGAAGAGAGAAGAAGGGGCACAACAGCACACACAAGCTGTCTCTTAAGAATGGTTCCTGGAAAGTGACTGGCAAGCCTAGTCACATGCAAAGGAGACTGGGAAATGTACGCCTTATTCTCAGCAGCAAAGTGACCAGCAGAGAAATTACATTACAATGAAAGAAGGGAGAGAGGACTTGGGGGTGGGGACAACTAACAGTCTCTCTCAAAGATAGGGAGAATGTCACAATCCACAGTTTCTACATACTCTGCCTTCCTATGGGATTGGCTCTGACCATATCCATTGGACCTCCATGACAATGGTATCCTTTCTGGCCTGATCACATAGTAAGGGGCAGAAGGAAATATGAAGCTGTGTGTTAAGTATTTTAGAATTTAATACACAAAGTGTATGGTGGGTATTAGCACCATCATGTTAGAGATAAGAAATAGAGGCTTCCCTAAATGCAAAAGACTAATGAGGTCCTCATCTTTAGAGGCCTCTGTTAGAGTACATAAGAATGGAGACCAAGGCTCCCTACTCTCTCCCACCACCCAGTCCCTCTACCTCCATCAAATAACCAAAACCATGAAAATCACAGAGACAGCCCATGAGCAGAGGAATGTGAGACAGGTGATGTCACCTAGAGGTGAAAACAAGCAACAAAAGCCAGGAGTGACCTTCAGGAAGGTGGCAGAAGAATACTGGGCCACAAAAGTTCAGGCAAGAATTCTTGGGTGGTTGGGGGCTCTAGGGAGGATGGACATGGGCATGGAGAGGGGTAGGTATGATTGTCAAAGGGAGGTATCCAGGTTGGTGTAAGTCACCTGTATGCATACGGTGGTCTCTGATTTACTCCAAGGATTATGAGTTCTCAAAGGAATTTAAGTCAATCTAGTGTCACTGTCTTGATCAGAGGTTCTCAAATTTGACTGCCCACTGAAATCACTTGGGGCTTTTGAAAACATGCCAGTGCCTAGTCCCCGTCTCCAAGATTCTGATTTTATCAGTCTGGGGTGAGGCCTAGGCATTGATATTTCTCCAACCTCCTGAAAAGACTCTAATGTGGAGCAAAGTTGGAGAATCGCTATAATCTAGAGTAGTGTCCCACAAACTTTCATGTGTATTTCCATCACACTAGGATTATGTAAAAATGCAGACCTACTCAACAGGTCAGGAGTGGGGCCTGAGACTCTTCATTTTACTAAGTTCACAGCTGATGCTGATGCTGCCCATCTTTGGGGCATACAACTTGGAGCAGCAAATTTGACTCCTGCATTTCTCCTACAGATAATGTGCACTTTAGCTTTCTTCATGGGGGCTTTGATGCACTGTCTACTTTTGCAAGGCTGTCTGGAGGCCAGAGGTTTGCACCTATAATAAGACCCTCGCCAACAGGGCAACAGGGCTGCTCCGTGCTGCCTGGTCTATATCTGCCTTCACATTTAGCTTGTTGTCTGCTAACCTGATGATCTAGAATGGCCCATGTTGTACACAGCAGAGAGCAGGCTGCTGGTGCTCAATACAGCTCTTAACATTAAACATTAATGCTTAGTGTTAATGAATGACCAACTACTAATACCAATAATGATATTGAGAAAACAGTGATAGACCTACATGGTACAATCCCCTCACTCCCCCTTCCCACCAGATTATAGTTCTAAATGAGCTTCCAGAATCAGTTTTGATAGGTACAATGTCATACACATTCACTTAATCGGACAGCTCTATGGAGTGAAACTCCACTTTCAGTGCATGTACTTTCAGTTTGGCACGCTGAAAATTAAATGAGAAGGTGTCATTAGCATGGAAATTGTGAGTTTAATTCCCTACACAGGTGCTGAAAACCTGAGATTGTTTATCCATTTCTCATCATAGCTACATGTTTCCTATGGGATCCAGGAATTTCTTAGAATTCAGTCTTCTGCCCATTTATTTTTTGGATGAACATCTACTTGTAGCTTCAAATTTTACCCTCAAAGACATGAAAAAAAACATATATATATATATATATATTCAGAAGCCAAAGAAGCTAACATGAGCTCATCACTAAGGAGAACGTGATTCCACAGTGTGGTTTGTGATTGCTAAGGACGGTATTCAGGGCTGATACAGGGCATGGAATTTGTGTGTGCAGTTGCCTTAAATAGTTCTCCTTAGAGGAAGCAATGTAGCACTTAATGTCTAATGACATCTATTAAGGAATTCATTAAAGAAAAACTGATAACGAGATATGTTATCATAGTCAACAATTAACTGTGCCATGTAGGAATCTTGATTGCTCTCAGGATCGCTACAGGCACTGCTTGCTTTTGGAGCTGCTCTTACAAAGTGGCCAGTGTAGCACAGGTGTGTCTTTCTGAGGGCCTATTTTGACCACTAGGCAACCTACAAGTCCAATCACAGTCAAAGAGATGGGCAAAGGTAGGATATTCTTACACTACATTTGTTACATGTGGGCAAGAGAGATCTCCACTTCATGACTCTCTCTTTCTCTGTTTCATTTGTCTTCAGGTCTACCTTTGACTGCAGGTACAACTGACTTGGGAGATGGTGGGAAAGGGAGATCTCTGGGGACCCTATATAGGTTCTGATACCCTTGGGGACTATGTTGGAAGGAACTATAGGAGAGGCCTTTTTCCAGCAACCTCCCTTGTTTATGAGCTCCCATAAGGGAGTCCCATAATGACTCAAATGTCTCTGCTCCTCTGGGTGAGGAAAGGCAGAGTTAAGAAACTGCCTGAATCTTTGTGATTAGTCTTAAGCTGGGAGAGACCCTGAAGCAACCTGAGACACCGGAGAGCATCTAAGATTTTAAGCATGGGAGCTAGCCTGCTTCATGGTGATAAATCACCTACCCACCTTCTGGTTCTGGCACTGTGATGCCCAACTGGTCCAGCGGCCTGAGCATTTCAGAGCCTCCTCTTGCCTCTCCATACACTTATGTCTGAGGATGGGTCAGACATTCACCTGTATAAACATTCCATTCCTCCTAGTGGTCTTTTGATTTTGACTTAAAGACTGAATGTTAGAGCTGAAGAGGTTTAAACCACCTTTTTACCCAATTTTCTCGTTTCACAGATGAGAAAACAGCCAACTGGAAAGAGGATTATCCACAGCCAACTGGAACAGGAGCCCAGGTTTTATGACTCCTAGTTCAGGAATCTATTTAGAAAATCTCTAAAAACTGGCTAATCTAAAGACTCAAAGAAGTAGCTCCCGGTTATCTTGCCTCTGGTGGCATAATGTGAAGTCACACTTATCTGGCTTGCACAAGGCTATCATCTATATACTGTGGATTCTGATGGAGATGCAAAACTTCCAGTCGGCTGCCAGAGTTCCACCATATCGAAAGGGCACACTTTCTACTTCTGCCAGCAATACTAAAAACAGCATACTGAGTTTTGGACACATCATAATTTCCTGAGTCAGGAGAATGTTTTAGAAGTGAGGGTTGTGCTGATTTTCCTATTTGTCCCTGCAGACACACCGCCATCCTCCACTCTTCTCCACCCAGCTCCGTGTCCCAGGAGACTGACCTCCACAGACTGCACCCTCCAGCTCACAGTTGGGTTTGACCAATGGGAAGGCCCAGAAGGAGGCCAGAGGTTAGGTGATTGGTTATTCCAGTCCCCTCCCTGCCTTACTATGGTTTTGGCAGTGGCTGCATCGCTTTACCTATGGCCACGGCTCCCTCACAGCCACAGGTCTCACCAGGGACCAGGAACACTGTTCCTACTCTTGCCATTTCAGTCCTCTGAGGTGCTTCATCATTCTTTGTCAGTTTCCTTTACCCTTTCACCTCTGCAAATAGCTCCATTATTAAACTCTCTTCATTAAATTAACACATTGAGCATGCTGTCTCTTCCCTGCCAGGACCCTGACTATCACAGGGCCATCCCAGTAGGTTGGGGCACTCCTCAGCTCTCTTGGGTACCCCTGGGTGGAACTGTATCTGATAACAATAGCCTACATTAGCTGACTTGGCTATGGGTCACTTGCATTTGAATGGGAGAAGGAAAGGGTAAAAATAAGATAGGACATAGAGCAGTGGTTCTCAACCTTCCTAATGCCGCAACCCTTTAATACAGTTCCTCATGTTGTGGTGACCCCCAACCATAAAATTATTTTCGTTGCTACTTCATAACTGTAATTTTGCTACTGTTATGAATCGTAATGTAAATATCTGATATGCAGGATGTATTTTCGTTGTTACAAATTGAACATAATTAAAGCATAGTGATTAATCACAAAAACAATATGTAATTATATATGTGTTTTCCGATGGTCTTAGGCGACCCCTGTGAAAGGGTCGTTCGACCCCCAAACGGGTCGTGACCCACAGGTTGAGAACCGCTGACATAGAGGGAAACGAATAGCAGTTGACAAACATCTGCCTGACACTTGAGATTCTCCTGGCCTGCTGTAAATCACACCACTCAAGTTCAGTGAGTCCACATAGAATCACAGGGTTCTACCTCTAGCCCTACCACTGATTTATTCCCTGGCATTGGTAGGTCCCTGCTTCCATCTCTCTAAATTGGTCAAATGATTCTGTTCCCTTGTATGCCTGTTGAATATAATATGTCCTTATCTGCAGTGTCCAAACTCTACCAACTCATGGTAAGCTGTCTTAAATGCTAAAACAAACACAAACTGTACTGGTTTTCCCATCTGTTTCTTTAACAAATGGGAGCTTAAGCCCATAGGAAAACGGCGTGGGTCAGGGAAACATCAAATGAACACTTCTGAATAAAAACAAATGTTTCTGAAGATCTCAAGCTATTTTAAACACAGCACTCCATTGGCCAGGCCCACCCATTCCAAGCCTGCACAAGATCCCGATGACAGCATTATTTGCTTGAATTGGATTTCTCTGCCCAGAAACAACACACGAGGAACCTGGAACAGGAAACAGCTACTGGGTCCTAAAAATCTTTCCAGGATACTGTCCGAGACCAGACAGGAATGAAACAACAGTTGGAAACCAAATGGAGGGAGCAAAAAAGAATCATTCTTGGAGATCTGCATTATTGCTCTCCTTTCGCTATTAAAATTATCAAGAGCAAAGAGCAGTGGCTTGCATTTTGACATATCACCCCTCCAGGGAGACAGCATTCCCAGGTGGGAAGAAAGGGATAGGGGGTGAGGAGGAGCGATGGCAAAGGCTTATTTCAACAGGAGAATCTGGCATCATCCCCCCTGATGCTCCGCTCTACATAGATGCTCCTCCCGAGTTCCGACAGGCCTGTTACATGCGTCTACTCTAGCTGACAGCTTCCTTGCCCACCTCTGGAACGAGGAACTATGCACGCCTTTGAGTTGTGCCCTATCCGTTCTGTGCCTCACCAGAAAGTGCTTGGTGCATAATAAGTGCTCAGCAAATGCTTCTTGGTTGATTGAGTTAATGAATTAAGGATTGGGTAACTGAGTAAGAGATGAGTCAGTGAATGGAAGAATCAATAATTGACAGTATTGTCTGTGTAGCCGACAAATTATTTATTTCAGAAAGGGGGACGGGTATTTGCCACCAGAGAAACCCTATATTATGATATTATGGGGCCACCCTCACAGGTGTACAACCTGGTGTACTTAGCTCTCCTGGGTACCTTGGGTGGAACTGTATTAGGTAACAACAGCCTACATTAGCTGACCTGATGTGGGATCTCTTGCATTGGAGTGGGGGGAAGGGCAAAATAAGGTAGGAGATATATGGGAAACCACAGCAGTTGGCAAAAATCAGCCTAACATTTGAGATTTTTCTGGTCAGTACCAGGGCCCCTGGCAGGGATTTCCTCTTGAGCAGTGTGCTGTGCTCCCCTGGGGCTCGCCATCGCCCCTCCTTTTGCCCTCCCCACTTCTCCCTGTGCTTCCATGGTTTGGGTTCCTATTCCTTCCTCTACTGACTCTGATCCATTTTGTATCTCTTCTTGATGAGTATTTCTTCAGTTGTTATTCCTATTATTGGGAGGCTACATAATTTATCAACCAACTGAGAACATTTTTGAGAGTAAATGGGAGTTCTAGGAATAATCAAAATTATGTAATTTAAAGTATTAACTTATTGACCAATACATTGACTTTACTTAGATTGGTGGAATTATAAAATCTTTTTCTTTAAAATCTATTTTCAAAATAAAATTATGTCCACCAAATAAATATATTTGTGTTTATTAAAGCAAATGAATTTATTCTTTTCAACCTATTATTCAAAAATTAAACAATACTATTAGCAGAATAATGGTGTTTAGCATATACTCATATATTTTAATGTTTTTTGTCATATTTATTTCTAATATTACTACATCATGGTATTTTCCTAAAGAATATTTTTAACATGGATTTATTTTTTAATCTTTTTGTTTCATAAAATTGCATATAATCTTCTTCAAGGTTCCATTTTTAAAGCTTTTTGAAGTATTGCATACTGAAAAGTACTAAAGTTGCATTTTACTGTTAATAAATTTGAAATTGTTGACACCCTCAATTGAATCTTCTCTGTAGATTATAATATTATCTTTAATTGAGAAAAATACTTTTTCTGAAGTTACTGAGATGCCTTGCAAGTATAAGGCACATTCTACCAGAGTATATTCCAATTCTCTCCTTTCCATATTAAAATGTGTAAATATTTTGGCCCAAATATCTTTTTTTATTGATTTCAGAGAGGGAGAGGGAGAAAGAGATAGAAACATGAATGATGAGAGAGAATCACTGATTAGCTGCCTCCTGTACGCCCCCGACTAAGGAATTGAACTGTGAACTCTTCGTTCATAGGTTGACACCCAACCACTGAGCAATACCAGCTGGGCTGGCCCAAATATTTTCTCAGATATTTTTTTTCTACGTCTCATGTACCTATCTTTCACAGATATTTTTTCAATGGAACATTCTTCATATAAACTGTCTCTATGGTTCCAAACCATAAGCCTTTCAGTTTAATTCTATCCGTAAGAATATAACTTTATACAATTAAAAATGGAAATGCCATCAAAAGAGTTGCCCAATAGATCAAGACATTCCAAAGAGAAATTATAATTTTGCAAGTGAAATTTTCTATGATTTTCTGGGCCCTCAACATTTAATTTGTACACTTTTTTCCCTTCCTGTTCTAGCGATATATTTCATTGTCTTTCTGTTTGCAAGCATTGTTTTCAACAACTGCAATTGTTTAAAAGCTTTAAAGTGAAGCTTTCTGAACATCCATTCTTTGGAGAATTAAGAGTGAGATTATCCAACTAATGGTAAATAAAATGCAACTCAAATGTACAGTTTTGCCTACAAAAGAAGTTCAATACATTGCAAAATATGTAGGTTGATTTACAAAGTAGTTCTTCAAAAATACAAAACCTTTGGTGGTGGGCCACAAAGAGAAAGTACATATTGTAAAGTATTTTTAAAATATTCAATGTCAACTTTATGAGAAAAATGCTGTGATTACTTTCACAGGATAAACAAAAATATTTATAAATTTAAACCACTACAACTTGTATGTCCATTGATCTAACATTGAAGCTTACTGGGAGGAAAGTATGAATCATATGAATACCAAAATAAATCCCAAGCCTATTTTTGCCTCAAAAGTTTCTTAATTTTGTAATAACATTGCTTCCACCAAAATTTGAATGTGTACTTCACCAAAATTTGAATGTCTATCATCACTACAACACTAATGATTTAATATTCAACGTTAAACTAAAAAGTTCATCTAGCCGAAACCGGTTTGGCTCAGTGGATGGAGCGTCGGCCTGCGGACTGAAGGGTCCCAGGTTCGATTCCGGTCAAGGGCATGTACCTGGGTTTCGGGCACATCCCCAGTAGGAGATGTGCAGGAGGCGGCTGATCGATGTTTCTCTCTCATTGATGTTTCTAACTCTCTATCTCTCTCCCTTCCTCTCTGTAAAAAATCAATAAAATATATTTTAAAATAAAAGTTCATCTAAGAAATAAATTTGACACTAGTATGGACAATAAGTTCAGATAGTTCACGTTCTTCAGAATGGACTTCCAGAAATTCTATTTTGCTTTCCTCAATTGGAAGTGATCATTAGACCCAATGTTAGAATTAACTGATTTTTTAATGTGTGAGGAACCTAATAACAGTAATAAAATCGATAGCCTTGAGCTATTTGCAGTTTTTCTTCTATTTAAAGTGTCAACATATTAACTGCAAACACTTGATATATTGCACATGGATAAGAAGACTTAGAATAAAAAAATGTGAAATTTAGGTAAAAAAAAGTCATTTGATATAAATGAAAAATCATAGTTTGCAGAGGATTCTGTAAACCCACCTTCTGCAGACTCATATGTGAATTCACCTTCCATAAGAGAGCCTTCTTAAAGTAACTACTGATTTTTTTAAATTAGATGATCATGTTTTGTTAGCAAATTTTGTCTTCTGTTTTTTTCATGTGGTCGTTTGCCAAAGTGGATGGTAAATATTTTGTGCAACGTACACCTTCATCAACTTTTGTAAGTAATGGAAACTCGGTAATTAATTTCTCATTAAGCATGCACTTTTGGTTTTGAGCTCATTGCTGCCAAAAGTGTTTATTTTGAAATAAAAATGTTACCAAATAATAAGTGTTGTGGATTTAAATGATAATAATTATTAAAACTGCTATTGCAAGAGCATCCTATGTCCTATAACAAGGCTGCTCAGGCTATTTCCTGTATGAGGCCAGGATTTTCCTCTACACCTACCCTAGAACTTTCCAGTTTGCCCAGACCCTGCCAGCAGGCACCAGAGGGCTTGCTGCACACTGGTCACGGCTCAGATAGTCAGCAGCCAATTCTCCCACCAACAGGGACCCAGAGGAGGTACTGAACCCCAGTGCTCCCAGCTAAGCACACTTTGCAGCATCAGCAAGCACCCTGCATCCTGCGCTCGAGAAGGGGGCATCAATGACCTGAGTCTGGAACAAACTGGAAAAGAGGGATGGGCCATCCCTGGTACTTTCCCACATGTTAACATGAGAACTCTGGTCACTGAACATGCATTTCCCAAACAGCTGGATGAAATCTTGGAAGGAATCAGTGAAACAAAATGGAGCTCCATGGACCCCTCCTGGCTTATTTCAATCCAACAATAATGACACTTTGTTAAAAAATAATAGAAAAGTATAATACAGGACAAATGTTAAACTACACAGGATACTAAGACAATCAACATAGCCAGGGCTCCCTTGGGCAAATTGGGATGTGCTGTCACCCTATGTTTTATTTTATTAATATAATTTTATTATTGATAGTATTACAGATTTCTCCCATTTCCCTCCCTTTATCCCCCTCCTCCCAGGCCCTACCCACCCCCACCTGCAGGTCTTTACTAACCTATTGCCTGTGAACCCTATGTTTTAGATAGAATTCTTGGGTTTTATTTTCCCTGCAGCAAATCTCCAAATTTCTTATCCTTTATTCTGCTAAATGTTTTTCTGTGCACCAATCTGTCCCATGGGATTTCTTAGCCCTTTCATAAGACAGAAAAGTGAGGTGCAAATATCTGATAGGGTGTGGATGCAAGACAAATACAAATCTCACCGAGATAATGGTCACAGACCACACTCTAGACCAGCGGTTCTCAACCTGTGGGTCGCGACCCCTTTGGCGGTCGAAGGACCCTTTCACAGGGGTCGCCTAAGACCATCCTGCATATCAGATATTTACATTACGATTCATAACAGTAGCAACATTACAGTTATGAAGTAGCAACGAAAATAATTTTATGGTTGGGTCACAACATGAGGAACTGTATTTAAAGGGCCAGAAGGTTGAGAACCACTGCTCTAGATAAATCCACACTCCCTCGTATGTTGTGCTGAAGCCTGCTCAGCACCTATACGGCACTCACACTACCCCTCCTCCTTACTAGTGAGACAAACTTTATTTCTGATTACTGCTAGGGATGCTGGCTCAAACAAATAAAAGGCTGCTGGGTTGCCGATGACTGGGAATCCTCCACAATTAGGAACTGCCAACCTCCAGACCCGCAACTGAATGCAGTTCCCAACTTACCCCAACGCCGCTTGGCCCAGTCCCCTCTTCCCCCTCCAGGCTCCTCTGTCTTCACTCTGCCCTTCGTGCCACAGTCTTGTCCATGTTCTCCAAACTCATCCCTCTCATCCTTGGTACACATGGTTCCCAGGCTTTCCCTGCCTCGACACCAGCCACGTTTCTCCTTCTGCTAGAGACAAGCTTAGTCGTCCCCTCCACCAGGAAGCTCCCCAGGAGCGCACTGGACACATCCTGTGCTTGCTCCCTCACACTCACATCTAAATCACCTGGTGACCTGCCTGCCTCCTGCAGCCTGTGGTCCCCCTTGAGGAAGGGGGTGGTGTGCTTTCCTCATCTCGTCATCATGTACCGCACCTGGTACAAAGCAGGCACAGGTGAAATGCCTGAAGGTTAAAGCTAACATGGGGAGTCTCCCAAAGGTCTTTGGAGGATACTTGCTTGGCCTGGAAAGGCAGAGGCTCCAAAATGGCAGTTACTCATTCTCCATGAATAGGCTTGGGTCCATTATCCTATTACGTCTCCCTGGGGACCCGGGGGTGAGAGGACACACCTATTAGTAACCCCAGTTTATAGCTGGGCAAATGGAGGCACAGAGGTTAAAAGCCCAGGTCAACCAGGCGCTGGTGATGGACCTGTGATTGGCAGTCAAGCCAAGGCAGTCCTTGTGCACCCGAGGGCGCCTGTCCTCCAAGCCCCTACCCTCAATGGCCCATCAGTCGTGTGTGTGTGTGTGTGTGTGTTTAAGTAGAATCCAAAAACTCCTCTCTCCAGATTAAGTCATCCTGGCTTCAAATATCTAAAGCAGCAATTTTTTTCCCCCAGCATTTGAAATGTTTTTAAGGGTTTATTTCAAACACCCTTTTCTTTGAACTGAGAGTTCAGAACTTTCATTCCACTTTGTCAGTGTTTTTTGTAGTTGGCTCTGATTTCTAAAAGGTTTTTATTTCTTCTCTATTAGCGGCCACCACCTGCTTACTGTTTGGATGGGGTTTGCTGTGTTTTCTTTGCTTTCATCTATTGAAATGGATGAGAAGAACCTGAGGTAATGAAACTTGTTTCCAGTTTTCCCCCTAACCTCCCTATTTTTAACTCCTCCTGCCACTGCTAAGGACGAGGAACAGGACAGAGAATCCCGGGTGTGGATAAGTCTATGGGACTCCCCACCCCTTCTCCCCAGGCAGGAAGAAGCGGCAGGCAGAGAGGGCAGACGCGTGAAACGATGGGCAGAGCCTGGGGAGGTACGCTGCGGGTGCCCTGGCTGGCCCTGCTCGGCCATGGCAGCCGCCCTAGGCTAGGAATGGCCGTCCCAGCTGGAAATGAAAAGGTGTCTTCCTTCATTCTAACGCTGTCCCTTTGTCTACATCTGGGGGTGTTGCTGTCAGTGGCCATCGCTGAGGCCCCACCCTGATGGACACTAGCTTGTCCCATTCTGGGCTAATCTGCACACACTGGCCCTTATGGGAGCAGCCTCGCATATAAATATATAAATATTTCACCAGTCCATCCTGCCCTCGGGGTATCAAGTTTAATGAACTAAATATCCTCCATTAATCACCCAGCACAATGTTATTTACTCCAAGCAAGAGGGTAAGTGGCCAGCTGCAAAGACAAGTCAAAGGCTCTGTCTGCTCAGCTTGTCCCAAATTTTTAAGAACAGAGTCCTAAATCGGGCAGTTCCACAAGCCAAACTGACATCCCGCTCCACTAGCCTATTCTCCTGTTACCACATTCCAGATACCAACTTCCTCCCCCACCTTTTGTCACTTTTAATGTCAGGCATTCTCCCCTCCCCCAGCCCCATATCTGCGGAGTCCAGATATGCGTGGCCATGAGACATTTCAGCCCAGGGAGGGAGAGAGGTCTTGAACTCTTTCCCACAGCCATAAGTTGAGTACATTGTAAGCAACACTGAGAAAGTATAGCTGAAGTGGGTACTATACCACAGGCCCACTGATATCTCTGATTGGGTTGGTAATATCTGTCACCCAGCTTAGAGCTGTGACAGCCACTCAGCGCCAGTAGGTAAAGTCCAGGAATGAAGGAAGGGAAGGACAGAGGGAAGGAAGGAGGGACTGGTGTGGGCAGGGAGGACGCAGGCTTGTGGAGCTAATCCAGCGGTGCCCACGTGGAGCAGAGCTTTTCCGTCCTCGGGCACCCCAGCTCCTACCCCTACAGACACAGACAGCGGTCAGGCTCAGAAGCTGATATTTCACTTGCTTCTTTTGAGGAGCATGATGTCCTACACATTCTAACCCCACTGGCATCTAAGGGGATCGGCAGCACAGACAGTGATATAAGCCAGCGAGGGTCTGAAATGCCCTTTGCCCTTTGTTCTTTTGCAGGGCTGACCCCAGCCTCACCCACTCCCCACGAGCCGTCCCCCAACACGGCTGGCCTTCCCGAGCATCCTGCATTTGGCCAGAGGTCCAGCAAAGCCTCTCCCAGGCTGTGCACTGCGTTAGCCCAACACTAATTAGTAATGCAATCCCACAAAGAGTGAAGCTGCCTGCCACCTCCCCTCACTCATAGTGATTTATGTTCAATTTGTACAAATGGAGAAAATGAGATTTCAAATTTCAGTGCCATTTCTGCAATGAGGTGATTAAAAGAGAGAGAGGTATCGCCTTCCACTGTATAGAATATTGATCCCAGTGCTATTTTCCTTTGCAATAACCATTAGCTCAGTATTATTTGCAAACCTCTAATGTGAACCTGGAGATGTAATTTACATTTGTGCCTCACTTATTTGCTTTAACAAAACAACACAAAAGCTCTGGGTCTTTCAATCTATCCATATTGTCAATAAAATTAGCAGCCTGAAGGGGGAAAAATTATATTCAAAACTATAACTTCCCATTAACTACCGCAAGATACAACACATTGTTCCACAGAAGGGAGCACGTCATGGCTAAGCCCCTTTCTTATCTGCGCCTCCCCCTCTCACCCGACTCCACAAGGTGAGTCAATCAGGAAACTTAAAAGTGAAGCGTTCCCTCCTGCTGATGCGGATCGGTTCAGGTGCTTGGGGCTGGCTCAGAGTGTTCTGGTGGCTCAGAGTGGAGCGTGTCCCGGGAGGAGCGTGTCACCAGTGCCAAGTGCGGCACACGCCTCGCTTAGAGGCCCAGGCCCGGCTGCCTGGGCCAATGCGTCCACGTGGCCACGTGCGGGGACAGCATTGCCCCTTGGAGAGGCTTCCTAAAGGGGAGGGGGGGGGGTCCGGGACTGGAGGGGTGGAAGAAAAGAAGAGGAGGGGGTCATCATGAATAAATGCACAGCGCTGTGCTAGCACAATTCAGCGGCAGTCCGTCAGCCTCCGACGCCTAACAAATAGGCCACGCAGCTCCGCTCTCTCATTTCTTGTCTCTGCAAATCCGTCAGCTGCCTACCACTGCCTACCAGACCCTGGAAGACGAGAACAAGAAAAAGGGAGGGGGGTAGCTAATGACCCATAATTGCCATGATAGTGGGAGAGGGGCCAGGCAGCTGTTTTACATTCCTGGTATGTATAGTATGCAAATATCCACAAAGACTCGACACAGTTTCCCTATTGTGGATCCGGAGGGTAACCAAATTAGCCTTTGGCAGCCATGGTAATTGGGAGGTGCTGTTCCCATTAGGAGTCCTGCAAATTATGAAGAAAAATGGACCCAGGGCTTTGTCACAAATAATAATACCAAGAAGAAAAGAGCAGGCGGCTGTCTTTTCTTTTCTCCCCCAACTCCTCACCCTCCGCCTTTCTTTCTTTTTTTTTTTTTAATTTCTGCATTGTGTTGTTAATACCTCTCCATTTAGTAATAAGAAAACAGTCTGAAATCCCCCACTAGACTGTGCCGGACTTGATTGCAAGAATGTCAAGTTTGCCAGGGAGAAAGATACCGTCTGGGAGGGGGTCTACAGGTAAGCCAGGTGCAGACCTCCCGGGCAAGGACTGTGGCCCAGAGCCTGGGTGAGGAGAGGAGCTTTGGAAGTGATGTGTCTGAGTTACTGCCATTTCCAAGGAGTGTCCCCTCCCCGTCCCGATCCTCTGGAGAGCCTGGTCCCTGGAGCACAGCTGGGCTTTGTCCTCCATGTCACTCCCAAAGGGTCTGAAGTTCTGGCAGCCTGTACTGTTTTCACAATTCGGATACCAGCCTGAAAACCTCCACTCATGATGCATTAAGCCCCAAACTCATGCAAAAGCTTTGGAGACTTTCGCCCTGGGCATTCCCCAGAGACAGCCCAATTTTACATCCCCAGGAGTGACCAGATGGGCCACCGGAATATCAGATGACGTGGGGATGAGCTCACCCCTTTGTGTGGCCTGGGTGAGTGAAGGGGCATGGTCAGCTGGGGGCCCAACTGCCCCCGATGAGGGGCCTGGCAGCGGAGGGGACGGCTGAAACTGTGTTCCAGAAGCTACGCTCTGCAGGACCATACTTCCAAAAGCTCTCTCTCCTTTGAAGCAATCAACTTCCAATTTTCTTTGTGTTAGCATCTGTTTGTTCTGCCAGAGGAATGCCTTCCGTGAAAAAGGCCTCTCTGGAAATACAATGTCTTTCCTTTATGTTCCTCCAGTGACATAGGAACATTTCGTGCATTGCTTTGGCACTTGATTTTTATTTTACATTTATATACAAATGTGCACTGTTAAAACATGGGAAGGAACAGGAGCCTTCCACTTGGGTAACTGGAAAGATATAGCTGCACACACCACGTCTTTAAAACCAGACAGCATTTCCCAGAAGGAAAAAAAAATAGAAAAAAATAGAATTTTTATAAGGTTTGAAGTATCCTCAGAGACACAGCTACAAAAGGATTCCGCCAATTTTGTCCTCCAAAGGGTAAAGAAAGAACTAATGGCTAGTTGCACGCATTTGGAAAATTAACAAGAACATGAGAAAGACTAAAAATAGATCAGGTCATAGCAAAGTCAAAAAAAGGGTTGAAAAGTGAGTAGGAGGAAATGACAAATTGCTTTGCACAATGTCACTGCAGATGGGACGAAGGGTGAGCTGGGGAATGGAGCTGAGTGGGGAGGTGGGGCCTGAGATACTGCTTCTTTCCTTCCTTCCCGGCCACAGCCGGTCAGCAGAAGGGGAACCACTGGTCCATGTGTCTCTATGCAGCCTCCCCCGGCCCCGGATTCCTGTCTGGTTTTACGTGAAGATGGCTCTAGGTTTCAAGTCTCTTTGGGGAGAAACTTGAGAGTGGAAAAAATGCTAGTGTTGATAATTTTTCTCAGAAAAAAAATTTTCTAGTGAAAATGCCCTTCTATTTTGTGATTGTGTTTGACCTTTTGTTCTCCTCTGACCCCTTGACACAACTGATAAGGCCTGCAGAACCCAGGCTTCCGTTCACTCCAACTCTTTCCTCACAACCCCAACCACACTGAACACTTCAGAGTTTTGAAACCGACATGCTTTCTCTCACACCTGATCTTCACATAAACTACCCCCTCTGCCTGCCGATGTCCCTGTACTGCCACACTCTGTCACCTGGGCATCTGCATGCATACATGTGGACATACGTGCACAAGTGCACATACACACACACACACACACACACACACAAACACACCCCTCGGGCTTACTCTCTGCGTAGATGCTCCTTCCTCTGGCAGCCTCTTCTGACCTCCCACGTCTGGGCTAAGCCTCCTGCTACGTGCTCCCATAGTGCTCAGCGCTAGGAATTATTACATAGTTCTCTAAAGGTCTGTCCACTTTTCCAGGGCTGTGAGCGCAGTGAGAACAGGGACTACCCCTCTCTGGTTCACTATTATGTCCCCCGGGGCCTAACACAGTGCCTGGCACATAATACTTGAGCCATAAACATGTGTTGGATGAATTTCACTGATTATCCAAACACCAATAATTGAGGTCCTGGTGTGTCATTTGGTAACACTTCCCAACCACTCTGTGCCTGCACTGGGGAATCCTGGTGCCAGGAAAGGCCTATGGATTTCAGAATTCCAGTGAGCCCCGGACCTAAACATAGGCCAGCCTGTATTGCCCTAACCGGTTTGGCTCAGTGGATAGAGCGTCAGCCTGAGGACCGAAAGGTCCCAGGTTCGATTCCGGCCAAGGGCATGTAGCTTGGTTGCGGGCACATCCCCAGTAGGAGGTGTGCAAGAGGCAGCTGGTCGATCGATGTTTCTCTCTCATCGATGTTTCTAACTCTCTATCCCTCTCTCTTCCTCTCTGTAAAAAATCAATAAAATATATTTTTTTAAAAAGATAGGCCAGCCTGTATTCCAAAGGCCAAACTGATTCAATGGTGCTTGCTGACCTCATGTTTTTTGTCCTGCAGTTTTCATTCTTGGTCAGAGCCTTCCTCACTTCCTACTGAAACCAAGGACTCTCTATTTTTTCTCTTCAGAAATGGAATTCGTTCATGTCTGCAAATGTTGCAAAGAATACATCCTTTAATATACACTGCACTCTGTTCTGCACACTTCAGGATCTCAGGCTTTCCCCATAACCCAGAATAAGACCACTTCAGCCCTTGTAGGGAATTCACAAACACTGAGGCAAATTCCTTTCATTATAAGCCCAATTCAATTCAGGTTACTGGGTAATTATATCTTAGGTATACTAGTATATATGTTACAGCATAAAACCTACTTGGGAAAATAAGACTTATAAGAAGATAGCAATAGAAGAAATGAAATGATGGGAAATAGAACTAGAGATTAGAGTTTGGTAGAAGAATAGTGTTCTTTAAGCTAAAATAGCTTGCTATTTAGAAATAGCTTATTATAGCATGAGTTTGACCTTGAAGAAATGGGAAGGGACAGTGAATAGGAACAGTGGCTAGAGTAGAGGATTCCTGGAAAGATTTTATAAAAAGATAATTTTGGAAGAAAGCCACATTGGTGAGACCCTTGACTATCAAACACAAGTTTAGTTGATGACAGATAGTTTGGGTGTGGCATAGTAGGGCAGAGTCACTCAAATGTCTTCTGAACCAATTCCAGGTGGAGTTTTATTAAGATTTATTAGAGAAATGGCTCAATAAAAAACTCTCTTTATCCACGTGATTATGTAGTCCCTTCCCACATTAACTCTGGGCTTGGCCATGTGAGTTGCTTTGGCCAAAGGGACTTTGGCGAATGTGGTGCCATCAGAAGTTTGAAAAGTTCTCATTATTGGAGTTTGTCTTCTCTTGCTGCCTGCTGGGAACCCTTACAGCACCATGTGAGAAGAAGCCTAGGTAACCTCCTTGAGGATGAGACACCCACTGGAGAGAGAAGTCCACCTGTTCTAGTTGACTCAGCTGAGCTCAGCCAACACTATATGGAGCAGAAATGGGCCATCCCACCTGAGCCCAGCCATCCTACCTGAGCCCAGATCCACCTACAGATGAGTGAGAAAATATACACTATTTTTGTTTTAAGCTTCTAGTTCAGGGGGCTATGAATGATTACTCAGCAATAAAGAATTGATACACGTTCCTCAAGAGAGGTACCTAGAAGAACTTGAGAGAACAAGGTCACTCTTTTGGGAACTGATGTAAGAGATGCAAACACTAAGAAAGCTAAAGGAACGAGGCCATCCTATTTGGGGCTCCTGCTTGGAGTTGGAACAATACCATGGCAAGTTGAGGTCAGCAGCTGGGAGGAAGACAGAGGAGGCTCTTCTCAAACATGGTGGTGATGAGAAGAGCACTATGGGCCAGCGCTGGTTGGAGTAGTGATGAAGGAAGGCCCAAGGATGGAAAGGATAACAGAGCCCATGTTAGCAGGATCCCACAGCTAAATGGCAGTCCACGGCAAGGTCTGTCAACGCTAGTGGAACCACAAGGGTAACAGAATAAGTGCTGATATTGAAATGAATGGCTATAGCAGGCACATTTCAATGTCTGCCTTCTAGGATCCTGTTGGGGCAAGAAAACATTGAGGGGGGCACTAGCCGGCTTGACTCAGTGGATAGAGCGTCAGCCTGTCGACTGAAGGGTCCCAGGTTCGATTACGGTCAAGGGCACATGCCCGGATTGCAGGATCAATCCCCAGTAGGGGGTGTGCAGGAGGCAGCCGATCAATGATACTCTCTCATCATTGATGTTTCTATCTCTCTCTCCTTCTCCCTTCCTCTCTGAAATCAATATAGAAACATATTTTTAAAAATAAAAAAAAGAGAACATTGGGGGTGGGGAAGGTGGTATTTTGACTCTACTGGGAAAAGGTCCACTGACCACGTTTTCTAGGCAGTTGGTGGTGGTTTAGGGAAGCATGGGATGCTGGGAGATTCAAGTTGTATGACAGCCCTTAGGAAACCCAGCAAAGTTGTCTGTCAGTCTACATGTTATTTTTGTTTTTATTTCCATCACCCCACCTCACTGTTGAAGTTGATGTCCAATTGTAATTCCAGTTGTTGAGGGTCAAGACAGAATGGTGATTAAGAGCATCTGTTCTAGAATAAAACGCCAGCTTAACCGCCTACTGGCTGAAGGCTCTGGGCAACTTACTTCGTATCAGTTTCCTCATCTGTAAAATGTAGATAGTAATACTTCCTACCTCATATGGTTGTTGTGATGATTAAATAAAATAATACATTCAAAGTATTTAGTACAGTAGCCAGTGCATAGCAAACTCAGTATTATTGTCACTATTTTGAATAGTTATTTAGTCCTCCACATTTTCTCAAGGGTCTGAAGAATTCATTGGAATTATCAAGAAAGATTTCACCATTTGAATATCACCACTACCTTTTGTGATACCTAAAGTATGCTGGTTAGGGAAAATGGCCTCTTGACCACAGCGTTGAGATCTGGCAGGCAGAGGAGAAAGTTCTGTACTTTCCTTATGTTTGGGATTCTAACATGTTCCTAATGAAAATCTATATGAGCATTCAGCTATGTTTGATCTTTATTTCTATCCATCCAGCTAGCAAGTTCTCATTAAGATATGATTTAAGGACTGAAAGTTCATTAAAAAGATCGTTTTATGACAAAGTAAGATGAGCAACGTAGAAATGATTCCATATCTTCTCCAGATCAACCCATTTAGGGCTTTTTTCCAACTGAATCCGGCATAATTTATGGAAGCCCTGAGATTTGCCTTTCAAACTCTGGAATAATTTAACAATTAACATCATACACCCTTACTACCTGATGCATCAGGTCTTATCTGCAACAAATACCACTGCCAGCAATGTTCATCTACAACTTTCTTACTTTAAGCAGCATTATCTTAGAAATCTTTCTTCTAGATTCAGCTCTCACGGAGAATATTCACAAATAATTTCTGGTTTTAATATAATTTCCCTTTGCTTTCTTAAAAATAGAATTATGGGGGAAAACACTCTATAAAAAGGACCAAAGTTCTGATTCAGAAGGCTTAAAATTTTTTCTCAAACTAAAAAAAAAAATGAAGCTCATAGTAACTGCAACATTATTAGGATTCTTTTAAGAGCAGGGATCAGATAATTTTATACAATGTCAAAATCTGTCTGAACTGCAACTTCAATAAAATCGTAACATGATAATAGGGTCTCTAGTTTGCTATATAAACATGAAAAACATATCAAGTGTACAAACACCAGATGCACCATTTATGTAATTATTACAAATTTATGTTGTATAATCAATTCTCACAAAATTCCATTGCAGTTATTCAAATACTTGGGAAAGAATATCTTAAAACCTTCATATTTTACACTTTAAAGTTAACTTAATGGAATTACAACCAACATGCTAAGAATTTTATCAAAGATTTTGCTGTAGCTCAGAATGGGGAAATAACATTAGTTACTTCATCTAGTAAAGCATTTAGTTCGAGAATCATCACATTAACTCCTGTACTTCCAAAAATACATTTTTTGAAGACAGAAGTTTCTTGTATTTTTTTTATAAGAGTTATGAAGTTTTGACCAATTCCTATTATAAAACTTTTTAAGTACACAGGAAAATGCCATAGGTGAATTCCTTATTGTTCACACTAGTGAAAATTTCATTTTTATTTAAGTGATGTGGAAATTAGTTTTAAGGTGGGCATGATACAGCTGAAATCAAGACTGAATTGGTGTGTTACATAATCCCCCCTTTCATAGACACAAGTTCTGTTTAACAGAATCATCTTGTGTTAAAAAAATAAAAATAAAAATAAAAATAATTCCATTGAAACCAGGAGACCACAGAAGTGGAATCCCTGGGTCATAAAGGAGTTCCGTTTTTTAACTTTTTGAGTTAATGCCACACTGTTTTCCACAGCGGCTGCACCGATTTGCATTCCCATCCACAGTGGACAGGCTTCCTTTTCTCCACATCCTCGCCAACACTTGTTGTTTGTTGATTTTTTTTTATGATAGCCTTTCTGACAGGTGTGAGGTGGCATCTCACTGTGGTTTTAATTTGCATTTCTCTGATGATTACTGATGTTGAGCATCTTTTCACATATCTGTTGGCCATCTCTATATCCTCTTTGGAGAAGTGCCTATTCAGGTCCTTTGCCCATTTTTTAATTGGAGTGTTTATTTTTTTGGTGTTGAGTTGTATAAATTCTTTATAAATTTCAGATATTAACCCCTTATCAGATGTATCATTGGTGAATATATACTCCCATTCAGTGGGTTGTCTTTTAATTTTGTTGTTGTTTTCCTTTGCTGTGCAAAAAAACAAATGAAACTGCCTTGTGACCCAGTAATTTCACTTGTGGGAATATATCCAAAGAAGCCTGAGACACTGATTTGAAAGGATGTATGCACCCCTATGTTCACTGCAGCCAAGATTTGGAAACAGCCCCAATACCCATCAGTAGGTGAGGGGGTAAAAATGTTGTGGTACATTTACACAATGGACTACTACATAGCTGTAAAAAAGAAGGAAATCTTAGCTTTTGTGACAGCATAGATGGGCCTGGAGAGTATTATGCTAAATGAAATAAGCCAGTCAGAGGAAAACAAGTACTATATAATTTCACTTATATGTGGAATCTAATAAACCAAATAAACTAGCAAACAAAATAAAAACAGACTGATAGCTATAGAGAACAGACTGATAGCTGCCAGAGGGGAGGGAAGGGGAGGGGGAGGACTGAGTGAAAAAGGTGAAGGGATTAAGCAAAGAAAAAATACCTCATAGACGCAGACAATAGTAGGGTGATGACCAGGGGGGAGGGAGACATTGGGCGATGTAGAAGGTAAAGGGGGAATAAATGGTGACGGAAGGAAACTTGACTTGGGATGGTAAACATCCTATATAATAAAAGCCTAATATGCAAATTGTCCAACCGGGAGTTTGACCTGGAGTTTGACCACTCGCTATGATGTGTGCTGACCACCAGGGGGCAGTGCAGAACATAGCGGGCGTCGACGACATGGTGCTGCCACTGGGTGGCAGTGGAGGCGCTGCCGGCCCCATGGGCCCTGACAAGAGCGGGACCTCGGTGGGACGGTGGAGCAGGTGAGCGGGCAGCGCCAGGCCAAGGCGGGTGCGAGCAGGGGCCCGATCACCCCACCAATCACCCCACAGACGGCGACCAGCGTGGGGGGTTGGGCTGCCACCCAGCTCCCAGGCACTGAGGGAGCCGGGTGGGGGGCCTGGCCCCGACCACCGATCACCCTGCAGGATGGATGGTGAAGCAGGTGATGGGGAGGTGCCAGGCGAAGGTGGGGTGCCAGGCGGGGTTGCAGGGCTATGAGGCTGGGAGTGCAAGCTGGGACTGTGAGGCTGGGGGCACAAGCTGGAGCCCAATTCCCGCAGGCCACCCTGAGGGACCCCACCCGTGCATGAATTCGTGCACCAGGCCTCTATTACAATATAATATACAGATGATATATTTTAGAATTGTACATCTGAAACTTATATAATTTTATTAACCAATGTCACCCCAATAAAGTCAATAAAAATTTAAAAAAGAAAGAAACCAGGAAACTACAAAAGTGACAGTTAGCTGGTGTTTCTTTGAATATATACTATGATGTCAGACTTCTCATTTATCCAACTATTCTGTTAGGTACAGATTTTATATGTGGTTGACATGTTCCTATTACAGTAGACATACATTGGCAAAACCTCTTTAAAATATTCTTGCTCATTCTGTCCGTTAAATAAATGGGATTTCTATTAGTCAGGGTAAAACTAAGCTCTGCTGTGGTAACAAATAAACCCATAAGTCTCAGTGGCTTTATACATCATATCCATGCCAAGTCTGATTCGATCCAGGTAGTAGATGACTTTGAAGATAAGTCACCTGGAATATGGCCTCTGATGCTACTGTGTCAGAGAAAGAGCAATGGAAAGCTCACCTGGCCTTTATCTATTTCAGCCCAGAAGTGATACATGTCACTTTCTCTCTCCCAATCCATTGATGAGAACTAGACACCTGGCTCTAACTCAACCGTCTGAAAAATGTAAGACAGCACATGAATGGTTGCTGGATACCAACTGTCTTTGACACAGGCACTAACATGAAATTGTATAACTGAGTGATTCTGAACATGCCTCAAAAGGTTTCAAACTACAAGCATGTGACTGGTGCCAAAGCATTCAGAAATATTTAGCATTCTTACCATTTCACATCAGAATCTTTTTTTTATTGTGTGTGCTGTTATCAAGGTAGCCTTGGTCTATGTTTCATTATTGGTTGCTATTGTTATTATTATATCACTTTTAAAATTGTCTTTAACATTAAACTGTATCGATTTGTAAGGATTAAGCTTTCACTGCCAGTGCCTTACCTTTAATAATCTGCTCCTAACAACTGTTGTGAAACTATAAACTCTACTTGGTCAGCAAGCATGTCTGTATTATTTCTCACTATACCACAATGCTTTGACTACACAGTAGGAATTCCCTAAGTATACATTAAATAAATGAACAATAAAATATGTTAAATATACATTTAATAACATAAATATATGACAATAAAATAAGTATTTTATATATGTTTAATGAAAGATGTTCCTTTCAATTTTAAGGGTTCCCTACTCTAATACAATCCTCTTGCAATCTACCCATTTCTACCTCCCTCCCTCGACTAAGTATTTATCTCTGTTCCATTCGAACATTCAATCATTCTTGAGTCACATACTGCTTTGCAGCTATTAGCCTGGTCTGCTCTCATAGACGACACACTCCTTTCTTCCTAGGATTTTATCATATTCACCTTTATCAATATTGCCTCTACCCCAACACACACACATATATACAGACAAATTTGTACACATCAGTTGAACCGACAGATTTTTTTCTCACTTATTTTTTTCCAGAAAATTCCATGGCTACATGCCCAACAAATGCCTCCACTTGCACATCCAACCTTCTAAGTTTTATTACACAACTAGAGGCCTAATGCACAAATTCGTGCATGGGTGGTGTCCAGCGTGCTGGGCTCTGATGGGGGCCGATTGGGGTTGGGGCTGGCTGGGGGAGGGGCTGCGGGAGGTTGTGGGGGATAATCAGGCCAGTTGACTGTTACAGTGCACATCATAGCAACCGGTCGTTCGGTCATTCCGGCGTTCCGGTTGCTTGGCTTTTATATATATATAGGTTTTCCAAGGGAAAGCTTTGTGTCACAGAAAAGCAGCATTCCTATTCCCAAGGTAGTTAGAGAAAAAGAAACAATACCCAAAGGAGTGAGAAGCAGCTAATGCAACAGTAGTCAGGCTGGGTCAGAAATAAGTGACCACTTCTGGCGTGGTCAGTGACTCAGCAGCGCTGTGCACAGGAAGAACTGCTTCACATGGCCCTCAGCCCTGGCCACCACAGGACCAGCTCTGACCTCTCCTTGAGGCCTTTGCCCAGTTCACCCAGGTAATTTCCTGTCTACTGAGAAGACGATGAACTCAAAAGCCATTGTTCCTGGGGGCCTGGCAGCCTGATGGGCAGATACTCATGCAGCTGACCCTTGACCAGCTGAGATTTCTCTCATCTGAGTTCAGTCATCCCCGTGTCATCTGACACTCAGTCTCCCAGCCCTCTGAGCTGCTGGCAGGGAGGATAAAAGCCAAATTAATGAAAGTTGTATCAAGGGCTCCCTGAACTGAAGTGCCCATGTGGCTTCTGAAATTGCCTTGCTTCCTGCCTGGAATGCCTTATTTCTTTCCACCTTGGGCTGTTCTTCTTGAAATCTTTCGATGTGCTACCTCACCCCCAGGTCGGCAGGCCTTCCTCCTGGTTCCCCGAGGGCCCCTGGAAGCTGGCAGCCGCAGAGCCCCTTCCCGGTAGGTGCAGTTGGCACGCCTGCAAGTGTACTTAAACTTTGTGTCTGATCAAGTTATGTGTATTGGATCTGAAACCAGCTAGTCAATTCGTTCAGGTCCCTAAGTGGCGATTTGTGGTAATGTCTACATCAATAGGCACGGAGTGGTTTGCTAGCTGGTTTACGTAAAGCAAATGGCCACAGGAAAGCGGAGCTGCCTCCAGTGTCCTCTCTGCTAACGAGGACAAGGCTGGAAAGGAAGGTGCAGAGGAACAAAAACAGGAGTTCCCTATGTGCAAAGAACAAAGGTGGGGTCTGTTTTCTGGGTTGAATCAGTTTACCTCTTCCACCCACCCCTCGTTTTTGTTGATGCCTACATGTAATCATCATTAGTGTTATAATAAACATCTGTACATATTAAACCCCCAAATTCAAGGCCAACCTGTATTTTTTTTTTTCAATCCTCACATTGATGACAGAGAGAAACATTGATTGGCTGCCTCCTGCATGTGTCCAGACCTGGGATCAAACCTGAAATGTAGGTAAGTGCTGTGACTGGGAATTGAACCTGCAACATTTCCGTGCACTGGATGATGCTCCAACCCACTGAACCACACTAGCTTTGGCACAATCTGTATTTCTGAGAGAGAAACTGGGGTGCTGCGATCAATTCTATTTGGAGACTTATAGGAATGACTGAAACCAGAAAAATTTAAAAAAAAACACACACACCAGAAAACCCTGTGTGGTGTTGAGTTCCATCTCTCAACATTTCTCTTTTGTATAAACAGTTCCTGCTTTGCCGAGGCAGGGGAGGAAAGAGCCAGTCTAAGAGGGGATTTATTTAGTGCGTGTCTGCGTATTGGCTGTATCTCTTTACTACTGCAGAGTACATTGTTTCTAATAATTGTGATGGATTGATACTTATGACTGGCTGGCAGGATTCCTTTAGCATGTTAAAATATTGCCTTTTATTCCTTGATCTAATACATAACCTGATGTTTCAGTAGGTTTTCAAATGTGATAAACAAACTTTTAAAGCAAATACCCCTGAAGAAAAGGAAGATGCTCTGTATCCATGTGGCTTCCCTTTGAAATCACTGCCCTCTACCAGCCACGGGGCCCACTTAGCAGGCTTGTTCTTCAGCTCCGGCACATCCCTGCCTTCTTGGAGTTTGATACAAAGGGAAGACATCTGTATGCATAAGACTCACTAAAATCTGTATGACAAAACTGCTACAGCTAAAACGGAACAGCTGAAGCCCACCCTGTTCTGGTCTGCTCAGCGAGGCAGGAAAAAGCAAAATTCATGAATCGAACCTGAGAAGTGCTTCCTGGAGTCTCCCTTCTGTATTGATCAGCCGGTGGGAAATTTGGTCTCTGAAAATGCTCTCTTACATTCCCATCTCATTGCACTGGCCTCCGAGATCCCTCTAGAAATGTTTTCCCTGAAAAGACATTCAGGCCAGAAGCCTCCCACCATCACCTCTGATCCCACAACAATCTCAGGGCCTTGACGAGGGGCACGTTTGACAAGGACAAGTTGAATGGCTTAGCAGCCAAGTGGCTAAATGGGGACTGAATACTCGATTTCCTTCCCCTAATCAATGCACATTTCTGAAATAAGAGGTTTTAAATCGTGGGCTGCATGAATTTGTATTTCATTTTGTTTTCTTGCATTTTAATTTTCATTCTTTCTTATTGTTGGTTACATCACTTTTCATCACGGTCGCGCCACAGAAACGCAGAGCACGATTTATGGCGCCTTAACATAAATATGATGCTAGACAGAAAGAGAGCGACATATTAGTTTAGAATTTGCAGACTCCCACACACGGAGCGCACATCGCTGATTTATGGAGCGGAGGTAGCCTGTAAATCCTAAAGTAAGGCGCTGCATCTGTAAGCTCTGAAACAGCGCGAGACGGAGCCCCTGGCACAGTCTCCAGCTGACGTCCCAGGCCCTGAAAACAAAGACACTAAATGTTGGGCCTTTCGCTTACCCAGAAACACGTCTTGAAAAAATTAGCGCTAGTGGTGGGAAGCTTTTCTTGGCAGCAGTTACTGGGGGAGGGGGGAGGGGTCAGTTGGTCAGTGGCCTCTTGACTGTCTGATCCAAACCCTCCCTTCCTCCATTCCGCTCCGTATTCCCGGGAGCTGTCCTGTGCAAACTCCCAGGTGCACTTGCCAAATGGCTTCTGGTTGGCATCAGCCAACGGGAGTCGCTGGCAAGAGCCTGGAGGATGGGAGCAAGGGAGAAGCCAGGAATGTCTCCCCCTTCCTCTCTCCTGTTGCCTCCGCTTTGGGTGTCCCCACTGAAAGTTGCTATTTCTCCTCTAAACTCTAGCCTCTGCCAAATACCTCTCCTGTGATTCTAGCTTTCTCCAACAGTGGTGGTTCCTGGGCTCTGCACCACCACCTCCTTCCTTTGTTCTAGGCTAAGGGCACTGTCAGCTTCCTGCTGCTGCTAATCTCTGAGCTGCCGCGGGGGCACCTCTGAAATGAGACCTTGTATTAATGTCCCTGTATAAAGTGCGGGGGCTCCCATTTTCTGGCTCGGACCTGACTGATTCGGGGGGAAGCCTGGAGACTGCACCACCATCTCCAACTGACCAGCAAGCAGACGAGGAGCAGATCCAAGTCTGCCTCCAGCCTCACAGTCCTCAGCCGCCTGACAGATGCGCCGTTTGACAGATGTGCCACCGCCACATTTATTTCACAATAACCTTATTTCCTCTTCCCCCAGGAGGAAGTCTCAACCGTGGATCTCAATAAATGCAACCTGAAATGCATGGAAGGCGTGGCCAGGAGGTGGAAGCCTCCCAAAGGATTTGGTTAGAGAAAGGGAGGGACTTGGACAGCACCGAGGAAAGAGGGGTTACTGGACCAGGGGTGATACCTTGCAAAATGTTATGACTCCTTCAGAAAACAAAGAGTGGCAATATGTCCAGCGCTTCCACGGCTTATCCTAATTTAACTTCAAAATCCCCACCTAATGACTCCTCCAACTTCAACCTAACCATCTTGCTAAGTTATACCTAATTTGGCATTTTGATTGTGTAGCGTTTTGCAACCATTTCTCTGCAAACTAGAAATGCCCATTGCGTTCTACATGTGTACAATGTTAACAATGTTGCTGTTTATTCTTTTAAGTGCTTAGTATAAACATTGAGTTGTGAGTTTTTCCCTTGTGTGTGCTGCTTCCTAAATGTTTTTAATGCCTTTTAAAAGCATAGCAGAAATGGTGACTCCTCCATCAGCACTTACCAAGTTATGAAGACCATAAATGAAAGGCAGAAACTCAAAAGGCACAAAATAAACCATTTTCAAATGAATGAATGTGGGACTAGGTTGGAACAATATTGGTTTTGGGTAGAGGAACGCCAGCTGGGCGCATGAGGGTGCTTCCTGGGATGCTGGATGTGCTTGGCATACTGTTATGGGTTTGGGCACATTAGGATGTGTATATGTAAAAATCAACGTGTAAGCTGTACACTCAAGACCCACACTCTTTACTGTATGCATGTGCACGTCAATAAACAATGTGAAAAGAATCATTTTTCTAAAGACCTGTAACCTCCACTTCTGAACAGGAAGGTGTGATTCCTTTACAGAAAAATGATGGCTACACCACCTTTTTAAAAGATGAGCATTTTTGTGAAATTTGGCAGTCTTAGTAGACACACAAGTTAGCTCAAGGAACAACTCCTTGGTGAGCAGGGCCAAGCACATCAGACCCTGTCTCGCAGGTCTCAGGGTGTCTGGGGATGCCTGGAGTTGCCTCCAGGGCGCCAGACGGAGGTGGTAGTGGGAATGGGTCTTAGGTATGGAGACTGCGAGGTAGATTTCCATGCATGAAGTTGATTAAGAGTGTGCTTGGGATCAACACTGCCTTGGTGGGTGAAGGAAGCAGAAATGAGCTGATAAAGAAGTTGAACTGTGATGCAGACAAAACCAAGGCCTCATCTGAGTAGGGCTCCAGACTGGGATATAGCTGCCCTTGGGGAAGGAGGCTTATTAACCTGGGCAACGACTAGAGAGGGGCTCTATTAGGAGCTGTCCGGGGAACCGGTACTTCTGTTCTGAAGTGGGGGATGGATCTGGATGGTGCCAGAAGATTCCACTACACGGTGGAGGCAAGAAGTAAGGAGGAGGTACCACTTTACCCCTAACAGTATCCTACCCCCAAAAAACCATGTGAGCTGTGTGCTTATGAGACCTGAGTTCAGGGTTGTAGTCCTGGGTGAAACTACAGAACTAGTTCATTTAAATAAGGATTCCCTTTGGCTTCCTAGGTAGCAAATACTGAGCCTGCAAATACTCTATAGCTGAGGAGGATGGTATGGCCTCCAGGACGAACTCAGAGGCTCCTCCAGTTCCTCAGGCCCATGACCTCCTTTGTTGGGTCACAGCCCAGGAAGACAACCAGGGCTGCAGGCTCTTCCACCCACATAGCATTCCCCCGAGTGCCGCGACGTTGAAGAGAAAGGCATCTTTGTGCAGGTGGCACATGAGTTTGCATGGGGGGAGGGAGGGGCGGGGAGCATGAGCTAATTAGTACTGGGGTTGGGGGAGTTGGTGACAAGCTGCCACTTTGCATTTGGCGATTCCGTTTCTGAACAGGTGGCAACTGACTGACAGGCACTGTCTGAAGTGGAGGAGGACATCTGTGTTTGTCACATAGTGTAATACTGGATCTTTCCAAGAGACATAGTTGGGAAAACAGTGGATCTGCCTTCCAAGTTCCTCATGTTATGATACAAATATCCACCTGATGAGCAAACATGAGAACCACAGCTTTATGCTGGAACCAACTGAACCACGTCTGCGCAAATCCAGTTAGGAACTTGGAGAGTGAAGACTGTAGCTATTTTGAGGGGAGATCTCAGCAAATAAGAGAAGAAAATATAAAAACAAAAGAACATATACCACAGGCACAAAATCCTACACCAGAAGTTTTCCATGTCTTGTTTCTCCTTAAACGCACACACACACACACACACACACACACACACATCAGTGTGAGACACTGAACAGACTGGTCTTCAGTGTAAAATACACCAACTATTTTGGAGCAAAGTTCTCCCAGCAACTCACAGGAAGAAGTTGGATCACAGACGAGCCCCTTAGTTCTAGAACATTTATACAGCAGTGCCTCCCCCACCACCACCCCTTCAACTCCGCTGCGAGTGCTTATGATTTATAGGTCACCGCTGGTAATCAAAACCATCTCTGGGTTGAAACTGACAATCAGATCAGGCATCTAAATTAAACAGGAATATGAGTCTCCTTCGAAGGATCCATTACCCTGAGAGAATCCTGCTACAGACACCGAGACATTTATTGAGAATACCTCAGAGCGGGACTCAAACTGTGAACAAAATGGAAAATGTCTCAAAGAGCTCTCAAAATTAATTACAAAATTAAAGGAAACCTGAGAGAAAAGCTGCTGGGTGGGGAAGATGGAAGTTCGGAGGGCTGGCACGTTTGGAAGCCATGCCTGGCATGACACCCCGCACCCAACGTGTCTGCCTTCAGGAAGTGCCTTCCTCACACCTCCGGGGAGAGGCTCCGGAGAGGAGGTTCAGCTGCTGTAACACAGGACCTTTATAAAAACAGCAACAAAGAGCCATTTGTTTACTTTGATAAAGTGCCTTCCACAGCAGCAGGTTCTCTCTCCTCTGTTTCTTTCCACCAGGAGGTAAGGTAAGCCCACGGAAAAGCGGTGGAAGGCTGCATTAAAAGTCACTGATCGGGCAAAAAAGGGCAGTAGATCAAGAAACGTGTGTTTCGTCCATTTTGAATATAAATGGGAACTCCTAAAAGACCATTAAGGAAAGCAGCCTGGAAAATGCATTTATTTTTCTTGGTTTTCTTTGAAAAAGCCTTATGTCTAGTGCCAACAAGACCTGCCAGGCAGTGTTAAGTCGAGAAGCCTGGGATGTTTAATGATGAAAGGAATTGGCTGAGAAACCCTTTTGAAGGCGTCATTGCGAATCCTTTGTAACTCATGGCCCCAACACCGGACTACAGTGAAAAGGGTCAGAGATGGGCCCTGATCTTAAGACAGTCGCTGGTGCTGGGACAGTGGCCTGTGACGTGGCTGGCCTGAGAGGCTGCTCTATGCTGCGTGGGGACTAACGACTCAGACACTTGATCATGCGGAATATGGACTTCAGACCTATCCAGACCGTAGTTGGTGCAGAAGCTGAGAACCCACAGAAAGCAGGTAGAAGAGAAAATAGAGAACTGGTATCAGTGGGAGAAAAAGAAACAGAAAAGAAAGAGAGTAGCAGATCTCCTAGACCCCCCAGTCCAAGGCTCGATGGCTAGAGTAGGAGCAATGGGCGCCAGCTGCTGACGGGAGAGGAGATGACCTGGTCACCCCGTGAGGTGAATGGGCTGCTGAACCACCACAACGTGTTTCTGTCCCCAGTGACGTTCAGTGCTTTCTGAGCTCAGCTGTGTGCTCACGGATGGCTTCCTTCTCTCATTTCCCTGCGTATTATTAAGACAGACTATTAAGTAAGATAAACTCAGATCATCTTGGCCCAAAGCAACTCCCTGACACACTAACATGGTGATGTTAAACGCAATGGCAAACACTGTTCGTGGTTCTTTCACTGGTGTGTCCTGTGGCTAATGGGCTGGGATGATGGGGCTCATTGTGACATATTCACTTGGAACGATTGGTCCCCTTCCCTGCTTTCTCAAGGGATGTTCTAATCAGAGCTGGAGGATGCAGACCTAAAATGGGAGTCAGCATACATACCACAGGGCCTGTGGCCCGTGGATATCCACAGTCTCATCAGGGAAGTATTTGTAGCCAGGGTGATGAGATAGAGGCACTTGTCTATATATCTATACTTAGCTGTTTGCAAGCCTCACATTCCAGGGTCTGTATGTCACGGTCGCTTAGGTAAGCAGCACCAGCAGCCTGGGGTAAATCCACATACAGGCATTTGTGTCTCTGAGGATGTATGGGATGTCGCACGCATTGATAGCACCTTTGTTTCCAGTCACAAGTGTTCGCATAGACGGGACCTGCCTGAGAAACGCCACATGGCTCAGCATGAGTCCTGTGTGCGAAAGGCATTGACTGCAATGTCTGCTCCTGGTGGTGGCTCCGCAGTGGCACCTGCTTCCTAAGATTGATTGACAGGTGCACATCACTCTCCTTGAGTTCCAGCCCCACCTCAGCAGCTTTCAAGTACCCACGTGTCAGTTACAGACAGTGTTATGATTTACCCGGAGGCACCTCTTCCTGATTGAGAGGATGGGACAAAAGGGACGGGTAGTTATACTGCATCCTATCTACATGAATAAGAATATCAGAGAGAGATGGGCATCTATTTTGGGAAAATGTCATCAATTGAATTGGCCCAATTTCAAACTAAACCCAATGGGTACATAATTGACATTTTTGGTAATATTTTTGACTTGTATCTTCCCACCCAAAATTCTAAAGGAATAAACTGGGGCTTATGCTCCTCAGAGGAAGAAATGAAGATGACAGTTGTTCATTTCCTCATTTAAAAAAATTGGTTTTGCTGGGGAAATTGCTCTTTATTCCAAAACCACAATAAAAGGAGAAGGGAGGGGCATAAATGGGAAAATATTTTATTATTTGAGTCAAGGTTAGGATTAATAGACATCTGATTAATAAATAATCAAAAATGGGAAAATGTTAGTTTTTTAATAATCCATATTCTAACCATTTATCTTTCTTTTTCTCTCTCTCTCTCTCTCTTTTAAGCATCCCTCCTCATCACTCTACCTTTCACTACTCCCCAGCTTTGGGAAAAGGGTATTATTTTAATCTTAGTGTTCTCTTTTCATATCTGTGGAGCAAATAGTGGCAGGATGATAAACAGAAGGAGGAAAGAAACAAGTGAACTCAAATCTGAGAAGTCACACCAGCCTTTTTGAAAGTGGGAGAAACAGAAACATCCATATTCAATATTAGCCCCCTTAGACTGCCCAAACCATCTTTATTTTTATTTGCACTTACATAAAAGTCTACTTAAGTTTCAAAACCAATCTGTCCTTTTTCCTAGAACCAACCAAATATTGAATGTGTGCAGAAACATGGTGGTTAAAAAAAAGATAATTATCAGAGGGAAGGAGGAGGAAGGAAAAATAAAGAAAATAGAGATATGACACGAGGGAACTGGGCCAAATGAAGACAAAGCAACGCACTTAACCCACCTGGAGAGCGAATCGGACCAGCAAGGCGTGCTCAGCCAATCGCCTCGGTCTGCGGCGGGGAGGAGAGTCGGCATGGGTTCATTTGGCCGGGGAGTGTGTTTCATAAACCTTGCGGTGCAGCTATGAAAGCTATCAGGATCTTCCCACGTTTCCTGTCATTCTGTGGAGATTGGCTGCTGGAGTGTTGGGTGGGGGGAGCTGTGGGGAGTGAGTGGAGGTGGAGGGGGGAAGAGGTGTTGGGGTGTCAAAGGGGAGTCGAGTGGGAAGGGGAATCACACAGGAATTTATTTTAAGTGCATATACAAAATGAAATGAGGGAAAAAAACCAGTGTATTCCTTTTGGATCCTGTGAGGGAGCCACTGGCAAAGATAATAATATACGAGGGGAGAGAGAGGGAGGCAAAGGCTTTCTATTATTCAGGACACCGGTGAAGCACACTGAGGCAACTGGAAGATTAAATTAAGTATTATATCTGCTGACCCTATTGCCATGGTTACCGGACAGTGGAAAATATTAATCAACCCAAGCCTTTTCAGATGAATGTGCTTGAAAAAATACACTAAATATAAATATATGTGTATATCCTCCATGCTCTGCTGTCAAAATGCAGGAGGCAGCCAGTGCAACACCAGATAGTGCAGATAAACAAATAGAAAATCTTGCCTTTCTGAGAATGCTTACATCGCTTATGAGAGGCAGAGCATGAACCCTGGGCTGACCACTTGCTCACTTTTTTAACTGGCTTCTTCCCTTATCCCCTTCAATAATGGACTCTAACCCTGGCTCCATTGTAAAATCGAGGGGGCTATCTACCTCCTTATCCCTAGGAATCCCATCCACAATTCCCTAGCCAGTCACCCTTGTGCTGAAGCACAGGAAAGGGGGGAAGGGGGAGAAAAAAGTACAGATCAATATATTCAGAAGCCCCGTAAGTCAAGATAAGAATGAAGAGATTCCAGTTCATTTGGTTGTGAATCTAAAGGATCCTTAAAACTTTATTTCCTGTAAGGGCTGTAAGTGTCAATAGCTGCACTTGGTCATCTCTGGACACTAGCTTTTTTGCTTCCCACTTTACCTCCAGCCACCGACACTGGGAGACTTTCCTGTTTGCCTTGAAATGTATTGTCACTGTTCCCATGATGGGGAACGTGAGGAAATGCAGAGCATAACCAAGGAGCACGGCCACATGATCACTAATGAGCTCATCAGAGCAGATGGGTTCAAGGATTGATTGGCACTCTGACACCTTCAATATTTCCTGAGTTCCTACTATGTGCTGGACAGTGCGTGCGGGATATGGAAACAGCAAAGACTGAGGGGCGTGTATTACAACAGGTTGGGGTTGGGGAGGCAGGGGCCTTGAAGTTCATCTCGTCCACACATCACCATGTTTGCAGATGGAGACACTAGAAACCCCAGTGGAAAAGGATTTGCTTCGGGTCCCCCTGTGCTGCTGTAGCCTGGATCGTGCAGAGAATCTCCTAAGCCCTGGGCCTGATGTGATCTGAGATGCCAAGATTTTTAACAGCAAGTGTATCTATCTTTTCATGATATGCTACTGGTTCCTAAACACTTCCAGTGCCACTTTGGCTGGACCTGTTCCAGATGTTTAGGGATGCCTAAGAAATCTAATGGACAAGTTCTCTCCCATTTTCTCTGTCTCACTCCGTTTACATCCATGCCTACCTAACTCTGAAGTGAATAGCACACTGCGGACATGTAGGCTTGGTTTCCAGGTTTCCTTCCCTCGTGGGATACTTTTATTCTTACGTGAACACAAAGTCCCAAGAAAACGCTCTGAGGTTGAGCACAGGGCTGCCAACAGAATGTCCATGTGTATTAGCCAGAAAGATCCTACACTGTGACCCCAGAGCAGGTCTCCATGTCAGGCCTGGCTCTGCCACCCCCTCACGGGAGCCATGGGGGTTCAGATGGCTTTTCTCCTAGTTAAGCCTTCACCACATGTAGCCCTGACCGAAACCAATCAGCCTTCTCCTTCTGCAGAGGCGCAATTTTACACAGTAGGTGACATTAACTCTGTAGCCGAGTCCCCACGCGCAGCCACGGCAACCACAGGGTCCCAGCAGATGACAGGAGGCAGCGGGTTGTATGATCCTGTAAATTATTTCCCCATAGTAACGGCAAGATTACACACTTTAATATGCATGTGGCCTCCGAGAGCCCTCTTCCTGGCTGAACCAAGGCGATAATGCATATTTCGTGTCCAGAAATCCATTGTAAACTGTGCCATGTGGAATAATCAGCATTTCCTAAAGGATTCGAGCATGACCCTCCTCACCTGGCCCCTTCCGGGGACTTACACATGGAGCACATCTTCCCTCTCAGTCTCCCTTTGCCTCTAGGTTCTCTAGTTTTATATTAACGCCCAGGATGGGTCCAGTACCCTTTCCAGTTTTAGCGAGCCTTTGTTCTAATGTCTGCTTTAGCTGTTTTGTTCCTTCAGATAGACACAACCTGATTTGGGTGTTCTCTGTTTCAGGGAGAAGAGTGAAATCGTTTTAGTAAAGAGGGAAGGGGAATAAAATAGAGAAACAAGGTGGTGTAGAGGATCCAGAATAGATTATGCCTACTGTATACCTAATAGATCCTGAGTTGATAGACTGAAGGCCATATTCTTTTCAGTTCAATACAAAATCCCTCTCACCCCTTAGTGACCCCTAAAAGAACTACTTAATCCTGACAGTCGAGCAGGTCCCAGCATCAGACACAGTAGACAGTAGTGAATTCGGTGGCAGAGGGTGAGTGTGAAAATCAGCTCTGCCACTTTAATTCTGTGACTATAGATAAGTTTTTAATACGTCTAATCCTCAGCCACCATATCAATAAAATGGAACGATTATAATGAGTTTACAAAATTTTATGATTAAATTAGTACCTAGACATAATAGATGCTCAATAAATGTTAGCACCATGGCAGGGGGCAAGGTTAATATATGCAGTTCCTTTGAAAATGCTTAAATACAATAATTTGGTTTTGACATAAAGTGATTCTCCCCAAATGCCCATTGATCCTATTAGCTAACAAGACCCCTTACAGTCCACGTGGAGCTCTAAGAATATTTATCAAGGCTCCCAAAGGGGTTAGTGAATTCATTCTGCTGCTCCTCTTCATACATCTTAACAAAAAAGATGGAGAGTGGTCATGCTCCAGGAAGAAAGATCTGAATATACTACCATGTGATACTCCATGCAGGTAGAAGGGTGTTATACTGCAAGCATGGACATACAGTTCTTCAGGACTGTCATTACATACATGTAGGTTAGGCAGAGCAGAGCAGAGCATAAAAACAAAGCTTTCATTTTATCACATGGAACCAGTTAAGGGAAATAGCGTGAGCTGAACTTTGGACACCCTGAATCATACTCAATTTATCTCTATCATCCAATAAGTCATCATCAAAAATAGGCAGAACACAGTCCAGGGAGAGTAGTACACACTGGAAATATACACACATGCAATGGTACCTTATTGTCCAGACTTCAATGAAAACTGTGGCTTAGTGAGACTTAGGCCTTCAATGGCAAAAATAGAACAGTATGTTCCTCTCCTCCTTTATCAAAGGAGACTGTGTGTCTTTGACATTGCTACCAAAATAAGATCTGTGCTGACAGTCTGTAATGTCTTTTGAATAAATCTTGTGAAAAGATAGCCCTGTACCGATTATAAAAAGATTTAAATATGAATACTTAAGGCATCTTTCAGAGTCTTTAGCAGAGACATTCTGTGCTAATGGATCAAGTAAATTCCAAATGTGGTTTCGTAAATAAATACATGCTCACATAGTTAATAATAATCATATATATATATATATATATCACCCTAATATGCAAATAGACTGAATGCGGAACAACCAAACAACCGGTCACTATGACATGCGCTGACCACCAGGGGCACGTTCAGATCATGGCAGGCATTGGCAGCAGGGGGCAGAGCACAGAACATGGCGGGCATCAGCCGTGGCAGGATGGTGGAACAGGTGAGTGGGGGCGCCAGACCAAGGCGGGGCGCAGGTCGCTGTCATCAGGGCGAGCCTCTGGTGGTTACTGAAAATTCTTTGTTTCCGCGCACAGCGGTCACGCAGGGTGCTTGCACCTATGGCTGGTGCCCGCATCTGCTGCCAGTGCCAGAGCCACTGCTTGCACCCACTGCCGGCGCCCGCTGCTGGTCCCGACCGCCCCTGAGGGCTTCTCCATCTCCCCCTGCTCCTGAGGAGTGATTGGGGCAGCAGCTTCTGCTCGCACCCGCTGCTGGTGCCGGCCCCAATCGCTCCACGTCATCAGTGGGTGCAAGCAGGCGGCGCCATCAGTGCAGGGAGAGGTGACAGAGGGAGTGGGGCTGCCAGCAGACAGGGGACCAGAGGCCACAGTGGGAGGGGCTGGGCAGGGGCGCAGAGGATGGGCCGAGACCCGCCCCTGTGCCCACCACAGCCTCAGGGCCCACAATTTCTTTCAAGGTGCATGAGTTCATGCACTGGGCCCCTAGTTAATTAGATATTTTCAAGGTCTTCTCTTCTTTGGTATAGCTACCTTGACTTTAGTCTTTATTCTCCATGCCAGCATCTACTACAGCAATTAATGTGATGACCTGTTATGCACAAAAGTCTTTGACCAGATCTTTGGAGTGCTGGACAGTGCTTTGCTTTGGGATGTGAATCACACTTTGGCTTTTGCCTTATGCTTCTCTTGTTCAACATTCAGGCATGGCCACCTCAAAATCAGCCAACTGGGGACAAAATATAATGGAAAATTGCTTCTACTTTCTATTACCCAGGTAGACAACTCTGAAACTCCGCTCAAAAAGTTTCTAAGAACCTCAAGGTGGGATTAAGCACCAATAATTATAGCAAAGGCCAACTCAACAATGTACCTGTTTACTGGCTTTTCCTTATTCCATGTATCTTTCCTACAGTCCCCTCATTTCTACTCTCTGAGGTCACTTCTGATAACCTCCGTGAGATTCTTTCTGGGGGAACCCAGGCCAAGACAGTTGGTACCAGGCTTAGGAAGGTTCAGAGTTACATGAACAGGTGGCCAAGATCCCCATGTCAACTAAATCCGCTACACCATTTTCCTCATGGTAGGGGGATTTACCTATGACCAGCTGATGGAGGAGGAAAGAACTTGGGGTTAGTTCGTGGATATGTTGGTATGATATGTTAGTGTAAACTGTAAATGATCTGGTAGCCTCACTTAAGAGAGGCCCACAAGACAGTGGTGATGGGCCATTCTCCCATAAGGCAGAGCTCTGAGTAATACATCTGATCATTGATTTGGGGTAAATATGAAATAATGGTCTGACATAAGTTATACAAACACTCATGAGCAAGGCAGATGCCTGTGCATGGTCAGGAGCCTAAAGGAGCAAGATGGAAGGTTGAAAACAAGGAGGTCTAAGAAAGAGACATACAGATGGATAGACTTATGAGAGTGAGCAAAACGTATGTGGATCTTTTACTCATGCCCAGGGGAGGCAATGAATGAGCAGGAGGATTTTTCTTGTGGATACCAGTCACTCTCTTTCCTTGGCTATGCCAGGTAATCCATTCTGCAGCTTTCAGGAGAGGCTGACAATGGAAGGGACGGTTTCATAGAGGAAGTGATATTTTAGTCATAATGAAGAATGAATCTATATTTGGTAGGTGATGACAACTACTACTACTACTACTGACTACCTTTTATTAACAGTGCCTTATGTGCCAAATGCTATGCTAAACATTTTATACCTATTTTCAAATTTATTCCTTATAATAATTCTACGAATTAGGTCCAATTATTATGAATTGCCATTTTATATATAATGAAGTTGAATATTCTGAACTATTATTTTTACTATCATTCTATACTTCCATTAATGCTGCTAACAACCCTATAAGAACAAACTTTGCATCTATCACCTAATGTAATCATCAATAATCCTATAATATAGGTATTATTATCCCTGTTTTACAAGGAACATACTGAAGCTCAAAGAAGCAAACATTTATCTATCTGCCTTAGTTACCAAGATCTGAGATTACCTTCTGCCTAAGTTCTTTATGTTACTCCTATCCCTGCCTGAAAGTCAGAGGTGTAAGATTGGTGATGGTGGGCCACTGGGATTGATCAAATTGTTATGAGTGAGTGAATGAGGGAATGAATGAATGAATGAATGAGAGGACCTGCCAATGTTCCTGATCTACCTTAGAAGGATTCCTTTCCCCTTCTTTTCTCTCTCTCTTCTACATTTGTGATAATGGACAAAATATGATGACAATTGAGCAGGTCTTAGTCATCTTTACATTCTTGTTATTTTATTCCACTTTATTTTTATCACAAATAAAAAAGTAATGTTTTGAGAAATAAATAAATAAAAATAAAGAGAACTGGAGTACATTCATTGCAAGGTATGCATCCTAAATACTTTTCAGAGGCTTTTCCATGTGACTTCCCAGAATACTTTGAGTCTCATGCAGGCCAGGAAATCTGCTTTCTGAAGGCCCCATTTCCACTCCTTTATCTACATAACTTTCATTGACCTAAATCGGATTTGTGTGTGCAGAAGGGCAGCACAATTGAGGCTCGGCAAGTCTTGTCGTCTTTTTGTTAAGCTTCCCAGGCTGCCAATTACCAATTCTGTGCACTCGGGGATGTGCAGGACACAGCACATTAAATTGGAACAGAATGTACTGGCTAATGATAACCAAGTCAAATATGTAAAGGGATTCCTGTGTAATGAAATGGAGTGGAGGTCTGAAGACAATAACATACAACTTAAAACTGGGATGGAGAAGCAATGGAAGGGAGAAAAGAGAAGAGAGGAGAGAGGAGAGAGGAGAGAGAAGAGAGGAGAAGGGAGAGGGGAGAGGGGAAAGGGGAGAGAGGAGAGGGGAGGTAGGAGGTAAAAAAAGAGAGAGAGGAAGAAAGAGAAAATAGAGGGAGAACAAAAATGAGAATCTGAGGATGCAGTTTCTTTAGAAGTATGTAATGGAGAAGGGGCTGGAAAATAATCCCTTGGAATGATTTATGGCTAGAGGGAACCATTTAAAACCTGTCATGGAGGAATCTGGGACTCTATTTGGGAGACATTTCTTTGAGCTATATCTATGTCTAACCATTTTGATCATCTGACCAGCTGTTTAAACGAAACAATTGTGTGGCTGGACGGATGGGCTAAATCAGTCAAACAAGCCCATCTGGAAGATGATGTAGAGTCAGTCAAAATATTCCATCCTCTGTGCAAACGCAAACACATTGTTTCCATTGGTCATTTGCCATTCATGCGCTGTAACATGGAACGAAGTGATCCCTGTGAAATAAATTTCTATTCAAAGACAGAAAGCAGTGAACATGTCAGCACCTCCGGTGCTCACTCCTGGCCATCATCATTAGACACTAACCCACGGGCTCTTTTAAGAATACAATGCCATGGCCTATAGGAACACATTTTGAAAAGTTAAACAAGTCACACAAAATCCTAACACTAAATATGATCACGGCTAGAAAAGAGAACAGCATTAAATTCGCCTCGTGTATCTGTGCCTGTACAGAGGCAGTTAAAGTAGCATGTCTTCCTTTGTAATCAGGGCTTACATTCTATCCTGGCTGGTGTCCACAGAATGCATGGTCAGAAAAGAAAATATTAGTGTGTGTCTGTATGTATACACATGTATGCATAACTGCACATATTCACAAACATGCAAAACTATACTTAAGTACCCAAAGTTTACCATCCTTTACACTGTATGCAAATTTAATTGTTCGAATGTTCTAACACATGACACATAGCTGTGACAGGATTGTGATTAGAAGTTACTCTTCGCAAGTAACTTTCAGGCATACCTTCAGCTCAGCACTTTCTCTGGAGTGACAGTTCAAAGTGCCTGTGGACCATTAGGAGTTTTCATTTGAAAATTGTACCTTGGAGCCAAAAGATCTAAAAATAAAATCATCACATTCTCCCCCAAACAATATTCCCTTTCTTCCCCATTATTTTGATTATGGGAACTCAAATGGGGCAGGGAGCTTTGTCCAATTTGCTCACAACTGTATTCCCAAGGCCCAGAGCAATGTTTGGCATGTAATAGGTGCTCAGTAATCACGTGGTGAACGACTTGGTGGGTGGGTAGACGGATGGAACACTGACATTCCATCCTCCCCATCTTGGGACTCAGCTCTGATACTTTCCTCCTGCTTACACACCATGCCCTGACATGTCTTTCCTCAAATGCTCCTTTGCATTTGTTTCCCTCAATGGATTGGCGGTGGATAAACTGAGATTGAGTGCAGAAAATGCTTGATAAACTATATGCTGCCATACACATTTCAACTTCTGCTTGCTAGCACCCCAATTGAGATCATTATCATCTCACAAATTTAACAGGCCTATCCCTAACCCCTAACCCTTAACCCTAAACCTGCCTGTTTTTTCATATCATCCCTTCATACCATTCCCCATATTCCCATTAAAGTAACACCTCTTAAGCCTCTGTCATGATTGTGCTGTTCCACCTTCCAACACCTTCAACAAGAAGCTCCCTGTGGCCTATTAGATTCCAAAATGATTGCAATCCTTATAATAAAAACCTAATATCCTAAGTGGCTGGTCACCCGGTCGTCCAGTCAACCAATCAATGCGTAATATGCTAACGATATGCTAAGGCTGTTCAACCACTCACTCTGATGTGCACTGACCACCAGGGGCAGACAGTCAACCGGTGGACCAGTTGCTATGACGTGCACTGACCATAGGGGACAGCCGTTCCGACTGGTAGGTTAGCTTGCTGCTGGGGCCCAGATGATCAGGACTGAGCGAGATGGGCTGGACACGCCCTAGAGCCCTCCTGCGGTCCCTCCTCAGCTGGGCAACCTCCCATGTCCCTCCCAGGCCCCAATCGTGCACCAGTGGTGTCCCTCAGCCTGGCCTGCGCCCTCTCGCAATCTGGGACCCCTCAGGGGATGGTAGAGAGCCAGTTTCGACCTGATCCCACAGGCCAGGCCAAGGGAACCCAGGAATTTGTGCATCAGGCCTCCAGTCATCCCTGTTTGGGTATCTGCATATTCGTCTACCTGAGTCTCCCTCCTCCTGCTCCTCCAATAGGCATGGTCGGCTCTGTTTTCACAATGCCTTTTTCTATATTTATCAATGAAATTCATGGGTGAACAAATTACAGGTGAATGTTCCTTCCTAACTACCTTTCAAATGCTATGTCCAGCCCTCTGCCGCCCTCCCTGACTGCCTGAATGTGAGTCAGTAGTCTCAGGATATGAGGCAAGAAATCTGAGGGCATATAGGTTATTTGGGAAGAGCAAGGGAGTGGGACCACAGTGGGAAACTGTGGGGGAAAATACTGAAAATGGTGCAAAACATACACCTTAGACCTATCTCACCTGTGAGGGGAGGTAGCTGGGGTACTGGTTATAAGTTATTGGAAGCATGTTAATTCCCAATTATTTCCATCTGCCATTATTCGAGAAAAAGCCCTCAGGTACAGAGATGTAGATCCTGAAATAGTTCAGGTCTAAGCAGTGCTGCTCTATAGGAATATAAAGTGTGTCTCAAATGCAACCTACCTATGGTATTTTAAGTTTTCTACTAGCCACATTTAAAAAGGTATAATTAATGTCAGTAATGTATTTTATTATTATTCAATATCATATTTTGTATTCAACTAAATCTATTACCCAAAATATTATCATGTAATTAATATAAACAAATAATTGAGATTATATTTTTAGTAATAAATCTTTGAAATTTGGTATTTGTTTTATTCTTAAAACACATCTCAATTAGGACTAGTCATATTTCAGGTGCTCAATAGCCACAGGTGGCTAGTGGCTGCCATTATTGGATAGCACAGGGCTCAGGTACATGGGCAAGCCACCTAGAGTGTCTGCTATGCATAGTCACTGAGATCATCATCTTATGACTATTTAAAGTGCTGATCTAAGGCTCAGTGTACATTGTTTAGAAATGTTATTTACCTTTTTATGTGGTTAGTTCTTATTTCCCTGAATAAGGAAGTATACTTCTAGGATTTCTTGTGATGCCCTCTTCTTAGGGGAGCGAGGGGAGATCTGTCGGGTCAGGTTCAATGGAGGGAGATAGTAAGCTCTGGGGCTGGCAGCTGAGAGACCCCGCCCAGTGCAAATATATCAACCACTTCACAGGCACGAGAATTTTAAAGACCTCTGTGGAGGGAGATGCAGTGAACTCTTGCAATAAAAAACTTGAGTGTTAAATAGATTTTGCTATGTGAAAAAAAAAGTTCCATCTATCTAACCTAAATTATCCTTAAGCTGGTGGGGTTTTACTTTTTTATTTTTTCCTGTTCTGCTCTATTGCCTGCCTTCATTTCTGAGTCCAAAGAGGTATTTGAAAAGCACAGGATGGGTACTTGGTGACCAGTTTGCCATTAAGAGGTTACCATGTCTTCCTAGCTAAACAAAACAAGTGCCATTATGCCACAGAGCAAACAGCACAGAGATTTGTGGCATGAAAGAGGCAAAGCAGCAGAAGCAAAGAGATTTTGCAAAGTCCAGGGAAGTCTTAAAGATACTAAATGGTGTTCATTGTCTTCTAATGGAAAATGTGAATTTCCCAAGTCTCACTTAAGTAAGCAGAGAGATATAAACATTTCCAAACCCATCAACTTCTTAGAAAAAATGGGGCAATCTGCTGAATTCCAGAGGATTCAAAATGACCCATCTTTCTTGACCTCAAGCCTAAAAACTTTCCCAGTATCTCTGTTACTTGTGAAAGTCAAGCCATTAGTAAATAAGAAGACAGAGGTTTCCATTGGAAAGAAGACATCCTCTCCTTTATTGGTTATTATTATAATCAGGACTATAGACCCATTTATCTTCCTCTTCATTTATCTAAGATTAAATGTTCAAAATTTAATCTGTCTTTTCTTAAGATTTTCTATGACTTTTCTCTTTTAAAATCCTTTTAATCTATATTTCTTTAAAATCTTATTTATTTTGAAATTATCACTTGCCTTTCTTTTTAATAATTTTTCCTTCCTTCTTAACTCCTGTACATTCCTCTCTGCCTTAGGTTATTATTCATTCCCATTCTTAAATCGTCCTGCTTGCAGAATCATGTACCTTTGAGCTTTAACCCTGGTCAATGGAAATTTCTTCCCTTTTCATTTTTGACCTTTCAAAGGAGACCACCTTTCTCTGCTCCTGGTTCTTCCTGGTCACATGTCACCTGCCTAGTCTTTCTGTTCTCACTTCACCAGACTCTCTCTTCCCAGGGATTTCAATGGCTGAGGGGCTCAGAAGGCAGTCCCAGGACTTCTTTGTACGGCCTCTGGGCAGAATGAAGTGGTGGTATCACTACCCCTGGGTCTGCTTCTTTCACCAGCAGTTACTTGCCACTAACAAATGATTTGAGTACACTGCACTCAGATACTGAAGTGGTATTACTCACAAACTACTAGAGACTAAGGCTATTTCATTTTCAAAACAAAGATTTCTAGGGAAAGAAGTAAGCTTGTTAGTAGTTTAGAAACTAAAATTACGGTATTTTAGGTACAAGTCAAATTACATATTTAAAGATCAAAGAACTCATGGAAACTACTGCCATTTGAAGTTGGTTTACACAGACTCATTGTAAACTTGATTTAATTTCATGCTGAGCACTTTTTTCACAAAACTCAATTCTGGGATGGAATAGCAGAGTTTTCTTTTAGATAATGAACTTTTTTTTTTTTTTTTTTTTTTTTTTTTACAAGTGTTGCTTTATAGAAGACAAGCCACAGACTTGGGGGGAGGGGGGGAATACGGCAAAAGACACATTTGATAAAGGACTGTTATACAAAATATATAAAGAACTCTTCAACTCAACAATAAGAAAACAAACAACCCAATAAAAAAATGGGCCAAAGACCTTAACAGACACCTCACCAAAGAAGATACACAGATGGTAAATAAGCACATGAAAAGATGCTCCACATCATGTATCAGCAGGGAAATGCTAATTAAAACAATCAGTTACCAACACACGCCTCTTAGAATGGCCGAAATCTACAACACTGACAACAAAAATGCTGGCAAGGATGTGGAGCAACAGAAACTCTCCATTCATTGCTGGTGGGAATGCAAAATGGTACAGCCACTTTGGAAGACAGTTTGACCGTTTTTCATAAAACTAAACATATTTTTAACTATACTATCCAGCAATCTTGCTCTTTGGTATTTACCCAAAGGAGTTGAAAACTTATGTTCACACAAAAACTTGCCCACAAATGTTTACAGCAGCTTTATTCATAATTGCCCAAACTTGGAAGCAACCAAGATGTTCTTCAGTAGCTAAACAAATAAATAAACTGTAGGACATACAGATAATGGAATAATATGCAGCACTAAAAAGAAATGAGCTGACAAGCCATAAAAAGATACGGAGAAACCTCAAGTGCATATTATGAAGTGAAAGAAGTCCATCTGAAAAGACTACATAGTGTATGGTTCTAACTATATGACATTCTGGAAAGGGAAAACTGTGGAGACAGGATAACTCTACACCAGAGTGATATTGATAATATGTTGACACAAGCTAATATACCTACAGATAAGGGAGATATACACTCTCAATTAAGGTTAGAGGGACCAGAAAAACTATCATTAAGTACAATACACAAAATAATATTTGGGCCCTTAAGAATTTCAGATTACCAGATACAGCACTTTAGAATATCATAGTGGAGGGAAAAATGAAACACACACACACACACACACACACACAATCAAACAAATCCAAAAGAGCTCCAAGCTTTTCTAAGCAGTTACGGAAACTTAGCTTTCAATTATCAATCTTAAACTAGGTCTCCTTGTTGATGAGTTGGTTAGATAACATATAGCAGGTAAGAGAGCAGCTGTTAACATGGCTCTGCCACTTTCTAGTTGAGGAATCTCATCAATAAAATGCAGAAAATAATATCTAGCTAAAAAGTTTAGAAAAAAGTTTAGTGCATAACCAAACTTATGATTTTTATTTAAATTAACAGACACTACAGACAGGTTGGGGGGGGTGACATCTCTGGCTCACTCTGAACCCCATGCTTGTTGTATCCTTGATCCCTATATTAGCCCCTTCTCCCCTGGTGACACTTGTGGAAGCCATTGTTAGACAATGTAGTGAAAGTAGAGAAAGGCGCAAATTTGTGAAAACTGGGAAAATTCTAACAATAGGTCCATATTAGTTGGGGCCCTGCTCAAAATGGTGGACTCTCAAACTGACTGATTTTTTTCACTTCGTATTATAGTACCTAGAATTCCACCAATAAAAACAGTGGTTTCTGACCCAAGACATTATGCTCAATTAATATCTGATAAAAGAGGCAAGAGCATACAATGGAGTCAAGACAGTCTCTTCAATAAATAGTGTTGGAAAAATTTGGACAGATACATGCAAAAAAATGAAACTAGACCAAAACCTTACACCATACACAAAAACAAACTCAAAATGGCTAAAGGACTTAAACATAAGACGGGAAACCATAAAAATCATATTAGAAGCCATAGGCAGCAAAATAGCAAACATTTGTCATAGCAATATCTTTACCAATACAGCTCCTAGGGCAATGGAAACTAAGGAGAAAATAAACAAATGGGATTACATCAAAATAAAAAGCTTCTGCACAGCAAAAGAAACCATCAACAAAACAACAAGAAAACCCACAGCATGGGAGAACATATTTGCCAATGTTATCGCTGATAAGGGTTTAATCTCCAAAATTTATAGGGAACTCATCCAACTTAACAAAAGAAAATAAACAATCCAATCAAAAAATTGGCAAAAGACCTAAATAGACACTTTTAGAAAAAAGACATACAGAAGGCCAAGAGACATAGGAAAACATGCTCATTGTCACTAATCATCCAAGAGATGCAAATCAAAACAACAATGAGGTACCATTTTACACCTGTCATAATGGCTATCACCAACCAATCAACAACTGACAAATGCTGGCGAGGATGTGGAGTAATAGAAACCCTCTTGCACTGCTGGTGGAAATGCAGACTGGTGCAGCCACTGTGGAAAACAGTACGGTATTTCCTCAAAAAATTAAAAATGGCGCCGAAACCGGTTTGGCTCAGTAGATAGAGCGTCGGCCTGCGGACTGAGGGGTCCCAGGTTCGATTCCGGTCAAGGGCATGTGCCTGGGTTGCGGGCACATCCCCAGTGGGAGATGTGCAGGAGGCAGCTGATCGATGTTTCTCTCTCATTGATGTTTCTAACTTTCTATCCCTCTCCCTTCCTCTCTGTAAAAAATCAATAAAATATATTTAAAAAAATTAAAAATGGAACTTCCATCTGACCCAGTAGTCCTATTTCTAGGAATATAGCCCAAGAAAACAGAAACACCAATCAGAAAGAATACATGCACCCCTATGTTCATAGCAGCACAATTTACAATAGCTAAGATTTGGAAACAGCCTAAGTGCCCATGAGTGGATTAGAAAACTGTGGTACATCTACACAATGGAATACTACACTGCTGTAAAAAAGAAGGAATTCTTACCATTTGTAACAGCATGGATGGAACTGGAGAGCATTATGCTAAGCGAAATAAGCCAGTCAGAGAAAGATAAATATCACATGATCTCACTCATTTGTGGAATATAATAATGAACAACATAAACTGTTGAACAAAAACAGATCCAGAGTCATAGAAGCATCGAACAGACTGTCCAACCTATGAGGGAAGGTGGGGGGTGAGGGGGTAAAAGATCAACCAAAGGACTTGTATGCATGCATATGAGCATAACCAATGGACACAGACGGGGGTAGGGTGGGTGAGGGCATGTGCAGGGAGTGAGGATGGCTGGGGAGAGGTCAATGGGGGAAGAAGGACACCTAAGTAATACTTTAAACAATAAAGAATTTAAATTTTAAAAACTAAAAGAAATCAACAAAAACAGAGGTTTCCATTCCTGGGTCCTTAAAATTCTGGGTTTGCAAAGGTAGTATTTTTCCATAATGAAAAAGATTTCACAAGCCTTGATGAAAATGCGAAGTTCCTTTCTCTTTACCTAAAATTATAGCAAGTTTGCATGAAAGTATTGGTTATCTAATGGTTCATAGAAGTTCCTATTGTCAGTTTATAGATATCTGTGCTTAATAAATAAATGAAGATTGGTATCAGAGCATAACAAATATACATGACTTCCTATGCAATGATTTGAAATTATTTACAACTAGAGCCCCGGTGCACAAATTTGTGCACGGGTGGGGTCCCTCAGCCTGGCCGGTGATCAGGACCGATCAGGGCCGTCTCCCCCGGTCCTGATTGGGCCGATCGGGACCAGCCGGCTTGCGGGAGGGACCACGGGAGGTTGGCTGTGGGAGCACACTGACCACCCAGGGGCAGCTCCTGCGCTGAGTGTCTGCTGCCTGGTGGATAGTGTGTGTCATAGTGACCGGTTGACTGGTTGTTCGGTCAACCAGTTGTAATGGTCACTTAGGCTTTTATATATATAGATTGGGGAAAAAATTAAGCCTGGCCAATGTGGCTCAGTGGTCGAGTGTTGACCTCTGAACTAGGAGGTCACAATTCGATTCCTGGTCAGGGCACATGCCCAGGTTGTGGGCTCAATCCCCAGTGTGAGGCGTGCAGGAGGCAGCCAATCAATAATTCTCTCATCATTTATGTTTCTATCTCTCTTTCCCTCTCCCTTCCTCTCTGAAATCAATACAAATATAAATAAAATAAATTAAGAAAAAATATTAAGGCTGAAACAGTAAAAACACATGAAAGCCATTTAGCAAAAAACTTTTAAACACACTCCCTGCCTGGTAAAATGAGAGCTCTTACCACTCAGATGGAAGCCCTAACACTGGTTTCCGAACTCGTGACCACACGTGCCCTTCCTGGATATGCACACTGCTAACAGCACCTGAGCTGCTGCTGTCACCCTGTGATATGGTGGCCCTGTCCCACAGGCAGAGCTCACTGACATACCTGGGAGCATGCTCCACACCCATGGCATTTTCTCATGCCAAGATGGCACAGTCAGCCTCACCAATGGCCACTCACCCTGATGCTTGGCACAGTTCACTGCAGTCTGTGTGGTGCTGGGGGAAGAAAGCTCAGTTGTTTTCATAGGTAGACTCTTAAGGAAGGGGTGGCAAAGAAAATAAGAATAGAGATGGGTAACATTTCTCTTTTTTACCTCTTCCTGAAGTTCCCTCTCCTTGATTTTTGCCTTGCTTCTCACATGGCCCTCATGAAGACATTACTGTCTTGAAAAAACCCTGCCCTTCACCAAAAGAAACAACTAACCAAACCTGTAATATTTAGATGTAGCAATTAATGCCTCTGTCATTGGAAGTTCAGAAGAGCGGATGGAGAAATGAAAGTTCAGCCGGCTCACTGACAGCACAAAGGAGATGATCGATTGATTTTGAGAACATGGGTAACAAAGCAAATGAAACTTTCAAGATCTCCATCATTTCAGTTTGTAAACTCTTCAGGTAAATAGTAGCCTTATCACTACAATTATAGATTGGAAAAATGACATCCTGGCATTGTGCCAGGAGCCACGGTAAGTAGTTGACGTGAATGTGTGAGCGAGGGGAGGACAGAACACAGAACATGAACATGGATTTCAGCAGAGCGATGGCTTGTCTGTCATTTAATTCCTTCTACACACCAATTCCAGCCACCTTTATGGGTGCCTACTATGTGCAAGGCACACAGGCAATCCTGACCATTTTTCACACATAAACATATTCTCTTCCTGTAACTTGGCTTACTCTCCCAGAAAGCGGCAGGCAGGCCTCTAGAATTACAGAAATGCTGTGCTGGGGAGAGCCAGGGAGGTCAGCAAGTCCAACCCCTTTGTTGGGACGCTCCCAGGGAAGGGATGACGCGGAAAGTTAACACTCAACTGAGTGATCAGGACTGGAAGTGAGGCCTCTGAATTTCAATCATGAGCTCTTTCCACTAGAAAACATTCATGCAAGAGGGAACAGGAAGACAATGGAGGAAGAATGACTTCCAGGTACTATCAGTTTTGTCCCATTTCCCAAAGAGCTGAAGAACCAGCTGGACTCAGGTATCCGGATCATGGAATGAATTAATCCCTCAACAAACCTTTTTTCCCCTTTTAGTGCCTACTATATGTCAACCACTATTTTGGTGTGGTACAGAATCCAAAAATAAAACAATATGGCCCTTGCCTTCCATGAGATACCCCATGAAATGGCAAACATCTTGATGACAATCTTATTAGGATCAGCATGCATTCTATTAATCTGCTTTCATCTGCCCTTATGTTGTCAGAAGTTTTGGTTTTCCACATTTGTACACAAGTCTTTGCCCCGATGGGCTGAGGGCAGAATAAATATTTGCCCTATTTTCATAGAGGGCCAGCACGCTTGAGCAATTAGGCGGAAGCTCTTATTTCCCCCTCCCTTCCACCAACCATTCTACACAATGTGGTTGCATAAAACAGTCCCCAAGACAGAGGGGGAGCTGTGACCTGCAGAAGCTCTCATGCCATACAGACCTCAGGAGAAAGAATCTTCCTTGTGTATGGAAGGCATTGTCCAATAACAATAAACAGCCTGGGTGCCAGCAAGGAGCCAGCAAGATGAAGGAATAACAACTTAGGTTTTATAAATACTTATTTCTCTCCCCACCTCAGCAGGTTCCTGTTGGTGATTTCTCTTCTTTGACGTTTTAGCACATATATTTACTAATAACTAGTGAACGTCTATACACAAGAGAAGACCCAGGACAAATCAAAGCTATGCCATTGTACTTGTAAAACTTCACGCACAAAATCCAGTCATTGTGGCTTGAGCTTTGCAAAGGTTTGCTATTTATTTGCTGAATTTTAGTTAATGGGAAGAATCTCTTTCTTAATTCCTTTGCAAACCCAACTGTGGTATTATAAAACAATGAAAAAGACTTTTTCACTGGAAAAGAGCTCTTGAAATTCACTTACTTAGTTTTAAGAAGAGCAAACAGAAGAAGAGAAGGAGGTGCAGAGGTTCTGAGTGGAGGTATGGTGCTTAATTTCAGGTACAGATAACATTTATCTTGGTACGAGGGTACGATTTTAGCTGCACACCAGCGTACGCCACGATACCACTAAGTCTAAATATACCACTATAAAAGGTAAAAGGATGAAAGTCCCTATCCTTGCCTATTCCCCTCAGGACCAGCAGCCAATATCTCCCTGACCTCTTAGAAAGACCCAGAAAGGGTTCAGGCTTAATCACTTGTACACAATACACCCTTTGCAGCCTTTTAATATTTCCAGTAATTTTTTCTTATGAGTTTTGAGCTAACGTAATTCTCAAGACACTTCCCTTTTAAGCCTTACATCAGCAGAGAGGAAAGCAGTGAGCTTGGAGACAAAGCAGGGTACAGCCAGACACACGATTTACCCCACGCTTGTGGCTCTTGGTGGCCTTAATGATAAAGCTTTTAACTTTGTACAATCCCTGCCTCTCAAACAAAGACGTGATTAAAAGAAGGGGGGGGGAGGGGAAATAACATAAAGATGGAGATGTACAGGAGGCCAGCTTGGTCCCTGTCCGGCACACAATCCATTCCCGGCCAGGAAAATGATTGCCGCACAATGGCCAGTATGGCCAGCCCAGGGCAGCTGTGAGATATAAATTGTCAGCAATGACCATAAGCACTCAGAGAAACAATTTAATTCCTCACTTCCGCCATCATGGGCTGATATATTCTTTCAAGGTCATTACCCAAGGCTAGAAGGGTCACTTGATTAACGAGTGACAGGCCCAATGAGGGCCAGTGTGCTCAAGCAAGGCCTTATATTAATTAGACAGAAGCTCGGGAAAATAAATGTTACAGAGAAAGGAGGGGCCAAGTCTTTGGCATAAGCTGTGACCTCGCCACCCCCACCCTGTTCACCCCACAAAAGATAACACCCTGACCTTGATCCTTAATGCTATACTTTAGCTTTGTTTTAAAACCTATAAAATATAAAACATAAACCATGCTTGGTTTCATATTCTAAATGACCCGAGCCCTGGCCTCCCGTTTTGACACTGCCTTTGTCTAACCCTTTCTCACTTAGTTATTCTAATTTATCGGTTAATTCTGAGTGGGGATGGAGGGAACTGCTTGCTGTGAACTTCACATCTCAGAAGCAGCTTCAACCATGTTGATCTGGGCTAAGGGAAGCGGGAGAATGATGACCCTTCAGTGTTTTAAGCCCGGTGGCTAATAATCTAGCAATTGCTCTTTAATAAAATGGCATTATCTTGCTTAAGGAGTTAAGGAGATTTGGCAATAACAATGGACTTACAGGGAAAATGGCCATTCGAAGCCAAAGGGGCTTAAGCACACCCTCTGCCCCTCATCCAGTGTGCTGCATCTTTTTTATTCTATCTGTGCCGAAAGCCTCGCTTGAAAAGACACAAAGGAATAAGGTCCTGGGGGATTCTAGTCAATGCGGACCATTCATTTCCAGCACAAGAGACAACTGGTTTCAGAACGGTTTCACTGCCACCAACCATCAGGGAGGGTTTTTTCTTCCCACCCACACACTCACCGTTTCCACCTCTGGTCCCATTGGGAAAGCAACCCTGCTGTCTCAGAGGGGCCCGGCCCTACGTGCTCACTGTGGATGCAGAGCAACGCTTAGACCTTTGTTTGAATTTCCCGGAAATCCATCACCATCTACGCAAGTCAGTTCAGGAGGTGAAGGTAGGAGGCTTAGATACCATGCAGGATATGAGGGATTGTTTGTAGAACTTTCCAGCAAGAAGCCACATCTGCCTATGTGTTCTGTCAAAATGGAGAAAGGAGATTTTACTTCTGAGGCAGGTGGCTTCTGGGATTTCCACCTTCTGACCCAACACCCGTATGTACAGACAGGCAAGAGGCAGCTAGTGGATGGTCCTTCTGTGAGCTCTGGGGGCCCACTGTGGTCACCAGTGTCTGAGATAGCACCCAATGTTCCCTGTGTCTCCTGCTGTTTGGTCCCTGTGTCATCCCTCCCCCTCAGTGTAGGTGGGACCTAGTGACTCACATCTATCAAATAGAGGTGGGTAGCAAAAAGACCATGACTGCCCAGCCGGCGTGGCTCAGTGTTTGAGGGTTAACCTATGAACCAGGAGGTCACGGTTCGATTCCTAGTCAGGGCACGTACCAGGGCTGCGGGCTCCATCCCCAGTGTGGAGTGAGCAGGAGGCAGCTGATCAATGGTTCTCTCTCATCGTTAATGTTTCTCTCTCTCTCTCTCCCTCTCCCTTCCTCTCTGAAATTGATAAAAATATATATTTTTTAAAAAGACCATGACTTCTTGCTTGCTTGGTCTCACTCTCCCTGGAGCCTTACATCTGGAGGAAATGAGCTGCCTGTGGGAGCTGCCCAATGAAGCCCAAGGCCCGGTTGATGACTCAGGTGACCAGCTATTAATGGCTCCAAATGGATCTCCCCGTCCAGCCTGGAGATGACAGCAGCCCTCTCGGACTCCTTCACTGCAGCCTTACGACAGAGCCTGAGTCAGAGGTATCCGGCTAAAATGCACCCAAATTCCTGACCCAGGGAAACCGAGATCACAAACGCGTGTTGCCTTAAGTGGCTAAGGGTTGGGGCATTTGTTCCATAAAAATAGATAATGAATATGTCCGCTAATTCCACTGACCCTTCCATGTACTGCGTGACATTATGCAGAACAGTCGACTGCTCTGTGTTTTGGTTTCCTTTTCTCTAAAATGGCAGCAGTCTCCCAGGGAGGCGTTAGATGTGAATTAAATACCTACACGGATTTGATTCTGTTGGTGGGAAGGGAAATTCTATGCATTACCAGCATATTATGAGTCATCAATGTACAATACCTTATCCGATTTATCAGTTTGGTGGAAGATATAGTATCATTATCAGGCACCATTATTACGCTATATTTTACATCTCTGAGCTATCTGTCCTTGAATGAATATCAACATAACTACTAGCCAACACATTTGCAAAAACAACTTACACACTTATTTATTCCATCTATTTCTCCAACTATCCATCCTTCTATCCATTCTTTCAACAAATATTTATTGAGCGCGCAGGAGCATTGTAGGAGATATAAAAATGCACTCAATATGGTTTATGTCTTCAAGGAGTTTACAATCCAGCAGAGAAGACGGTACATGGACACTAATTACTAGAGTCTAAAGCAGGAGATGGTAAGTTTCATTAGAGCAGAAACGTGTGGTGGGAATTAAAAGCAGGGGGATTCAGATCTGGCTGGGGGTGGCTCACAGAAGGACTCGACATACACACCAGCACTAAGGGATGTGCTGTGGTTCTCGTTACTGAGGTACTGATGATGTGTTGTTGGTCATAGCCCCTCATTCAGTCTCGCTTTGACCAGCACCATGCATCTGAAGTGCAGTATCAGAACAGAGTTATGTTCTGCAGCCAGAGAGCCAAGGTAACTGGCACCCTGGGAATCACACCCAGGGCCTCGGCTTCATTACACCAGCTACATTAGAATGATGCATTACTGAACGCCAACCTCCTGGATACCGGACAGGCATCTGGCTGTCCAACCTTCTGAATTGGGAACAGCATGTAATGAATCCCCTGTTCCTTAGCATGTTTAACAATTAATAAGCTAGGGTTTCCTTGAGGACAGCAAAGAATAAAATATGAGCATGCCGAGGGAGAGGTCACACAGCGTCAACGCGTCGTATGAACACAATACGCGCAATGAGGCTGCAGCATGGGTGGCTTTTCCTCTACTTTAAAACAGACTCAAACATGCTGGGGGTCTATACTATCTTGACATTGGTGGGTCCACATTTCGTTCCGCTGTTTAGACCCCCTCTGCCCATTGGACAGAACGGTTGCTAAGAAATGCTATCCTGGTGAGAAGATTTGCTATTACTTTCAGGCAAACTCATAAAAAAAGTCTGTATCGGAAAGAAAAAGAAATCAGGGCGTTTGGTGCCAAGGAACAGGATAAATAAAAAATATTCTGGCCTTTCCAGAGAAGCCAGGTCAGCAGGTTTCACTCTTGTGATGTGTTCAACCAGCCTCCCACTGAGGGAACATGGCACACACCACAACCACGGAAGTAACAGCCTTAATTGAAAAGACAAAGCAAGTCCTGTATAAAAATCGTCAGATAAGAAAGGCAGCTGAAATAAGTTCTGAACTGGTATTTCTGGAAGGGAGTGTTATTACTGAAAGGTTTTCAAAAGCATTTAAATAGTAGGAGATGCTGACCTGGAAGGCAGGAAGAAGGCAACATAGACACATAACCCGTTTGGCCCTGGTCGCCTCCTCGGAGCCTGCTGAGGTCAGGTGACAGGCTCGAAGAACCTGCTCCCTGTCCCTGCCCAGTATCCAGGTGACAAATGAGAACGTGCCCTCAGAGCCTGCAGCAAAAGTCCAGAAAGCGGCATACGTCTGAGGAGGTCAATGGCACCGTAACTTTATGCTATCACCTAGATAGTAATTCAGTGGAAATGGGTTATTTCCCACGGAGTTGCTGCTGCCCAGTTGTTGTGTGTCATCACGTGGCCTAAGATCGCCTTATTAGGCCACTAAGAATCAGGTGCATCAGTTGGGATGAAAGAGCAATGATCGGAAAGGACCCCCTTCCTATCCAAGGTTCAAATCTAGGAGGGGATTTTAGGGGAAGTGGGCGAGCTACCTCGTATTCTGCAGTTGAAATGTACTCCTTGTGTCTCAGGTTAATTATCTTCCCTAAGCAGTTCAGCTCAGATGTGACCAGAACTTCCAAAGATGTGTTTCCATGGCTGGAAATCTGCTTCCCTTTTCCCAGAAGTTAGGGCAGGCTTTTACGTTTTCTAAACCAGAGCTTCTCCAACAGTAATATGCACACGAAACTGCCAAAATGACTTCAATGCTACTGGTGTGTAAACCACTTTTTGAAGAAGTTTCTTAACTATGATTTTATCCCTACCAACATTTATCTATGTTTCCAGAAGGTTCCACTGATTAAGATAAGCTCATTATGTATGACTTCTAAGGTACCACCCTTTATATATTTTGTTGTACATGCATTTTCTACCACATAATGGTTGATCACTTACTAGTATCTCTATTATTCCTTTATTATGATCTCCCTGGGGCCAGGCCTGTATTTTACTCATCTCCATAACCCCAGTGTCTGGCACAGAAAACACTTGACAACCAGGTGTGGATTTGACCTGAATTCTGTCCGTGGTGAAGGCCAAGCACCCCGTCACCAGCTGGGGTAGTTCTGAATGGCAGAAACATGCCAACATGCTCCGACTCCAAGAGCTGTTTCAAAGCTGCCAATTAACAGAAGAGAGGAAGGAATTATAATTGTTTTTGGTCAAATAATAGTTGTATTGAACATCCTGTTCACCCCCAATCCTGAAAATTTAACTACTGGCTCTTAGGAACTGATATGAGCAGCTTCAGTTTGGAAAGAGTTCAGTGTGGACATCTGACCCAAGCAGGGCAACTCAGAGTCTCTCCCCCAGAGATGGGGAATCAGAGCTGAGAGGACCAATCAGTCCTTCACATTGCTGCAATATGAACTTGAGAACTGTGGACAGCCATCTTCCATTCCTGTGGGGACAGGGCAGCAGGAAAAGGCAGTCTACTGAGAGAGAATAAAGATCTGCAAAGAGACCTACACTAAGAGACCAAGAGAAAATTCTCCCAGGGGTACTGGTCACCTCCCCATTTCTGGATCCAGCTGTTCCTGATGTTCGCTCTTGGATTCCATGAGGTGTTCCTATACATTTGAAATAAATTCCCCATCACTAAGTGAGCTTGAGGTGGGCTCCAATACTTGAAAACAACTGTCCTATGCTATGCTTCCTTATTTTGGGTTTGCTGGAGTTATGCCAATTCAGTCAGTAGCACTGACATGCCTATCAACAGGGGTAGATACCTTTAAATAGAAAAGTGAATTATTACATAATGAGTGCATTTGTGTAAGCTAAAATAACCTTTCAAAATATAAAGTTTATATTAGGAAAAATTACATAGGTTCTTGGAGGTAAAAAAAAAATTGGGGAGCTACAGCCTCATTTGATACTGGCCAAAAGGTTGTCATTTGACAACTTCACTTGTACCATTTTTTTTTATTCTTGCCATAACCATGTATCATCGAAGTCAATGCACCACAGGGATAAAATGCAATTCATTCAATCTGCATAAAGTATAACCTCATTTAATTGCACCCAAAACCAAACTGTCTATAAAATCGTGGATTTAATGTCTTGATAACGTTCTAATGTACTTTAGAATAAATAATTAAGAAATGCTGCTGTGTGCGTCACCTACAGTAATACCCACAACATGACAGGGGAGACACCCTTTAGGCCAGATTCTCTAAATCTGTCCCCATTCGCACATGGTTTCCTTCTAGTCACTTTTGCACAGCCCACGGGATTCTGGATTTATCAAAGGACTGTGTTTTGAGCTCCAAGTTGGGAGGAACTAATAGGCTGTTGCTAAAAATGAAAGCCTTTAACTAAATGATCAGTGTTTTATTATTTGGGAAGGTGTATTTTCATAGGTTAATTCAATGACATCCTTTATTAGAAAAAGAAATAAACTTACAAGGTGAACACCAGCCAATCCCCCCTCTCAAGTTCATGTTAATTTGTCCTAGTGTTTATCTGACCTGGGCATCCAAAAGATACCAGCAATTCGTTATCTATCTCATCACATGCTGGGTGAGTAGTGAGAGTCCTGACTCAGTTACGACCAATTGAATTTACTCAGCACAGAGTATCCAAGCCCTGAGTAGATATGATGCTTCTGGCTGATGTTTATCTTCAAAACTTCAGCAGCTGATGGCTCAAAGTTCAGCACCCCCAGTCCCACTTTCAGCACCAAGAGCTCAAACCTCGGGAGTATTTTCTTCTGTTTTGATTTCTGCTCTAAAGTCACGCCTTAACGACTTAAGGGGGTAGCCTCTGCGACAACAGATGACACACACAAGTGTCACCATGTCCTACACAAGTGTAAATGCAGAGGCCACACATGTGCTCAATGGGAAAGCCAGGTCTCAGGGCTCCGAGACCAGCCGGGCCAAGTCCCTCTCCACACCAGGAGCAGCTCAGCCAAGCCACGCTTCAGGGATCCCAGAAAAAGATGTGGGTGGACAATCAGCTTTCGCTTACACATTAGCGGGGAAAACTGACATGTGGTAAAGGGCCCAAAGCTGACCAGGAAGTGTCTCGGAGACACGTCAGCCCCCAGAATAGTATATTCAGTGCGCACACAGTTTGGGATTTGCTGGTGCAGTACTGAAAAGGCCATTGTTCAAAGTAACTTTTCTCCCTGCCTTCACATACTGGCCTCATTGCTTTCCAAGTTTTCTGGAATGATATTGCCTAGGCATTTCTGTATTCTGATTTTTTTTTTTTTTTTTTTGGTCTGATGAACTGTGAGAAGAAAATTGCTGGAGTAGCCAAGTGACCACATGAGAACATTCGGAGGGTTGAACAGGAATAGTGTGTTATTGCCTGGCAAAAAGCACATATCACCTCAATGACTTCTATCACTGTTTACTGTTTTTGTTTTCACTAATCATATTCAACTAAAAAATGGAAAAACCTTCATGTCACTGCCTCCAGCTTTTCATCATATGCCCTCCTTTTTCCTCTGCTGTAAAGGGTTGGGAAAAATTTTCACCAAAGAATATTGGAATAGCCGAAACCGGTTTGGCTCAGTGGATAGAGCGTCGGCCTGTGGACTGGAAGGTCCCAGGTTCTGTTCCGGTCAGGGGCATGTGCCTGGGTTGCGGGCACATCCCCAGTGGGAGATGTGCAGGAGGCAGCTGGTCGATGTTTCTCTCTCATCAATGTTTCTAACTCTCTATCTTTCTCCCTTCCTCTCTGTAAAAAATCAATAAAATATATTTTTAAAAAAAGAATATTGGAATAAAATTTAATTAAAAGTCCAGGAAGGAGGAAAAAGTGATCCTCCACTTGAGTACTAAACTCAAACTCCAGGTGTGAAGGTATACCAACAAGAAGTACAGACTGACTGCATTCCAGACACAAAAACCTCAGTATTTATTTCTAATATCAATCTCTCTGAAAGAATCACATCAATGTTTCTCCTTTCCAAGGAAATAATCCACTTTCCCAATTTCCCATCAAAGCAAGGATCAGAGGAGACGTCTGGACAACAGATGACACACACAAGTGTCACCATGTCCTACACAAGTGTTCTTGTTCCTCACACGGCCTGAAGTCCCCCCTCCCCGGCACAGGCCCATTGGCTAACATAGTGGAGACAGGACAGTTTAGAATCACCATGTAGGTTAGCAGTCGGAAAAAATAAACAGGTAGGTCTGTTCTTCTTGGTTATCAAAGAAACTCCCAATAACACAAGCACCTCTCTCGCCATTTTTTCAATAAGAACATTGTTTTGGATAGATGTACATCACAGGCCATATGGAGTGGACAATGGTTACATCAATAAACCAACAATGTCCATTGAATCTAAAGGCACCAAGACCTCTAACTCAAAGAAGCACTGCTGGTGAACAGATGAGATGGGGGGTGGGGGAGGGGGCCTATGCCATGCAGTCTGCCTGAGAAGGGGTGCTCTGACAGGGAAGATTGTGTATATGTGGGGGGGGAATGACAGCAACTAATTTCAATTCTCACTAAAAATGGAAACCAATAACATATGTTATCAAACAGGTTTTTCTTTTGCCTTTGAAAACTGGGAGAGTTGAACAAGTGTACCTGTGGCTTTCCAAACATTTCTTATGTGACCGTATGGCCCTACAGACACGTAGATCTTACACCTGCCTCTGCATTCAAGCCAGGGAGCAAGTGAGTCTATGAATGTCCAGAATTTTATTTTACATTTTTATCAGGTGAAACTGACTTTACATCCTCATTTATATGCCCCCCAGCTCTTCTGGCAAACCCCCAAACCTCCGAACATTTCCAAACTCCCTTGTTGCTATGGTAGCTTCTCTCTCTCTCTCTCTCTCTCTCTCTCTCTCTCTCTCGCCACTGGCCTTACACTGCTGTTTATCACCTAAGGCAAATTCTCTCTCTCACTCCTTTTCCCTCTCTGTTTCTTTAAATCTCTAAACCACAAAGCAGCATGCGAGCACCACAGAGGGTCAAGATATCAAAAGAGGGAACTTTTATAGGTTTCCTCGATAACATGGACAATAAAAGACGAAGGTGCACAGGCAGCATTACTGACCTCATTTGATGCTGTGCAGCAAAGAGAGGCGGCTCTCCCGCCGTCGGCCCATGTGGGTCTGGGCCACTGGGCTGTGAAGAGAGAAGCTCGGGATCAACACTGGGTCTGGGTTTTCCTACACTCTTACGCCAACGCTTTCCAAGTGTTCCCAGCAAATAATACCCAAATAAACAGAAGGTTACTGAATACATTAAACTCACTGCAGCAAGAAATTGCTTTTTGATGCCCAGTATATACAGACACTGTGTTTCTCTGCACACTCACTTCTGTGAATAGAAGGAGGGATTCACAGACTCCGCGATGGATATCCATGCTGTGAGAGCAGAAGCCCATATTCCAAATATTACAGATGTTAATCACCTCTGCCTATGCAGCTACAAGCTATGTATTTCAGTGACTCACATTAGGGTGAGGTTTTTGGACCTCATAGTCATAAATTACAGTGCAGACACATTGCATTTAAACATGGTGCATTTTTCTTTGGTGTGACACGCGCCGGGCTTTGCTGTGACATGGGCCCAGGAGGACAAAGGCGTCAACAGCCCCCAGGAATAATGGCTTCCAAGGCTGTTCAGCCTAGTTACACTCCGATGTGAGTAAAAATGAAACAAAACAGCGGCTTGCAGGTACGACCTTTTTCTTTTTTTTAATAGTTAAGGTCACTTTTATAATCTTTCAGGGAAGATATGTTTTCTCTGACAATAAGAAACTCTATACAGGAGATAACCCCGTTTTTTCTTCAGGATCTGGAAGATCTCAAATCCTACCTTATGGTCTCACCAAGATTTTCTAAGAAGATAGTCCAACGCTCTTACCTTCCTATCCTAACAGAGAAAACGGATAAACCGTTTCACCATCTGTCAAAGGGTGGAAAGTAAGAATCGTAGTTCTTTTCTCCTCTGGAGAAAATGCCATTCGCTGCCTCCCAAGAAGTCACACCACACTTTCCTTTTTCTTTCCTCCTCTTTTCTTTTTTGTTTGTTTTGAAAGCTTTCCAAATTATATGCTATATATCACTTAGTGATATTTTTTAAAATTTTTATTGATTTTTTTTGGTGAAATTGGTTAATAAAATTATATAGGTTTCAGGTGTACAATTCTATAACACATCATCTATATATTGTAGTGTATGTTCACCAGCCCAAGTCAAGTCTCCTTCCATCACCATTTATCCTCCATTTACCCTCTCCCACCTCACCCCACACCCCTTCTTACTTGTAATCACCATACTGTTGTCTGTCTGTGAACTGTTGTCTGTCTGTGAGAGGTTTTTTTGGTTTTTTTTTTTTTTTTTTTTTTGCTTAATCCCTTCACCTTTTCCACCCAGCCCCCCAGCCACTCCTCTCTAATAGATGTAAGTATGTTTTCTCTATGAGTTTGTTTCTATTTTGTTTATTTTCTTTTGCAATTATCTGTTGGCCACTTGCTCTTTTTCCTCCTTAAGAAATAGCATTTCAGAAACCTATTCAACATCACCTACACTGTTTGATAAACATACACCTTAACTGCAACCAGGACCAGGAGCAGCTATTTGCACATTTCCTGAATCAGCCTCCTGCAGAATCCATCCGCGTGCTCACAGTCTGAGGCCACTGTGGACACCGGTGTGAGCTGGGGGCCCATGCTCACGAGAAGGGGCAGCATGTACTGCTTTGCTTAGGCTTCATAAATGTAGGGGATCTGGATCCAGGCAAATGAGACGCAATTTCAGAATAGATCAGTGATGGCGAACCTTTTGAGCTCGGCGTGTCAGCATTTTGAAAAACCCTAACTTAACTCTGGTGCCATGTCACATATAGAAATTTGTTGATATTTGCAACCATAGTAAAACAAAGACTTATATTTTTGATATTTATTTTATATATTTAAATGCCACTTAACAAAGAAAAATCAACCAAAAAAATGAGTTCGCGTGTCACCTCTGACACGCGTGTCATAGGTTCGCCATCACTGGAATAGATGGTGACAGCCACCACAAAGACCACCCTTCCTCTGCTTCCCCCAGAAACCACAGCCCTGCCCTCTGCCCACCAGGCAGGCGTTATCTGGGAGAATCAGGTCAGCCTGACCCTCACTCTCTACCCACCATCTGCATCCTGAAACACAGTCTCATTTTTATGAATGTTTATATGTGAGCAAACTTATGTGAGATTGAACATTGTTCCCCCACCCCATACAAAGTGTTAATAACATACATATGTGACTACACATACATAGGAATATAACTCTTCTAGTTACTGGGCAGGCTAAATAGAGGCTATGAGCATGCCCTCGGGCCTCCCAGCCTACAGCAAGCACAAGCACCCTGCACACTGAGTGAGGCCTGGGTGCTTCCATCCTCTTTTCCTCCCATGGGACACTTTTGAGCACAAGGACTTCCCACAGCACAGCTGGCCGTGCGCAGATGCAGTGTGTGTCCCCTTCTCCCTCTGCCTCCTCTCCCAGCCCTGGGCTCCTGCTCTCCTGTTGGGTGATTATTTTAGCATCATGTGGAGACATCACAGGGTCCTGACTGAGGTCAAGTGCCGAGCAAGGATGCAGGATACATCCTCCCTCTCCCATGAAGGCAGCTGCTCCTCACTGGACCAGAAGTTGCGGGCCTGTGTGAAGCCTTCGTGGGGGTGGGGGTGGGGGGTGGTATGCACATGCCTCAGATGCAGTCTCACAGGACTGGGCTGAGACACTGGAATTGCAAGAGGCTGATGACAGCGTGGCTCAAGCCTGCATAAAAGGGTTAGAGACGATTTTATCCAGAGTCCTTATTTTGATACAACTGAGCCAAATGGCCAGGCACCTGCCCGTTGTAACCTCTTGAACTGGTGGAGACTAAATGAGATGACCCTTGACAGAGCAGGGCACTTGAACACAGTAAAACAGCTTATGTTTCCGCATTACAGCTGGACCCGAAAATATTCAAATAAACCCTTTTATATTTATGTATTTTTAAAGTGACTTAAAAATCATTGCTGCCTCATTTGTTTGCAGGAAATATCTGCATTGGAGAGGACTCTACACAGGGTTGCCAGAGAATATCAAGATACATGATGCCCGGTTCAATTTGACTTCTGATTAACAACAAATAATTTTTAGTACAAGTATGTCCCATGCAATATTTGAGACATACTTATACTAAAAAACTATTTCTTGTTTATCTAAAGTTCAAATTCAACTGGCATCCTGTATTTTATCTGAGAACCCTAAACTTGCAAAATCTGTGTGTGGGGGGTGGGGTGGGGGGGGTGGGACGGGGGCGGCGGAGAGGTCATGGTGGGGGACTGGAAGGGGATAGTGCAATGTAATTGCAGTCTGTTGTGTAAATTTGGTGGGAAATTTTTGACCCCTGACCCCTGACTCCTTGCTTGGATAGAAATATGGTCACTGGAGAGAAGATCAGATGAGTTTTGTAGTTTTTCGTCATATACTAGTACACCCAGGTGCCTGGGGAGCTCTGTGAGGAAGGGGTTCCAAACACGATACTACATTACCATGTTAGGAGGACGCTCAGCTTAGGCAGGTATGTTTTTCTATACCGGCCAACAGGGCACGCACAGGTGATTAACATTCCTCTGCTGAGGCTTTCGGCTTTATTAGAATACTTCTCATCATAATTGAATAGGTAAAAATTCCTGGCTGTTAAATACAAGCCTATCCCTCAGGATGACCAGATTATCACTTGAATTTAAAATCTTTCTGAATTTTTCAATAGTGCATAACAAATAAGATTATTTATGCACTTTCTTCCGGGACTCAAACTTGCCAAGCCGACAATCATTTGGAACCCCTTTGGTTTTGATGGGAGGGTTTATATCAAGCTGTGCTGCTCCTTGCGTCTCTCTCCCCGATCCCCCTAAAATATTTAGCCAACAGGTCCCCCTTTTTCTTGTGACCTGGATGAAGCCCATCCAGAATCCTTTGGGGTCCCTAGCAGCGCCTGGCTCTGTCTTATTTAGGAACCCTGGGTAATTAGCAGCAGGGAGATGCAAGGAGCAGTGGTGGTGTGAAGGGAACAGCTGAGAATCCACAGAGCTGGCTGATGAGAAAGTCAAGTGGAGGCCTGCCTGACTGAAAGCTCTTCAATAAATTTGTAGTCTGGACTTGAACCCTGCCCTCTCACCTCAGGGTCTGATATTTCTTTCTTTTCCTTTTTTCTCTCCCCCCTGGCCCCACCGTTTCTTCTCCTCCCAGCTTCTCCATCAAGGAGTGATGTACTGACTGTGAATGTGCGTGAGTGACCCCCCGCCTGTCCACCCCCACTTCCCTGAGCCTTCTGCTGAAGAAGGCAGGGGGGAGGGAGGTAGAGGGGAAAAAATAGGGTCCCCGACTTCCTCACAGGTAATTAAAGGGACTGTTTTCAAGGTTGCATGGGCAAAAGACAATTCGGCCCTAATGAAGCATCGATCGGCTGGCACTAAGGTAGAAAGGAGCTGACATTCATTCAAAGGTACCTTTAACGGATGTAAGACACTGCACCGGGAATTATTCGTTCTCTGCTGTCATTGTCGAGGACCTGGGATAGAAAAAAAAGGTGGAGGGAGTTTGTTTTAAATTTATTTTATTTCCACATTGCCACAAATATGTGTGTTAGGCTTTTCCTTTTTTTTTTTTTTTCTTGTAAAAAATATAATGCATCAGGAAACATTCTATCTGGTGGTAGGGAGGGGGGCCCTCCCTCCCCCCACCGAGGGTAAATTTTCTTCATTAGTCACGTTCAAAAGCCCACCAATCAGGCCTGCCGGTCCGGGATTCATGAGGTCAGTGATGGCAAAGCAAGGACTCCTGGGGTAGGTAGCGACATCCCTGTCTGTTTGGAAACCCAAACCCGTTTCACTCTGCGGGTATGGCTGCTATCTACTTTGTGCTGGTGTTTGCTATTTCATGGCAAAAACCGAAACCTCAAGGGAAAGGGGGGGCATGGGGGGTGGGGGACAGACCACCATGCAGGGGGCTGATGAGGACTGTGATGGGGATGGAGTAAGGAAAGGACTGAACATGCTGGCTGGGACGAGGTCTTTGGCAACACAGGCATCCAGACGGGGTTTTCACGTTAGGAAGGGAAGGCAGGCAGACTCCCAGGTGACGATGTGGGAGAGCAGTGAGCCCAGCATCACCTCCCAGCCCCCCTGGGAGAGGCTTTCTGGGCGCTTCCTTGGGGCTGGACATGCCGTGGACACGGCTTCTAGTTTTCCTCACTAAGCCTTAAAACTGTGTGCATTTAAAAAACATCTGAATGATAACACAAGGCTATGAAAACGCTAGTCGAGCCAAGTAAATTGGGGTGGATGACAGGGGAGGAGAGGCAGTATCGATCCCTAAACAAGTTGAGTGTTATCTGAAGAGGCTTAGCCCACAGGCCACAGCCCACAGCTTGGCTGGCTCTCACAGGAGGCCCCGCGTTCAACAATAGCAGGTCCCTTCAGAGCAAGAAACACAAAGGGAATTTGCTCTGGTTCAGTCCCCACAGTGAGGCCCTTCGGAAGCTGGAGAGAGTCACTTTTTTCCCCCCTCTGCTAAAAATGAGGAGGGGAAAAAAAGAATTCTCTTGTACACACTCCCTTATAGACACGCAGGCTACAATGAACTGGAGGAAAGGGCCCCTCTGACGGGACGCTTCAAATCACCGGCTCTTTCTCACATTTTCTTTCTTTCACGGGATTTATCTTTGGTTCTAGGTTTTGCTGTTAATTTTGGTTTGGTTTTGGAGGGAGGGGGTGGCAGGCTATATTATTTAACTTGACAAACAGCATTAGCACACCGCCTCCCTGCCTCCCTCCCTCGGCCTCTCTCTCCTATTTATTCATTTGTGTTTACATTTCGAAGACATCCCTTGAGCTGAAGGAGGACACTTCCCACATATTGCACTACTGGCCATTAATGCAAATGGATAATTTATTGGTTGCACAGCCTCTGAAGTTGAATTTTTTAAAAGAAAAACGGAGGCCCAGTTTTTTTTGGGTTTGCTGCATTCCTGTGTGTTTGGTTTTGTACCTTTCTCTCTTTTATCTTGGAAGCAGTTTGTAACATTCTATTTATCAATTTAATGCTATTTCATCATGGTTTTTATTTTATTTTAGCCAAAGAACAGGTTAGAAAACAGAGGCAGAAATTGCATGAAACACCTGCTGAAATAATAATAATTAAAAAAAAAAAGTTTTCCCCTAAAAGCGGCTAAACTGTAGCCCAGCAGATCCTATCTGCATTAATTTGGCTGAACAACAAGATATTGCAGGGGACAAACTCTGAATAAAGCAGTTCCGAGTTCCCAGAATTGGCACAGCTCAGCCTAAACAATGGCTGCTTCCTATTCACCTTAACCCAGCTTTTCAAAAGAACATCCCCAGAAACACAAAGCATCAGCGGGAAATGGCAATTTTATGAATCCTAATCAATCAAAGGGCTTATTAACTCAATGTGAAGCCAGATTAAAATCTTTAATTATAAATCGTGCTAAAAGGAAAAACAAAATGTACTTATGGTATATTGAAAATTCCGGATATTAACATAGTTGCTATTATCTCTTGCAATATTAAATCACCCCCCCTTTCTCTCCCCCCCAACAACCTCACCTTTTTCTATTACTAAAGAACGGGGCTGCAGGACCCAAATCATTTTTCCCCTCGATTTATTAAAATGTATTCTTTTTCTCCTCCTGTGCATTCAATAGGCTGCTGGGAAGCTGCGTTGGTGGTTGTAGGAAGGGGTATGAGAAATCCCATTACTGAGCCCCGGGCGCCTGGGGCTTCAGTGTGATGCTGGGGGTAGTCTGGGAAGCTGTTCATTAAGGGGGCAGAGTTGGTGTTACAGGGTTGGTAGTTTGGGTTTTGTTCCTCTCTTTTTTCGGGAGCTGGGGGAGGACAGCAATCAGATGCGGAGCCTTTCGCTGATGAAAGCGGCACGCGTGTCGGTGCTGGCAGGAGTGACTGGCAGCGGTGGAGACTGCCAGCACCAGGAAGGGCCCTCACTCTCAGTCACGGTGTGAGAAGAGGCTCTGGGTGCTGCTGCTACTGCTGCTGCTGCTGCTTCTTCTTCTTCTTCTTCTTTTTTTTTTTTTTATCAGGCAGACATTTGGGAAATGACCACAGCAAATTTAATCACAGTTGGGGGGTGAGGGGGAAGGGAGGTAGAGCAGAGACCGTGATTCACATGTTTTATTTATTTGTTCAGAGTCACGGCCATCCTATTGTGTGCCCCTCATTCTGTCATTTCAGGCCCCTCAGACCCACCCCCTACCCCTGCCCCCATTGTTAATGTAAGAGGCAGAGAATATAACCACATTTTATAATAATAACATACCCAACGCTGCAAGAGCAGGAACCTCATCTTGAGAGGGGTCCTTTTCTTATATTGAAATGATTTCCTTTAAAAGAAAGAAAGAAAAAAAAAATGTCTTTCTGTTCTAATGACAACGTAGGATGGAGAGATTTGTTCTTTGTGTAAAAAATTCAGTGATCTTCGTAGCCAGAGTGCATGCCCCCCCTCCCTCCCATTCTGCATGTGGGCTACTGTACTGTTCTATTTTTATATTTACCAAACAAGCCCTATGTTACCAAATTGGCTTTAAATTAAAAATATAAAGAATAGAGGAAAGGAAGAAGAAAACGGTGCAACGTTTTATGTACAATCGAAGCTAATAAAGGAATGTATCGCCCCGGTTTAAATTAAATCCTACTTCGTTCCTTTTGTTCAAAGTTCAGACTTCCCTCCTCTCAGCCCCTCTCCTGAAACAGTCCCTCTCGTTGGCTTTATTCCTTTCATTCCAAGGACAAGAAGCCCTCACTCCCAAATTAGGTCTTTTAAGATCCCTGTCACTTTCCTCCCTAACCCCAGAACTAGGTTTTATCCAGGGAGGGAGCAGGGGTAGTTTCAAAGGGGGAGAAATAGCTCTGACTGCTGATCCTGATAGTGAACAGGGCCTGATTTTCATAATACAAGGTGGATGTGGTGCTCTTTCCATCGAACACCAGGTCGAAACTCCCAAATGGAAGCCTGAACCAAGAAAGGGACTTGCCGTGGTTGGACACTAACTAAGGCAGCCCTGGGGCCACATCCTGGCTCCATGCTCCCCTCAGGCCCTTACATTCAGTCCACACCATATTCTTGCAGCTGCTACTCTTTCTAAAGTTCAATAAAAAGGCAGGGTTTGGTCGATTACTTTGGAACTTCTGAACGCAGGCAATGCCCAATGTTACTTTCAGACCTTTATTTGCATTGAGCAGATAAAGATGTACACACCCGCTGCCTTGGTATCTGAGAACCTGCGGGCTCCTAGGTCAGTGGCCAGCTCTGTAACCTGCATGCTCCTCGCCGTAAACAGAGCACTCGGGCTTTTCTTTTGCTAACGTGTATGATTTTTGTTTAGCCCTGCCCCTCCTTGGTTTTTCTGCCTTTGCCGACTGGTAATTTTGTAGTTATCTAACTGTACAAATACAGCCTGAGGATAACGTGAGTAGCAGGTCCTAAATCAGTGTTCATAGCTGAAGTGCACACAGAGTCCATTTTGGCAAAAAGCACCCGAATTGTCAGAATTCCTCTAAATCCTCAAATGCCACATGGCTGTGATATTCCTTTGAAGACGAGCATTGGACCTAATAAACCGAATACTGGAGGCACAGATCTCGCCTTCTTTAATTCTTGCAGCCGCTCTTCGCTAAATTCAAAAAGACCTTTTGTGCTTAACTGAGTTTTCATCTCATTGCTTTTAAATTTGCTAAGCTTGACTTTTGACACTTTGGGTGTTTAGCCTTTTTTTTTTAAGTGCAATTATATAGTAAATAGTTGTGTTCCAAAAAGGAAACATTAATCTGTTGTTAATGCTAGTGTACAAACAATAAAAAGTACTTCAATCTTTTGTTATAAATAACCCATATAAATATGTACATTTTCTAAACATCATCTTCAAGCAATAGCATAAACTATTTTTGAAATAACGCATTAAAATGTATATACACATTGTATATACTATATATTTATACTCTACTCCACTAGAAGGTGTAAATAAAATTGAAGGAAAAAAGAAAAGATTAACAAAACCAAAAAGGAACGATAGCTTATATAAATAATTTTGTAAATAAAAAGTGCTTTTGAATTGTTATTTTAGCAAATTAGATGCTAAATGACAAAAAGCACTTCAAAATTATAATTCTCTATCAAAAATAAAATTCTTCAATTCTGTTCCCTTTGATTTATATTCCCAGTTCACCTCAGCAAATGAAAAATATTAAAGGAGAAAGCTCTCATCAGCCAAAAACTAAAAATAGGTATTTGTTTTTTAAAATGCATATGAAATTTTAGTTACTTCTCAGAAATCAGAAAGGGGACATTTAGAAATTGTTTAAAAGGTAATGCTTAGAAATGAAATTTTCTTCTGATATACTTTTTTATTTGAAGTATTCAGAAGTAATCCTACTCTTAGATATGTCTGGTTCTAATAGAAATGTGTTTTCCTTTTCTGCCTAAAGGAAAATGATTTTAAAATTATTTCACACAGAAATATTATATTAAAATCAATATAAAATGGCATTATCATTAGTAAATGGAACATAATTCTTTAAACATTCTAATCCACTTATTTCAAGCATTCCAAATACATTTAAAATGTTTTTCATGTATATTTTTATACACATCACAATTCTTACTTGGGCATTATTATTTCACAGGTTTGTATTATTTTTATGTCATGAAGAAAATGACAGTGATTATAGCAAGAGAATATGTACATTTTTCCTATCTTCTTTAGTTTTGTTTCAAATCCAAATAAATAGAAATGTAAAAATGGTTTAAATGGTGATTTTAGAACTCTGCAGGGAATCCTGTGTTTTAAAAAGTATTTCAAGCCTTTCCTAAAGATTTCTCACATCAGTATTATGTTGTTGGTTTCCTTTTGAAAAATACTCTGCTTTTAAAAGAACCTTATAATTTAAATTTATTTCCTATGCATATGATTTTGTCAAAATCCCAATCCAAACACAGAAAATGCCCTGTGTCTCCTTAACACCTACAAAGCTAATGTTTATAGGCCAGCTTAAATCTGAGGAGAAAATATTCACCACAACTCCAGGCTTCCCCCGCCGCCCCCCCCCCCCCCATCAGTCAAGCTCTACATTTGATATACAGACTGAATTTTTATTTTCCATCAAAATTACATGAGAAGCAAAAGCCTGGAATCTAAGACTCCCGACAAACCGGGCGGTTCTCCTCACTCCTCCTGTCTTTTCTCAGTGTCAGACCCTATGTTTAGATAAAACAATTTATCTTTATCATTTTCCAGCTGGTCAGACGGGCTAGGGGATGGGAGGTGCAAAGAGGTGGAGGGGTGAGAGAAAAGGTGATTGTTTCACTTGTTGTCAGAGGGCATTGATCAGCCCCGCTGTCTGCTGGTCTCGGAGGTGAGGCCATGTCCCCCAGGAGCACTTCGGGGCTGGGCCGTGTCAGTGCAAAGCTGTATTGAGTCATGACCCAAATGACGGCTTATTGAGGGAAACGGGTATTGGCGTCCAAATCATTCTGAGACACCCTCAGTAACACTTAAACCAGTCCACTCCGTTAATGTCAGGTCCCAGGGGACACATTCAGCCCCCTCTGCTGACCATTAGGCCCTTTGATGGAGTGGACGATAAACTTGACGGGACAAGCTGGACCCCTGCTCTTGAGGCTGCCTCTGTTGACAGCAGGCCCAGGACAGCGCTGCCTTTTGGAGAACGCAAGGGGTTCCTGAGGTCAGGTCCTGTAGGGGTTCTGTCCCCTTACACCACACAGGAAAAAATACACCTCACCCTGGCTTTAACGTTACAGTGTCAAAGGGAGAAAAACTAGCCGCCATGATGCTTCGCAAAATTTTTCAACAATGAGGGCAGACACAAATTGTGGACAAAGTGGTCAGGCTCTACCATTTTGTAATTTTTATTTCTTGCTTTGATTTTTCTTTTTCTTCTAAGCACTGCCGATATAGTGCAGGTATTTTGAAATCCATTTGTTATACCTTGTGTGGCAAAGAACAAAAAGAATTCCTTATTGTTTCTCAAGGAAGTAGAAGAAAAATTGGACAAAAATTCACTCTGCGGTGATCACAGCGTTTGCAAGTCAGTGTTCTGGAAGGGAATTGTTTTATTTTGTATGACCAAACATCAAATATATTTGGGGAGGAGGGAGTGCGAAGCTGAAGTTAATTGCATTAGCCGTCTAGGGCAGCATTAGCCTAAAACAAACTTCAGCTTGAAAATGAATCAAAAGCACAAACTAACAAAAAGCAGGTCTTTGTTAACATTCAAAGGGTGAATTAATAATCATTATTGCTACTATTTAAACAAATTATACCTAAATCTTCTGTTACACACGAGATCGCTACTGTTTACTTTTTCCGCTTTCCCACCAGCAAAGCGGCCTCTGTCTTGATGGAGCAGGTTTCCTGGTATTACAATGCTTTTATCCTGGTTTTAACACCTTGTCTGGATTCCTCTCGAGCATTAACTGATATTGCATTAGAAGGGGGAAATGAGAGGGAATTTTTAAGTGGGTCCCCCAATTGAAAACCAAATTCAACAGAAAAAGCCTTTCTTTCTTTGAACATTAGTTGGTAATAAATAATTAGAAAAAAAAAAGTTGTACAAATGGTCTAATAATTTGACCAAATCATACATCTGTTTTGTCTTAAAAGCAGAAATCTAATTAAAGAGATAATCCATTTACTGAACTATTAACTACCCTTCTGATAAATAAGGAAGCAGCTGGGGGACATGTTTCACCAAGAGGGAGGGGGGTGGAGCCTGCGTCTGGCTCTCATTGTCTGCTTCCCATTTGCCAAACCTGAGAGACTTTCCCAGAGTTCATATGCTTTGTCTCCTACTGCAGTCTGGAATCCTCAGAGCTTGCTAAAATCCAGAATTACTTCTTCTCAAAGGAGTCAGTTTATCAGACCATGCAGGTTACATCTCATTTTCATATTGATTTCAGGGCTGTTTCATTCCAGAGAAACTGGATAAATTGAAACACACACCCACAGCCTGCATTATCATATCTTGTTCCTGAAGCTGGAAAGTCAGATTCTTGTGGATTCAGAGATTTCATATGGGTTAAGGGGGTTTATATTTTGGTTTGCTTTTTGGAAGACAAGTTCAGTAACTCATTTTCTTCCAATGTACATTTTACATTGTGTGTCTCTGTGCACCAACTATCCTCAACATTTGCTAACTCCCTCTTGATGTTTTATGTTGAGCGGATATAATCCCAGCACAGATATATCTGTAAACATGTCTATGACTGAATGTGTGTATGTGCATAGTCATGCTTCTCTTACTCACCTCATCCAAACAAGACTTCTAACAAGAGCCCGAACTCAAGAAATAAATTGCATTGATCTGGCATTTATAATGGGGCAATCTTGAGTTTTTAGTGGGACGAGATACCAAAGGGAAATTACATCATTGCCAGTAACCTTCTCTCTCCACCCTGCTTTCGGTAATTTTTCCCACCTCTTCCTTTCAATTTGCAAAGCCAAGAAAGTGCGCAATTAAGAGAAATATATGTCTATCATACCTTATACATCTTTTGAGCATCTAGTAAGTGTACTATTAGTAACTGAAAAATTAGTTATGAAATCCTTATTGACTAACATTCTGCCATTTCATTCAGAGACCATTCTGTCCTGATCCCAATGTAAATTTCTGAGGCAGAAGCTGACTGCCTAAGACATGGAATCCACTAAATTAACAAATGTAGTTTGACTTTTAATACAATTAGAAACCATAATTCCACATTTATATTTTCATTTTATTACTGCAGTTAGAATTCCAAATGAAAAATTGGTAGAAATGGGATGGGTTCTGCACGACCCAAAATCTTAGATATTTTTCTGAGAACTAGAAGACTAAATTTCTTTGAACTCTGTTCTCTGGGACCTGAGTGTAAGTGGACGAAGAAAAGCATTTTGTCCAACAGCAAAAGAACATTAGATACCTATTTGTCATGCTGCGTTTATATCCCCTTTTATGCATTAAAAAAACACCCCTTACATTTTCCTTCCCTAGAATGAACTTTCTACCTATGAGATTCTTGGAAAATAACACACTAGTCAACATGCATTATGGGAAGGCAGCTAATTTCTGAATTTCACTCTCTGTTCTTATGATCTTAATCTCCTCGTGATCCCCTTGTGTCCTCAAGCCTGAGTATTCCTGGAAAACTGTCTTCAAGCATCCTTTGTCACATGCCATTGTACCCTGCTCACTGCCCTCATCACATCACCTGTGAATCGGGCCCAAGGGGTGACCAGTGGAGGGTAACCCACCCACTCATTGGCCCTAGAAGGAATCTAACATGGAAGTTTTACCCCAATAAAAGAATGTTTCCAAATGATTTAAATTGATACCTGGAAAAGAAATCTCATAGCTTCATTTTTTCCCCCTCAAAGATGGGAAAAAGTGTTCCTTATTTTTAATTTAAGTTTTGGAATTCGCTTAAATCTCAACACATTTTGAAATATCTCACTGAGCCTCGTTCTCTGTGCTGTGTCACTAGAGGTCACAATGCAGTAGGCTATTATCTGAAAACATCACACAATACAAAAATATACCTGTTCCATGGTCTCACCATTGTTATCAGGGACTCTAACCCCATGACCTGAACGCACGACAGCAAACGTGGCCCCTTCCCCATCTAAAGGCGCCCAAAGAGTCCAGCCTGAAGCTCTGGCCCGCCCTTTGAAACAGCCCTTGGTCCCTGTGATGCAAGTGATGGACTCTGGTATAGTAGAGCCATTTCCCACATAGCCCAACCCAAGAGACCACCTCCAGTGTCACTGCAATGACTTCTTCCGATTTATACAGCAGTCATTGGACTATAGTCTATCCTGCACAGATGGGTCATGTGCATCAGTTTATGGTGACCTGATGGCAAGCCAGCGTGCAAAGCAATCTTGAGGGCAACAGAGTGACAGGGTGTCCAGCGGAACTGAAGATCCCACTGGCAAATGGCAGAGCGGACCCCAGGTTCCTCACTACATCCGGGTGGGGGAGGGGGAGAGGCAGAGACTTTGCTGCTTCCAGGGGTTGGCCTGGGGCTTCTTGCACATACAAGGTCGGGGGTGGAGGGAGAGGCTAGATTTTCTCTTTCCATACACTGTGCTTCCTCATCTGGTCACTGAAATGCTTAATGTGGGTTTTCAGAAAAACTAGGGCAGGTGATCCGAAAAAGTGATAAATGGGGGCCTGCATTTCACACAGTTGTTTATAACAAACTAAGTCTGAACTACTGCACTGGGAGTCAGAGTACAGCGGGGAAATGTATGCAGGCAACAGGGAGTTAAGTAAATAAATTTTTTCTCTTCTTTGTCGATGTGTTTAGTTCTCTTCCTGCCAAGATTCATCTCCCTCTGCTATCTTGTGAGAGACACATATGGTGCAGTGAAATTGCCATCCAAGAAAGCATGTCCTGGCCTGTTGAGACAGCATCAAATAAGATTAAAGCAAAGTAAAAATAAAAAGATAGAATGATTTTTTTTTTCTTTTCCTTGTACAGAGAATGTCTGATGAAAGCCATCGAGGTACTTGAATTGCTTCTAAAGCTTTTGCAGCGATTTCTTTACTTTGGGTGGTTAAGAAAAAGCCAGGAATAACACGACAATATCTTCTTTTCTTTTTCCAAGTTGGTGAAAAAAAATGTGCTTTATAATAAACCAGATGTATATGAATAACATACAATATTGCCCTCGGCGCTGCTGTTGCAAACAGCACTTACACATGTTGCAGACAGCCTTCAGTCTTCACTTTCACTCCTTCTCTTGGGATTCCATGGACTAAAACTTTTCATCACGGCTTTGACTAAAACCTCTTGTTAATGTTAGTTAGTATATTCAGCTTTTCTATTTATGGCAAACGATTGCTAATTTCTTGACTTTCAGACCTCAATATAGGAAGAATTGAGTTTCATCTTCAGCCAACTGGTGGTCAGATTTCCCTCCTGTTGTTGACACTCAGGAGACCTACAATGTACAGGTAACTCCTCCTCCTTCCCAGCACCCCCCGGGGCAAGCCTAAGAGGGCCAGTGCTTGCCTGTGAAAGCATGGCCGCTCCTATTCTCATCAGCTATGCACATGACACTTCATGTCCGATATGCCAGGGAATTATAAACCTTTCCACCCTCCGCCAGTGTCCCTGGTACCTGGCGATGTCCAGATGGGGAAGTTCTGAGTTGGCTAGATTAATATCATCACCACCTCCAGAAGGCGACGCCCAGATTCCCCCCACGTGGAGACCGAAATAATAGCAAACTTCTTGCCCTGCTCACGTTGACTTTAAGAGCCTGCTGGCTTTGGGTAAATGTATGATGGGGGTAGGAAGAGGGAAAATCCACATGCCACTCTTTTAAGTCTCTTTTCTTAAACATGCAAAGCATTTCTCCTTTTTCAGGGGCTTTCTTCCCCTACCCTCCCCGAGTGGGGTTTTAGGAAGTACTGTCAATTCTTTGAAAGGATGCAGTTAGGAGGTAAACAATACCACGCTCCACATCAGAGCTGGGGCCCAAAGCCAGGCTTTGAAATTAAAATAAAATTTTTAAGTGACTGGAGAGGAAGAGTGGCAGGCTGTGAAAGACAGGCACGTCCCCTTCTTCAATTCAGACACACTGTTCTCTGTGGTAGGATGTCGGTTTGCGTTCAGAAGCAAGAAATGAGGAAGCAATCTGTGCATCTGTTTGCAAACTGTCCTAGGTAAGGAGCCTTAGGTTTACAAGATCTTGTTTCCGATTCTCGGCCTTAATTGGACCTCTGGAAAGCGACAATGCACCGGTAGAAGAGATTATCGCTGGCCTGAATAAGCTGTTGTTGGCTTTCATAACAGCCACAGCCTAAAATGAGGCACATCTAGCCCAGAAACGATCTCACCAATTGCCTGGAGCAAGGATTAAAAAAACAAGGATCCGAAGGACAGAAAGAAAGCGGTGGGGAGGGGGGGCAGCACAAGAAACAGGGGCTAATGTAAAATCGTTTCCATATTAACCTTCTTCCCTTCTGACAATGGTCAAGTTCGGATTCAAAATACAAATTATCTCCAATTACTTCAAAAGAGGCAGTCAGAGAGCTGTCATTTAACCTTCACCATCTGTTTGCCTCAAAAGAAAGCTGCCACGCTGACCTCAACTTTCCCTCTGAGCCCTGGACCTGCACTGAAGACCGAGGCGCATTGTTCTCTGGAGGGAAACCTACTGGGGTTTTATTGGGGAGGAAGAAGGAGATGGGTAGGAGAGCGGATAGAAAGGAAGGAAAGGTGATACCTAGGGACCAGAGAGCTGACTTAATTCACACTGGGTTGATGTCTCATGTTGAGCGAATGCTTGCTGAACACCCCGCACTGGAGAGTTTGCTTTCGAAAGAGACTGGCTCTAAGAAGGTCTGGCAGAACTGAGACATCTGATGGCTCAAGGATGGGCAGGACGAATCAGGGTCCATGGCATGGCCGGCCCTCTTGCTGGGCAGCTGCAGTGGGAGGCCACGCATTAGGAACACAAAGGCGGTGCTGCTGCCCAGAAGGTAGAGAATCCCTAGTGAACAGGGGTCTTCTGACACAATCAAAGAAGCAAGACGGTAAGGCAGAGAGAAATGGGGCTTTGGGAAAATGAACAATCTGTTAGTACTGGACTATTGGATCCACAATTTGTGGGCTGGGGGAAAAAAACTTACCCACTGTATGAAAAGCCCAAAATCATACCATTCAGGATGGCCAGGTGAAGACCAAAGCCATTCTGCAGTCTGTCAGTGGAGACATGTCAGTCCGTAGCCAAGCAAGTATCATCAGCAATCCCAGATCTCATCATCCCCTCCTTCGGGAAGCTGAGAGTTAAAGGAATGGGGAACATCAGCTTATGGAGATGTCCCAGAATAAGGCCAAGAGGACCAGTAGGGCGAACAGCTTCCCAACAGACCCCGGTGAAGTAACAGGGTGAAAATTTCTAAAGGCCTTACATTTTATGGGAGAGTTCTAATGTTTCTACCCAGATACATTATATTATTTCCACTACCTCTGATCTTTATTTTCCATTTTACAGCCCAGTGAATAACAGGTTTCTTCAAGAGGGAAAGAAAGAAAGCAGACCCCCTATAAACGAGGACAACTTTGCCTCGTAAACAGTTTGCATGTTCAGAGAGCAGAGGCACCTGGAACTTTCTCAAGGAAAGCACCACCAAGTGCCAGTGCCATGTGGCGACAGGGCAGCTCTTTCCCTTGTCAAATAATATCGAAGCTCGAGACCTTTTACCGCGCCTGGAGTGACTGCCAGGGCCTTTTATTTCTCGTTGGAAAAGCAGATGGGGACCCACCCATTAGACACAGAAAGCTCTGCCCACTAATGTCAGGGTGGCGGTGGTGGTCATGAGGTTGGGCTGGTGGCTGGAGAGACCACTGTGAGGGGAGAAACATACCCTCTGAGAATGAGCTCTCCATTCACCACCACTGCCCCCACCCTCCTTGCCTCTGTTTCTATTACCCTCTTCTACCTTCTCTGCCCTTGCCCTCCCCCAAACCCATTTCCAAGAATAAGCCAAAGACTTCATTGGCTGATCACTGATGGAAATAGCTGTGTGACACTGGGCTTTACTAAAAGTATCCTCTTTCAGATCTTCTCTCATGTCTGTGTGTCCTCCCCAGTTCAATGTAGGAGATGATGGGCCACCTAATGAGTTGTCAAAAGAGTGAAATACGGAAATGAAGACATGTGTGCTTCTCTTGGGTCTGGATGCTGCATCTGACTTAAGCAACTGTGTCTGATGGACATCTTCCCTCCTCCCGTCCATGCTTCCTTGCTGGATGGGCCATGTGCTCCGTGTTTGAAACAAACAAAATTATAAAGAAGACATGGCAGAACTGCTGGGAATAAGAGGGCCTTTGGTGGACTCTGGCTCGGCCACCATCCCCTCCACGCTCAGGGAGGCAGCGACAGTGAGAAAACTGTTCCTAAGAAGCATCTGGATCTGGTTAATTGACAAGCTGGGGCATCTCAAACTTGAGCCTGGGACCAAGTCCTGTGAGCAGGTTTGTGTTCACGAAGGGAACCGGCTGTTACACTTCATAAGACAAATATCTGTTCCTCCTCCAGGATGCTCGTTATGAAAAGCTGGATGTAATAGAAGCATTAAAGGGGCTGGTTTCATTTGGCATTTCATCCACTGAGGACCTGGAGGGAGGTGAGGGAGTGAAAAGCCCAGTGCCATGAGGACTGGAGCTTGTCTACCAAGTTTTCCCCTTTTGCTTTCACTTGTTTTCTATTGGCTGATTTTTGCATCAAATGTTAAATAAGCCACCATTTCTGACCATTTCTCAATTTTGAAAATCTTTTTGTAGCCCATTTCGTGGGCCACAGATATGCCAACGATTTTCAGTTTATTCTCCAGATAAATATCACATGAAGAATGAGGTCCCTTTGCTTCCCCTCCTCTGCAGGTAGCAGAGGAAACAAAAGCAGAACCCGTTATTAGACCTGTCCCTGCTTCAACCAGCTGCAAAGTCCTTTCAAAAGCCAATGCTATTTTATCATAAGGATACTGACCAGGCTGATTTCTTAAACGCTTTTTTGGATGCCAAGATTCCCACTGATTTCACGCTTGCTCTTTACATTTACAGCTATGTAGTTCTCTTCTTATGTTACCCCATCAAGTCAGGACTTCATAAAGCCTGAATTATCATCGCTATCATCTTAATTGGGAGGCACGGGTTTGGAGGAGGTCCAGGTCGGAATGATAAACTCCCTGCAGAATTCCAAGGTGCTAAGGAGTGGTTCTGGGTGGGGATTCAGGAGCAGTCTCTGAGCTCTACGTGGACCTACAGCATGTTGTATGTACGGATACTCGCTGTAATTTTAAAATAAGGTCCCACAAGGAGGAGATGGAAAGGCGATATGTCTGTGATCTGTGATATGCCTCCTGAAATTTTACTTAGCTGAGCTGTTTCTACCTCATGGTTCCTCAGGTCAGAGACAGGTCGAGTTAAAATGCTACATGAGACTGTTCCTCGTTTAAAATACAGACACCTTGGGAGGTTTGATCAGATAGGTGAGACAGTATGAAATCATTAGGAGAAAGTAATAAATACAACCTAAATCTCTCCCTAACTAGAGTCACCAGATAAACTACAGATGTACTATATAAACAGAGAATATGCTAAAATATTTAATTATATTTAGTATAAAATATCTACTGTGATATATCCAAACATGGAACACACACTAAAATAAAACATGGTTGTTGTTTACCCAAAGTTCAAATTTATCTGGGTGTTCTGTGTTTTATTTGCTAAATCTGGCAACTCAATACAGAATTGGAACCAATTTGACTTTCAGAGACAGAGACTGGAATTCTAGAATTTTCTACTGACAATAGACCAAGACAGGTGACATGCTTGAGTTTCCATACCTGTGCATATGGCAACTATGTGATAAGCTCATTCTTCATGAAACATCTGCATTTTATAATTTTTTTGCATTTAAACAATCAGTTTTACCACTTTTACTATATATACAATAACCTAAATCGCCAAATATAATAAAACTCTAAGTGAAAGGCCTTTGCAAAGATATACAGATATTAAGTGTTAAGTACTTGCATATCACAATTAATTAGATAAACCCTTAAAAACAGAACAATTACTTTAGTTTACAAATGCTCCATCATTTTTTGGTCATAGCCTGTATTTACAAACTTAGTGCAAAGGTAGCAAAAACTTGAATTTTCTTTTAACCAGGTCAAATTATTTTGGGTTTTATTATTCTCATATTTTACTCAAGACAATTTTCCACCAGTGATCACTTTTCCCTTCAGATTACGGCAAAATCTCATGACCTACAATAGGCTTATTTCTGAAAAGGAGACAAAAATACCAAATTCTAAGACATGAGTTCTGATCAAAAGTCCAATTTAACTGTCCCAGGCCCTCCCAGTGTATCTGAGACATCTCTGTGGGCTCCGGGGTGACTGAGCTGGGCTGTTGGGGCCTCCTCTGTACCATGAGGCAGGCTTGCACTTCAATTTTGAGAAATGAAAAACAAGGCTCCTAATGTACCTGAGTACCCCACCCCCATCTATTTCCTTGGGTTTGGAGTGAGTGGGTTCAGGTCACTTGGAAGGTAGGAGAAAAGTGCCAATATGAGTGAATGAATGAATATATATATATTAAAAGAAGAATAAATATATAGATATAGTAAAAGAAGAAATATATATATATATATCTTTTGATAAGAGTGGACATATTTGTAAACATCCAAATGAGATATGTCCTTAATGTCCTCTTTCAAAGATAGTTCTGCAAATGTCTCTACTGAAGCAAAATATTCCAGAACTGGAGAATCGGTTTTGAATCTAAATATTTCCTAGGATTTGCCAGGTTAGCGCACCTGTTTTAGGAATTTCTCAAAGTCGTCGCTAAAATACTAGTACTCTCGGGTGAAGGCGAGCAGTTCTGAATTGCAAGGTGCCAGGATGGGAGGCGCTACAGAAGAGGCCACAAGAAGCATGTCTGTCCACTTGTCTCTCTGGAGAAGACAGAGATGGCATCTCCCTTTTCAAGGGTGGGTTTCAAATGACAATGAGAGGGTCAAAACACAACAGACAAAATGATATATACTTTTTGCAAAGTATAGGCAAATCCAGTGCTTGTGTTTGTAAAAGCTTTTCCGTGAAACAGGTCCTATTTATTAGCGGTGAAATACAAACCATGTTATCAAGAATCTTAAGGAAATAGATTGCTGTTAAGTGATACTTGAGAATGTACCCCCTAGCAATGCTACTGTACCATTACAGGGAAATAAGCAGAAAATCCTTGCCTCCCTTCAAGAAGACCTCTGCCTGAAATACTTTCAACCAGCGATTTTCGACCTTTTGCATCTTCTGGCACACATAGACTAATGATTAAAATTCTGCAGCACACCAACCAATGTATTATATTTTTAGCTGATCTGACCAAAAAAATAGGTATGGTTTTGATTCACTTACACTAGACGGCTATTGTTGTGTTGGCTGGTCTCATTATTTCATTTGATAATCTAAGGGAAAAGAGGTCAGTGCCCCTGACTAAATAGTTAGGTATTCCATATTTCAAAAATTCTTACGGCACATGGGTTGAAAATCGCTGCTCTAAACCATTCAATTGCAGTTCTAATGCCAGCGATTAAAAATATTGCTCTGGAAGTTTCCAGTTAAGCAGTGGTATCCAGAAGGCTTTATAAATGAAGGCGAAGACCAAGACTTGGTTGACAGTGGGAATGCTAAAGAGGGTGATTAGCCTCTGAATGTGGAGTCTTAAAGGTCCAATTTCCACGTGCATTAACGTCACACGTGATAATCTACAGTATTCGGCGCTGTGACTAGTTGCTGCCTGGCTCCATGTCGAGTGAAATAGCTATAATCTAAGTGTAAAATCACGCCTACCTTCCTCCCACCACCCTCCATCCCGCTCTCTCTGATACTTGGCTGCAGAAAGCAATTAATTGCCCCTTGGAAGAAGTCATGTATCCAGTCTTCAATTCTTAGTCTGTTTCATTTTTGAGTCCTAGGATTGCTTTTTTACAGTAAAAAAAAAAAAATTTCAAAGGTATACATACTATCCTCAAAGAGCTTCTGGTCTAGGTGGAAAGATGAGACATATGGCATAACATGGCATCAGACAAAAACCCCTAAATAAATCCTCAAGTGACTCAAAACAGTTCTCTTTACAATAAAAGAAGCTAGTGGATGAGGTTTTTCAAATATGGCTTCAATTATAATCCAAAACAGGACACACACTAGGAACAGGTCAAGGGCAAAACTAACAGATCATGTTCATAAGTCAGAGCATGGTTTTGTCACTTGGTCATGGCCAAGGTCAGGGTGAGTCAAACATGCATTTCCTACCTGGTCACAAGTCTATAAATTTAGGAGACTTGATCTCCAGGTTCAAACTTCCCCCATCCTAAGTCCATGGGATATAAACCTGACAATGTGTCATCGTCTCTGTCCTTACTCTCTATAGCAACCCAGCTTTCCTGGACCAAGGACTTGGGGCCTGCAGACCTACTAAGCCCACCCTCCTCCCACTAAATAGAAATAGTAGACTTCACCATGCACCGTGGTTTACATCCAAGTTCGCTTCCAAGATGATAGCCCTCTATCATCTCCATTATCACCAACCCTTAGTTCTATGCCGTAAAGATGGGGCTCAGTTCCTCTACTCTCAAATTATATTGAGTATCCCACCACGTGAAAATGTGAGTTCCCACATCATTACATTAAATTACAGTTATTGCCACTCTCCTAAGACTGTGGTTCCTATACTCCCTCCTCCGTACCCATCGCCCTCCATCATCACCCCAGCTATTTCAAACTCAATACAAATAAGGGCACTGATCAGACCCAACACCCCATTGTACTCTACAATCAGGCCCTCTGGCCAGTGCCTGGCATTAGACCTTCCACTGGGTCTTTTTTCCTAGCCTAGCTCTGTCTTCATTCCCATTCTTCAGAAGTATGCTGCTGAGATCTCTCTACGCCTGGTGGTTGGCCTGCTCAGGTTATAAGAATTAGGTAGTAATTTCTACAGAATTCTGTCATCTCCACATTGTAGTATTCAATGTTAGTAGCTAAGCAATGTATTTAACTTTGCAGTTCCTTTTTGTTCTCAAAAAAAAAAAATACTGGAATTGATAGATTTGGGGATATCTCTTAGTTCCCATGCCTTCTGAGTAGTAGGAAAACATCTACTGTCAAACATTTGGATCTTTTGCTAATTCAAAGAAGTAGTGAAGGTCATGGATAACTTATTCAATTTTGTTTTTGTTTTCACATGATGGCATTAGGAAAAAACACTCCAATGAATTCTTCAGTGACCCCAGTCCGTTTTGTAACATAGAACACTAAAACACAAGAGCAGTAGCTTGAACACAAGGTGGTGCTAAGGGGTAAAAAATTAACCATGGGTCTGTTTCCCCAAAGGTTACTTCAAATACTTAAGGTTTGCAGGACACCTAATAGTTTCCATATTATTTTCATACCCATTATCTTGTTTATTACCCAGACTTCAGGGAAGAATAAGCTAGCCTCTCGTTTTACAGATGACAAAAGTAAGGTGTCTGTGGGTTAATTGACTTGTCCAAGATCATCCATACCAGTCTAGGTCTTCCTTTCATGTCTAGGTTTAGTCATCTTCTTTACTACAAGGTTAGTTACTTTTTCATATAAACAGTCTCCAAGTTTGCTGTCATCAAAATCTGCCCAAATCTGGGGAGTTCTGTGTGCCTAACTTGCATTATTGATTAGGAAAAGATGGATACGTGGTGAACCTCTCTGTGTGCTCAGGATTCCTTGGCCAAATTCTATGGCATAGAGTAACAACAACAAAAGAATGAGTTCTTGGATACCTGGATTTGTGTCCACTTGGGTAGAAGACCCTTTGTGGGACTATCCTGTTCAATCCAGAGCCCTGGTCATTCTGGACACTGCCAGAGCACCCTCTCCGAGCTATAGATCTTTTGGGGCATGCCAGAGGGCCCTGAGTACTATTAATGCCCTAACAGCAGTGTGCCATAGAAGCCAGACCAAAAGACCTCTGCAAAGGGCAGATGAAAATCAGATTTATCTCCTGTTAGTTTACCTACTTTTAGGCTTAAAATACCCAAAAAGGGTGCTGTCTTTCTGGGTGGGTGTATTGGTGTCTGAGGGCTGCCATAACAAATTGTCATCAGTTTGGCAGCTTAATTCAACAGCAATTCATTATCTCAGAGTTTTGGAAGCCAGAGGGGTCAAGGTGTCTGTAGGGCTGGCTCCCCCTGGAGGCTCTGAAGGAGAATGCGTGCCGTGCCTCTCTCCCAGCTTCCAGTGGCTCCATCAAGCCTTGGCATTTCTTGGCTTACAGACTCATCACTCCTCTACTACCACTGTCTTCACATGGCTTTCCCCTTGTGTCTCTTTGTGTCATATCTCCCTCTCACTGTTTATTATAAGAACATTAATCATCGCATTTAGAACCCATCCTAAACTTAGAATAATTTTGCCTCGAGATTCTTACCTGATTACCTCTGCAAAGGCCTTATTTCCAAATGAGTTCACATTCTGAGGTTCTAAGTGGACTTGAATTGGGGGGAGGGGGAGGTGACAGTATTCAACCCACTATATTGTGAGTGCGGCACTCACAATTGTTCTTCCTCTGAAATGATACCATTGTGATTGACCTAGTTATCAATCACAGGAAAGGAACAAAGGGAAGGCCACATATTATAGGCATGTCACAACGGTATCAGAACTAATTCTCCATGTTAAGCTGAAGCCTAATTTCTCTTGCCCTGCACTTAAAGAAGGTAGAGAGCAGTGGGCCACAGTCATCCCCAGAGGAGTCCCACATTTACCTCCCTTGGAGCCCTCTGCAGGTGCCTCCCCTGCCAGGATAACACCAGAGATCTTCATCTGCATTTTCTCTAAACAGAACATTCCCATCAACCAAGCTCATTCCATCAAATCAAGGTCCAGTGTCTTCTCTTTCCTCAGATTCCACAGCACAATTCAACCAGCAAGGGAAGATGGAAAATACCTTTTAAAGTTGGAGAGGACATTTATAGTCCTTGTCCATTTGTTCCGTTTCCATTCCAAGTCAGGATTCACTCCCATATCTTCTGGCCTAAGCATCCCTTTAACTAAGACCTGGCTCACACATCATTTTCATGGCAACAGGCCTCAAAGTTACATGCCTCAGAATATTTCAGTAACGAGGCTTAAACAGAATAAAACTCTTTGTTTCCATGAAAAATGCTAATTGAAGGAATTTTTCCCCCAAAGGACATTGAATAGAAACCAATGTATTAAGCAAAATGTAGATGATGCCTCCCCTTTTATCTGCCATTCCTTCAAACAGAAAACAAAACACAACCCCAAACAAACCAACTGTTCTGGCAGGGAAAAGAAATAGCCTTGATATTTATATTCTCCAACAAAGCCAGTGAGGAAGGAAGAAAGGTGAATTCTGCAAATACCATTCAAAGCCCCACAGAAAACAGCAGCTCAGTTTCTCTCAGCAGCTGGAAGGAAATGTCTCAGCAGCCCCCTCCTTTTTTTTTTTTTAGTTACCAAATTCCTTTATGTTTCTTTTCTTAGAAAAGTAACTTTATAGGTCATTAAACAACTATTAAAAACACAAGTGAGCAAAACCCAACGCTGGGCCTTTTCCCTTCGATTTTTTTTCTAGTTTTCAGAAAAGGGTTTTGAGAGTTGGAGTGTTTTTGTTAATGTCTTTGTGGGCACGTAAATAGTCTTTCTATTTGTAACATCCCCTAATAAGGCAGCTAGAGGAAACCTGCCTCGAATTAGCACACCTGCTGGGCCAAGCCATGAACGTGTATTACCCCAAATGGGACACCTCGTTTGCCAAACAGACCTGAGCTTAAAATTACCTGCTTCTCTGGATTGCTACACCCGGTTTTCATCAACCTGCATAGAACTTGACTTTCTGCATTCTCTCTTCCTCCCCAAGTTGGACAGGAAAGGCAAAAGCAAAGAAAGAGGGAATGAGAGGAATTTATCTTTAAGCCCATTTAACAATGTCATCACAGGGCTCAGGCATGGTGCTGCCTTTACACATGATGAGATTGAGCTGACTTCAGAGAGTAAGGGTCCCCTTCTCTTGCAAATTTCTTGGGTTGTGAAATCTATCAAAGGAATCTCAAAACAAATTACATGGTGCATTATTGTCTCGGTTCTGGCCTACTCTCTCTGCCCCACTGTTCAGCTCCAACAGCAATGGGTGAGCTGCTGGTGAAAGCTTGCAAAATAAGCAGATTACAGAATGTCATGGGCCTCGGGCAACTCAACTTCACAGCCAAACTTCTCCAACCCAGGCAGCTCATCTGACTCATGTGGGTCACAGGCTGTTTCAATGAATGTCCCTCAAATGACTAAAGTTTGTTCCCTAAGGTGAAAGGGGCAGTAGGCAGGAGTCAGGCCTGGGACCTAAAGCATTCTTGTCCTCTCTCACCCTTTATCTGGGAATGCTGGGTCCCAAGTTGACAAGAAAAGAAGTTGGTTTGGAAAGACGATAGAATTCTTTATGACAGAAACCTTTTATGTCACTTTCCTATCATTACCAGTGCAATTCTGTGAGTCTTCAGTGGCCTATGGGTCCTCGGGTAGTGAATAACAAGCCCAGATATGAAAACAGAATGCAGAAAACAAATTAGCATTTTAAAAATAAAAGCCTGGCTTTTAATCCTATTAAGATCATGGATGTTTTTTTTTCTTCCTCCCCCTGCCCTAAAAACTCTGAGTGAGACACTGATGTTCCCATTAACATAAATGCTGAAATCAGCATTTCCTTTGAAAGAAGTTGTTAATATTTGGAAATGGTCGGGTTTCCAATCCAAGCTTTGATTGTTATTCTATACTAGCCAGCAAGTGCCAAGGTCACCGGAGATTCACCTGCAGACTGAGCTAAATGAATCCACGCGGCCACAGTGCATGTATAATTTAACATTCTCTTCTCGAGGAGTCCCATGCATTCCTAAAAAATATTTTATTACAATAACAAATTGGTCTCAAAATCATGCATTATGTATTCTGAAATTAGGTCTGCCAGTGAAACCTGGACGTACACTCGCAGGCAGGGCCGGAAGAGCACACAGATGCTGCGACTGATGCCTGGATGAAGCTTGAGAGGAACAGTTAATTCCACAAGGAATCTACTGTCACTTCTTTTATTATCTTAATCTGCGTATTTGGAAAGAAAAATAACAAGTGGATGATATGCTGTAAATAGCAGTTAGGGTCCTAGTCACCCATCTTCCTTACATTGTCTCCTCTCTGGAAAGGTAGAGTGTGCTATTGGGCAGAGGTACCTGGTATCCCAAACGTAGGTTTGCCAGGCAGCTTTTATGAGCTTCACTTAAAAAACAAACATGCCTTGAATATTTAAAAGTCTCTTTTCCTGTGTACTGACACTTTCCAAGTACACATGTTACACAAACTGGACTTTAATAAAGCTTCTTTGAAACATTAAAGATGAAAATATCAAAAACATCCTTACAAATTTGTGTTAAAAATACACTTGCTCTGCTGTAAGCTTTCATTACTGAGTTATCCGAAAAAGTTTACATATTCAGAAACATCCTTAGGATTCCCATCACAAATGCAACCCCCTATAATGTTTCCCTGATAGATGCTTGATTCTGCTCTGCAACTTTCTTCAGAAGTTAAATACACATTGATTTAGCATCTTTTACAACATAGGTATGGTTTTCTCGTGCACAGAACGTGTGTTTCCTAAGATGCCTATATATAAACCATCTAGATTAAAGTACTCTTCTGGTTCCTTTGATTTTTTTCTTAGACATTTATATCACCCTGAAAAAAGTTCAGTCTCAACAAATGGCATTAGTGAATTCTAAGAAGGCAAGATTTCCCGCCAAAATGGTGAGTACCATGATTGCAGAAGGCATTTTATCTTAAAAACATAAGAAAAAAATTTGGTAGAGTTTTCTCTTTGAAAGTTTCTTAGGCGTGAACTTGATCTTTCTATATTAAAAGAAAAAAAATACCTAGTTTATTTCAATAGGGGATTTGTTTTTCATTAACTTGCAAGCTAAACGTCATTGGTATGTTTCTATTGGTCTACTAGCTTGGTGAATAAAACAATAAAATTCCTCAGAGAACTACTTATAAGTCTCTTTAAATTAAAATCAGACTAATTTTTATTATAAGACCAACATCATGATAGGCTTTGTGTTTTTAAGGCAATGCCCAGACCTAAAAAGTCTAATTCCCTGACAAGAGCTTTTAATAAAGACAAATCATGAGTAAAATTAGATGCTGCAACCTTTCCTTCTAAAAAAAAAAAAAGAAGAAAAATATCTGAAGACAGTGTTAAGAAACTGTCCTTAATTTTATTTTAATGTAGTGATATGACTAGACATATAGCTTTTCTATAGTGAAATTATAAGAAATAATTTTCTCTAATCTAATTAGTAATATCTGAAAAAGAGAAATGTTAACAGCATAATTTCTGATTTATTTTGTATTATAACTTAGACTGACACATTAAAGCTCCGCTTTACAGAAGAACAATTAAGAAATTGTTGATAGAAATTAAGTATTACTGACAATTGAAAACACACTCTTTTCTCATTTGCTGCATACCACTCCTACCTCCCTTCAAAGATAATCTAAGACGAGACAGTATAAAAGTAACAATGAATTGAAAACCTTGGTTCTTTTATACTAAACAAAAAGGTGGTTTATATAGTAAGAAAATTCCATGTATGTGTATTATACATTTGTATAAGTAGATATATATATGTATTGATTTATATGTACTTGAAAATCCTCTGAAAATGTCTCAAGTTGTCATCTGCAGGCTGAATGACTAACCTCTCTGGGTTCAGTGGCTGCAGAGCTCTGTCCTTCATCTAAGCTGTGGACTATTTTGAGCTGAATACAAACTGCTTTTTTATTTGTTACTCAAGACAGTTCACATCTTATCCCACCTTGTGTGTCTAGTATATAGGCCAACACATACAATTTAGGAAAAGTATTAAAATAAAATAAAAAATGGAAAAAATAAAAAGCCTTTAGTAATAATTAAATTTCATTCCCATAACATTACAACAAACAGTTACACAGCCAGCTTTTCTAACACTGATATGAAAATCCTAAGTGATAATTCATGGCACAAATAAAAATGTGTTACAAACCTCTTTTTTCAAATTGGGTGTTCCCATCACCATGATGTGTTTTTATGTGAGTTGTAAATACATGAGCTCATATATGATAAACTATATGAGCTCATATATGTTCAAAATTAAATCAGTGGAAGGACTAAATAAAATTACAAATAAGAGGCCCTAAAGTTCCTAGGGAGAGGGCCAGAAGTCAATGCTTTCTGATTCATCTTAAGCAGAACACAAGCCTCTCTTAACAGCTACCAAGGCAGGATTTGAAGAGAATAATTCCCTAATGCCACTTAAAAAAAAAAAAAAAGGTGATGGAAAGCATCAAATGGGTTTTGAATCTCAATATTCATAAAGAAACTTTTTCCTGCATTGGCAGCTCAGAGAATCAAACAGATAGAATGACAATAAGGTGGCATAGCCAACATTCTTGGGTTGGTTTGGGGCTGTTTTGTTCAAAGTGTGCCAGGAATTTCAGTTCTTCAAGAGTCACGGCCTGAGTTCAGCTGTCTCCAGTCCTGCCCCCGACCTGGCCATCTGCCAGAGAATGACACACATTCAGGGCCAAAGTAAGAACAGTTCCTCCCGGCTCCTCAGGCCCAGGCTCCTGGCCTCAGAGGGCAAGCTCGTAAGAGTTCTAAACTTGGCTGTGCTCAGTGGGGCAGAATCAGAAAGAGGGAAGGAGAAGGCGACGTGAGGCTGTCTTGAGCCCCCCTCTCCGTGGGCCTGATGTTGCTTGGTCCACAGAACAATCGCAACAATAAAATGCAGTGCGGCCCAGGGTACGCTCGGAAAGAATGAAACTGGAAGCCTGTCTGTCTGACTGAGTACTGAACCAGAAGCTTTTACCGCGGGGTTCGGGGCTTGAGCCTGGCTGCATCCACAGACAAGGCAGACAGATGCACGGCCTTCGACAAAGCTAAGAGATGGGCATTTCAAAAATAAAATCATCTCCCAATTACAGGGAACCCTTCCTCCCTGGGACCCCACGGCACTCTATCAACCTAAATTGGAATCCTGTCTACCGAGCTGCCTTCAATGCAGGCACTCCAGTATAAATTGGATCAAATGCTCTCAGATTAATTCCTGGAAACCTATATTCATCTTTGTATATCTTTATTACAAAAGTAGCCACAAGACTGCTCTACAATTTTCATTACCAGAACGGCTTTCGGAGCTGGATTACGCCATGGTTTATCCCTCTGTGACCTCAAACCATCTTGTTAGCCCCATTATTGTATATTCATGCAACACACCTGAGCCCAAGATAATAAGAGTTCTAGTGCGCGCGGGGAGAGGGGCATTTTATTGCATTTTATGCACTGCTCCTCTGCAAGGATATGTAACCTGCTGCAGGAGACCCCAGAAGCCCATGCCTCACTCCCGTGCTCCCTCTTGTGTCCCTCACAACCCTCCCCAATTTGAAGGGAAGGGAAGGCAATCTGAGGAGTGCCTCAACTTCTCGGTGACCACTCGACCTCATTTCTAAAACTGGAGCGAAGGTCGGTCGTGTTCTTCTTGGTGTGATCTGGGTCATGGCAGGGAGGCCTCAGGCCATCTGAAGACACAGCACAGAGAATCCCTGGCCCCTTCAGGGGAAAAGAGCGGGATTTTTGTCTGCAAAGGGAGGACAGGCCTTTAGTACACATAAAATAGATGGTGGGATTAGGGTCGTCAATGATTTGGGCTGTAGCTATCTTGAATAAAAATGTGTGTTTCACCCTAGCCAGTGTTGCTCAGTGGACAGAGCGTCAGCTGCAGAATGAAGGGTCCTGGGTTCAATTCCGGTTAAGGGCATGTACCTCGGTTGCAGGCTCCATCGCAGCTCTTGTCGCAACCAATGGATGTGTCTCTCTCACATCAATATTACTCTCCTTCTGTCTCTTCCCCTCCCTTCCATTCTCTCTAAAAGTCAATGGGAAAATATCCTCAGGTGAGGATTAACAACAAAAAATGTTTGTTTCAGTGAAATGTTGTTCTCTACATGTATGGTTCTCAGAATGTTGTCTGCCACTGACAGGTATCAAATAAGGTTAACTTCATGATGATATTAGATTGCATTAATATATACTGATATATTGGTATTATAGACAACTATAATATGTCTAACTATTATGTTAGAATTAAATGGTTTATTTTTCACTAGCTTAGTTATTTCTCTCTTTATCTCTACACACACACACACACACACACACACATCACACAACTATACTCTTCCCTCATCAAGCAAGTACCTACAGTGACTCTCCAGCCTGCTCCCTCCCTCCTTTCCTCCCCCTTCCCCTTCCTCCCTTCTTTTCTCTCCATCTTTCTCCCTTTCTTTTGAAATCATGCCAGCTTGGTTCTGAAGACAGGAAGAAGAACCTAAAAGACTAATCCATTCTTTATACATTCCAGGGAAACTTGAAGATTTCTATTTTCTTACCCCTTTCTCGAACTGTGAGGCTAAAGTACAATCGGCTGATTTCACATACAGATATGCAAACATGAAATAGTCTCATTGTTTTTATGGTCTTGTTTTGGTTTCTCTTTTTTAAAAATCACTTCTTTATTTCTCATTCCTTAAAGAAATGATGTAAAATTTCAACCTGATAGGTTACTGCACCTACATTGTTCTTTGGACCTTAGATCATCTCAGGAAGCAAGTCCTAAACATACCTGATTATCAGATCATCCAAGTCTTGCTTCTCAAAGTGGGGCCTGCAGACCATTCATCGGGAGCTTGCTAGACTCACAGAATCTCGAGTTCCACCTGGACCTGTTGAATCAGAGTCTGCTTTTCAACAAGCTACTCCGTCATCTTTACGCACTTTAAAGTTTGGAAGCCCTAGGCTAGGGAACTTTTAATTACCTATTTCTGGATCCTACTTCTTTGAGATTAGAGACCAGTAATTCCATATTTTAAAATTCCGCGGATGATTCTGTTAACCAACCAGATTGAAGACCCACTAAATTAAGGTATGACTGTATGGCTTCTTTTTTTTTTTCTTTAAATAAATCTTTATTATTGAAAGTATTACGGATGTTCCCTTTTTTTCTCTCCATTGACCTCTTCCGCCCCCCCCCCCCCCACAACCTCCCCTCGCCCCAGGCCTTCCCCACCCTATTGTGAGTCCATAGGTTAAGCATATATGCATACTAAGTTCTTTGGTTGATCTCTTCCCACCCACCCACCCTCCCCCACCTTCCCTCTGAGATTCCATAAGACTGTATGACTTCTAACAGCTGCATGAACAAAGGGTAAGTCCTCTCACAGGGGTTTTTCCTCCTCTCCTCCCTCTGTTCAGATTTCCACGGGGTCTCTATTGCCTCTGCTTTGGGAATCTCAGTCTGAGATCCAGGGTCCTCCAACCAGAGGTCACTTCCCTAAACTGTCTTTCAGCTTCTTTACATATATCATTCTCCTGCCTCAACCAAGCTAAGAATTCACTAACTGCCCTGATTGCTTCTGGCTTCTTCTTTGTCCCTCAGGAGCGTGCCCTCTGCTCTCAGTGGTTCCCATCTGCCCTCTCCCTCAGGTGCCTCTGGAGACCCACCACCTCCTGGTGGCCTGCTCCACTGACCACGTCTTACTTGGGACTCTCCTTTGCTCTACTTGCCTTCCATCTTCATGTGTTTAATTTCAAAGCTACCACTCTGTACTTGCTATAGGCTGAAAGTTTATGTCCCTTTTATCCTGCTCCCACCCCAGTCTCTCAGTGTGATGGCATTGGGAGGGGTGGCCTTTGGGAGATAATTAGGATTAGATGAGGCCATGGGGGTAGAGCTGCATGAATGGGATGAGTGCCATTATAAGAGTCACCAGAAAGTGTGCTGTCACCAGATCGCAAGCATGCTGACACCCTGATTTTGGACTTCCAGTCTCCAGAAGTGAGAAATGCATTTCAGTTGTTTTTAAGCCACCCAGTCTATGTTACTTGGTTTTAGCAATCTGAATGGACTAAGACAGGACTTACTGACATGCTCTTTTATTTTTATTTTAAATATTATTTCATATATATATATATATATATATATATCTACACTAATAAAAGAGAAACATGGTAATTAGCGTACGACCGCTACCCTTCCCATTGGCTAATCAGCATATCCTTATGCAAATTAACTGTCAGCCAAGATGGTGGCCGGCAGCCATGCACTGAAGCGAGCAGGGAGGCTTGCTTGCTCCAGTGATTGTGGACTCCAACGTTCCCCGCGTCACTTGCCAGCCTCTCAGCTGCAACTCTAAGCAACTATGTACTATGTTGCAAATAAGAAGCTAAACAAAACCCCAGAAACCAGCCGGACTGAAAGCCAGATGGACCGCAACATTGTATCGATGTTTTCAGCAGCGAGGCCTCAGAGCTAAAGCTGGCCCCACAAGGAGCGGTTGGAAGCTTCAGTCACTCGCCAGCTGGAAAACAGCCCTCAGCCCCTCACCCAGACTGGCCAGGCACCCCAGTGGGGACCCACACCCTGATCCAGGACACCCTTCAGGGCAAACCAGCCGGCCCCCAGGCCTCTATCCTATATAGTAAAAGGGTAATATGCTTCCCAGTACCGGGATCAGCAGAGCAGCGAGGCTCCCGGCACCGGGATCAGCGTGACAGGGGGCAGCGCCCAAACCCCCTGATAGCCATGCGGCTCTGTGAGTAACAGGGGGGTGGGGCCCCAACCCCCCCCAACACCCCCCTCCCCCGCACGGGCCCTGCTCTGTGTGTGACGGGGTAGAGCCATAACCTCCCCATCGGCCCTGCCCTGAGTGTGAGAGTGGTGGTGCCCCAACCCCCTGATTGGCCCTGCTCTGTGGGTGATAGAGGGCGGCACTCCAACCCCCCCCCCCCCCACGGGCCCTGCTCTGTGGGTGATAGAGGGCGGTGCCCCAACTCCCCTATCGGCCCTACTCTGAGTAACAGGGGGGAGCTCCTCAACCCCCTGATCGGCCCTGCTCTTTGAGTGACAGGTGGCAGCACCCCAACCCCCTGATCGGCCCTGCTCTGTGCGTGACAGAGGGTGGTGCTGCAACCTCCCCATCGACCCTGCCTTGAGTGTGACAGGGGGCAGTGCCCCAACCCCCCAATTGGCTCTACCCTGAGCGTGACTGAAGGTGGCATCGCAACCTCCTGATCCACCCTGCTCTGTGCATGATGGGGCGGCACCCCAACTCCCCAATCGGCCCTGCTCTGAGCCTGACCAGGGGCTGCACTTAGGGATTGGGCCTGCCCTCTGCCACCTGGAAGCAGGCCTAAGCCAGTAGGTCGTTATCTCCCGAGGGGTCCCAGACTGCGAGAGGGCACAGGCCGGGCTGGGGGGACCCCCCCCCCCCCCCGAGTGCACAAATTTTTGTGCACCGGGCCTCTAGTGTATATATATATATATATATATATATATATATATATATATATATATTAATTTCAGAGAGCAAGGGAGAGGGAGAGAGATAGAAACATCAAATGAGAGAGAATCATTGATCGGCTGCCTCCTGCATGCCCCCTATTGGGGATGGAGTCCACAAACCCGGACATGTGCCCTGACCAGGAATCGAACTGTGACTTCCTGGTTCATAGGTGGACCTTCAACCACTAAGCCATGCCGGCCGGGCGGACATGCTCTTTTAAATGGTCCTCCTGCAGAAATAAAACTTCTTACAGATTCTCCTTTTTCACATTCCAAGTCACTATTACCTATAACCATGTTTTACTCACCACTTAACACATTATGGGTTAACCAATTTCCAGGGCCTCCTTCATGGTACAAGTGAAAGGAGAATAAAACTTCAAAAAGCATCCAGGATTCCAGTTAATTTGTCCCAAAAGGAACCTAGGGGAGGCAGCATGCTCCCAGAGCATTTAAAAACCAGAGGTTCATTTTCAGAAGCTGCGTAAGGGGTTGCCAGCTTAGACCTTCGTCAATCTCTCTGCTCTGGGCCCATGATGATTTGTGCTCATTTTACTGTTTCTTCTGTATGCTGATTGGTTTTGATTCATTACACAACACGGAGTCCACGAGAAAAGTCATTTTTCAAGTTAACAGGTACAGAATGAAATTAAAGTTTTGTAAATTTGCAGGTGGAGAAAACATCAACATGGGACCCATATAAGAGATCTTGAGTAAGAGAAATATCAGAGTGTAATATATTAAGACTTGCCTTGTTTGGGGCTGTGGATATCTCCCATTAACACGGAAGGGTTTGCAGGGAGACAAATCTGTGCTCCTCCTTCTTCCATCTCTAGTCCTGCAAGCTTCTCCCTGGAGCTTTCTTGTCTTGCCCTTTCTCTGGACGAGGGCCTGACTCTGGGTCTCCTCTTACTCATGTGGATGGGGTTCGGGGGCTCTCAGGTTCAATAGGCAGAGAGCCAGGGGACTCAGGGCTGTGGGAGTGTGTCTCCCTGGAGATGCTGCGTGCTCTTCAAGTCCTCTAAGTCCTGACTTGCTCAGACCCCAATGATTGTTCTCCTTTCCTGCCCCAGGGTCAAGTATGGCCGGCTTTACCATGGGAGATGTGCACACAAACATGTTTTCAGCATGAAGGGAAGCCAAGTCCCTTCTTCATATTTTATCCATTTCTTTTTGTCTTTTCCTCTTCTGCCTTTTATTTCTACTTGGTATTTTTCTTGACCGTTTCTATCAATTTTTCTAATTCTCTTTTATACTTAAACATGTATATGCCCACTGAAATGATTGCAGTATCTATTGAGAGGGAACACACCATACGACTATTTTTTAAAAAGCTTTGTTAAAAAACAATCCCCTTTTAAGCAATGACAGCCAGAACTCTGTAATCTGTACATACAATTTAATCCTTTAAAGAATCAGCAGGGCCCACATCAATCAAGAGCCTTCATCAACTTGTAAAAACAATATTTTGATTCAATCAGATTCAAAGCCTTGAAATTCTCAGCTAATTAATGCAGGGTCACTCAGGGGCTGTGCAATGGTGGCTGGAACAACGGTCAAATATTTACCCTTGGCACACACAGGTTTGCATCACCCAACGATCTGAGCGATGGGCAAGAATAGATGATGCCCCTATGGCATCAGCCGGTCTCATCTGACACCAATATTTGGATAAGTAATTATTATAAAGGGAAGAAGAAAGAAAAACCATTCTTCCATCATCATAGATGCATACACGGAAGTAAGTTAGTTAAAGATAAACGGACAGGGTCTAGGCAACCCTAACCATTCTGTTTTAACATTCCAAGATGCCCTAAGCATAGATGTGTTTCATACATACAGTCCTTCCTATAACACTCAAGATAAATAGCAGGTTTAAAATCCTAAGACAGCAAATTCAATCCAGCGGATTTTTTCGCTAGGTCTAGATTCCAATAAGTTTGCTTTGCTTTGTGACTTGAAAAATTTTGAGACCTTACAGATTTGAGGTGAGGATGGTGTGGAAGCATATGCAAAATCATACTGTATTTGCTTATTTCTAAGTGTGACTGCTGAGTATATTAATACTTTATGTATGCATAAAACATATGATTTACTTATACATATGCAGAAAGAGAAAGCATCTCAGGATGCCTCATTACTGATAATAAATAGTAATTTGCATTTCTTCTCTTAAAATATGGGAGATAGGTAGGCAATCTGAGATAAAGTTCATACAGAAAGTCCCTTCCTTTCTTCTCTCTTCTGGCATCATCTCTAAACTCTTCAAAAATTGCATCTTGTGGTCCTTATTGTAATATTGTACCATACAGTTTCCAAGAGATTATTGGGAGGTACTGACTAAAGAGTATATGCAATCTCTCTGTGTTATTTCTTACAACTGCATGTGAATCTACAATTATCTCAAAGTTTAATCTCAAAATTAAATTTGATTAAAAATCTCATGCATTGTAGGATAGACACAGAATTGAACAGCCTTTTTCTTATGTTGTTAATTAATCACTTCCATTCATGTGCCTGGGCCCTTCCCCCCCCCCCCCCCCCCAAACCCAACCTTCCAAAAAATTCTACTAAGAGCAAACTTGAAAAAACTGTCGACAGCAGGTTTTTCTTTCCTTAAGACTGAGGGACTAGGGGCTTGTACTTCTATGCTAAAAGTTCTGAATTTGCCCTGGCCAGTGTGGCTCAGTTGGTTGGGCATCATTGTACCATGCACTGAAAAGGCTGGTTCAATTCCCAGTCAGGGCACATGCCCATGTTGGGGGCTTGATCCCTGGTAGGGGGAGTGCAGGAGGTAGCTGATTGATATTTCGCTCTCACATCCATGTTTCTCTCTTCCTCTCCCTTACTCTCTAAAAATCAATAAAAAATCTTTTTTAAAAGTCCTGAATTTATCTTCAAGGATGATTATAAATCATTTGTTCCAGGGTTTCTCCCCAAGTTTCATAGCTGTTAAATGAAAAAATTCAAGGGGAAGGGTATTTTCATTAAGTATGTTTGGGAAAAAATAACTAAAGAGATTCAGTTTTTTGGTTGTTTCCTTGTATGCTAAGTTCTCAAAGGCTTTAAAATGCTGCATTTTACTCTAAAAAAAGGAACAAAATAGCAGGTTCTTCCAAGCTGACATTCAACACAGAATCATTTTTCTCTCGTTTCCCAAGATCATAGCTCTGAAATGCTATGATACAGTAAAAACTATTTTATAGGTAGAGAGACATACTCTAAGAAGTGATTTGTCTTATGTAAAATACCTCCCTCATATAGAATGAAAACTAGAATCCAAGCCTTTAAATTCCAACTCTAATCTTTTCAACTGAACCACAAAATACATTGATTTTAATTTTCATTATGAAAATTTCAAACATATTAAAAAATAGAGAAAATAGGCAATAATCTCCATATTCCCATTACACAGATTCAATTATTCTATAGATTTTTGCTTTACCTATCCCTTTTTTATATATATACTTTTCATTTATCCTATATAATAAAAGGGTAATATGTAAATCCACCAAACTGCAGAACAACAGGTCGCTATGACGCGCACTGACCACCAGGGGGCAGACGCTCAATGCAGGAGCTGCCCCCTGGTGGTCAGTGAGCTCCCACAGGGGGAACACCGCTCAGCCAGAAGTCAGGCTGATGGCTGGCGCGCGCAGTGGCAGTGGCAGGAGCCTCTCCTGCCTCTGCAGCATTCAGATAGCCCCTGAAGGCGCAGGCAGGGCTGATGGCGCAGGCCAGGCTGAGGGTGCAGGCCTGGCTGAGGGACCCCTCCGAGTGCACGAATTTTCATGCACTGGGCCTCTAGTATCTATATATAAAACTAGTGCCCTGGTGCACAGATTTGTGCACATTGAAAGGAAATTAATTAGAAGGTAAACAGTGGGGCAAGACTGGGCAAGATGGGCCGGACTTGCTCTAGAGCCAACCTCTCACGGTCCCTCCCCTGCCGGCCACACCTGGGGTGGCGCCACAGCTCAAAGGGCGTCTGCAGAGTGAGCGGGGTCCCTCTGGCATGTGAGGTCCCTCAGCCTGGCCTGTGGGGAACGGGCCGAAACCAGCTCTCCAACATCCCCCGAGGGGTCCCAGATTGGGAGAGGGCGGTTCTCACGTGACACACCCTGGAATCAGGCTTCCTCCTCTCTGGTTCCGGGGTGCATCACCCAAGAACCGCTGCTAACAAGTCACCATAGCTTGGCAGCTCCTGCGTTGAGAGTCTGCCCCGTGGTGGTCAGTGCACGTCATATCTACCAGCCAGTTGGACAGTCATATGGTTGCTTAGCCTTTTATATATATAAATATAAGTATAATATTCTCCTTGGACAATGTATAAAATACTTATTTGTTTCAATAAATTAAATGAAAACATTCTATATTTACCATTAAAAATACCAATTATTACATAAAAGTCTTAAAATTGTAATTATCTAATGTCATAATATTTTCCCTAAATGGTAGTTGAAATTTTTTTGTATAAAGGAACTTTTCCTCATTAACTGGGACTATTTAGTTACCCAGAAATATAATTTATATAAGAAAACAGGATAAATGCTTACTATTTATTTCCTTTTGCCAATTTTCAGAGTAAGGAATTACTTCTAATGGTATCCAATTGTGGTGGTGGTAGTGGTAGCTTTTGGTGGTGTTTCTCTCTCTCTTTTCATTTAAGGGTAATTGGACTTAGTGTGTTTTAACCAATTTCATTATTTATGCTTTTTTACACTCAGTGTCCTATTTATTGCCAATGGGAGCCCAGTTGTATATATTCTTATCTCTTTAGAGAGGATTTTTAAACTTTGAAAATTTCTTTATTTTCTGGCACAAAAAGTATCTTGTATTTTCATATATTCCCTGCCCCAAACTGGAACCAACTAAGGTTTTAAGAAGCCCTAGTTCCTTTTAATGGGAAATGGTATTTAGAAACCACAACTTGTACACTAGGTGTGTGCATTACTTTTGGATTACCATTACTTGTAGGCCTGCTCAGTGGACGGGTCTAAGAAATACCAATCTTGCCTTTTAAAGAAAAATTTCCCCTTTTTTTTTGCATTAAACAATGGCCAGACTATTGGCCTTTCTAAGTATTTTCAAGAGAAGGGAATTTTACATAACATAGGCACATGCCTACCAACATAGAGAATAAACTGATGGCATTAATGAGTGCTTCACCTTTGTTAATGCACCCGATTTTGTATGGAATAGGTTAATTCTTCCTAAAGTCCTATCCATATTAATATTTCAATTACAGCAATTGTGAATTAAGCTTAGTAATTTCTACTTTAAAGTATTGTCTATATAAGTAGCATACTTCTGAATTCTCTCTTCGCATCTGAAATTAGACTTGATATTCACGGAAACAATGTTCTTACATAAATGGACTGGTGTTACTTTAAAATAGGTCCTAGATATCAAGTTAGAAGTGTTTAAGTTTAAGCGGTAATTTTTAAAAAGTATTACATTTAAATAGTTATTCATTCTATTACAATAATTGTAAAGGGTTAATATTTGCATTACCATCCATATCACTCACCCATCATAAAACAGAACAAATTTTCCATTTAAAACAGTGGACTGGGTACATATCTATACTTCCCCTTCCTTTCAAGTCCCCTCTGAAATAACTGAAACATTGCTTTTTAAATAAATGCTAGCATAATTATACCATGAGATAAAATATGGATCTAGACAAGGATGAGAAAAACCCTGGAATACAGGAAGCAAATGGAGTCACAGCTTGCTGGAAAAATCAGAGTAAGAAAAACCATAGCATGAAACATTAGAAGCCAGAATACCCTTCGTGAAGGAGTACTGGAGAAGTTCCAAGACACAATCAATACAAGGATTAGGCCATATTGAAAAGGGAACCCTTGTGAATATGTTCTTCGCATTAGTTTTCACTCGCTTTCCATGAGGTTATTCCTAATCATCATAAACCCAAAGTTCTAATGTACTCATTCCCACAATACCAGAAATGGACACATGTCTGTTTCCTACAAACTTCCAACATTATTCACAGTTAAGATACAGGAAGATAGGAAATAAGCCTAAATCTAATGATAATGATTTGTGATCCAGATTTCCCATCTGGACCCAACTCTTGCCTTGGAGTAGTATCAAATGACACAGCAGGAGAGCTTAAGCAGCCACATGAAACCTACATGCTGAGGTTCAGGTATTAGTTTCTGGTACTAACAACTTTGTGAAGCCCCAATCACTATTGTACTGTCTTATTTAAAATAAATTGCAGCATTTGATTAATCTGAATATAAAATGCCATGTGACTCATTTCTTGCACTATGCTAAGGATGTGGGAAGCACCTATAAACTACAGCTTTCCCAGTGGGGCCCTGATGTGGTCTTGAAAAATACTTCCAAAAATCTCAACATGTACTGAGTATCTGTGCCGATCAAGCCCCTTTCTTTCTCATCTGCTAGCATACCTACACATACCAGTCCCTTGCAAAAGTGAGCCTATAATACCTATTCCTGCTGAAAGCCCTCCCATTTCAAACAAACCAAGAAAATCTAAATAAAATACAACAGTTTTTAAAATTTACAACTAATCTTATAAGAAAGGAGAAAATCTTGAGGTACTGAGAAGAGTGGGCTGAAAACCAGACAGGTAAACATATGAGCTGTTATTGCGCATAGTGTAGTGATGATAGGGGCATGTGTTTCAAATTTAGGCTCCAGTGATTTCAGACTTAATGACCAGGGAGAGACAGAAAATAAGACTGTATGCCCTATGTGCTTGAAGTTAAAATACCTCCCACGTAATTTAGGATCATCAGAGTGCTCATTCTTGGTAAAGACAGGCTAGAAAGAAATGTTGCCTTCCTACTTAGGAAGATAACAATGAAATTTACCTCTATCTGGGATTTGGGTAGGAAAAAAAGTTTTACTTGTACAAGAAGGTCAAATTATAGAAGTTAATATAGTATAAAATCTTTCCAGACAGATATGCCCCAACCTTGGTGATGTATGCCCCCACTAAAAATAAACTCACAATTCAAATTTACAAAATATACCATGAAAAAAAATGAGAATCAGCAAAACCCATCAAACAGAATAGTAAGACTCTCTAGGACCCTTCTAACTGAAGCCTATAAATTCTAATCTGACTCTGATAGAAACTGTGATATAAGTATGTATAAAATTATTAAAACCAATTAGAGAATAAAAAGAATCACTATGGAAATGAGCAAGCAGATTAAACAAGTTAAATAGAACTTTTTGAAATAAAAGAAAATTTGCTTAGTTACTAAATCTACATACTCAAGAAACAAGCTAAAAAGCAGATTGGTAATAGATGAAGACAGAATTAGTGAACTGGAAAATATATATGAAGAACTTATCCAAAGTGCAGTACAGTACAGAAATAAAAATATGGAAAATATGAGGAAGCAGTTAAGAGAAATGACATTTAGAAGGAGAAATTCTAACATACATTTAATTGGAGTCCAGGGAGGGATGGAGAGATTGAGAATGAATGAGGTAGAAGATATATTTGAAGCAATGGTAGAGAATTTTCCATAAGTAATGGAAGCCAGATTTATAGGGCCTAGTAAAACCCAAGTGGGACAAATGACAGTACATCTATATTTAGACACATCAAAATAAAATTGATCAATAGCAAAGACAAAGGAAAAGTCTTAAAAGCATACAGTTAACTTTAAGAGAAGACATAGTTTCACAGCTGACTGTTGATTGGCATTAATGGGAGTGAAAAACCCACGGAATAAACTTTTCAATGTATTAAGAAAAAATACATACAGACTTATACAAATAGTAGGGGAAATATCCTTTAAGAACTAGAATGAAAACAAGAATAGAGTTTGCCAACATTAGGCAAGTACCAAAGGAAAGCCTAAAGGATATACTTTGAATGCTTTGAAAACTATTACAGGTTAAAGATAAAGATGTGATATATATATATATGACCGACATAGAGAGTGGAAAATGTGTGGGTGAATCTAAAGAAACATTGACTTTAAAAATGGTAGCAATATTTTGTAGAGGGCAAGTGCAGTTAAAATGTTTTTAAGGTCTTGTATGATTCAGGGATAGGGAAAAACAGTTAATTTTAGAATTTGATTAGTTAACATCTTGTAATTCACACACACACACACACACACACACACACACACACACACACATATAATAGGAACAGGGTATGTAATTTCCAAACTAGTAGTAGTGAAAAAAACATGGAGTAAATGCCAATTAATCCAAAAGAAGACAAGAGAGGGGGAAAGTACATAGAAATATAAATATAAAATACAAAATAAGATGACAAGATAAAAATTATAAAGTTATAAAGTGCAATATAAGGAACACAATATGTTGTTTTTAGTAGACATATTCAAACAGAGAGAAGTTAACAGTAAAAAATGAAAAAAACATAAATGAAAGCAACACTATGGAGGAGAAAGCTGCCACAGATATGCTATTATTGGACAAAGTAGATTTTAAGTAAAAAATTAAGTACAGATAGAAGGTCATTTCATAAGGAAGATTTTTAAAAGTTAAAATGTTTATGCACTTTATGCCATAGCCTCAAAATATATAAAGCAACAATTGATAGAATCATAAGGATTAGTAAACAAATTGACCACTAATGAAGCTTTTAACTCATTTCTTTCAGTTATTGATAAGTAAAGCAGACACGATCAGTAAGGATGTGGAAGATTTGAAAAACACAAAACTAAAACTGACCTAATGGAAATATTAGATTTTACCACATGGAATAGCTAAGTATGAGCTAAAAATTGCGATTAGTAAATTGATATCCAGTATGATTTCTACTGTCTCTTTAGAATTTATAACAGAACTGGATTCTTCAGTTGTCTTTGGTGGTTGAATTGTTTTTGCATTTGGTTATTTTTCCCATTATGCAATCATTATGATGTTTTCAAAGGAATTCTATATAATATTTTTTAAGAGAGTGGAAAGGAGAGGAAGAGAGAGAGAAACATTGGTTGGCTACCTCCTCTATGCCCCCCGCTACTAGGGATTAAGCCTGCAACCTGGGCATGTGCCCTCACTTGGAATTGAACTGGCAACCTTTTGGTGAATGGGACAGTGCTCAACCAACTGAGCCACTTGGCCCAGGCCTTTTACTTTTTAATATATGAATTCAAACAGACACAGTACCCCTGAAATGGGTTAGAACATCAGTTTTGACTTTGGTAATTGCACTGTTAAAGAGCTATTATTTACTGGTGGCTCAGAAACTGTATTTTGGGGATCTGAATCCCAAAGGTCTTGGGGAGACCCAACTCTATTTTGAAAGGTCAATTCAGAGCCATAGTAGAAGCTAATTTACAAGTTACAATTTGAGATCTATGACTGTTTCTCAACACCTGACTGCAATAGGGATGGTAAAAAAAAAATAGACAAGTGAGGACACCAACTGATCATGATTTTAAAAAAACACACAATCATTTGGGGATATGCCAACCACTAGCACTGCAGAGCCATTTTTAGAACAAATCATAACCTGAGAAAAAAATCAGCTGAATGACAATTGCAAATGACCTACCTGAACAATGGCTGGATGTTGATGAAGCTTCCAAATATGCACCAAACCCATAACTACCACCAAAACTGTTTCCATGACTTCATGTTGGACTAGGAAAGTCATAATTTATTATTATTTTTAAAACTTGAGTTAGATAATGGCAGCAACATCAAATTATCAAAAATTTAAACTATTCATGAAAGATTGATCTAAAAGCACCCCACATTGGTTACCAGACATCTTCCCAAACTTTCATTGTGCCAACATTCTATCACACTCATCACTAATTGCCCTAGAAAATGTAACTGAATTGGCTATAAAATGTTAGCTGTGTCCAACCTTCTCACCAGACTTTTATCCAATGTGCTACCACCTCTATCAGGATTTGGAATTCTTCCCAATAGACAAAACATTCCCAATGGAGAAGCATTAATTGGAGGTTTTGAATAATTTATATAGTCTAAAAGTGCCAACTTAAATAAAAATGAAATGTATCATTTAGTATTTTATTCAGAGACAAACTATCAATGTGAATTATCTACATTTTAATTAAACAAAGCACACATCTCAAGGAAAAGCAGAATTTTCAATTTGACCTCCAAAAATAGCAATTTCATATGGTATAACTTAAATATATAGAACATTGCACCAAACAACTACAGAACAGAACATACATTCTTTTCAAGCACATATGGAAAATTTACGAAAGTGGGGGATATATTGAGTCATGAATGCTAAAGCAAAATTCAGCAAATGTCAAAGTATTAAAGTAATGAACTAATTACATACAGCAGTAATAGACTACTATTATAGTGAACATTCACATGTTCTCCAACTATATGCAGTTAACCTAGAAATCAATAACATAGAGACAAATAGGGAAATCCCTATAAGTTCAGATTTTAGGAAATATTTCTAAAAAGAACCCTACAAACCAAATAAAAATATCTTAATAGAAATTAGCAAATATTTACAATTGAATAACAACGAAAACACTAAACCACATTTCAAAACTTACAGAAACCAGGAAAAACTGTATGTAGAAGAAAATATATCATTTTAAATGTTTACTTTAGAAAGGAAAAAAAGCTAAATATTAGTGCAACGAACATCTATCTTAAAAAAGTAGAAATGGAAGAACAAAATATATCAAAAAGCTCAGAAGACTTTTATATCTAACTACCACTTTATAGGAAGACAGGAGGGAGAGGAACGTGTTAACCAGTGTCACCGACATGCAATCAGCAATATTCAAACTGTAGAAAACTCTACATGGCAAACGACCTGTTTTTTCTTTAACAAATAAATCACTGGAGAAGGGGGGATGGGGCAATGAAGAAACTGGTTCATATAAAACTTAATTTAAAAATAATCTTTATGAGGTAATTGGGGAAATCTGGATATTTATATTAAGGGAACATTGTTAAATTTTTAGGTGTGTTAATGGTATTACTGTATTATGTCAACATTTTTTCTTATATTTTTAAGTGAAAAAAAAATTAAAAAGCAGGTATATTATTCCACCATATATCTAAAAAGGGAGATATGATATGTTATACAAGTGAATTTTATAATATAATTATACATATATAGTATATAATGAAAACCAACAGAACAAGTCAAAAAATGAAAAGTAATGGTTACCTGTAGGTAGAGAGGAGGAATAGACTACAAAGTAAAAGAAGTTGTAATGTCAGCTATGAACATACTTTGCTTTGTGGATTTGGCTTTGAAATCTGAAAAAGTATAAAACATTAAAATGAAAATGTAATCCTAAAACACTGAAATTATAGTGTGACAATTTCACCTAACTGTGTGACTTGTTGAAAATATTACCCTCAGAGAAGAAATATCCAAACGTAGTAAGTTGACAGTAAACCTTAATAGAATATACTCTAAAAAAAAGTCAAACTGCTTTCAATAATCATATTGTTGGTAGCAGTGTTGGTACTGCTATGCTGAGACTTTTTATGTATATTGTGTGATAAAGAAATTAAGTTATGCACGGCTGACATGGCTCAGTGCTTGAGTGTCAACCTATGAATTAGGAGGTCAGGATTCTATTCCTGGTCAGAGCATATGTCCATGTTGCGAGCTCAATCCCCAGTGTGGGGCACGCAGGAGGTAGCTGATTAATGATTCTCTCTCATCATTGATGTTTCTATCTCTCCCTCTCCAAAAAAATAAGTTATCATATTGATACAGGGATAAGTTATCATATTGATACAGGGATATGGGGAATGGGAGAAAATATATGCAAATGTAAATTTGATGAAGGTAAGTAAAAATATGTAGCCCTGAATTTGAATTGGAAGAATCAGTGTGAACTCATGAAAATAATTTTTTAAAAATATGTCCTACGCCGAAACCGGTTTGGCTCAGTGGATAGAGCGTCGGCCTGCAGACTGAAAGGTCCCAGGTTCGATTCCGGTCAAGGGCATGTACCTGGGTTGCAGGCACATCTCCAGTGGGAGATGTGCAGGAGGCAGCTGGTTGATGTTTCTCTCTCATTGATGTTTCTAACTCTCTATCTCTCTCCCTTCCTCTCTGTAAAAAATCAATAAAATATATTTAAAAAAAAAATATATGTCCTAACTTTATCTATTGAAAACTCTTGAAAATCATGACCAACCTGTTATCAATGAGCAGGCCTAAAATAGAGATTGTAGTCTCAAATTCTTCCCAACTAAGAGGATCTAGGGCTCACTGATTCCCAGTTTGGGAGAGAATTGTACAAAAGGAAGATGAAATATCTTGTCATGACAAAAAGTAAGGAAAGTGCCAATGATGACAATGGCTATATCAAAAGAAAACGAGAGTCAATTTAAAGAGGTTAACAATGGCCACAAATGGGAATACATGAGTACCAGCAATAATAATAATAATAATAATAATACATAATTTCAACACATCAAAATTTATCAATATATTTAACTCCATGAGTTCATAATATTTTAGATGGCATTAGTCATCATTAGACTATCCTAGAAAACCAACTCATATTTTTAAAAATATATTTTTATTGATTTCAGAGAGGAAGGGTGAGGGGGAGAAACATAGAAACATCAAAGGTGAGAGTGAATCATTGATTGGCTGCATCCTGCATGTGCCCTACTGGGGATCGAGCCTGCAACCTGGGCATGTGCCCTTGACTGGAATTGAACCTGGGACCCTTCAGTCCGCAGGCCAATGCTCTATCCACTGAGCCAAACCAGTTAGAGCAAAACCAACTCATATTTTGAAAATTGGTAAATAAAGAGAAAGAACTGAGTATTTATCTTGCATTTCCTATATAAACTTTACCTGTAACCAACTGTTTTCTGAGAAGTTACTGTGTTTTAAGAAATGTTCTGGCTAATAAATAGAAGACAAATGATAAAATATTGCCATTTTGCAACCACTAATGGATTACTGGATCAAGGCAATAACCATCAATAGCTAACATCACAACAAAGAAAATTAGACATATGTGTCTCCTGATGGAAGTATATCTCACCCTTACAAAGCATTTTATAAAGAAAAAAAATCAAGCCTGTATCTGATTTAAGGCTGTAGAACTATCAATTTACACAAAATAAAGGAATAACAGAACCCCTTGAATGACAAAAAGGGGATGCAAAGAGCAAAACACAAATCCTAAATAATCTACAAATGATTTGGTTTTTTAATCAACCAGCTTACAAATAAAATGACACAAAGCAAAAACTAGGAAAAGAGTGACATGAGGAATCCAGAGATTAAAAAGAGATTTCAGATACATATCAATGAATGAAATATGTGAATTTGGACCTTGATTCAAGAAAATGGTTTAAAAAATGAGAAAATTAGGAAAATGGACACATTTGATATTGATAATATTAAAGGATTATTGTTAATAACTTTTAGGTATGAAAATGTTACTGTCTACACATTGTAAAGAAGTCCTTAGCTTTTACAGATATATTTAGGTAGTTGCAAATGAAAAGATATGTGTGGATATTTCTTTAAGTATATTTTTTCTTTAAATAATTTGGGGGAGGAGAGCAAGAGGGATACAGAGGAAATAAGATATGAGTTGATAGTTGTTTAAACTGGATAATGGGTTCATTAATGTCACACTACTATTTCTTGTACTTTTATATAGTATACTTGAAATTTTCCAAAATAAAATGTAAACTATTCTTTTAAAAACCACCTGTCCTTATCACTTAGAATATATACTAAAATATATATATGGATGAATGCAGGCTCACTGGGATTATGCACTAAAAAATAATCTAGGGCAGGGGAAAGTGAGGAGGTGTAACAAGATTGATTATATGTCAATAGTTGTTAAAATTAAATGATAGGTACCTGACAGTTAATTTTACCATTCTCTCTATTTTTGCATGTGCTTGACATTTTTCACATTAAAAGTGTTTTTAAGAGAAAATTAGAAAATTAGAAACAGTAAAAATAAGAGCAAAAATAAATGAAACTTGTAAACAAATATGTAATAGAATGACTCAACAAAAACCTCAGTTTTTGAAATGATCAACAAAACTGACAAACATAGGTCAGATAGGTCAAGCAAACATAAAAAAGATAAAAAAGCAGTATAAGTAATGAAAATGAAGATTATCTATAGATGTGCAGATATAAAAATGAATAACAAGAGGATATCATGAACAACTTTAAATCAATAAATTTGCAAAGTTCATAAAACTGACAAATTCCTAGAAAATGCACTTAATAAAAGCCACCCAAAAGGAAACTTAAATATCCTATAAACATTAAAAAAACAATTGAGGCAGTAATAAAAAATCCTCCCACAAAGAAAACTAAGTGCTTCTAAGTCTTCACCAATAAGTTTTACAAATCAAGGAACAAATGGTTTTACTATTTCACAAGCTATTCTTAAACAGAGAAAAGAAGGAACATTCCCCCAATTGAATTTATGAGACTAACAAAACTGGATGCCAAAACCTGAGAGGGATATTATGATAAAGAAAATATCACTCAAAAAAATATGTTCTAACTAAAGCATTAGCAAACCAAATCTAACTAAAGTATTAGCAAATCAAATATTGCTAGTAAAACTAGAGGCCTGGTGCACGGATTCATGCACCAGAGGAGTCCCTCAGCCTGGCCTGTGCCCTCTCGCAATCCGGGACCCCTCGGGGGATGTTGGATAGCCAGTTTTGGCCAGATCCCCGCAGGCTTGATCCAGACAGGAGGGAACTGAATCCCTGCAGGCCCAATCCAGACAGGAAGGAGCCTGATCCTGTGCATTGGGCATCTGTCCCCTGGTGGTCAGTGCGTGTCATAGCGACCGGTCGACCAGTCATTCGGTTGCTTAGGCTTTTATATACAGTATATAGATGATAATATGTCATGCCCAAGTAGGTTTATCCCAGAAATCAGAAGTTTGTTTAATATTAGAAAATTAATTACTATGTCACTACATTAACAGATTAAAGATAAAAATGGCATGACTTATTCAATAGATACAAAAATGAATCTGATGAAACTCAACATCTATTCAATATAAAAATCGTTAGCGAAATAGGAATAGAATCAGATAACTTTGGCCTGATAAAGGGTATTTACCTCTGTTAAAGACCTTTATAATGCTGAAATATTGAAAGCGTTCTATTTGAAATTAGGAATAAGAAAGGATGCTCCTCATACTCCTATTCAACATTATACTGGAGATCACAGTTAGAGCAAGAAGAAAAACAAAAGGTATGACTAGAGAGACTGAAACAAAAATATTCAAATAAGATATGATTGTGAAGGTAAAAAATTAAAAGGAAATCTAAAAATAAACCATTAAGAGAGTTAGCAATTTTATTCTGAATCAACAATTATATTTCTACTAGTGACTCAGTGCACAGATTTGTGCACATTGAAAGGAAATTAATTAGAAGGTGGCTGGTGGAGCAGGACTGGGCAAGACAGGCCAGACACACTCTGGAGCCAACCTCCCGCGGTCCCTCTCCAGCCGGCCGCACCTGAGGTGGCGCCACGGCTCAAAGGGCATCTGAGGAGTGAGTGGGGTCCCTCTGGCAGGTGGGGTCCCTCAGCCTGGCCTGCGGGGATTGGGCCAAAACTGGTTCTCTGACATCCCCCGAGGGTCTTGGAGTGTGAGAGACTCCCTCCTCTCTGGTTCCGGGGTGCGTCACCCGAGAACCATTGCTACCAAGTTACCACAGCTTGGTAGCTCCTGAGTTGAGCGTCTGCCCCCTGGTGGTCATTGCGTGTCATACCTACTGGCCAGTTAGATGGTTGGATGGTCGCTTAGCATTTTATATATAGAGAGAAATTATTCAATTAAGAGTTATAAAATTAAAATTTAAAAAGATACTATTTACAATGGTATAAAAATACAATGTGTCCAGTACTACATCTAAGCCTTTATTGGAATAATTTAAAAAGATCTAAATAGAGAACAATGCCACATTCACAGAAAGACTCTAAGTGAAAAAATATCAATTACCTCCTAATGGATCTATAGGTTCCAGGCAATCTCAATGAAAAGCCCAAAGAAAAACAATTGAATGGGTAATCAAAAATCTTCCCACAGAGAAAACTAAGTGCTTCCCATAAACAAAACCTATGGGGGTTTTATTAGGGGAAATTTATAAGAGTAATTAAGACCAAACTGAGATTGGGAAGAGATGGGACTTGTCCTACCAGAATTTTTACAAATCCATATCCATTAGAACAGCAAGATAATAGTGGATAGTCCTAGCTGGTTTTGGTTAGTGGTTAGAGCACTGGCCTATGGGCTGAAGGGTCATGGTTTCAATTCTGGTCAAGGGCACATACCTCAGTTGCAGGCTTAGTCCTGGGGGCCTGGTTGGGGAGCCAGCAGGAAGCAACCAATCGATGTGTCTCTCTCACATTGATGTTTCTCTCTTTCTGTCTCTCTCCCTCCCTTCCACTCTCTCTAAAAATCAATGAAAAAAATATCCTCAGTGAGGATTAACAACAGATATTAGTGGATAGAAGAAAAATTGACCAATGGAACAGAATAGGGTCCTAGAAATATATAGCTCTAGACCAGGGGTCCTCAAACTACGGCCTGCTGGCCACATGCAAATACAAATATTTGTTTTTTTACTTCAAAATAAGATATGTGCAGTGTGCATAGGAATTTGTTCATAGTTTTTTATTAAACTATAGTCCGGCCCTCCAACGGTCTGAGGGACAGTGAACTGGCCCCCTGTTTAAAAAGTTTGAGGACCCCTGCTCTAGACATATGACAGAGGTGATACTGCAGAATCAGTGCAGAAAGAAGTGACTTCAATAAATAATGCTGGGCCCATTAGCTACCCATGTGGCTAAAGATAAAATTGAACTTTGTATTCAGACCATAAATAAATAATAATAATAAAATAATACAACAATAACAAATGAAAATCTTATTCTTGGAAATAAGAACACATGTCTAAATGTTTCATAACTCAAAAGAGAAACTACAATGAAATTTTAAAATACTTAGATCTAAGAGATAGTAAAATATTACATATCAGTATTCACAAAAAGAATATGCCAATATTATATACTAATCATATATATCAAATATATATACATATATTACATATTTAGTATATTTTTGGTATATATTTGGTATATATATTTGGTGTTTGTATCGTGTGTGTGTGCGCGCATGCGTAAGCGTGCATTTGTATTTTGCAGAATGCAGAAAGTACTCCCTGGAGAAAAATTTATAACCCAAAAGGTGTATATTAGTAAAAAGAAGTCTAAAAATTGAGAACCTAAACATCTAGCTCAAGCAGCTAAAATAGCAAATGTGATAGAAGCAGAGAGTGGCTGGGAAAGCTTTGGAATTTTCCCAACATTTCACCCAGGGGCACAGAATATTAAGCCCACAGTGGGCATATTAGTTTCCTATAACTAATTACCTGTGACAAATTACGACAAATTTGGTGGCTTAAAACAACATAAATTTAGTCTCCCATAGATCCAGAGACCAAAAATCTGAAATAAAGGTGTAATTAATGTTAGTTCCTTCTGGAGGCTTTGAGGGAGAATCCTTTCTGTGCCTCTCTCATGGCTCTGTTGGCTAAGGCCGGCCTTGGTGTTTCCTGGTCTGTAGATGCATCACTAGCTTTACACAGTTTTTCTTCTGTGTCTCTGTGTATCTCCAATCTGCCTCAACTTTCTCTAATAAGGATACCGCTCTGGATTTAAGGCCACCCTAAATCCAAGACAATATCATTTTAAGATCCTTAAATTAATTATATCTGCAAAGGTCCTATTTCCAAATAAGGTTACATTCACAGTTATCTGAAGTTAGTACTCAGACATATTTTTTTTGGCCACAATTCAATCCACTATAGTGGGTTGGAAACGGCAATAAACATGAAGAATAAAAGTACTTTCTGCTTATACCCCAACGAGTCCAGATCATTCAAGAAACCAGTTAGAAGAGCTATAAGTATTAAAAAGGTAGAGACATACTGTCATTTGTTGCAGATGATATGATCGTCTATAACAAAAAACTCAACAGAATAACATGATAAACTATCCTATCTAATAAAAGAGAAACATGGTAATTAGCCATACGGCCACTACCCTTCCCATTGGCTAATCACTGAGATATGCAAATTAACAGCCAGCCAAGATGGCGGCCGGCAGCCAGGCAGCTTGAAGCGAATAGGGAGGCTTGCTTGCTCCAGTGATGGAGGAAGCCAGGTTCCCCGCCTGCCTTGCCAGCCTCTCAGCTGCTCTCTAAGAAACATTGTAACAAATATAGAAGCTAAACAAAACCCCAGAAACCTCTTTTCAGTCAGCCAGGCTTCAGCAAGCAGGACCGCAACATTGTATCAAATACAGAAGGTAAACAAAGGCCAGAAACCTGCTTTCAGCAGCGGAGGCCTCATAGCTGGAGCCAAACCTCAGAGCTAAAGCTGGCCCAGAATTAAAAAAAAGGGAAAAGGGATAGGTTGGGAGCTTCAGTCACCCGATAGCCTGAAAACGGCCCTCAGCCCCTCACCCAGACTGGCCAGGCACCCGAGTGGGGACCCCCACCCTGAAGGGGATGTGGCCAGATGCAAACAGCCATCATCCCCTCACTCAGGCTGGCCAGGCACCCCAGTGGGGACCCCCATCCTGATCCAGGACACCCTTCAGGGCAAACCAGCCAGCCCCCGCCCGTGCACCAGGCTTCTATACTATATAGTAAAAGGGTAATATGCCTCCCGGCACCGGGATCAGCGTGACGGGGCAGCGACCAAACCCCCTGATCGCCCTGCAGCTCTGTGTGTGACAGGGGGTGGGGCCACAACCTCCCTATCCGCCCTGCTCTGTTCATGACAGGGGGGAGCTCCTCAACCCCCTGATCAGCCCTGCTCTGTGCCTGATAGGGGGGAGCCCCCCAACCCCCTGATCGCCCTGTGGCTCTGTGTGTGACAGGGTGCGGCACCCCAACCCCCTGATCCGCCCTGCTCTGTGCGTGACAGGGTGCGGCGCCCCAACCCCCCCACCACGGGCCCTGCTCTGTGTGTGACGGGGTAGAGCCATAACCTCCCCATCGGCCCTGCCCTGAGTGTGACAATGGCAGCGCCCCAACCCCCTGATCGGCCCTGCTCTGTGGGTGATAGAGGGCGGCGCCCCAACCCCCTGATCTGCCCTGCTCTGTGTGTGACAGGGGGTGGCGCCCCAAACCCCCCACCATGGGCCCTACTCTGTGTGTGATGGGGTAGAGCCATAACCTCCCCATCTTCCCTGCCCTGAGTGTGACAGTGGCGGCGCCCCAACCCCCTGATTGGCCCTACTCTGTGAGTGACAGGGGGGAGCTCCCCAACCCCCTGATCGCCCTGCGGCTCTGTGTGTGACAGGGTGCAGCACCCCAACACCTCCCCCATTGGCCCTGCCCTGAGTGTGACAGTGGCGGCGCCCCAACCCCCTGATCCGCCCTGCTCTATGTGTGATAGCGGGTGGTGCCCCAACTCCCCTATCGGCCCTGCTCTGTGAGTGACAGGGGGAGCTCCTCAACCCCCTGATTGGCCCTGCTCTGTGCGTGACGGGGGAAGTGCCTCAACCCCCTGATGGGCCCTGCTCTGTGCGTGACACGGGGGAGCTCCTCAACCCCCTGATCGGCCCTGCTCTGTGTGTGACAGGGTACGGAGCCCCAACCCCCCTGATGGGCCCTGCTCTGTGCATGACAGGGGGCAGCATCCCAACCCCCTGATCGGCCCTGCTCTGTGCGTGACAGGGGGTGGCACCGCAACCTCCCTATCGACCCTGCCTTGAGTGTAACAGGGGGCGGTGCCCCAACCCCCCAATTGGCCCTACCCTGAGCATGACTAGGGGTGGCATCGCAATCTCCCGATCCGCCCTGCTCTGTGCATGACAGGGGGCGGCGCCCCAACTCCCCAATCGGCCCTGCTCTGAGCCCGACCAGGGGCTGCACCTAGGATTGGGCCTGCCCTCTGCCACCCGGGAGCAGGCCTAAGCCAGCAGGTCGTTATCTCCCAAGGGGTCCCAGACTGCGAGAGGTCACAGGCCGGGCTGAGGGACCCCCCCTTCCCCCCGAGTGCACAAATTTTTGTGCACCGGGCCTCTAGTTAAAACTAATAAAAATGTTCAGCCCTTTTGCCAAATATATAAGATCAACTCAAAAAAAAAATCAATAGCATTTCTCTACCAACAATTACCAACTTGAAACTATATCAGAAAACAAGATGCCATTCCCAATAACATCTAAAACTAAAAAGCATCAAGTAATAAACCCACCACAAAGAGCAAAAAGCCCTAAGAAAAACAATATCTAAAATTTATTAAAGGATACAAAGTTGATCCGAATAAGAAAGATATATATCCTATTCACTATGCATGATTTAAATGTTAAGGTTTGAATTTTTCCAAAATCAGTCTGCAAATTCTCTCTAATTCAATAAAAAATTATACCAGAATTTTAAAAGACAAGAACAAAATTATACTTAAATTTATATCAAAGTATAAATTGAACAAAAATGTGGGACTCATTGTATGTATGTCAAAATACAACACAAAGACCTGTGTAGGGTTAGTACAGATATGGTGTGTTGCCAGAACAAACAACTAATGGAACTAGCATATTGTTTACCAAATGGTTTGGAAAACTTATTCACCAAAGGAAGAAAAACCAGGTGAATTCCTATGTCACACCATATTCGAATGGGACGTCCAGGTATTAAGAAATGCAAAGTGAAAGATAAAAATGTAAGCTAAAAGAAGAAAAAGAATGAGAAAATCTTTGTGATGGTAAAAGGCAGTAAGAGAACGAAATTATAAAACAAAAGTATTAACAGGTATGACAATATCAAATTATATATTTCTATTAAATAAAATCTATTTGCAATGCCTAAAACCCATGTTGATTTAACATAAAAATGCACAATAAACAAATGAGCAAATGATAGGAAGCCAGTAAGAAAAAAAAAAAGATGGACAAAAGAATATGACGAGGCAATTCAGTGAGGGAAAAAGTCTGCATGTTTATAAATATATGAAGATAAAATCCTACTAGTAATGTATTTGAAAACAACCATGAGATACCACAGTACACTTATCAGATTGGCAAACATTAGAAAGTGGAATCATACCAAGAATTAGCAAAGATAGGAACTCTCACACAGTGCTGGTGGGAGCATAAAATGGAAGAGCCTTCCTCATTGGCACTATCTTTATACCTTAGGTATGACTCGGCAGTTCCATTTCTCATCAATACTCCATAGAAGCTCTTGCACAGGTCTCCAAGGGAACATGTGTGAGGATGTCTGTCATAGGGTTGCTTGTACAAGCAGATTTCCTCAGGATGCTTTCACTGAAAGTAATGAGGCTCATTACCTCCCCTTCTCCACACATAAATAACTTCTCTCTGTGTCCCTCTTTCTGTCAATAACATCACCATCATCCCTTTACCCAAGCTAGAAACCGCTTGCCTGACTATTAATCATTTCATTTATTTCTACCTTCACTCTCCTCTTCCAGGTCAGCACATCTCATGGGCCAGATGATAGCCTCTAATGTCCCCTTGCAAAGGGCACCGAGAATGGTTTGCTTGCTAAATCCAATGGACTATGTTCAGTCCTTATCTTACTTGACCTCTCAGCTGCATTCAACAAAGAATCAACAATTCTCTCCTTGAAACAAAATATCCTCCTTGGGTTCCATGACTTCATTCTTTTCTGTTTTTCATTCTCCTTTGTTGACCATATCTCTTGATCTCTTTTGCCTACCCCTTTGTTAACTGCTCATGCTCCTGTATTTCTGGTTAGGTCATCTTTTATTTTGACTCTATTCACATTCAATTACCATTAAGATGCTGACCACTTTGACACTGCTATCTGAACCCAGATATTTTGACTGATATTCAATTTGCATCTCTTTACTAGATATCTCATCCTAAATACCTCCCAAGAACCCTACATTCACTTAAACTGAACTCAACATCTTTTCCCCCCAGACTTGCCCCTGCTTCTGGTCTCTAACTCACGGAACCATTCATTGGTTGTCTATGACTGAGGGTCATCTGCATCTCCTACCTTTTCCTCAAGTCTATATCCTATCACTCTGGAGTCCAGTAGATTATATTTCTTCAAGCTCTCAGATCACTCCTCTCTCTATTCCCACTGCCACTGACCTGGACCAGGCTGCCATTTTATCTCTCCCTGACCACCACTTTCTAATGTTTTCTCCACAAAACAGCCCTTGGAAGCCTTTCTAAAATGTAGGTCTGCCTATGGCATTGACTTCAGGATGGAGGTGCCACCTGCTCCCTACAGCTTCATTTCTGATCTCTCTCCCCTGTCCACACTGTGTTGACCCTCTGCAACTACTACCCTCCCTCCTGCAGGGAAATTCTTGAGTTTTTCTATGATGGCTCCAGCCTTTGGGCCTTCAAACACGTTGCCCAGGGCACTCTTGAGTGTCCTCTTTGCCACCTGTCCTCCCATCTCAGCTTTAACATCTCTCTCTTTTAAAAGCTTTCCAAGGCTAAGATAGGTGTGTCTGATCCTTTTCCATCTGACTTATTTCACTTAGCATACTTTCAAGATTCATCCCTGTTGTGGCAAATGGCAATAGTTCATCTTTTTTATGGCTGAGCAGTATTTCATTTTATATTTGTATCACATTTTCTTTATCCAATTGTCTTTTGATGGACACTTAGGTTGTTCCCATGTCTTGGCTCTTGTGAACAATGCTGCAATGAATATTGGGGTACATGTATCTTTATGAATAAGTGTTTTCAAATTTTGGGGGTAGACACCTAGAAGAGGGGTTGCTGGGTCATGTGGTGGCTCTATTCTTAATTTTTGAGGAAACTACATACTATTTTCAGTAGTGATTGTACCAATTTACATCCCTACCAATAGTATTTAAGGGTTCTCTTTTCTCCACATCCTCTCCAACATTTGTTATTTCTTGTTGTATTAACAATAGCCATTCTAACAGGTGTGAGATGGTATTTCATTGTGTTTTTGATTTGCATTTCCTTATAATTAGTGATGTTGAGCACCGTTTCATGGATTCTTTGGCTATCTGTATGTCTTCCTTAGAAAAGACTATTCAAGTCCTCTGCTCAATGTTTCATTGGGTTGTTTTGTTTTATGAGTTCTTAATATGTTTTGAATAGTAGCCCTTTATTAGAGGTACTGTTTGCAAATATGTTCTCTCATTTGGTTGGTTGCCTTTTTGTTTTGTTGATGGTTTCTTTGGCTGTGCAAAAACTTTTTAATTTGGTGTAGTCCCATTCATTTATTTTTGCTTTTAATACCCAGCCAATGAGAAGCCACCAGGACTTAGCCAATGAGAAGCAGCCAGAACCCCAAACTCTCCCTCACCTCCAATGGACTTTAGCTCATAACCACCCCTTCCCAACTTCCTCCATTTTCTCTATAAAAATAATGTTCCCCTCCTTTGTCCTCTGGACTTGCCTGTGAATTACCATAGTTTGCATGCCCCAGACTACAATTTCTCTGCTATTCCTGAATAAGCCCATTTTACTGATAAAATAACTGGCTATTATATTTTTAGGGTTGACAAGATGTAGGCACATGACTCAAATCTATTCATCATGAAGCACTACTACCCTGGACCTAGGGATTGGACCCAAATCTAACTTCAGACCTGCCAGCTACTTACTACCTACTCTAATGCCCTATGCAGAGTTAGTGACCAATAAATGTTTGAGGAAATCCTCAACACCCTCAGTGATAGCCTTTTCCCCCAAGAAAATATTTAGTGTTTTACTAATAAATATATTCCCATTCTGGCTTTTAAGTATTAGAAAACTCAAATAAATTTCTTGACTCTTAAGCAAATATTGCCTTGAGGAATTTTAAAGGTTTTCTTGTACCTTTATTCAACAATTGTTTGGCACACTGTTTTAACTTGCCATGTTAAGTTTACTTTCCTTTTTCCTCAATTAAAATTCGTTGAGGGCAGAGAACAGGTTTATGATTGTGTACATCCCACATAGCAACCCAACAGAACAGGCATTTAATAGATGCTTGCTTTGATTTCTGGTTCCAGGGCACCTTACCGTTCTGTGTTCAGTTTTGTCACTTTCACAATATTTAATTCACCTCACCAGCTATTTCTTGACATATACAACATTTGAAAATATATACTTTAATACTTTAAAAAGTGATGCTATCTTGAAAATAATGATAAGTGAAAAGAAAGCAACTTACTAAAATAGATGCTTAATATAGCATGTTAAAACACAAAATAAAAAAATACTGAAACAAACATCTATGGGTAGTAAAAGTATAACATGATCAGGAATAAAACACATCAACTTCAGGAGTGAGGGAGGGAAATGGGATTAGGGGCCAGTGACTTCTTATTTCATAATAAAGAAAAGAAAACAAACACACAAAAATGGTTTGAAGGAACTATGGCAAAATGTTAACATTTTAAACTTTGGCTGGTGGGTTTTAATATGTAACACATTTTTTTCTAAACTAATGTTTTCATTGTTTCAAACTGGGAGGCCAAGAATAAAATTTGGTCACAGAGACAAATCTACCTCTTGCAATGCCCAGGCTGCATTTTGCCTATACGTTCAAATATAACAAAACAAGGAGTTTCTGATTTTAAATGACAAAGCAGCAAATGTCTTCCCATTATGAAAAGCAGTCACACACCTAGAGGGCACGGAAGAAAATCAAGGCCCTTTTCTAGCAGGGAGGGCTGCCCTAATATTTCAGACCATTCCCCCAAAAGCTTTCAAGAATCATTTACATTTATTTAAATCTTTCATTTAAAACCACAACCTCCATGAATTCCTAATTCTGACTGCTTCTACTTGGTTCACTTCACTTTCCTTTGCAAAATAATTTTAAAACATTATCATCTGATGGCCTTAAGATTATCATGCAAGTCAGTAAGAAAAAGAGATGAATAACTCCCCCTTTCAACATGGGCAAAAGCATGAACCAGTAAAACAACTGGTTAATTAGCCCAAAAAATAAATTTAATTAAACCATCAAGATGTTCTTTAAACAATTTATTGGCAAAGATTAAAAAGAAATGAATATCTGAAAGCTAATCAGAATGTGCTCTTGCCCTAACCGGTTTGGCTCAGTGGATAGAGCATCGGCCTGGAGACTGAAGGGTCCCACGTTTGATTCTGGTCAAGGGCATGTACCTTGGTTGCAGGCACACCCTCAGTAGGGAGTGTGCAGGAGGCAGCTGATCGATGTTTCTCTCTCATCGATGTTTCTAATTCTCTATCCCTCTCCCTTCCTCTCTGTAAAAAAATCAATAAAATATATATTTTAAAAAGAATGTGCTCTCATCGAAAGCTGAAAATAATATAAGCTAATACAAACTTGCTGATTTTGAAGTGGGTTTTACCCCTTGCCCTAGTGATTACCCGCCCCCCCCTTCAGAAATGTCTCCTAAAAAAAAAATTCAGGAGTCAAGAGAGTCTCTTCAATAAATGGTGCTGGGAAATTTGGTCAGACACATGCAAAAAAAATGAAACTAGATCACCAACTTACACCATACACAAAAACAAACTCAAAATGGCTAAAGGACTTAAATGTAAGACGGGAAACCATAAAAATCCTACAAGACTCCATAGGCAGCAAAACAGCAGACATATGTCGTAGCAATATCTTTACTGACACAGCTCCTAGGGCAATGGAGACTAAGGAGAAAAAAAACAAATGGGACTATATCAAAATAAAAAGCTTCTGCACAGCAAAAGAAACCATCAACAAAACAATAAGAAAGCCCACTGCATGGGAGAACGTATTTGCCAATATTATCTCCAATAAGGATTTAATCTCCAACATTTACAGGGAACTCATACAACTTAACAAAAGGAAGATAAACGACCCAATCAAAAAATGGGCAAAGGACCTAAATAGACACTTTTAGAAAGAGGACATACAGAAAGCCAAGAGACATATAAAAACATGCTCAAAGTCACTAATCATCTGAGAGATGCAAATCAAAACAACGAGGTACCATCTCACACCGGCCAAAATGGCTATCATCAACAAATCAACAAACGACAAATGCTGGCGAGGATGTGGAGAAAAAGGAACCCTTGTGCACTGCTGGTGGGAATGCAGACTGGTGCAGCCACTGTGGAAGGCAGTATAGAGTTTCCTCAAAAAGTTAAAAATGGAACTCCCACTTGACCCAGTGATCCCACTTCTAGGACTATATCCCAAGAAACCAGAAATACCAATCTGAAAGGATATATGCACCCCTATGTTCACAGCAGCACAATTTACAATAGCTAAGATTTGGAAATAACTTAAGAGACCATCAGCAGATGAGTGGATTAAAAAACTGTGGTACATCTACACAGTGGAATACTATGCTGCTGTAAAAAAGAAGGAACTTTTACCATTTGCAACAGCATAGATGGAACTGGAGAGCATTATGCTAAGCGAAATAAGCCAGTCAGAGAAAGATAAATATCACATGATCTCACTCATATGTGGGATATAATGATCAACATAATTTGAGGAACAAAAATAGATCTAGAGACAAATGGCAGGGGATGTGGGGGTGGGGGGGGGGGTGGGGTTAAAGAGCAACCAAAGGACTTGTATGCATGCATATTAGCATAACCAATGGACACAGGCACTGGGGCAGTGGGGGCTTGCCTGGGGTGGGAATAGCTGGGGGAGATGGGGGTGTCGATTGGGGAAAAAGGAGACATATGTAAAACTTTAGACAATAAATAAAAAAGACCCCCCCAAAATTCATCTCATTACTATAACAAATGAACAAACTAAAACAAAGTATGTAGCCCAGTACTAGTAGAATTAAGACAAAAAGTATCATATAACTTTGGATGTAATATTATGCCATCAACATGCTCATTTAAAAACACCCAGAAAAAAAATCATGCTATACCATTAATTAAAATAAGTATCAGAATAGAAACCAAATATAATATAAGCTCAACATTGTTTAAAATTATACATATTAACATAAAACTAAAACTAATTGCACTGAAATAGTACCTCTGGGTGGAAGGATTATTGACATTTTCAAAGTTTTAAAATATTTTCTAAGTTTTCTACATTAGATTACATTTTATAATTCAGGAAAGGGAATATCAAATAAACACAATCTATAAAACAGAAAGAGAAGTCACTAGTGCCCCCCCCCCCAAAAAAAAAATTTATGCAAGTGATTTCAAATCTAATTCACTGGAAACACAGGTCAGTGAATCAGATATGCCACAGCCCCTCCAGTTGCCTTGATAAACCTCCCCATGACCAGGAGTCACTGGGTTCTCACCATCTCTTGCTAAGCAGTGAGGGAAGGGTGTGTGACCAACGCCCACTACCTCGCCAGTGTTGGCTACCATATGGAGACAATTTCTAAAATCTCTGCTGGGTAGACTGCGGCATATGAAAATTCATTTTTCACCTGTTTGTCTCATTTTCCTTCTTAAATCCCCGTTCGTTTTAATGCGATCATTTGGACCCACCTTCCTGGAGACTGTTGAGACGGGAGTGACGGCTTTACCCACTTGTGAGAGCCTGACAAGGCCACACTCTGGCAGGGGTGGGGAACCTTTTTTCTGCCAAGGGCCATTTGGATATTTATAACATCATCCGAGAGCCATACTAAATTATCAACTTTAAAATTCGCCTCCCATATTTGGTCAAACATTTAACTCCCTTTTAATGCCTTGGCAGGGCCAGAACAAATGATTTTGAGGGCCTTATACAGCCCATAGACCCATCCCTGATGGCTACTCCAGCTCTGCTTTAAGGAAAATGATGATTTAGGTCTGAGAGCTTCATCTTCAGAAACATCAACTGGTGGCAGATGTGGTCACTCAGACCACTTAATGGTTAAGTCCCTCTTAAAACGGAACCCATGCCAGCAAACACAATCTCTTCAGTTGCCTCTATCTACAGACAGGCATAGCCCCCAGAGAGCTTAAAACAAAACAAAACAAAACACGCTGAATTACTCATTGTGAAGGGGGTAGGGAATTAAACATGATAGACACTTTCCCTTGATTTTAAGATATGAGGATGTCAGAGAAACCTCTATTGCCAGGGTCCCAGGTTTGATTGAAACTAATTTTATGCTGGAAATCAGACACTGAAGTTAAAGTTGCTAGATCTTTTCCACTTCCATCGCATCCCTGTTTCTAACCTTAACCCCAAATTAAGGCAGGATTCCGGTCATTACTGGTTTGTCTTGAGAGATAAATGGTCAAACAGTATTAGCCAAATTCCTACATACACAGAGCTTCTCAACTGGTGTGCCAAATATATAAGGGGGGGAAAGATTTGGTATTTGGTTACAGAGTTGATAATCTAACTGGGGGAGGGTAGTAGTCTGGGGTAGGATATAGGAAAGGATAGTCTAGGGAGTAGAATTGGGGGGCAAGAGAGAATGATATAGGGATCAGCAAATATGTTCTTAAAGAACCAGAGTGTAAACATTTTAGTCTTTGTGGGCAAAGAGGTAAAAATGTAGGCTACTAGGTAAATACTCATAAAACTATTTAAAATGTAATCATTTAAAAATGTACAATCCATTCTTCTCTCAAAGGGACATTAATAAAACAGGCTGGTCTTGGCCCTTGTGGGCCCCTAGTTAGGACAACAGGTAAAGCCCCCTCCATCCCCCCGCTAAGATGCTAAGAGTGAGGGACCCTCAGTATCAGATATCTCCATGTGATTTTAATGTAAATCATTTTTCTTCTATGAAATTGGAAAAATACCTGGTATCCCTAATTACCCAACACAATTGTTTCCAAGAGGAAACAAATGTGAAAGAACTAGGAACAATTTAAGATTTCTATAGCAACACAAGGTATCCACATTGTGATCACTGCTCTTGGGGAAATTTACAACCAAGTTCCCTCACAAGAAACCTAACATTGCTTATCTCGACTGGGTAAGGCCACAAAGGATGCAAATATAGGCTTGATCCTCAGATTTAAGAATCAGAGAAAGGTTTCATAAATGGTGCATTTCATGAAGGTGACACAGGGGAGATGGCATTGAATCCCCACCTACACTGAGGAACAGAGATGGGGAATCTGGCTTGAGGCCTTGAGAACTTCCTTTTGTCCACGAACCCCACATATTCCCCACCACCATTTTCCCATGTGCTTTTTCTTGAAGCTGGCCCTGTATTTCAACTGTGCATCCAAAACACAAGACTGCACAAAACTTCCCAACATGGCAACTCAGTGTATAAAGAATATTCAAAATGGCCCTTGGCCTACTGAGACTTGTACATGGTGGGCACTCAACCCAGGTGTTCAATTTAACTCCCTGACTCCCTGCTTCGAGGAAACACTAAAAACACGGGCTGGGTGAAATCATGTATTTGTTTGGTTTCCGAGATTATTGAAAAGTGGAAAACAATAAAAATACTGCTGTTCATTTTGATAAAATTGAAAAAACATTCTCCAGAGCTAAATATTTATCAATGCTAATACTCGGACAAAATTTTTCAGATGAAATGTTTTCTTGTGGTTTTTCCTCCAGTTGAAATGACACAATATCAACTAGTAACTAAGTACATGGCAAGTACTCTCCAGTAGACTTACGCCCTATCTTGAAAAGGATATAATACTTGGTGTATTTTGTCAGCTTCTGTCTAGAAGCAGAATTCTTGCTTTATGCCTTTTAGTTCCAGATGTAATAAGCATTAAAAGATATTTTGCAAAACAAAACAAACAAATAAAAACCTACCACCTTTAAGTGAACAAAATGGAGAGCTTGGCCATGAAAACTACCCACTGAATATACATATAACTGGATTTGTTGTTAGGATTATTGTTAGTATTTCTTAATTATTCTTTCTTATTCCTTAGGTTTCATTTTCCATTTATTTTCTCTCCCGTACTTACAGATGCCCAAATGTCATAAACGGCAGCAATAGCCACCTTGTTTTCCATGATTCATAAGCTTGCTATCAATCTGATGTTTCCTTCCCTCTAAATTGGCATAGACTCCTGTTTTCCATCCTGATATGCGTAGGCTGCAACTTTCATTCTAGTAGAAAAGCAGACAGACGTTTGGAATCACTCTTGCAAAACCTCTGACTTAACACCATTTCGGAAGTGAGAAGTCATGTGAAGACATTGGATTCGCTTGTCCTCATCAGCCCTCCGTCATTGGATTTCTGCACCATACAAATGATTCCGTCCTCGTGACCACCTACAGAAGGCGCATGGATCTCCTGCACAGTGTTTACTCCCGCTTGTGGAAAATAAATGATCAGGATGAATTTGAATAGTTGACACGTCCTCCATTTCAAAAAATGAAAGGATCAATTTGAAGCCCTTCATTACTGTCCCTATAAGGAGCAGAAGGGAAATTGAATGTGCTGCCAACAATGAAAAGAAGTTTTCCTTTAGAATGCCCTGATTTAAATAGAGGGTATAAGTAGACACAATTGGAAGTACCTACATTTTTATTTTTAAATCAAAACTTTAAAGGATTCAGACTGTAGAATTTACCCTCAGCCACTGAGGGACTACTTAACAGGAAAAGCATAGGTACTATGTTAGGAAAACAAGGAAGGAAGGAAGGAAGGAAGGAAGGAAGGAAGGAAGGAAGGAAGGAAGGGAGGGAGGGAGGGAGGGAGGGAGGGAGGGAGGGAGGGAGGGAGGGAGGGAGGGAGGGAGGGAGGGAGGAAGGGAGAAGAGGGAAAGGAAGGGAGAAGAGGGAAAGGAAGGGGAAGAGGGAAAAAGGGAGGGAAAGGCAAGGAGTGGAGGAAGTGTTTAAAGGTAAAGTTGCTGCCTATATATCAGGAATATAAAAAAGACAGAGATATGTATACTGATTGAAGAAACTTTATAGACATGCCAGATGAGGATGACTACATCTAAAAATTTAAACCTAATCAAGTCAAACCTTAATTTCACTCTAGCAAATTGTATAGAAAAAAGAGACAATATTATTAAATTACTTAGGCTGTGAAAACCCGAGTCATTACTTGAATCGATCAATGTGAAATGTGTACATATGTATTTAAAATTATAAATATGTATTTAGACCAGGTGTGTGTAGAGAGGTGGTCAGACCTAGAGTGGACAGGTCTCCAAACGGCAGCGCCCCTCCACTGCAGGAGAGAAGGAAAGAACAGGGTTTTAATTTTTCTTACAGCACCCTGTCCTCGGATTTTCCCTGGGGCTGAAGTGCCCACATTTAATAGCATTAACTTTAGAGAGAAAGGGGAAAAAAACTATTCAGGGATTAATGGAAAATGGTGGGGGGCTGGAAATGATGGATTCATTTTCACTCCAGAATGAAAATTGATGCATTCACTCACAAAAGGAGATGATTTCACACCTTCATCATTGTGTTTTCTTTCTGGGTGTGTTGTGCCCCTTTTTCTTCACACATGTGTGATGCAGAATAGAGAAAGCATGTTTGTTTGGGAGCTATCGCTATACAGAAACCATGGGCATCCTCCAGCCTCTGATTTCCACATGTCTTGCTCTGACAATGCTTCACTTTGCTGGGGATAAAAGCACCTTCTTGTTGTTGACCCACAGGAAAAACAAACAGTCTGTTAACTGAAACACCACACTGACACACTAAGTCTGTTAGCAATGAATTTATCAAATTATTTTTCTTATTCCTCTAATGTTCCTGAATTTATAATACAATTCTATTAAATAATACTTTGTTAAAGAAGCAGGATGATAAATAGAATATCCCAGTTTAAAAAAAAAAAATCAGACTGGGAGAGACAAGGAGGGTTACTAAATACCTCAGCAGGAAACAAATACAGTTATGTTCTGAATACTAGTTTAGAATTGTATGTATTTGGTTAGAAAAATTTTGGCTTAGATAAATATATTCTGAAATCAAAGGACTGTCAAAAGGCAGGAGGCTGGGGAGCCAAGTGGCTGTATTTCAGGGCTTAGGACGGGCATCGCAGCCTCTGAGGACAGAAAAGAGTCTGAGACAACCTTTCTCCCGCACCTGCCGCAGCCTTTGTCAGCCGCCGCTGGAACCTCAGCTCCAGCTGTCACCCGCGTGCTTGCCTCATAAATCCACATCCAACCTTCCTGTTTGTTTGCAGGGTTTGTTTTGTTTTAGGAAGTCGGGCGGGGGGAGGAAGGTTAGAAAAACAGCTTTGGTTTTTGAGTTTTTGATTGCTGTCCATAAGCTCCTGGGTGGGCAGAATGGTCATCATTCAACAAACCTTTTAGAGGCACGGACTGTGCTGGGGTGGGTCAGACATAGACGTGGGAGAAAAGGGAGTCCCTCACTTCTGAAGGATCGTAGTCTACCCTGAAACCGCCCTGACTGAAAAATGATTTTGTCTTGAGCACTGTATCTGTTTTGAGGAAGAAAAAGCTGTTTCCCCACAAATTGCACATGTCAGAACATAATGGTGATTAGTGATCTTTTGCCTTTGATTTTATTTCTCTTTTCCATACCAAATGTAAATTTGTGTGAAAACTAAATAAAATACATGTTCAAAAATTAAAATTGAACAAAAATGAAACCGGCTTCTGAAAAAGGTGATATTTAGGCAGCCACATACTCACTGGTCTGTGATTGAAAAGTAAAACACCTCCTGAAATTACCAAGTGAAGGTGTGATGAGAAGTTACTGGCAAATGTGTCCAAACAAAGTCACGATTCTCAATTATACTTCATTTAAACTGACATTCTAATACTATATTTTGTTTAATTAGCATATATATTTTCACTCTTCAACGTTTAAAACAAATTTAATAATTTATGGTTGTTTCTGCATCCTCTACCACCCACTTTTATTGTTTTGAAAAAGGAAAATATGATCCTAAAAATGTAAATGGTTTTCTTCCTCAATATTTTAAACTCTCCTGGAGAACATGTACTCTCAAATGCATACATATACAGGTATAACTTCTCACGAGGTATGACAGGTTCTCTATCTTGTCATGCCATCTCTGGGCTTTATTATGCACTGTAAAATAATTCTGTTAACAATGCTGAAAGACAGCAACTGTATATAACATGTTTGTGTTGTTTTTTTTTAGTTTATAAACCAACTTGGATTTAGGTTTGTAAATATTTGAGGCAAATAACTTTAATCACAAACTGAGCATGGTGGAGAATTTTTAGAAACTAAAGGCAATTAAAAACTGCACATACATAAAAAAGTTATTTGGCGAGAAATTCCTAGCTAGGTTTTCTGACACTTGCAATGATTTTTTAAAAAGGGCAATGTGGTGTTTTAAAATTTTAATTTAGTTAAAGAAAACTCAACCCCAAAAAGCTGCTCTATTGCATGAAAACCTCATGAGGCAAGCTTCAGTCCTGGGCAAACAAAAGCAGCTGCATTTATAAACCCTTGAAAAAGGGGTTTATAATGCAAACGCTGCTGTGACCTTAACTCCAGAGGTGCAAACAGGCAGCTGTAATAGGAAAATTATGCATTAAAACAGAATAGGGTTCACAGAATATTTTAAGATTTCTATTTGATCATGTTTTGTAGCTTTTCCAGTTTCAAATAATAAACTTATGTAGTTGGATAAGAAGGAAGCCTCTGTTTCCTCAAAACACTTAAAATGGGTGAACTGTATGACATGCAAATTGTATCTCAATAAAGCTGCTTAAAAACAATTTTTATTGGGGACAAAAAAGGAGTTTGAGAGGGTGTGAGGGGCATCTTGCCATTGATTAGTAAATAAGTACTGCTCCGCTACTAGGGATTTTCAAGCTCCAGCGTAGCTCACAAAATAGTTCTAACATTTGCAAGTGTTAAATGGTATGAGCTGCATTCTGAAAGCAAAGAAACACACACTTTAAACATGGCGTAACAATTTGTATTTGATACAATTTTTAAAAGGTAGATTCATTTTGGAATAATTTTCTAAAGTGCTAAATGGAAACATAAGAATAGTATATCTGAATCTTTTTTTAAAAAAGGGAAAAGGAAGGAAGGAAAAGAAGGGAGAGTGGAAAAAAGTATTGCAAGAGAGAAAATGCAAAAAATGGCACTGTCTTAAAAAGGGAAGCAAAATACATAAATTTAAAAAATAAGGAAGTAAAGATTCAAGACAAAAACAGGAGATGAGAGGATATTTTCAATGCAACTTCTAATACTTAAATATTACAAGTGATTAAAATTTAAGACATTAGAAAATGATCTAAGATTAAAGACTGATCCAAATCAAAGTAGAGGATTTTATTCTATTAGAATATGGGAAAAAAAGGAGAAATAGAAAGTAAGTTTTCATTTATATTGGTAAAAATTAAAATCTAGTTCAGAAGATTAATATTGGTATACTATTATGTAGACAGCCAAAGCCAAACTTTCAGAATTGTCTGTGGGTCAAACTATTTTCACCAGAATTTGCTGAACTACATCTTCATTTAAGGAAGATGAAGCTCATACATAAGCAATCCTGGGGCTCCCACTCAGGACTTTTCTTAATGTTCAAAAGAGAGATAAGCATCTGGACAAGACAATAATAAAGAGATGCTGTCTCCTTATTTATTTCATTTACATAAGGAAAATCAAACGTGTTTTTAGTTTTTGCTTTTGTTCTTTGGAAGTGAGGCAGGATTGTGACAGTCACAAATTCCCGGAGCAATACAAAGCAGTGTAATTTTTAGGCAAGCAGGTGGAAATTTCTATAAGTGGGTAGTTGTGACCTGCTTTATTGGGAATGAAGGTGATTTTTCATTTATATGGGGTGAAATTGGTACAAATTGCCCTGATACAGGCACAGTGAGACTTTGGTCCTCCCTAAAAATACCTTCTCAGAACCATACGATGACCCTGGGACTCCTGAATGGGGGATGGTAGCTACTTTGAAAGATTTCTGTAGAGCCCATGGATGGAGATTTTGTGCTTGGTTTAACTGGGGGTGGTATTCAGGATTGCCTGCATTTGTGCATCTTGTGGGTGGTATTGTGTCAATAACCTTGGGCCCTTTAGTCTAGCTGAAACAGCGCAGGACTCTACCCTGTCCCTGTGGCAGCGGAAGGGTGCCATCAGAGTACTACTAATGTCCTAATCAAGTCAGCCTCTGGGATCTGAACCCTAACCTATTTGACACCCTGGGCACACTGCTGTTTTCCATTAGAACTTTTCTTCAGATCCAAAGATCAGGCTATCCCATGAATCTGGGCTTCCTGCTACCTCCATCTTACACTGCCTGAAATTAATAACTAAATTTTAAGGTTTATATAATATCCTTAGTAATATCTATGTCTGGCAAGAGAAGATTAAGCATACTTTCTGACAAAAGAAAGGAAAAAGGACGGGTGTGAAAAGAAGGAAGATGTACAGCAACGTTTCTCATCTCAACATCTGTGATGTGCAGGGAATAATGAAAGTGAAGTTGGTAATGGGGCCTCTGTCTAGTCAGGACATATCTGACCAGTTATTCAGTCACTTTAAAAATAAAAGTCAGGGGTTACGTGCAATGTGGAAGCGCAGCTCAGGTTCTGAACAAAATTTTCCTGGGAGTGGACAGATCTCCAGCCCTGAAGCAGATCCTCTTATTTTAAACACACTATTTCTTTTTCATGTTGGTTTTATGAAAGATCTAAACACCCCTTTCCTGCCTTTTTCTTGAGTAAAAGCTTAAAATGAAAAATAAAAAGATTCTACAGGTGCCATATATCTAAGAGAAATACTAACACGGAAAGGGAGCGCACGTTTCCACTTTTATTGCTTTCTCTCAGGCCTTAAGACAGGGACGATTTTAAAGGATCTTATTTCTCCGCCCTGGCTTCCATCTGGATCCTTGGGTCTGCAGGAGAAAGGTGGGCAGCCCTGCCGCACCTGTGTGAATGGGAAGTGAGTCTGCTTTGCTTTAACAGTTTCACTGTTAACACTTTCCCCTTTCAACCTGAAATGTGGTCCTCCCTTAGAACAAGCCCAACTTATTCAAAAGGGGGCAAAGCTATAAAAACCTTTGGCACAAGAAGGGGCACAGTGCAGGAGTTGGATCTAGGGAAAAGGTGGAGGGGAAGGAAGGAATGGGTGAATGGAACGTGTGTGTCCCATGACACCTGCTGCAGAGGGACCAGAACCAGAATGGTCAGAGATGATGCTTGTGATAGGGCTCGGTCAGGGGCCATGAGAAGATTGAAGATCTCATGAGGAGAGGAAAGGCACAGGTCTGTGGCAAAATTCTGCCAAAAAGAAATGTTCCTGAACCCCAAATATAAACTAGTCCCTACGGGGCTGATAACAAGTGATGAGCAAGCTGCCTTCAAATCTATAAAACAGCAAAGTCCTACAAATGACTTGGGATCCAAGGCAGACATGGGATAAAACTGCTAGCAGCTTACAATTACATGTCAATTACAGGTTCCTCCAAATGACAAATTATATGAAGTTTGGAAGACATAACCAACACATGGTGTTAAAAATGTAAATATTCAACAGATGATTCCCATCATCTCAGAGCCGGGATCTCTGCTGCGTTTGCAGAGACAAGACGGGTTGAGCACAATAAGTACAGTGATGCCCTGGCCAGTGATTCAGTGGTTAGAGTGTCAGCCCAGGCACCCAAGGGTCGAGAGTTCGATTCCCCATCAAGGGTATATACCTTGGTTGCAGGCTGGCTCCCTGGCCTCGGTTGAGGTGCATGTGGGAGGCAACCAATTGATGTGTCTCTCACACATTGATGTTTCACTTTCTATTTCTCTCTCTTTCCCTCTCCATCCCTCCCTTCCACTCTCTCTAAAAAGCAATGGAAAAAATACCCTCAGGTGAGGATTAAAGGAAAAAAGAAGTACAGTGATATAAAAACAGAACAAGGACTGACACTTGCAGAAATACCTCCCAAGCATGTAGATGCATATAAAGGATATAGCAGCTCAAATTGTAGCCTTCACTCCCGCTGCAGTTTTATAATCTCAGTGCTCACATGTTCACTCTATAATGCATTTTTAAACTAGCAATATTGAAAAGTTGAAGCTCCAAGTGGACTGCAGGAAGAGATTCCCGTGGTTTCCTACCAGAATAGCTCAGGAGAAAAATAAAGGCTACATGAAATTTTAAACGCAATTATTTTAGATTAGAATATTTGGATTGAAAGATCTGGAGGGTATTGTTTTTGATAAGACAGTCCCACTTGACAAGAGCTGTCACCACTCTGGGGCTCTCTGTTGTCAACTAAGATGAAAGGCCATCAGAAAGAATTAACATCAGCTTTTAAATAGTTTGAAAATGTCAGAGAGGTCAAAGAAGATATATTTCTTTATATGGCATATTTACCTGAGCCTTTGGTAACATTGTGTTTTTAGTTTTCGTTCAAGTTAGTCTAAAATCATGGTAATTGATCACAGGCTAATGACAGCTGACAAGGAAACACTATGATTGGCTGAGGTCTGTGTCAATCATAGCTGCTTTGGGTATAAGCAGAGCATACTAGATCTTTTAATAGCAGTAATTGGCAACTATGGAAAAACCCTGCTAGGTCCCCTTTTGCATTTTCTGTAGCCATTTATTTGGTTTCCAGTTACATGGAAGCCAATTTAAAAGCTTTTATAACTCATACCTCACTAGTGGACCTATTGTTAGTATGTTCTCCTGGGGAAGCTCAATAGCCATTGCAAAATTCAATTCACACACACACACACACACACACACACACACACACACACACTACACAATGCTTCCCAACATTAAATGTAAATATCGGTTGTTTAAAAGAGAGAGAAAAATAACTTGCACTTTAAGTATTACAAACACCTTAGTAAATTCTTTTGAAAGACACCTCTGATTTAATATTATAAGGAGGTTTAGTTTCATTTTAGACATGAGGCCTGAAGCTGATTTTGCATTTCTAATGTGCATTCCTCCTTCTAAAGAGGTAAGTGATAAGTTAAAGCAAGTTCAAGAACTATTGTAGCAAGCTAATTCCCTTTCTCCACATACGACTCAGAGAGAAAGGTCAAGCTGGCTGTCACTTCTCTCTAACGGATGCTCAGAGTCTGTGTGCACTGAGCATGATATATTTAAAGGAAGCCAAGCACTCGTCCATTTTCTGCGTCAACTGTATTAATCATAAGCCCTCCATCTTTAGCTGAAATGAAAGATCCAGGTGCAGAGGAGTCTGTACACAGCAAACGTGCAGAGAAGTTGTTTCTGCTCAAAACCAAACCCCTGCTTCCCCACCATTTTGAAATGTAAGTACCCCTTGCAAGTGGGAAAATGGGGCTCTAACCTCAGCTGTAATTTATACGATGGGCATCGAGCTGGCAACCACTGGGCAGCTGCCTCGTCAGCTCTGGCAGTGAGGCAAAGGAAACAGCAAAGGGCAAATAAAAGGCACCGAATGTTGAAGACAAACATAAGAAGGTGCTGAAATACACACTGGGGACGATGCAGGTAAATGAGATTGTATGGCTAACCACAATACAACGATGTGTATTCCAAATTAACTGTCCTCAACCATTTTTGAGTTACAGAGGATACAACATATTAAAAACATGAAAGACAATACCAAGAAAACTGGCTACTTCAATGCTTTAAACTAAGAAGATAAATTTGTACAACTTATTTAAAGATTAATATATTATATGGAGGTACCTGAAAATGTGTTTATTAAAATTTCTATAAAGATAAATGCAATCATCTGAGCTGTTATAGTCAAATGTATTGTCTTTGTTAGAACCTTTTTTTTCCCCAGGAGAAAATCTCGGGGGGGAAACCCTTATTTATAGGAAATCACCTTATAAAAGAATCTACCACAGGGAGGGCTCTAAACATGTTACCCTGTTTTAAATTTTTAAAATCTCATTCAAATCATTAGAAGTGACATATTTTCTGAGTAGGAGGAGAATGACAGTGCCTTCCTTCAGGTACCCAGATGCTACCCTTCCATTCATACAGTCTCACTTGGGTGTCGTAAATAAAGCCCTTGCCATTTCTTTGAACCGCCCCCCCCCCCCGCCCCCCGCCACCCCGCTCCACAGTGGGGCTGCCCGTGAACTTCTCTTGGCTCTGCACACTGGCCTGCAAGGCAATTGAGCCACTTCTTTCTAAGTCATTAACTAATGTTCAGGTACTGTCAGATCACTCATAACGGAAAATCCATGCAACCCACAGGGCCTCCTTTTGCCTGGCAAATGAATTTGTTACTACTGGACACTAGCAGAGCTTGTCTGGCATCTATACTTCAGTCAATAATGATCATCACTATAGTTTTCCACATTTAGGGCAGGTCCCCATAGCTGCATTCTCTGAGAATCCCAGGCCGTCAGCGGCACGATCGCCATCACTGTCCACTGGTGATTCTCTACCAAATTAAATTCCACCACATTCTGGGATTAGAAAATTCTATCTAATTGCAAATACAAAGATGGTGAAGGTACAGGGGATCTTCTATGAGCCAAGCACTGTGCCAGTTTCTTTATATTTTTATGTACTTTTCAAAGAATCCTAACCCTATAGAGTAGGGGTTAATTGTCATTCTCCATTTACAGATGGTGATACTAAGGTTCAGAGACGTTTAGTAATTCACCAAAGGTGCCACAGCACATAACCCCGGCGAGATGACTAAGAATCTACCTCCCGTATTTTATACCTGAAACAGGCTCCTCTTGATGGAAGTGGTTTTCAATTTTTACAAAGGCAAAGTGAACTCTGCTGAGTCTTTGAAGACAAAGTGATGCGAGGTGTATGCATCACATCTCTGGTACCACCTGACTCAGTCCTGGACCCCATTCATTTTCCGTTGATTGCTTTCTGTAGTTCAGAAGATCACGTTTTTCTGAACCTGGGATACTGGCCTAGGAAGTACACGAGGCATGAGGGTGATGGGACTATAACCTGTCACAGCTGACTACCATGGGTAATTTAGAGGATGCTTATGGGGGAAGAAAAAGGACATATTTTAAATCAGGTATACCCTAGTCCATGAAGACATTGACCAGTTCCATATCAATGGATGTTAAAGATGGGAAGCTAAGAAAAATTAAATATAAAAGCTATCTTATGAGAAGGTTCAAGACAAGGGCACCTTTAAAATTCTACCTAAAGCAATACAACAATTAATAAAAATGGGCAGCAGGGGGAAAATAAAACTATAGCTCTGTAAAACTCTTGACATTTCTATCAATAGTTTTACATTTTGGAACTCAGATAGTCAACGCTCTTTCAATGGCTCGTGATGAATGCCCTACCAAGTGTATGGAGTCCTCTGCTTCCCTTTCCCAGTGTATTTCCGCTTATGCCTGCTGCTCAGGCTCAGCTGCAGACTGCAAGGCATTCCCGCCTCCTGCCCCACCTGGGCCTCCCACCAGGAATAGTCTGTGCCATTTCTTCCCTACCAAACCCCACCCCACCCAGAAAACTGTCCCTGGTTCCCACACAGTTTCTCTGAGAATCCACAACAGTCTCCTACAACTCAGTGCTTTATCACGTGATGCCCTATAAAGTTTATTATTAATTTCTCTGACTACCCTTATCATCAGGGCTATATTTCTTCTGTACCTCCAAAATACCAACACACCAATAGGGTTTAAAAAAATAGTCATTATCCAATCAACTAATTTAACCTGCAAGCTGTCTTTAAAGTCCTAGAACTACAATTGCATGCAAGGGGTGGGAGCACCCAAGATAATGGGGGAAGGGTGCAGAAGAAGAATGTTTGGTTGCACCTTAAGAACAAAAGTGCAAGTGTAATACAGTAGACATCTGTTTCTGGGGTTGAGATTTATAAATGAAAGCACTGATTGCAAGTGTCAAAGAAACATAAACATTGCTCTTAGGGCAATAAATGAAAAACAACACCAAAAGGCTTTGATGACATTTCCACTGGGTGGCTGTCAGTCACCAACCCCCATCTTCTTCACAAAATTTTTGTTTCGTTTAAAATAAACACGCAGCTTCAGTAGCCATTAGGGGTGGAAGTGTAGGAGATGTCAGCAACAATGTCTCAACACTTAGGACAGCCTGACAATGTCTAAAAGTTGTCCTTGAATAAACAGTCCCTTGCTTGAGTGAATATGAACTTGCAGCGCTTTCCCACTACAGCGAATGCAGTTAAGGTGAGTGTACAGGTTCGTCCAACTTCCTGCAGTTTGCTTTCCCCTTCCCAGGTTCAGCACTGATCCCTTTCCCCTCAGTGAAGGCAATGCCTTAGGAACCAAAGTTACTTGATCGTCATCTTTATTAATTGTTCTTTTTTCAACTTTTGGCAATATATTCAAAAACTGTGCAAGGTGCTATTCAAGAGATTCTAAAATTAGCTGAACATTTAAGGGTAAACATTTAGAAACAGCTCCACATCCAGAATTAGTAGATGAGTGGAAGGAAGGAGGCTGAACAGGGAAGAAATGAACCCGACCTCTGAGTGAGGCACAAGTTGGTGGGAACCCAGCCAGGCCCTTACGTGACCTTAAGCCAATCGATACATCATCCTGCACCTTGGGATCCTCTTGGGGAAAATGGGGTTCTTAGTATCTATCCAATAGTGTGGCTATGATTACTAAATATAATAATGAATCTTAGTTGTCTAGCAAGCACCAAAAATCACAATTAAGTGAGGATGCAAAATTGGGAAGGAAGTTAGAAAGGAAATACTACTTCCATGTGGTCCATAGGTCTGCATTTTGTCCGAAGTCATTACCCCTTATATCTCCTTTAGGAGAATGGACCCCTTGTTGTCTTCCTTTTGTGGAAGTAGCTACTATTCTTCCCCATTTAGAGTTACCAAACTGCCAAATGCTCAGGTCTTGAGAACACATGTCTGGATAAAACAAATATTTCATTAATAGTCTGTTCCCAGGTGCTACAAATGTTCTACCTGAAATGAAAGTAGAAATTCATATGGTCTTCCCCTCTAGCGATCTCATTTTCTGGGAAAATAGAGGTTTAATTAAGGTAAAACCTCAAAAGCCATAGCAGAGGATGACTTTGGGTCTATTGAAACAGATATTCTAGTTAATTTGATCTAAATGCTTGTGTTTATTTGGGGAGGGAAGGAAAGGCCTTTAAAAGATGGAGGCTTCTGGCTAGTAGAGAATGGGGAAGAATAGGTAACAGCCAATGTTTGAACCCCATGGAGCAGTACACTTCTCAGGAAAATTATTTTTCTGAGAATTTAGAAAAATATATGTATTTGCAACGGTATCCAACTCCAAGTTAAGTATCTATAATAAAGAACTATTTGTATACTTTTGATAAAGTCAACACACAGAAGGGTCTTGATCAACTTGAGGACCCCAAATCTTCAACTAAGAATGAACTGAAATCTTCCACTAAATAACTTGGCAGTTTCAAAGAAAAAGTAATATATAAACCAGAGAACACGACACAGTACAGGTAGGAGGACTGTAAATGTCAACAGAGCCAAGTATTGCTTCAGTAAACTCTCAAGAAGAAGAATTCTACAAGGGAGGGGACCTGGAGAGATGAGTACACTCCCTTCCCTGGGACTTACTTCATTTTCCCTTTGTTTCTGTTTCAAGTTTTCCTTATACTCCACTAGAGACCCAGTCCACATATTCGTGCATGGGTGGGGTCCCTCAGGATTGAGACCCCAGCTTGTGCCCCCGGGCTCGCAGCCCCGCAGTCCTGCCTGGCACCACACCATGGCCTGGCGCTGCCCCTTCACCTGCTCCACCATCCTGCCTGTGGGGCAATAGATCAGGCCGGGCCCCCCGCCCCCTGCCATCACCACTGGTCGCTGTCTCTGGGGTGATGGGGCCCCCGCTTGCACTGGTCTTGGCCTGGCACTGCCCGCTCACCTGCTCTACCATCCCGCTGCGGTCCCACTCTCGTTGGGGCCCATTGGGACTGGCAGCGCTTCCACTGCCAGCGCTGCATCACCAATGCCTGCCATGCTCTGTGCCGCCCCCAGTGGTCAGCACACGTCATAACGAGCGGTCGAACTCCCGGTCAAACTTCCAAGGGGACAATTTGCATATTAGGCTTTTATTATATAGAATGCTCACCTGGCTTAATATCTCCCTTCATCAGGACTCTACGGGGTTTGAGATGGAACTGTTGTTCCATACCTCAGACATGCTGCTTCTGCCTGCCAGAACTCTGTTCATAAACTGGATGCAAAGAAAAATAACATTTTAGCAACAAATCTGGGTTTTGGGGGGCCTGATGCTTATGGAAGTTGGAGAATTCTCTATAAGAAAGGAACATGAAGTTAGGTCCCAACATTAGTATTTACTTAAAATGAGAAAATATATTACAACAAAGAGCTGGATCTTGATCATTCAGAACCTTTCTTCTGAGGCTCCTGCAGGCTCCCTGGCACTCCCTGGCTACCCTCTCCCGCCTCCAAACCCAAAGTCTCCAAGGCTCACAGTAGCAACTAGGATGCAAGGGCACCAAGCACTGAGGGGCTCTACTCACATCACAGTGAATCCTCTCCACACTAATTTCCATAAAATAAACACAAGAAATGTGACCATCTTTCCCCATTCTGCTGCCGGCCCCTGGCAGACATATTTTACACCTAAAGATAGCAGCCATTGTTCATACTATCCCACCTGGTGATGATCTGTGTTGTTTTACCCCTGTCCAAAAAGTGAGACAATGGATTACAAAACAATTTGCCTAATTGTAAAATTCAGAGGGGCGCATTACATTTTTAAAGTGCAACATATTTTTCCATCTAATTCAAAACTATGAATGTTAAACTTAAAGACTCTTTCCAGCTTCTGTTAGTGACAGACAGGGCTCCCCAAGGGGTGGCTGCCTTCAAAGACAGGTAAATGAGGGCCCATATAAAACAGCCAAGTATTGATGTTGTAGTAAAATTCCAGAAAAATACATTGGCAGACAAGTAAATTTGTCACTAATAATTTAATGTAATTTCCCTAAAATGGAGCTAATAGGTACTCAGGGAATACACCTCCAGGGTTTACATCAAATGTGCATGTGGAAAATCGTGAAATAATATTTTTTTTAAAATGTAGATGCTTTGTCTGACATGTTGGTTTATGATGAAAATTATTCTTCCAAAATGAAAATGGGGAGGGGAAAATATAACCTCTCCAACACACACAGCCTTTAGCTCCCAAACCTTTCCTGGCAGTGGCAGTTGAGAAGCAGTGACTGACTGGAAGCTGCAAACATTTGTTTGCATTTTATTTCCCCCTTAAAATGATGTACTACAATTACCAAATATTAATGAACCAATCATGTTGCAAATAGTATTCCCTGTGTCACTCTGAGTTATAGAATCTAATATTGGGCTCATTTGAAATATTCCAAAGTTGCATATTTTTTTTCCCCTTTGCAAAGTGACAGCTCAAATTGTGTTTAGTTGCATCCGGCCAACCATGAGCAAATCAAGTATAAAAATTTCATTTTGTCTAAGTGTTAATGCAATTTTTTAAGCTCATATCCTGGGATGGCTCACTTTGCACTATGCTGGATGGTATTAGATGCTGCTTAAACACTATTATCAATTATATTACATGGTGCCGGAAAATTTTAAAATAGCACTTGTTTGGGACTCAAGTCATGAAGTTCCAAGGAAGAAAAAATACAAAGCAGGGAGAAAAAATTCATTCGCTTTTTCAAATGCTCCAATGTTTATGTTTTATATTACAAATAGGCTGATTTCCAGCTATAAATCTGAATTTCATTGCTGCTATCGTGGGTTTAATATGAAAAAAGACCTGCAGTCGCTAAAGCAATAAGGAGAGATGCAGCTGTCATAAGCTGAGCTGCTGCGTGGAACAGAGACCCAACTCAGGGGCAGGAGGGAGAAGAGAAGGCTGTGAGAAAGAGAGCAGCCCTAAGGTAGAGCCATCAAAATTATGAATTAATATATAAGTCAAAATTATAGAATGTCCATCATTTTTCTATAGAATATTGACAGAGTGAAATGAATTCAGCAGATAATAAAGAATCTATGCCCCAGAAAAAAAGCAGTCAAATATGCCGGCTTCATAAGCACATTTCATCAAATGTGTGAGCTTAATACAACTGCCAGGGAGAAGCCTGATCCAATTTCATAGGAGGTCACCAGCAGGAGTCCCTGGCTGTTAATGTGCCTCAGCATTCCCTGATTTCTTACTCCAGGTAGTGAGGCCATATGCTACCTCATGCTCAAAGATATTTTCTTCTTTTCCTAAATCCAATCTCTCACACACGTACACCCAGGACAGAGGTGACTGTCATAATGAATGCTAATGGAGAAAGTTTCCCAATAATGTCAATTACGGCCCCATTTTCATGGGCCCAGAGCACGGAAAAATTCCATCTTTCCTATTACCACATTTTCAGAGGCTGTTCTACATTCAGGGTGTCGGGAGGGGCACAGCGATTTTTAGTTTAGTTTAGGTGTCTGAGAAAAATGTCTTTAAATTCTGAAGTCATTTAAATACTATAAATATAAATGAAAAACATGTGCCATGCTTTTATTTACGTAACGCAGCCATAGCTGGATCTGCACCATTTGGGTTTGTAAATCAGGCATTGAGCATCTGCTAAATTTTTAGAAAGCTGCAGTTTGTAGGAAGCTAGCTCTGTTTTCTGATAATTCTGAATAAAAACAAACATTTCAGCAATGGGAAGGCACACGTCTCACAGTAAGATTGCAGCTCACACCTGCCCACATCAATGTGCTCACACTTAATGAAGTTTAAATGTAATAGAATCGACCTGAATTCCCCTTCAAGTTCAGGATTCTGGATGCCTCTCCTGATTGGGGATCCATAAGAGAATTAATTAAGCCTGAATCCTCCAAGGCATCCATTGTATGTAATGAATTAACTTCTTACCTCGGCATCTAGAATGTACTACTCATGTGCCAATTTGGGGAAACTGAGAAAAGAGCCTGTCAAATCATTTTCTGTGTTTTTGTGGTTCAAATGAGGAGCCCTGGTGGAGAAAGCCCGCAAGGCTCACTCCTCACAGCACAGCCTGCAAACCAGCAGCATTCACATCACGTAGGGAGGGTGTTTAGATGGAGATTCTGATTCAGTAGGTCCAGGGCAAGGCCTGAGACTCTGCATTTCTAACAAGCTCCTAAGTGATGCTAGCAGTCATGGAACTGCTGGCTAGCAAAGCTCTAACAGTGGTTCTCAATCTGTGGGTCGCGACCCCTTTGGCGGTTGAAGGACCCTTTCACAGGGGTCGCCTAAGACCATCCTGCATATCAGATATTTACATTACGATTCATAACAGTAGCAACATTACAGTTATGAAGTAGCAATGAAAATAATTTTATGGTTGGGTCACAACATGAGGCACTGTATTTAAAGGGCCAGAAGGTTGAGAACCACTGCTCTACAAGCTCCCTGTTCTCCATGAAACAAATTTCCGAAATGATATTAGTGTAAGACTAAATAATTATTTGACACGTCATATAAAAAACCTCGTTGTGTTTCACCTCATGTTAGACAGAAATATCTATACATCTCCTACATCTGGGATAGAAGCGGTTTAGTAGGAATCATCGACCCAGACAAAAAGAAAATGTCATGGTTTTGGTTTTCTTGACTCCATTTGTGCCCCAAAGCAGAAGATGTTCACCATCATATGCAAATTTACATAGGAAATTGTACCCATATTTTCCAATCTAAAACCAGAATATATATTCCATTTCGTAAATCTAGTTATATGAAAAAGCTTATAAAGATATGAAAATTAAATTACATTTAGACTTTCATTTGATAAATAGCTTTCATTAAAAAGAATTAAGTGACATGAAATAAGACCCACCTACAAAATCTAGGCTGTATGATCACCAAGGAATGGTCTACTGCCCTGCACTGCCAGTCCTTTTTATTCCCCTGTAATATCATCCCTTCTTTCCACCTGCCAAGCACTCATCCCATCTTTGATGTCTATCTTGGACCTTTCACCTTCCTCGAACACTCAGCAGCCCTTCCATCCTACTTTGTGCTCCTCTAAACCATGGTGACACTTCTATTTTGGACTTTTCATCTTTATATACTATTGCTATGTTTTCTTTTTTCAGTTGTCTCATCGAACATACAATTTCCCTCAACATTCAACCCAATGAATATTTATTTAGAAACTATTTTGTGCCAGGCTCTGTGCCTGGTGTTCGGGGTAAAGGGACTTGACCATATACTAGTACTTTGGATGTAGCAATAAATATCTTTGTTCCCTACAACAAAAATTCATCATCATGAAAAAAATATATGATTATAAGGTAGAAGTGTATACAATAATTTTTAAAAGATTATAACATAATGATATTGATGAGGAAAATAAGACATTTGGGGGGGGGGGGTGCTAGCAGCTTGACGCTAATGCACATTCCTATTAGCCTATAGTCTACTGCCCCTTCCTTAATTATCTGGTCTTGCAAGACCTGTTTACCTAAATACTCCCATTTTACAGAGGTCATAAACCATGAACAACAGACAATCCCCAGAGAGTTCATGGTTTATGGCCTCTGTAAAATGGGAGTATTTAGGTAAACAGGTCTTCCAAGACCAGATAATTAAGGAAGGGGCAGTGACTATAGGCTAACAGGAATGTGCATTAGCGGCAAGCTGCTAGCACCCCCCCGCCCCCCGCCTACAAATGTCTTATTTTCCTCATCAATATCATCATGTTATAATCTTTTAAAAATTATTATTTCAATCCCCCAAATATATATTTCATTTCTCTCAAACAACTATAAAAACTTAGATGATTTCTGGGGTTCAAATTCATGAATCTAGTGAGAAAGCCTCCATTTATAAAGCATCCTATTTTTCAAGTTTAGAAAAAAAGTCTGACAAAAAGGACTCTGGTCCAAATGAGCTTGTATTTGATTCTAAACAAGATTTCTTCACCAACAAGCAAGGGGTCCTGAGGGAAGAGAAGGGAGTTGTACCATTGAAGCCTGGGAAGTTAAATCTTCTCAATTCTAGAAACCCTCTGTGCTCTTTATAATACCATTTACTAGACCTGCTTTGCCTATAGCAGATACTCGATAAATGAACATTTGACCTGAATAAATTTATGGCTTTAGAGAAAATTTGCATCTATTTTAATTGTCCTGAATCATACCAGTGAATGTCTGAAATTCCTATTGTATGATGAGAGTCCCTATTTCTTTTAGTTGTTTAGAACCAAATCTTTCTTAAATTTTATTTTTCAGTTACAGTTTGCATTTAACATTATTTTGTATTAGTTTCAGGTGTACAGCTTAGTGGGTAGATATCCAAATAACTTTACAAAATGCTTCTTCTGATATTTCAGATACCCACCTGGTACCAGACATAGTCCTTCCAATATTATTGACTATATTCCCTGTGCTTTACTTTACATCCCCTAGACTATTTTGTAACTAGCAAATTAGTACTTCTAATCCCTTCACCCAGCCCCCTAACCCTTTTCCCCTTCGGCATCTATCAATTTTACAGAATCTATTTAAATGCACTCCTAACCTGGCTGAAATGGGTAGGACCCTGTCACTGACTCAAGGGGCATTGTGCAGCACCAGTCCCACAGATACATGATTGTCCATGCACCAAGGAAGCTTTGGAAAGAAAGGGTGTGTGACTATATAAATCCTGATCCAGGAGGACAATGAATCGACAATGCACACACAGCCCACACCTGCTGTCACACACTGTAATAAACCCCCACTGGTGCTCCTGTGACAAAGTTGATCCCAAAGGATAGAGAACAGTGATGGGAAATATAAATCTGTACCAATAGCCAGCCATTCCTGCCACCTCCCATGCACTGTATGTGTGTGCACAAACAAGGCCGCCGATACGTAAATACTGCGAGAGGTGCAATCCATCTCCCACTGCACATTCTGTTTCCAGGCATGCTCTGTATGTTGCCTGGATTTCATATAGTATTCAGAAGGAATGAGATTGCCCAGCCTTTGTTCAGAGGAAGTGAGCGGCGGGGTGGGGGCGGGGAGAGATCTGACTCTAGCAGAGTCAGATATATTTTATTTTCCTTCCCTCTTTGAAAAAAAAAATCGCCTTCTTAAAATTGCATTGCTGGTGTTTATGATTCATATTACAAGCAGGGCAACCTCTACACCCAAGTGGAAATTTCATGTATGATATTGTGGACTTAATATGAATGAAGGCCTCGTGTTTGCCGAGGCACCAAAGAAAGATGCACCTGCCACAGGACTAATCACAGAGGGAATGAGAAGGGGAGGCTGGGTGAGGGTAATAAAAGACAAAAGCAAACCCAAACACCATAAATTGATATGAAGTAAAAAAGAAATGAAAAGATAAAAAAAGCCCTAGTGTGTCCGTCACTTGTGCCTGGGAGATGGACATAAAGAGGTGAATTTAAGACATACTTAAATCCCTGCCACTTTCCTCCTCCAGCCTGGAAATCCTACTAGCTAGAAAAATGATTGGGTGACAAAAAAGGCACTGGGAACAAGACAGGTTGCATACTAAATGCAAGGCACACAGGGTGGGTTGAACAGATAGTTTCTTTCAACCGCACAAGAAAGAGGTAATGGAGAGAATGGTACAGGCTTAAGCAGGCTCTTGATGTAAATGAAAATAAAAACCACAAAAACTTTTTATATCTTTGCAGCATTTGGCTAATGAGTCACTAAAACCATCCCCAACACATCCATCATTTCTACTGCAGAGACTCAACCACTCTCTCTCTCTAATTGGTCTAGACAGGTGTCATGATATTTCAGCACAGTGAAAAGAATTCCAGAGGTTTTCTTCAGTGAGAGTGAAAGGTAGACACTTTGGAAAATGTTACTCTAATTTCAACGTTCTTTGAAACAGTCTACTTTTAGCAATAAAATCAACGGAAAGAAATAGGAAGACTTACCATATAACAAGAAATTCAGAAGTTTACTGGTATGATTCAGGACAATTAAAAAAGACACAAATATTCTCTAAAGCTATAAATTTAGTCAAATCCAGTGCTCATTTATTGAGTACCTACAGCAGGCAAGGCAGGCGTAGTAACTGTATTATAAGGAGCACAAAAAGGGTTCTAGAACTGAGAAAATTTAACTTCCCAGGCTTCAAATGGTACAACTCCCTTCTCTTTCCCTGGGACCTCTTGTTTGTTGTTGGAAAGATCTTGTTTAGAATCAAATACAAGCTCATTGCTCATTTGGGCCAGAACCCTTTTGGTTAGACTGTTTTTCTAAACTTGAAAAATAGGGAGGCTGTATAAATGAAGTCTTCTTCTTTAAATAAATAGATCCATTAATTTGAACCCCAGAAATTATCTTGAGTATATATTCTCCTCCAGTTTATTTTAATGTTTAGTTTTGAAGATAATGAGTTTGAGGGGTCTGGGAACATCCAGTTGGAGATGTTAAGCTAAGGAATGAGATCTGGTCAGGACTTTCATTATCATATAAGAGAATTGAAATTACGAGAGTAGATGTGAAGTTATGGGAGCAGATAAGCTCACCCGTGGAAAGTATATAAAAATGGAAAAGAAAGATAAAATAGGATGAGAAGTGAAAATAAGCTATTCAACTCCATTATTCTGCAGTCACTGGTGATGAAAAGAGGAGTTACTGGGAATAGATCGAATGCCATGCCTTGTAAGGACAGAAGTTAAAACACAAGGGAATTCAGAGAGCACATATCCAGAAAGGCAGATGCCAATATAAACAGCTCTTTTGAGTTGTTTCATGGTAAAGGAGATAGGCTAGTTGTTTCATCAGGAAAAAGAATCAAAGGAAATATTGTTGGCAGCCTGAGAAAAAGGTTTGAAGACAAAGGAGAAGGGGAATAGTTGGTGGATACGAAAAATCAGTGGGAGTGATGGGATGGTCATTGGTCAGTAGGAGACAATTCAGATCACAGAGGGAGATTTTAGCTTTGGAAAGGAAGGAGAAAAGAGGGACTATTCTTCTGAGATGAGAAAAGAAAAGGTCCTTTTGTTTTCAACCCACCATTGTAAGCTTATCACAAGCCCCGGACATGAGCTGCACACAATTTAATAGAACAGTGGGCCATACTTGTGTTCATGTGTGTGTGGGGGTGAGTGTATAAGTGTGTATGTGTGTGAATGTGTGGGGAAAGGGCCACTTTCTGGGCTGAGAACCTGAGCAGCATGCAGTTCCCTGGACCTCTGGCAGAAAGTTGAGTAGTTTCTCAACAACTAAACAATTCACTCACCCAATCACTTGAGTTGACTTCAGGAAAGAGGCACTTCCATCTCTGCTAGAGTTCAATGTAGGCCCATTACCACTAGCAAAATTCCTTGGAGTTCTCTACCTTCTCTTTCTAATTGTACCCACAAAGGCCTTGGCCTGAATTTCTTGTTAGTGAGGAAATTTTGACAAAATTACATAGGAATAAAACGCAGTTTTTGAATATGAGGTTTCTCCCCTCCATCCTGTACCTTAAATTATTACTTTTATGGTTAAAATTATCTTTATTGACATAATTAAATGTATCTTTTTTTGTTAACCCTCACCCAAGGATATTTTTCCCATTATTATTATTATTTTCTTTAGAGAGAGTGGAAGGGAGGGAGAGGGAGAGAGAGAAAAACATGAATGTGAGTGAGACACATCAACTGGTTGCCTCCCACAAGCGCCCTTATGAGGCGGGGAGCAGGGGATCAAACCTGTCACCAGGTACAAGGGCCAATGCTCTACCGCTGAGCAAAACCGGCCAGGGCCATTAAATATCTTAGAGCCCAGAATAAAAGTTCCAAGACTTTATAAAGGAGAAAGCAATCCCTCTCCTATTTCTTCTCTATCTTTTTGTCACCATATGCTGCCTTCAATGACTCAGAAGGGCTTGCTTCCTCTAGAAAGCTCATTCGTTTAATTTTCAAAGCGTATGCTGCACCTGCCCCGTGGGGCCTTGGGTTGGTTGTCCTCAAGGCCTTACGAAAGAGACCAATCTGTGGCCTTCTCGCTTGTCGGACCAATACTGCAAATGGCTACCTGGTATGAGATTCTATGGACATAGTATCCATACTTGTAAAAGCTGTATCTGTAAAAATCTGAAAAAGTTTATTTTAAATATTAAAACATTAGCATTTTAACTGTTAGTGTTAATGACATTCTGATTTTTATAGTTAAATATGTATAAATAGAATGAGCTGAATTGCCTTCCCCCTGACTGTATTTTTCCCCAGTACAAAATGACAAACTCACTTCTTAAATTTTGGCTAACTTTTCATATGAGCCATTTTGAAGTGAAAACTTCTCTGAGGGAAAAGAGTAGAATTGGTCCCATTTTATAAGAAAAAAAAAAGTTTGTATTTTAGTTCACTCATGTAGTATAATTTCCCAATTTCACATAACATATGCATTTCCTTTTTACACTATTGACATCATACAGTGTGTATATAAGTGTGTAAGTCTAAATAATATGTAGACATTATATATAGCTACATATGTCTACATAGAGACATATACTAGTATAGCTAAGAATATATTTCTATCAGTATATAAATTATAAATTTATGCAAAAAACTGTTATGGTGAAACCCTGGAAACAAAAATAAGGCTGCCTGATTTATCATTGCTATTTGGAAGTTCCACCAAAGCAATATGAAAAATAACCAGGAAGTGTGAGTATTGGAAAGGAAGAGGCAGAGGCATCATTTTTGCCCATGTTGTCATTGCCCACCTGATAAATTTAAGAGAGTCAGTGAAAAAACTAGGAAAACTTAACTATTCAACAAGGTAACAAATTATAAAACTCAGGTAATTAAAAAAAAAGTCAATAGCTTTCCTATATGTCAACAGCTAATCAGTTAGAAAAATAATGGTAACATCCCCTTCATAATAGGAATTATAAAATATAATTATTGGGAATATATTTAATAAGAATTGCATGGTAACTATACAGTAAAAACTGTAACATTTACTGTGAAGCGTAAATAAAGGTGTATATATGGGGAATTTAATGAACAAAATAAACTGATAAACAAAATAGGTCCAGAGGCATGGATGCATGGAATGACAGACCTCATAGGGGAGTGGGTTGGGGGGGGGGGGGGGGGAGCTGGGATAAATTAACCAAAGAACACATATGCTTATATGCATATCCCATGGACACAGACAATGATATAGTGAAGGCCTTGGAGGAGGCTGTGTGGAGGGGGGTAATGGGGGTATGGGGGCCCTCTGTAATACTGTCAGCAATAAAAGTAATAAAAATAAAGTTTTTGTAAGAAAAAATATGTTCTATCTATTTTTAATGTTTATCTAAGAATAAAAAGTGGGAGAATAAAAAATTAAAAGAAAGGTATAAATAGATATAGTGACAAAGTCATGTTTGTAGCTATATGGAGAAAAATATACAACTATAAAGCAATTAACCTCACCTAATGAATCTATAAATCTGATACAATTACAATAAAAATCCTTGAGTTTCTTTGAGTGGCTAGCATTTGATAAAATAACTCTAAAGTTTTTTGAAAAAATAAAAATAGGATCTTAACTAGAAATTATGAGGGATAAATGAAATAGTAAAGAAGGCTCATTCTTATAGATATTAAAATGTATACAGCATACAGCTATAGTAATTAAAGCAATGAAGTTCTGGTTTGAAATAGGCATATTAATGGAACAAAATAACCTGTGAAGAAATATACTTAAATACATAAATTTATATAATTTACTGTGGCATTTCAAATCAATAGAAAAAGCAGCCAATATAAAACAAATACATGGAGATTAGTAGCTATTTGGGGGAAATAATGAAGTTAAAGCCATATCTTCTGTCTTCACAACAATAAATTGAAAAAAGAGAGAGAGAGAGTTAAAGTTAGGTAATGGGTAAATGGTATTGGTTTTCTGAATGTTTAAAATATACCATGATTTAGAATAACAAAAAGAGGAATCCATCAAGCAAGAGATATATAGATCAGCCTAACTAAGATGTAAACCTCACACATTAAAAAATACAGTTAAAACAAATTGAAAATGTATTAAGCATCCTATATAATAAAAACTAATATGCAAATCTACCAAACAGTGAAATGACCGGTCGCTATGACGTGCACTGACCACAGGGGGGCAGACGCTCAACGCGGAAGCTGCCCCCTGGTGGTCAGTGCGCTACCACAGGGGGAGCATAGCTCAGTCTGAAGCCCTGAGCTGGGCTCACAACTGGTGAGCGCAGCGGTGGTGGTGGACTACAAGAGGACCCCGCTGAGTGCATGAATTATGTGCACCAGGCCTCTAGTACTGCATAAAAGACAAAAGTCTGCAAAATATAAACAGTGCTTACACATAGCATGAAATGGTGAGCACCAATAGAAAATAAGACAAGAACCAGCTTAGGCAATTTTGTAAAAGAATGTTAATTATAGATGTAGAAAACATATGAAATTGTTTTTAGCTTCTCTGGTAGACAGAGGCTTGAAAATAAAATACTGACATGTCATTTTTATCTGAAAAATTGGTAAATTTTTAAGCTCTAATAATAATTAATAACTACAAATACCTGGGTAGGGTATAGAAAAACTGACCTTCTCATATATTGTTCTCATTCACTGTTGGTGTGAGTACATAACATCCTGAAGGCAGTGTAGCAATATCCTTCAAGAGTTATAAAATTATCACACTCTTAGAGAATTTTATTCTATGGAAATAATCATGAATGAGAAGTAAATATGTATATAAAAATGCTTAATGACAGTTTGATTTTAATTTTTCTCAAACTGGAAAGTAATAGAGCACTGATTTGATTTTAGGCAAGTAACTGACTTAACCTGATATTTATATTTATTAGAAGGTCTGATTGCTTTATACAGAATGTAATGTCAAGAAGCAATAATGAGTCCAGTCTGTGGTTGCACAGTGGTTGAGTGTCGACCCATGAACCAGGAGGTCACCAATCAATTTCTGGTCAGGGTACATGTTGAGTTGCAGGCTCGATCTCCAGTAGGGGGCATACAGGAGGCAGCTAATCAATGATTCTCTCTCATCATTGATGTTTCTACCTTCCTCTCCTTTCCTTTCAGAAATCAACAAAAAACATATTTAAAAAAAGAAGAAGCAAGGAGGAAACCAGACCAGTTAGCATTGCAAACTGCAAATATCTTATTTAACAGGTTGGTTTTTACATGTGACTTTCTAATCTTTAGGCATATGGTCAGAGGACTTTCACGTGTACTCTTCCTCTAGGTCCTTCCAAGGACTTCATATGCGTATAAACCCTCTGAAGGGTTCTATTTTAGATGTTAGCATTTAGTGTATATTAAACATAATAAGGCTTTAATAAATGTTTGCTGAATATATTAATAAACATTTATTATAGCAACTGCTATATTGTTTTTTACTAAACTGCTCTCTGAGATCAGGGTCAATGACTTACTCATCTCTATATCTCCATCACAAAGCACAGTGCCAGATACGTAAGAGGCATTCAACAAATACTTGTAGAATAAATGAATAAATGAATGAATGAATGAAGTAGAAGCTCAATTTATCTCTCCTAACATAGACTCTTTATATCTATGTTCTAAAAAATTGGTGTAAAAATGAAGGCATCTGAACATAGATCATAGGGAATGGGCTTTAACTTTGATGAGAGCTATTAAGGCTTCATTGAATCCTCTTGAAAAGAGAAGAGGGAATAAAAGAAAAAAGAAGGAAGAGTGATACATTAGCAATTAGTTAGATTTCCAGGCACACAAATGGGTGATCTTCCAGTCTGTCGAATAGAAGCCATGAAGAAAAAATGCCATGTAATCGTCCTTTTCAAGTAAGGGGAGGGGTAAAATTATATTATTTCTTTTACTCCTCCTACTCTTCCTTCCTATCCAAGCACCTACTCCAAAATATCTTAGAATCTCTATCAATAGCCCAGTCAAGTTCACAGTAGCATTTTCTTAGGTCCTGCTAAATCTGCAAGTTCCAGCTCCCATACTCGGATAATTTACAATGGAGTATATTTTTATCTTGTTTATTGTTGTTTATGCAAGCAACGTTACTAATATACCTTGGAACCCATTTATTTACAAACAGAAAATTCCAAACCAAGAATCTCTAAATCATGGGTTTACAGTAGACCCATGAGACTCAACAGTCGTTATAGAGTTCTTTATTGGCTTGCTCTTGAGGGTCAAGTGGTTTTAATGATATTTTTTCATGAAAGTTAATATTAAAACAGAAATATGCCATGTTACGGGACTGTGTTTAGAGTCGGGAGCAAGGTCAGAATGAGAAATAAGAATTTCTCTTCTCTCTTAAAGTAGGAGTTTCCCTGTGCAAACCCAATGGCATTAAAAGCAGGTCTAAAAGCAAAGCCTCATAGACTTCCAGTTAAACATGGGAGACTGAACATGTGTTTATCTCTGCTTCCTCTCCCAAATCCTATCAAAGTAATGAGAATAAAAAGAAGAAGAAACAAATAAAAATGGCATAAACTCACAAGAATGGGAAGGAAGACAACAGTGGATGAGAAATGTCAACACATCTTTGTAAGAAAGCAAGCCATGGGAAGAGTAATAATTGCCTTAGCAGAGCAGACAAAGCTGAAATAAGTTTCTGCAGGGGAATGAGAAGAAAGCTGACTCTCCTTGCAGAATCCTAAAAAGGCTAAAAATAGGAGGATTGGTTGAAAGTTTGTGAAGGGAGCATTTGGAGCTCTTGATTCCCTCCTTCATCCTGCCAGGAACACAACACCTGTTTCTTTTCTGCAGAAGGTGGAAGGTTTATTTAGGTAGTAGTTCATCTGAAATGGCTCTAGACCCAGAGATTCTGAGCCCTGGAATGAAACAGGAACATTGAGCAAACGTTGCAAACTGAACAGTGTTGCTCCCAGCTCTTATCCCTTGCCAGGCTCCCAGATTTCTTCCAGCTAGTATTAGACCCTTACGGCAAAGAATTAGAGGTTTCTAGAGAAACTGAACAGCACTACCATTTGGGAGTCCCCCAATAAAAATGCTCATCCTTGCCCCTCCCTACAGTAGACAGACCCAGCCAATCAATGTTTTAGTGCCTCGCTCTTGGATTCAGGAAGTCAAACAATACACCTATTTGGGGAAACTGAATGACAGGGACTGAAATAAATTGCTAAAAAAGAACTCCGAGGAAACAGAAACGATGTAGGGAACAAAAGAAAATTTTAAAAAATAACTAATATTGTTGGGAAGATAAGAGAAGATATTGTATCTATGAAACAAAAACAAAATGTTATATAGATATGAACATTCAAAAAATTAGAATGCCATGTTATCAGAAATGTTAAAAAATTTAATCTAACAGATGGAAGATAAAATGAGGAAATTTTCCTGAAAGGAGAATAAAAAAACAATAGAAAAGATAAGAAAATTAGAGAATATGTCCAGGAGGGTCTACCTACCACTTTTTGTTGTTGTTGTTAATCCTCACTGGAGGATATTTTTTCCATTGATATTTAGAGAGAGGGAGAGGAGCATCGATGTGAGAGCGACACATCGATTGGTTGCCTCCCACATCCTCCCCCTCCACCGGGGCTGGGGATCGAATCTGCAACTCAGGTACATGCCTTCGACAGGGAATTGAACCCAAGACCCTCGGTGCACGGGCCAATGGGCTAACCACTGAACTACACTGGCCAAGCAAGAAGGCTCTAACTTCTGATTAACAAAAGTCTCTAAAAGAGAAAAAAATGAAAACAGAGGTAAAAAAAATTGTCAAATAAATATTTCAGGATAATTTTCCAGAACTAAATAACACAAAACCTTCAGATTAAGTGGTTCCAATTAGGTCAGTGAATTTACACAGACCTATGTTAAGACACATCTTTGTAAAATTACAAAACATTGGGAACATAGAGGAGATTCCAGAAGTTTCCAGAAGGGGACAAACAAGTCATAAAAGCAACAGGAATCAGAATGACATCTATCACGTCAGCAGCAGTATTAGAGGCTGGACAGCAGGGCAGTGCTTTAAACAATGAGACAAAATTATTTTAAAACTAAAATTTTATACCCAAAGTATAAATCAAGTTTGAGGGTAGAATAAAGATTATAAAGATTTTTTTCAGATATTTAAGTTCTCAAAACAGCTATTCCTCAATACTTGTTCTCTGAGGAAGTTACCAGCAAGGTGTCCTAACAAAATGAGGGATAAAACTGAAAATGAAGAAGGCCTAACATCCAGAAAGAGTGACCAAAAACAGGAAAGAGGGCAATGGTGTTCTCAAGGTGACAACAAAAGATGGAGAATAGAAGTAAGGGGCCCATGAAGTGATGCCCACACTGGAGGGAAATATGTAGGGCTCCTGAAAAACACGACTATTATCTGATAGGTACAACTGGATCAAAGATTTCATTGGGAGTGTGTTGGAGCAAATGGAAAAGTCGCTGAGAAAATTAAGAAAATTAAACAGGTGAAAAAAAAGTTGTATAAGAAAAGTAATGTAACTAAAGAGCACACTGCATTTTAGTTAGAGTCTGTGGAAGTATATAAACACCAGAAGAGACAGATAAATGACTGGAAAGATGCACCCTGTGGGGAATAGGATTAGGAGTGGGAGGTGGATTATGGAACTGCTATTTGTATTTATAAAAGCCTTTTAGTATTATTTGACATTTCAAAACTATTGCATGCATTACTTTACAAAAATAAAAATTAATAAACAAGTCTCTGCAAATTGGTCTGTCTGCAAAGTCCCAGAACCCTTCTGCCTAATAGGTTCCTCCTTGTCAAGGCAGCTGCTTAAGGAGGGAAGGGGGTCCTTGGGTCTGAATGGTCATAGGGCTCTGATTCATGAACTCCAGGTAATTTCAAGTCACTCATGCAAGCAGCTCTGATTCCCAATGACACTCCATTTTCTTTTCTTTTATCAGATGATTCATCAGACAATTCCTACCCTGTGCTTGGTCTTTTGCCTTCAGTTCTGCTCTAAGACTTTGCCAGGATATAGTGGAGTCTCTCTTTTATACCTCTTGCAGGTTCTACTTCCTCCTTCACAGCCTCACACTCCTAATTCCATAATGTGAGGATCCACACATGCCCTCTTTTTACATACGCCATATTGGTCTCAGTGGGAAGAATATATGTCCATAGAAAGATATGTGAGTATTCAATCAATGGATATTCTCTTCTACATATAAAGGAATTTTGTATGCGTTTAAAGACACAAGCTATATTACACCCAGACAAAATATTTATGTATACCAAAATATTAAAGGCTATATAAAAACATAATATACACACCATTCACGTGTTCCTTTGTGTGTCAATATATCCTATAAATACCACATACATCCTGCCCCCGTAACCTATATTAAATGTGGCACAGGTTTGCACATTTCCACGAAGGCACCCCAGAATAGAGCAGCCTGAACAGACGCTGTTTTTCCTTCCTGACAAACAGGCATGAAATAACAGGCTGACATCTGCCTCTGCGGGTCATTCAAGTCGGCCTGCTACATGTCAGAATTCAAACTGCTCCATCCATCAACAGCAGACCCAAAATTAACGTAGCTTGGAAACTCTGCAGCAAGACAGTAACAGCCCAATTCCAAGCCTGACCTTCCAGGAGTGGTGGGGTAGGATGGAAAATTATTTCTTGCCCTGCACCAAAGCCAACAATACAATTTGAAGAGATTTTCAGTTAAATTAATTTTAAAGAAAAATCCCCCAGTGTAGCAGTTTAACTCTTAGGGTCACGTAAAAGGAGCACGAGGCACAGAGGTTTTGCTATCTGGAGGCTCTGCCAGAACCTTCTGCAAAAGAACTAAAAATATTATTTTAGACAAAATAGTTTTAAGACATTTGCACTATAGCACACAGTAAAAGTCTTTATCAGTAAGTAAAGAAATCATCAAGATATTTAGTTCTTCATATAATTTTTTTGGAAATGACTAATGGTTAAAATTGTAAATAAGATCAGTCATTTAAGATTGCAAATACAAATGAATCCTTTTCTGGAGATATTTTTAAAGGTAATGATTTCCCTCTGCTCAATTGTAATAAAATTTATGCCGAGAGACTTTCTAACCAGAACCCAAAGACGGCCATCAACTTAACAAATGAACCGGACTCTGATGCATCAAATTATTTTGCCGACTGCTTTGGCTATGATGCAAAGCACAACACAATTTTCTTAAATGCCATTCATTTGTAGCCAGCGACAATCTGAATTATGCTTTAAATTCATATTCCATTAAGGCGAAGTTACCTTTCTGCCCTGCAGTAGACTGTTTCAAAACTCTATCTGAAAGTTTGTCCTAGTATTCCTTTCCTGCAGTTCCAGTTCCACTAACACGGGGTCCAGGCTAGGTTGAGGGAATGTTTGGTACCTTTGTTAACAGAATGCCCAGAGCCCCCAAAGTCCTGTCTCCCTGCTGCATCTATCCCTTCATCACCTTTTTTCTCTCTAGCCTTTTGCCTACAAAACAAAAGTTCCCATTAAAACAAAAACCCTTCCTTGGTTCTACCTCTCTCTTGAATTGTGCCCCGTATGCTCCTTCTCTCCTCACCTGCACCCTTCTTGAAAGGATTATACACATTGTCTCTCTTCAAATCTACTCCAAGTTGTTTTTGCTATCTGGCTTGCATCCTTATCCTCACACTCTAAATAACAAAGGTTTAATAGCCAAATCTAATAAGCTGTGTTGAGATGGGTTAATTGAACTCTCTACAGGTTGGACCATGCCTCTAATCCAGTCATTACTTGTTCTTTTCTAAAATTCACCCGCAGATAGGTTGCAGGGTCTAGCCCCAGACAGGATGCATATGGAAGGCAACTGATTAATGTTTCTCTTTCACACAGATGTTTCTCTCCCTTCCTCTCTTCTCTAAAATGAATAAAATCACCCTTGGGTGAGGATTTTAAAAAAAGAGAGAGAGAGATGAAAAAAATGGCCAAAATTCCATTGCTAAAATTTTATTCTAAAGAAATAGTGAACTAGCTAATAAATATATTCACTGTAACATGATAGTGAAAAATAGAAAACTGTATGCCCTGGCTGGTGTGGCTCAGCTGGTTGAGCATCAGCCCATGCACCAAGAGGTTGCCAGTTACATTCGCAACATGTGCCAGTTGTGGGCTTTATCCCTGGTGGGGGCCATGCAGGAGGCAGCCGGTCAGTGTCTCCCTCTCACGTTGATTTTTCTCTCTCCCTCTCCCTTTCTCTCTCTCTCTAAAAATAAAAAATAAAAAAACATTTTTAAAAAGAAAACTGTATATACTTCCAAAATTAATTGCTGAATTAAAAGAAAGTATGGTATGGCTTTATAATGGAATGCTATCAGGAAATTTTAAATAACGTAGATAGACATTTACTGACATATAAAAATATTTGTAAACGCAAACTGAAATTACAAACTAATTAGAGATAAGATAGTAAGAGTTCTCACTTCAAAAATCTCAGAAATGTGGCCAAAGTAGTGAACAACTCAAAACTTATAGTTTATATTGTATTTCATAGAAAATAAGATTGATAAACTAATTGAACATTCCATTTATAAATAATAACAAATTCAATGAAAACAGAAGTGGATAAATTATAAAATAAAAATACACTACATTTTATATACAAAATGAAAAGATCTATAAGATAAAATTGACAAATACCTGGCAAAAAAAGAAGAGATATAGCTAATAGTAGGAAATAGAAAAGGGACACATTTCCACATTGGCAGGAGCTGAAATTATATAATTATAAAGTACTTGAAAACAGATGCTCAATTATATACCAATAAATTTCAAAACCTAAGTGAAATAGAGTATTTTCTAAAATACATATATATATATATAAATAAATTACCAAATTGTCTCAAAAAGAAGTTAAGAAAAAACTGAATATATGATAACCATGCAAGAAATTGAAAATGTTGTGAAAGATCTGCACCCTCAAAAATACAGGGTGAGGCAACAGCAGGTTTACAGTTGTTAGTATGAAAAACAGAGTTTAATCTTTATTATTATTTATTAATTATTGTGTTATTTTCCATATGAATAACTGTAAACCTACTTTTGCCCCAACCCTGTACATCAGGCTTAGCTTGTTTCATAAGTGAGCTCCTCCCAGGGGGACCACATAATTTATCGCCCAAACTGGGACACTTTGCAGAGTGAAAGACAGTACTATTGCTAATTAAGCTGGGACAATGTGAGAAACAGAACTGTTTCAGGCAAATTGGGACAAATGTCTATACTGCTTGTACCAACTTTCAAAGAATAAGTAATTCTAAAGTTATGAGTACTTCTTCATAGTTTAGAAAAAGATGAAAAGTTTTCTGATTCATACTCAAGAAAAACAGAAGAGGGGGGAAAAAGGAAGAAATAAAATACTAGGTCAGTTTAGGAACTGACACATGTTCATAAACAAATAAAATGTACATATTATATACATCTTGAAAGGACACTTATTAATTAATAAGGAACAAATAACACAATAGAAAAATGATCAAAAGATACATATTCAGTTCATAGAAAATAAATATAAATCCACTATAAACACAAAATTTGCTCAAACCTACTACTGATGATGGAAAGATCAATGAAATATAATGTGATATTTTATATTTTAACCCATTTGATTGAAAAAAACTGTTAATAATATTATGTCAATTGTCTATACTAATAAAAGACAAAGATGCTAATTGACCGTACCTTCGCTATGCCTTAAGCCACACCCACCAGCCAATCAGAGTGACTATATGCAAATTAACGCAACCAAGATGGCGGCCAACAGCCACGGAGCTGGAGCAAGCAGGAGGCTTGGTTGCCCCAACGATGGAGGAAGCCAAGCTTCCCGCCTGCCATGGCCCCAGCTCTGAGCTCCACTCAAAGCAACAAAGTTTCAATTATAGAAGATAAATAAACCCCAGATACCTGCTTTCAGCCGGCTCTGGCCACGGAGCTGGAGCGAGCAGGAGGCTTCCCTCCCGCCCACCCTGGCCAGCTCTGAGCTCCTCTCAAGGCTACAAAGTTTCAATTATAGAAGGTAAATAAATCCCAGAATTTAAAAAAAAGAAAAAAAAAAAGAAAAAAAGGAGAGGCTGGGAGCTTCCGTCACCGGGGGGCTTGGCCAGCCTGAAAATAGCCCTCAGCCACTCACCCAGACTGGCCAGTCACCCCAGTGGGGACCCTCCACCCTAAAGGGGGTGTGGCCAGCCTGAAAACAGCCATCAGCCCCTCACCCAGGCTGGCCAAACCTCCATGGGGTGAGGATCCCCACTGGGGGGGGGGCGGGCTTGACCAGCCTGCAAACACCCATCAGCCCCTCACCCAGGCTGGCCAGGCACCCCAGTGGGACCCCCACCCTGATCTGGGACACCCTTCAGGGCAAACCAGCCGGCCCCCACCCGTGCACCAGGCCTCTATTCTATATAATAAAAGGGTAATACGCAAATTGACCCTAACAGCAGAACCACTGGGAATGACTGGTCACTATGACACACACTGACCACCAGGGGGCAGACGCTCAATGCCGGAGCTGTCCCCTAGTGGTCAGTGCGCTCCCACAGGGGGAGCTCTGCTCAGCCACAAGCCAGGCTGATGGCTGCCAGCACATCGGTGGTGGTGGGAGCCTCTCTCGCCTCCTCAGCAGCGGTAAGGATGTCCGACTGCAGCTTAGGCCTGCTCCCCGCTGGCAGGTGGACATCCTCCGAGGGGTCTCAGAATGCAAGAGGGCATCGGTCGGGCTGAGGGACCCCCCCGTGTGCACAAATTTTTGTGCACCGGGCCTCTACTCCTATATAATAAAAGCCTAATATGCTAAGTGTCCGGTTGGCCATTCAACCAATCAAAGCATAATATGCTAATGATATGCTAAGGACGCTCAACCGCTGGCTATGACATGCACTGACCACCAGGGGGGCAGACAGTTGACCAGTCGCTATGATGTGCACTGACCACCAGGGGCAGATGCTCTGACCAGTAGGTTAGCTTTCTGTGAGAGCCCAGCCAATGGAGACTGAGTGAGAACGGCCTGACATGCCCTGGAGCCCTCTCACGGTCCTTCCCTGGCTGGCCAACCTCCTGTGTCCCTCCCTGCCCCTATCGTGCACCGGTAGGGTCCCTCGGCCTGGCCTGAGCCCTCTTGCAATCCGAGACCCCAAGGGGGATGTCAGAGAGCCAGTTTTGGCCTGATCCCACAGGCCAGGCAGAGGAACCCACTGGTGCATGAATTCGTGCACTGGGCCTCCAGTATTTTAATAAAGCTGGAAAAATAATATTAAGTGCCAAAAAGGTGTGGTCTGTTGCGAATTCATGGTGAGAATGCAAACTGGAACTACCTTTTGGAGGATAATCTGGCAATTGTTTATCAAAATGCATACTCTTTGATACAAAATTTTCCCTTCTAGGAATCTATAGTGCAGGGAAACTTGATCAAATGATCCAAGATATGTGTAAGTGTGCCCAATGCCATGCTGTTTCAATAATAACAAATAACTGGAAACAACCAAATGTACTAATTTCTCTGGGAATGAAACACTCTCAGAGAAATTAAATAACTTGTTATAAATGGGTATATAGAAATAGAAAAAGTTTTACGTAAGCAAGGGCTTCAAAAACCGCAGGGCAGTTCACTTATATAAAAATGAGAATATTATAGTTTGACTTTTCCCACTGATCTACAATTTCCATTATAAGGTTTCCACAGTTGTTTATAATCCCTTAATTAGAAACACACTAACTTCTTTGCTCCAATGAGCTCTCACCCTCCAAAATCACCTCCACCCTTGGAATGAATAACTGTACTCTTCAACATTTTCCTATTCTCAAATACTTAATGGAAATAAAGAATACGTTTCCAGGGTTTTCAATTGCTATGTTTAAAAGTCCCTGAGATGAAAATATCTTTATATTTGGACATTATGGTTATCATTTTCAATGTTATATGTTTCAAAATAACTACTATGCTCAGAAGAAGTTCAACAGGAACAATATGTCACAATAGTCCTCAACCTCATGGGATCATAACTATCTCTGCTTCAGAGAGAACAAGTATTCTCTCTTTACAATGATATTCCACAGGTAAATAATGACTTGCTGCATAATATTAGAAAATGTTTGGGAAAAGATGTGCAATACTTTAGAAAAAGCTTTAGGCTGGATGTCCTGTTGCTTTCTGGCTTTGATCTCAACCTACACTGTTCCCTAATCAACATATAATCATTGTTAAGGTACCTAATACCATGCAGTCAAAACCTAGCTACAAAACAGCATGCATGGCATAAGTCCCTTCTAGAATATAAATGTAAATATAAAGTGTGTGTATATGCATAGAGAGTTTGGAAGGATTTCCAAGTGATAGTCTTTTAATTGGGCATAATGACAGGTATCCTCTACTTTCTGGGTTTTGCTCATTTATATACTCTGATATTCTATAATAAGTATGTGTGAGTTTTATATTAAGAAATTGTCTTAGTAAACTTATTTGTGTTCTATCTATGGACTTTAATAGTTATAAAGAGTTTGGGTCAGTATTATCTGATAAAGTGCAGAATAAGTTAGATTCTTGATAACATCTATGGAACATAACCTTTCCTAATGTTTACTAATCAAATTTCTGGAACCAGAGGCAGAAAGCTGGGCAAACCCCAGGAATATTGGCCAAAGTAGAGTGATAAAATCACATGGGCAGTCAGAATAATTTTGAACCTGCAAGAAGACATATATGCATGATTGAAAGCACAGGTTGTGGCTTTGAGCTCTACCTCTTAAAAAATGTGTAATGATAAGCATCTTATTTATCTGTGCCTCAGTTAACTCATCTTCAAAGTGACTGAAGCACACCTTGTAAGGACTGAGTCCCACCAAGAAGTTGGAATCATAAAATGAGAGGCTCTGCTCATACATCTTCTGTCCTTGTCTCTGGACTCTCTCCCAAGTTTGAAGAACAGGGTTTGTTATTCACAACCTGAATTGGTGGTTCAGATAAGAGACTCTTAAAAAAAATTCAGGCTTGAAACATCACTTTCTGAAGGCTAGGTTATTTGGATCAATCCTCTCATTGAAAATAATCACGAATAATTGGACATTTAAAAAAATAACTTCTTAAGATTATAAAAAATATGATAAGGCAGTGCAAATATTAGTTCAAGATATCAGAGAAAGCAGAAACCAAGAGAAGGAAGCAGAGCACTAAATTTTCTTTTCCCTAAGGGCATTTTTCAAAAAAAGCAAACTTCTGCAAACTGGATTCCCAAAGGCTTATACCCTCAGAATAAGAGGTAACCAGAAGTAAACCCACCCAGACCTCCTTCACTCTCAGGGCACTGAATTAAAGTTGCCTGGGCACTAAGTAGAACTGGAAGAAAATAATGACATTGAGAAAAAGCAAAAAAGCTATCCTCACTTGGATCTGCAAAATAAATTCACATCACTAAGTAATCCAAAAAAATCCTAATGCCAAACATTTAATTTAGGGTGGTCTTAAAGTTAATTCTCTTAGGTTTCTGGCTGAAGCAAACTGAAATTACCTATGGAGGAAACCCCTTTTATCTGAGGTCTCAAATAATACCTATAAATAATTACTTTCAAGGATAATAAGCAGCTTAGATTAAAAAAATATTCAACTACATAAGGGAAAATGGCATCATAGCAAGGAAAAATGATTTTTAAAAAGACCTAAAAATTGGAATTATTAGGCACAGATAAAACACCTATGCATATCAAGGTTAAAAAATAAAAATAAAGATTGAAAATATATACAAGGAACTATAAAATATATTCTAATAGGTTTGATAAAATACAAACTAGAACTTATAGAAATAAAAATGCAACAAATGAGTACAACAGCAGATTAGAAATAGCTGAAGAGAAAATAAGTAAGTGGAACTATTCATCAAATGAAATTATCTAGAGTGTAGCACAGAAGGAAAAAAGGAAAATATAGAAAAAAATTAAAAGTCACAGGATGATAAAGTAAAAAGGCCTAACATATTTGATGGGAGTTCAAAAAAGAGAATGGGAAAGAGAAAATATTTGAAGACAGAATGACAGATTTTTCTAGAAGTGATGATAGATAATTGTCCATAGGTTCAAAAAACTGTTCTGATCCCAACCATTATTAAACTAAAAATAATAATAAAGCAATATACACTTAGAAATATCATAGTGAAACTACAGAACACCCAAAAGAATGGGTAAAGATCTAAAGAGCAGCCATTAAAAAGAAATACGAATGCCGAAACCGGTTTGGCTCAGTGGATAGAGCGTCGGCCTGCGGACTGGAAGGTCCCAGGTTCGATTCCGGTCAAGGGCATGTACCTGGGTTGCGGGCACATCCCCAGTGGGAGATGTGCAGGAGGCAGCTGATTGATGTTTCTCTCCCATCGATGTTTCTAACTATCTATCTCTCTCCCTTCCTCTCTGTAAAAAATCAATAAAATATATTTAAAAAAAAAAAAAGAAATACGAATTACAATTCATGGAACATAAATTAGATGGACATCTGACAACTCAATAGTAACACTGGAAGCCAAAAGACAGTAGAATTCTTCATTATGGTGACATAAAATACTTGTAAAACTAGAATGTCAGTACTCAGAGAAAATATCTTTTAAGAGCATCTTGGACATACTACAGGGAGACAAGATGGACCCTCATTGAAAATTTGGTTTGGATGCTGAGACCAATGTCTGTCTCTCTCTCTCTCTCTCTCTCTCTCTCTCACACACACACACACACACACACACACACACACACACACTCACTCACATCAAGAAGTTATGAAAAGGTTTATTATTTATACTAGAGGCCTGATGCAGGAAATTCATGCAAGGGGCTCAGTCCTTGCAGCCACAGCGGCTGCCTCGGCCCTCGCAGCCCCTGATTCATCCGTAAGGTCATCCGGAAGGACATCTGGAAGGATGTCCAGAAGGTTGTTCAACTGTCTGGTCTAATTAGCATATTACACTTTTATAATTATAGATAATTGAGGCTTTCTGGGGTAAACATGGCAAGCCTCCTAAGGTAGTGCAAAAATGGCTCAAGAAAGCAAGGAAAGGAGGCTGGCTTGGGGATCTTATTGTGGTAGGAGGTAGCCCAGGGTGAGGGATCCTAGACACAGATAGCAGTTTGTGTTGTTTGAATCTGATGAAAAAACAAGAGAGTACCTAGACCTTTTTATCAGCCTACCCAAATGTGGGCAGAGGGAAAGAAGGAGGCTTAAAAACTGTCTTATGTATCCCCAAACTGCAGCAATTATAATATTGCAACACTGAATACTACTTCCCTCCTTGAGAACAGAAAAAATGAAAAAACTCATTAGTACTTCATACTCAGTATTGTGGTGGAGGTTACAGGCAACATAATAAAGTATGGAAAAATATATAATAATTAGAAAGAAGGAAACTAAATAGTTATTATTCCCAGATGAAATAATTGTACATGTTGAAAATCCAAAGTAATCTAGTGACATATTATTAGAATTAACAAGAGACTATAATAAGTTTCCTGATATAAAGTCAATCTTCAAAAATCAATTATATTTGATATATAACCAAAATAAAGTTAGAAAATAAAAATATACCATTTATAGTAACATAAAAAATGTCAAAAAACTATAAATAAATCTAACAAAAGTTTATTTTGAAATCTAATATATGAAAAGATACACAATGTCATTAGTAATCACAGTTATGCAAATAAAAACCATAAAATGATACCATAATCACTAAATTGTCTAGAATTAAAAAATCTGATATTATCAAGTGTTGAGGATGCTGTTACATAAGGGGAATTCTAAAAAAAAACTTCTAGTGAGATTATAAATTTAAAAAATAACACTTTGAAAAACCAATTTACATTTAATAGTCAAGCTAAAGATGCCATATCCAGTGACCCATTATTCCTCTTCCTAGGTATGCTCTAGAGAAATTGTTGCTTACTTGCACCAAAATATCTACATGAAAGTGTTAATAGAAGCATTTTTGGTAATATCCCAAACTGGTGGAACCAAATTTCTATCAAAAATGAAACTAGATAAAGAAATGTTGGTATAATTATGTAATAGTCTGCAATAATGGAAATGAATAAACTATGGCTCTGTAATCACTAAAATCAGGTGTCAGTAAATTATACCCTCAAATTTAGTCTGTTTTATAAATAAAATTTACTGGAATACGACCACTCTCACTCATTTACATATGTGCATGATTGCTTCCATGCCACAACAACAGAGCTGAGGGGCTCTGGCAGAAACCATATGACGCCCCCAAAACAAAAATTTTTTACTATCTGGCCCTTTACAGAATAAAATGTCTTTATTAAGACATGTTACCTTAAATGAATATTGCAAGATAATGTTGACTAAAAGAGACAACAGTGAATATATACTAAATTATTCCATTTATATAAAGTTAAGAGCCTGGTAAAACTAAATTATATTGCTTAGGGATGCATATATATTTGATACAATTTTAAAGCAATGCAAGGAAATAATTATCTCGAGTAGAGTTATCTTTGGGGAAGATGGACGGGTTGAGATTGGAGCAGACACAACGCGGGCTTCAAGGGAACTGATAATGTCTTAATGTGGATAGTAGATACATAGGAGTTTTATTGATCCATTAAACCAAGTATAATATATAGTTTTCCTTCCATTATCTAGCTTGCAATTTTAAAAATGAAATTTAAAGTAGTATATTCAAATTTAAATGTGAAAGGCTTAGTACTATATACATTTTTAAAAATAACAATTGATTCAAAGTTCTCATTACTCTTTTCTCACTTTCTAAATTTCAAAATAATTTATATTAAAATATTCAAAACAGCCAATATAAAGAAATTATTTTCAAAGTTTCACTCACAAAAGAAATTATTATTTCTGTTACAACAGAAATGTAAGTTCTAGAATAGAATGTCAATACGCATAATATATTAGCTAGACTGTTAACCCAGTAATTTCTCTATAGCCAAAATATCTAAGCAAACGATAGTGTTTTTTCCCCAAAGGTAATTGAATTTTTTCTTTGCTCATTAGTATTTAAGATATAAATATGCAAATACAAATCCTAATATTTTTATTACAGCTTTATTAAGCTATAATTTATATACCATGAAACTTACCCAATTTAAAAGGAAGATTCAATGGATTTTAGTATACTCACAGAGTCATACAACATTGTCATCATCCCTTTAGCTCTCACCACCAAACACTCTATCTACTCCTTCCCCTAGCCATAAGCAACTTCTAGTTTACTTTCTGTCTCTCTATATTTGCCTATTCAGAACATTCCATATAAATGGAATCATATAATATGTGATCTTTTTGTGTCTGTAATGTTTACAAGTCTCATCCAGATTATACCATGTATCAGTACTTCATACACTTCATTTTTTTTTGTGATCAAATAATGATCTATTGTAAGGATAGACCACATTTTGTTTATCCACTTATCAGTGAATAGACATTTGGGCTGTTTCCACCTTTTGGCTATATATATCTATATATATATATAAAAAGCAGCAATATGCAAATTATCCATTACAGTGTCACAGTCATGACCATGAGTGGGCAGGGCTGTGCATGGCGGTGGGCGGGGCTGCGTGTGACAGTGGGTGGGGCTACACGTGCAACTGGTCACCAAGAGATAGGTCCGCCCCGCCTCTCCACCCGCCTCCTGTGGGCGGTGGCGGCAGCTCCCTCCCAGTTCCCACGGGCACTGGCAGCTCGCTCCCGCCTCACTCCTGTCTCCCGTGGAATTGGCGTGAATCCCTCAAGGCTCCTGCAGAAGCGGCGCAGCTCCCTTGCAGCTCCCATGGGCGCCAGTGGCTTGCTTCTGCCTCCCGCAGAAGCCGCAGGGCTCCCATGGAAGCAGCATGGCTCCTGGCGGCATGCGGTGGTTCCCACCTGCTCCCGCAGAAGCAGCAGGTGGCCTACTGCGCGCAATATCGCTCAATGGGCCACTAGTTATAAATAATACTGCATGAAGATTTATGTACAAATTTTTGTGTGAACCCACTTTTATTTCTCTTAGGTATATATTGCTAAATGGAATTAGTCTTTATTTTAATATTTGACTTACACCTGACTACAAAAAAAACCCTATACAATTAAGTTAAATTACAGCATCTCTTTATTACTTCTGGGAAGCTGGTTTTGTGAAATAAACTGTTATTTCGTTTTCTAAAGCTTATTACCACATCACCGAAAAGTCCATATATATTTTTACTGTGACAATACAGTATTACAATTAACATGACATTTATTCTTTGACCAGCAAAATTAAATATGTTCAAATATAACTTATAGATTTCAGGAAATAATAGTCTTTTAACACATGGAAAGTTTCTCAAAATATTTCTCACCCTGAGAATTTTCCAGGCTAAAATGAAAATCCTTTCTATATAACCTATCATCCCACCTGTATAATCAGAAACCAACTAAATAAGTCCAAATAACTTAACCATTTTAATGATACCAAATCTTCTGCAATTTAGAAATATTCTTAAGTTAGGCAAAAACAAATAGACAATTCAAAAATTTAGTACAAAACTATTAACTAAGACTAAGAAAAAAGTATTAAATGAACCATATCTTTGTTCAAGATTTACCTATTTGTATAACTGTAACAACCCAAACTAAATTTTGGCACTATAATTATTATAAAAAGTAAAAATAAATGGATAATTCAATAATTACTACTAACTCTTTTGTTCAAAGGTAGCAGTAACTTTCCCAAAAAGTCCACAAAGATCCTGAGGTAGGTAAACAAAAGGAAATGGCAGTGTTTTGAGCCTCCGTACTGCCTTCAAAAATATAGATTTTAGAACTAATAGCTATCTGCTAAAAATTCCAAGTGAAAAAGAAAGCAACAATTAACTAGAAAGAAAGAGAAATATGAAAGAGGTTAAGAAGCATTAAAGAGGTTGGGAGTTAAAGGGAGTTAAGAAGAAAGAGACAGAAGAAGAAAAAAGGCAAAAACAACAAAAAGAACGTTTGGTTGGATTTCACTGATGATGAGAAAATCTGCCCAAATATGCATGATTCCCACAGTATGCACTGTAGCTGGATCTGCAATTAATAGACAAAAACCCAGAACAGTGATACAGCAAGACAGAAAACTGAACATATTTGGCCAATGGGTCCCAAAGACAGAGCAACACTTCTGCAGCTAAGTATGGATTCATGTGTGAAACAACCAGTGCATCTGCTAGAGGGTTCAAGGAGAAGAGGGGCTCTGAGCAGCTTTAAAGAAAATCAGCATCATTCCCATTCCGTCTAATTAAAACCTACTTTTATTTCATTTGTATAAGGGTGTCAGGTTCGATTAGAGGCCACATACAATTTGGCTCTGAGAAGAATGGTGGCTTTATTTTATGAAGAAGAACAAAGGAAGAGAGGTAATTCCTAAATGTTATCATCAGAGGTTTCAGGGGTAGCATGCCTACTCTTGAGGTCACTAATGTCCCAGGGGAGGGGGCTGAAGGGTTTGTTGTCAGCTGTAGGGAAGGATTTCAGGCTCCCCTGAAATAGAAATATGGTATCCTGAGTTAACTGGATACACAAATTCATTAGGTAAGCAAAGAATGGCAAATGTTACCCTCAGTTTGCAGTCCTATGCCCCAATGGGAGAAGACCTTAACTGTATTTGCCTTCGGTTTCTGTTTATCTGTGTATACTCATCTGGGTGTGTATCATGTAACACGCCTTCTTATTGTAGGCAGGTCCAAAATACTTAATGCGAGCTTCCTTGTTAGCAGCAAGTGGGTCTGTTGAAGCTTAAGAAAGCCATTTAATAAAAATAAAGCCACCCAAATGAACATGGATTGAAAAAATTTGAGATTGATGGAGCTAGGTTGGTCACTGTAATTACGGAAGGTGTATCATTTCCTAAGCTCTCTTTGCATTAAGTGTATGCCATACATTTATCAGACATAATTAGCACTTTAGGTGACAATGATTTGATTTCTTCCCTTGTAATAAAAGCTCTCTGTGTTGGCATATACATTAAGAATGGGAAATTGAATACTGTTGCTGTTTATTCCCCTGAGGCAAAATTTAGGACAAACTGGGGAAAATATGAAGAGGACTCACAGAACAGCCCTTTGTGAATTTTGCAAACAGAAAAAGGAAATAGTTCAATAAAAGCTTTTAAGGATCACAGTCAAACGCATGCTTTTTGAAAGCAAAGAATATGTATGGAACGTTTCTCTACTTTCAAAGTCAGCATTTAACTTTCCTTTAGATGTGAACAAACCCATACTAAATTGATTCATAGGCACAACTGCAAAACCGGACACATTTAAATGCCTGCATCAGAACCAGAAAAGTGTGTATGCTGCCTTCTCAGATGAGAACAGAAAAAGAGAACTGTTTTAAAAATGATTTCAAATAATTATTGATCCTTCTATATACTTAACTGCCACAATTAAGACTCATGTTAACCTACTCTTCTGGGGATACAAGTATTTCTATAAATGTTAAGAATTTTTTTTCAAACAGGACCATGGAGAAACTGCAATGCAAGTTGCTGACCTATTGTCTATGGCTCATAAAGGATGCTACGTCCTGTTGAAATCTAGTTCCATGAGAAATGCTGTGAAAACTTACGTTTTATTTTTTATTTCAATCTTCTTGAATTCTCTTTTTCATAAAAAAAAACAAAACAGGAGGTGCAGCTGGCTTAATTTCTCTGATTGCATAAATTAAGCAGAAATTTAGTCACAGGCAATTATTATTAAAATAATTATTTCTAAAATAAATCTAATGGCATTAATTAACTTAATGTAAACCTTTCCACGGAAGCTGAACTTGCTGACTTTTGCTGAACCTAAGATTTGTTCTACTTGGATGTTGATACATAGAGAGATGGTCTGTTAAAGCGACTTGTGTGCCACCCTCTATTCCAGAGATTCTAAAATCTCACAATATTGCAGTAGTGGATGTGAGAGATGCTCATACCTCACATACCACACCGACCCCTAAGCATGTTTATTTTATATTTTCTTAAACTCATATGGATCTCTTCCTGACCTAAATAAGAATAGCTCCACAGAAAGGGTCCTGGTTTTTATGAGTTCCTATTTAAGAAATGTTTAAGTAGTAAACCAGAAACACACAATGAAAACCTTGAAAAATTAATATGAAGAGAGTAGGTTGTGGCATAAACACATTTTTCTAATATTGTAAAAAATAATAGAAAAAATGAGGTAACTATTGAGAGCATTTCAGAGTTAACTTATTATAATTTAGAAATTATTTAGAAATGTATACTCATGAAAGAAGTTCAGCAATTGTATGCATCACAGTTTTCTAAGCATCGGTTTAAACAAAGGATATGGGAAACAATAGTAATGGTTTAAAAAAATAATTTCTCTTAGCTAATATTTAACTTGAGCCCAGTGGAGGTGAAGACTACACAAAGAAAAGACTGTTTATGTATTCTCTTTGATAGTTGTATATTATGTTGTTTTCTCAACGTAAGAGTGATTTGGTTTAGAAACTCAAATTTGATTTCTGCAGGTCTGCACCTGTAGCCTAGGTTTTCTTGAGTATAGACACAAGAGACCAGAAATAAACAGAAAGGAATGAATCATGTTACGGGAGAACCCAGGGTTACCAGACAAGACTGGGCTTGACAGAATGCGGCTGCGGGTGATGGCCAATGTTCTGTCGCTGATCCTGTGTGCTTATGTGAAAGAGTCATACTAAACTCCGGAAATTATAACGTGATGTTATCACCTGTTACAGAAATAATACTTGTTAAAACCAACTAGTTACTAAACAGGGTTACAACAAGTTATTGTTAGCACTTTTGCTCAAATGCAAAGCCTTTTCCCAGATATTTGTTTGCTTTTTGCATACAATTTTGTATCAGTGACATGAAACGTTTCCATGTGAAAATATTAAACAGCCATTACCTATGATCATGAAGTTCCCTATTATTTCTCATTAGATGATATCTTTTACCTTTACAACACATATGCACATATACACATAACATACATATGCAAGTCAGAAAACACATTCAATTTTTCTCCTATGCTCCCCTAGGACAATGTAGGGAACCTCATGTCAAAAACCCTCACTTTAGAACAATAAACTAGCCACAGCCTTCCTGAGGCTGGCCAACTCTAGCATAAGTAATTCAAGAGGCTGAGAGATGCCAGATAAATTTGATTACTATAAAAGATGGGAATATGTTTCTTTCCTTTGAGAATTCACAAAAAGGGGTCAAAAACAAAGCGATGCTGAAAGCGAACAATTTCATTTCGCCTGCAATTCAAGGCGAAAATTCAAAGGCAATTTTGCAGGAACATTTTATCACAATTTTATAGACCCTCATTTCCTGCACACATCACAATCTTTAATTTCTGAAAGAGGAAAGCAAGAAAAGGGGAAGTGGTGGGGAGAGAGGGTGAGGAGGCTGAGACCAACCGCAAGGGGCTTTTTCTTCTTCTTCTTTAAGATATAAATGCAGATATTTATAAAGCAGTGAGAGATTTGTAAATCTTTCTTCAAAGCTGAACCTGCTGCTGGGATTGTGATTTGCTAAAAGCTGCTGTAGGCATACTCCAGAACTCAGCAGGGCCGTCCCTCCCCTTCCAAAAATAAAGAAATAAAAAATAAAAGGAGTGGGGAGAGAAAAAGCCACTGATTAGTAGCGTCTCCACAGATGTGAGTTTTAAAAAACTGTTTTCATTTTATACCTTCTCCTTGAATCACTTTTTTTTCCTTTCCAAATATTAAAAAAATATTAAAACTCAATACTTTGCTTCCCATCTCGTAGTCTAATTGGACTCTCCTTGATGCGGTCTGAAAATGGCAGGTCATTTCTCAAAGACAAGCTGTTAGGGGTCCTTTGGAAGGTCACAATCCAAGGACAAATGCAACATCCAAGACCCAAAGGGGACCTTGCCTGCCTCCGCTCCCCACCCCTAGGTCTTGTCTGGGATAATAAAGGGTGATGTTAGTTAGCTGGGAGCACAAAGATATGGTTTCCCGTTCTAATCTTGCCAATAACTTCTGTGTGATCTCAGAGAAAAGCCACATACCCGCTCTCATTTCCTAGTGGGGCTAATAAGTAAGTCCTACTGAATAAGTAAGTCCTACTGGCTTCCCAGGGCTGTGAGGATAAGGAAAAACAGCAAGGGGAAAGCACTGCTCATTTTGAATACTGATGCGTCCCCAAGACCCAGGAAGTGTCTGGGACAGAGAAGCTGGTGAGTAAGTGTTTGTTAACAAAAGAATGAATGCAGTTTGGAAAGCATAAGCCATGAAACACAGAGTAAAGCTACAATGGTGGATACTGAAGTGAAAACAATGATGGGACCTGCGATCTCGAAGAGGGCACTGGACTGGCTTAGGCTACAGCAGGTATCTCTTCTTGTTGGAGAAATTAACCACGATTAGCTGCACCCACCTCCCACCCCAATCTCACACCCTCACACACTTACCATCTGAACTCAAAAGACTCAAGAGGCTGCAGCGCCTGGTGGGACTGCAGAGAACATGGCCCATTTGGAAACAGGGCACAGTGATTTTGCATTAGTCTCCAAATAGATACACTGATTTCAGAGAGAAGGGGATGAAAATAATTTTACTTTGGGAAGCGAAGGTGGTTTTAAAGGGAAGAGAAAAAAATGGGAGAAAAAATCCTTGGGAAAGTCACTGTTTTCCACACTGAACCAGATACTGCTGTCAATGAGGAGGGAACGTACCATTGCCAAACGCTGTTGCTGACCTTCTGGAGGTCTGGCCACCGTGCTTCTGGGGGAAATTCTTGGGATGCCCTGGCAATGTTGTGTGCTGACCTAAATTCCCATTAAGAACAAAGAACCACAATAAAGGGAGGAACTAGATTTTGACAATTGCACCAATATATAATACAAAGATCCAAGCTGTTTAAGCTATATACAGCACAGTACTATATAGATGGTATATATAATGTCTATGCAATTGAAATCCTTGCATAAACCTACTTTTTAAAATGCTATCCCCGATTCAGTCATTACAATTGGTTAAACAAATCAATATCTACAACTAGCCACAGATTCCTATACAAAATTCCACAGTATTTGCCATCTTGGACTTACCATACTAAGGAGCACTCAGGTTCATTTCCATGTCCAGAGCCCACCCACCAGCTACATACTCGGTGCTAAGATGAGACACAGCACAAACTGTAAAGAAAACACTCATTGGAAGGAGCTGCCACCTGGTTACCTCCCAGCCAATAGAAATAGGCAAATACACAAACCATGTACCAAAGAGGAAATTTTAACAAAACGTTCAGATACACCAAAAACAAAAATAAATGTAATAGCAGTAATTTTGCTTGTCCTTACCAATAATCTGCAGGTAGACGATGCTTAAATGTAGAATGGTAAAAACATGTAGTCAGAAACACAATTGGGGCCCATTAGGGATGGCAGATGCCCTTAATTTATTCATTTATTCAACAAATATTTCACTAGTGCTGCCTGTCCGCTGAAAATACCACAGTGAAGAGAAGCATGGTCCCATAGAGCTTATGGTCTAATGTAGGAGATGAACAAATAATTAATTAAATATATTGTGACAAATGTCATGAAAGGGGACATGAGTGCTTGGGGACCAATGAGATGATCTCTCAGATCATCATTTCCCCCTTACCTTTTGAAAAAAGAAGCTGAGACCCAGAGAGAGGGCAGGCAGTTTCCAAGGTGGTCCAGAGAGATCGTTAGCAAAGTGAGGAATATGGAAGTGGGAATGTGGCCCAGCAAAACAGATAACGTTCAAAATATCTGCTTTACTGAGAGGAGCCACCTCAAATCCATTTTAGAAGCAAATGAGATACAAACAACTTTTAAACAATAGGTAAACACATGGGTGGTTTTGCATCATTAAATAACAAGTGATGTTTTATTGTACCACGTACCACAAAGTGAGTTTTATCGTTTTTCTTCAATAATCTTTAAGCATCCTGAGTGGAGTTTGGAGGCAATAAAACTAGTGTTTACTCATACCTGGAAAAGTGAATGTGCAGATGGGTTTCAGGGATTCCAATCTCCACGCTCTATAAGGCCTGTAGATCTGTTACTCACACTGCCAAGAAGTTACATGGATTTCCATTATGTCATCCCATATCTCAAAAGAGCTACCTATTAGTCAATCTCTTAAAGTAGTGCCTTTATATTACATACAAAATATGTGTTTCATAGAAAGCTCTTACCATCTCTACCAAAATTCTGAGTTTAAAAAATTCTTACAAGGGATGATGAAGTTTATAAACAAAACCTCTTAAAATGGAGATGATGCCATTATGTGAAGAATTAAAGAGTCTACCACAGGCCACCAATGTGGGGAGGTCATAATGTCAGATAGGTAAGCATCAGACTGCTGGTCACTTCTTTTTTAAAGTCAGGCTTACTGAAGTATAATTTACCCATTCTTTTCAGTGTAAAGAATTTTTTGTCAAATGCATAGATAGGTAACCAGCAGAATACTGAAAAGTTCCATTACTCCCTTGTACTGTTAGTCAACCCCTCCCCCCAGACCCAGTCCTTTACAACCACTGATCTGTTCTCTATCGCGATAGATTTGCTTTTACAGAATACATTGTAAATGGAATCTACAGCATGGAGATTTCTGAATCCACAGCACGGAGATTCATGCATGTTGTGTGTGCATCAGTAGTTCATTCCTTTCTATCGCTGAGTAGTATTCCATTGTGTGGATACAGCACTGTTTATCCAATTATCAGTTGAAGGACATTTGGGCAGTTTCCGAGTTTGGGCAATTACAAATTTCTTTTGTAATTGGATTACAAAAAATAGGATTTTTTTTAAAGCAAACTACTTAAAAAGGTTAGGCCCTAGCTGGTTTGGTTCAGTGGATAGAGCATCGGCCTGCAGACTGAAGGGTCCTGGGTTCGATTCTGGTCAAGGGCACATGCCTAGGTTGTGGGCTCGATCCCCAGTAGGGGGTGTGCAGGAGGCAGCCGATAAATAATTCTCTCTTGTCACTGATGTTTCTATCTCTCTCTCCTTCTCCCTTCCTCTCTGAAATCAATAAAAATACATCTTTTTTAAAAAGGCTAGGAAAGACCAGTAAAAAAATAATTCCATGAAAAACATCTTAATGCGAATGGCTGAATGCTAAGAAAGTGAAAAACATTACACAGATGTTTTATCTGCATTTCCTCTTCACTGGATGCAGAAAAAGACATATTCACTACTTTTACTTTAGTTTCAACCGAGCTTGCTTCCTAGTCTTTCAGATGCCAACTCACTGCTACTGAGTCCATGGCAGCATTCTTGGGAAATGTCATAGCCGAACCCTAAACAGTTTTGATGGAGTCTCTTTTTCAATCTCAGAAAATCGCCTTTTATACCTTTCTTAAAACTGTGATCTTGAGCTAAGCTGTTGTACTTAACTGTGTCTCTTTAACCTAGGGAACTCACTGCCAAAAAATATTATTGAGGCCAACAGCTTAATAAGTTTTATAGAAGATTAAATATTTATATGAATAAAAATAGCACCTGCAGTGACACCAGGAAGGATAAAATTACATAAGCTATGAAATCTTCATGCTTCAGGGCATAAATTGCTTACCAGCTGGAGGAGGCAGTTTTCCTCACAGAACAACACTGCTAACTATGTCTTCCTCAGAGGGACCTCAGTGCTGACCACTTGAAGGACCAAAGACTATAGCAGAAGGACCATTAAGCTCTCAGCGTGTACCCAGCTCAAGGCTGTTCAGAATTTTAGGAAATGGACATGATACTATACCAATTAAAACACAAAAACAAGATACAAGAGAGAGGCCAACAACTCCATTCAAACTGAATGTAAGTAAGATAAAACAAAATCATCATAAAAGATGAAAGAGCTTAAGAACAGAAACATTTCCTAATTTTGATGGCCAGTAAAGAACTGAGGACCCTAAATCTTAAAGTTAAGACAAAACAGGAAAGGAGGTCATTAGTCAGCTACTTATCTTTTCTTTCTTTAATATTTTTCCCAAAGTAGAAATGTAACACAAACATTGTTAATAAGACCTTATTCTTCTAACCTTGCTACAGTAAAGGCCAACATTTGACTGGAGAGGAAAACAACATGGAAAACAAAATTAAATAAGGAGAAAAATCAAGAGAAATTAACAGAATGTGGGCACCAATTTGTAGATGCCAGATCTCACTTCTCCCAGCACCAACTACACAGTGGCATTTATAAATGACTCCTTTTTCCTTATGCATTACAGGAACAATAGTAAATATCAATTAGTCAATTTTATAAATAAAATATTCAACAAAGTAAAGAGTAGCATCCAGCCAGGCAAAGTATGCTAATAAGGGTAATAACATATTAGCTTTATTGAAAATTCACTTGACTTTGCAAATTTAGATAACCCAACATGCACAAACATTCTATGGTTACTAATACGGCTTGATGTTCAGTTACATAATTAGTTGCTTTATACAGAATTATTGAAGAAATAGCGATGGGTCCAGGAAGATGCTCTTGCGCAAAATAGTATTTGGAAATGCATGATGGGTGGCCCTCAGAATGACTAAATGAACAAAGGGCTCCTGTGGATTTTAATAACACTGATCCACTTATGAATCATAAATCAAATGGGAACCTTCTTACAGTTCAAAGATTTCCAAGATTTCTGGGGAGAATGCTCCAGCAAAGCAGCATGTTATCAGCCAGGATTAATCACATTTGCTCACATTTTTTACAAAAAAAATGGTGTTTTGCACCTCTCAGATAGGTGCTGACAAGGATTGGCAAAAATGCAACAGTGGGACAGGTGAGGAGAAGGGAGCAGAGCAAACATCAGGGCCTGTGCTGGGTCTTTTGGAATCCAGAGTCTTGCACAGAGATGGCCAGAGAAATGCAGGCTGATAAAGATGAGCCATCACAACCTCATCCAGAGAGACAAATAAATGGTTGGTATCAACAGGAGCCCTTTCTTATTATTTTTAGAAAAGGCCTTTAATTTAATGCATATTTTCTTTGCTGAAAAGGAAATAGTGATATTAACAAATTGGTTTTATTTCTAATCTGGCAGGCTGCCTGCAGTGAAATGTAAATACATGTACATGGGAGGCAGGATTAGCATTTGCTGGAGAAAAAGAGTAGTCAATATTTTAATGAGGAAGTCTAAGAAAGCAATTGCATGAAACACACTCCGATGTCACAGGGGAGCTTTTTAAGTTAAGCCAACTAGTTCCAAATTACTACTTTTCTCAGCTCTCCTTTAAGAGGAGTTTAGACTTACTTAAAAAATACAACTGTGGCATTTAGTCTTAAATATCATAAAATAGCTATAATATTCATCTCTATAAATACATACATTAACCTATATACATCTCTCTCATTATGTATATGGAAAAAGAACGTCTGGCATGCCATTCTTCAGTTAAATGGCCCATTTAACAATGTCATCTTTCTGCTTTTTTCAAAGACAGAAATATTAGGTGAAGAAAATTGATACTATCCAAGAATGGGAGATAGATTTTTAAGGGGAGGGGTGGAATGTGTGATAAGAAATATGGGTAACCAAAACAAATAAAAATCAATAATATTGTTTAAGGACAGAGTCGTGTATATAAGACAGGCTCATATAACAGATAAAATCTATTAGAAAAACACTATGTATCATAAAATTTATAATATGGCATCCCATAGGAGGCATATTTCCATCTTAGAATCTGATTTATCAAGAGCTAGGAAAAGAGAAAAGAACAAGAGCATTCTGGGAATAAGGTGAGTGTGGTAAACCTAGGAGATAAATAAAAGACCTAAAGTATTATCAATACCTTAGAGATGATCATACATGCTTAAATGAACTCAAATGATTCCAAGAGTAGTAGACTTCGATTTCAACATTTCTGAATTTCAGGGTATTTGATAGAACCAACTACTTTAACAACACACATTAAAACAGTATTTCTAATATTCTTGTTAGTGCTATCAGGAACATTTTATGTCTGACAAATATGTAAGCATTTTATGTTCTTAAATTGGCCAAAATTTACCTTATTCTTCAAAACACAGCACCAACATTGAATAATAAAAGTAAGTGTAGAAATTATTAAAATAAACATCATAGAAAATGATCAACAAGGTCAAATTTATTTTTGTAAAGAAGCATAGAGCTGATAAACACATGATGATATAGAATAAATAAAAATGTATATGTAATCAACATTAATATCCTGGAGACATTAAAATGATCATAAGACCTTACAATTACTTACACCTAATACTTTTACATATTACTAGAGGCCTGGTGCATGAAATTCGTGCACGGGGGGAGGGGGATCTCTTCAACCTAGCCTGCACCCTCTCCAATTCGGGACCCCTCAGGGGATGTCTGACTGCCGGTTTAGGCCCGATCCCAGGGATTAGGGCTAAACTGGCAGTCAGACATCCCTCTCACAATCCTGGACTGCTGGCTCCTCATTGCTCACCTGCCTGCCTGCCTGCCTGGTCTCCCCTAACTGCCCCGCCCCCGCCAGCCTGATTGCCCCTCACTGCTTCTGCATGCCAGCCTGATTGCCCCTAACTGGCCCCCTCTGCCGGCCTGGTCACCCCTAACTGTGCCCCCCACCAGCCTGGTCACCCCCAACTACCCCCTCCCCGCTGGTCTGGTCACCCCACAAAGCCTGCAGTTCAGTTGTTTGGTTGTCCCTCACTAACCCCCCTGCCAGCCTAGTCACCCCATGCAGCCTGCTTGTTCAGTCGTTTGGTCATCCCTCACTAACCCCCCTGCTGGCCATGTGAGGGTGTGAGGGTTAATTTGCATATTCCCTCTTTATTATATAGGATAATCACATAGTTCTGTCTATCCAAAATAAACTGTTACACATGAAAATTAGAAGAAATATACCAAGATATTCAAAGTGGTATTATGTTTATTAAGCAAAAACAATGTTTAAACAAAGATTTTTTAGAAAGAGGAGGAAAGATATATTAAAGAGATAAAAATAAAAACATAATATTAATATTAGACAAAGAAAAATTCAAGGAAGAGAGCTTTTATATGAAGGAAGTACAATTCAAAGCAAATAGACAATTTTATTTGTCAAATAATTCTGCACTGTCAAAATGCACATATCTCTATAAGAGTTACAGGAAAACAAGAACAAATTAATAAATAATTTCAACATCTCTCACAGTGGGTCAAAGAAGATCAAAGCAGACAGCAAGAGCACTATGATATAGAAGAGCTTGATAATATAATTAGTAAGATTAAATTCTCTACTCTAAATAAAATAACTTTCATCTCCAGTGCCCATGGACTCCTTCCCAAAGATGATCTTATATACTCTTCCATAAGGATAATGTCAATAAAATTCAAGTAAAAGTCATAGCAGGTATATATCAGAGACAATTAAATGAAACTAGAAATTAATATTAATAGATGATGTCTTAAAATTCAACTACTTTATATTCTAAAATTACTCTTTTAAAAGAATTTTGAGTCATAGATGATATCAAAATGGTACTTCAAGCTATTATACAATGAATAAAATAAGAATACAACATATCAAAAGTTATATAATGCAGCTAAAATAAAAATCAAATATTTTATTTGTAAACAAACAAAAAATGATAAATGAACCAAAGATGCAACTTAATAAGCTATTAAGAAAATAGAAAAACTATGGAAATAGTAATTTAATAGCTAGTTCTTCAAAACTACCTATGTCAAAGCCAATCAAGAAAAAGATATCTCATATTAAGAATGAGGAAAATGATTTAACAACATATTTACGATTATTTTAAAATTGTAACAATATTTTATATGCATCTATATTAACAAATTTAACATCTAGATGAATTGATATTTTAATAGGGAAATATAAATTACCAAAGTTAGTTTAATAAGGGATAAAAAACAATCTAAACATTTAAATACCCTTGAAAGGAAAGTAGAGGTTTCAAAGAATTTATCCCTCAAATGACCCAGACACTGACATTAATTCTATCACATTTAAAGAAGAGGAGGGGTCACTACCACTCTTTGCTATTTAAACTGGTCCAGGGCATGGTACTGGGGTAGGAGGGTAGGGAGGACGGGGAAACCTTGTTATTATGAGGCCACAATCACCCCCGTTCAAAAAAAGATCTTCATAGATATCACTTAGGAATTATATAAAGAACTATAATGGAATATTATCATGTCTTAGGAAGGCTTATTTCTGGTATTTAAAGATGAATCCAGGTTAGAAAATCCACCAATAAATGGAGAGACACAGTGTGTTCACCAATGGAATAACAATATTACAGAGATACCAAGACTAGTCCAATCATTCATAAAAATCCAATCGTCATTAAAATCCAAACAGATAAAGCAATACAATAGCCAAGAAATTTTTTTAAAAGAAGAACAGAGGGAAATTTAGCATTACCTGATAATAAACCAAAGTTACAAAAATCACATAAACACTACAGCAATGACACAGGAAATTATTTACATTATCAAAATTAGAAGAAAACCTACATATTGACTGTTTAATAGGAATGGGTAAAACTTCTTAATGTTACACCCATGTAATTGAATAGTACACAGTGATTAAAACTTACATTGTAGAAGAGCATGGAAAGGTGTTCAAGTCTTATTGGTAACTGGGAGTAAAACTACAAATAAATTAATAGGAAAAGTTTTTTCTAAAGAATTCCATCTAATCACAGGTATATAAACTTTAAAAGACCTATACTAAATGTAAACAAAGGATATTTTTCCATAATTGACTTAAATAATTTTACTATTTAGTTTCTTCTTCAAGTTTTCCTATTTTTAAAAACAAATATATTCTATTGTTTTCTTAAAATAGTATTTTTTTAAAGGTCAAATCCTCTAAAATCCAGCATTCTCTTAATTTAAATATACTTATACATGACTGAAATCCATATATATATGTATATGAAGCCTGTGCTCTTTCCCAATGGCAAGCATCTGGATATGACTCACCAAAAAAATTACTATATGTCTGAAGGAAATATTAAAACAAATAGCCCAGCACTGCAATGATCGCATAGAACTGTATATATTCGCTCTGTGCACTGGACAGGAATTTTTCATTTCATACATCATTTACAACTTGCTGCAGTGATTCTGCGAAATCAGTCCATACCATTAGCACACACAAAGAGAAACACCCAATGTTCTCATTTTTGGAAAATTCAAGTGATTGGGGCTTCGATATGTACAAACATCAGCATTCCATCTAAACAGATGTTGCTCTGATAACCAGGATGAGGGCACCAGGTGACCGGGCACCACTGTTGGGATCAAATATACTGGGTGAAGCACACTGATTTTAAAATCTACAGTCCAAGCTTGACTTGTGCTCATAAATATACTTAATTTTAAAAACTACTTGAAATAAATGAAAACAAAATGGTGAAAGTCATAAGCAATCCTTTTTTTAATGGGAACCAGCTTTGATTTCTAAAATATTTTATCAAGGCATTTGATACAAACCATCTGGTTTACTCAACACCTCATCAAATGAATGTCTGATGCATTCACTCAAATCCCTGCTCTTTCTTAACAGTATTACTATTTTCAAATCATAGCATGGAGGCGTATATTTCCCCAGTAATAGAAAAGCTTGCCTTGTATACTAAAGAGAAAGATGTTTTGCTGTATAATGAAATACTCCCCAGGTCAAAAGTGTTCTGGGATAGTAAAGAGGTGCAGGAATGGCAAATGTCAACTTGGCTCTGCTTCCAACCTGCCTTGACTTTTAAACTCTTCTTCTCTTTCCTACTGTAGGAAAACTCAAACCACAGTTTTCTGGTGAGTGCATTTGCCGTGTCTTCAAGTCTAGCTATAGCCATGGGAATGAATTCCAAGAAACACCCAATGAATTCCAAACAACATCCTATTTCACTGCTCTGTGGACTTTCCTATCATTGTGCTTCATTCATTTCTACAACAATGTGGATCCAGAGTTACACTCAGTCTCAAAAAGGAAAGCATCTATGAGCCACCCACGTGGCACTCACCAAGACCAGCTATCACTAACCACAGAAAATAACAAAGCTCATGACTTAGCAGGACAACATCTTCCTTAGAGATCACAGATTGTCTCTACCCATATACCAACAGAATCTTTAGCAACCGGACTCACTATTTCAGGGCTGAAAGTTTAGTTGGTAAGTACATCTTAGTGTGCAGAGGACATCAAAGCTCTAATAACAAAAATTTAATTCATGGCAGAATATCAGAAAACAATAATAATCAGAGTTTGGGAAGTGAAGCCATTAATGTCTAAGTTATTTTTATGTCACAAATGTTATAAGCCTCCCTGTTGAAATCAACCTTCAACTACTTTGAGTAAAACAAAGTACTTGAAGAAGACTGCATGAGTAATCCTAGGGCATCCCAATTGGATGTGTGTACATACCAAGATAGGAGCTCTTCTTTGATTTACTCTCTGTTTGTTCACTGAAGAATTCAAGAAATCCAGAACCCTGTAAATAAATTTTTAAAAAAATGGTTTGGTTTAAGGAAAATATCCAGAAATTAGCAACCAAAACGATCAAGAAAAGCTGAGAGTTTTTGTGTGCTGGACTAAAAACGAGGCATTCTGAGTGGGACGTTGATAAAAATCTTGCAAGCCAAGGAGGTCATGGCCAGAATGAGCACTGACTGCTTTACCACATCTCGAAATGGAAATACTGTTTCCAATTGAAAAGAGAGCCTGTGAAGTATTATTCATTGCCTTTCCCTCCCCCAAAAAAGATGATAATAGAAATTCATTTCACATTAAATAATAAATTACTAATGATGGATACATTTTAATTTGTTGGTAGTTTAAGTACTTATTGAGGAAAAGACTGAAAGGAATTTATGATTTTCTCATAGGTCTCTATCTGGGTAAAGTACAAAGTAAGTAACAGCAAATTTATTCTCCAAAAATTATTAGAGAAGAGTTCTAAGCCGAGGATGAAACTCAGTGATAGGAGTATATTGTGTAACACAAAATTTTAATAGAAAAACAGCCAATCTAAAGCTATATCATTTTTTGGCAAAATATTTGAATTTAAGTGTACCTTTGCCTCAATTATGTTTCTGTGGAGGAATAAGTGTCTTAGATATTGTGTGGAAACTAGCATAGCCCATTGTCCAAACAGGATCATATAGAGCACAGGTAAAAGATATAGTATGTAAAGAGCAACTGCTAGGGAAGAAAATAAAGTCCAGAAATCAAGCAAGACTAGCAAAAGCAAAAAGTGACTACAAATCTTTTAGTTATTCCACACAATGTTAGTCCAGAATTAGATTACCTCTCAGTGGATTTCTGGTCTTATGGGAGAAAATAATGTATTATTTATATTTAAGTAGGAAAATGAAAGTTGAGATGGTCAAAGATGGTAGGAAATGGTTCCACAACAATCTTGCCATTATTTCCAGACTAACCTGGGTATGTTAAATTAGGAGAGCATGGAAGAAACAGGCATTTTAAGTCAAGGTAACTTGTTTTAGAAGAGTGATAGTTTGGACAATGATTTAAGAATTAAGGTAGAAGTGCCCCACCAAATGAATAATGCAGGACTAGAGTCAATTTATGAAGTAAAACATAAACCTTAAAAGGTATAATTACTGGAAACATATGGAGAATAAGATTAAAAAGGGAAAAGGGGGGGGGGGCCTAACCAAAAATGGAAAGAGAGCCAAGAGGTAGAGAATGACATTTAATTCAGAACAGTCAGAAGTCTGAAGCAAATGGAGTCCTGGCCTCTGGTTAGTGTTCCTGACTCATTATAAAGATGAAAGTGCCTTAGGGAATATTACTCAGCTTTTTAAAAAGAGACAAAAATCTTGCCAGTTGTGATACCCTTCATGAACCTAGAAGACATTATACTATGTGAAATAAGCTAGTCACAGAAGGACAAATGCTACATGATTCTACTTATATGAGATATATAACATAGTCAAACTCATAGAAGCAGAGAATAGAATGGTGTATGCCAGGGACTAAGAACAAGAGGAAATGGGGAATTGTTTTCCAGTGGGTATGCAAGATGAAGAAATTCTAGAGATCTGCTGTATAACATAGTACCTATAGATAACCATAAAGCATTGGTATGTGCACATTAAAATATGTTATGAGGAAAGATGTCATGTTAAATATTCTTATGAAAATAGAAAATACAAAAGAACCCAAGGACATTTGTGGAGGTGATTCCAAACTCGTCAAGATGTATACATTAAATGTGTGCATTTTTGTGTATCTGTAATATCTCAATAAAGATTTAAAAAAGAAAACACCTTGCTAAGTGCTAAGCCTAGTTAGTATTATCTAATTTAGGTACCCTCAGCTAGGAGGTGCGCTATGACAGGTAACTTATCGTTTTCCAGATTCAATATCTAATGCTTCCCTCCATGTACAAACTGCAATTAAAATTAAGGTTTTTAGTCATAAGGCACACAGGAATGTTGCTGTAAAGAAAGAGTGCTCAAAATGCAGAAAGCCTTTAGAAGAAAATTCAAACCTACTTCCTTTGGAATGGTCATAAAAAATGCCATATACACAGTACATAATTTATGTTATATATACTGATTTTTAAAAAGTAAATAACAATTGCATGATTTTTGGAAACAGACTATATACTCTAGAGACACCCAACAATTTTACTCTCATAGGTGTCTTTTATTACAATTTTGTCTAGTAAACAAATGGCATTTATTAAGACGTAGTTCCATTTTTAAACCACCAAGGATGTACATTATGGGGGAGTGATTAACATTAGACTTGTAAAATGTTAAGAGTAGCTCAAAGCCCACAGTCACTTCCATCTCAGACTTCTAGTGGTTGAGCAGAGAGGACAGTAGGGTGTACGTATGCGGGTACACGTGAGTGGCTAAGGTGCTCAACACCCATAAATAAAACCTAATCAGAGTTTAAGCCAGTGTACAACCTTTTGAAGACAAGTAGATAGAATCTGACTTAATAAAGTGAACATGACATTTTATTTTCTTAAGTGACTTATATTCACACCGTCCCAAGTTCCCTGGGTAATTTTACAACCCTCTACTAACACCAAAACCTAAAAATGACAATAGAACTAACTGTGCAACATGTTTCAGGGATCAAGCAACCTAACGACTCCCTTTGCATCAAAGAAAGAGAGAGGGCAGCACACCGTTAAGCCTCTGAGCATCTAGAACTGGAGCTGGCCTTGCCATTTAATCACGAGGGTCCTTTAAATGTGGAAGAGGGAAACAGAAGAACAAGAACCAGAGAGTTGGAATCATGACAAAGTCTGGGCTAGCTGTGCTGGCTGTGAATATGAAAGGGGCCATGAACCAAGGAATAGAGGCAGCCCCTAGAAGCTGAAAAAGGCAAAATGCAGAAATCCTTTAGAAGAAAGCCTTCCCTTTATTTAGGATGAGCTTCAGGGCTTCCCCTCCGCAGGGCATGTCTGATACACTAACTCACTGTACTAACCATAATAGTGGGCATGTCTGTACTCGTGGGACACCCACTGAAATAACTATTAAGTTTGTAGCGTGCATTTCTGGATTCAAAGCCCTTGCTTTAGGCAAGTCCCAAAGTCTGCAGCCTTACCACAGAGGAAAGGAATATAACACAGCCAGTTAATCATGGTGTCTTGGCCTTGGCCCACCCTCTCTGTTCATCACCCTGGCCAAAAGAGAGAGAGCCAAAAGAGAGGGGATGTTACAAGAGACATTCTTTACCTTTTTTTCAAGTTATATACTTTTTATTTGAATAGGTTTCCAAAATTCTGGATCTTTCATCAATAAATTTATTGTTAAATGTCAAGAAACAAAATGACTACACAGTGTAATTTCTGTTCATGTACAATGGAAAGAGAAATACCATCATTAGCATCCTCGAAAGATTTAGTAACTGTTAATATTAAAGATCATTCTTCTGTTAGTCCCCCAAATTTCTGAAATATGTGCAGTTCTGTCTTTAAGTTATTGAGGTTTTTTTTCCTAATTTAAAACCCAAAATCTTTAAGAGAACGTAACATGTACATTTCAGGACATGTGATATTGTGGCAAACAAAGTTTAGTGAGTTAATGCAAACCAACCCTTTTAAAGTGATCCAAGAACTGTTTGCTAAATGTTTCATGGGTGTTGTTCGAAGACATAAATTAAACTTAGAGGCTCAAATTTGGGAGAGGTTATCTTGATATTACATTTCCTTTGATTCAAAATATCAAAATAATATCCAGTTACTTGAATATTTTAAGGTTCTATTTCACAATTATGCATAATGCCATGATCTCACACTATGTGCCAGGGGACAAGATGATTTTAGGACACTCCCCAATTTCTAAATTCACTCAAAACACCCCAGGGAGCAGCCACATGGTCATACAGATTGATTTCCTGGGGTCACTGATTTTGCAGCATATTTGAGATGCAAGGTCAAGGTTAAACAGGAGTGAGAGGGGATGCAGCAGGCCCCTTTTCTGATCTAACAAGTAAGGGAGCAGGCTAGGTGCCATGCAGAGGCTTTGTTGGCTGTAGCAGAATTAGGCCTGTGTTCCTACCTCCCTACCACTCCTCCCCGACTCACTAAGCATCTAGCCAGCTGCCTCAGACATGGCGCTAAGAAGGTGGGGAGTCAGAGAGAGACGGGCTGGGCACAGCATGGCAGCTCCCTGAGAAGGCCATATCAGGAGTTCTACCTTATAAGTGAGATGGAATAAATGAAATTTTTGAGAGTTTCCTGGGGTTTTTAATTTTCTTAAGAAACCATGGAAAACCTGACTATGAAGTGTCGTTAGCAAGCGTACCCAGATCTGGAGACATTCGGTATTTAAGAAGCATAAACAAGGCTTTTACATTTACCTAACGGTCCCAGGCTAGAACTGCAAATGCTTAGATCTGTTCACATCTTAGCCTCCATGTGCAGGGTTTGTGCATTAAGGTTCCCGTTATCACCAACAAACACCATGTGGTCTGCTAGTAACCTGCTTGAAGCAGTGACATAAGCAGCATATTTCAAATCAATTCTGTGCCAGATATAATTCTGAGTTGCAAACCCCTCAAGAGATTTTTCAGGACTTGCTTCACACCCTGCAAACATGAACTTGCAACTATCTTCCACACTGTGCTAACTGTTGGCAGTGATGGCCCCAATGATTCCTCCCATCCCTCTCCAACACACGCCCCTTTGCAATGTGACTTTCAGCCCCCCAGTCAACAAGCGTAGGAAATAGAGTCAATAGTATTGTAATAAACATGTATTTTGCCAGGTGGGTACTTTAAATATTAGGGGGATCATTTTGTAAAGTTGTGATTGTCTAAGCACTATGCTGTACATCCGAAATTAATACAAAATAGTATCAGTATAAACCATAATAAAAAAAATAAAAATTTTTAAGTGGTTTTTATTTCTCCACCCCTTGAATCTGTGCTTGTTCATGTGATTTTCTTAGCCAATGGATATTTGCAAACGTGATACAAGCAGAGTCTTGAAAAGAACTTATGCATTGAAACTTTTCCTCTTTTGCCTGCCACGATATGAATATGACCCTGCTAGATGCTGGGGACATGTGGTCGGCTGACATGCAAACAAGTCTATCTTAGACCCTCTGCTTCCACCCCACTCATCCAGCCCCAGGTGAGCCCAGCAGCACTGCCCAGAGGACCCCATCCTAAATTGCTGACTTAAAGATGGGTGAACAAATGTAATGGTTGTTGTTTTAAGCTTCGATGGTTTGGAGTAGTTTATTAATTATAAGTGTGTAACTGACACAAAAACCCATCTTTCTTCCTGTGTTAGTGTAAACATTGTAAAAAGAAAAGCATCAGTCCTGGCCGGTGTTTCTCAGTGGTTAGAGCGATGGCCCTTGCATTGGAGGGTCTTGGGTTTGATTCCGGTCAAGCCCATCTACCTGGGTTGCAGGTTCTCCACCCCAGTTGGGGTGCATGCAGGAGGCAAGCAATTGATGTGGCTCTCTCACGTTAAGCTCTCTCTCTCTCTCTCTCTCTCTCTCTCACCTCCCCCCATCCCTTCCATTTTCTCTAGAAAAAAAAATCAATGGGTAAAATATCCTCGGGTGAGGATTAACAAAGAAAGAGAGAGAGAGAGAGAGAGAGAAAGTGAGGAAGAGAGAGGGGGAGAGGGGGGGGGGAGAGAGAGAGAGAGAGAGAGAGAGAGAGAGAGAGAGAGAGAAAGAAAGAAGAAAGAAAGAAAGAAAGAAAGAAAGAAAGAAAGAAAGAAAGAAAGAAAGAAAGAAAGAAAGAAAGAAAAGAGAAAGAAAGAAAGAAAAGCACTGAAGAAACTGTTGACCATAAGCAATTAAAGGCTTCTCACTGGATCGCCAGCATAGGTCACATGGGGTCTCTGGGTTATCAAACACGAACTAGAGTGGGTTCTTGCTGCTACTATTCTGCTTATATAGCTTAGGTAATCAAAACAAGTGTTCTCTAAAAGTGGTCCACTACATTCTAGGAATTAGTCTAGAAAAATCTGCTACATCAGCAAACCTCAAGAAGCTCTATCATCTTCTTCCCTAACTGACTTACAAAGCCCAAAACTCGAATAAAAACCAAGTGTTGTAGTACTTCTATCAAAACACTGTCTGAAAGGGTCCAATGAGTTTCAATATTACTACCTATGAAAGAGTAATATTATTTCCAAACTTAAAGGTGCAAAAGTTAGGACTATGGGCTTTTGAATAAGACAGACATGGGTTTAAATCTTGGATCTACCATTTAACAGCTGAAGACTTGAGTATTAAAAATAGTTATTATAACAGCTAACATTTATTGTTTATTATGCACCAAATATTGTACCTAATAATCAATTTCATGTACTCTTTATAATAACTCTAAGGGATGGTCCTATTAATATTTCCATTTTTACTCCTAGGTTTAGAAAGATTGAGTGGCTTCTGAAGAAAACATACCTGCTATGTGGTAAAGGCTGGATCTGAACCCAAAGAACACTTCTTTACCATTTTGATATGCTATATTTTATGTTATGTGACCAAGTCACTCATTCTTCATAAATGTTTCCTTTATTGAGTTACTGATTCATTGATTCAGTCATTCTAAAAATATTTAAGAAGCACCTCTTATATGCAATGGATTTGAAGTGCTGGGGAATCAATGGTGATGTGGTCTCAGCCTTAATAAGGTTTCACGTTTAATGGGTAAAGGAGGTTATCCTATATAATAAAAACATAATATGCAAATTGTCCGAACGGCGGAATGACCAGACAGTGGGGGGCGGGGCCAGTGAGCAGGTGGCGCCAGGCCAGCCAAGGTGCATGCCAGCAGGCAGAGGGAGGGGACGGCGATGGGGGAGGTGGGATGGGGCCGCGCCAGTTGGTGCCTCCTGCGGAGGGAGGCCAGACTGCGGCTTAGGCCCACTCTCCTTGGGAAGCAGGCCTAAGCCGTCAGTAGGACATCCTCTAAGGGCTTCCAGGCTGTGAGAGGGTATAGGCTGGGCTGAGGCACACTCTCTGCCCTGCCCTGCCCTGCCCTGAGTGCATGAACTTTTGTGCACTGGGCCTCTAGTAATCAAATAACAGCCTCTCCTTGTATCAGCATACTTGGGACCCAATTTTTAAGCCAAACTTTTTCTATTGATGATTACATCACTCCTTTGCCTAGAATCCTCCAGGAGGATTTCTCCCCTCAAGAAGAATTTAATTCTCTCCTTTTGACTGTGCCTTGGACTTAATGACTCACTTCTAATGAATAGGATGTGGTAAAAGTGACAGTGTATAAGGAAGGCATGGGTGAGGGGCGGGAGGTAGCAAGTCTTTCCTGAACTTAAAGCATTTCACTTTTTAAGAGATTACTAGAGATTACTAGACATCAGTGTAAAAAAAATAGCAAGCTATAGAGTGGATCAGGCTGGGAGTTGCATTACATTCTTTTTATATGAATGAATCCAGCCACATAGATAGCCAGATCGCAACTTAACTTGTCTTCTAGTTCATCTCTTAATTATGGCCATTCTAGGATGTGGAGAGAAGGGAAGTGAATAAATAAAGATTTAAATGAGATAACTACTTTTAAAGGGTCAAAAGATTTCAAAGCAGCAATGGTTTCTTCTCTATCTATATATATAAAAGGCTAATAATATGCTAAGTGTCCATCTGGGTAATGACATCACGTAGCAACACCCCACTTCCTCTCCCTAGTGACTAGCCTCCTTGCAGTTTCTTCAGCCCAGGAATACAATTTGCTTTATACCCAGGTGGAAACATTTTACACTTTAACCACATGTCTGCGAAGCATTTTCCCATGCCTCATCTCATTTGATCCCCACAGAAGTCCTGGAGTAGGTGGATAGGAGACTCAGTGGAATTCTATTTTCTTTTCATTAGCCTGGAAAATGGAGATTTAGAAAGCTCAGAAACTTGACTCAACTGAAAAGAAGAAATGGTGGACCTTGAAAATGACTTCAGGTTTTCTCACTGTGCAGAATACAGTCAAACATTGCTGTAGTTAAATATTTTACCCTTTGTTCTCCCTGCATGATCTAAAGTAATAATCTGCTTTGTGTTGATATTTACTGCTGTGTTGCTGACAATTACCTGAAAGAGAAGTTGGGGTGCTTCACTGGGCTGGAAAAAGTTCAGCTACATCAGAAAGCAGGTCTAATTAAGCAAGTTTATTCTATATATTTAAAAGGCTAAGTTGACTCGCGCATGTGCGATACATATAAAGCTCTCAGTGGTGCCAATCACACATGCGTGTTTCGATCTGTCATTGTCGATTATGAATTTGGTTGACATTTCTATTATAGAGAAAGGGCGAATAGTAATATTAAAATATTTCTTCTAATTAATTTCCTTTCGATGTGCACAAATTCGTGCACCAGGCCACTAGTATATAAATATTGGTGGGACATCATGCAACTTTATTTACTTTTGAAATCATTATAACAGAATCACAGATTTGCATGGGTAATGGCTGAGTCCATAAGCAAACTGGAACATACAGAAATGTCTCATTCGACCTCAGCATATTGTTAATTGGGAGAATTACTCTTCCCTGGGAAAAAGGTAATTACTACCATTGCTTAATTGAATTACAGTGCCATATCTTTGCCCAGGTACAAATACTTTGGGATCTATATGTTAGAGTTCACATTTAATTTTAAGGAGGGGATATGAATTAGACTAGATATTTTTGTAGGTGAGAATTTCAATAAAAATATGCCATTTCATTTCCAGAGTGTCAGCACTTAATTGTCTAATTATTCCTGGCATGAAAGCAATGAAGTTAACATATGATCAAAGCAGAAAGGCAAGCCGACTGAGCTCCAAATGAAAAAATGTTTTGAATTGTATAAATAGTTTTGAACTAGGCTGTTTTATTTTGGCTGGCAAACAATAAGATTCTTACCATGTGAAATTAGACCCATTGAAGAAACTAAAGAGGATTGCAGATGAATGCCAAGTGTTCAGCAAGAAATCACAGAAAATTTGGCAAGAGCTACAATTCTCTTGAGGACGCCACAGGTCTCAGAAAGGAAAGTTCGCAGTAACTGGTCAGCAACCAGGAAACATAAGAAGGACTTCTACAAGGAAAGGAACCCTGGAACTCTCTCAGCTTATAATAAATAGCATTTCAAAAGTAGCACTTTTCAGAGGTAATATATAAATTTTTAAGTAGTGAAGCATAGGTCTGGGCTGTTTTCTCCTATACCATGTCCAGAAAATCTGCACATACACGTCAAATTCTGCATCTAGGGAATCTGTTTTATTGTGATGTTTGCATTTTTAAACAATGTGCCTGACCTATTTGGGGGTTAATATAACTAAATGGAGCCTATTTGCAGTTTATTATTTATAGAAGATTCACTTTGGATTAGGGCTTTTCAAGACAGTTGTGTTTGAGTTGCATCATAAAGTGTTCCTGGACAGCTCCCAACACCATAGCAGGCAAGAAAATGACAAGTGGGAACATAGACAAACTTACGTCCCAAAGGGAACGTAAGGGAAGATGAAAGTCAAGCTCTTTCCTCCTCACAAAGGCACACTGGCCTCTGCCTAATAAGCACAAACTCGGGCTCTTAGAGTCACATAAAGGAAAACTCTGCAAGTCAGTGCAAAATGTTCTTCTCTTAACTGAAGGTCCCAATTACAATATACAAAATGAAATGCCAGTCTTTTATTTATGAGATTTTCTAAGAAATCTTTTGCCAGTTTACAACTACTTAAAGAAGCAATCTATGAGTCTGCATGTCTCATGACTGATTACAATACACCTACAAATGGCTCTCGAGGTAAAAGGAGGCAGAATTAACAATGAATCAGTGCCAAAGGGAGCTCTGTTATCAACCGTGTCTATCTTCAGGCCAATTCTGGACAAGGTTATGGTTCCAATTCTGCAGACTCAACAATGAATATATTTTTAATACATATAGTTGCAGGTTCTTTTTGTTAATGGGATACATGCTGAGAGCAAGGATGGCCCCTCTGAGCTTTCCAAGGCCTGGTGCTGGGAGTTTGAACTTCTCTCAATGGAAATTGACCCAGTCACCCCCAGATCTCTCCTTTTCTCCTTATGGTAATGAATGCTGGGAGCTTTCCAAAATACAAAGCCAACTTGACAGTGACAAATATGAAGCTAAAGGCCATATTGTGATTAAGCCATTTCTGACCAATGGAAAATACAGCCATGATTGACCCAAGAGTTGGAAAACCAAGTATTTCACTAAACTGAGGCAGTTCATGGTGTGGCCACTACAAGTGGCAAAGGCACCTTGATCAGATACACAACTATGCCTCGTTACTGCATTAAAAAGTGATGATTAATAAGCCATATATTTAAGAGTAAACTACTTTTCTGCACCCAGCTCCATCCCCTCCCACCCATGGATTGGTCCCAGCTAGTAAATAGTCTTGAAGAGCCCCTTTAGCCAAATATATTTATACTAATTTTTTTTCTCCATCTCAAAATAATCTTAGTGCACCCAACTGGCTAAGACTAAATAAAATGTTTTATAATGATAATCACCCCTTACTTGTTACTTCTCATTTGATAGATGAGAAAACAAGTCCAGAGAAAGTAAACTACTTGCTGATGACCACACAACTAGTGAAAATAATATCTTGGATTCAAACCCAGATTTCCTGGTTTCTAGTCTAGGTCTTTCTCTAAAAGTGCATAAGCTTAGGTTCCAAACCCAGTTCTATTCATTAGCAGTCTTGTAACCCTATGCAAATCTCTTAAGCCCTCTGCATATCAGTTTCCTTTATCTCTAAAAAGGGATACCACCACCCACCCCTGTCCTTCCAGGGCTGTCAAGAGAATGAGATGAGATCATCTTTGTATAGCAGTTAATTCAGTCCTGTGCCTGGTTCACAGAAGGTGCTCAGTTGCCCTAACTCTGTACCTGTTTGTTTCAGCATCCTCACTGTCTTCTCCCCCGCTCATCTGCTCATCCCCAAGCTCTCTAGGAAGGAATAGCTGGACAGAAAAACAAAGTAGACTTACAGGAACAGCAAAGAGAAGGTGATAAGGGACTTGGAACCTACCTTATGCCAAGATACAACTTAGATTTTGTCTGGCTATAGTTTAGGTTCTCCTAGAAGCTGACCTTGAGACAGGGTTTGATTACAAGTAGTTTATCAGGGAAGTGACCTGGGAAAATCCAGTAGGCAATTAGAGAGTAAGTCATAGGAGGGAAGGAGGCCAATAAGGGTGCCTTATCAAGTAAGGGGGTGACATTGTGGCACTAGCCACTTCCGTGATGGCTGTTGGGATTGCCATTAGCCAAGGAAAAAAGTATATGTTGAGTTAAGAATTCTGACTCAAAGAGCCATTGATAAAAGATGTGTTAAGCTATCTCTAATTCTTCAGCCTGGAAAGCTCAAACAATTTGGTTTGTAAGACACACCAAAAGGAACTGAAAGTAACACATTGCTCAGCTCTAAATTCATTGCTTCCCTTCATGTAGGTTTGTGTGTAATGTCAGTTCTATCAAAACCATCAGTTTGTGAACATGGCAAGTGGAAGTCTGATTTATTCTCCAGCCACTTTCCTCCTCCCACAGCAGTTCCCACACAAAAGTTCTTCCTTAATTCCCATTTATCCATTTAGCTTGTGGCTTTTCTATCTTCAATTTTTCCAGAGACTTCTGGAAATAACGAAATGACTATTTAAACCTAAGTTGTAAGGTAGGAATAAAGTGTTGGTAAACTCCAAGCTTAAATTGTAAAATAATCAATAGTGATCATTATAGCTATCATGTAGTAAGTAACGCTAATCACACTATTTGCTTACAGACCATCAAAAAAGGGCAGACTTAGTTAATGTAGAAAACCAAAGGAGAAAAGAAAAATAGGTAGAAAAATGGGAAGGTTTAATTACTTAATAAAATTTTTGTTGGAGAAATAAGTAATAGAAAAAAGTGCCATAACTGAATTAACTCTTTTAAAAACCAATTCTGAGATCACTTGTTTCTGGTATTTCAAAAGAGAATTATTCTGTGAGTTTAGGGGAAAAAAAGTCTATTTCACAATTTTTAAGTTTTTAAATGTAAATACTAAGAAAAACCAAGGGAAATGGATGGGGCTGCATCAGTGTCTGTCATAGTGACTAACTTGACTTCCAACATGTAAACATCCTGAGGCACTTAGTTGTTTAAATTAGGAATAAAGTTTTGGAAATTATTAATTTTTTTTAAAAATTCATGTATATTCATAGTTTCAAAACAGATGCAAAAATGTTTTGTTTACTACATATAAACATTAAACTGTCACTCAATTATTAAAAATCCTCCCAATTACTTATTACATTTTATTAAATAAATAATTTGGAATTCAAGGTGAATCATCACCAGGTCCCCAAGTCACTGATGTGCAAAGACTGTGAGAAAGTTCTTTATCTGTTTCATATACCAAAGAATCAAGACTGTCTAAAATCCTACAATAGGCTCATAGTCTAACTCTGGATATGTGCTGAATTCCAGCTTTAAAATTTTTCTACTTGTAAAACATACTAATTGTCTTCTTAAAAGACTTTCACCACATTTCTTCTGTTTGTCATTATAAAACACTTAAGAATCCATAAACAAATATAAATGTGGTTAAATGCAAGACCAAGCTCTATTTGCTGAGATGGCCTAAAACAGTGATGGCGAACCTTTTGAGCTCGGCGTGTCAGCATTTTGAAAAACCCTAACTTAACTCTGGTGCCATGTCACATATAGAAATTTTTTGATATTTGCAACCATAGTAAAACAAAGATTTATATTTTTGATATTTATTTTATATATTTAAATGCCATTTAACAAAGAAAAAGCAACCAAAAAAATGAGTTCGTGTGTCACCTCTGACACGCGTGTCATAGGTTCGCCATCACTGGCCTAGAAGCAATGATTACATAGTAGAAGTGAGTACACTTATAGTCTAGATCTTGGTACCTAATTACCATTATCTAACAAAAAGACTCATGGCTCCTTAAACCCAGCAGGAATCTGGAACATCTTGTGGTGCCAGAGTAAGAAAGTCCTAAAATAGGATGGGGTTATGTTGAGATAACATAAGAACCAACCTGAAAGAGTTCCCAATGGCCCAAACTGAGATCATTTGAGCAAAAAAAAAAACAGAAAGCAAAACAAAAAAACAAATTAATGGTAGTATTGGCTTATTATCTGTTAATATCTATTAATTTATTTTGGTATAAATAACTGAATAAATAAAAAATAGTAAGGACAATTCTTACTTTCAGAAGAATTCCAATTATTCAATGTGGAAGAAATAAGGAAAATAGAAAATCAGATTAGAACATCAGAATAATAATTGTTGCAGGTAAGATTCACTGATGGATGCTAAAATTAGTAGGTGAAAATTTGAGAATAAATAGAATATTTGCATAATTTAAAAGCAGCTCCCTTAAGATGTTTATCTTGGTATCACTAAGGGAAAAACAGTAAATTTGCAGTGAAGAAAGCAGTTACCATATTAATCAAGTAACCAAAGTTAACATCATCAGTAATAAGATATATCACTGATATGATAAACTCAGGGTACAACACATCTGTGGTATTCTTACCAACATTATATGACCTCAATATAATTGGAATTATATCATAAAAAATATAAAAGCCCAAACTGAGGGACATTCTATAAAGTAACTGATCAGCACTCTTTGAAAGTGTCAAGGTCATGGAATTAAAAAAAAGGCTGAGGAACTCTCACAAATTGGAGGGGACTAAAGAGACGTGACAACTAAGTGCAATGTGCGGTCCTAAATTGGGGCCTGGAACAAAACAAGGACATTAATGGGAAAAAACAACAACAAATGGTGAAATCCAAATAAAGTCAAGTTTAGTCAATTGTCTTCTATCCATGTTAATTTCTCAGTTTTGGCAATTGTACCATGGTCATGCAAAATGTTAATATTAGGGCATGCTGAGTGATAGGTACACAGGAACTTTCCCTACTGTTTCACAATGTTCCTCTAAGTCTAAAATTATTTGAAAATAAAAAGTAAAATAAAACCATACCTGAGTCTTGAATATAAAATGACAGATTAACATATTTCACGTGAATAAAAGAGCTCTGTGTTTGGACTGTCTTCTGGATTAGTCACTTCCCCAAGGGTTTTGTGTTTCTTTACTGGCTTCACTTTCAAAAGTTTTTCATAGGTAGGTCAAAATTTAGATTGCTCAGTTTTTATTACAGGCCTTTAATAGAATATTTCTGTCAACATCTGTCTAGGGAAGATGCCCATGCTCTATAATCACAAGTAATCAGACAGACTCACTAGCGTTTATTAAGTACTTAATATATACCAAAAAATGTTGTAAGGGCTTTGTATGTATTACCTCACTTAATGTGCTCAATAACCCTATGAGGCAGACGCTATTATTATTCCTAGTTTTACAAATGAGAAACAGTTAAGTCACTTGCCCAAGGTCATGCCGCTTGTCTGTGCTTTTAATTACCACTAGGCTTTGCCTACAGAGCAGTGTTAGGGCCATCATACCAGGTCAATTCTGTCTCATGTTTGGAGGACAGAGAAAGACCATAGGATAAGAAATTTCAGGTATATATCCTGATATAATATTCAGAAGGGCATCTTACATAGCATGTATTCAAAATTAAAAAGCATTCCTCTCTTCTGAAGCATTACGGTTCTGCTCTTCCTAAAAGTTTTATTCCAAAGCCTACCAGATATGTTTTAAGAAGTAAAAATGGCCAAAACCGGTTTGGCTCAGTGGATAGAGCGTCGGCCTGCGGACTGAAAGGTCCCGGGTTCGATTCGGTCAAGGGCATGTACCTGGGTTGCGGGCACATCCCCCGTGGGAGATATGCAGGAGGCAGCTGGTCGATGTTTCTCTCCCATCGATGTTTCTAACTATCTATCTCTCTCCCTTCCTCTCTGTAAAAAAATCAGTAAAATATATTTTAAAAAAAATAAAAAATTTAAAAAAAGAAGTAAAAATGATCAAATCTAGTATGTGATCAGAGACTAAGATAAACCTTAACTGCCCTGGCTGGTGTGGCTCAGTTGGTTGGGCATCCTCCCTCACACTAAAAGGTTGTAGGTTTGATTCCTGGTCAGGGCACATGCCCTGGTTACAGGCTCCATCCCCACTAGGGGGCATGCAGGAGGCAGCAGATTGATGTTTCACTCTTACATCGAAGTTTCTCTCTCCTTCGCCTTTCCTCTCTCCAAAAAATCAATTTTAAAAATGATTTAAAGATAAACTTAACAGGTCTTTGCAAGACATTATGATCTTTCATACAACATGTATCTAGTGTGTGTTCTTTACTCAGTGGATGGTAATGAGTTCTGCTATTGAAGAAAACATATTTAAAGAATTTGTAGGATACATGTTATTTTCTTAATATATATGAAGTCCGTAATGTAAATGCACAGTGCATTTTTTGAAACACACATTATTTACCCAATAAGTTAGGTATTTAATGAAGAAGCTATTACAGACAAGTAGATATTTATACCATTTTCAATCAATTATTTAAAACACATATCATTAAAAGTTTATTAGCATGATTATATTTAAAGAACCACCATAAAGATTATTAAAGCAATAAAGATAATATGAAGACAATTGAAATATAATAATAAGTGAACAATTTGGATTCTAGTAAGTGCCAAGTATCACCCCAAAGTGCAACATGCATTTTTTAACAACTCAACTGTTAAATCTCTCAACTCAAAACACCAATGGAATTGGCCTTATGAGACAAACCTTTAGACACAATCAGTTTGTGAAATTGCTGACTTCACATTGAAAGCTTATGAAAGAACTTGGTAAGCAAAGAACTCCACGTGTTTACATTTAAACTTGCCCTCACTGTTTTATTTTACAACTGAAGGATGATTGGCATTCTGCAGCCTCTCTTTTGGTTTGTGTATATCCATCCCATAGATTAAATCTCATATCTCACCCATGGGAGATGGAGAATTGTAGATAGAAAGGAAAATAATAAACAAATACCAGAGGTCCAATAAACCTCTAAGATAAACAAACAAAGGAAAATCATATATTTTTTCACCAAAAATAAATCAGGATTTTTTTACTGTTATTACAGAGTCAGCATTTCTCTAATTTCAATAGCTTTTAAGCAAACTGACAAATGCTTTAAACTGTATTTGTGAACATGAAAAAAAAACACCACAAGATTTTAATTATGTTTTTGTTTAAATCTCCAGAAATGCTCTAGATATAAAACTCAAAATTTCTGTGTCACGTTTTATCCTTAAAAAAAAAATTTTAAAAAAGGATAGTTAAATTACAAATCCTTGAGAAATAGGATTGATAATGGAAATGCCCACAGAAGGCAGGCTGCAATTGTTCCGCCACTGTAATACAATCTATTCCAGAATAATTTTTCTTTTTATTATTTCATTAAGTTGTATCTCACTAAAGTTCCTCTTAGGATCTCTCGGCAGCACCAAATTTTTCATTGAGAAAACGATAAATCACTGGCCTAAATTACAATTTAATTATAAACGCCTTTGCCTTCTAATGCTGCCTGGGACCTTTTACCCTGCTACATAATTCTAAAAAATGACCCCTGTCATAATTTCCTTCACTAGAATAATATGGGGAGATCTAATCCTGAATCCTGCTGTATTATAATTTAATATAAGAGGTAATTATTATTCAAAAGATAATGTTGCAGATATTGAAAATATTCTGAAGTTTGAGTCTTAAAAAAAAGAAGGAAGACTTAGGTATGTAGGAGCTTTCTATCACTGCACCTATCATGAGAAACAAGGAGGAAAGAAGCAAAAGGGTTTTTAATGAAAAAATATTAGCATTTATATACAGCTGGTGTTTTGCTTTGTGTGAAATGCATTTATACAGTCTTCAAACCATGGTTAGAAATGAAATGCCTCATTTCCCCAATCAAGGAAGCAGAAAGAGCAATGCTGCCATGAGTGACAATTTTTTTTTTAAGTTCAGAGTCTGCTTTAGTGCTGGGGTAATAAAAACCACACCCTCTTTTCACAGTTTCAGTAGGAGGATTTGGGCGGTAAGCACTGCAAAAACAAGGGGCCAGGTGGAAGAGTCTGAGGTGGGATGTTAGAATATAGCCCAGAGAAAGGGCTTCTGGGTGACATCTTATTGGGAGCATCCCCAAAGCCTGAATGGGATATATACCTAAAACAATTTGGCTGCCCTGGAAACATTTCAACACTGTGCTGATGGTGGGGTTTTCTCTCTCCTTCCGGAATTCACACAGAGATAAACCAACAACAAAGAACAGGTAACAGTAGGTTTGCTGAACCTTCCTCAAAACTAACCTGCTCTTTAACTCCCAATAGCAGGAATATAAATCTCATTCAATTGGTGCTCATGAAATGACAACAGCCCCACCTGTGCAGGTGTCAGCCCCCGCCCCCCGCCCCCAACGTGCTTCAATGGCACCAGTGAAAAGTCAGCGTGTGGGTGGGGGATTCCTGTTATTCTGTGACCTGAAGAGATGGGGTAGCACAGAATTCAGGGAATGAATCCCATAGACAAAAGCAAGTGGCACTTCAGTGAAAAACTGAATCCAATGCTCTACTACCTTTCCACAAATAGGGGGGAAGACAAAGGGTTTCTATTAAATTACAAATGTCCTTGAGATCAAATATCTAAGAGCTTAGTCCAGTGGGCCTAACTGTCTGAAAATAAAGAGGCCCCTCTTCCACCTTGTCCCCCCGAATCTTAATTATGATTAAATGAGCCATTAGAACTGTCCAAAGACATGGATATAATTATAGGAGGAACATTTTGATTGCTCAGTAGAGGAGGTGGAAGTAGTGATGGTGGTGGTGATGCAAAAGGAGAAAGAGCTACGGGCAAACAGAATATAAAAAAGTGACCCAAATGAGATGATAACTCTTGCATACCAATCTTAGCCTAGTCAGCAAACCCCTATACAGTTCAATGAACATCAAACTAAACAGTAGGCACAGCTTTACTGCCCTTTTGTTTTGTTTTGTTTTTGCTTTGGGAGCAGTTCATTTAAGATGTAATAAATTGAAAAGCTACTTCCCCCACCACCCACAGCCCCTCCATAAATCTCAGGACGGTGCAAATGAGTTATGCCTCATTATGGACAGAAAGAAAGGGCCTCCCCAGGCAGGGACATCCTCGACTACCATTAAAGCAATCATTAAAAGTAACAACCCACCTAAGGGAGGAAAAAAGTCATTCTTTTAAAATATATATATTAATTATCCAATAATATTAAAAATAGGTTCCATGCATTCAAATAGGAATTGAAATCCAGAATGTAAGAGAAGGCAGAAAAAAGGACATGGGGATGAGAAGGGGAAAGTTTATAGGATAGAGGTCCATAATTTCCAATAGCGGTAGCAGAGAGAGCCATGAAATGGTATCCATAACGAACTAGTAATAAAGAAGTGTGCAGAGATTGGTAGACTGTGCCTACCTGAATCATTTCACTAGTAACAAAGATTTAAGGTTCCCAAGAGGTTCAAGGCAGACAGTGGAGTGGACGTTCCAATAACTAAACAAAAGTACATTAAGGTGGACACACAGATAGATGGATAGGAAAGCATAGACAGGCAATCTTTAGGTTTAAGATGCACTAAAAATTTTCTGCCTCACTGTGGTGAGTTTTCAAGGGACCCCAGTTGAGACAAGGCAGAGTGAGTGAGTTAACAGTGGGAAAATAAAAAGCAAGATCAAATTGAGCATTTCGTGGCCACATCAAGCAAGCCGATTCTATCTTCACTGGCTAACCCGCCTCACTGCCCCATGTTTAAAAGTACACAATGGAATTAAGATCTTCCTACAAAGTGGTGAATCTCTGTGAGATGTGAACTGAGTACATGCAAATTTGTCTCCTACTAGCAGTCACAAAGAAATGTAAATTATATAATTTCAGATTACACAATTCCAGACTGAAAAAGTGACAGCCCTTTGCTCTTTGGTTACTTAAAAAACATAAATCCCAGTATTTAAGGGGGATTGGGGGAGAGGCACCGACAGTTATTAAGTGGCTTTCTCCCCACAGCATTACATGTCGGGAAACTGGAACTCATAGCCCCTGAAGAGTGAACAATTATTGGTTCACCATACTATCCTTCCAGGAATAAACAAGAAATTGTACTTACAGAGGGCTTTCTAGCACAGAAGAGAGGAGATATAAGGTTAAAAAATAAAGCGAGGTTGGAAGCCAACTGTTTTAAAGTTGTTATGACTATACTTCAGAGAGAGAAGAACTATGTTGATGTCAGTCCCTAGTGCAGTGATGGCGAACCTTTTGAGCTCGGCGTGTCAGCATTTTGAAAAACCCTAACTTAACTCTGGTGCCGTGTCACATATAGAAATTTTTTGATATTTGCAACCATAGTAAAACAAAGTCTTATATTTTTGATATTTATTTTATATATTTAAATGCCATTTAACAAAGAAAAATCAACCAAAAAAATGAGTTCACGTGTCATAGGTTCGCCATCACTGCCCTAGTGGGTCCTGCATTGAAGCTTGTCCTCCACCCGCCAAAGGGCTGCCACCCGCTGGGCCATGGGCATCTGTTGGCCTACCTTCTCATGTACCCTAATCAGAAAGAGGAACCATTCTGTTATTTGTCTTAATTGTGACTGGGGATCAGCGGGAGTGAGAGCGAGCTCGGTGGACACCCGGCATTCTCACCACACCTCCGTCCCTGTCACCCCCAACCCCAGGTAGCTGGCGAGAGGCCGCAGCCCCCGTGGAGATTGGTCACGGCCACCCACCCCCAGTTCCCTGTCCCAGCCAGCCACTGGTCGCTGTCTGCATAGCGATTGGTTGGGGCTGGGCCGAGTGGCGGCCCCACCCCCTGCTGCCGCTGCTGGTCGCCATCTACGGTGCGATCAGGCCCCCACTTGCACCTGCCTTGGCCTGGTGCTGCCCGCTCACCTGCTCCACCATCCCGCCACGGTTCTGCTCTCGTCAGGGCCCATTGGGGCCAGCAGCGCCTCCACTGCAGCCACTGCCAGCTCTACATGGCGGACACCTGCCATGTTCCACACTGCTCCCTGGTGTTCAGCGCATGTCATAGCGAGCGGTCGAACTCCCGGTCTCCCGGTTGAACTCCCAGTCGAACGACCACCCAAGGGGACAATTTGCAGATTAGGCTTTTATTATATAGGACTCAGGAGTGTGCTGGTAAATCCTGAACAACCAGTTCTCCAGCAAGGGTGGGAGGGGGTTGAGTGACCAGAAGCATCTGCTCATTTCCATGGTGTAAACACTCTCCCACTATAGCTGATTTCAAACCATCAACATAACATCATTGAATACAGTCAATGAGGAAGAGAAGCCCAGCAGCCACCGCTATATAGTATTGCTGACTATAGATACATAAGATGAGAGCACAGGCAATTGTAAAATGTAGTAAAAGAATTATAAAGTGGTGGTTGATTACCTTTACTTTTAATAAATATTACTTAATTGTAAGCGTATACAATTTAATTTTTAATAACAGCTGTGTTTTAACAAAATTCCTGAAAATATTTAACAACCGGATCTTGAAGCCAGTATGAGCCAACTCCAACCCACCATTGTACAAATTCCCCAGTCACTGGTTCAGTGGGGAATTACATCCCTGGCACTTCAGATCTGGGGTGCGGGCAGCAAAGTGGACCCCAGAGGCTAGACAAAGCAGGTGCCAGCAGCTGGATTTTCGGCCAGTATGCACTGAAATGGTAAAGGTGAGAGAATACAAGCAGGCACCAACAGTCCGTTAAGCTATTGACTCACAGATTAGCCATATTTCCTAAAGGCCTTGAAATATCTCTTCATGGCTTTCTGTGGTGTTGCTGCTTTTCACCTGGAGCAATTGAAGCCTTTGCCCATTCTCCCCATCACTGATTACTAAGTTCTAACCCCATATTCTTTACTGAGTTGTCCTGTTTTGTGCTTTAAAGTCGAGTGTGTTCAAAACAATTTCATCCACTCTGCTCTACACGTCCCACAAGTTATCACTCCCCCTGCCATCCCTATTTTGTTGAGGAACTGCTCTTCTCCTAGTAAGCCTTCCCTGACCCTCAACTTTTGACTCTCTCTTGAACCCATATCCAATCAGCTGTCTTATTCAGTCAGCCCCCAAAAAGGTCTCTCTCAACTGCTTGTGACAGTTCCTTTGACAGTAAAATGGTCCAGGCCTGTGTTGCATCTCACAGAGACCCTGCCAAATGCACACTAAGTCTATCAACAGCTTCCAGTCTCCTATGGTTCCAAGCCACCTAGAAGTCACTTACGGGGTAATTTTTCCTCTATACCTTCAAGAGCATCACAATGGCTACCAAGGAGAGATCTTAAACAAGCATTAAAGGCTCTGTGTGGCTATTCCACCTAATCCTCTTCATACCCTGGAAGGTCTGGCAAACTAAACTGCCTGATAGCCCTGTAATAATACCTAGATTTTTCCACCTCTGTTTCTCTGCCTAAGGTGTTTTCTTTAGGAGCAACATAGTTCTCGATCCTTCACAAACTAGTTCATGTACCAGATGTTTAATGCACCATCTCCTATTGCCCCAACACCAACCTAGAATCTCTCTCCTTTTTAAAGATCAGAATGCTTTCTCATTCCACCTTTATGGTGCTTTTTCTACTGGTATTTTAGTTAGTTGTCTTCTGCCATTCTTACTTTACAATTTTTTCCTCCCCTGGGGCACCTATCACTGTGTATTGCACATAGTAGGAGTTCAATATTTGTTGAATAGAGCCCATTTCAATCCAAATAAGTCAGTTAAGACTGAATTTGGAGTTTAAAACATAATTCAGTAGCCAATGTATCTTATAATACAACTCATGTATATTGAATTAATCAAAGATTTTTTTTTAATTTAGCAGCTGTCATGCTGATTTAACAAACAAACAAACAAAAAACCCTTTCTGCCCAATTTTCTTAAGATTTGCTTTTCCCTTGTGATTTGAGCTATAACCACTCCACCTGTTGTGACCCCTTTGCTGAGAGTCAGTCCAAACGTGACTAACCCATACTCTGGAGAGCATGATGGCAAATTCAGTTAGACAACAACAGGCCTTTGGAATACTCTACAATAGTTAAAGTCATAAACATATAAACATGGAGGTATTTTTAAAATGTAATGAGGAGTGGAAAAAGCAAGTTACAGATTTACACATACAGTGTGGTAACATTTATGTAAGATGTAAAAACAAGCAAATTAAAACGATATGCCATTTACAGTGGCACACATGTGAACATAGAAATTCAGGAGAGTGGTGAATTCTTGTGGACAGGGAAGAGGGGAAGAAAAACCAATGATATTAAGAGGAGGCACACATGGAAATCTTCAAATGGACTCAGAACACTGTATATGTTGAAAAACATAGGTTGAAATAAATGTGGCAAATGTTCAGATTTGACAAAGCTTGGTGAGTAAAATAGATATTAATCTCTATATATTTTTCTGTACAGTTGAAATATTTCATAATTTGAAAAATGTATTTACTTGTATTGGAAGAGTTATCAAATGGTTATACAGAGATTTGTAACTTAACAAAGAACTCTTGCCTGGCATAGGGAAAGACTTAAGAAAATAGGATGACTGTACAAGTATTTGAAATCTCAGTTTTATCAATACTTTTTGATATTTTAATCTAAATAAATTGATTATAATCATCTGGTTTGGGTTGGTTACTCAATGTTTGCTTTAACTAAATTACTGACCTCTCAGTTAAGAATATGTAAGTGATTTAAAGCAACGATTTCCCCCAATAAATTGGAAGGTTAACAACAAAACCCCTAAATTATGCTGGCATAACATAGGGTCATTAAAGGAAATCTATGTCTCCAGCAACAACTAGTGGGGGTAAAAGAAAGATTTCTCACCAACTCTTCTCCTAGAACAGTGGTTCTCAACCTTCTGGCCCTTTAAATACAGTGCCTCATGTTGTGACCCAACCATAAAATTATTGTTGTTGCTGCTTCATAATGTAATGTTGCTACTGTTAGGAATCGTAATGTAAATATCTGATATGCAGGATGGTCTTAGGCGACCCCTGTGAAAGGGTCGTTCGACCGCCAAAGGGGTCGCGACCCACAGGTTGAGAACGGCTTCTCTAATTCATCTCTCCTAGTAATAGAATTACTATCAAAACTGCAATCATATACTATTCCAACAGTAAAATAATAGTACATCCCCCTATGGGGATGTTTTTAGAATTAAACGAGTTAATACTTTAAGCACTGAAATCAGAGCACAGAGTCCATACTGTTATTATTGTTCATTACCCTTAAAATGGTAATGAGAATATGACCACTTTAAATGAGACTTATGCCCAAAGCCCACAGCAGAAGCCAATTTTTATTCCCAAATCTAACTTTTTAGATTTCTGGTCTTTCACCCACATAACTCCAATAATTGCCAAAACCAAAGTCCAATCAGCAGCTAGTGCCCAGTGTGGAAGCAGAGGAAAGATTGAGAAGAAAACTGGGCCTTAGCAAGTGAGGTCCAGGCCCTGGGACCCATGAGGAATGTGCGAGGAGCCCCTGAGTCTGGCTTCCTACACTGACAAAGGTTAGATTTCCAGAGAGATCCAGGCCAGGTCTCAGCCTGTCCTCTGCCTGCCACAGGCCCAGCCGCTCAGTCCTGCTCAGTAACCGGGCATCAAACAAGAGTAATTGACAGCTTCTCTCCTCCAGCCTCCCCTCTCGGAGCAGGCAGTTTCCCCAGGAGCCGCCTCGTACAACCTCAAACACTTTATTACTGGTCAATTTGGGTTTCCTGCCCACTTTAAGTGGCAGTGCTGAGGGTCTGCAACTCTCTCTAGCCCTCATTGATCAATATTAACAGTCACTTTCACAGCATTTCCCTGCTACTCAGCAAGGCCGGGGACTGGCTGTAAATTACCACATAGCTGGTCATTACTAGCACACTCGAAGAAATGCTGTAATTCAAAAGTTAGGGCTAATTGTGAAAATAATTTCTTTCATACTTTTCAGTACCCGAATCAAAGAAGGTGAGAGAATGTGGAGCCTGTCCATTTTGGAATCGCTGGTTTAACTAAACTGCCTGACTATATTCACCCCTGAAGATATAGTCTCTAGCTGGAATTTATGGATAAGGGTCCAACTATTTCCAATACCACACAATCAGCTCTCTGGAAGGTGGGGGAGGGGGGCATGAGGAAACCATCCTATAAAGTTTAAATCTTGGGTTTACAGTCAATGCATTATAGGTATAAAAAAAAGAATCAGGATTAAGCAGTTATTGGCTAGGGCTGACATAGTAATATTTGTTTATGAGGTAAAAATTTAACAAGAAACAAACAGCCATTGTTGTTTATAAGCAAATGTGAGCTGTTTAAAGGCATAAGAGAGGCTTTATGAATGAAAATCTCAGAGCCTAGCAAATAACTAAATGGAAACTCCCTGCTGCTGGCAGCAGACTCAGGCATGTTGAAGGTGACAGAGCAAAAAGGCCACCAGGAATCTGCCTTCCAAAGGAGGGGTGCAGAGATACAATATTGGGGGGCAGAGGGGCACACCAGTGAGCTGCAGAAAAATGAAGCCTAGAAACCACACGCTGGGCTCTCGATTTAGAAGCAAGACTAAAGTGTAAGTACAGGAGAGAGAGACACACACCAGAGAGAAAAAGACAGAGAGAGAAAGAGAGAGAGAGAGAGAGAGAGAGAGAGAGAGAGAGAGAGAGAGAGAAACAACCATTATTTCCAGACTCAAGAGGGCCCTTTTCCTCCAAAGATGGATTAGGTGTGTCACCAGCTAGGTTGTTTTTCCATTGCCTTCCAAGTGCTGCCACAGAAGGCTCAGGAGAGAGCCCTTACTTTGGCTGGACAGAAGAAATGACAAATCTATAGAGAGGCCCTTTGGCAGCTGCCATGTCCCAGGGAAATCTCCTGTGGCCCCGTCAGTGGCCACACCCCTTGGGAAACCATGTGCTCAGTGTGGGAAGGGAGCAAAGGCAGGAACCTGCCAAGCACTTAATAACCAAGTTATTGAAAAAACAATCATTCTGCCTACTCTACACACAAGGCTCATGTGGAATTTGGAGAATGGTCAGGACTGGTCCTTATACCCAAAGAAATGGGTCATTCTACCGGGGCCACAATTTGTTACCCCCAAGTTGGTGAGGTGGAGCTTGAGCTCAAGGAACCTGTCATGGTTTTAAAGCAAGAGGCCTGTGCCTGCGCAGAGTACCACGGCTGCCTCTCAGCCACCATGTCATGTCTTTTGTTGCAAATTCCAAGCTGCCCCACTATCTCCAGGGTCAAAGGCCCCCTCCTTTTGGCCTTCTCCTCAGCATGTCATCAGGAAGAGTATCAATGCAAACCCAACTCACTGGCATCTCCCTGCCCAGGATGCCGTCTGAAGGTACTATCCTTGCAGGTAGCACAAGCCCTATTAGACCCTTGACTGTTGAGAACACGCCTACTTCTCACCAGCCTTTCAGTGCTCAGCGGGCCAATGGGAGCAGGTGGCTGAAAGGGCACAGCCGGGTGCTGGTGGACAGCAAACTTCTCTGAAGAACCAGCCCTCCCAAGCGCATTCTCCTCAGGGAACAGAAACAAACCAGGTCAGGGCTGATCATCAGAGTCGGTGTTCTCCAAACTTTGTTCATCTCCCACATGCATTTCCCACCTTTGTTTTCACATGTAAAGAGGAGAAATAACCTTGGCTGCTCAAAAACATAACATAAAGGACACCCCAATTCCCAGGCCAGCGATAAGAAATAGCTTCCCTCCACGAGGAAGAGATTAAGGGCACGGGTGCTAAGTCTTGGAGGGCGGGCTGGCTTCTTGGGGCGCTGCACGGTATTCAGAACCCCGGGCTTTGCACCCATGTGGGGACTGGCCACCAGCCTGGTGATCAGCCTGGCTGATCTCCCAGCTCCAGGACCCGAAGGAGAATTAGACACCAGCCACCCCATGCTCCCTATTGTTTAGGAAAAAGGAGAGAAAGAGAGAGAGTGAAAAATAAAATCCTCAATTGTTTAGTACAAGTCATTTTACATGCTGGGATAATGAAGAATAAAAATGCCTTCAAAGAACTGATTTCCTACTTTTAACTCACTGCCAGCCAAGCTCTTTGTGAGGCCTCTCTGGAACATGCATTCCCGTCCCACTCAAACAAAAGAGCTGCGAATTCATTAAACTATTTAATTATGCCTTTTTATTTTTCTCCATTAGCAAGTCCTACCAGCACAAAGTAAATAAAGCCACCATGGTCTTTCCCCAGTAGACACACTGACTGTTTTTATTCTTTATTCAGTTTACAATATAAAGGGCTATTTTCCCCCTCCTATTCTTGGCGAGTTTCCGAGTACAAACCCTGCAAATAGAAGCACCCAACTGTACATGCAATGCATGAAGCCGGCGCAGGAGCATTCAGCATTGCGAGCACATACCCTAGACAGCTTTCAAAGTACCCGCAGCCAAAGGCAGCCAAACAGCACTTTACAGCCAGGCGCGGAAAAGATATTAGCTTTTTTTTATACTCTAGTAAATTTGCTTTTTACATCTATTTCTTTTCAGAAGGGCTTGTTATTGAGCTCACTGTCCACAAATTCCATTGATCTCAGGCTGTGACTCAATCCATATGCTCACGCTTTGACACCAGCACAGCAAGCAAGCGATACAAATCCTGTTCAGGCTACAAACTTATTGATTTTATAGATTTCCCCCAAAGTTGTGATAATGATATATCATTGTTAAATTTGGTAGAACAAACTGCTTTCCCAATCTGTCAATGCGAGCATGAAAACCAATTCACAGCCTTGTTTAGAAGGCTTTCCCACCAGAAGAATAAGTACAGCCAAAGGAAGCAGGCCACTGGTACCCGGCGGCTGGCACCGGCTTGATGTACGATTCCCTCCACACTGCCCTTTTCCGACCTGCAGCACACTGGGCTGCCAGACTGTACTTACTGGCTACAATTATCCACAGTGATTTCTCCCCAGGATGCTCAGTATTAATTATTAACCACTGGGAGCATGCTGCTTGGGTGACCCACATCAGTAGGTTTTAAAAGACAATTTTGGTAATTTTAATATGCTATTCAGATACAGTTGGATCCATTAGGATCCTGGGATTATTGACTTTAATAGGTCAATTTTTTTTCCCCTTTGCAGTTGCTCCCTCTTCCCTACCTTTAGGAATCAAGGCAGCTGCTTCCAGCAGGGGGCAGACATCAGGCATTTCCTTTTGAAAGGATGTGCCTTCACTTCCTGACTGTGATGAGTTAGGTGACTCTGTTTGCCTCAACTTTCTCTACTGGTTTTCTACAGGTATGGGCTAGATTTTACAGTTCTACCAATCTGGTAGGATTCCATTAACTTTATTCCTTCCTAGGGTATTTGTGACTCTTTCTCAAGTATGTCCCCAAGTATCCATCCACCTGCCGTCTAAATCACCCACTTTCTGAGTCACCTTCTGCTTGTGCAAATTCTTGATTGCATGGAGCGGTCTGCCCAATTCATCTCAACAGGTGTGCTTACCTTATACTCCCAACTACCCAATCAACTGGAACACGTTTTCCTTGGGTCATGAGGATTGTGGTTATTTTTTATTCTTTCCAATGTGTTCACTTCCCTTATTTTAAATGTTAGTCTTTATGTAGTCTCCTTTTTCCCCTCGTTCCACCGTCTGCCCTTCTGCCCTTTCCTGTTTCTTACTTTCTTACTCATGGTTCATAGAGAGTCCTCTCACTCACTAATCCATTAGTCCTCTTTCCATTAATTTAAACGAAACAGCTTAACAAAACAGTTGGAATCTCTGACAGTCTCATCTCCCAGATAAAGTCCAAGCCTCCCCTCCCCTCTCTCTCTCTCCTCAGCTTTCATTGCCTTCTTATAGTGCCTTCTGTTTCTCTGTTGCCTCCACTGAAATTGCAATGATCTCTGAATTGAGGATGCCACGTCAATTCCCGCCTACCTGCCTGACTCAAGATGTATACCATGAGAAACATGGTTTTGTCAGATGGTGGTATTCAGCTAAGATTCCAACTACTTGAATAGCCACAGTTTCACTTCCCACTCACATACATGATCAATTCTAACATGGGTTAAAACCTAGTTTTCTTATAGTCCCATGTTCCATGAATATGGACACTTAACAAATAGTGTCCAAGGCCAAATGTTATCAAACAAGTTGGCATTGTATGACCATGGACAGACCCACTTGGCCTTCCCATTCAAGTATGCCCAGGCCTGACCTCATCTTCTTTAATGCTAATAATATTTTATATGACCCGAATGTTTGCAATGGGTTTTCACAAAACTTCCTCACAACCGGTAAGAGAGCTTAAGGATAGATATCACCCTTCCCATTTTATGGATGAAGATACTGAGCTAAACTGTGCAATGGGTTGTGTTGGTAAGTAAGCATAGCGGTCCTTACATGTAGGTTTTGTGGTTTCTAAATCCAAAGGTATTTCCAACAGAGCAGATTTCTTCTCAATCTTAGTTATTTAAACAATGAACTATAAAAACCTTTGAATTTCAGGTACTCCAAATCTCCAACCCACCAACTTGTACTTCATGGCAGTAATTAATTTTTAGGTTCCTCCTCCTGGACAAAAAGGAAATCTGGAAGTGGCCCACAAGAATCAGCACCGTGAAAATGACTCCTATTCCCTTCTATAATTCAGGAGTGGGGTGGGGATGGGGTAAGGTGAAAGGGAGTCATAATCTTACAGAACAAATAGTTCCTAAAGAAACTTGTGATATATTATCTTTTCAAAGATCAAAGATGAGAGATTTCTATCATAAAGAAAATTTTGAAACAGCCAAACATACAAGGTTGTTTACAGTCATAGATCCAATATGGGATTCCAAAATTCCTGGCAAAAGAATTTCCAGAAAAGAGCCAAAACAATAAGTCCACAGCCAGAAAATTGACAATTAAATAGGCTGCCTATTCTCCTCAATCCACCCATTGAAACTTCCAAAGGGCTTACTGGGGAAACTGGACTCCAGGCTCTCCCACCTTCAAAGGACAGATGGAAGGAGGTACCTGAGAGACCTGGACAATTAAAATTTTATGATGAGTAAGTCCCCTCCTCCCCCCAAATTCCTACTCTGAATTGTGTGCATGTGTGCGCGTGCACACACACACACACACACACACACACAGATGCACACAGACCAAACAAACCACCCTCCTGCTCATAATTGCACTGGTCCAAGTGTGCGGAGCCTTCACACAGAATGATGGCTTCCCCTGTCTCCTGCATTTGTTCGGCTCCTTTGGGAGGAGCAATTTACAGAAAGCATTATCGATTTTTGCCATAATAGGTACAGAGATGCCTCACCGTCCCTACTCAGCCGGCTGGCTCTCCGCATCACAACTGTCAGGCCAGTTTGTGAAGCCCCGTCATTATTTTTTTTCAAGTAAATCCATCACAAGGTTGGGGTGGGGGGAGGTGAGGGAAGTGATGAAAATAAAATTATTTTCACCTTGCCATATGAAAGAATGTTCATGTCCTTCGTTGGAAATGAGTGCAAGCACCATAGACCTGCAGAAAAAAAATTTTTAAAGGGAAAGGAAATTTTCAGTATCTCAGAAAGAAAAGCAGATGAAAGACAAGGCGATCTAGTTGGGGCCTATTTGAAATATTTTTAATGCAGTTGTGCCTGGGCTCCAGCTCACTGTCATTCTTCCTCTGGGAGCAAAGGCACCTGCAGACATTGTATTTTGTGGGAAATAAAGGGAAAATGGACCTGTATTTATTTGGTTGGGTTTTTTTTTTAAATCTACATGAGTGCATCAGGGATTGAATCTGCCTTGATTGCCTTTCTCAATAGACCACCCACCTTTAACAGAGACCCCACTTTCCATTCTACTTCATTTCTTTGTGCCAGAGATTTCCAGACACCCCCCCAGCACGCACGCACACACACACACACACACACACACACACACACCCATGATTCACCAAAGGCTATCACCAGTTGGTTTCTCATCAGCATGTGAATATAAATGCTTTTTACTTCAAATATTTCCTAAAACCTGAAAGAACCTCTTAGAAATCACATGGAAAACAAACAGAGGGGAGAAAATCACACTAACAGCACCACTGCCGCTCAAACAAGCTTTTTGATATTCACATCTCGACTTGATTGGCTGTTGGTGTGCTCTTCAAGCAGGTCTCTAGGCTCAGTGAGAAAGGTCAGAGCTTATCGCCCTTCATCCCACCATCCAGGCCCCTCCTCCCCCCAATTCCTACACACAGTTCTGTGTGAGGCTCCCAAGATTTAATCCAAGAATTGGCTCTGGATCTCATTCCCAGTTCTGCAGTTCATTAGCCATGAAAAGTGATAGCCGCTTAAGATTTTTACGAGACATTGTTCCAAAGGCAGAGCCCCCCAAACTACACAATTACACAGCACTTTGCATACAGCCCGCCAGCCTCTGGCTCAGACCTATGCAGCTCAACAGCCATCAAACTGCAGAATGAAAAGTGACCAGTTTGCTCAGGGTAAAAGGCGAGGATTTGGTGACATTTTGTTCCAATTGGTGCTTTCTTGAAAGGACACACTTATTCTGATATAAATTTGACACCTAACATGTTATCTTTTCTCCATTATTCCCGGGCCCCTACCTCTCCATCCTCTGAGGACAAGAGCCAACCGTTAAAAGCACACAAGCCCCCCCCTCACAGCTATTCGGCAGGAACATTTGCAAACAGACACGGTTAGAGGGACTGAGGTCAAGCTTGAAATAGCCAGATCTGGAATCCACTTGGACACTGGCCTTCTGTGGCTAGACCATGAACTGAATTGTGTTTAAAAACAAAACCAGCCCTCCTGTGTTAGACCATATGGAAAACATATTGAAATCAGGGCAACGAATGGGATTAGTACCATAAAACCTGTAATTCTGATTGCGGCTGCCCGATTCTTTGTCACCCTTGATGCCATGTGCTCAACTACAACACTGCAGTGCACACTAGATTACCATATAGAAACTTGTGTAGCAAAAAGGAAAAACAAGAATCTTGGCAATTTTGAACTTTCACTTTTTAACTATATTTCAAAGATTCTATCTTAACACGGGATCTGAGTGATGTCATCCATGCTCTAAACATCTACCATCCCCACCCCACCCCCCCCCCCCCAGGAGAAGGTTAACTGTGAGGCCCTGGGAGAGACCATGGCAGAGTCATTTGCTTTTGTGAAATATGCAGAAGTAAGATACACTGGGTGACACTTTGCAGGTCAACTCTTTTATACTTCCTTTCTCACCAGGCGGCACCTGAGTGGTCACCAGCATTTTGGGAATCTGATTACAATTTAGAGATATATATTTATGTGAAGTTCACAGTCATGTCCATAAACACCTAAGTCATTGCTAACCAACTCAATATAGGAAACATTTCAGAAACATCTTCCTTCCAAAATAGTAGCTGAAAGTGCTGGCATAGAGACTCTCATAAGTATACCAAGAATGATTGGATGATAACTTACTGCAGTCTTGAATGGGTCAGACACTACTCTGTTAAGGGTATTAGAGACATGATTTCATTTAATTCTTACAATAGGTGTTTGCTGTTTCCTGAACTGATTCATCAATGCCTAGAACAGTACCTGGTACATAGTAGCTGTGTCATAAGTATGTTGTGAAACTGATGAATAATATACAAAATAAAGGGCAAAAGCATTAAAATAAGATTCACAAAGAAGAAATATAATACACCAATAATTACTAATAATGAATAAAATGGAAAATAGGACAAAAATAACATTTTCTATCTAAGACACTGGCGGTTTCATTTGTTTCATTTTTTAGTGACAGCCTCTGGTACAGAAAGTGGTGCACACATAGAATGCAAGGGTATAAATTGGTACAGCTTTTCCAGGTGACAATCTGGCGATATTTGTTAACATTCTTAAAAAATTCATGCTGTTTGACCACAAGTTTCAGTGTTTGGAAATTGGTCCTGAAGTTGGGAGAATTACACGTAGGCGCTATATATGAAAAAAAAATTATCACAATATCATTTAAAAGAGAGAAAAATAATATATAATCTAAATGTTCATTTCAGTGGTTAAGTGTTAAATGGTAACATAAAATTTGATCCATTCATATGATAAAATGTCATGTAGCCACTTAAAATCATGCTTTTAAAGTTGCATATAATGACATAGGAAAATACACTAGTTATATTGAGTTAAATGAAACAAATTATATGGTGGGATTTCAATTTTGTACAATTTTGTGATGACTATATATATGCATGAAAAAACTCTAGGAGACTAACTTACAATATAAAGAGGAGTTATCTTCAGGTGATACTATTACAGGTAATTTTGTTTTCTCTAATACTTCCCCATTTTTTTCAAATTTTCTAAAATGGGCCATTTATTTCTATAAATGTTTATTGATATAATATCTAGGATATAATGTCCATTTTTATTCTGATTATTAAGAGAATAGCAACAATTTATCTGTTTTCTTTCCTTGTTAATACTGTTAACTTTCTCATCAGGAAAGTAGGACACTGGATTCATGTTTTTGTGTGTTGTTCTTTTTTTAATAACAGTGTGAAAGCCATGTATGGTCCAAGACACATTTTGCTTGGCCACATGGTATTTTCAAAATCTGAATACTTCTGGGCAGGGTCTATCTTTAGCAATTTGCCACAGTCCTCTATTCTCCATATTGTATTACATAATCCTATTTCAGCTGTTAAATTCCCAATCCTTGGATTCACTGACCTCAGTACTTATCTATTTCAGTGAACTAGGCTTGCCCTCTGTGATTAACAGAAATCCTAACTGGAGTGCGAAGCTCCCTTTAGCAGTCTTCCTAACTGGTGCATCCACATGCACATTATCTACCCCTTACCTATACATACTCTTTATGTGGCTTCTTTGAAATCAGGGCCTTACAGAAAATTTTAAAAGGCTCTCCTGTGCTTTATAAATGGCTTAGTAAACATAGTGCCATAGTCAGTGTGGGCTGCTATAACAAAGTATCATGGACCAGGTAGCTTATAAATAAATTTATTTCTCACAGTTCTGGAAACTGGAAGTCCAAGATCTAGAGGGCAGCATGGTAGGTTTCTGGTGAGAATTCTTCTGTTTGCAGACTACCTACTTTTCCTTGTGTGACAGAGAGCAAAGAGGGGGAGCAGCCTCTCTCATACATAAGTGCACCAATCCCCATCAAAAAGGTTCTACCCTCAGGACATCATCAAATTATAATCACCTCAGGCCCCACTTCCTAATGCCATCACATCTGGGGGATAAGGTTTCAGTCCATAACATATAGCTTGTGGTTGTTGCTATTTATTGAATGTGTATAATATGCTAAGTGTTTATAAGCATTTTAGTCCTCCTGAGAATCATATAAAATTACTTTTACTTCCATTGCGCAAATGGTCAAATAAGAACAAAAAGATTAGATCATTTAAATCGACATATACTTATTGAGTAACTATTATGTGCCAGACCCTTAGCCAAGGTCTATGGTGACAAAACCTAGTTTTTTCCTCTGTGCCACACTGCTCTCTGCCACATAAAGGTCCTCTATTTTATGACCCTTCAGCTCTCCCAGTAATTGTAACCTTGTTCAAGGGGTGGCTTAGTAAACTAGTATTCAATTTTAATTAATTTATTAATTTATTGTAATTCTTAAATAGGCCTAGAACAATATTAACTAAGAAGAATGAGTTGGGTTAGGGATAAATGTGGATACACAGTCCCTTTTGTAAGACAATTCCAAAACAAAAACACATCATCTTTCTTTTTCTGCCCTCTTTGTTTTCTAATTGCTAACTACGTGAAAGAACTGAGAAAGGAAACAAAATGATCAAAGAGGACAATTTTACCATTAATATAATACAGAAAAGAGTCAATGAAAAAAGATACCCTCAAAATCATAAAGACAATGAGTTATCCTAGTATCTAAGGCTGCTTGCATAAGTGTATCTTGGTACTCAAGCACAGGGCAAGTGCTCCAAGGCATAAATAGTATAGGTAGCCTATGTGCCTTTGGAACATAACTCCCTCTCTCGAGCCACACTTGGTCACAGTGTTCCCACTCGTTCCTTCTAAGGCTTTATTTCTTCAGTGGTCCTGAAGATGCGTGCAAGGAGATGCTCTTTGGTTTACCTGCTGTAGACCCACTCTCCATAAGAACAACAGCCTTATTCTGGAAGCTGTGCATAACCAAGGGAAGTTATTATTAGCTGGCATAAATAATGACTCTAATAAATTACCCTGTTCAGATAGTTCATTCGTTCATTCACTTCCTCAATAGCTATTCAGCCCTTCCCATCTCCTTAAGGCTCAACTAGGTACTGAGCCTATAGCTATTAAAAAAAACAAGGTCCCTGCCCTCATTGAACTTACATGCTAATTTAGCAACAGAAAATAAACATGTATTCATATTCCACTAAGAGATAATAATTCAAAGAACCAAGGAGGAGGATGTCATACTCAACTGGGTGACAGTGCTTTGGAGCATTTCTCATTGGGACTTATGAAAAAAAGTAGAGTGAATCAAACAAGTTCCAACCATCAGAATTCAATTGCAAGCTATCTGGGACACCAACATTATTTTCCCAAATTAACCTTGACTTTATGAATCAAGAAATTTTCTCACACTTGGTTCTGATTCTTTGGCAGCAAAATTAAGCTTCTTTCAAATGTGTAAGTTCTTTTCTCTCATCTCCCATTCAGAGAAGATAGTTCAAAGTGCAGTAGGCAGAATACTCCATGAAATACAACTGCATGAAAATTAGATATGCCCAAATCTATAGAAAGGTGTGTTTTTTTCCCTAAGGAGGAACTAAATTGTAAAGTGGGCCATGTGGTGAGAAAATTCTGAATGGGAATATAAACCATGACATATTTAATGAAATTGCCTCCAAAAACCTGGATAAGAAGGGCTCACAAGGAAGATTTCCAACATTCCTATGCAAAATGGATGTAACACAAAAAGATTCTAAATCTCTCTACAAAGGATACACTTTAGAATTGTTTTAAATCTATTAAATAAAACTGGAGCTAGGCATTTCCTATCACTTTCCAAGCATAATGGCTGAATCACGCGTACTTACATTCCCAACTGTCTTAGTATAGAACTTGTCAATACCCACTGGTTTCCTGACACAAAGTTAAATGCTGAAGCTAGATGACATAGTGCAAATGTTCTCTCGCCCACTGATGACACCAGTATTTGTGATCCATTTTAACAAAGTGGCTCAATGTTGGTTCAAACTGATTATTCAGAAGGTAGTTTCTACAGCTACAATGATACTCATTCTAGTGCTCTTTGGAAAATTCAAAGTGAGAAAGAATATGAACATACAACCAAAAACATTAAATTGTGCCACAAAATATGTTCATCAGCCATTAAGAAGTTTTGTTTAAGGTTACTGAGAAATTAAAAATATTTGCAATCTATTCTTGAAGTGAAAATACAGAAAGAGCACAGACAGTAGGATCCTAAACAAATATACAATTAGAAAAAAGATTGAGAGGGTACCCTGAAATGTTTAGAGGGGCATCAGCTAGAAATATAACTGGGGCAATATTTATTTTCTTCTTTTTGCTTGTATTATCTTTATAATTTAAAAAAATCCCATGTGTGACTTAAGTAATTATAGTCCTAGTTATCAAGCCAATGAGCTAGATATAACTCATGAAAGAATTTTTTCAAATGTAGGATTAAATGATCTTTAAGGTTCCTCCAACTCTAATGAGCTATGCTTCTTCTAAGGGACAAAGCAATAGACAGTGAGAAAGGTGAGGAAGGTGACAAAATCAAGAACACCTAATGGTGTAAGTAGTTGAAGAAAGCAATGTATGCTGGTCTCAATAAGTAGGACAGCTTAGGCAATGGTCTATATATCACCATTGGTCTATGATGAAGTATTCACTAGAAAATTAGAATCAAAAGGATAATTTGAAGATTTTTCCATAAAGTTATTCATATTAAAAACTGTCCTTAAGTCTGAGATGCTATCTTTCCAACTCTTTTCTGGGAAGTGTGTATGTGGGGTTGGAGGAGAGGTGAGATTATTTAAATATCCTTTTTTTGATAAAATATAGTGATGATGGTAAATAATAACAGTGTCTATTTAATACCCTTATATAACAACAACAACAACAAAGCTGACAATTCCTGTGTCAAATTCTTAAAACCATTTTACTAGTCCTGGTTAATCAAATTTGGGAACTACTTATCTATACACTTGTGGCCCAGTGCACAAATTCATGCACACTGAAAGGAAATTAGAAGAAATATTTTAATATCACTATTCGCCCTTTCTCTATAATAGAAGTGTCAACCAAATTCACAATCAACAATGACAGATTGAAACACACGCGTGCGACTGGCACCAGCAAGAGCTTTATATGTATTGCGCATGTGCAAGTCAGCTTAGCCTTTTATATATATAGAATAAACCTGCTTAATTAGAACTGCTTTCTAATTTAGCTAAACTTTTTCCATCCCAGTGTAGCATTCAAAGTTCTCTTTCAGGTAATTGTCAGCAACACAGCAGTAAATATCAACACAAAGCCAATTATTATTGTAGATCACGCAGTGAGAACAAAGGATAAAATACTTAACTGCAGCAATGTTTGACTATGTTCTGTGCAGTGAGAAAACCTGAAGTCATTTTCAAGGTCCACCATTTCTTACTTCTTTTCAGTCGGGTCAAGTTTCTAAACTTTCTAAATCTCCATTTTCTGGCTAATGAAAAGAAAAGAGGATTCCACTCCACCGAGTCTCCTATCTACCTACTCCAGGACTTCTGTGAGGATCAAATGAGAAGAGACACAGGAAAACACTTCACAGACATTTGGTTAAAGTGTAAAATGTTTCCACCTGGGTATAAAGCAAGTCATGTTCCTGGGCTGAAAAAACTGCAAGGAGGCTAGTCGCTAGGGAGAGGAAGCCACGCATTGCTATGTGACGTCGTTACCTGGTGCCCACAGCAACCGTTTCTGGGCTGGGCTGGGCTGGGCTGGGCTGTGGGCTGCATTTTGTGCCATAAGGTCTCGGCAGCATTGGCTGCGATTTCGTGGGCTGTCGTTCTGGGGTGGTGGCAGGGCCTATGTTCCACTTGGGGGAAGCCAAGTGTTGCTTTGTGGGCACCAGGTCCACGTGCTGTTTCCTTGTAAATAAATGTCCAGTGCACATCACAGCAGCTCCTACGTTGAGCGTCTGCCACCTGGTGGTCAGTGCACATCACAGCAACCAGTCGGATGGTCGGACACTTAGCATATTAGCCTTTTATATATATAGATAGTACATTCCTATTTACACACATTTTGCTACAACAAAAATTGTAAATCTGCGAACCATTGGCCAAATAGCAGTTGATATTTACTGCTGTGTTGCTGACAATTACCTGCGAATCACCCTATTGATGAATTCTGTTTGTTAACAATTGGGAAAATTCTCATGAACACCCTTCTATTGGACTCACATCCCCCTGGGACAAAGAGGTGCTATAGTTGAGGACCTGCACTGTTCCTCTGATGGGGCCTGTGGTCTCCCATTTGCTACAGTAGACAGTTTTGCTATATGCCTGGTCCTTGTAGACATTGGAGTCTTCCATCCTTTCAGGAAACACACATTAATGACTTGTTTTCTGGAGAGAACTTTAGGGGATTACAGAAGTCATGTTCTGTTTGGTAGGATTGTTGAGAAATCAGCCCTAATTCCTTTATACAGCAACTTCTTGGATTATGGTCCAAGAGCTTGGCATCAATCATCAAAGTTCTAGCAGTGGCCTTTCAGCTGTAGCCAGTAGCCAGGACTGGAAAGCAAGCCAAATACAAAAAAAAACAAACCTCAACTGTTCCTTGTATCCCTCCCTCCACCTCCACCCCACACTACCCCCTTGGGGATGACTCATTTAAATATTTTCTTGCCATGGCTTTCTCCTTTTGGAATCACTCACACCATAAAAACAGAGCAAGAAAACACCAAGAATTTTAAACACCTCAGTCTGTAATGGGATTAGAGCATCTGTAAGGTGTAAAAAATGATTTCATTGTTTCCTATAAACTGGCTCCATTCTCACCAGAAAGGGACCCAGTCAAGATGTAGAAAGCAACTTTTTAAACAGCGTATATTAAATCTGACAAACATCTGGTCAATCAAATTTACAGCGATACATAGGGTCTAATAAAGGTTTACTTCTTCTTGAAGAACAAATTTAGAGATTTTTAAAAAGCATATATATAAAAACTAGACCTGCTTCCCCCCCCCCCCCCCCCAGCCTGATTTCTAATGCTCCATGCTTTGCCAGGCCCCAGCCACAGGGTTCTGTTTCCTCAGGCAGTGAGGGAGGTGTGTGCTCAGGCCTGCAGGCCAGCAGCTCTCTTGTATCAAGCACACTGCCCACACTGCCCACACTGCCGATGGCGAAGCACCTAGGATGGCCCAGCAAGTGCTAAGCTTTGGAGCTAACTGTGCTCCTCTTTATCAATGTGGCAACAGAACACCAAGGAAGCAGACATCTTCCTCCTATCCGCACAGTTTCTCATTCCTGCTCCTGCGCTTGCGCGCACGTGTGTGTGTGTGTGTGTGTGTGTGTGTGTGTGTGTGTGTGTGTCTTGGCAGGATCAGAGAATGGGGTGGAATATAGACTTAGGGTCAGAGGTAAGAGAAGGGAATATTGAAGCACTGAGGAGCTACTTAAGTCTTTCCCCTTTCTCCCTACTCTAATTCTCTCAAAATAAGCAGCTATTAGGCACAAGATTGAGAACATGCTTTAAGCTACTTGAAAGTAGGGATGGGCAGTGGCACTGAGAATGAGTGATTCTCATTACAGAATAGGACAGACACTCTAACACCATACCTTTCCGTGCCTGACACAACCTTGCACCATATGCTCGCTGGTAACTCTGTAGTAACCCTATTAGCCATAGCATAATGGGGGTGATATTTTGAAAATATTAAACCATTTAATTGTTCCTTTAAGTGGATTCCTCTCACCATCCATTAAATGAATGGGTTTCATTGTTTCAAGGGAAGGCTGGATAGGTAAAAGCTTCTCTTGACCGAGCTAAGCCTAGGGCACCCAAGTCCATTAGGCTTGGAGCAGAGTAAATGTAGGATATGATAAAGAGGAAGCAAATAACAAATCAGATACAAGTACCTTCAATTCCTCTTTGGAGTCAATATTCCAGAGAAAGACTGGGGCTAAGGGATGATAGAAACCCTCACTTAGGGTGGTGGTCCTTCCAATAATGATGGGGCTTGCTTTTTAATTCTCAGGATAAAGGTCAGGCAAACTGCAAGTCCTCTGGATAGTACCTACTGTAAGCATGGTGCCAAGAGAACATGCTACTGGAAAACACTGTTTGGAAATGGTGGAAAAAGGTGTTTAAAAGGATGGACTAGAATAGTGATGGCGAACCTTTTGAGCTCGGCGTGTCAGCATTTTGAAAAACCCTAACTTAACTCTGGTGCCATGTCACATATAGAAATTTTTTGATATTTGCAACCATAGTAAAACAAAGACTTATATTTTTGTTATTTATTTTATATATTTAAATGCCATTTAACAAAGAAAAATCAACCAAAAAAAATGAGTTCGCATGTCACCTCTGACATGCATGTCATAGGTTCGCCATCACTGGACTAGAAGAAATTTTCAACCTCCGCAATATGACATTTTGGTCTAGACCAGTGGTTCTCAATCTTCTTAATGCCGCAACCCTTTAATACAGTTCTTCATGTTGTGGTGACCACCCCCATCCATAAAATTATTTTTGTTGCTACTTCATAACTGTAACTTTGCTACTGTTATGAATCATAATGTAAATATCTGATATGCAGGATGTATTTTCATTGTTACAAATTGAACATAATTAAAGCATAGTGATTAATCACAAAAACAGTATGTAATTATATATGTTTTCTGATGGTCTTAGGCAACTCCTGTGAAAGGGTCGTTCAACCCCAAAGGGGTCGCAACCCACAGGTTGAGAACCGCTGGTTTAGACGCTTCTGTGTTGTGGGGTTATCCTACGCATTATAGGATGTTTTAAAAAGCATCCTTGGCCTTTGCCCACCAGATGCCAGTACAGAACCCTGTTCCACAAGTTGGGGCAATAAAAAATGTCTACAGATTTTGCCAATGTCCCCTAGGGAGGGGGCAAAATCACTCCCTGTTGAGGACCATGCAAGTAGGAGGTAGCATCCTAGTTCTCAGAGCCTGTGCCAGAATATAAGCAACCAAGGAGGAATAGATGCCTCCAAGGGGTAGATGTAACATTGGTAGGAAAAGCAGTAGTCCAGAAAACACCACACATGGAGGGAACCAAAGGCAAGGACCAGACCAACACAACCCCTGGAAAAACCAGCTATTATCGAATTGAACCTCAATGGGCATTTACACCGAATATCAGGGCCTACCCAAGCCACCCATGTCATAGGGGAGAGCCAAAAATAGCCCACATACCAAGGAACCTCTCCAGGGGCTCCTTTGAGAAGATATATAATTCCCCTGTGCCCAGAGGCTACTGGGATCAAAGAGGTGTGGTAGGATTAGACTGTCTAAAAGGGGAGGAAAAATCCTCCCTGAAAGGACCGTTGACTCATACATTAACCCAATATTTACCCTAAACAGAATTAATCTAACCAAAGGTTGTGGCAGCTCAAGAATAAGATAAGACTGTTTATAATCAGAGTTTATAACCAGTATCCAAGACTCTTTGCACTTTAGATTTTCTTCTGTTCCCATTCAGCTTTTAGGATTCAGCCCCTGACTCCAGCTAGTGGCTCTACTCTTGATCTTCAACCTTGATATCTCCTTTTCTGTGTCTTTTAGCCTTATATTTCACTGCTTACCCAAGAGTCATGGCTTTCTGATATGGAAAATCCCCAGGACACAACTTATTGGCTGGTATTCCAACTGAACCATCCTTGTTCTGAAGTCTGATGTGGAGGGAAACCAAACTAAAACACATAACAGACTTGACAGTCTCTTCCACAGTCTAGAGTAGACCCACCAAAGAATAGGAACTGAATTTTACACACCAATTTTTAATGTTTTCTGACACCTTTATACCTGAAAACCTGAGGGCAGTCTCCTTTACCCTAGGAACCATTGCATCCCACAGAGACAGACACTGTTGGGTCCTTTTTCTCAAGAGAGAAGAAAGCTAGAATTACTTCCACCACATAATCTACAGGCTTCCTTGGCAAGGTGTCTCACCTGGCTCCTTTTAGGAAAGAAAAACAGGGTAATTTCTAGAGACAAACTAGACAGATCGGTATCAACACATAGAAGACTAACTCTTCTGCATGGTTAATATAGAAGGCTTCCGTGAAACAAACTATTTTCTGACTCTCCACAACAAAAATTTAAAAAAACAAACAAAAACTTGATGACCATTTAAAGGACCCTTATTTGGTGATATGCATAGAAGAGAATGCGCAGTAGGGGAATGAGAAGAAGAGGTGACTGCCTGCATCATAGCAAATGGTTTTATTCATGATTCTGCTAGAGTTCAAATTGAAGTACAACAAAAATTAATCCACCATTAATCCTATATAATAAAAGGCTAACATGCAGATCTACTGAACAGTGGAACAACTGGTCGCTGTGATGCACACTGACCACCAGGGGGCAGACGCTCAATGCAGAAGCTGCCCCCTGGTGGTCAGTGCACTCCCACAGGGAGAGTGCTGCTCAGCCAAAAGCCGGGCTTATGGCTGGCGAGCACAGTGGCAGTGGTGGTGGCGGGAGCCTCTCCCGCCTCCACAGCAGCTCTAAGGATGTCCGACTGCTAGAATTACTTCCACCACATAATCTACAGGCTTCCTTGGCAAGGTGTCTCACCTGGCTCCTTTTAGGAAAGAAAAACAGGGTAATTTCTAGAGACAAACTAGACAGATCGGTATCAACACATAGAAAACTAACTCTTCTGCATGGTTAATATAGAAGGCTTCCGTGAAACAAACTATTTTCTGACTGGATCATAGCAAATGGTTTTATTCATGATTCTGCTAGAGTTCAAATTGAAGTACAACATAAATTAATCCACCATTAATCCTATATAATAAAAGGCTAACATGCAGATCTACTGAACAGTGGAACAGATCTACATCACAGCGACCCCATGGGGAGCGGGCCTAAGCCATTAGTCAGACATCCCCCGAGGGCTCCCGGACTGTGAGGAGGCTGGGCTGAGGGAGCTCCCCCACCCCCTGAGTGCATGAATGTCATGCACCAGGCCTCTAGTCCTTAAATAATAGCAACCCCTCTTACCAAAAAGAAAAAAAAAATTATATATATATAATCTCAATCTCAGTGGGTAGCTTACTTATGTCACATAATATCTAGTACATTATACATAAAGAAGCCAATACTTCCTTTTAAGAGATTTGACTCCTGGAAGCTGAGAAGAGTGGGCAAGTACTCAAAGACCCCTAAATTCCATAGGATTTCTGCCTATCTTGAAAGTTGGCAACAAGTCCCCAATTGTACTCTTCCCAAGAGGCCCACTCCATGCACAACTCAAAGGAACTTAAGCCTCATTCATGCTAATGAGGCCCTTTATTAGTCCAAGACAGAAAAACCTTGAAAGCTTGATATTTCCAGCCAATTTTTTTTTTTTAGACAGAGACCAAGTGCCAGTTAGTAGGGAACTCAGAGACAACATCCATAGCCACTGTTTTTGTCCCATCTGAGAAAAATAGGCAAAGGAATTTCAAGAAACAAGACACGGAGCTTCTATATGAGACTCAAATGAGGCCTGGACTCTCTCCATAGGCGTCGCTGTGATCCTGTCCAGGGCTTGGCGGAACATTACATATCTCTGAGAGGAAATGCAGCTAGGGGAGAAGAGTGAATACTTGAAAATTGATGATGTCAGTCTGTCTTCATATATCAAGCTAATTTGAAAGGGCTTTAATTTTCTTAAAGGATAAAAAAAGGTTTCTTTGCTAGATTTAACTTGCGATTGTCATTCATATATTGTTTATAAGGTAGTCATCTCTTTGCGGCTTATTTTTTTGTTTTTGATTTTGTATACTAGTTAGCAGTGAAGACTTGTCTGCGTGTATCAGGAAGAATAAAGAGAGAAACGTCCTTAACTGTCACTTTTAATAAGAGGAGTCAACATGCCTCTATTCAGGTTAAATATTGTCCTGTCACATTTCAATAGAGTCAACAGATTTTTTAAAAAGAAAAGTCAAAAGCACTGTGTATGCAAAAAAATCCTTCCTGTCATAGAATGTCAAAGCCCTTCTTTATCTGGGGGTGGGGTGTGGAGGTAGGACAGAAAAATCTTTTGTAAAATGTGAAAAATTACCACTCATAATTGGTGCTGACATAAAAGGGGCTTTTTTGTTAGAAAAACAAAGAAAATCTCTAATTTAATAATCACCTGCAAAGTGGTATTGTGATGGGAACAAAAAACACACAATCAAAGTCATCTCTTTTTTTAAGTAACTACAGTGTTTTTAAGCAATCACTGTACTTTACAGCAGCTCATACACATAAATCAATGATGTTCCGAGTGGGGAAAAACTACTCCAAACTCCTCAAGGAAAGTTTCTGAAATAGCGAGTGACAGGCTACAATAAGAAAGTGCAAATGGGGCATTATGTTCAAAATAAAGCCAAACAAAATTTTTAAAACCCAAAACCTATTCCTGTAAGCAAGAGTCATGTAGGCTTAAGCTGCAAGAGAAGAACCTTTCTTCATAAAACGACTAAAAAAAGGGTGAAGACAACATTTGGGGGATGATGCACTAGAGATAACTGAGGATAGTTTGTAACAATTTGTAAAATAGACTAGCAGGATAAAATCATTTTTCTGTTTCAAGCGCTTGCTGATTGGCTAAAAATGTGAACCTTAGAGTTTTCAAGAGTTGATCATGTTTTCAGTTGCAGCAAAAACCATAATTTCAGAAGTTTTCTAACTCTGAATAAAACGATTTCAATTTAACAACCATCTCTACCAATGAGGTCAGTGTAAAAAATATGTACAGCTTTCTAGACTAAGAAATATTCAGAAAAATCTCAATTTGATAATATCGAACTAAGTAAGATCAACTCTCATTGGAATGGCACGGAAGGCTGACTCAGAATCTCCACATTTGTTTGTGGAGAAAAGAATGCTCCAAAGAGTGCTACCTTCTGTGGAGAATCACAGCAGTCCTGTCATGGACCCTAAGAGAGTAGTCTGTGCTCTTGCTACTTTAATGTATGGTTAGAACCTACAACTATTTATTTAGTTTAATATTTGATAATGCTTTTTAATTTTGCAATAAACTCTTTAGGCAGTGATGAGCACAAAACAAAAGCCCATGTTTAAAGAAAATTTAATTTGTGAATTTCTACTTTAAAAAGTTGATGAGAGCTTGTAAGCTACACAAAACATATATTGACATTTACCATGAAAGGATCTTAGTGATATCATTGACTATAAGAGAAGAACATGGATCAAAAGACATGGATCTGCTGAAGAAATATCATCTCTACTTTAAAAGCTAGTAGTTATTCTAAGAAGACTATACCAAGGAATGATGGTTTGATATGCAAAGCTGTAGAGGTTCAATTGCATATCATTCTACCAAACATGACTTTTCATTTAGATCAAATGACTCTTTTTCTTAATTTCATTCATTTTAGATTTTAGTTGAAATAGATGTTACATTTTACATCTTATATACTCAAAATTAAATTAATGAAGTACAAAGATTTTATGACTAAGCTCATATAAAAATAACTTTTAAAAAGATTTTTACCATGACTATATGATTTTCCTTTCTTTGTTGCTCATTGTTGATTTTTTTAATCAATTAGGTTTTCAATTTGAAATACTGAAGAGCTACTTTATAAATTAACCTAGGTTCTACAGAAGTATTAACTTTGTAAATAATTAAGTCCTTTGAGTTTTGGTTATATTTTGTTCAAAATCAGTTAGACACTATTAATCAAGTATTCAAGTGCAAAAACTATAGCCTGAAGAATTCAGTGAATGCCAGTTAGTGGAAACAAAATTTGTACATAAGAGTTCATTAAAATTTATACTAGAAGAAGCATGAAGGAAATTTAAACATATTAAATGACGAGAGCTCAAATGACGTACATTTTATTTTTAAATTCTATAAATATGCCACAGAATATTTCAAATTGTACAAAAAAAATATTTTGATGGAGTTCTTCTTTAAATATTATATAAATTCACATTTTTACTGGGATGAACTGAAAAGACGTCTTTCTCCAAAGTGTGAGGTTTCTACTATACATCTGTGCGCCCAGAGATATTCTCTTTAGAATCACCTCACTATGTGGCTTTGTACAGTAACAACTTAACTAAGCAAGAGTATGGCTGCTCCCAGCATCTCCTTTCCTGCATGGCTAAGAGTTAGCATTGCCCATAAGTGACATTTTGTGCAAGATTTAAGGCAGAAGTGAAGTAGCAAACTCCCCCTTCTTTTTTTTTTTAATGCTCTTAAGGTTAGTGTATCTGGTTGGGCACCAGGCATCGCAGCAGCTCATATACACTGTTGGGGATCTGCTGGCTCACCCCGATGATGTGCAGCAGCACTTGAACCCACAGTTCCTCCAGCTCCTGCTGAATGGGCCCCTTCAATTTCTCAGTCCTTGGCCAGGTACACACCCAGCTCCGTGGTGAAGGGTGCCGTTTCCTCTTTCCAGTCATTAGTGGTATTAAAAGTGGAAATGGTCAGAGACACGTGGCGAATTCAGTTTATGTTCATGGATTCAGTTATTCTTGTGAGTTTCTAGTTTATCTGGTCCATTTGGAGCTTTCCTTACTAACTGCTGGTCTAACCAATGGTACCTTCAGTTCCAACACTAGATTCAGAAGCTACAGCCTGCATGGGTCAATCTACCAGCTCCCACAATTGTGTAAGGTCTAAACCAGTGGTTCTCAACCTTCTGGCCCTTTAAATACAGTGCCTCATGTTGTGACCCAACCATAAAATTATTTTCGTTGCTACTTCATAACTGTAATGTTGCTACTGTTATGAATCGTAATGTAATATCTGATATGCAGGATGGTCTTAGGAGACCCTGTGAAAGGGTCGTTCGACAGCCAAAGGGGTCACGACCCATAGATGGAGAACCACTGGTAAACCCTAGAACAAATCCCTTATTCTCATCACTTATGATGGGTCTGCTTCTCAAATTGAACCTTGGCACATCATCCTAATTCTTCAAATACAGGTGGTTCCTGAATTTGATTTTATAAGCCACCTGCCAGATACAAACACTGAATTTCATAGCTACTTTGATGTTTAAGAAATTGCCTTCAAATCATTTCTGGCAAACTGAAATAAAAATGAGTGAAGGAAATAAAGAAAGGAAAATCAGAAAATGCACCGCTTTCCTCTTTCAGAAAGAGGGAACTCTATTCCTCCACAGAGAGTAAAGACCAAAGGGAGGGGTCTCCAGCTCCCTCACAGGGATCAAATCATATGCCAATTCAACTTTCCCACCTTATGGGTACCTTTCACCTCATTTCACCTTTGCACACTTTACCAGCCACTCTACTCATTTAGGGGTTCATTCTGGAACAATGAGAAGACAGTTATCTTTAGCAGGCATTATGGTGCAAACAGGGGTGTTACCATAGACCAGCGGTTCTCAACCTGTGGGTCGCGACCTCTTTGGCGGTCGAACGACCCTTTCACAGGGGTCGCCTAAGACTGTCCTGCATATCAGATATTTACATTACAATTTATAACAGTAGCAATATTACAGTTATGAAGTAGCAACGAAAATAATTTTATGGTTGGGTCACAACATGAGGAACTGTATTTAAAGGGCCAGAAGGTTGAGAACCGCTGCCCTAGACCAAGGGTGGGGAATCTTTTTTTCTGCCAAGGGCCACCTGGATATTTATAACATCATTAGAGGACCATACAAAATTATCAACTTAAAAATTAGCCTGCTATATTTGGTTAAACCAAATGATTCCGCGGGCCTTACATGGCCTGGGGGCTGATGTTCCCCACCTGTGCTGTAGATCTTTTTATATTTTTTTCCTCTTTTTTCTCTTTTTTTGTTAATCCTCACTGGAGGATATTTCTTCCATTGATTTTTAGAGAAAGTAGAAGGGAGAGAGAGAAACATAGATGTGAGAGAGCCATATCAATCGGTTGCCTCCCACACGCATCTCAACCGGGATGGAGAACCTGCAACCTACATATGTGCCTTTGACTGGAATTGAACCCAGGCCCCTTTGGTTCATGGGCTGATGCTCTAAATACTGAGCAATGCTGATCAGGGCCCTGCTGTAGATCTTAAATAATAATACTAAGTGAGACTTTTAAGAAATCTCATGTTCATATCAACATGTGCTTTATTCATTGCCAGTTCTTCCAGATCCATACAGCTTGGGAGATACAGGGAAGGGTGGCAAGGGCACTAAGATGTGTATGCAGCCAGCTATGCTCTGATTTTTCTCTGTGGTACCTGTGACTCCATTTTGGATAATGAATAAAGAACTTGGCAAATACAGAACAAAACAAGAAAACCAATTTTACCTCTTCCCCAGATTCTTTCTTATTTACAGTCATCCCTAATGGGATTAAGACAAACATCACCACCCCAATTCTCAGTTATCTTGAAGTTTTTTAAGAAAATTCCTGGGCACTTCACCAGCATGAGGAGTAACATCAACAACATTTATAAAGATGAACAATTAAAAATCTTTCCCCAGAAAACAAATGTCATAAAAAAAAATTCAAAGCTTCAAAGCAAGCTTCTATAAAGGCCCCATATATTTGGCCCATTTGAGTTATTTCAATTTACTTTAGGAAAAAAGAAAAAAATTCCCACAAAGCTGACATTATATAGTAAAGTTTGAGGGATGTGGGAGCTATTTAATCATTTGTGTGTTACCCTGGCTTTTTTGCCGTCTCTTTTTCCTGTGGTTTTGTTCTTGTGCTGCTCATTAGCACCTCCCCCAGAGAGTGGGCAGGAGAAGGAAAAAAGAGATAAAACTCAAATCAGACAATTTTATCAGTCAGCCTGTCAACAAGTTGAATATATTGAGAGCCCAGGGGGTGCAGAGGCACTTTTTAGTAGCTCCGATAAAAGGTTTGGTGGGGGAGGAGGTCAAAACTAATGGCAAAATGGAGGATTTTTTTGGATCATCAAGGGATTTTATTGATTTGTGCCTTCCCTGTCTCCATCAGTGCAGATAATCAAAAGTGGGGCAGAAAATAATTAAGCATCTATAGAACTTTTTTTAAAGACACTTAAAAATCTATCACTTTTATCCTTGTGAGTTTGGGGACCTGTGGGCAGTTCAAATAGAAAACAAATAAATTAATTTCATTTGCTTTGTCTAGATTCGTAAAATGTCATTGTAAGAAAAAAATAATAAAACCCATTACAGCAGGTTCTCTTGCCTCCCAACAATCTTCTCCTGTCAGCCAGACTCCAGCTAAGAGGGGCAGGGCCCGTGGAGAGGATACATCTGAGTGAAGCAAGAAGCAAGATCACTGCCACCAAAGTAAGTCAAAGCCTGACAATGAAGGGTTGAGTCTGCCACAGACACAGTAAAATTAGCAATTTGTGCTCTGCATGTAGACACGGATTTGCAGTGAACCTTGCTGTCTGCACAGACAGGGAACTCTCCACCATGTCCTAAGGCCACTCAACATGTGACGTTTGCCACTTCTAATGCTGAAGGAGAAGAAAAATCAGTCTGCCCTCTCTTTCCTAAGGGCATTGTTTTCATATGTGTAAGATGACGTCCCAGGGTGGAACAGTGCCAAGTATAAAGCGTGGCTCCTGGAACGGCTGCTGAAGGAAGCCATGGTGCCCTCGGCTCTGATGGTCCAGAAGGTCCCCAGTGCATTATGGAGGTGCGGGGGCCAGTTTGGGCCATTTTACTCATCCCTCTTCCCTGCAGCTATGCTTCCCAGGTTCCTGTGTCAGCTGCCTTCCTGCCGAGGCTCAACTGCTAGGAGGCCCTGATGGGAGACTCCATGATGGCAGGAAAGGAAAATCAAAGTACTTCTCCCTCTTTCCCTCAGGTTCTAGCTCCAGAAGCTTCCTCATGCCTGGAGCTCTAGCTCCTACCCAAAGAGGCCTTCTGTGGTTCAAATGACCATGATCCCTAAACAGCAACATCACCTCCTCCTTCTCAGGAATGGCAGTGGCTTCCTGCTGTTGCTAATCTTGCCTCACTCTTCTCTCTGCTCCCCAGCCTCTCCAACACCTGCAAACTGAATCTCCGAATTGAATCTTCTCCCTTTTGAAAACCAAAATGGTTTCTACTTTCCTGGTTCAACCCTGATGGACACAGTGGGGCAGTGCATTTTACAAATTATTTTCTATCTTGATAACTGACTCAGTAGCTGAATCCACTATTTTGTGATTTCATCTGTAAAAATAGGGTTTCTCAACTTCAACACTGTTGACTCTTTGAGCTTGATAATCCTCTGTTGTGGGGGGCTGTCCTATGCATTGTAGGTTATTGAGTAGCATCCCTGAAGCTTTTAAATATATGTGTATTGATTTCAGAGAAGGGAGAGAGAGGTAGAAACATCAATGATGTGAGGGAATCATTGATCAGCTCTTACACGTCCTTCATTGGGGATCAAGCCAGCAACCCGGACATGTGCCCTAACCAGGAATCAAACTGTGTCCTCCTGGTTCATAGGTCAACACTCAACCACTGAGTCACACCAGCTGGGCTCCCACTCTTAATTAAAAAAAAAATATATATATATATATATATATATATATATCCCTAGACATTGTAAAATCTCCTCTGGGATGGGGAAAAAATATGTCCCCCATTTGAGAACTGATATTGTTGCCAATACAATGGCTAGAATTCTGGGTATACACCTTGGCTGCTCCTGTCCTCACACCTGCTCATAAAAAGGGACATAGGGGCATGAAAGGCAGGAGCACTGATCAGCAAGGCCTTTGGTGTCCTCGTCACTCTAATGACTGCAACGGATTCTCAAGAGCGTGAGAGAAAGAGCACCACAGTTCCCCAGTTTTCCTGAGCCACGTTGACTCTGAAGACTACGAACTAGATTCCTTTCTCACTGAGGCACTGCTGGCCCCGTCTGGACTGTGGCTATAATAAGGCCAAGAGATTCTCACTCATCACTTCTCTTCCTAAGGAACACGGAGAGAATGCCAGACTGGAGCCTCCAGTTCTGAAGAAAAGCGGTGCTCTTCTCGATGCTCCCTGAGCTCTTACACGCCCACTTCCCACTCTGCGTTTTTAAGTGCCAACCAGCTAACTGTGTGCGCCAGGCCTTGGTGTGCTTGGTGACCAATGGAGTTCCTTCTTTCAGGGAGGGCACAGAGGTACTGCCTTCACTGTCAACTCAGCATGCCAGCCCGGTTCCTTGTAATTTAATTAAATGTCAACCCCCAGGTATTATATTTTGAATGCAAATAACTTGGTAATGTAATATTGTGGCTGACACTTTAAACTCAAGGAAATCAAGAAAATCAAGTTATGGTCACTCCTAGAATTAACATTCCTCTACACATTCCTTTGGGCACAGGGCTTGCTTTGTGTTCCTAGCTACCGTCAAAAACAGTGAGGTGACTGAACATTAGCTGGGCAAGCTGGGGAAGCCTTGTGTTTTCTCTATTAAAGTGAATGTCCCTAAAACTGGACTTCTGCTCCTAGAATGGAGGCTGTTGCTCAGAACTATGAATGGCAGATGGGAGAGTTTTATTCTAGCCCAGATCTATTGCTACCTAATTGTTCTATGTCTCTCTTTGGGCCTTAACTTCCCAAATCATAAAAAAAAATGCCATTTACTTCATTTAGCAAGATGCTGTCCACAATAACATAGTAGTCATTTTATTGTGCTTTCAATGCCTTCAAAAAAAGCAAAATATAAGTGCAAAATACTTTAAAGGTTACTTTATTTTGGAGATTAAGCAGCATATTTCTGTTGGTCTTCTCTGGACTGAGACTCAACCCTGCCTTCAACCATGTCTGGCATCATGGAACACAAGGGGTTTGAAAAGTCAAATCACTGGAAGAAAGACATCTTCCCTGGAAGAACAGCCTGAGTTTGCCTTACCTTGGCCATGGTAGATGATGACCGTAATTAGAATTTTGAATCAATTTTTTAAGTAAGAAATTATAAAGGGTTTCCATTGTACTGGTTTCTGAAATTCTCTTGTAGGTAGGGTGTGAAGGAGCAAAAGGAGCCATTTTCTCATCAGGTAATTTCAGAAGTGACCACAGGCAGAAATGCCAAATTCATGAAAATATCCACCTTTAAAGTCCAACTGGGATGTTATTCTTGCCAGAGTGGCATTTAAGGAAACACTAGGACTTGAGTTTCAGAATCCTGAGAACTCCATGCCCCAGCAGATCTATAAGTTCTCTTATAGGTAGACTAGTCTCCACAGCTTCCTCCTTTCGTGCTCTGTGCATATCTATGACGTGGATGGAAGAGGTGGAAGAAACTGACCAGTTATTCCCAACTGTACCACAGCCAACACCACGCAGCTTTGGGCAGCGGGCAGCCTTGTTTCTTACAATAGCCCTAGACACGCCAGGCTACACAGGAGAAACGTAACTCCTGACCCTCATCAAGTGAGAGACAAAATGCCATCCTTTCCAGGCACGTATTTCCTTATCTCTATATTTACTTATATCCTTCCCTGTCCTTAAGACTTACACCTGCTTTGCGATGATACATCATTATGCAAGGCAACCTAAGTGAGAAATTGGGAGGGAAGGGGGAGAAAGAAAAACTAAAGAGGAATAAACTGGACCCAGAAATAGATGAATGCAAAATGGCCCCAAGGTTTATGTATTTGTTCTAAATTGGACCATTGATTTGGTTCTGAGGCTCTCTAGCAACAAAGCCAAAAGGGGAAAACTCATTCATTTGGGGGCACAGTGCCCCAAAATGAATACAAACCAGAAGACACCCAGCAATTCCAGATGCTGAGATTAAGTGGGTCCCCATTTAGCAGGTGTGTATCACCAATATTGTGATCATCAATCCATAGGCCACTTAAAAATTCAACATATCCACCTGGAATATTTAGCAGGTGCGTATCACCAATATTGTGATCATCAATCCATAGGCCACTTAAAAATTCAACATATCCACCTGGAATGATGTTTCATTATTCAAATTTTTGAAGAAGAAAGCTACCTTCCAAGTATCACATTCTCATTGAAGTCACAACCACTTTTAAATGTGCATATGGACACAACGTATAATACTTGCCAACATAGTTTCTCCAGTTCACCAATAGTAAATAGCAAGAAAAATAGGGTTGGTGGAATCTATCTACAAGGGAAGATAGCCCCTAAATTATGTATGAAATGATGACACACAAAAATTACAGGATTTCTTGGAAGGGTGGGAGTGGATGTGGTTCACCAGGTTTGTGACTATTTCTTTAAAATGTCAGTCTTAGGGAATATAGTATATAGCAGTACCTGTCATAATTTGGGTTTAAGCATATAAAGCAAGTAGCCACTGTAAGAGATTAAGGTCACACTAGAGGCCCGGTGCACGAAATTCATGCACTTAGGGGGGGTGGGGGGGACGGTGTCCCTCAGCCCAGCCTGCGCCCTCTTGCAGTCTGGAAGCTCTCAGGGGATGTCCGACTGCCACAGAGGCAGGAGAGGCTCCTGCCACTGCTGCAGCACTCGCCAGCCATGAGCCTGGCTTCTGGTTGAGCGGCACTCCCCCTGTGGGAGCACAGTGACCACCAGGGGGCAGCTGCTGTGTTGAGCATCTGCCCCCTAGTGGTCAGTGTGCATCATAGCGACCAGTTGTTCCACTGTTCAGTTGATTTGCATATTAGCCTTTTATTATAGTCACATTATTGGGGAAGAGTCAGGTTCCTTTCTTTCTGCAGAGCCAGGAATTAGGTCTGAGCTGGTCTAGCACCCAGTCTCTCCCTATCTATGAGATATACATTATCATGAGGCTTCTTGATGGTGAATATGACTAAATAAATAAAACCCTAAATGCACTCCCATCCAGGAAGCTCACAGGATTTTTTTTTCATAATTACAAATTTTTAAATACCATCCCTCTTTCGTCATTGTTTTCTTTTCTTTAATTCAGAAATATATGTCATAGGAAATGAGAGTCCTTTATAATCCCATCCTCCAGAGATAATCACAGGTAACTATTCAGTGTCTATTCATACAGAATTGTTTCCATACATATACGAAGGTCATTTTTATTTACTTAATTTTTATGTAACTAGCTTTTTCTATTTAATGGTATATCTTGAGTCTCTTTTAGGTCAGTTCTTATATGCTTGCAAATACCATACACTGTACAGGCAATCTGCTGCACTCTGACCATTTCATAGCAATCCACTGCAAAGACAGACAGTCCACAGCTGATTTAATCAAACTCTTACTTTGGGAGTGTCTAACTGTTGGAATGTCTGTGTCATTACAAACTACAATAGATAATACTTACAAGTATAATGCACTCTTAGGAAAGCATTTGCATTAGAGTCCTAAAGGGATGCAGTAGTCAAAGGAAACACACATTTTTTTTTGTAACACCCATTTCCAAATTTCCCTAAAATAAAAAGGCTCCATTAATTTAGGCTACCAATTAAGCATTTAAAAGAAGGCCTATTTCCCTGTTCCCTAACCGATACTGGCAATTATCTATACTTTTAATACATGAAAGTCTGATAGCTGAAACATTTTATCTGATTTTTTTATTAGAAAGCACACACATAACTCACAAAACACAAAAACAAGTGCCATTGTATTCCTAATAAGAGTGACTATAAATCCTTGTGGATAACCACATTCTTGTTATTCCAATGAAGTATTATGCTCACCATTTCGATTATACCCTGTTATCCAGAAATAAATGATGGGCAGTCATGAAAAGTTATCGGGGCCACTGCAAACAGTTGCAATTGTTGCACACACACACAACTCTAGGGGGTGCCATTCATACAGACTACACTGTATATGAATGAGGGTACAGCCTGCACAACTACATACAATAATCCTGTGAGAAACTGTGAGAATCCAGAATGACATCACTATTAAATTAGTCTTAAATCTCAAAGTTAGAACTCATTTTTTTCTTAGTTCCACAAGCCAACACACACACACACACACACACACACACACACACACCCCAAATCAAGCCATGTTGCATGCAATGTCAATTCAACCAAAAGTTGGGCAAATTAATCCTTGCAAGACACTACTCATTAGTATCTAAAAGATTTGTGTCCTATTTGTTCACCCAAAGGGCATAACATTAGAATGTCATGATCTCTTGTGACGTGCAAAAGTAGTTATTAATTTGCACTCATTATCTAAAGATGTTTGCCCCATAGCCTTTGGATACATCTCGGGTGTGCACATATGGTGCTTGACAGAGAAGATCCAGGAGTTGCCAATGACTACAGGTGACACCACTTAATTCGAACAACTCATCTATAGATGGAGTTTACTCAGGGTTTCAGATGCAATTATTCAGTTGGCAAAACTGACAGGCTGGAAGTGGAGCTTTCAATTATCTATTTCAGTAAACATTCTCTGCTATCTCACCCTGGTATTTCTGAAATGCTCTCGTTCAGGCTAGATCGTGTGCCTGGGTCTAGACAGATCTAATACTCTGATGTCTCATATGAGAGTGACGAACCAAAGAACGAAAGTACATTCATTTTCCTTACTTTGCTTTATTATGCATATCTGGTTGGCATCTATACTGCCCTGTTTTTTACAGCATCAATCTGGATAGCTCCCTTGTCTCATTACCACCTTGATTCACAGCACAAAACCCATTTGCTTCAAGATCAGCCTATATTTCTGACAACTTTTGTATTTCAAATGTTACTATTTCTTTTCTCTTTTTTTTCAGTTTCCTTCAGTTATTTCTTCTTTGTGACAGAATATTTGGCATTGACCCGTAAAAGAGTGCTGTAGGAATCCCATTTCTCGAGGACTGCCTTAAACAGATTGGATTAAATTTTGCAATTAGCCCATAATTTGCATTTCATATGAGGAAATTCATGGTTGCAACCGCAACTTCAGTGGACTGTGTAGAATAAGCTATTGTTGAAGTAATTCCTGTAAAAGGTCATATATTTAAACCCTTCAATTTTTTTTGACAACCTCTCAGAAATGAGTGATACAGTTGCTCCAGTGTCCAAAAAAAAGCAATAATGTCCATAACACTTTTCTTTACAGGCAGGGTGGAATATTATTACCCCATTCATCATAGACCACTCTGGGTATAGTATGTTTCTTGATATTTAAGAGATCTTTCTCTCTCACTGTCCTGAAAAAGCTGAGGGTTTCCGCACCGGGTGTCAGTCCTGGTGGTTTTCTTCAAATATGTTAATTTCTTCAGTGTCTTCTGGACAATGGTGACATTTACCAATTTTCACTGAATTTCATCCTCTTATGATCAAAGAATGAGGAGGCTAGTTTAAGTCTTTTCAATTGGGAGTAACTCCATGGTCCTATTATAAGCAGGGGGTGGATTTATGGTTCAAACACAAAGGCCTTCATGGGCTAGGAGTTAAGGTACATATGTGTGAAAGAGGTAAAAAGTTATAGGAAGAGGTGACGCCCTGTGGTGGCTGCACTATGAAAATCTCCCCTGAAAGCATTAAAATTCAACTTGATAAAACAGTGTGGTCCAAACCAAGGGAACGTACAGCTAGATTCACCCTCTGGCTGCCATTTTGAAGTGCTGGATTAGGACTTCTTAAAAGCTTTGCTTTTACAATGAACACACCCCCAAGGAGCCCACAGTTTTCAAAGCACAGTAGAGTTTGTTTCCAGTGCCTCCATTTCTGTCTTCTTGCCAACTCTGATCCATCAATGTTGGTTTAACTCAAGTTATTGATGTCCTTTACTGATGTCTCTGGTGTCCCAACAATTCATGATTGGCTTAAGATGAGGCAGTACCTAGAGGCCTCTCTTCCTGCCTCTTAGGTTACTCAGATTCAAACCAAAAATTTAGTGGAAACATGTTTATGACAATGTTCCTTGTTTTCATTTAAACTTTTGGCACAGACTTCTCATACTTTCTAAATGAGTGCTGCTAGTGGAAATTGGGACTTTACCCCTGCCAACTATCCATTTCAAATTCCCTCCACTTAGTTTTCCTTAAGTACAGGTAGAAGGAAGGGAGGGAGGGAAGAAATGGCAGTTTGGGTGGGAAGAGAGACAGGGAGAGCCCAAACCAAGCATGTCATTTGATTATTGCGTCAATCCTGCTGCTGTTGCTCCACAGTCTAATAAACTTTAGTGGCCCAGAGTAACTCAGCTGAATACTATGTTACTCTTACCATTATCTAGGGGAGGATTTGTCAGATTCACATATTGTTCTAGTACTGAACAGGGAAAGGTAGGCAGAAAAAAAAGAGGAAAAAAAACTTCAGAGTTCCTTTGTCTCTAATTTATGATATTTGGTATAAATCTCTTATGTATAGAAGAAAAGCAGCCTGGACAGCACGTAGTTTTAAACCATTCTCAGGTATAATATATAAATACAGTATCTTTGTAGTCTCTTAACAGAATACTAAATACAGCTATCTTTTAGGGCCAATGGATTAGAGAAGTTCCTCCAGAGAGCACATGGCTTATTTCCAATCCCATGAGATGTATGTCCTTATGCTGAGTCGGGTTTCACTGAAGAGATTTTTCCCTATATTAAGTGTCAATTTTCTATAAATATAAAAGCAATGGAGGGGCAGTTATTTAGATAGTGGCAGGATTCTGTTTGGGCTCCCAACACCAAAGTTAATTTACAAAATTATGCATAATTATGAATCATTCCCTAGGCAAGATAACAAATGCCCCAAAAAGATAATTTCTGGAAAATAAAAGAGAACAAAGTCCATCATATATCCGATTAACCAGGTTCTAGACTTATCTACTATTAAGAAACCAGCTTTTTCTTTTAATTGACAAAGTACATACTTCTTAAAACAAAGGTTTGGTTCTAGATTACCTTTCAATAAATTCTAAAATATAATTTAAAAAATGTTTAACCATCTTTCTATGGCATTTATATACACCAATAGCAAACTTACAGAAAAAGAGATTTAAAAAAAAAAACAATCCCATTTACCATTGTACCAAAAAAATTAAGATACCTAGGAATAAACTTAATTAAGGAGGTAAAGACCTGTACTTGGAAAACTACAGGACCCTGAAAAAAAAGATAGAGGAAGACATAAACAGATGGAAGAACATACCGTGTTCATGGATTGGTAGAATCAGAATCATTAAAATGTTCATGCCACTCAAAGCAATCTATAGATTCAATGCACTCCCCATTAAAATACCAATGGCATATTTCACAGACATAACAAACTCTCCAAAAATTCATCTGGAATAAAAAGGACCCCTAATAGCTGCAACAATCCTGAGAAAGAAGAATAAAGTAGGAGGGATCTAAATACCAGATATCAAGTTGTATTACGAAGCCACTGTTCTCACAACTGCCTGGTACTGGCACAAAAACAGACATACAGACCAATGGAATAGGATAGAGAACCCAGAAATCGACCCAAACAACTATGCTCAATTAATATTTCACAAAGGAGGCAAGAGGATACAATGTAATCAAGAAAGACTCTTCAATAAACAGTGTTGGGTAATTTGGACAGGTACATGCAAAAATAATGAAATTAGACCACCAATTTATACCATACACAAAAATAAACTCAAAATGGATAAAGGACTTAAACATAAGATGGGAAACCATAAAAATCTTAGGGGAATCCACAGGCAGCAAAATCTCAGACATATGCCTAAGCAATATCTTCACCAACACAGCTCCTAGGGCAATGAAAACTAAAGAGAAAACAAACAAATGGAACTACATCAAAATAAAAAGCTTCTGCACAGCAAAAGAAACTATCAACAAAACAAAAAGAAAGCCCACTGAATAGGAGAACATATTTGCCAATGTTATCTCCAATAAGGGTTTAATCTCCAACATTTACAGGGAACTCATACAACTTAACAAAAGGAAGATAAACAACCCAATCAAAAAATGGGCAATGGACTTAGATACTTTTCGAAAGAGGACATACAGAAGGCCAAGAGACATATGAAAACATGCTCAAAGTCACTAATCATCCCATAGATGCAAATCAAAATGACAATGAGGTACCATCTCACGCCTGTCAGAATGGCTATCATCAACAAATCAACAAATGACAAGTTCTGGTGAGGATGTGGAGAAAAAGAAACCCTTGTGCACTGCTGGTGGGAATGCATACTGGTGCAACCACTGTGGAGAACAGTATGGAGTTTCCTCAAAAAACTAAAAATGGAACTCCCATAGGAATATATCCCAAAAAACTGGAAACACCAATCAGAAAGGATATATGCACCCCTATGTTCATAGCAGCACAATTCACCATAGCTAAGATTTGGAAACAGCCTAAGTGCCCATCAGCAGATGAGTAGATTTGACAACTATGGTACATCTACACAATGGAATACTATGCTGCTGTAAAAAAGAAGGAACTCCTACCATTTACAACAGCATGTATGGACCTGGAGAGCATTATGCTAAGCAAAATTAAGTCAGTCAGAGAAATATAAATATTACATGATCTCACTCATTTTTGGAATATCATAAACAACATAAACTGATGAACAAAAACAGATCCAGAGACAAAGAAGCATCAATCAGACTGTCAAACCTCAGAGGGAAGGTAAGGGTGGGTGGCAGTAAGGGGGAGAGATAACCAAAGGCATGTATGCATGCATATAAACATAACCAATGGACACAGACACCAGGGGGATGAGGGTATGAGTGGGGGTGTACGGCGGGGACAATGTGGGGATAAGGACACATATGTAATACCTTAATCAATAAAAAAAATCAATGAATATATATATATATATATATATATATATATATATATATATAAACAAAACAAAACAACAACAAAAAATTGAAGGACAAATAGAAAACAAATGAGTAAATCTGGGTAGATTCAGCACTGCTGTTGGCAGAATCCTACAGTGGCAGGAACTCAGATTCCTGAGATCCTTGATTGTAGAAGAGCCACTGCCCAGGACATTTGTATCTGCCTCTGAGTAAGGAAATATGAACCTTACAATGTTGAGCCACTAAGATATCCAAGATTTGTTTGTTTCCGTAGCAGCGCTTAGCATACCCTGACTAATTCTCTAGATCTTACCAGTCTTATGGATTTAACAATAACAAAAAAAATTCTATATTAATTATTGCCAAATATGTATTCCAGACCAGCCAATCCCCCACTCCAGGCCAGCTGCTACCCTACCCCAAGTAGAGATAGCGACAGAGATAGAGAGAGAGATAGAGATGTCTGTACACACACATATATCCTCATTTCCAACTTTATTTTTCCACTTAAAGGGTAAACAGGCATCTTAGATTTAACATTACCAAAGAAAATCCACTCTCTTCCACCAACCACACAGGTGCACTTAAAAACACCACATGCAGTAAGAAGGAAAATCCTATATAATAAAAAGCTAATATGCAAATTGTCCCCTCGACCAGGAATTCAACAGGGAGTTCGACCAGGGGGCGGGGCTGGCCGGCCAACTGCCCATGGCTCCTTTCCCAGGCCAGCCCCGCCCCCAATTGTCCCCTCTTCCCTGATCAGGGGCAGGGCCGGCTGGCCAACTGCCGTGGCCCCTCCCCGCAACTGGCCCAGCCCTATCAGCCCCAATTGGGCAGGTCAGCCAGACCCCACCAGTGCACAAATTCATGCACTGGGCCTCTAGTATAGGTGTAATATTCTACCAACTGGGTTGCAGGAATCACTTAGAATCATTGTTTCAAAATCTTCTTAAGAAAAATCCAAAACCTAACATTTGGAAATTTCATAGACGCTTTACATTATATAGAAAGAGATATAGATGTGTGTGACAATGGGCAAAGGAATAACATTTTTAAGGTGAAACTATTGTCAATTTTGTTATCTAAGTTAAAATCCAAAATACAGAAGCTAACCACATGCCAACCATAATGAAACAGGTCTCTCTGGGTCTATTCTCTGATCGCTTCAATCAACCATGAATTTAAATCTTCCTAAGCTACTGTTCATGCAGGGGATCCTTTCTCAAAAACCTGAAATAGCTTCTCAAGACCACATAAACAAAGTTTAGATTTCCTAGTCTGGCTTTCAAGATACCTTTCCAAGCTCAAGGATGCATGGTCACGCTTAAAATGTGTGTTTGTTTTTTTTTTTTTATATTTTAGGCTATTACTGTTGTAGTTACCTATTTGAAGTGTTTTAATGATGGGTAATAACAGCCAGTGGTTTTAAACCAAGGGCAAATATGACAAAGCAAAGTACAAATACTGTATCCTATAACAAAATACTGTATCCCACAAACACTGTATCCTATAACAAAAATGTGCGAGCTTCACTGTAGTGGCTGTGAATTCATAGGCTAGCTTGAAAGTTTTAAAATTTGATTGTGCATAAGAACTTCATGAAAAATACTTATACTATATTACTTTCATATAAATTCATGTTATTTCCGTCCTTTATATGGATGCACATGCAGTTCCCTCTGCTTAGTATGTTCTTCCCAACATTCTTCAAGACCAGCCACTCCTGCCTCCAGGCTCACCCCACATTCTAGTTTTTCTAACATGCAAATCTAATTCCATCACTCCCCTGTTTAAAAGCCCTTGGGCCTACAGAATGAAATGCAAATGTCTTTGCCTGCCATGAATGGCAAACATAAACTCTCCCAAACCCTCCTTTCCAAACTAATTGCTAGCTCAAATCTCCCAGTCTCCCAAATACACTCATTCTGGCCATATTGGACCACTTACTGCTTTCAAGATGCACTGGGTGTTTTTACCTGTCTATCCCCTTTTCCTAAAATATCCCTATGGCTTTGTTTGCCTAGTGAACTCTATTCATACTTCAAGCCTCATCCTAAGGATAACTTCTGAGCTTTTTCTGTTTATATCACTCCCTTCCCACCACCTCAGATAATACTACCACTACCTCCAACTAATCTCTGGAGCCACAGTATTGCAGACATACCTCATCTGTAGTACTTTCTCATAATTTGTTATAGCTATTTATTGTGCAGGTAAAGTCCATGTCTTTTATTTTTATTTTTGTAAGTTATTATGAAATATTTAAAACACTCAAAAGTATATAGAATAACATAACAACAACCAACCAGTGAAAAATAAAGTCTTACTAACACAGTTAAAATGCATGTGGTAACCATTCCTAGTGTTACACTATGTGTGACTATGTGGGAGGGTTCCAGGGAAGAAATAAGGATCCTAAGGCAGGACAGCAATGCCACATGCACTGGAAAGCATTACATGATGTAATGTTTGACTTTTCACACAGTAGATAAACGCAAGGGCTGGGTTAGAAGCAGAAATGCAAGGTTTGGTCTTGAAGACAGCAGAAGCCTCCTACTTACAGGGCAGCCTGACACAGAAATAAATTTGATTGCCCAAAGAACACTGCAACTTACATCAAGCCAACAGGAAGTCTCCTTGGCTTCCCAAGCCACATCTACTAATCTCAGGGCAGTAAACAGCTTAGTGCCTGAAAACCTCATTCATTCACTCTTTATTCATTTATTAATTCATTCACCCATTCAATTGGCAATCTACAATTTTCTTTGGGGGGATGGGGAGTCAGGGGATGTTCCTTACCTCTGAGATGGAACTGGAGAAGAAGGGACCCAACAGGGAGAAAGAAACCAAGGCTGAATGAAATCAGCTTCCCCTAGGTTTGGCAGATTGCATTTTAAGATCCCTTTTATAAAGAGAAGTCTGGTGGATTCTTCAGCATTGTCACAAGAAGTAAAAACAGACCCCCAAACAAGCCCAGAAATGAGTGGAAATTGACAGAGCTGTGAAAGGAAGTCCGGAGTGTACCATCTGCAAAAAATACAGAGCTTTACTCTATCAACTTTATTTAGAATCAAGAAAGAGAGGGAAAGATCTTATTGCTATTATCATGATAATCACCTTTGCAGATGACACTGAATTGGGAGGGGTTTCCAACAGCAGTTGAAGACTGGCACACAATACGAAGCTACACATGAATCTTAGTAATAGATGTCAAAAGTAACACAATGAGGCACTGGTTGAAAATGCAGATGATCTATCTGGGGATGAATAAACTTAAAGATGGAATTTAATTCTAAGGGGATTCCTGGATGGCAGTAATAGGCAAACAACAAAATAGTGAGTTAGTGGTAAAGAGCCATCAGGAGGTTAGGCAAGTACTGTAGTTCAGCAATTCTCTGAGCTAGTAAAATTTTTAGCCCTGCTCACAGGGGGATTCCAACCCACAGCTGAGAGTCTGTGTCTGTGATCAACAATGAGCCCAGACTTGGAACACTGCAGGCAATTAGGGGTAATGTGATGCCTCAATGGGAATTTAGTAAAGAAAGGAAAAACAAATCAAAGGGGGTGAAATATGAGGAAAGGCATAGGCGATAAAATGAACATAATTTGACTAAATAACAACCTAGGGGACCTATGATAACCATCTACAGAGTGTAAAAATCCAAAATAGGGCCTAGAGGTCTACTGGCCGGGGCGTTCTTCTGAGAAATATCTATAGTCACATCCGTTAGAAAACTCAATAGAAAGACAACGTTTTGCATTCATCTAATTGAAGCATAGAGACTCTGTTATGAATAATAAACAGACCTGGGTTCACAGAAGCTGAGAATACCTCAAAACCATTTTCCAAAATTTGTGGACAGAGGACCTCTGGGACAAATTCAAGAGCTATTGCAAGGAAGTCCTTGAATCCATAGGCACAAAGGCACTCAGTCTTGCATCCAACAAATGTTTATTGAACAAGTACTGTATGCCCATACTGTACCTGGCATTGAGTACAATGTTTTAAATAAATAATGTCAATATATAGTTATACACTAGATTAGAGAGCCATGAATAGAAAAAGCAACCTATAATGGAAAACCATTGAAGGGTTTTAAGTAAGTATCATAAATCCATTCTGATTTTTAAAAACACATACAAATACTCTCAATAACTTGATAACATTCTGTATCAGCTTTCAAAACATCTGCCCTTGAACCTGCAAAATTGCAAAATAATGTGTATATATACATGTGATGCCTCAATAGGAATTTAGAAAAGAAAAACAAACAAATCAAAGGGAGTGAAATATGAGGAAAGACATAGGCACAGTGTAGGTGGGTGTTTATATATAATTATTAAATGCATATCATATATATTATACACAGACAAGTATATGTATGTATGCATACATTTAATTTTTTAAATATCTATGTACAAATATACTGAAAATGTTTTTTAAATAAAATAAATTTTTAATGTACATGTATATTTTTGTAGCCCCATTGTCTCATGTTCAAAAATAGGAAGTTAGGAGTCCTGAGAGAAAGGTAAAAATTGAGCTATCTTCTGAGCTCTCTGGCTTCTTACTGCCACAACCTCAAGTCTAAATGGCCCATCTGACTCCGAAAACTTTTTCAGATCTAGCCTCATTAGTATCAGAAAGGTCTATTACTGTATCCACACAATCATTATCTCTGATGCTCTACAGCACTTGCACCTGAGAAGGGTCCTAATCTGAGGAAACAATCTAGAGGCTGGTCTTATAAGAAAAGATGAACCAGGCCAATAAGGTTCCTCTCTCAAGGTTTTCGAATCGAACTAGGATTCTGATAAACTGGGCTGGTTAAGACACTGGGAAAAATGTTAAAAGTCAAGGTCACTATGCTCAGTCATGAGCAAAATCTGTAAGCAGAGAAAGAGAGAAAGGAGGATGGAGCGAGGATCCATAGAGAAAGTTTGATGAGCAAAGCCATGCAGCCCTTGATACACAGGACAATTATCCTAATTCCTGAGTTTTCAATTTCCAAGTCCAGCTTTCCTGAGGCCCAGTTAAGCTTCTTGTGCTTGGATTCCATGTGAGTTTCTGTGGTATGTAACCACTTCCTTATTTATTTACTCTCCTTTTAGAGGATATCTGTTCTTCACTCAAAACCTCGTCACTTGGACACCTATTTACTACACTGGTCTTTTGGCTGTAACTCAAAATATCTGAGGAAATAAAAATGCATTCAAATGGATTGGCTCATGCAATCAAAAGTCTAAATTTCATGCAGGCATAAGTGGATCCAGGTTCTTTTAAAAAATGACATTCACTTTCATCTTCTTTCTGTTTTTCTCTCTCTCCCTCTTTTTACCATGTGTTGGTTTTATTCTCAGACAGGATGACTCTTCATGGTGGTTCCCAATAGCTCCAAGATTTGTCTTTTTGCAACTATGAATCTTGGCAGGAAAACACTTTCAGAGATGACTCTCATTGGCTAACTCTGGGTCATGTGCCAACTCCTTATTACAATCACAATTGCTCAAAGCAACAAAACATCCTGATTGGCCAAGCCTGGGTCACAGTCCACATAAAGCTGGATAAAGTATTGGCCCCAGGCAAATTCTGTAGATTGGGTAGGAGGCACTATTTCCTAAAGGAAGATTGAGGTGATACCAAAACAAGGGGGAATAGGTTCTGGGTGGGCAAAAATAATATATGTCCACAACTCCATTCCAAGCTCATCTCCCATTACTCCGTGATACAGACATCCTTTGAGCCATTGGACAGTCTCCTCACATCCCCATCGACACAAAATCATCCTAATCTCTGCATATTTCCTTGGGACCCACTATTCTGAAAATATTTTATCTGACTCATCTGTATTTCCCAAGAAGTAATAGTTCAGTTTTCATTAATTCAATGTTTTCAGGGACTTAATAGAACACTAGGGGCCCAGTGCATGAATTTGTGCACCTTGAAAGGAACTGTGGGCCGTGAGGCTGTGGTGAGAACAGGGGGCAGGTCTCAGCCCATCCTCCATGCCCCTGCCTGGCCCCTCCTGCCGCCACCCCCACCCCTATCCCCTGTCTGCCGGCAGCTCCACTCCCACCACCGCCACTCCCACGTGCTGATGGCACTGGCCCCACTCGCACCTGCTGACAGCGTGGAGTGATTGGGGCTGACGCCAGTAGCAGATGCGAATGGCAGCAGCTGCCCCTATCGCCCCACAGGAGCAGGGGGAGGTGGAGAAGCCCTCAGGATTGATCAGGGCCGGTAGCCACCGATCGCACCCACTGACGGTGTCGAGCAATTGGGGCCGGCGCCGGCAGCAGGTGCAAGCGATGGTTCCAGTGCTGGCAGCGGGTGTGAGCGGGGCTGTCGCTGACAGTAGGTGCAAGAGGCGGCTGCCAGCCCCGATAGCCCCTCAGGAGCAGGGGGAGTTGGAGAAGCCATGAGAGGTGATTGGGGCCGGCAGCCTCCGATTGCACCCACTGATGGTGCCAAGTGATTGGTGCCAGCACTGGGTGCCAGCAGTGGGTGCAAGTGGTGGCTCCGGCCCCAGCAGCGGGTGCGAGCTGGGCCAGTGCCAGCAGCAGGTGTGAGCGCCCCGCGGGACCACGGTATGCAGAAGCAAAGAATTTTCAGTAACCACCAGAGGCTCGCCCCAGTGACAGCGACTGGCATCCCACCTTGGTCTGGCACTTTCGCTTACCTGCTCCATCATCCGGCCATGGACAATGCCCACCATGTTCCGCGCCCTGCTGCCTGCTGCTGAAGACCACCATGTTTTTCACGCACCCCCTGGTGGTCAGCGCACGTCATAGCGACCAGTTGCTCAGTTTTTCGGTTTTTCTGCCATTGAGTCTATTTGCATATTAGGGTTTTATATACATAGATAACTACCACAAATAACAAGAATCAATTGTGTGTCCCCCAAATGTTTCATGTATTTTGTCTTTTCCAACATACTGTAAACTCCTTGAAAACTCATTATCACATGTGATCTGCATATAGCAAGGCACATAGAAGGTACTTCAAAACACTGATGTATAGGGTATATTGATCAGTTATAGGACCCACATCAATTCAATTCAACTCATTCAATTGTTTCCATTCAAAAATTTCCAGAGCATAATCTACTATCTTATTGTTTATAGACTCTCCCCTCTGGATGTATTGTAGTTTTATTCAAATATGGTACCAACCCCAAACCATTTTTTCATTTTAATGGCAAAGGGGAGTGAAGGAGGCAAAAGAATTCAGTGCTAAAATCAAGTTCTTCACTCTTGGTAGAGAGAGGTTTGCACGTTTTGTGTCCCAGCAGTCACATACCATTGCTACTCAATAGACATCCGTCTCTCTCTGAAACCCCTGAGAATTGCAGCATATACCTGCCTCTCCGTCTTACCCTCATCCTTTGGCAGATCTTGCCAAACCAGGTGCCACACATTCCCCTGTGCACCAGAATCTTGTTGGTAATAAGACAGAGTGTTATATTAGACAAGAAAATGTTTCCTTGATCTGACTTTTGTGCTTTCACAAGACTTTTACTTTTGATCACCTTTGGCTTTGTGAACCTGATTTCGGAGTAGGCTTTTCTACATGTATACTGTTTCCGTTGAAGGAACAGGCAAATTTGACATCGGGAAGCAAAATGTGAGAAGAGATTATTGAGAGTTTTTAAAAATTATACAATAGATGTCATTTACTTAAGAAAAGGTTCCCTTGGGGTCATTTCTGCTTGTAGTTCTGAGCTCCTGGGCAAATTTGGTACACTCCCCAAAAAACTCCAGGAGCTTAGACTTGATAATGATGGTGACTGATAATGATGACATTGATAACTTTTATTGGCTGTTTACTATGTGAACACTTTACATACACAATTTTGTTTAATTTCCAAAACACCCTTACAAAAGAGATGCTATTTACCATCCCCATGTTACATGTGAGGTTGCTGCATTTCAGAGGTGCAGTGTTTGGCAAAGTGATGAATTCTTCCACATTGAAACAGCTACCAAAGTCATGGTCTGAATCCAGACCATTTAACTCACTCAATCACTCATCTATTCTGCCTGATTAATCTCTGAGGTCTCTTTCTTCTAAAATTTCCGATGTTATTTCCTAAGATTTCTCCCTTTTGCCAAACAAAAGTCTTGCCTGTGTATAAGACCTTGGCCTGTTTCAGTTGGATATAATGACATATATAAATCTGAACTGGAGAAAAGGGAGTAGAGAAAAAGAAAAAAGGGCAAGAAAATTCTGAGCTCAAACTCTCTAATGGTTTCAGTAACTCTATAATCCATCCTACTAATCCAGTTTTAATTATATCAATAAGTAGATAGGGCCTGGTCTATTTTTCAAGACAGAGCGTAATGTATGAGTAATTTTTCACACCGCTTCTTTCTTTTTAAAAAATCCTATAAGAACTTTGGAACTTATTAGTATGAACAAATCAAACAATGCCTTTTTAAAAAATGAATCACTATCCTTATAATAAGATTTAAATGGGTGGTCTGTGAAGTTTGGGGATCCTGCAGATACATCCTGGGAATTCTCCTGATGGCTCACAACAGGCCCAAGCCCCTGACTTCAGCCAAAGGCAAAGATTCAAACACCATATGAAGAAAAGCAGGAGCTCGGGGTCCCGCCACTTATCAGGAGTCACAGCACCCCACCCGCATGATATTAATCCATAAATCAAAAATAATTTTAATTTTTAAAAGGCAAAAAATGAAAGACCTACTAGAAGCAGACAAGCCTCCTCATCAGGAAATTATGGCAGAAACTGCCGCCAGTGAGGACTCCCCTTTCCCGGCCCCACCCAGGGGTCCTGTGATAGTGGTGGGCTGCCGCTGGGTCCTGACAGCACATGCCCAGATGAACTTCTGACCACTGCTGCTTAAAGAGGCTTACCAGCAACTAAAATTAGATTGGCTTCTATTCCAAGCCCAGGGCTCCTTCATGGCCGACTTTCTTTTGTAAGAGTCTGTGATGGTGGCTTGTTTGATTTAAAGAAAATCAATGAAAAGTTACATGAGAAGGAAAGAAACAGAAGACCAGGTATTCCCAGGTTAAGATAAAAGTCCAAATGAAGGGCACAGCACATACACTGTATCCCTTTCTCTTTCTCTTTTTCCTCAAAGCAAAGAGAATGAGAGGCCTTTGAGATAAAGTGGAAACAGTTTTTTTTGTTGCAGTGGTAGCATTTTCTTCATCTTTGGAGCATAATCTGATAGGCTTAATCCAGTAAAAATGGCAGCTACTCACAACAGGATGACTAACACAGGATGGAATAGATGGAAAGATATGTGATCACAAAATGCAGCTTTTGGTGCTTGCAGGGACTGAGGTCACTCATGCAACATGAACTTGCTTCTCCCTTCATTCCTTTCCTGGTAATAACCAGGGGCGAGGAGCGGGAGGGGGAAGGCATATACAGGACAAGAAAAATGCACAAACAGATTGATCCTCTTCCCCTCCTTCCGAGGGAGAGAAACCATGCAGACCTTGGCCTCTGACCAGGTAAGACCCCTCGACTGCATACTTAGGTTAGCTGAATTAGAAAGACTGTCATAGACACAATGACATTTTCCTCCAAGACTGAGCCCTGAAATCCCAAGCCTTCCTAGGAGCCACCCACTCCCCTGTCCCTCATCAGGAACCAAAGCATTTCCATGAGTCTCCTCAAGCCTCTATTGTGTCTGTTATTTATGATCTTGGTGCCTTTTCTTTTCAGGGTATTGGTCCATAATAGTGCCGTCTATGTTATTTATGACCCTAGGAATAACTTAAACCACATTAGGAACCACCATATTATAGGGACTTTAGAGAGCTACATTTTTCTAGTTATGGTTAAACTACTGCAGTGATAAATCCAATCATAAGAGTGCAAGAGGGAATCCACAGGACAGGTGCTCCCCATTAGTCATGGTAAGGAAATGCAGGAACAAACGCTGGCACACAGATGCTTCAGTATCTCTTCCCAAGTAGAGCTGTGGGAATCTAAAATGGTGAGGGGCAGCAGATGGGTGTGAAAGCCAGTAATGAGAAAAGATGGGTAAGGCTTTGGTGGAAAGGGAAGGAGGGAAAGTGATGGAGACAAGTTGGTATGCCACTGTGCAGAGGACAGGGAGGAAAAAGTAGTTCAGAAGTTATGTCTATTTCAAACTCTCATCTCACATAAATTCTGTGGGTTGCCCCCTCATGTCTATGGACAAGCTTCTACCATGGATTGGAAATCCACAATGAAATACCCAGAAAACAGGCACACCTAGAATGCCAGCTATGGACATCAGTTCTGTAAAAGTTCCTCTTTTTCTATAATTTAGTTTATTCATCCATGAAAATCAGAACTAGTTCCCTCTTTATCTTCCCATAAAAGCCAAGGCATCCTTAATACATGGTTTTCATCACATGACCCAGAATGGCTGATCCCACTTCCATCTTCACATTCAGCCAGTAGAAAAGGAAAAAAAGAAAAAGGGAGGGTATGTGCCTTTCCCTTAAGGACATCACCTGAAATTTGCCCACAAATTTCTACTCACATTTCATTGGCCAGATCTTAGTCACATGGTCATGCCTGGCTGTAAGGGAAGCTGGGAAATGAACACTGGAAAGTCATGTACCCAGCTAAAATTTCTTGTTCAAAAGAAAGGGCAGAACAGCTGTCTCCAAAACCTGGCTTCAGGAGTTACAAGTTCCCATTCATAAGGCAGTAGGAGAAGTTTCGGTGAAGTAGAAGGGGAAAAATAAAATAGATTTAAAAAAAAATAAGAGGCATAAATATCAACTAGCATAGGTAAGCTAAAATCCTCTCTTAGCACTCTCTACCTACTCTAGTCTTCCAAACTCCTTCTCCTCAGGATTTATTTCTGGAATGGGAACTCTGACTCTCATAGACCATTAAATGGAGGATATTATGCTTTTCTGCACCATGTCCCGATTCTCTAAGTTATGCCCTTCGCATTTTGTGACTGAAGGAAGAGCACCAAAAGGAGGTAGAGTTCACTTTCTGGATGCAGAATAATCTTGAGAAGCTGACTACCAAGAGCATAATTGATGTTTGCGTTTGTCTCAGTTTTACAGAAAAGTGGACTGCCCTCCCCTAACGATCTCTTCTCACATGTATTAGAAGAGAAATGCCCCCGAATCTCTTTACCTAGTTTCAAGTTCCCATATATTAAGTCTTTTAAAATGGAGACTTTTACAAAAACAAACTGGAAGTCTTTCATGTTTAGGGCACAATGTTTTAAACTATAATTTCTTAATTACACAAAAAATTACCCCTCTTTGAAATTGATTTATCATGTGCTAAAGGCTTGAGAGAAGGCTAATATTAAACCTTATCAAATCTTTAAAGTCTAAGGCATTCATAAAATAAAAGCAATTTTAGAAAATAGAGAGTGCAACTAATAGGCTTGAGCGAGTTGTATAATTATAAATATATTCTAATTAATTCCTTCCCATTTCTTGTTTATTATCCACATGAACCCATTTAAATAAACTTACAAATGACTTTGCTAAGCAATAAAGTAATGCAGTCTCTTATGAAAGACACATCTTCCTGTTCCTTTGACCACAATGTTTGCTTAAAAAGATAGAGTGGTGTTGAAGATGAGATTTTGGAGACCCTGTGCATCTTGGACAATTGATGAGATATGAGATATGGAGGGCTTATCCTTTGATGACATCTGATAAACCACACTCTCATGTAATATCCTCTCTTTGAGTGGGCCTGGAATCTATTATTTGCTACTAATATAATATGGCAATGGTGAGGATATTTTGCAGATATAATTAAAATCTCACCTGGCTGGCTATGGCTCAGTGGTTGAGCGTTGACCTATGAACCCAGAGATCACTGTTCAATTCCTGATCAGGGCACATGCCGGAATTTGGGCTCTAACCCCGGGCATGCAGGAGGCAGCCAATCAATGATTCTCTCTCATCACTGATGTTTCTCTCACTCTCTCTCTCTCTCTCTCTCTCTATCTCTATCTCTATCTCTATCTCTCTCTCTTCCTCTCTGAAATTAATAAATATATATAATTTTTTAAAAATATAAAACAGACATTGACAAATAAACTATTAAAAAAAATCTCTCAGCAGTTGACTAAGTTAATCAAAAGGGAGATTATCCTGGGTGGGCCTAACCTGATCAGAGGAGTTCTTTAAAACAGTATCTAGAGGTAAGAACCTACAGCAAATTATCTCTTTTTCTTTCTCTGGCTTTGAAGAAACAAGCTACCATGAATTCTACAGATGCAAGAAAATGAATTATGCAAACAACCTGGGGTACCCTTAGAAGCAGATTCAGCCGTTGTTGAACCTCCAGATGAGAACACAGCCCAGCCAACACCTTGAAAGCAGTCTTCTGAAACTCTGAGCAGGGAACCCAGCTAAGCAAAGCCCAGACTCCTGACCTACAGAAACTGTGCAATAATAAACGTATTATTTTAAGGCATCACATTTGTGCTAATTTGTTATACAGAAACCGAAAACTAATACACGATGTGATGGCTCAACATGTGCCAGTGGCTGAAGGGACAAAGAGAGGTGCAGAGCTCTTTGGAAGCACAATTTTAACCCCTGATCACTTCTCACCCCAAAGCTTTTGCTCTTTGACAATGCTTGCTGCCATCCTGCCTCCAACCTCAAATCAGGTTTCTGCCTATGATTCAATCTTTGGCTCCCTAGGAGAAATCTCTTTTTATATAAAATTAATATATAAATAAATTTGCTCTTGGAGCAATGCAGTGTGGAAGAGAACCTGCCAGGCTAACGTTCATCACAAAGAAAGATTGCAAAGGGGAGGGGGAAGGCAGAGCTTTATCCTCCACAGGGAAGCAGAGAATTCATAGTGATCTTATTGCAGATGTAAAATTAGGTCAGGGGCTCTATAAACTGATTAAAGCTGATGCTTCACACTTCCAAGGAAAACAGCCCATACAGAAGGGAATGATCTCTGGCTCAGGATAAGACAGAAGGAGAATCTCTATGTTCAGTCCTGCCATGTAGGATACTTGGCCAAATTGAACATTCAAGAAAGGAGCATCCAAACAGCTGGGAAAACTTCTAACAAGTAAACAGGAGACAGCCTACATACACACACCCCTAAAAGCAGGATTAACGTGAGCGCACCAGTACGTGAATGTCCCAAAGTTCAGGAACTTTAAATCACCCTGCTTTTCCCCAAATTAATCCCTATCTGCAGCTCTTAGCCCTCTGGTACCTTTTGTTCTGATACATATTTTGTAGACAGCTGGTGTGAGTATTCTGTTCTGTGTTCTCAGTTTAAGGTAACTCCAGGAAGCACAAACACAGTTCTATCACCAAGCCTCTTCTTCAATCCCCATTTCGCTCCAGGGTGTTAGCCCAGCCCCTTTATTTTGTCCTCTTTCCCTTTCCCTGATGTTTCCTCCTCTTGATCCCTTCTCAAAGTTATAGAAAAGCCATCTTTGTTTCCCTTATATCCTAGCCTTTCCCTCCTGCTCCCAGGGAAACTTAAAAAAAAAAAAAACCAAACTGGTCCACATTCTTTAATTTATCTACTGGATTCCCCAAACAACCCAAGTCACTATAGAAGGGTTAAAAAGACAAAGATTCTCTCCAGGCAGAGTAGGAGCAGCTTTTGCAATTGCAAAGGTGTCTAATTTGAATGGGAAACACTTTACTGAGTTCCTAAAATCTCTTTACTATTTTTGTTTGTTTGTTTGTTTGTTTGTTTGTTTTTAGAAATGTGTATATATGGGGAAATAAAAGATTGGTAAAGAATATAGCAATTCCGATTCTAAATACTGCTATAACTACCTATGGAGGAAATTACCTGATTTACATATTTGACTTACATGGCGTAGAATGAAGAGTTGTGGGATTGGGTAAGGCTGAGGATCACCTGTTGATAGCTAGTGAGCCAAACTCCTTAACTTGGACTTTAAATCAAACATTAGGGAAAGACACCTAGGACTTGTGTCAGTTACATTTAATTTCAGTTGTGACTAGAGTAATTCAGTTCATTTTTGGTTCAAGGCCAGTTACTAGTTCAAACTAACTTGGAAAACACTGCCCAAATTATTTGGTCCACACAGATCAGAAAATAATAGGTCTAGTTTAAGTTCCATGAAAAATAATGGGTTTAGTTCTGATACAATTCTCTGTGAAAGAAGTTCAATGCCAATGAAAGGTACCTGGTTTTCCTGCACAAAGACAAATGTTCAGAATGGTTCCTGTGCCTCCCCTACACCTTATCCACACCTCTGGCTCTGGCCAGGAGGGTCACATAAAGTTGGCTGCTATGGATGAATCCTATAGATGGTGCTTAGGATAAAGCTTTGCAGTTACTCTCAGTCCATTTTGATAGGGTTTCAGTTTCCAGACATTGGGTAGAATAGTAAAATTTAACGCTCCTGACTTATCTAGTCCCTATAGCAGAATTTCTTCGCACAGGTGCATCATATGACTTTGAAAAAAGGCACCTCAAATCCTGCATTGCCTAAGAAAATTCTTTATGGAAAAAGGCTCACTGTCTCACTTTCAATGTCACTTTAATCCCCTACAGTGACAGCATGAATAAAATCCAGTTTTATAAAATTAGCTAAAATAAAACCATGCAACAGCAACTTTCTCTCCATTAATGAAACCCAACCCTCTTCTCAGAAACCTGTTAGTTCATTATACACTACTCTAAGGTATTCTGACTTAAAATTTATTCAGCTAATGAACCAGGGAACTGCCTACATATCCTCTACTGTAGCAATTAGGACACACTGGAATCTTTGGGTGCCACCAATCCCTGCTCCATTCATGAATAAGGGGTTACATCCTCCTCCTGACATCTGTGCCATATACCTGCTTTGTCAATATCACTCATGCTTCATGGGACCACCAATGGATCTCAGCCAGCAGGTGCCAATGGGAGTAAAGCAGGAACTTAGCAATGGACAGGATTCAAGAAGAACCTGTCCATGAAGCAAGCTGATGCTTTGGAAAGATGTGTTTGGTAGGAAAAGAGGGAAATTTGAGTGAGCTCAGGATACATAAAAGGCTAAACAGAAACAAAATGGACAGGCAAGTTGTCCAAAGCATATATCACTCCAGAGAGAATAAAGGTCAGAAAGACATGTGCTCCCCCCTTGCTGTTCCCAGGTTAACTGGCATCAAAGAAACTCATGGGAAATGGCCTGATCCTAGAAAGTGACTTAATTCCTAACCAATTAAGTCATTATTACTAACCCATTCATTATTACTCTGGACAAAAGAGGCACATGATGTTAAGTGTGCTACTTGTAAAGAACTAGAGTACCTTCATGCTAGGCACAAGGACCTTTTTTAGAAAAGGTAAAGTTATTTGAACTTCAAGAACAGTGATTACGATGGTCAGAAGGTACTGGATGCAGCATATTCTCTAAAACAGAGCACCAGGCTGAGAATCATCAAATCTGGGGGTTATCCCTACTTTTTTATTTAATTCTCCATATTTGAAAGACTAAGAAAGAAGAGGAACATAAGAAGAATTCTTATTCTGACTTTCTTAAAATGGAAAAAGAGACATAATAGATGGTGATGTGGGCTTATTTCTTCAGAATATTTTCCAGAGCAATTAAGAAAAATATATTCCAACATAATTCCTCTTCTCTCTCATTTGTTTCAGATTCACTTGAAGATACTGGGTCTGAGTCCCAGTTCTGCAACTTATGAGTTATATGATCTTGACTTAACCTCTGTGAACCCCATACTCTCACAATAATCAGCTAATAATATTACCCACATGTACCAGTCAGAGCCCTGGCAGGAAGCAGATGGCATACTCAAAATGAGTAATTGAGATGAGTTTAATAATGAGGCCAACTATAAAGGTGAGAGCAGGGTTAGGGAAACAGTGAAGAGCACAACACCTTAGAACTAGCAGCCACAGTGAGCTATGGCTATCCCTAGATCGAAGGGCACAGAGAGGGAGTACTCCTATCACCTGGGGAGACAAGCCGTAGGAGGAACTTGCCAGAATGGGCCTGAGGTCTTTAGTAAAAGGGAAGCAGCCAAAACTTGGTCACTTTCTGTGAAATAAATACCCATCTCACTCTCCTCTCACTCTCTAATATCTTGATTTGGAATTGCGAAATACAATTGGAAAATGGAAAACAAGGGATCCCATTGACATGGTCCATGCTGGTTGGTCTCTTGGGGCACAAAACACATGGAGGAAGGGAAGGGAGCAGGTATGAAAGGACAAATGAAAAACATCCAACTGAACATCGCATAAATGTACTGAGCCAAACCTATGATGGGTCTTTAGTGTATAAAGGCCCTTCAAATCAAGCAGTATGTGAAATCCTACCTTCCATTGCAAGCTTTCAGTAGGAAAAGAGGTATTAAGTGTCACCTAATCCTTCCTGAGATCCACATTCAAACCAATCTCTCTATGGTTTGCATATAACCTTGTGTTTATCGACATTAATACACACCTGTTATTTGTTTTTATTCCTACCTACACAATGTAAATGTTATAGAATCATCAAATTTTAGAAATAGAATGAAGATAACATTAAATAAGGGATGCCAGCAACTCTTCCATTCCACAAATATGTACTGAGCTTGGATTTTATCATCCATGCCAATTCTAAGTGATTGGCAGTAGCTACCTAGAGCATCGTGTTGAGAAAAATCAAAAGCTGGACACCCACTCAGTAGGAAACATGTTTCTTACAGCTAATGAAAGGGAGAGTGACAACATACATACTCAGCTGAGCTACTTTATCTTAATACAAATACAGGCTATCTAGCTAAAATTGAACTTCAGACAACCAATGTATAATTTTTAGTACAAATATATCCCATGCCATATTTTGGATATTCTAAAAACTTATTCATTGCTTATCTGAAATTCAAATTAAAATGGTCACCTTGTATTTTTGTATTTTTTATTTTTTTGCTAAATTTGGACAACCCTGGCCCTGAACCTGGATGAGATTCTTAGCTAACTTTGACACTTGGTAGATGAGACAGCTGAGGCCCACAGATATCAAGAAACTTTTCAGTTACACAGCTGGTTCAAGCAGCACCAGGATCACCAGCAGAGTTTTTAACTGTCCCATGCTGTGCCCCTTTGCCTTAGATCAGAAACGGCACCAGGATTTCAGTAAATCTATAAGCCATCTTGCAAACTGCCAAGCCACTTGGACCCTAACGAGCTCTTTTAGATTGATTGAAAATACAACCTGGAAAATGTCATAATAACATTTCATAATAGTGTTATGTTAGTCTGTAATGTACAGTACATTACACAAATTCATCAAGTGCTCACAGAATTAATAGCACCATGCTACCATTCTTATTCAAATTTTAATGGGCATCAGTGTCTATATTTATACGCGGGAATTCCAGATCAGGCAGCTATTTGGTTTTCCATAAAGACAGAAAATCAGTGATAATCCAAAAACCTATTACAGCTAAAAAGTGACTTAAAACGTAAAATGGAAATTTCTATCTTTTCAACCACTGAAACTGCTTCTGAAACTAAAATATACGTAAAAGGACAAACATTTTTTGCTGGAGATTTTCTGATATATGAATAAATCAGTTATCCTACAAATATACCCGGGGTTGAAGAAATGGAAGAACACCAAGGTTACTGCCCTATAACCCCTATCCTTCTGAATCACTCCTTCTTGACCCATTTATTTGGCTCCAGTAGTCAACAGAAATATCTCCAACACATAGTTACAGCTCCAAAGGCAAAAGATGGCTTATATGTATGAATAAAAAAATAGTTTCATGAGAATGATGTACTTAGATGCTATGATTTATTACCACCTGTGATAGGCAGAGTAATGGTTCCCAGGATTATGGCCACATCCTAATCCCCAGAAACTGTGAATTTTGATATGCTTCCTAACAAAGGAGAATTAAGATTATAGAAGAAATTAAGATGGCTAACCAGATGATCTTTTCATAGAGATATTACTCTGGATTATTGGAGTGGACCCAATGTAATCACAAAGGTCCTTAAAAATGGAAGAGGGATGCTAAAGAATGAGTGTCAGAGTGATGTAATGTGAGAAAGACCCCACCAGACAGTGCTGGTTTGAAGATGGAAGGGGACCATAAGTGAAGGAATAGAGACTCCACAAACTGAAAAAAGCAAGAAAATTAATTCTCCCCTAGAGTTTCCAGGAAGGAATGATGTTAGCTAGGTGAAACCCAGCTTTGATTCCAAGCAGCCATAGAAAAATAATGCAACACCTCTCTAAAATTATCAACAATTATGTATTAATGAACTGATAAATCAGTATCCAACAAAACATTGAGATAACAATGTCATTCTCAAACATAAGAGATATGAAAAATAACTAAGATATTGAAATGAACAATCAAAATTAACAAGAATACACTACTATCTGGAACCAAACCAATTGGAAAAGGAGATAAGAACACATGGTTTATGCACAGGATATTGATCAGCCCAAATCCTACAGTGACAAAAACTGGATAAAAGGACAAAATGGCACAAAATGGGATGGGGCCTTGCTGAAGAGACTCTTGCTGAAACGGAAGCCATCAAAGATAAGGCTGCCTGAGAATCGAGGCATAACCAATAACAAATGAAGAGCCCCCTTCTAATGATTAATCAGAAGGAGGAGATAGGCCGTGGAAAGATGAAAGACCCTGGACAAAGGGAGAGCCAGGAATGTCTGTGAATAGGCACTGGGAGGATTTGCAAATGCTTCATGTGCTGCAAAGTCATCTGATTTCAGCAATGATGGCATTTAGCTACATTGACCTTGTATAAGAACTTAACTTCCCAAAGATACATGGCTCTGAAAAGGCAAGTTACCTAAATAACAGAGCCTTGATAGCTAGAGGAAACCTCAGTATACTATATACAGCAGATACATCATAATACAGTGGCAGCAACAATGAGAATAATGGGACCAAAATTATTCCCACAGCATATCCATGAAAAAATGAATAGGGTGGTGACATAAATTTCCCAGAGAAAGCCAAAAGAACAAGAAAGCCTCAAAGTTTAGTAAAGATCAAGTTTGTTCAATACAAGAATGCCCGGAGCAACAACTGATGAAAATTGCAACCAAGTAATTTAGATAATTAATCCACTTGAACTAATCAACCAGATGAAGAAAAACTAGCTAAATGAATTGACAGGTATATATTACATACACACACACAAACATACATACAGGTAAAAGCTGAGTCGATATTCAGCAGCATCACAAAGCTAGAATCAGAAAAATCAAAATTGCTTTAGAAAAACCAAAAGACATTAACAAATATTTGCTGAATAAATGAATCTCCAACAATCAGAACCAGCATTTCCTCCAACATGAAGAGGCCTGGTATTTAGGTGTCGTAAATTTGAGGAAAATTCCTTACCAGGAACATAGCTCATAGTCAGAATTACAGAAATTTTCTGGCTGCATTAACAAATAGAGAGTTACTCTACATACATTCTGCTCACATCCTCACATAGACCGTGGAGGAATGTGGTAAGTTGTTCTGGAAACCATTATAGTTAATTTCATAAGAGGAAAGTTTGAAACTCAGCCCTCTAACTTACCAGCTGCATGATTCTTGGCAAGATATTTGAGTCTAACCCAGCTGGCATGGCTCAATGGTTGAGCTTCAACCTATAAACCAGGAAGTCATGGTTCAATTCCTGGTCGGGGCACATGCCCAAGTTGCGGGTTCGATCCCCAGTGTGGGGCATGGAAGCAACCAATCAATTATTCTCTCTCATCATTGATGTTTCTATCTCTCTCTCCCTCTCTCTTCCTCTCTGAAATTAATAAAAATATATATTTTTAAATACTATCAGGTGTCAATTACACCTTAGCTTTTTTGGCTGGCCACAGTCCAGCACAGCTCTACCTTTCCAATCATATTTACTATTTAATTTCCTTATCCTGAAGGTCTAGCCAATGGTCATTAGTTTGTGTTTCCTGTGTAATCCCTTGAGAATTCCCATCTTCATGCTGTGAAGATTCTTCTCCCTACATTGGAAATTCTCCACCTTCTCTGCTTTACTATCTTACCAAATGCTAACCATTCTACAAAGTACAGTTCTAACATCACCTCCTCCTCGATGCTCTACTTAATTCCACAACACCCTTCCTCTGGATCCCCTGTTATCCAGCAGTATCGCTATTCTACCTGCGATGATAATTACATGAGTATATCTTGCTGCTCTCATTCTAAATGAGTTTATAAAATGTTAGCTTGTTCATTCCTACTAGATGTATGTGTATTTCATTTACAAATTATATCTATACACACATATAAGCTAATGTACCAATATTATTTACATAATAGAACACAAAATAGTAGACATTTTTCAAGGATGAGATAAAATAAATGTAAATAGAAGCCCTACCATATCCTTCCGACACTCTCCGTAGACTACATTGTGCACACCCTCAGGTGGGCACATTTTACTTTGGAGATGATCATCCTTAAAGCTAGAATCTATACATGATCCATATTTTAACTCCTCTCCCCAACATAGCTGCTGACTCTCACACAGTGCCATATATTAGTATATTACCTCAAGGGACAATAATTGGTTATTAGATGGATGCATGCATCATTTTCTCCCTTTGTACTGCAGGACACTGTAATGTAGAGAACAGAGGACTGGGAAATCAGGAGTCTGGTTTAGACCCTAACTAGCTGTATGACCTTGAGCATGCCACTTGATATTTCTGAGCTTTCATTTTTCTCATTATGTAAAATATAAGAAGATGGTATCTCTAAAGCTCATTGGAACTCAAATGTTTAGGATGCTAAGCAATTGGGGTGATAAGACTGAAGAGAGGATCAATTCATAAAGTCCTCAGAAGAAAGGTGAGGAGCAAATTCATGCATTTTGATGATCCTGACTAATGTAGTCATAGCCCTGCATGGACCAGGCAGGGCCAGGATTTATCCTGGAAGGTTACAGATGGTGCTGCAGGATCCTCCCCCTAAGTAAGGGACCCTGAGGACAGTGCCCTAACAGCTGGCATCATGCCTTCCTACCCCAGCTCCCACAGATAGCTGATCAGACAAACCAAGAATCCAGATGAGCAGCATGTGGGCAAATGAGGTCGCACTGCACAAAATTCCAAATTCAGGGCCTATTTAAAGCAGTCGTCAGGAGGGAATTTTCCTCATTTGCCTTGCTCCGGCATGTCTGGAGAAATATTGTGCGGAGCCTTTACCTTTCTCTGAGGCCTCATGCATGGGCCACAGCCAAAGGCAGATTTCCGGACCTTTCAGACCAATTACTTCACAGGACATCATAAGTCCCTAGTCTGATATTCCTTTTATTTCCATTACTATCTCATTCGATCAGCTTCTGAGTGTAGCGACAGGACTTGGCTTCTTTCCCCTGAGAGCTTTGCCCACTGTCCAGCCCTATGGCCTAGAATAACTTTTTTTTTTACTAATGACTACAATACCTTTTCTTTCTCAGATTTAGGCCATGGCTCCTGGAGCTGCCATTGGAGAAGATGGTGACTAATCCCTTGCTCTCATTTATATGGTTACCTTGAGGTATTTATAGACTGCTCACTTCCCTCACGGAAGTCTCTCTTTTGGGAGCACATAAATTACTTCTTCAGTCAGACCACTCAAGTTTGCTCTCCCAACATTCGTATCATTTTTGTGGCCTTTCTTTTATTTCCTCTACATTTATTTCCTTCTTAAACTATGGGGATGTGAACCACAGCTAACTTTCCAGATGTGGTTAGAATCTTTTCAGACGAGGCAGACCAATGTAATTCCCCACCTCGACCCCCTTGCCATAGACCCTTCATTTGAAAATGGAGCCAGTGTTGCCATGCAAACCCCTATGTAGTTGGGTCATTAGCTGTTCACTTGAGTTGTTTTTCAGACCCACCGGCTGTGCAGTTAGCGAGTCTTATTCTCATTTGGATCTTGGCTGTCTGCATCCCTGTCTGAGTATAGAACTTTGTATTTATTACAACTAGCTCATCCTTGGGCAGCAGCTTCTAATTGGTGTCAGTCACCTGCCCTTTGGCTCTAATCTTATATGGTGTGTGTGTGTGTGTGTGTGTGTGTGTGTGTTTCTAAGCTATCTATTTTTAAGCTGGCTAACCTTAAAAAAAAATCGCTGCTAAGTATCATGATACCTTGAGATCCTTCCTGATTTTGGAGGTTCTAAAGGCATCATGAAAAACCTGCCTCCTTTTACACCCTGGCACTATCTGTAGAGATTTCACAGGATTTTTTTTTTCTTTCTACAATCAGAAGCACTTGGTTTTGGTTTTATCTCTGGCATCTGGCCCCTAGATTCTGGGTCTCTAGACCTATGGTGATCAATGTGGTAACCATTAGCCACATGTGGCTATTTGAAGTTAATTACATTAATCACATAAATCAATTAAAGTGAAATTTACTATAATCAAATAACATTTAAAATTCAGTTCCTGAGTTTCACTGGCTACATTGCAAGTGCTCAGTCTACAGTGGCTAGTCATCTCTATCATCCCAGAAAGTTCTAGAGCACAGTGCTGCCCCAGACAGTTGAGTCCCAACTCCTTCTCTTTCTTATTTTTTAAAACATATTGTTATTGATCTCAGAGAGGAAGGAAGAGGGAAAGAGAGATAGACACATCAATGATGAGAGAGAATCATTGATCGGCTGCCTCCTGCAAGCCCTCCATGGTGATTGAGCCTGCAATTCGGGCATGTGCCCTGATCAGGAATTGAACTGTGACCTCCTGGTTCAACCACTGAGCCATGCCAGCCAGGCTGCTTCTCATTCTATATGTTGGGCAGACCTCACCCCGGGCAGTAATTTTTTTCTCCTTCATGTGCTATATTTTCAGTGCTCATCTGTGTCAATGAATACAGAGGCCAGCTGGTCCTCACCTTCACTCATCCAACAAACACACACTGAGCACCAACTATCAGCCACGCCCTGCGCCTGGATCTGGTGATAAACAGTAAGTGAGGCAAAGTCCCAGTCCACGTGTAGCTTGCATTCTATTGAATAAAACAAACAACACTCAAGTATCTATAATGAAAGCCTAAGTGACCATTACAGCAGAATGACCAGAACATCCGGTTGCTATGATGCGCACTGACCACCAGGGGCAGATGCTCAACACAGGAGCTGCCCCTTGGTGGCCAGTGCACTCCCACAGGGGGAGCGCCGCTCAGCCAGAAGCCAGGGTCACAGCTGGTGAGCTCAGTGGCAGTGGCGGTGGCGGGAGCCTCTCTCGCTTCCGCAGCAATGCTAAGGAACAGCAAGTCGAGCAGTAAGGAGCAGTGAGCAGGCGGGTGGTAAGGAGAGAGAGGTTTCAGATTGCGAGAGGGCACAGGCCAGGCTGAGGGATTCCCCCCCACCCCAGTGCACAAATTTCATGAACTGGGCCTCTAGTATGTGTAATAATGTGACAGTTGGAAGCTCTAAATCAGGGGAAAGGACAGAGTATGCAGAGAGGGACACTAGGGAAAGCCTCTATCAGAAGGAGGTATTTGAGCAGAAACTTGAGTAGAGCCATGTCATGCATTCAAGGAAGAGTGAGTGCAAAGGCCATGAGGTAGAGATGATATTACCATGTTTGAAAAAGGTAAAGGACGAGCAGCCCACCACCGTCCGAGGAGCAGCAGTCATGCAAGCAGCCCAGCTGGAGGAGCCACCACTGCTGAGGAGCAGCCATCCAAGGAGCAGCCACCACACGACTCAACACCTAGATCCTTCGGTGACAGCAAAATGGGAAGACAAAGAAACCCCCAATGGAAAGAAAAGGAGGAATCGCCAGAAAAGAAGCTAAGTGAAACAGAGGCATGCGATATGTCAGAAAAAGAATTCAGAATAAGGGTCATACAGCTCATAAACCAGATGGATGAAAAAATCAACAACTTATGTAAGAATCAAGAGGAAATAAAGAGTGATACAGCTAAATAAAAAGCACTATAGAAAGTTTCAACAGTAGACTAGGAGAAGCAGAGGACCAAATTAGCAAATTAGAAGACAGGGCAGCAAAACACACCCAAACTGAACTGCAATTGGAGAAAAAAATCAAAAGACAGGACGAGAGCCTAAGGGAGCTTTAGGACAACATGAAACGAAGCAACATACGAATAATAGGGTTGCCAGAATGACAAGAAGAGGAACAAGGGTTAGAAAACCTATTTGAAGAAATAATGTCAGTAAACTTCCCTGATTTGAGGAAGAAAAAAGTCATACAAGCACAGAATCCCAAACAAGATGAAGCCAAAAAGACACACACCAAGACACTTTGTAATTACGATGGCAAACGTTCAGTACAAAGAGAGAATCTTAAAGGCTGCTAGAGAGAGACAGAAAGTTATGTACAAGGGATCTCCCATTAGATTATCAAATGATTTTTCAACAGAAACACATCAGGCTAGAAAGGAATGAAGGAAGTTTACTAAACAATGCAAACCAAGGGTCTGAATCTAAGAATCTCTATTGAGCAATGATATCATTCAAAATTGAAGGGGAAATAAGGAGCTTCACAAACAAAAAATGCTAAGGGAGTTTATCACTACCAAGTCAGCAATGTAAGAAATGCTAAGGGACTGGTGTAAAAAGAAGAAATAAAAAGGGAAGAAAGAACACAGGCACAAAAACTAAAAATGGCTACAAACAAGTACCTATCAACAATAACTTTAAACATAAACAGACTAAATGTTCCAATCAAAAGACATCAAGTGGCTGAATGGATAAGAAAACATGACCCATATATATGCTGTCTACAAGAGACCCACCTCAGAACAAGGGACTCACACAGACTGAAAGTGAAGGGATGGAAAAATACCTTTCAGAGTGGAAATGAGAAAAAAGCTTGGGTAGCATTACTTACATCTGACAAAATAGGCCTCAAAGTGAAGGCCATAACAAGAAATAAGGAAGGCCACTTCATAATATTAAAGGGATTGATACAACAAGAGGATATAACCCTGGTAAACATATATGCACCCAATGCAGGAGCACCCAAATACATAAAAAAACTCCTAGAAGATATCAAGGGAGAGATAGACAAAAATACAATCATATCCACTGACATCACTGGATAAATCCTCTAGACAAAAAAAAATTAGCAAAGAAACAGCAATCCTAAATGACTCATTAGATCAGATAGACTTAATTGACATCTTCAGAACATTTCACCCCAAAGCCACGAAATATACATTCTTCTCAAGTGCACATGAGACATTTTCAAAGATAGACCATATATTGGGTCACAGGCAAAGTCTCTCCAAATTCAAAAAGATTAAAATCATATCAAGCATCTTCTCAGACCACAATGGCATAATATTAGAAATAAACTACAATAAAAACAATCAAAAAAATTCAAACACTTGGAAGCTGAATGGCATGCTATTAAACAATGATTGGGTTACCAAAGATATCAAAGAAGAAGTTAAAAACATCCTGGAAATGAATGACAATTAAAACACAACAATCCAAAATCTATGGGATACAGTGAAAGCAGTCCTGAGAGGGAAGTTTATAGCTCCACAGGCCTACCTCAAAAAACAAGAAAAAATAGTAATAAATTATCTAACTCTACAACTTAAAGAATTAGAAAGAGAGCAACAAGAAAGGCCCAGAGTGAGCAGAAGGAAGGAGATAATAAAGATAAGAGCAGAAATAAATGACATAGAGACCAAATAACAATACAAAAGATCAATGAAACCAAGAGCTGGTTCTTTGAAAGGATAAACAAGATTGATGAACCTCTAGCCAGGCTCACCGAGAAGCAAAGAGAGAGGACCCAAATAAACAAAATCAGAAATGAAAGAGGTGAAATAACAACAGACCCCACAGAAATACAAAGGATTGTAAAAAAAAAAAAATACTATGAACAACTCTATTCCAACAAACTAGACAACCTAGAGGAAATGGACATATTCCTAGAAAAATACAACCTTCCAAAATTCAATCAGGAAGAATGTAAAAATCTAAATAGGGCAATAACTATGGAGGAAATTGAAGTAGTCATCAAAAAGCTTCCAGCAAACAAAACCCAGGGGCCATACGGCTTCACAGGGGAGTTTTACCAAACATTCAAAGAACTAAAACTTATCCGCCTCAGACTACTGCAAAAAATTCAAGAGGAAGGAACACTTCCAAGCTCATTATATGAATCCAGCATTACCTTAATACTAATACCAGATAAAGACATCACAAAGAAAGAGAATTATAGGCCAATATCCCTCATGAATATAGATGCCAAAATCCTCAACAAAATTCTGGCAAATCAGATCCAGCATTACATCAGAAAGATCATACACCATGACCAAGTAGGAATTATCCTGGGGATGCAAGGATGGTACAATAGCTGCAAATCAATAAATAAGATACATCACATAAACAAATTGAGAGATAAAAATCACAGTCATATCAATTGATGCAAAAAAGCATGTGACAAAATCCAATACCCTTTCTTGATAAAAACTCTCAGCAAAGTGGGACTAGAGGGATCATACCTCACCATAATAAAAGCCTTATATGACAAACCTATAGCCAACATCATACTCTAAGGGCAAAAACTAAAACCATTTCACCTAAGAACAGGAACAAGACAGGGATGCTCACTTTCACCACTCCTGTTCAATATAGTACTGGAAGTGCTAGCCACAGCGATTAGACAAGAAGAGAAATAAAAGGTATCCAAATTGGAAAAGAAGTGAAACTGTCATTATTCGCAGATGACATGATACTGTACACAGAAAACCCTAAAGACTCCATCAAAAAATTATTAAGATATAATAAATGAATTTGGCAATGTAGCAGGATACAAAATTAACACCCAGAAATCTATGGCATTTTTATACAGTAATAGTGAACTTACAGAAAGTGACATTAAAAAAACAATCTCATTTACCATTGCACCAAAAAAATTAGGATACCGCCCTGACCAGTTTGGCTCAGTAGATAGAGCGTTGGTCTGTGGACTGAAGGGTTCTGGGTTTGATTCTGGTCAAGGGCATGTACCTTGGTTGCGGGCATATCCCCAGTTGGTGGTGTGCAGGTGGAAGCTGATCAATGTTTCTCTCTCATCGATGTTTCTAGCTCTCTATCCCTCTCCCTTCCTCTCTGTAAAAAAAAAAACCAATAAAATATATTTTTTAAAAAATTAGGATACCTAGGAATAAACTTAACTAAGGAGGTAAAAGACCTGTACTCAGAAAACTACAAGACGTTAAAAAAAGAGATAGAGGAAGACATAAACAGATGGAAGAACATACCATGTTCATGGATTGGTAGAATCAGCATCATTAAAATGTCTATGCTACCCAAAGCAATCTATAGATTCAATGCATTCCCCATTAAAATACCAATGGCATATTTCACAGACCTAGAACGAACTCTCCAAAAATTTATCTGGAATAAAAAAATACCCCTAATAGCTGCAGCAATCCTGAGAAAGAAGAACAAAGTAGAAGGAATCTCAATACCAGATATCAAGTTGTATTACAAAGCCACTGTTCTCACAACTGCCTGGTACTGGCACAAAAACAGACATATAGACCAATGGAATAGGATAGAGAACCCAGAAATTGACCCAAACAACTATGCTCAATTAATATTTCACAAAGGAGGCAAGAGGATACAATGTAATCAAGACAGACTCTTCAATAAACAGTGTTGGGTAATTTGGACAGGTACATGCAAAATAAATGAAACTAGACCACCAACTTATATCATACACAAGAATAAACTCAAAATGGATAAAGGACTTAAAAGATGGGAAACCATAAAAATCTTAGGGGAATCCACAGGCAGCAAAATCTCAGACATATGCTGAAGCAGTATCTTCACCAATACAGCTCCTAGGGTAATAGAAACTAAAGAGAAAACAAACAAATGGAACTACATCAAAATAAAAAGCTTCTGCACAGTAAAGGAAACCATCAACAAAACAAAAAGAAAGCCCACTGCATGGGAGAACATATTTGCCAATGTTATCTCCAATAAGGGTTTAATCTCCAACATTTACAGGGAACTCATACAATTTAACAAAAGGAAGATAAACAATCCAATCAAAAAATGGACAACGGACCTAAATAGATACTTTTCGAAAGAGGACATGCAGAAGGCCAAGAGACATATGAAAACATGCTCAAAGTCACTAATCATCCCATAGATGCAAATCAAAATGACAATGAGGTACCATCTCACACCTGTCAAAATGGCTATCATCAACAAATCAACAAATGACAAGTGCTGGCATGGATATGGAGAAAAAGGAACCCTAGTACACTGCTGGTGGTAATGCAGACTGGTGCAGCCACTGTGGAGAACAGTATGGAGTTTCCTCAAAAAACTAAGAATGGAACTACCATTTGACCCAGTGATCCCGCTTCTAGGAATATATCCCAAGAAATTAGAAACACCATTCAGAAAGGATATATGCACCCCTATGTTCATAGCAGCACAATTCACCATAGCTAAGATTTGGAAACAGCCTAAGTGCCCATCAGCAGATGAGTGGATTAGACAACTGTGGTACATCTACACAATGGAATATTACACTGCTGTAAAAAGGAAGGAACTCCTACCATTTACAACAGCATGGATGGAAATGGAGAGCATTATGCTAAGCAAAATAAGTCAGTCAGAGAAAGATAAATATCACATGATCTCACTCATTTGTGGGATATAATGAACAACATAAACTGATAAACAAAAACAGAGACAGAGAAGCATCAATCCCACTGTCAAATCTCAGAGGGAAGGCAGGGGAGGGTGGGGGTAAGGGGAGAGAGATCAACCAAAGGACTTGTATGCATACATATAAGCCTAACCAATGGACACAGACACTAGGGGGGTGAGGGCAAGATCGGGGGGGGGGGGGGGGGCGGCAATAAGGGGATAATGAAACATATGTAATACCTTAATCAATAAAGAAAAAATAAAATAAAATAAAATACCTCTTTAAAAAGGAAAAGGAAGTTAATGTGTCTGGAGAGAAGTAAAAAAGAGAGAGTGATAGAAGGGGCAAACACAGGTAGCATGGGCCTGAAGCTTATTCCATTTGTGAACCCACTGTATTAAGACAAAGAAAATAAAATTACAACATTTCTGAGTGACCCTCCCAAATCTTGAAAAGGGTCTATGTAAATGAGGGGCCATGAAACTTAACCCTCACTCACTCACTTCACATTAAAGCCACTTTCAGTAAAGAAGATGTCAAAAAGATAGGTGGGGACCAGATCTTTTTGGGTCTTGGGATTTTACTTAGTAAGGATGGCAGTCACAGGAGAGGGTTTTAAATGGAGAAGGACTGGGTTCTGGTTTACATTGCATAATTTTTAGTTATTCATGCTTTCTCTGGCTTCTGAGTAGGAAATTGAGAAGGGAAACAGGACAAGGGTGGAAGGAGGGAGATCAATCAAGTAGGAGGCAAAAGATGACAGTGCTTACATCAGGGTCATGGGTGGTGGAAACTGGAGGTGGTTAGCAGGGGATAGGAAGGCATTTTGAAGGCAGAACCTGCAAAATTGCTGGTGACTTTGATGTGGAGGGTGAAAGAATCCTATACTCGCAACCGGAGGAGCTGAAGGAGTGGTAGTAAAATTTACCAAGAGGGTTAAGCACTAAGTTTGAGGGAGAAAATCTGGAGTTCAATTTGTCCACATTTCGTTTAAATGGATTCTTAGGCACTTGAGCAGAATGCTGAATAGGCCGTTTGGCTATAGACTTGGAGAACTCAGAGGAAAGAAGCGTCTTCACATCTAAATTTGAGCATTATCTGTACACAGATTATATTTAAAGCTATGGCCATGGATGAAAAACACCTAGGGAGCAAGTATCCAAGAGGGTGTAGGGCAAATTCCAGGGGACTCCAACATTCCATGGTACAACCCTTTTAAAAAGTTGAAAAGATACCAAGCTTTAGTTATTCTAACTTTGATGCTTAATACTTAGCTTCAGGCCAAAAACACTATGTCTACTTTAGTCGCTATAGAACCCCATGGCCTCCCATGGTGCTGGCATAAACTCATTAAATATTTAGTGAAATCTGAGTTCATCCCTTTCATGGAATCCATGGTGCCCTCATCGTCCATTCTGGGTTTACAGCAGTCACACCCATGACCCGCCATGATTTCTGGTGTGACTCAGAGGTATTCTAACAAAGACCCAGATGCTTCCTTAAGTGTAAACACCTGGCTCACCCCTATACCAAATCTTCTTTAAATTCCTGTATCCATTGTTGACACCGATTCTAAGTTTTAAAAGATGTTGGTCTACACATGCCCTCTAAAGAAGGTGCCATTTGTGAAAGGGACACACATGCCCTATTGCCTTCCAGAGCTGGAGGTATCAATTGCATGAGGAGCACCTGGGCAAAATCACTGAGACACAGATGGTAACCGAGAGAGCACAATCTCAGTTTATCAGAGTTGGACAATGATGCTTTTCTTCTTAGTGGGAATGGTTTTTCGATTCTGTAGCATTTGGAATGCTAAGTAAGCAGTCTATGTGAATGGATACACTGGTTCCAGGACATAGTTTTCCTGATTTCTCTCAATACCTGAACCCTATATTAATTGTTCCTGATCATATTCAACCCCAAAGTATTTTGTAGGCTCTGCCCCCAAAATTATCCACTTATTTCTCTAAGCCCAGGTAGTGTCTCAACTGGAATTCTCAAGCAGCCTTCTGCTTCCATGCTTGCCTCCTTCCCCATCTCTATTGTTTGAGTATAGACACAGTCTAGGGACAAACAAGGTTTAAAACATAAGATTTCCAAAAGTTCCTTTTAAAGGCACTTCTATGGGGCAAGGGCAGTTGACTATATCCTTCTCAAATTTAGTATGGTCCCTTAAGTTAAGCACCTTCAACACTGCTTTGTCTGCAAAGAGTTCTTTAAGGATGCTCTACTGAGGGATCTGTTTTTCCTGCTTCCTATTAAAAATGGCTCTTGGATGCTTTTATTCTTAGTAATGCCATTCTGTTGTAGCACCAATATAGTTATATAAGCGCGTCGTTTCATGCTCTATTCACTTTCTGAATCTTTTAACCTGACCTTTCTCAGCTGAGAAAAGAAATACTATGGGTTTAAATCTATCTGCTATCAGCTGCAGCAGGGCGATTCTTACCCCAGGGCCCCAAACCTTCATTTCAGACGGACTAATCCGAGCCTCTTTTGGAGGCAATGTTATTTCCTTCACTACCTGGTTTGGCTGTGTTCTGAGCCCCAGTTATATTTAGGCAGTGGAGGGGAAAAATGGGGATATTAACCTCTAACACTGATGAAAATAATAGCCACAATAAAATCGGGATGAAAAATACAGGGGTAGTAATTATTCTGTTCTACCTTACCCCCGAGGAAACAGTGTTCAGATAGAGCCTGAGGAGTTTGGGGGTTTTATTGGGCAGGTGGAGGGACTACCTGGGACCGGGAGAGTGTGTCAGCGCCTCAGACAATGCGGCAGGAAGTGATGCGGCACCCAGTAGAATCCCACTCCTCTCCTTCAGTTCTTCAGAGGTTGAAAAATTGGAGGATGCAGGCTCATGGAACCACTTCCCTCCCCATTCTATCTGGCAGCATCCTAGTGTGGAAAATATACTAGGCTATATTTCAAATAACCTAAACCAACTGGCAAAAAGTACTAAATTCTTGCTTTTGTGTCTGGCTCTTAAATTCCTGCAGACCTGACTTAACAGACAAGAGAGGGTCATAAAACTGAACCTGTGAAACAAAAATAGACCTTTCGGGACTTCTCATACATACACAGCGGGGATGCCAAAATCGCTTTCATTTTTTCATGTTTCCAATCGTGTTGTGCTTCCTCCACATGCGTGTGTGTCTGAGCAGGCATGGGGGAGCAGGAGTCTTTCTAGGCACAGGGTGTCTCTCAGTGAAGTGTGCGGGACTGCAAGGGCTGAAACTCTGAGGGTCCCATCTTTATGTAAGACAACTCCACCTTGGTATTACCTCTCCATTTCCATAATTAATTTCAGGCTCCTAAGACACCACAACTTGGTTCTGTTTGCCACTCTAACTGCTGGCGTTTAAAAAGGCTTTATGCTTTGAGGTTTCCTCATTCAGAAATCAAATAATTTAAATTTAAAAAAAAAACACCCACATACAAGTGCCTTCTGGCTACCAATGACAGGGAGTAGCAATAATAAAAAATAATAATAGTAAAAATATGCAACCGCGTTAATGCGAGGGACCTGGGGATGGGATGCAATAGGCAGAAATGAAATTAGAGGGGAAATCACAATATTGCTGAAGCGCTGGAGTGCTGCTCTCACACTAGACCAGGGGGATTGGGATAAGGTAAAGTTAATTGCATTTCCAGATGACAAACCTCTCACCTCTGAACTGAATGGCTCTTTATAAAAGCTATCAGTAATAAACTGTAAATCTCAGCCATGATTGCAAATAAAGGTCATCCCTTTCATGCTGCCACTTCCCTGGGCCTTATTACATTCCCGCCTGAACCGTTTTCACTTCTTAAAGTGTGCCAGCTGTCCACATATGCAATCAGCACGGCTTGCTTTCTTTATTTTTTAAAGCATGACATTATCAGATTTACATCTGTGTACCTTGGGCAGCTGAAGTGGGCCAATCCCCTGTTCCTGGGAGGGGAGGCAGCACCCAGTAGAAGGATTCCTCTTTATCCTCTCCCATGAATGTAAAAGAGGTCCTGCACACCCTGTTTCACAGCCGAGCATTGCCAGGCTTTGTAAGGAGCAACACCCCTCATCTAACACATCGATCTTAACTACTGTAGACCTACTTTTTTTTTCTCTGTGTATGTGGCAAGGACCCCGGTTCCTCACCACTCCCTGGATCAACAAGCCTCCTTTAGACAGCTGAGTTAAATTTAATTTAATGCAATTTTTAAAATATGCATTAACTTCCATTCTGTTGCTGACACTGTCCCCAAATCCTATATTTATCAATACTTCTCTCCAATTCTATCAACAATAATGATGGTGAATATTTGATGAGCACTCACTATATGCCAGTCTACAGTGCTAAGCATGAAACATTAATGCTCATCCGATCCTCACAACTGCTATGTTTAAGTGCAATTTCAACCCCATTTTGCAGGTAGGAAACTGAGGCTCAGTGCAAGGTGGAGATAGGATTTTTTTTTCTCTTTAGATGAAGGGACCCAAAAGCATCCTGGAGAGACTAAGAAAGATTAAATGGTACAAAACAGCCAAACCAATTGCTGGGTGCAAAACCGACTTCAGGAACTCACTCCCAGGATGGTAAGCAACATCTGGAAGTGACCATGCTGGGGAAGAGAAATAGGTGCACCCTACATTCCTATGCAACAACTCGGGTCTAAGAGACACTGCACTAACCACTACACCACTGCTGAAGGCCATACAAAAAAAGAAAGAGAAAAAAACACATTACCCTTCAACCCAGAATGAAAGTTTCAGTTCTGATTCTATTCAAATGGCACCATTTATCCATTTGCCCATTTATTCATTCAATCACCACATGACAAGCAAGATTACCACTGTGATATTTGTTTCTCTGTTAATTACCTTCCCTTGTCCACAAAAGTTGTTGTGTTAAACAAATGGTGAAAACACTTTGCAAAATATTAAGTATTCTTCCAATGCAGATTTAAAACCACAATAATCTCCTAACTGATGGCAGTAATGTATAATCTCCTGTTTTAACCTGGGTCCTAACTATTTTCAAAAATCAGACAGGGGAGAAATCTATGTGAGAAAAACCACTGATAGACTTGCTTATTATCTACTCAGAGCTGCAATCATGTCCCGTGTGTGTGTGCCTCTGCACTGCACTATGTGCCAAACCATTTATAAAAACCTAAAACACCTTGTGCTTGCCTTCTAAGAGCTTACAGTTTCCTCTGATTAATGAAAATAACATGGTAACATGACAATGCAGGATTTACAATGGCTCGAAATAGCACTAAGAAACCACGTCAATACAAAAATTATGAGCAACAATTTTTATCTGGGCTCAAGGAAGGTCAAGGTGACTTCTTACTGAAGCGTTCATAGTAAGGAGATTCTCTAGATCTCTGAATAAGGTATAGAATTTTGATTAATGAAAGAAGGACATTCTCATATCAAGTAATTAAAATGCAATGTAGATGGTAAGGAAACCTCTGAAAGAAGGAATGATTCTCTTTCTGTGGAATATTAATCATGAAGCTTCTAAATGGAATATTCACAGCTGAGTGGAAAATGAACAAAGCTACTAGCAAATTCTGAGGGGACATGCTAGGACTAATTAGCTGTGTTTTCTCTGGCCATCATAGGAACCTTCTCAGGAATAAGCCCTGAGTGCCCTGGGCTCTGCCCTAGGGTGGGGTCCAGGTGCAATACCCAGGAGGAGTAGGAGACAGTCACCTGAGTCTCATATTTTGAAGACAGAAACTGGAATGGAACTGTAGCATTCATAAGTCTCTCAACAGTTGCAAAAGTTTATCATGGGAATTCTGGGGATCACTTTTTTTTATTGACAGAGCTCAAATTCACACATTCAAAGACCACAAGAGTAAAATCAGTGAGTCCAATAATTCCATATTGAAATGACACATACACCAGTTATAATGGCTGTCCAGAAGTTAATTTTTAAATTCCTGATGTGTATAATTCATCTGAAAAGAAGACAACAAGGAAGGAGGAGGAGGAGCAGCAGCAGAAGGCAGTAGTGTTTCACGCTGGGGTTTGACTAAGAAAATCCAAAAAAATGAAGTTGGATGTACCAGGTTCTAAAATCCTCCACAATGTTCATTTATTCACTCTCTCATTTACTCTGTCGTGTCTGTTGTGTGTGTGTGTGTTTGGGGGGGGTGGGGAGGGAGGAGGGGTGTGTGAAATAATTAATTAGGTCCTACAAAGATAGATAAGATCTTCATCTCTGAGGACCTTAAACCAAATACTAGTTTCACAGATGAAACTCTAAGGCAGGGGTCCTCAAACTACGGTCTGAGGGCCACATGTAAATACAAATATTGTATTTGTTCCTGTTTTGTTTTTTTACTTCAAAATAAGATATGTGCAGTGTGCATAGGAATTTGTTCATAGTTTTTTTTTAAACTATAGTCCGGCCCTCCAACGGTCTGAGGGACAGTGAACTGGCCCCCTGTTTAAAAAGTTTGAGGACCCCTGCTCTAAGGCATAGAAGCACAAGTCAATAGCCACAGCAGAATTGGAGCTACACTCTCATTGCACAGCAACAGACTCATTTCAGCTGAATTCTGATGTTGACTCATCTTCCTCTGTTCATTTCTTTCAATTGTGAATAAGTTTGTATTTTAAAGCATGGCCATGTATGCAGACTGCCTCTCATGAAAGTGTAACGTAGCTGCTAAGTGTTGATACTATCCGAGGGCTGTTTTTTTTTACACACCTATGTGCTATTTACAAGGAAGCCCCTGGGTATACATGAAAGGTAGTATCAGTTACTCAGTAACAATAATGAAGAAGACTAGTGTCTGAAAGCAACAGCTTTCATTTCTTCCATATTTAAAGCTTTAGCAGTGATTATGATGAGCAAAACTGAAAGGGATAATTTGCTTGGGAAGATGAGGAGATTAATATAATTTGGGGCTCTGGAAGAGGCAGAAATGTTAAAGCTAATTATTTTATTTAACACTCCCTGCCTCATTACCTGAGCAAAAGAGCACCATATCTAAATAAATCTGGAATCACTAAGCTTCTTTTTTTTAGTATGATCCATGTTTCTCAAACTTTAGCATTCATGAGAATTTTGTCTGAAGGTCCCATCCCCAAAGATTCTGATTGAGCAGCTCTAGGGTAGGGCCCAAGAATTTGCATTTCTAAACAAGTTCCCAAGTAATTGTGAAGCTGCTGGTCTTGCAATCACACTTTAAGAACCACTGGTATAGATCAGGGTTTGACATTTTGTAAATGCTGCTCATTTTGTAAATAAAGTTTTATTTGAACACAGCCATTCCCATCAACTACATATTATCTCTGGCTGTCTCAAACTGCAATGGCAGAGTTGAGTAGTTGCTATAGAGACCTTGTGGCCCACACATTTTTAAATATTTATTATTTGGCCCTTTATAGAAAATGTTTGCTCACTTTGGGTACCGATTACAACCAGAGTAACAGAAACTCAGAGCTGGAAGGAACTGTCTCTAACTGGATTCTCTATAATAAATGACAAAACCTGCCCATGAAGTTGAGAAAACCTCAGACTAGAACCCGGGCAGGGCTCCCATTGGCCAGTGCAGGGTCCTGGTCACTACAGAGAGAACCTCTTTGGTCAGGATTCATGCTTCAGATGCTCAGCTGGCAGCTGGCTTAGTACATGCTTCACATGCTACTTCTGTCTCCAGGTGACAAATCTTTTTAAATAGCATCCTACTCTTACTGGATAGATGTGGCATCTTCCCTTGTCTCTCTGAGTTCCTTAATTTTTTAAATATATTTTCTCTGCTTTCTGCACTGTTTCTGTCTTCTCTGAGCTCCTTTTTCTCCTTGTTTCTGTCATCAAGATAAAGGCTTCTTTAATTGTCTATGGAAAATTGTTCATTCATATTTTAAAATGAGACACTTAAAAAGTTGTTGAAAGTTCTGTGTGGTGGCTTCTGCATTCAGGAGGGGACCTGGTTGTTCCTTTGGGATCCCAGCTGAAAATGTCTGAAGATCTTTCCTCTTGGAATGTTCAACTGATCAGAAAGGAATTCTCCAGCCTCCAGCCTGGAAATGGTAAGCCAGGTCAATAACGCACTCCCACCAAGTGCCAGACCAGGCTAAGGAGGCCTCACCATTCAGTATGCAGCCTTCATTTAATCCCAATCTGCATGGAATAATCTCCCTCGCTCAGCTGTGCCTGATGGGCCAACTCAGAACTTGCCAGCCTCGGATGAAGGGGTCTTCCCTTAAGGAGTGGGGGGCTCTTTATATATCTCTTTCATGCAACTTCCAACCAGTTCCGTCCTCAGCCCTACCCATTCCCAAACCTGCAGAGACAGGCAGTGCCTCCAAGAGCAGAATCTTTCATGTTCTAGCACCTCCAACTGGCTCAAGTCTTGACTTTGCCTTCTGCAGGCATGTAGTTCCATTTTTCTGTCATCCACTAAATCATCAGTCCAGCTGCTTTCCAGCTTCCAAACTTTAGATGACATTTCTTATCTGCCATCACTTCCTCTTCTGTTTGTTGTCCTTACGATTTTATGCTTTCTTAGACCTAAACTGTCATTTTAGTAAGGCTTTGAGAGAGAGCAGAGATAAACCCATGTGTTCAAACAGCCATATTTCTGAATTACGTCTCCTTAGGAGACGCCTGATGGTGAACCACTCCTATTCTGTCATTGGGGCATTTGCTCTCTGGAATGCTAAGAAATGATCTGGACTGATTTATCCAGTGCAATATCAGAGGGGAAAGCAACCGAATAGTGTAAACCCTTCAATAAAGCACAAGACACACTATGATTAAAATGCACTCAGGAATCCATATGGTGGGTGCAAGCATGGATCAACCTCAGCAAGCAGCCTCATGCGTCCCATTGTAGATGACGGAAGAAAATTGATGGCAACAATATAAGGACTGTTCAACTCCTCAGGATGTTCCACAGAGTCTCCTGGTTTCCTCCTCACTAACATCTTCATGCCAACATTAAAATTTGGGTGGGACCTGGATCCATTAGGTATTCAAGCAGCGTTTGTTTAGTTCTGGGAATGAAGGAGCATAAGTTTCATGCAGCTTCATCTTAATGAAAGTTTATTATGTTGTAAATCTGAGGTAATTTCAGGGGCTTGCTGCCTCACATGATGGATACATTATCTGGTCTAGAAATTGTAAGAAGTGACTTCATAATTTGCTCACTACAAATCCCAACATTGAATAGACCTATTCTATACATCTGCCTAAATACCCTTACTGTATCCTTAAAGTGTGTGTGTTTGTGTGTGTGTGTATGCATGTGTGCACACATACATGTGCTCTGTACGTTTTTTGTATCATCCAGGGGCCCAGCAGGAAATAATCTGCACACACTCAAATGGGGTAACTAAGAAGAGTTAATGCAGCACTACAGGTTTCCCCCACTATCAAGTGTTACCATGAAAACTTTCAGAGTTGAACTGGCCTAAAGCTAAGAATATCCCCTGCTTTCCAAAAGTTCATTTTATGCCACTATGCTTTACAAAAGACCTACATTAATACCTGTTTTGCTAATTGGGAGAAAGCCAAAGAGGATTTTTGCTTGTACCAAAAAAATAAAAAAGTTGTTACCATACTAATGTCTTTGTAATAGCGTATTTACAGAGGTATGAGTTGGGTTTAGAGATGTGAGCTGGTTTAGGGAAACCCAGAAGTGATGATGAAACACCCTGGGGTTAGTAATCGCACAGGAGCCATTACCACCCCTAGGCTTGAAGGTGCCAAGTGAGGGCAGAGTTGCCAGAACCCGGCAAGAGCAGTAGCTATGGGAGAGGCTGTAGATAGGAGCTCTGATCTCCAATAGAGACATACCACCAATTCTGAGCCAGAAGCAGGAAGCCAAAGGAATAAACACAGTAGTCCCCCCTTATCTGTACTTTTGCTTTCCTGGATTTCAGTTGCACATGGACAACCATGGTCCAAAAATAGTAAATGGAAAATTCCAGAAATAAACAACTCATAAGTTTTTAATTGTGAGCCATTCTGAGTAGCGGATTGAAATCACATGTTGTCCACTCCATCCCACCTGGGATGTGACTCTTTCCTTTGTCCAGAGTACCCACACTGGACATGCTACCCACCCATTAGTCGCTTAGTAGCTGTCTCAGTTATCAGATGGACTGAATCAGTACTGCAGTGCTTGTGTTCAAGTAACCCTTATTTTACTAAATAATGGCCCTAAAGCACAAGAGTAGTGATGCTGGTAATTCTAGTATACCAAAGAGAAGCCATCAAGTGCTTCTATTTTGTTATTACCTATTGTTAATCTCTTACTGTGCCTAATTTATAAATTAACATTTATCACAGGTGTGTAAATATAGGAAAAAAACTGTGCCACAACCTTACCTCCTTCTTCTACTAAGCCCTCCTATTGGGCAAACCAAACCAGAAGCTGCAAGACAAAGGAGGGAGGAGTTGTAGTCATAAATTCACCCCTCTGGGCACAGAAAATGTGGCAGAGCAAGGAAAATACCCAGCATGGGTGTATACAAGAGAGTTTGTATCCTTGGGCCCTTCTGAAGAAATAGGAATGAGGGGCAGGGGAAGGTGGACGCCCATGTCTAAAACGACTTTACAACAGGCTTCCATGGCTACAATGTTTTACACCATATTTTATGTTTGTTGTACGTTTGCTCTGTCCATTAGGCTGTAAAGTCCTGGAGAGCAGGGGGCATGCTCTTTCATGTCCCAGCCCAGTGCTTAGCATAAAGAGACTAAGGACTGAATTGAATGTATAGAAATAACACCAGCAACAAATGACCTCAGTTTCTCCATCCACAAAATGGGAACTCAGAAAATGGGGAATGATCCTAAGCTTCGTGACATCATTGACTCCAAAGTCTGTACTCTTTGCGCTCAAAATACATTAATGTCTGGAATAAAGGTGCTAGAAGGCACCTCAAATATTGTTATTATTTTTACTGCTACTATTATAGACATGTCCAAATAGGATCATATCTTTGGGGCGCTTTTGGATCATAGCAGAATAGCCGATCTGTTCTGTAATAAATACATTGCCAGGCAGCAAATGTGCAGTCAAAACATAATCAGTCAACAGAATATGCTTCTTAGGCCTCAAAAATCTCTCCCTCTCTCTTTCTCTCCTTCTCCCTTTCTAAAATGGACACTCAAGCCCTAGGCAACATAACCACTGAGGTTTTATTATAAAATACATTTCAAAATAATGGTTGCAAGTCTTGGAAGCAGAGAAGAAGATGAAAAAGAAGAAATAAACAAGGCCTTTTTCTCCTACTAAATGATAAATTAAAAGCAGCACTTTGCTGTTCTGCCTCATTTATTATCGCATTGCACTCTCGCCGCTAGAGTTAAGGTTGTGTCAGCGTTTCCATTATAAACCCCTTTTTTCAAGGGTTTATAATTCAGCCATAAAAATTTGCTCCAGGCTGGAACTTGCCATGCAAAAGGTCTCATTGTAGGACCCAACTTGGGGGCAAATCTAAAGGAGGTAGAATTGAGTTAGCTGGTCTGAGGTTAAAAATGGAAACAAAATAGGGTCATAATTATTGGCCCTTCTCTCAAATTCGGATGGTGTCCTGGATCTTATGGAAACACCAAAAGATGAGAAAGGGAGTATAATTTTTATTCCTTTGTGAAAACAGTCATTATAGGTACAAAACAGCACACTACAGATATAAACTAAAAGCCAATTTATAGCTATACTCCTGCATTTACAATTTACATTGCTATGAATTTACAAAACTAGATCACATATACAGGTGTCTGTTCTGCAGTTAGTTTATTTTACAGCAACTCTTGTAAAATGTGAAAGATGGACACGTGTGACTCAGCCACAGAGATCTCATTTCTGACATTTAACGCTGATTTTTACCATTCCTCCTCCCTCCACCTCAAAGGTTACAATGTGCAAAGCACCTATGTTCATATTAGTTTCCCAACTCCAGAGAAGTCCTAGATGCCTTCTTCTGTGGCATTATCCTGCCTCTATATATACCTGAGTCCCAAATATAAGCTTGGTGGCCTTATTCTGGTGGTTGTCAATCTTCATTGCAAGTCTGTTTTCCTGGGATGTTAAACTGTACCCAAGATGTCGTTAGACAAAGAGTCATTTACAACGTGGGCTATTGAACTCAGTGTGCCAATATTGCTCAGAAAAAATTAAGCACACACACCAAAAAAAAAAAAAATACAGCAAAACAAAAAACCTCATAGACACAGACAACAGTATGGTGATTACTAGAGGAAAAGCGGGGTGGGTGAAGTAGAAGAGGGTATAGCGGGGATAAATGGTGTCGGAAGAAGACTTGACTTTGGGTAGTAAGCACACATACAATTTACAGATGATGTATCCTAGAATCGTACACCTAAAACCTATATAATTGTATTAACCAATGTTACCCCATTAAATTCAATAGAATTTATTTCTAATGTCTATGGGCTTCAGAAAATTCCTTTCTTTTCTCTACAAAAGAGAAAAAATGGTTAAAGTTTTTTATTTATGCTGCAATCCACTGCAAAATAAATAAATAAATAAAGTATTGTCTTCTCAGGGCTTTTGAAAGTATCTTCAAATGAAGTCATTTGAGCTCATAGAAACCTTATAATGGTATAATGATCCATAGTTTACAGATGGGAGAATTAAGGGCAAGAGCTTTGTCTAATACCAGGCAATAAATCAACAGTAGAGCCAGGACAAAGAATCAAAATTCCAGACTCCTAATTCCACAGTCCAGGTGTGCTCTGACCTATGCTGGCCAACTGGCCATTCTTCATAATATTAAATAACAGCATGTGCTGGCCACAGATGACTTTAAATAGAATCATGATGTATTCAATATGCAGCATGAAAACTGACCATTTTTATAGCCATACAGTAAAAAGATCTACTTTATACATTCACCTACCTTCATTTCAGAAATTGTAAAGTATACTTTAAGAAATGCAACATGAATATGGGGAAATGGGCTATTTTTTCCCCAGGTACAGTAACCGTGTGAGTACAATGTCATCATAAGAAAGCATACCAAGAAATGTCTCCACAAAAAATAGCTAGGCAGCAATAAGCATAATCTTATCTCACTCCAGCAACCAAGAAAGGAGCTAGCAATACTAAATCACAGAAATAATGTGAGGGGGGGAAGAAAAAGACAACTGCAGACAAAATAAGAAGGGAACGTTTTATTAATTCTAAATATGCTTTCCCCATTGGGTTTACACTAGCATTTGTCCTAATAGGTTCCAGATGTTCAGCCATCCTGTAAGTAGCTACCTAGGATAAAACAGTAGCTTGCCTCCTTTAAGTTAAGAAGGTGAAATCATGGACCTTGGGGCTGATTTACAGTTTAGTTAAATCAGAGCCCACAGCACGAACGAACGGAGCTCCGAAAGCAGTGGGTGAAGGTGAAAATGGTTGTTAGAAAAGTCTGGTGGCTCAAGAGTTAATACCAACCTTTTCTTTGAATGCAGCCTTCTGTAGTAGCTAATGAAGGTAATGAAATATGACATGTAGTTTGGCCCTTGACCATGGAGTGCACCCCCCTCCCCTCTGTGCTGCGAACAAAGCCAAAACAGATGTAGCGACTTCTGTATGGTTTCGGGTTGACGTTTGTTACACAGAGCAGGTCACCATGTACATTCCCAGAACGTTCGCTTCTGACACACGCGGCATTATCTAAGAAAGATGCTGCCTTTGTTTGTGAGGTGGGGAGAGAGGGGAGGGATGGAGAGAGCAGACAGGCGGACCTGAGATGAGATGAAATTACGCCAAATTCCCCTCCTGTTCTTTGCTCTGGTTCTCGGCCATCCTGCTCCTGCCTATTTCCTCCTCCTGACCCTCTATTAACTGGAAAAACAAAAAAGCATTCTGTCCTTCAGGGGGAATAAAGAGGCAGCTCTGCTTCAGCAAAGCAGCTTTCAACAAGGCTGGATCTTGTAGAAAAATTTATGGCTGATCAATCTTTTAACATTAAAGGGAAGGAAATGATAGTGGGTATGTTGGATCCAAGGATGGTTTGGATTCTTATTTCTGAAAGTGACCTGCGTTGGTCACAACTGATAAGGAGAAGACAGAATCTCCGTGGCAAAAAACACACACAAAAAAAAACATCAACATTTAAGGTTTTCTGACTAATGTCAGTATCTGTGTCTGATATCTCCAGGCAAGCAGACATGTCTCAAATAAATATATGCTTCTTGCAATATGAAGCACTTGGCTTGGCTATGCTGCTAATACTAACTGCAGCTGTGTTGTATCTAGTTACGTCCCTCTTGAGGGCCACTGGACTATTTGTGTGATTCTTTTAACCCCCAGGGGTCTCACTCAAGTGGTTTTCTTTAAGGACAATTCTATCAAGTCTTGGCCTGATACAGCATCTATTCTTTCCAAAGGATCAGACTTTCAGCAAAGTTAGGTAAAAAAGAAGAGAGGAAGAGAAGTCTTGACAATTGATAGCCTGTTTCAAATGTTATTTGTCATTCTCAGCAGAAACACTGACATGTGCCTTTTGAAAGGGGATACTATACCTTTAACCTTGAATCTGAATGCATTCTTAATTTGGGATGCAAGCTGAGGTTCAAAAACGGATAGCCTTTGGGTGGTGGTTGGGGGGAGGGTGTGGCTGGATTTATTTATGAGACGTGTGGAAAATTTTGACATCACATTCTAGAGCCATTATTCACATGTTACATGACACAAGATTGGCCCTTTTAATGCAGCAACATCACATAAAAAATTTTGATTCTGTCCTCTGACAGCAGACTGGTTCTCTGCTGCTCACCCACCTCATTACCCCCACCCCCAAAATGTAATCTTTTTAGGTTAAAGGCCACAAGAAAGTGATTTAAGTAGCCCATGGCTTTCATCAGACCCCGGAAAACTGGGTTTGGACCAAGCTCCCTCGTTAACAACTAGCTTCAGGAGGGTGGGGATCGAGGGCTGGTTGGGACGGTAACTGGAGTCCCCAGCCCGCCCGAGCCCCCGTCAACCCTTCACCACCAGCTGCTTCATGACGGCTGGGTAAGAAATAGGGAGAGACTCAAAGTCACTCATCAATCTTAAGAAGCACCCAGTTCTAAGGCTTATTAGTCCATTCCTTTCTCCAATCATGCAAAGACATGTGAGACCTAATAAGAATCAGGCCTAGAGGGTAAAAGACACCCACCACCTTTCCGGTGTGTCTTCTTTTATCCAAAGCATTCCTGCTCCCATAACTGCATTGTATGTCCACAGACAATCCTGGGAAGTACAGGCACCCCACGCTGCAAATGAGGGAACTGAAGCTCTGAGAGAGTGGTCTGAGGTCATGCACATACAAGTGGCCTGCATATGACCTGAACCCAGGCTAGCCTTCTGACCCAAAAGCCTCTCATCTTTCCTCCATAGTCAATTATTCTATTCCTTTTCTGCATCCAGCAGACGTCTGTGAAGGGCCAGGAACCACAATGGGTGCTTTTATCTCCTTTAAACAGAGTTTACATATTGCACAGAAATGTCTGTGATCATACATCCCACATTCAAACCTTGTGCCTCTTGTATCAGAATAATGTGGCAGACTAAGGTTCTGGGTTCAATTTCTAGGCAAACAAAGAGATGCTGCCTCCATGCTCTTCATTACAAAAAAGTATCCAGTATCTAAAACTCCGGCCTTGCCACGCGATTATAAACACACCAAGGACTGAGTGGCTACGTTTTATTGCAAACAAAAGATAAGACCATTGAAGAGCAAGTTTGATGCTTGGAATAAGTACTGGCTCAAGTGAGAGTAAACATGGACGCCACACTGTTGCCTCTGGGACAATGGAAGTGGGGAGACATTGCAGGCTCCAACCATAGTGAGGAGTCTGGGAGGAGGGGCAGATACCCTGAGCATCTGGCTTTAATACACACGCTGGGAAAACCCTTCCCAGAGTCCAGAGACTATCCCCATGACTGCTTTGTCTGGAAATGTCATTGCTTCAATAAAGCAGATGCATTCTCTTTGTTCAGAGGACCCACCTGCCTAGGTAGCCAAGGAAGTCTGTTTAACAGCTCAGATTGTCACTCTCAGGCTCAGATCTGAGACACAATCTCAAGCAAGTTGCAAACCAGAGCCAGTCTTCACTGGTTATGATGAGCATGGAAATGCAGACTGTGTTGGTGAGAGGTTAAAGGAAGAGAGAATCTTTTTAGGTTATTAAAACCCCGCTACCAATACTGACACTATGTTCCATAAGATCTTGAAGAACAGAAATCACTGCCACTTCTGGTGAGCTTACAGAATGAGTGATTCCCTGCTTTGATATTGATAATTAATTTCTTTACTAACCCAGAAGTCAGAAGTGCATCAGGAATTTCATTCTTTGACAACAGAAGGTAAAGAGTGTGAGTTAAGAGATTCTTCTGAGTATGACTGAAGTGCAATCCTGCCTGGAGACAGTGGATGGACTAGATGACCTCTCCTGCTTCCTGATGTCAGGTTTTGCCTTGTGCTGCTAATATTGGTTGAACTCTATGAAACTGCCCATCATGCTTTTGATCTACAAAATTGGCATATTCATAGGGTTAACCTAATACATCTCTGAGTTTGGTAAATAGACAAGCCTTGCCTGGATCATAGCAAATGGGAAACAGCACAGCTTGGAGCCTTATTTCCAGTAGAAAGACTTGTTATATAATGTTGCGAGCATATTATATAACAGGTAACTAATTTTCTTTTGCCTCTAAAATACAAAGCAGAGAGATTTTTTTTCTTTATCTGTGTTCAGAAAAAAAAAAAGATTAAGATTAACAAAATACTACAAAATATTACCCAAACCATTAAACCTTTTGCACAGCCATTGTCAATTTAGGAATGACAATAAGAACTAAAAGACAAGCAGAGAGGCTGGGAAGTATCAAGTCAAGAAAACTCCTGATGCCCCAACAATATGAAAAAATAATGTTGTTAGTAGTAAAGAAATTAACCAATCTCCTCATATTCTCACTGTTCCTTCTTGTAGTCCATCATCCAAAGAAAATAGCCCAGGCAGTGGAAAATTATAATTTTTCAATGAAAGAGACCAACCATAGCTCTGTAGTTTTCATTTCAGAATAAGCACACATGTCACATGAGCAGAGAAATGCTGGCTGGATCTAGAAGTCGCCCAATACCATTGAAAAGAGGTAAGGCCTGGACACAGCTATAAGCTTCTGAGGGTCCTGGAAGGCGTTAGTTGCCTCTACATATCCTGGTAATTGCAGCCCAGGGCAGGGAATCAGCAGGTCAAGGTCAGCCAGAGGTCATGGCACCTCTGCTGATGGGTTCCATAATGGTCCAGATAATGCAAGCTTGGGAGAGAGAGTGGGGACAACTACATAAAGAGATGGGGAAGGGGATCAAAAATTGGCTCACAGCTTGTTCATGAAATCCCATTGGTAAAATCCTTTTAACCTCTGCCTTGCTGGAGCTGTAACATATCCTTGATCCTGTATGACACCAGGTTGAAGAAGTGACAAAAAGCTGGGTACCCAGGGCCCCACCTGGGGCTATTGGCTGAACATTTATAGTTGTCAAAAAGCAGAGAGTCAGTTTTCAGAGTTTAAGGCCCAGGGAGGCCAATGGCAAATATATATCAGAGATGGATGAAATTTTCAAATCTGATTCATTGCACGAAAATGAAATAGAGAAGCCAGCCAGTACAGAGGTATGGACTAAACAGAATTGGTGGAAAAAGAACTCTGGAAAAGTCAGAAGGCTGCTGTCTCTTCCTGGCTCTTTATGACCCTCAGTTTCTTCATCTGAAAATTGGGACAATAAGAATTACTGCAAAGATAAAATTGCTAATGTCTAGGCAAAGCTTCTGAAAACTTAAAAGCTTTCCATAACTATAAGGTGTTATTGTTATTGTTACCACTATTATAATGTTAAAACCAATTGTACATCAAAGACTTTCTAAATAAAATATCCTTGTTAAGGTGCTGGAGAGAAGGTAAAACCTTGAGGGCAGGTGTCAGAAGGAAATAAAGGAGGTAACTAAACTGAAATGCATTCAAAAAGGCAGGAATTTGGGAGAGGGGAGCAAATGAGGACTAGAGAAGAAAATCTTGCAAAAGGTAGAAAATGGGACTTCGAGTTGAAAAGGAAGCAAATGGTGACACATAAATCTCCTGTCCTACCAAAACTTCAGTAGTCTTACACACACGCACACGCACACACACACACACACACACACACCTCCTGTGAATGGTTTGTCTGAAGGTAATTAAGAATCAGAGCCTGGAGGCCAGAAGTAACAACAAGGATGCTTGAGCCCTCTGGAAATCTGCACAAGCATTGTAAAAGACATTCTATTTTCTTGGGAGGGGTTGGGGCCTAGCCATCTTATCTAGAGATGTCAGGACACAAAAACCCTGCCTGATGTCTGAATTACAAATGGCCTGCTAATACTAAGTAATCAGAAACACACTCCTGGAACACTACAGCAAGCTTTCCCTATGTCCAACGGCCGCTCCAAGCTCCAAATGTCTTCGATGTTTCCCCTGAATCTATGTGTCTCTTTAAAATCTGAGTTAGAGTACAGAAGCGTGCCCATTTCTAGAACTGCAGTCAGTGCTGTGCCTCTCCAGTGATGCCCACCAGGAGAGTTGGGAATACTCCTCTTTTCTAATAGAAATCTGGGATCCGCACCCCCCACACAGCAGCCTTGAGAGACATACTTCCTCTCTGACCCTCTAAAAATGGGGCTGATTGATAGTCACTTCAAAAGGCTGAAACGATGATTATATGAGTAATACCTATAAAAGTGTTGTTGAAAATGGTAAAATACTATGTAAGGATAAAATGATGTACATCTTGTTTAGAAGCTCACAGACGAATTCCCAAGTAGGCCTATAGAGCAAATAGTGAGCACTCAGGATGTGAATGTAACAGATCTAGATACAGAGCTAGAATTGTGGCAGGTTCCTCTCACCTTCCCTCTGGGGCAGCCTTCTCGCTCATAAAGGTGGAGAAGGGAGGAGATATGCTCACTTTGCTAAGGAAGTTGGTACCCAAGCTCCTTACATACCTGTTGCTTTGTACATCCCCTTGAGACAACTAAGACTCTAAAGAACCTCCATGGGGAGGAAACAGCCTCCTCCCTTCTTCTCAGGAATAAAAGGGATCAGGAAAGCAACTCAACTTAAGCTACAGGTCTGCCTTGAAAGCTCCCCAGCAGATTTGGAAACAGGAAAGGATAAACCCCAAAGGCCATCTTCTGTCTCTGGGTTTGACACTGCTTCCAGCTAAGGTGTGAAAAATGTGGGAGAGGAAAAGAATTTCATTCTCCTTATTAAAAGAATCAAAAGACACAACATGGATTTTTGCCCTTCATTCCCAAACTGTCACAATAATACTAACAACAACCACTCAGTGCAGAAATCACCAGGGGAGGGTTATTACTGCCTGATGAGTCACATGAGCGTCTTTAGTAGGAACTATGATTGCGATGCCAGTGAGCTCTTTGTTGGCTTGTAAATTATTATTATAATTGATGGTCTGCTTTTTTCCTTCTTCCTGTCTTTCCCCCTGATCTGAAGCCCATCTACAAATTCAACTCATGCCAGTTAAAATCAAAGTAATGAAACGTCAGGGCTCCTCCAGGACTGAAGCCCCTGGTGCTTTCTCAGCCAGCTTCACATCTCACATGACCACAGCCATGTCAGCCTCAGAGCTGCCGGCCTCCAGCTTCCCCCAGGTACCTGACCGGGAATCAGGCAGCATCTTCTAGGCTGAAGTCTATGCTGCATCTACAGCCAAAGGAGTACAAGTGCCCATCCTCCCCAGGGAAGCAGGCCACAAGGAAGGGACACTCTGTTTTGTAAAGATGATTTCTGGCACACTGACTCTATAAAAGGCCAGTCAGCTAGTGCATCTCATTCTTCGGCCACTTGCCAGCCCTGGCAGTTATAAACCCAGGCTTCTCCCTTCAGAGTGCAATAACTGCAATCTCCTAATAATGAACAAAACCAACATCAGTGACACTGCCTGGAAATGAATGTTACCACTTAGATTCTAATAAAAGAGAAGTTGGAACAAGCTGTTCTAGGTGTCTGTTATTTGTACTTATATTCAATTATATAGCATATGTTTTTTGTGGAATTCTTAAAAAGGGATGTATTTATTTTCAGTGAGCTGTATCTTCTATCTCAACCAAATCTTAATCACTTGCTCAGGCCCCTACCTCTGGCACCTTAACAATTCAAATCAGTTCAATATAATTCCAAAACCATTCATTCAGCCCTTAGCACAGGGAATGACCAATACATATTTCCTGAATGAGTAAACAAGATAACATAACTCCTTAGCTGGGAGGCAGAATAAAGGGGTATGTGTGAGTGTGGCAATAGACCCAGTCCCTCAACTGGTTCCCCACAAATGTTGGTTTTCAATCATTACTTTTCACCAAAAAATTACTCCTAAAACTAACCACATCAACCAGGAGGGGAAATAAGGCAGTAAAGACTAGATCAGATTATAAGGGCACGTGAATTTGAGTTTTAACACTGCTGCTAATGACTGAATTAATTGGGGGCACATCACTTCATTTCTCCATGTTTCCATTCCCACAGCTGTAGAATAGGTGGAGAAGTTCAGACTGTCTTCTTACTAGACTGTGGCTCTGAATCAGCTTTAAGAGTTGTAGAAGTGGTCAGTATCTCACTGATAAGATGATACACATGCTGACGCTTCTATATGCCCGTTTTTATTTACCAGAATGCACATGTAATTCCTATTATTGTTGTGTCTGTGGTTGTCATAAATCAACAAAGACTATTAGTGTACATCAATGTGTTATGCATGTCCGGTTTATTTTTCTCTGCTTCAATTTGCTTACCTGAAGTTTCTTATAGCTCTAACGTTCTAGCTTTTTCTAATAGCTTAGTCACAAGGACGAGGAAAATGTGTATGAAAATCTATACATTCATATCTAGCCTCGTCATTAGACAAACAGCTCACCTAAAAGCCTGTGTCCTTCCGAAGTCATCCTTGTTTATGAAGGACAGTACATTAGTACTGTCAAGGGGAACAAATGACTCAGTTACCGTGGTGACACGCTGAACTCCTCAAAGTCCAGGACCGTGGAAACTAACAATATGTTAGTTACAAAATAAATGGCATATTTTAATTAAACAGTTTTTATATAAAATCCATCTCCAGGATGAAGTACCAAAGTGTCAAAGGTGTCAGGCAATTCTGATGACCCCTTCAGAGAAAGGGGCCAAAGAGGGACAAAGCAAAGGTAATCAGAGGTGATTCTACAGGGAAGGGGTAAGTCAGTGTGCTCCACAGAAACCTGGATATTTTGCTATGGATGTTTCCAGAATGAGAAATGGCCTTGAGATGTTAGAAAATCCTGAATTACCTTTTGATGACCACTGCTTTCAACAGCTTCACTTTGTGGTTCAAAGACTCCCAAACATTTTCTAGCAGAAGTATTCCAGGCATTAATGACAGGACACGAGATCTGTGGCCAGCAGATAAATCTACACTAAAATCTGGGAGAAGGGTGGAGAGGGAAAGGCTGATGCAGGTGGCATCACTGTCTTAAGTGCATCATAGCACCAGACCCTGAAATGTTACGTTGCAGTCACAAAGCACCACACATTAACATTGCTCTGCACCAAAGAGCCTTGCTTGCCAGGCTCACAGTGTCTATGAGCACCACATCCAAAAGGTTGAAGAGGAATGTTTCCTAAGCAAGACCAAAAAAAGGCAGAAATCTTAAAAACAAGCAGATATGTAATCTGCAAGATGATATACTTTGTATCCTTATAATATGTGACCAGCAAGTGTTACTATTTCTAATATACAAAGAGCTCCTACCAGTCAATAAGAAAAAGAAAACGCAATAGACAAACAGGCAAATGGTTGTGAACATGAATTTATAGAATGAGAAATGCAAGTAAATGTCCAATAAATGTATGAAAGATACCAACCTCAGAGACAGGTAAATGTAATTAAAGCAGCAATGAAGTATCACTGTTCGAGGTACCTTATTGCCTTTGTTGACAAAACTTAAAAATACTTATGACATCCAGTGCTGGGTATGGCATTAGGGACAAAAGTATTCCCTTATATTTATTTCTGAAGGGACTATGAATTGCCACAAAACTTAAGGGAGATAAAATCAACCATACTTATTAAAGATTAAAAATGCATTACCCTTTGACATAATAATTCATTTATAAGACTCCACTGAACAGAAATAAAAGCACCAATATATAAGAAGAATATGAATTAGGATGTTTACTGAACATAGTGTACAATAGAAAAAATCTTGATTCACCTAACGGTCTATAAATAGAAAAATGGGTGGCTGACTACATTTTATATTTATTCCATAGAAAATTATGATATTACTAAAAAATAAGACACCGGGGAGAGGTCAATGGGGGAAAAGGGAGACTCATGTAATACTTAAACAATAAAGAATTTTATTTAAAAAATAAGACAGAAAAATGTTCATTATATACTAGTAAATTTTAAGAAGTACATTTCAGAGTAGAATGTGTGATATATCATTTTTGTTTTAAAATAAAGATATGTGTGTGTGTGTTTTGTGTGTGTGTGTACAAAGATAACAGTATAGAAACATGCCCATCAATTACCAGAAAGATTAATTACAAGGGATGGTAGAAATGAGGAGGAAGAATGGCATATTAGTTACTTTTTCTTTACACATATTTATCTACCTTTGTATTATTTGACTTCCTACAAGAAAGCTGTCATAAAGCGACAGCAATAAACAGAAATGTTAAAACAAAAAGCTACAGCAAGTTGTAGCAGTTTTTCCAGTAAAATCTACAGATTTTAAGCCAACCAAGGATGGCCCCATGGACCAACAGGGTCCTCTCACATAGTTGACACAGAGTAAATTTTTGTTGAATAAACTTTCAACATGCAAAAAGATTTATTGAATGTGGTTTAAAGAAGGTGTAATTCCAGGGTCCAAGAAAAGCTTTATCCGCAGCCCTCCCACTTCCATCCTTTAAAAAAACAACAGCTTAGTATCTGGAAAATTATTTGATATAATTTACAACCCTTGGAGGCCCATTAGAAGCTTCTAGCATCACGGCAAATGTGAGTCCCTTATTGAAAAATATGTGGGTCTTGTACAATGCCTAGGCCCACCTGGGAGAAATGCAGCTGCTTCTATTTCATTTAGGGGGAAAGATAGTGAATCCTTCACCTTTCTGACACACTGTAACATCACTGCAAAGCCATCTGAGTCCTTCTCAAAACTCTGTGGAATCCAATATGACCAAAACATCACACACACACACACACACACACACGCGCGCGCGCGCGCGCGCACACTTACTTGTGGCTTTGATTTTTAAGCAAGTGAATATATTTAATGCCAGCATATAACCTATCACTTCTCTTACACTGCATTTGAGAAAATGTCCTGTCCTTAGCTCATCATTGTACCTGCAAAACTTTTTCATAAATATCCTATATAATAAAGAGTAATATGCAAATTGACCATCACACGCTCGCACAAAGATGGCCACCCCCATGTGGTCAAAAGATGGCCGCCACAAGGTGGCCGGCAGGGCAAGGCAGTTGTTGGAGACCAGGCCAGCAGGGGAGGGCAGCTGGGGGTGACCGGGCTGGCAGGGGAGGGCAGTTGGGGCAACTGGGCCAGCAGGGGAGGGCAGTTGGGGCAACCGGGCCAGCAGGGGAGGGCAGTTGGGGGTGACCAGGCCAGGAGGGGAAGGCAGTTGTGCACAACCAGGCCTGCAGGGGAGGGCAGTTAGGGGTGACCAGGCCTGTAGGGGAGGATACTTAGGGGTGACCAGGCTGGCAGGGGAGGGCAGTTGGGGGCAACCAGGCCAGCAGGGGAGGGCAGTTGGGGGTGACTGGGCCTACAGGGGAGGGAGGGCAGTTGGGGGGACCAGGCCTGCAGGGGAGGGCAGTTGGGGGCAACCGGACCAGCAGGGGAGGACAGTTGGGGGTGATCGGGCTGGCAGGGGAGCAGTTAGGCGTCGATCAGGCTGGCAGGGGAGTGGTTAGGGCAGTGATGGTGAACCTTTTGAGCTTGGCGTGTCAGCATTTTGAAAAACCCTAACTTAACTCTGGTGCCATGTCACATATAGAAATTTTTTGATATTTGCAACCATAGTAAAACAAAGACTTATATTTTTGATATTTATTTTATATATTTAAATGCCATTTAACAAAGAAAAACCAACCAAAAAAATGAGTGCACGTGTCACCTCTGACACCCGTGTCATAGGTTCGCCATCACTAGGTTAGGGGGTGATCAGGCTTGCAGGCAGAAGTGGTTAGGGGCAATAAGGCAGGCAGGCAAGCAGTTGGGAGCCAGCAGTCCCGGATTGTGAGAGGGATGTCCCAGATTGGAGAGGGTACAGGCTGGGCTGGGGGACACCCTCCCACCCTCCCCCAGTGCACGAATTTCATGCACTGGGCCTCTGGTAAATATATAAATATAGATATAGATATTTTGCTATCTGGTATCAAGACTGCAAGAACTGTCTCCCCTTCGATAAGGCAAGGACTTGGATGTCTTCAGCTTTGCACACTGTAGACACTCAATCATTGCGTTGAATGGATGGGTGAAAATCATTCTTTATTCATTCTCTTGCCCAACAAATTTATTGAACACCACAATGTGCTAGGCACTGCTTAGTGGTGTGATATAGAAATGGACAAAAGAGTCAAATTCCCTGCCCTCACAGATTTTACATTCTGGGCAGAGGCAGACAACAATTTGATGCATGCAAAATATATTGCCTGGTTGCATGTGCAGAAAAGTACAGCAGAGTGAGAAGTAGAGGGTGACAGAGGAATTTCTTTAGCTTGAGTGGTCAGAGAAAGCCTCTCTGAGAAGGTGACATTTGATGAGTGACTTGAATGTAATGAGTGAGCACATCAACAATTTATACATCTGGAACAGAATATACCAGGCACAGGGAACAGCCAGTGCAAAGACTCAGACAGGAACATGACCAGCAAGTTTATGGAAAAGCAAGGAAGCCCATGTGACCATTGCACAGTGAGAGAAACAAACCAGAATTGGAGGCAAGGACAGAATGGAGAAAAGCAGGTTGGCCCTTGTATAGGTGCATAGTCAGATCTTCATGAGAAAGGCAAGCTTAGGGACAGGGTAGTTCTCAGCCTACAACTGTAGTTGGTCGTGAGGGGAGGAGGTACAGAAAAAGGGCCACACTGTGACATCCTACTGTAAGGTCTCAATGCCTCAACCTGACACTCTGAGCTCACTGACCCTTGCTTCCTCATTGCTTACCCTTTCTCGTCATTATTGTGACAACCTTCATGTAAAATGTTACCCCTTTTAAAAACTGGTAAAAGATGTCACTTTTGGAAAATGAGACCAAGGAAAGCAATTGCTTCCGATCCATCTCCCTACCCCACCCCTCCTCCAGCTTTGGCATTGCCCTGACCCTTCATTAGGGTTGTATAGGCTCTGGCCTAAAAGGAATCCATCATCCTGTCAGCAGAGTTGAGCCTCGCCTGAGTGAATGGCAGTGCTCCATCCAATTCCCTCCACTGTGTGGTGGGCAAAGAGGATGGAGGAGTACTGAGCTCCTACCCTAAGAGGGATTCAACATGAGCAAAATAACTGTAATAGAAAGCAGGATGTGGCGGGGGGGAGTGTTTTTAATGGGTACAAATAAACACTGTGGATTCAGAAAAGAAAATGGTCACACATCTAATTGGCACCTCCAGGTGAGCGAGCAGGGACTGCTGGCATTTGAGATGTGGGAACCTATACTATCATAAAAGTTGTCTCAAAAGCTGAGTGCTTGTATGCATAACCTTCCATTACTACATAAACCTGTCCTTCCCAAATGTGATACATATGACCCACTTATACCCTTTGACTGATTTCTCCCTCCTTGCTTTCCTTTCTTTAGATCAAGAACATTAAGATCCATTGATATCAGAGGTAAGAAAAGTCCATATATTTGTTTTGTAAATATCTATAACCAGTAAGCTAATATAATGTGTTGAATGTTGCTAAAAAATATCCATTGTCTACAGTAAAATACTACATCCACCCACTCAGGATTCTAGCATCTCATTTCGTTTCCAACATACCTTTCTAGTAGACATTATGCCAGGCACTGTGCTAGATTACGTTTTATTTCACTTAATTTAATTATCCCAACAACCCCTGTGACCTTGGTACTATTATTATCACCATTTTATATTCAAGGACCATAACTTGCTCTATATCACATACCAAGTAATGGAAAATCCAGGGTTCAAAGCCAGGGTTTAATGGCCATGGTTAGAGGCTCACAATCAGTCACCCCACCTCTCAATGTTAACTTCCTAATAGGAGCAGGGAAGGAGCATAAATGGAAGTGCTGATTAAAAATGGACCAGTTTCATTCTTGAAAACACTCCATGATGGAGACTCTGGAAGAAGAAGAGTGGAAATGGTTAAAACCATTAATTTTGGATTATGAGTGCATTTTCATTATCGGAATGAAGCCAATACTTTGGGAGAATAATCAAAAATGAATGCTGTATGGAATTCTGTTGAATTTCATTCGTCTCATTTTGGAAGAGAAAATAATAGTGGATGGTTGAGACTTGTGTTTTATTGCTATTATTATTGTTGTTATTGAATAGTTTTGAATATCAAAAAGAAGTTAGATATGCTAAGAGATCAATCTATAAACTTTTATAAGTGAGGACTTACTTATACCTTATGCTACAGGGCTGTACAACTTACGGTCATTTAATGAATGTCAGTAAAAAAGGATTGAACTGAGTCAACGTGAAGGTAGTATACCTTGAAAGTAGCCTTGGTAAGAGATTTAAGAAGAGCTTGAAGCAGATGCCCTGGGGTTGTGTGACATGAAACCACTTAAACATATTATTTTAGAGAGGAGTGAAAAAATGCACAGGCTTGAATCTCTAGAAAGTCACAGAAATAGCTTAGAAAGGAACATATAGTGTTCAAGTGTATAACCTACAAGGGCTATAAGACAGCATATTAAGCAGTCTTGGAGAAGAACATGCTAGAAAAGGATTTCCAAAAGAGATATACAAATGGCCAATAGTTACATGTAAAGATTCTCAACATTACTAATCATCATGGAAATGCAAATCAAAACCACAGTAGATACCACCCCACACCATGTAGAATAGATGATATAAAAAAGACAAGAGATAGCAAGTTGGCAAGAATGTGGAGAAAAGGGAACCCTTGTTCACTGTTGGTGAGAGTGTAAATTGGTGTAGTCACTATGAAAAACAGTATGGAGGTTTCTCAAAAACTTAAAAATTAAACTACCATATAACCCAGCAATTCCACTTCTGGGTATATCTGGAAAGGAAATAAAATCAGAACCTCAAAAATTATCTGCACATTGTAGCATTATTCATAATAGCCAAGATATAGAAACTACGTAAGTGTCCATCGGCAGATGAATGAATAAAGAATATGTGGCATATATACACAATGGAATACTATTCAGCCATAAAAAAGAATAAAATTTTGCCATTTGTGACCACATCTACACTAATAAAAGCGAAAGATGCAAACTGACCGTCCCTCCACAACGCCCACCAGCCAATCAGGAGTGAGTATGCAAATTAACACAACAAAGATAGCGGGTTAATTTGCATACGCAGGCGCCAAGTGGCCAGGGGCGGGGTGGAAACATCCCTGGGACCCAGGTGCTCCAAGCCAGCATGCGTGCAAGCAACCAGGGGCAGAGCAGGAATGTCCCCCGCAGCGAGCGAGCAGACAGCAGGGCCCTGCTTGCCCCTGGCCATGGCAGCAAGGGGCAAGCGGGCCCCCACAGAGAGCAGATATCAGGGCCTGCAGTAGCGTCAAGTAGGCGGGTCCACAGAGAGCAGAGAACCACGGGAAGCAAGCCTAAGCTGTCAGTAGGACATCCCCTGAGGGCTCCCAGATTGGAGAGGGTACAGGTCAGGCTGAGGGACCCCCCCCCACCCCCCACCCCATGCATGAATTCCGTGCACCGGGCCCCTAGTGGCATTATATTAAGTGAATTAAGCCAGTCAGAGAAAGACAAACACCATATGATATCACTTACATGTAGATTCTTAAAAGGAAAAACCAAACTTCTAACTTCTAACTGATAAAGTGCACAAATTGGTAGTTACCAGAGGCAGGTAGTGGGAGGTAGACAAAAACTGGATTGAAGGTATGAAATAATTTTTTTAAATAAAAGAAAATCCTGCTGAAAGAGGGGGTTGGGTCTGAAGACATACATCGGATAAGTTAAAAAGCCATAGCAAACTACCATTTTGAGAAACAGAATTTATAGTGCGTGATTAATGACAGAGTGGTGGATAGCTTTTGTTCTATCATATAAGCATTTTTACTTGGATTTGTTTTGCTTTCTGTTGTTTATTATTGTTTTTGAAATGACTTTGTGAGCAATAAGTGCGACATTTCCTAAAGAGCAAGGGGTTGACTAAAATATGGGAGGAGGAAGCAACTGGCAGATTCTTGCTCTCCTCAGCTGTCGGAACAGGGGTGACCCTGCCACCATCCCAAGGTGCAGGTAGAGCTCCCAGGAGGAATTGAAAGGTCTCTTTAAGGCTATTCCTGAGGCTGAAACCTCTTTTCCGTGACACGCATCATCAACACTGTAATGCAGGTCAGCTACACCAGGCAGATACAGTGTGCGGTGCTGCGGCAATCGCCCTGGCAGGGCAATGAAAATGCACCTGACCCAGGGAGGTGTCCCCATGTGGAAGCCTGCCCCTTCCTGAGTGGGGAAGAGGCGGCCAGGCTTGCAGCCTCATTGAAGGGGGCCCGAGTCCTCTCACCTGCCAGCCGGTCATCCACGCAGTTGTTCTTAAACCCAGCCTTGAGTTGTCACGGATTTATGAACTCCACTCTCCACAGCTTTGTCTGTTTCACGGTGCTTCTCACCGAACCGACCTCATCATTTAAATTATTAACAGTGGAAGTGCATTTACTGGGGGGAGTCAGTGGAATACAGGATCTTAAAAGAGAGTGGAAGAGTGAGCAAGAATGCAGCTTCACCTCTCTCATATGAACCGCCCTTCACAGCCTCTGATTTGTGGGCTAAACATACACAAGAGCAGTGGAGGGGATTTTAAAGTGAGTTTCTCCTCTGGCTCTAGTCATTAAAAAAAATTATCTCCATTAACTAACCTGAACTTGCCAATCATTTCAGAAATCATTAGACCATCAAAATCCTACTCAGGCTGGAGAAAATGGCAGCCCTGCTGTTAGCTGCTCTCCTCCTACCTGTCCTGGCTTTGTGTTATTTGGCTTAGTAGCAGAGCAAGGAAATTAGAGTTTTCTTGCAATCCACCTACTGCAATGTCTGTCTCCTCTTCTCTTGCAGCAAAGTCAAAGCAAATGTAGAAAGAGGTTGGTTACCTACACTTTGGCCTTAGAAGGTCCTGGCTGTTGGATGCTAGATCTGAGGCCTAGTTCCTAGTATTTATTTTCTAGGTTGCTAAGCCCTGCCACAGCCTTTCTCCTACTTAGCCTGCTACCCCAGAAATAAAAGTGAAATTATATGATTCACACCAAGCCCTGCAAGAATGAAGCTGGACCATTGAAGCCAATCATGTCCTGCCACTTTTAATAAGTTGGATTGTGACTCGGTCTTAGAAGTATCTGGGCCCCTGCCCTGGCAGGTGTGGCTCAGGTTAAGCATTGGCCTATGCACCATAGGGTTGTGGGTTCGATTCTAGTCAAGGGTACCTACCTGGGTTGCAGATCCAATCCCCACCCCCAGGTGGGGTGCATGTGGGAGGCAAACAATCAATGTGTCTCTTCCACGTCGATGTTTCTCTCTCTCTCCTCTCTCCTCCTCCCTCTTTTCCACTCTCTCTAAAAATCAATGGAAAAAATATCCTCACTCCTCAGGTGAGGACTTAAAAAAAAAGTATCTGGGCCTCTAATGGGAGGTATCCTTTCAGAGATGATCAAAATTTTTCATTCACATCAAAAGTCAATTTACAAATGCATATTTTAAAATATTATTTGATTTAATAACTAGACATGTAACAAAGTCTTCAATTACTTGGTTATTAACCTAGATAACCTCTAGTGGTCCCTTCCAACTCTAAAACCCAGTGATTTCTTTTTTGTGAATTGTATTTGTCGACATCCCATTATTTTGCTGAACTACTTCAGATAGTAATAATAATAATAATACCTAAAGTTTTTATAGCACTTTATAAAGTGTTTACAAAATGCTTCCACATCCATTACCCTATTTGACCCATTATGCACCCCTATGAATTATGGTATTTATTAATACTCCTGATCACAAAAGAAGAAATGGAAGCTCAAAGAGATGAAAAGGCTTAGTCAAGATCATTCAACTAAAAAATTGGAAGAGCTGGATTGTAAACTATCAGGGAAGTTTGAGGACTGGATTCAACTGTAGACTATTACTAACTGGATGCATGGTCTTAAGTAAATCACTTGTTATTCTGAGCTTCTTTGTCAATTTGTAAAAGGAGTTAGTTAACTAGAAGACCTCCATGGTCTTTCAAAGCCCTACAACTCTACAATCCTGTACACCTAAATGTTTCCTCTTCTGGGCGTCGTACTTACACCCAAAAATAAGGGAATAACATGAACCACCCAGTGTGCCACACACAGGAACTTTGCAAATACAAAAAGACCAAATGAAAAAAATTGTGATGGAAAGTTCAGAGCGTGTCACCTAATATACCCATTACAGTGTGCAAGTCCCAGAACTCCCACCCTCCAACAAGATTTAATTAATATCTTTGTCCCTTCAACATGTTAAAAACCACACCAAAAAGTGCTTTTGGCTTAATTCTTTTAGAGACTATAATGCCTTTCTCCTGAATTGGAGCCCTCAATTTGAGACATTTGATCTACTTTGTGCAAGGTCACACTATTCTCTCTGAGTGATCTGAAAGTGACATGTATAGCCTAAATTTCCCAGGGCACATCAAAGCCATTTGGTGACTAATACCTATGAATGCATCAGAGTTGATCTTCAGTCCCTTCCTTTATTTCTTTATCGATTTCAGAGAGGAAGGGAGGGGGTAGAGAGAGAACGTCAATGATGAGAGAGAATCATTGCCTGTCTGCCTCCTGCACACCCCCTACTGGGGATCAAGCCTGAAACCCAGGCATGCACCCTGATTGGGTATCAAACAGTGACCTCCTGGTTCATAGGTCAACGCTCAACCACTGAGGCACGTCATCTGGGCCAGTCCCATCCTTTCTAATAGGCAGGATATTACCTATTTCATAATAACTTTGTTCACTCTAAGTCTTTTGGGGGAGTTCAGTGGTTTACCACCATTTGGAGAGCCCTGCCCAATTCCCAAGCCTCACTTGGCCTGGCACAACTGGTGCCTTGGAACAACTCTAGCTGAGTATTCCTGTATGTCAAGACTCTGCTAAAGTTTTATCTGCATTCAATCCTTGCAACAATTCTATTATTATCATCATTTACAGATGAGGAAACTGAGGCACAAAGAGGTCTCCCTCAAGGTCATAGGACAAATGAGTGGTAAAGTCTGAGATTCAAACCCAGACAGGTTGTTCCAACCTATAGTGGTCTCCACCACCACATTGCTGCCCACTCATCCACTCACCAGGCACTGGATAGACCTCTAAAGGAGTCAGTTTTCTAGGTGCTGAATTTCCCATCACCAGAAGCATTCGAGCATAAGCTGGGCCTCTACTTGGCTTCATACTATAAGATCTTATGGTTCTAAATCTGTCTTTAAAGCCATCGCAAATCCCCCTCTTATATCTACGCCTGACACCTTTCCTCTGTCCTAACATAATGAATAGCTGTCTATGTGTTTCCATTACACTGTTTACACTTTTATTACAGTATTTACCACACTGCATTATAGCAAATTATGTTCTTCCACCTCCAGAAAGTCTTGCAAACTGGCTTCCTTTATTGAATCCTAACCATAGACATGTTTATTGGAGGCAGTTATCACATTATAATAAATGCAGAGTGGGGCAAAAGTACATTTGCATTTGTGAGTACGTGAAACAGAGTTTATTGTTGTATTATTATTTATTAATTGTTGTATTACTTTCCATACGAAAAACTGTAAATCTATAGATAGGGCAGAAACTTCCAGTTTGCCACAGTCCTCCTCATTCCCTATTGTCTTATCCCTGGTCAGGTCATACATCGACTTTACCTGCCCACCCTGTGGTAGGATTTAAGATTTAACCCCTGTAAGAATTATTCCTTTTTGAGTATTGACTATGTCCTGTTCATTTTAGTATTCTCCATGCAGCCTAGCACAGAACCAAAAAAACAGCTCAATAGATGTTTGATGAATGAATAAGTGATGAACAGATGAACACATGAAGACTGCTAGGCATCCTAAAGATCTACTGAGCACAAAGGTGGCAGATAAGATAGCAAGTCATTGAGCAAACTTCCAAAATGGGAGCAGCCTTAATCTCTTTAGGCCTCTTAACTCAATTTATAAAGCAGATATGATAATACTTACCTACTTCTCACTAGGGTGCCACATGAAATAATTAGTTAATGTGTGTAAGGCATTATCTGCACTAAGTGGTAGGTATTAGTCCTACTGTGAATGCTCAGCTTTGGGCCATCAGTGAATCCACTTTAAATAGAGCTGGCAAACTAAACACCAAGATTTATCCGATTTTCCCTTCTGGCTCTGCAAACATCCAGCTTCCAAACCAGGAATACATAGGACTTTTCTCAGATCTCTCTGATATCTCTCTCTCTCTCTCTCTCTCTCTCTCTCTCTCTCTCCCTCCCTCCCTCCATTCCAGTCTCTCTCACTCTCACTCTCTCTGTCCCATCTCTATCTCTCATCTTAAGTTAATGTTTGGGTAGGAGGTAAGATGAACTGACAAGTGAACTGGACAAAATGCAATGCCAGAAGAGCAAGGCAGTTAGTGATCTGGAGTAGTGGGGACACCCTTGGTTTTTATAAAGTTCCCTTTCTTCATCTGGGAGTTGGATGCACAGATGAAAATCGATTGACTTGTATATATTTGTGCATTTTTCCTTATATTTCAATAAAACAATATTAAAAAGGCAAATCATGCAGAAAACAAAAAGCAGTGGGAACCACACCTCCCTTTCCTTGCTAAAACTCAGTCCCTTTCCCACTCAGTTTAGGACTTTTACCAATCACAAGCTCTTTGAGGCACACTCTCCTCACAAGCCCATCCTGTGGTGGTCATTAGCTTGCCATGGCTCTTGCACTAAACCAGAAATCTGCCTTTTTAGCTGTGCCAATGGTCATTAGCACAGCTTCCTTCCTTTTCCTGCACCCAGTCCCAGTAAATCCTCCCATAGTCAAGAACTCCTTCCTGGAGCAAAAGCACACACCATGGCTATCAGCTAAGTCCCTCGGCAGCTCAGCTCCAGGCAAGATTTGTTCCCTTGTTTGTCTGGAGCTTTGGTTTTAATTTGTAATGTTTGCTAATCTACTATTAGTTGTGCTGAATTTAATTTAACTCATTGTAGCAATTCATTTCTTTCAATCTTCTATTATTGGGTATCACTCCTAAGTTGTAAGTGATTTTGCCTTACTCTAATCATCATGTTGGAGTCTGTTGGCCCAGTTATTCCTCCTTGAAAGCAATATCTGCAATTAAATATATTTATATATTATATGCACTTATATATAACATATATTAATAGTTATAAAATATTTATCATCAAATATATTTATATTTCAATAATTAAATATATCACGAAATATATAAGTAAATATATATATAAATAAATATATATATATATAATTGCAGTCAGGGCAGGGTGATGGGAAAGCTGAATAAAATCTGTATCCTCAATTTTTTCTATTGGCTTCTATATTTAAATAAAATCAGGTAAATGATGACAAGGAGTTACTTCTTCCCCCCACCATTGTCATCTGGCAGATGGTGAAACAATAGTAGCCAGACAGACCCTCTACCTTACAAAACCAAAACCTAACACATAGTAATTATTTAAAATTAAAACAACAAAACAATACCTCTAGCTTAGCTATACGCCCTTTGGATGGTTGTGTTCATCACGGATTTATATGAAGAAGTACTCTTGGGATCTTCATGAGTTAATGAAAAAGTTGCTCAGCAGACAGCCTTTTTGCAAAGTTGCCTTACTATGAAAATTTTTAAATATATAATGTCTATTTTTCAAAGAAAGCTTAGCATTTCCTTTTACGGTAGGTCTTTTGACATTATACAGTTCACAACTTCTTAAAAGTATAAATCTCATCCAACATATACTGAAACAATATTATTTATCATGTTGCAATCAATTCAACTTATTCCAAATTTTCTGGAGGAAATTAAAAGTCACCACACTTAAAAGTAGGGTGATAATCACCAATTTTTGGAAACATTTCTTTAATATAATGAGAGAATGCCATATAGTACCTAATATGTGAATGCAAGTACATGCAAAGCACTTAGCCCAATGCCTGGCCTATAGCAAGCACTCAACAAATATTAGAATTACGAGAACAATATTAACTATAATAAAATCTATTGTTATTATATACTAGAGGCCCGGTGCATGAAAATTCATGCACTGAAGGGAGGGTTCCCTCAGCCTGGCCTGCCCCCTCTCACAGTCTGGGAGCCCTCAGGGGCAGGAGGCGACCCAGCAATCAGGGGAAGGTAACTCCCCAATCACACCTCTGCTGCTGCCACTGCTGGCAGCACAAGCCTCAGCCGGCCCTGATTACCTGAGCCTTGGGCGGCCCTAGGCAGCTGGGCAGCTGCCATCCAAGGCTTGTCTGCTCCTCGGGCCGGCCCTGGGCGGCTGAGGGGACTGGGTGACTCCGGAGGGAGGTGCACGGCACCTGATACCCCAGCGGGATTGAGGGGACTGGGTGCCACCATCTTTGAGGGCGTGGCAGTAAATTAGCATAATCCCTCTTTTTTGGCTGTGTGCACCGCCATCTTTGAGGGTATCACAATCAATTAGCATATTCCCTCCTTATTGGCTGTGGGGGGCTGCCATCTTTGCGATGACATGAGGGTCAATTAGCATATTCCTCTTTTTTAGATAGTATAATATTCCATTGAGCTTACTTTCCTTATCTTTGTGGTGAAACATGCCACCAGGATATATCTTTCCAAAGCTCATATTTCCAAGTGGATTAGGTGATCCTTCTGATATACATATACTAGAATGGTTTTTTTCACCAGAGTCAGTGACTTTTATAGCCAAACCTATCTATTCGTGTACACCTAAACTTAGTGCCAGAAACTCCATGCAGGAAGTGGCTTCTAGGAAACCCTTGAAAGCGGTCCTCAAACATGCAAGCTACATAGGAAATCTTTCTCTAATTCTTTCTCTCTAACCAAAACATCCCACATTGTGTCAATTGTGCAGAATTTATCTGGAAAGACCTCTAAGGACCCAAATCTAATCTGTTATCTAACTTCTAATCCCCAATGTAAACAACTTCATAAAAATTGTAGTATTGGCCCTGGCCAGATAGCTCAGTTGGTTAGAGCACCATCCTAATAGGCCAAGATTGTGGGTTCAATTCCTGGTCAAGGCATATGTAAGAGTCAACCAATGATTGCATAGATAAGTGAAATGGCAAACCAATGTTTGAGAGATGAGATGGGACTAGATCTCTTTCAGCTTCATTATTCTACATTAAACTATCTGCCTGATACTTGTATAGGAGATGTTTAAAATCCAATTAAGGAGATGACAACGTCATGAAACATTAAAAAATCTAACATAATCTTCATGTATAAGCTATCAAAAGGAAGTACATGAGAAAGGGTTAAATTTGTCATGGGAACTCACTGGAAAGCGATTTACCATGTAACTAAGTCCAGACGCAGAGGTTTTGCTCTAGATACACGAGCAGAGTCCAACTTATCACCTATTATCGTAAATAGTTTTCTTGGAACACAGCCACACATTTATGTACTGTCTGTGCTGCTTTCCCTGTACAATGAGAGTTGAGAAGTTGCAACAGAGATTGTATGGCCCACAAAGTTGAAAATATTTAGTCTTGTATTGAAAAAATTTGCTGGCCCCTGATCACCCCCAAAAAAGGCTTCTCTAACAAAGTTAAAAATAAAAAAGAGCTGTGTCTTAAGGGATGGGTAGGGACTGAAGAGGCAGGGGGCTCCCCCAGCAGGGAGAAGGAACTGATCACCTTAGTGGAGATGGGACTGGGCACTGCAGGACCTGAACAGCAGGTCAATGAAGAAGAGTATGGAAAATGAATTGGGTTGAGATTGCATAAGCCAGAAAACCATGGACATCTAGACCAAGAAGACTGGACTTGATTCTGTTGATAGTCAGCCATTACTGAGGTTTTCTGAGCAGATAATTTGACAAATAAAAGTGAAGATTTAGAGAAATCCATCAGTAGTAATTTTGGATGGATTGAGATTCCTGGCAGGAGACAATGGACGCCTGGAGCAACCCAGATGCGGAAGGACTGGGCTTAGAGGCATGAGTAAGGGAGACAGTAGGAAAGATTGAACATGACTTAGTGACCATAAGGTTTGGGAATGAGAAAGAAGAAAGCATAATGAAGACTACTCCAGGGCTTCCAAACCAGGTGACCAAACAACTGAGTGCTTTGCATGCAGCCACAGTTATTGGCGTTTGCTATTTTTTGTGCTGACGATTAAAGGCATGCCTGAAAGTTTCATGCTATGAATCAAGTCCAAAGCAATTCTAAAATAAAGGGTCAATAATTTCAGTTATATTTTTTTTCACCCTGTTCTAATCAATGTAATTCATTGACTCATTTACCATATGCTAGGGAAAGAGAAAAGCAGCAGTTTGCTGCTTCTCAAAGTTGCTTTGATAGGTCAATATCCTGTCATCACTAATCCTACAAACCACAACAGACTCTTTTTTAAAGACATCAAGCAAATAGGTGGCTATCATCATCTTTCAGGGAGTTTCTCTACCTGATCTCTTTTTCATGTTACAGACACCCTAACGGTAAGTCTCAAAAATCACAGTTTTGACAGGCAGATGGTGAAGTTCAAGTCAATTCCTCATTTTCCTGCTCTGGCTGCAAAGGAGAAGTTGCAACAGTTCAGGAGCATCCATTTGGTTCCCCTGAAAACAGACAGGCCTGCTCCCCATGACTCCCACGTCACAAGGCTCTCCTCTCCCTTGTGACAAGCAATGTCTCCCATTGCAAAGTGCTAGACATCGTTCTGGAAACCCTTTGCCCAGATACTCATTAGTGCTGCATTAGTCTGTAAACTCAGAGCAAAATGCCTACTTCAACTCGCTCTTACTTGATGTACTTGAAAGGCCTGGTGAATTTATGGCAGGATAATGTGGAGCCCAGCACCTATTTATGAGTTGATCATTTGTACCGAACCCCCCTCAAAGTGCCGAAGGTTACCATTCAACCAGGGCCTGCACTAATGCCACTTGAAGGCCAACAAAGCCAAGTGTATGAAAGTTAAAAGCATTAATAAAAGTGTGACTTATAAATTACTTCATCTTTGTCACCCTTTTTGAAATGGGGTGAGAGAGGCCATGGTAAATTTATTTTTTAAGTGCTTTCTGAGACCCGAACGGGTCAGGCTTGAAATGCTGTAGTCTATAAATCATTCTTTGCAGATCTGGGGGGATGCTGCTGCATCATAACATTAACAAATATTGATTTATTTTATCATTTGCAACTGTTTATGGAAAAACAGATCCTACTGCATTGGGGCGGGGGGGGGACAAATACTTTTTTAGACACAGTGTGGCCAATTAACACCTCTTGCTGCAAGGAAGAAAAAGGGAAATGGCAATGGGATTTCAGCTTATAAGGGAGTTCATGGCAAGGTGATTTTCATCAGGTTAGCTGACGTTAACTCAGCCCCCACCTCCAATACCACAGAGATGGATGGATTTTTTGCTAAGCAATTTTATGTACAAATGGCATGTGTAAGAGGTCCTCTTACCAACACAGCACCATTATATGATACCAGCCAAAGCGCTTACAAGTCCCAGACCCCATGCTCTTTCAAGAAAGGTTCAATAGGGGTTTCAGACACCTGGCAACTCTGCTAAACTTTATATCAAGCATTAATGAAACAGATACTCATGCTCAACTACAGGGTTCTAAAGAGATTCTTTATGGGTCCCTGCTGGTACAATTAACACCAAATGCACACAGGCAAGGGAGATGAAAATGCACGTTATACTGGAGAGCACTTGTAGCTCCGCAACACTTTCTCAAACTGTACTTGATTTATTTTGAAACTTCTAATTACTCACAATTTGGGAAGGGAACAAGCTAGATATTGATTATTCAGAGAATTTCAGGACACGCTGAGTCTCATTGAGATAAACAATGACAGAAACATACCCAGTGACTAAGAAAACCATGACAGTGATTAATACCTATGATCTATACAGGGATGGACTCTGAATAATCATAAAACTGACACAGTGTACTTGTTTTGAAAATCTCTACAATTAAGTTCATTACTTCAGTGAATTACCAATGGCATAACAATGACTGGGATTCCCTCTTAATAGTGTGGTGAGGAAAATGTTCTCTCAATGGCAACAATAGCTGAGGTTAGATGGGGGCAAAAGGCTCTGTGGAATGTTACTCAAGGAATTCTATCCGAGAATTCTGTCCTCTGGCCACAGATTCCTAGAGTAATATACTCAGTCATCGTGCTTCCCCTGGGCTGACGTAAAAGCCTCTTCTGCTGTGGGCTGTGGCCAGCAGCATACTCAACATTACATGGATCAGGTGTCATCTTCGGTAGCAATTCCGCAGGGCACTGGGACCAGAAAAAAACCACACAATCTTTCAAGAAATAAGTCCTTATCTTTTCCTATATCTTTGTAATTTAGCTGTGCCTTTTACCTGCTAGGTGGCCATGGGCAAATCATATATCCCCTGAGTCTCAAAGATCTCAGCTGAAAATTTGGAATTATTCCTACCCATCGGATTGTGATGATAATTTGAGACAATGTATTGAAGTGTCCAGCATACTGCTGGCACGCAAGGGCACTCAAAAGGGATGGACCTACCTAGGAGCTACGTCTGGCATGTACAGTCTGAGAGATAAGAAGGCCAGAATGCAATGTTTACATTTAGCCTCTGTCTAAATTAATGCCTGGAAATTTAGAGCCATGTTGGGCACATATATCCCTCCTGCTTCCTACAACTGACATCTGAGAGAAGACAGCTGTTGCAGTGAAGAGATCAGTGGGAAGTCAAAAATACTCTAGTCTGAAATGTACATACATGAGCTGACCTTTGCCAATGCACCGTTCACACACTTCTGAGATGCCCATATATCCTAGGCTGTGCATGTGAGAGTGGATGCAGCCCAAAGGCCCCATGCCAGGGGATTCCTGATGCTTGGAGGCCCACTCCAAAGGGATCTAACCTCTACATTTGCCTTTGAGCACAGCTGAGGCACTGCCTTCTAAGGACTTCCACACCTGGCCCTTCATGCAGTCTTTAGCCACACAGAAAGACACCTCTGCTGGCATCATCGTTGACCAGCAGCACAACCATGTATAACCAAAATTCCCTAACAGGACCCCATGCCAGCCTGAGTGAGATTTCTCTTTCCTGCCTGTGGCCCTTAGCATCTGTTTTCTCTTTCTCTTTGAAGCTTGCTCACATCAGGAGAGGGACTGGGAATGAAACCCTGGAATTGAGGCTCTGATCTCCATTCACCATACTTCCCCGCGCTGGAGGCTTTCTTCTCTAGAGCCCAGAGAACGCACTGTAGTTCAATCACATTAGGTTTCTGCCAGCGAAGAAGCCCAAGTTTCAAAGGAAAAGCAACTATTCATCCAAAATTCATCATGCTATGACTTTTGTAAAAGACCCTAAAACACAATTAATAACACAATTGCATCTTAACTCAGAATTTTCCACTCAGTGGCTTTCTTGGGTTGGCCGTCATTAAAAGGGCGCCTTATACTATCTTTTTTTTTTTAATTAAAAATATACTAAAGGACACAGTAATGCTTTATTCTTAGGTACTAATGTCTAGTTGAGTTCTGCTCAGCACAGCTATTGACGGTTCCCCAAGTAGAAAGGATTCATTCTCTATCATTTATTGTAAAGTTTGTACCTGGCAGTTGTAGCTGAATTCATTTTGAAAAGGAATCAAATATTTGGATGAAAGTGCCACAATGTGGCATGAGGCATAGCCTACAAATTTCTAACTGATGCCAGAGGGAATCAAAGCTGCAAGTCTATGTCACTTTTAGATATTGAGAGTAACAGCTGTCATTAATGTTTGTTCCTTAAAATGTTTATTAAGCATATATGTGCAAGCTCTTAGACTAAACAATGAGCCAGTGGTAAATGAATGAATGACTGATTTCAATCATTCAAGTATTAGTTAATGCATTCATTTTTATCTAGTTAATTTTTATTGAGCATTTACTATATTATAGGCACTGAGCTATGAGTGAGTAACACCAAGCCTGATTCCTGCACAGTGGCGCCTAGAGACCAATAAAAGAGACAAATTTAATCATCTAGTCATAACAATTAATAGGATATTGTATTTGAACCAAGGTATGTGACCTGAATGAAGGTTTGAATTCTTATAATAGGGAGTTTTATCAAATCTATCAAGTCAGGAAAGCTTGAGTAGGCTAAGACCTTATGCCAAAGTAGGAGCTAATCAATCAGAGATAAGTATGGGGAACAGCATGCTCAAAGACAGGGAGCACAGTGTGTTTGTGGAACCGATGGCCCAAGAGGCCAGAGTGGAGGGAGGAAGGGAAAGCCAGATAAGATAGATGGAACACAATGCCATCCCTGGTCTCTCAGGATACCATAATGATAGATGACAGAGTCCATGCCAGACAGAATAAAGTAAGTGCTAAACAAAAGTTCACACTAATTGGGAACAATGGCTGGAACCTCAAGAAAGGCTTCAAAAAGAGAGTCACCCCTGAACAGAGTCTAAAATAGGGGCTGACCAAATTCTGTTGCGGCCTATTTTTCTAAGTGAAGTTATACTAGGACACAGGCACACCCATTCATTTACACAATGTCTATAGCTACCCTCACACTACAGTGGCAGATAGGGAGTTTCTGTGAAGATCTCTTGGCCCTCAACACTGTAATTATTCACTAGCTGGCCCTTTACACATACAGATTGCCGAACCCTGGTCTAAAAAGACGAGCTGGAGTTTAAATCAGAAGGTTAAGAGGAAAAGTGTGCCAGAACCTGTGTCTCTGGCACCTGGAAGAAGGAAGCTTGAGCATGTCTTTTAGTGGATGTTCTGATTGACTAAAAAAGTCACAAGAAGGAAAGGGTGCATTGTAGATCTTTTTAATAATGCCCCCAAAATCAAACAAGACAAGGTTCATACATTTATGCATATTTTGTTTCACAAAATAGTTATATTCAAAAATATTTTATTGTACACTGGCACCTCCCAAAGTCTGCCCTCTGGAAACACACACACACACACACACACACACACACACACAAAGATGGGATCTGGAAAACAATCCAAAACATTGTGATCAAATAATTTGTAAAGCATTACATAAACAAAAGTGAACAAGCTTATTTATTGCAGGCTTTATTAAAGCCTTTAATACGTTATGTGCTTTGTAAATCTCCAGGAGAAAGAAAAAATTTATGCTGTGTCTCAAATTTATTTGGTCACAGACTCCTTTTTCAAAAACATCTTGTCAATCAGAGATGCTTGAAGCAAACTTTAAGTAACACTGCTCTGAACTTTCCTCTTAATTTTCTCCAAATAATATCAGAAAGATATTGCCTTTCAAAATTGTCAGAAGAGGAAAGGGTTATCTGTAGCAAGCTAGACACCTGTAGGTACACAGGAAATAAAAACCCACCCCTCTCAGCCTCTCCAATTCCTTCCACATAAAAAATTATAGAAATTTTGTTCTCAATTACTATTTTAAAAAATTCTATGTCTGAGAATTCTCTGACTCCATTTTAAAGCTTCAGATATTTGCCTTTTTCTTCTAATTTCCACAAATTGTCAACATCAACAAATTGCATTTGGCTGAAAAAAAATTTTATTCAAAGCATCAGTTTACAATAAACAAATGCTTGGGTTTAACCTCTTCGATTGACTGTCTCACTACATTCCAAATCCTGTAAGCTAAATTTCTTTTAAATATTGCAAAAGATACCCTTCTGTGTCCCACCCCCATCCCCTGCAATATGAAAAGTACTACATAGCCTTCAAGGCCAAGGTCTTCATGAAACTAGTCTGGACAAGACAGCCAACTGCACTCATTGCTCTCAGATCCACCATCTCTATGCACTGAACAAACAGATTCATGCATCTGGCAGACCAGTAACTAGCTCAAAGACTGGCACTACCCTCAAGAATGTAAATATTATGTATTTCTCTTTTCTTTCAGTCACCTACAAAAGGCCAAACAGAAGGCCAATAAACATTTTCAAAAGCAACCATAAATATCTACAAAAATTCTAGAACCTGTATAGGTAAGCAATTCTCAGGGTATTCACAGCCCTGGAGAAATGGGCCAAATTTCCCATTCTCGGGGCTAAAGGGATTTGAAAAGGGCAGTGGGAAAAATCACATCATTGATGGTGAGCATCCCCGAAGGCAAAGTCCTATTTCAGAGTCTGCACTGCCCGTCCAGAAGCAGCAGGCCATGTGTCCACTCTGAGGTCATCACACAGAGGATCCCTGCAGGGTTGGAGCAGCCCTGGGGGCTCTGATGAGAGGTGCTAAATAAATTAGTGCTATCGTTTATTAGAGCAGAAGAAACAGATGGGAATGGCAAAATGACAGCTGGAAGAGTGAGGTTTCAGCAGATGAGTGTGCGTGGTACTAAGAGATTCATCTACACGATGTCTATTAACAATAACAGGAACTGCTTTCTGAGCACTGCACACAAATGCTGCAGTTTCTTGAACATTCATTTCTTAACTTTCTCTCCTTCACAGAGACAGTTAATCTAATATCTAATTATAGAATAATTGGCAATCCCACAACTTTCCCTTGTAAAACTCTCCCACCAAGAATGATTATTTTCAACTCATTCCTTGCATCCATGGGTGGTGGGGCAGGAGGGAGAAAGAAAAGGCAGCCAAGAGGAAATAGGTTTAGAAGTGGGAGGGAGGGAGAAAGTTTGATAATTGTAGACCTTCCTTCAGGGACAGGGATAAGCAGTTGGACACCCATTTTCTCCATCTGCCAGCACTGACCCTCCCTGGTGGCAGTTTATGTGTTTTTATAGCATTCTTGAAGCCATTTGTTTTCATTCCAGATGGCACCAACATTCTGGGGCTCTGCTATATGCTAAGGTTACCCACAGTTCTTAAAGAGTCCAGTATATTGGGGCTGTTTAGACATAAGTCCTTATGCTTACTTTCATAACCAAAGAGAAATGGCATTAAGAGCCCACAGTTGTTCACTCCTTAAGACTAGGGAAAGAAGAAGATTAAAATTAGCGTAAGAAAAAACAATACATTCAAGAAGGATATTTTGAAACTTATCTTCTACTAAATGGAATTATTTTAAGCGAGGTCTTTTTTAATGGGCCAGGTGGGATAGTTTTGAATTAAGAAGGCAGGCTGTTTGACAGCCAAATTTAATATTTATCATCTAAATGAATGTCTAAATGCTGACTTACACAGAGAAAACATAATGGAACAGAAATACTTCCTGACAAAACTAGACTCTCAGAAGTTCTCAAAAATAGGTATAGATCAGTTTTATATAGGCTTCTAGAAATTCTTTCAATAATTTATTTAGAATTGTTTACCAATTCCTTGCAAAATGGGAAAAGAAATATAAAGCATAGTTTCTGTTCTCAAGGAGCTCAACATCTTCATCATATGAGACATAAATATGCAAAAATACAAAGACAATAACAATAGTCACTATGTTTTGAGTACCTACTCTATCTCAGATACCTTATTATATGTGTATGTATATATATGTGTGTGTGTGTGAATATACATATATACATATGTGTGTACATATATAACATATATATTTATAGTCTCAATCACCCTCCCCCATAATGTGCCACATAGTCTATTGATGCTCTAGAAAGGAGGAGGAAGGGGAAATCAGTGGTGAGTCAGAGTCACTAGAGTAGTTTTTCTGAAAGAACTGACCAAGCTGAGCCTCTAGAGCAGGGATGGAGAACCTTTTTTCTGCAAAGGGCCATTTGGATATTTATAACATCATTTGTGGGCCATATAAAATTATCAACCTAAAAATTAGCTTGCTATACACCTGGCCGGTGTGACTCAGTTGGCTGAGCATCGACCTGTGGACCAGATGTCATGATTTAATTCCTGGTCAGGGAACATACCTGGGTTGAGGGCTCGATCCCCAGTCGGGGGCGTGCAGGATCAATGATTCTCTCGCATCATGGATATTTCTCTCTCTCCCTTCGTCTCTCTGAAATCAATAAAAACATTTAAATAATGTTGGTCAAACATTTAATTAACTCACCCCTAACGCCTTGGTAGGGCCAAATGATTTCATGGGCCTTTTACAGCCTGTGGGCCAGATGTTCCCCACTCCTACTCTAGAGGCTAAAAGAAACAGGGTTGATTCTGGAATGCCTGGTCTAGTCCACTCACTGCCCAGGGCACTATCTGGCCTTTTGTCATGAAATGCAGTTCTTAATCTCCTGGTGTGATGATGTTCAATGAATAATACCCATCCTTTTCACTCAGTTTCTGAACAAAGAGAGAAATGGTAAGAGTAACAAACAAAGATCCAAATACCACTTTTATTAGTTTTTTAAAAAGGACACATTGAAGGACATAGAGCCAAGAGTGTGATAAGTGGACCCCACAAGTAGGTGGACTTTCCCCCAGAGTCAGAGCATACCAAGTGCTCTGGAGGGAAGGTGGTCCTAACAGGAAGAAGCAGAGATGGGGCAGATGCCTCATTCTTTCTTCCCACATTTACCAATCAGTTAAATCCATGTCTATTGAGTCATGGTGAGGCCAGGAGTTACACAAGCCAACACCTCTTTTCATGGAAGCAAGCATGAGGAGAGGGGAAGAAGCATTTCCCCCAACAGTGTCACAACGGTCTTTCGCAGGGGAAGACAGAAATATGTAGAGCAGTTGGAGAGGCTGCCCTCAGCAATGACAGAAAAGGGTTTCCAGTAGCAAATGCTAAGACTCTATATTATGACTCCCCTGTTACAAAAAATAAAGCAAAACAAATAAAATCAGTAACTAAAGCAGCTTCTGCAGTATTGGAGAAGCCATAAGACAAGATACTCCCCAGAAGTTGATTCCAATGAGATGAGGACATGAAATGAAACCCTTTGCCTGGGTTGCCCAAGGGATCTAGAATGGAAACTAAAATAATCAAGGGGTGGCCCTCTCTAACTTCGGGATAGCGTCAGTTCTAAGCTGCGTGAGAGATGATTCATTCCAAGCTGTCAAGAAAACTATACTTAATTTCCCATTTTCCTTTGAAGACTGTCACAAAGGTGTTTCTTAGTCAGCCTAGTCTTTGACAAAATGCACCTGATTTCTTGTGCTCTCATAACTTTTCCCACACCTGGTTGGAGAGCAAGTTAGGATTCAAAAGGGCCACAAAGGAAAAGAAATTTGATCCACAAAAGTGAAAAGAACCATACTCACTCTGCATAGAAAATAAAATGGAGGAAAGTAGAATAATATTTATTTCAAGGACATGAAAGCTTTCACTCAAAGATGATAATTTTCAAGCCAGACAATAGGAGAGAGATATAAAGTGTAGCACAAGGAACTTTCTTCCAATAAGTAAACTGTCTTGAGTGTCCCCACACAAACTTAGGAGCACCTTCTCCACTACTCTCTCTCCACATTAAACCCATTTGCAGAGGAAGAGTCACCTTATTGTACTGCAAGCATTTGTCTATAATGTCTGTCACCCCATGAGACAGTAAACAATGGATGATAGCTTTTAATATAATGTCTACATAAAAAAAAAACTGAACAAATATTTGTAGGCTGAATCAATTTAAAGTGAGATCCCCAAATATTTAACATGTTTGTGTGTGTGGGGGGGGGGTACTTTAAATGGGGTAGATTTAGGATTTCAGAAGATAATCCTTTCTTAAGGCAGGAAAGAATAAATAACAAATAATCTTTCAGTAAAGTTAGTGATGGTCATTGGAGCTATTGACAAACATGCAGTACACATTGTAGGCAGTGTGGGGGTATCACATTCCTCCCTCTACTCAAACACTGTTATGGCCATGCCACTTGCATTCATGATTCAACTCAGTCACACTCTCCCCTGCCTAGGGGATTTCTAAAATCCATGTCATGATGGAGCTTCTGACAGATCAGGTGCAGGAAGGACAATAATGAACAGAAAGAAGCTCCTTGCTCACATATGATGGAATGCAGGAGTGCTGTGGACTGAATGTTTGTGTGTCCCCCCAAAAAAATATCCATGTATTAAAACTCTACTCCCCAATGTGATAGTCTTCAAAAGTGGGGCCTTTGGGAAGTAATTAAGTCATGAGGTTGGAGTCCTCACGAATGGAATGAGTGCCCTTTTAAAGAGGGACACAAGAGAAATCATTTCTTTCTTCCAGGTGAGGATCCAGTGAGAAGCTGGCTGGCTGCAAACCAAGAGGAGGGCCCTCACCAGAACCCAACCATGCTGGAACCTTGATCATGGACTTCCAGCCTCCAGAACTGTGAGAAAATAAATTCCTATTGTTTCAATCACTCTGTCTGTGATTTTGGTTGTAGTAGCCCGAGCTAAGACGGTGAACAAGCATGAGTTAGAACAAAACTTGTTTTTATATCTTTGGATTGGCTGTTAGATGTAGCCCAACATGTTTGACATGATGTCCCCCATAAACCTGACTCTTATTCAATTTCAACTCTTTGAATTTCATCAAACAACATGATGACTGCCTTTTGGCTAAGAGGTTATGATCTTCCATGCCCCAAACCTATTCATATATGTAGGTAAAAACCTGGAATTGCTGGAAAACAGAAAGGTGTGGCATAGATACAAACCACTTGATATACTTTAATGGTGTTTTGCTTTTCAAATCTTTCCAACTTTCTTCAAACAGCTCTCCATGCCCATGCTCTAGGGTTACTCTGAGCACAAGAATTCTTAGAAACATGCACATATCAGCTGAATTATATTTCTATTTCCCCACTCTCCTTCTAAAAGAGAAATCTGTTTCCCTTTTATCAATGGTAAAAAGATAGAAAATTACCCATCAAGCCCCCATGTCACTGCCACATGCACTTGAATATGACATGCTCAACTATTTAGCATTTCCAGGTCTCCATTTTAATTTGGCCACTTGACATGGGGTGTTTGTTGCACTAGAAATGTTTGAATGTTGTCAGATTTCAACTAAATATGGCAAATTACTATTGTATCTAGAATATTCCAAATTGGCTCAGAAAGCCTTTCTTCCATTAGGACTTACACTTTACTTTTCCTGTTTTGGGTTGATCTGGCCTTTATTTTGTTGTTCAGTTTTGTCTGTTCTCTTGGGGGGGAAAGGCAGATAAAAGATTTTTTATATATAAGTGTATCTTCTGTCATTTTTAAGGGATTCTAATAAAATTAGGTACATGAGTGAATAGTAAAGAAAATGGCCACTGCTGCCACCTCATTAAAAAAATGCACGTTGCCAATTTAATTTACATCAAGTGAAAACAGGCTACATGAGGCTTGATTAAGGGCCACAGCTCAGACAACCCCAATGAATCCTTACTATCTTCCAGATAGCTAAGAGACATAATAAGACCGAAAGAGTTCTACAAAGTGTGAAGTGTTACTTACAGGGGGAGTTCTTTCATTTGGGTGTCAGGTATCAACACCAAGGGGTCTTTTCTAGTCTGATTGAAGGAGCTGTTTCCACACATCAAGCTACACTGAAGGAGAGGCAGGTCCATAAGGAAAATCTAAAGCTTAAATACCAAGCTGGAAGACCGAGGAAGGATTGTGAAGTTGTCTTGAGTCCATCATAATTAACTGACAGAATTAATGCTCTCTTCATGTCTCTGAGTCAATGAAAAGAAGAAGCATGTACCCACAACACTGAAATGGCCCCTTAGCACCCATGAACTTGACTACCCTCTCACAGTGGGCTGGTCTCAAGGAAACATGCGGCCTGCCCTCTAATACAATAAGTGGGTTCATGATTTCAGTCATCCCCATCACTCTAACCCTAATCTTGGGAACTATGGTCTACACCAACCTTTGAGAAGACACTCGGTATATGAGGCACTTCCTGCTAGTCTTGCTAGCAACAATTTCCCCATCCCTGCTCTTCCCCATTTCTCATTTCTCATTTCCATAGACCTTCCAGCCCCTCTCTATTTCCAAAGGCATCTTCCTTCCACGTGCAACAACCACCTCAAATCCCATCTTGCACGTCAGTTCTCTTGCCCAAGCAAACATCTGAGTAGAACAGGGATTTAATCTTTCTCCACCACCCAGCCTAATATCTGGCACACAGCATGCAGTCAATATATGCTGAATGAATGAGGGAATGCTATAATAAGGTAGGGCTATAATAAGGTGGAGCTAAGAGAGGTAGGAATGGAAATGGCAGGAAGTGGGAAGGGAGGGAAAAGAGAACCAGCAAAGAGGAGAAAATGGAGAAGGAAACGTATGTCCTCTTGCTGCTAAAAGTCGCCCTTCCCCCAGTCCCTAAAGCCCCCATCACCAACACATGAAGGAAAGGCAGAGGAGCTGCCCCTCAAATAGTCCACATATACTCCTCAGCTGAAAGTCATGTGACTATTTACCTTTAAGGATGATCTGAGTATTTATTACAACCCAATGTCACTTGGATACATAATGTAATTCCCTTGGAATTGGCAGGCTCTTCTTTCCCCAAAACAACAAAAATTTCCTTTGAGGTAGGAACCTTCTAGTATCATCATCTGACAATGGAGAATTTAATGTTCATTGTGTTCCACAGTGTTTGGGGCTCTACAGCACATTCAAGGACAGATGCATGTTGTGTCCTCAGCACCTAATGAGCCTACAGGGTATAGAACAGTGCAGTTCTTGACCATTCCCTGTCAATTCCCATATACCCCGAGCTGTCCCACAGTATACAGTATACCTCTAAACTGCCTTTCATACCATAAGTTGAGATAAAACCAAGAAAATATTTTGAAAATAGTAAACTGATGTGACTTACATTCCTCTTTCCCATAAATCATTTCCCTTGGTGGACATTTCATTCTGCTAGCTCCAGAGGGTGGGGAAGGGATGGGGTAAGGGAATGCCAGCTTGGAAAGAAGAAGTTTCAATGAAGAAAAATACTCCATCAAACAGGAAGAGGAAAAAGAAAGTTTATTCCTTCCACCCCAGGGGAATCGGTAGGACACCAAGTCAAGCAACATGAAAGAAGATTGTAAAAAATGCATGTACTAACTCCATTCTCCAAGCTGGAGTCCTAGATGGGAGTAGGCATGTGAAATACATTAAAGGAAAAAAGAAACCAGAGAAAGAGCTTCCTTCCCATTAGGCGCTATATTAGAGGTTGACCCCACCCATCCCATACCAACCTAAGGTGTCCATAGCAGAGTCAAATTGGGGGCTTAGCAAGAGAGGAATAGGGAAAGCTTTCCAGAATCTCCTTTTGCTCCTATGTTACTAGGCAAGTAAGTATCTGTTAGTTGCTGGATGGACCCAGAAGATAGTTGATGGACTTGTAAGGGAGGGGATACTCACAGCAGGGACTGAGTGATCCGGAGAGCCATGGACTACAGGGGAAATGTCCCAAACCAGGAATGATGGGCAATGCTCAGTTCAGGGCTAAGGATGGACTGTGTTGGCTGGGAGGATTCTTGGCATGACCAAGCTGAGACAAAGGCACTGGGATTTCAGAGCTGTAAACCTCAGCACCAGTCCAGAACCTCACAACCAGGCAGCTTCAGGACATGCCTATGGCCACAAGAGGAGTTAGTGGGCAATACAAGGACCTGCAAGCATGAGCCACAGTCTACCCCTCACCATGAGAAGAGATCCCTCCACTGTCCACAACTCTTTTGGAAAACAACAACAGAACAACAGAAGCAGAGGAAGAAATCTGAAAGACTAAAACTTTACCCAAAGAGACCTTTACCTAAGAAGCTGTTTAAATTATTGAATCAAACTAAATTTGATTTTCCTTGATACCTAGCAGAGTAGGAATTATCAGAGAAGAGTATATCTGTTACGAAACATTTTAAAACTACATTTTTTTTGCACATCGGTATATAAATATGTAACTGAGCAATGCCAGCTTCAAGAACTTCTGTAATTCATATGGAAAACAATAATTGAAGTCATCCCCAAATGACACTGCCCGATGCCTGTTGCTACCAAGGGATAAAGTGGCTGAGGGGAGGACGGGTCCTGGGAGTGCTTCCGGTGCCTACACAGGACCCTGGTGGAAAGGAACCAGCCATCCCTCCAACCTTAGGCTCCAAGAGCTGCTGTTGCAATGGGCGGACTCGAGCAGACAGACCACACATAGCCAGAAGCTGGCACTTGGAGTCAGTTATTTTGCTAAATGCAGTCTCCAGCCTGTGTCTCATAGCTCTGTTAATATCTGTCCCCTCCTACCTCCTCACCATGGCTCTCCCTTAGGGAAGCAGCCAGGTGACAGCTAAGTGTGAGTGTATACGTGTGTGTGTGTGTGTGTGTGTGTGTGCAGGAGAGGGATAGACAAGGCTCTATGATACTAGTAATATGTTAGGATAATTGCCACTATTTTTATTCCAGGGATCTAACACATTCAAATGTAGAAGTTACAGATTAGAGGGCTGCCTAACCATCAGCCACAGTCAGGGTAGATGCCTGGCTTGCTTCCCTAAAATTCAGCATGAGCTGTCACCTCCCTACACACTGCCACCTCTCATGCCCCAGCTCTCCTGGCCCAAGGAAGGCAGAGTTTGCTCAAATCAGAATTAGGCCTTTTATGACTTTTTTTAATTCCCTGCAAATGGTACCCCCACTTTACAACACAGGAATCAATTGTTCAACTCTTGGACAAGTTTTCAGGAACACATTATGTGCAAAATAAAGGCCTGACTGATTTCTTTTTTCCCCCATTTTGTTATTTGGATTTCTTTCTTTGTTTTTGCAGAATTTTTCCAGTATAGGTGTCAATTTATATTGTAAACACTGTTCTTAATTGTTTGCAAGACTGAATAATAACTGGCACACACTGAAGTTATTTTAGACAAGAACAAACAATTTGAATATGGCAGTTAGTGGGGAACTGAGAACAAAGCCTGTAGTTTTATTTAAAGAACAAGTCAATCACCCCAATAGGAAGACAATGTGTATGCTCCTTCCAGCGTGCGCAGCTGAAAAGCCTGAAGTTGCACTGTTTTAAAACGTGTGAAGATATTCGGTACAAAAGGCCCGGTTTTGAACATTGATAAAAGAAATTCAAGAAGAGCTGCAATAGTTCACAAAAAAAAACAAAGAGTTTGAGCTGAGGAAAGGGATTGTGTCCTGTGAAACCCACTACTCAAGATGACAGGGTCCGGTTTCACTGGCAGGCAGAGAATATCAGGAAATTGACTTGACACAGAAGTTTTATGCAAACTGACTTAACATACCCCCATCAAATATATTAAAAGCTTCAAATAAGGAGGAGGAAATACTGAAAATCAGAGACAACAGTTACTCAGACAACTCTCCTTAAAATAGCCAGCTTTCAAACCCCTGCTTCTCACATCAGGATACTCTCTTTTTTTATCAGTGAGTTTACTAAGAACAAGACTCCAAGTCAGCAAACATTTTCTGTAAAGAGCCAGACAAGAAATATTTTAGGCTTCTTAGGCTACTATTCAAATCACCATTATAGCATGACAGCAGCTATAGACAATTCATAAACAAATGGGTGTGGCTGGGTTCCAATAAAACTTTACAGACACTGAAATTTGATTTTCCGTAATCTTCATGTGTTCTGAAATATTTTTCTTTTGATTTTTTTCCACACATTCAAAAATGTATAAACCATCCTTTGCTGAAAGGTCATTAGACAGTGGCTGCAGACTTCCCAGCATGGCTCCATAATCCACAAAGCCTTCAAAACTGCAACCTAATATTACCTGCACACTCATACTTCTGAACACGTGCTCAAGAAGAACGGGCAACTACGAGAATGCAGAAACTAAATGGTAGCCAATGAAACCCTAGCAGTAAAGAAAGTGAGGAGGGTAGAGGCAGATGAACAAACCACAAATAAAAAAGAGAGCTACAAAATGTGGCGAAACTTATTCACATCAGTCCTGCTGATGATGTGAATATGAAGAAAAGGGCTGAATAGAACACCAGTTTTCCTACCAATACTTGAACTTGATTGAAGATAGGTTTGGGAAAGTCCTAAATGACAAAGCATGTGCCTGCTTTTGTGAATGGAACATGGGAGAAGGAAGGAGAAAGGAGGTCACAAAAATAATGAAGACATAGAAGGCTAATATTATAGAGCCTTCCTAGGTAGTAGGAACTATCTAAATGCTATATACACATTTTATCATTCAATACTCACAACCGCCCTATGAAGTATTATTGCCCCATTTTACAGATGAGGAAACTGAGACCACGAGAGAATAAACAATATGCCCAAGGTATGGATGCATGGATGGATGATGGATGGATGGATGGATAGATATAGATAGATAGACAGACAGACAGACAGACAGATAGATAGATAGACAGATAGATAGAGATAGAACAGTCCAACTCTAAAAATGGAGCAACTAACCTCACTCTAGGCTGTCTGTGTAGGCAAAGTAAATAAGAAAGTAAGTAAAAGGCCATTGGAACAAACAGCAGGAATTGAAGGAGTGGGAAGTGGTAGGAACTCCTCTTTATCCATAAGCAGCCATGTGCTGATAGGCTCTACTCTTCCAAGAGTATGGGTGGAGGTTTCCTGAAGGAGGTGAGTTGAAAGTCATTTTAAAATGACTGAAGGAACTAAATATTGAAACATGCACACAACTACAGGACACGTGTTCACGGAGGACCTGGGACTGGGAAAAACAAAGATTCAGAGGGGATTTGAAAGAGCGAAGATGATTTGAAGAACTAGATTTTTTTTCCCCTCTCAGATCTAATGTAAGGACAGATTTTCAAAAACACAGGTTCTACAAACTCTCTCCCTTTGATATCCAGGAGGGGCTTGAAGGGAATGCAAAGCATGTTTTGCAGGGAGCGTCTTCGACTGTGGTGGATCCAGCCTCAAGTGGCTGGGGAGCTTCTTTTAAATAAACCTAACTCACACCAAACCACATTAACAGGGAACATTATCTTTATTTCACAGACAAAAAAAGAAAAGGAAAAGCTTTACCAAACTATATAATTCGGCCTAAATCAATTCTAAGTCACCAGAACTTTATTCCCTTCTGATAATGTATCACTCGAATGAGGCATGTGACTCTATCAGGTTTCCCCCAACATGTCTCTGGCAACCACCTGTGCTGTCATGGATCAAAACCTTCCCCCAACACAACTTTCTCTCTGAAAACAGTGTCTTTCCCCACTCCCTGAAGTAAGGCATGTCTACTTCAGATCTAGTGAAGTGAATTTGAAATAGATAAAATGCAAAAACTCTTTTACTTTTGAAACACATGGAAATTAGGCCTGGGGTGGGGGTGAGGGCGGGCTAGAAGGGGTCAGTGGGGGGGAAAGGGGACATCTGTTAATACTTTCCACAATAAAGATTCGTTTTTTAAACAACCTGGAAATTGGGCACTAGCTGTGTTGATTAGAATGTTGTCCTGAAACACCACGGTTGCAGGTTTGATCCCCCATCAGGGCACATATAAGAAGCAGCCAATGAATGTACAACTAAGTGGAACAACAGCTTAACATTTCTTGCTCTCTCTTTCTCTTTAAAATCAATAAATAAAATTTTAAGTAAATAAATAATAAAACCCATGGAAATTGTTCTCTACTTTGATTGTGGTGTTAGTTACATGACTAAATGTGCTTATCAGCATTCATGGACCTGTACATCAAAAAGTAAATTTGAGTATATATTAATTATATCTAAATTTCAATAAGAATAACTTTAAAAAAAGAAAACATTAAAATTTCTGCCTGGACATGAAGGACTTTTTAAAAAGGAAACTTCTATCTTCCGTGTCTGCTTGATTTTTGGAGGGAAAACATGGATGAGCCAATTCAATACCTCATTTCGGGGTGATTGACAAGTCACATTTGAGACACTAACCTAGTTCTGCTTTCGGGACTGGTGGATTCCACTAAATCCAGCTGTGACTCTGTTTAACGGGAGTGTTCCCCGGAGGCCTGCCTTGGCTGTCTCTCTTCTCCAAGCTGCAATTGAGAGGCTTTGCCAGTGGCCCTATAAACACGCTAATGAATGAATGGACAACTAATTACCTTGTAAATATGCATGAATAAGCACAGATTCCTCAGCAGTAAGCCCAATGTCTGGGCGCCCTCTTGCTACCCACTTGTGCATGAGAAAATATGTGACATTCCCACAGTGGGAGCGGGGGCTTCTCACCCATGAGGCAAAACTCAACCTGGAAGGAAGACTAACCTTCCAGTATAGTTTTCCAGGATAGGACACTTTCAAAGGCACACTTTTAGTAAAAAATAAAAGACAAATTCAGCCACAAAGGATGGGCTATCACGAATTTTTGGGCTCCAACAAACAGTAAACTAACCTCTTGGTTGAAACTTTCCAGCCAGGTGTTTTTTTATTTTTCAAATGTTTTTAAAAGTGTCCTTCTCTCTCTCTCTCTCTCTCTCTCTCTCTCTCTCTCTCTCTCTTCCCATTGTAAGTCACACCATCTCTTTGGTTCTCAAAGACTCTAGGACTGTAGGTGCCTTTAAGGACGATACTTCTCCCTGATTTAAGAATGTTAGTATCACACTTCAAAACCTGTGCCAAAGGGGGATTTGGTTGGTTCCTGGAAAAAGCATTCTTGTCAGAGTCTTGGTGGGAAAAGGCTCCCTTAGAAAGCATCCTTAGACTCATCTTGGGCCAGACAGAGTCATCCAGGGTGGTGAGTTGAGTAATTAAGTCTGTTCAGGGTGTGAATGGAGTCAGATACATTGAAATCCTGGATCTACTCTATGGTAACTGATTCAGCAAGTTAGTTAGCCTCCTGAGTCCTCAGTTTACTCATCGGTCTAATAGGACTAATAAAAGCTACCTTTCAGGATTGTTATGAATATTAATTAGACAATATATATGAAGTAACTACTTCTGCATATAGCATTTGATAAATAATATTTCTCATTAGTAGAATTAGTAAGACCTAAAGGTATAGTAAACAGATTTTGTCTCTGTACACTTTATAAACAATCTAGTCTGGACAGAGGATTATTTCAATGGGAGCATCATTTCCCTAAATGTCAGTTGGAACAGTCCTAATATCAGAAATGAGGGAACATGGACAGGATCATGTCTAATGCAGGATCAAAGATGACCAGGAGAAAGTAGACTCTGTCAGTCACTCAGCCACTCTGTATTTCTGGTCTTACTTTTTACACAGGTCTGTGTTCAAGCCTGAGCACAAGCAAAAGGCGATTATGAAACTGCAATGATACGTGATCTCTAATGGATCAATCAATACAGGAATGGGCAAATCCTTTAGAACGGTGCCTCCCATATTATGTTCCACAGAACATTGGCTCTGATAGCCAATATATTAGTTCTCTCTTAGTTTGCATACTGAAAATGTATAGTTTCTCTGTTGTCATCTAAGTTATTGATTTAAAATGTAAAAAGATAACAGTGCCTCCAGTTTGGGAGTGGTTATAAAATAAGGGTAATTCTCTCTGGTTAATAAAACTTGCTGAGAGTTGTTATTCAACTAACTATATTCCACCAGTCAGTCCATATTGCTCCATTTTGTCTTCAAAGACATACAAGAAATTTTATCAACAGCCTGCTAAACTCCAGGATATTCCCTTAATCCACCAATATCACACTCATTTAAAAAAACACAAATACAGAAGAACCAAGATGGCGGCTTAAGATATAAACCTCCCACAACAACACTGAAATTACAACTATAAGACAAAACAGCTATCATCCAGAACCACGGGAAAGCTGGCCGAGTGGAAGTTCTACAACTAGAAGGAAAGAAAGAAGCGCATTGAGACTGAGTAGGAGGTGCAGAGGCGCCAAGAACAGAGGTAAGAAGGCACGCGCGAGGTGGGCTGCAACTGGATGCGCAGTTTTTTTCAATCAGAATGGGATACAAGCTCTCGAATGCACTGAGCTCGTTTAAGGTGAGATTCTGAGGTCCCAGACTCCTACGGGGAGAAACCGGACTGTCTTGCAGCAGGTCAGAAAGCTAGGGTGGCCTTCTCACAGAGCTGCTCACAGGGATCATTGTTGCCGTGGGGGCACGGGACTCAGGACTCAGAGACGCAGTCGGAGTCGCAGAGACGCTGAGGACAACCATTGCTGTTTGCTCTTCTCTGGTGATTCTCTGAGACCCTGCCCCACTCAATTTACATCCCCACCCAAGCTGTGCCAGTGGCGCAAGGAATCATCTGCATTTTTGCAGCCTATCCCAACAAACTGCAGCTGAGTCAGAGAGCTCCAAAACTTCCAAATTCCAAACAAAGAGAAGAAATCTGTTGATATCGCTGTAGCTCCTGCTGGGTGGACCCACACAGTGGTTGAGTTGGAGATCCAGGAGCCAGGGTACCCCTGGTCAGATACCAGATTTCAACTCCTCACATCCATAAGGGACACACTCAAGAAACAGACTCAGTGAGCACCAAAGCCCCACTGAAGCAAGTCCTGCTCCATAAGGGTGTCTCCAGCACAGCAGTTCTTCCACTACAGACACAACGGATCCTTGCAATCGGCCAAAAATGCGGAGACAAAGAAACATGTCATAAATGAAAGAAATGGAGGAAAGCAAACTAATGGAGGACATAGAGTTCAAAACCACAGTTATAAGGGTACTCAAGAATCTTCTACGAACCTCTGAGGAACTTAGTGAGACCTGGGCAAAGTAGTCAACATTTTTAAACCCAGTTTCCTCAACTATAAAGATTTTTAGAGTGAGTAAAAGAGATAGTATACATAAAGTGCTTTGTAAAGTGCTGCAGGCAGAGAAAATATTCACTAAAATGGTCATTATTTTTTAAAATAAGCCTTGCTGGAATTTGGTTGGCAATCAACATGGTTTACTTTTGAAAACTAGGTCTGTCTCAGGTCTGGTGCACAGAAACAGTCTTGCAATGAACTCATGAGTTATCATGCACATGAGCTATTCCATGAGGACTCTCTGAAGGAGAGTGAGGATAGCAGGATAAGAGGGGGGAAGAGGGAGCAAGAATGTGGTTTTAGGTAAAGTCTACCTTCATTCCAATCCCATGAGGAGCAGTGGGGCATAAACTACCTGGCAGCGTCCATCCTGCCCTGAAGAAAGGGAATAAGGCTTTTGTCACCCCCAACCAAAGTCAGTTATTGACTATAGGACTCCAACGGTTGAAAGATAGTTCCCAGAGCTTCCTGCAAAGCAGTTCTACTTGGCCAAGGCCAATCTTCTGGAGAAGGTTACTCAACTGGTAAAAGGTATCAGAGGATGTGGGTGGCTCATCACCACCAGCATCTACCATAGAGACATGCCAATCACTCCATCAAAACTTGAGACCCACCAACCAGAATGACCTCTAGGGCAAAACTCATGTAGCTCTATGCCACCTCAATTATCTTATTCGTTCCTCCTTGTTTTCCTCCTTCTAAATTCTCCCTTTGTTGAAATATATTGTGATTAAGCACAATTACAAAAGACCATAATATCTCCACTTCCAAGTTACAGTCTGTCTTATTGCTGTCAAAACATGGTTACAAACTATTTTTTTCTACAAAGAGACTGAACATAGATTAAAATATAGAACTCAATTCAGAGAGGGGGAAATTAACAACTAGTACATGGAACATAAGAAAGCCTTCAATGGGGCACAGCATGTAAGAGAATCAAGGACTCAAATGTTCTACAGGGAATGGCCACATTTTAGACACCCCTGAAGCCTATTTTAGGGCAGTTTATAGAAGGAGGGGAAACCAAGCAACTATTCCCTCCTGAAGTTATCTTTGTTGAGGTGGTTGCTATATTACTTCCTTGGACAAACATGAGCTCAGATCTTACTCTGACATATACCAGCTGGGTATGTTTTGTTAAGGTTCTAACCTCTTAAAGCCTGTTTTCTCTAATATCTTCAAAAGTTACAGGTTGGGTTTAAATAAAATAATGTATAAATACTCCTTAAAGCAGTGCTAGATACATGTTAAGCTTTCAAATGTAGCATATACATTAATCCTCCTTATTAACAGTTTCACTCTCCACAATTTCAGTTATCCATGTCTGAAAATATTAAATGGAACATTCCAGAAATAATCTGTAAGTTTTATAACGTGAGCTGTTCTGAGTAGCATGATGAAGTCTCACACTGTCCCACTCCATCCAGACCAGGATGTGAATCAGCCCTTTGTCCAGCATTTCCATGTGGTATATTAGCCCCTTAGTAGACATCTTGGTTATGAGATGGGTTCTCAGGAAGAGAGAGAGAGAGAGAGAGAGAGAGAGAGACCATATTCACATAACTTCTAGTAAAGTATCTTGGTTTTAATTATTCTATTTATTATTAGTTATTGTTGTTAATTTCTTATACTGTGTCTAATTTGTAAATTAAACGTTATCATATCTATGTATGTATAGAAAAAAAACATCATATGCATAAGGTGCAGTGCTACCCGAGGTTTCAGGTGTTCCCTGGGGACCTTGGAACATATTCCCCAAGGATAAGGGCAGACGGCTGTATTCTTTAAATTCCTTCAAAAAATCTCTTCAGAAGGGAGTAAGAAGCTAAAAATTTAAGAACTACTGAAATCTTAAGATGATGAACTGTTACCATTGTACTGATACATTTTGGTATTCAAATGTATCAATATACAGCCTACATGATATACTTCCTATTTTCATTTGATATCACAGGACTTCATTTTTTAATATTGAGGCATTAGCATCTACAGATTTGTGTCTCTCAGATTCCTCCCCTCACCACTGTCTTCCATAGTGGCTCCACAAATTGGAACATCACAGGGAAAGTTTTGATTATCACCGTGATGTTGGGGGGCATTACTGACATTTAGTGGGCAGATCCAGGGGTGTTAAACATCCAGCATGACCAAAAACAATCTCTCACTATGAAGAATTGTCCCACTTAACTCCTGCATGACTTCCCAATACCCCACAGGACATTTACAAAGGTAAAAACTTGTTAGTCATTATCTGAGCCTAAATTTAAATACTTTCACATATTTAAAAAACTATTTACCAATCAATGCAAATATTAGTGAATTTTCCAGGAATGCAATTGCTAGATAAGTCAAGAGACAACTGTATGCTGTTTTTGCAACTCTATCAACAGTTGCTCCCCATGCCAGAAAGTCATGACAAAGCCAGTTAATAAAACCAACTCATCATTATAAAAATTTCTATCATCTGCATTTGTCACTGACCCACAGTGAACCTACACAAAGGTGTACGTATTGACTTCCTCATTATGTTTTTCTAGTGTGGTTGTCCTGATTATTTTAGTATTCAAATGTGTACTTTATTATAAATTGTTTTCCTCTCTATTTTGTTTTATATTACTATTAGAATATTTCATTGGTTTTTAAAAATCATGTGAATGGGTAGGTTATAATGTCTATGTGTTTCTTGTCAGGATATTAAAGCAGGTATTACAAAATATTTGTTATTGAAAGAGGAGCATTGGGTCCAACAGGATTGTGAACTGATGCCATGCCCACTTGCGTCCAGGTGATGAAATTGGTCATCATCGCCACTGTAATATAATTGTGTTTTTTCAGCCCTGGTTCCTCCATCAAGACTTTCCTCCTAGAAATGCCAGGCTTTCTCACCCAGCCCTGAAAGCTTGGCAGGATGCTTGGAAGTCAAGGTCAAAGTCCATCCTCATGTGAGCAAGTAGCTGGGACTGGGTCTCTACACATTGTGAAATTCGCTGATAAGACTGAAGATGCTTCCCAAAGTCTCTGAGGATCCAGTATTGTCACATGTGTTAGACTGGGTCATCTGTCTCCATTCTGCACCTCAGTCAACACCAAAATAAAAGTGCCCCTGTCTGATTCTGAACACTGAACTCTTACATGACCTTTCAGCTGAACACAAAGAAAGCACATACAGCTACACACATAAAACATCATTTCTTTTGCTTTTGTGTATGTTCTGTGTATACATTTTTTTCCAGTAAAGGCAAAGTAGATATTTGAGAGATAAAAATAGATGTTTTTCTGTAACCCCACTGACAAACCACAGAACCAACGTGGTGTTAGGTCAAACTTACCCAGAAACTTGCTAGAATTTTGAGTGTCTCAGATTCTCTCTGGCATGAGAAATTAAAGATCATTATAAAAAGTGCACATTTGTTCCTATTTTGGAGGGCTAATAATAAGAATGAATATACAGAATTGAACAAGGAGTTCTTTTGCTTCTATAAAATTGGGTTTTTTCTCTGATCCAGTAGGAAAAAAAAAAAAAAGCAAAATACCAAGTTTGCTGGAGTTGATGACACAAAGAAATTTATCCCACCTTCCAAAAAACAGTAACAACAACAATGAACCACTTTTTATATTTCCAGAAGGCAACCTAAGACCTCTGGTTGTCTTCTAGGACAGAAAGCACTTCCCATGCCTGCTCTAGTATACCTGGGATTTTCAATGGCAGCTTCTGTAGGAGGTCCCACACAGAAGAAACTTCAGGATCTGAAGTTAAAGGAGGCACAGCCACATGCAGACTCAGGAAGTAGTGACTAGTGTTACATAAATCAGAACACAGGGGCCCTCTAGGATGAGTGAGGACCCAAATCTCCTAGTTTTGGAGGACCCCAAGCCTCCAAAAGCCAATAATTTTCCAAAGAGGGTTGGTGTTTTCAATCCAGTGTAGAACAAAATAGAAAACAAGAGATACCTTACTTTTTTCTAAGAGATTAATATGAACTGAAGGAAAAGCTGAGCAACTGTCCCCATTAAAATAGCAACAACTCCTTGCCTACAGCCATTTGAATCAGAAATTGTTTGCATTAATAAGGCATTAGCCTTTAAAAAAAAATTTATTGTCAAATGCCAGTCTCTCAATGTCCCACATTTCTGCATGAAATTCAGGGCAATGAAGCTGACAAAATGTAATTTACTGGCATTGAAATGTGCCAGATCCACAATTTACTTTCCCAGCCTTTCAAGCTGGATTTCATATTCAGTGGCATTTCTGAAGAAGCAGAGAGCTAGCCAACTTCCATGGGCCACAAACAGCCAGGGTGTGGCAGGTGGGCAGCCAGGGGAGCAGCTGCCAAGGGCACGGATAACACCAGGACTTTTCCAGAGGAGGAGGAGGAACACTGCTATAAACTTCAAATGCCAGAGCTCTGCTGAGTGAGAATTACTTCATCTTTGCCACACATACCTTAATATTAATGCAAATTTATGGATGGGAATAAAATATACAAATGAGTCATCTCTGGAAAATACAACAAACTCGAAGTATTTACTAGAGCATAGAACTTAAAGAGCTAAACTAAACTTCACTAATAACCTAAATGTATAAAACATTTCATCATCATCATGGAGTAGTTTTTTAATAAAAAAAGGAGAGGAAAAAATAAGTCAGAGAACACACAGCAAAGTGTAGATACTTGGGACAAGATCTGCCATACATATAAAATAGAATGGTATTAAAAACTGCTTTATAAAATTTATGTTCAAAGTTATCTATCATGACATTACTTATAATACATAGAAATTTGGGAGAAAATAAATGCCCAATAACTGAAAATCAGTTAAATAGATCATGATGTATCCACACTGTGGAACCATTATAAAATAAGGTTGTAAAAGTGTATTTAATAACATAGATAAATGTTCCAAATATAAAAAAAAATTTAAAACGGAGTTTTAAAGAAATATATACATTTTTATCCTGATTTCATAAACTGTATAAAATTGTATACACTCATGGGAAGGTGGGGAGAACAGGATATACACTCTTTAATGTCATCAGCAATAAGTGTAGATGGTAGGATTACATTTTATTCTCCTGTTATTTTGTGTGCTATTCTATATATTTTTTAATGTTTTCAAAAGAAACAAAAATTTTAAATTGCCTTATTTATGAAAAATGAGGTTGGATGCAGTAGCAGTTCTTAGTATTCGTATTTAATTCCTTTAAATAAAATTCCTCCAGATTGGCAAGGACATAAAAAGTTCTGTCTTAGAGGATTTGGATCAAAAATGAGATGAATAGGTGCCTTTGCTCTAAAAAATAAATACATATTTACCTGTGTTTTAAATTCACATTTAAAATATATTTCCTATATCAAAATAAGCCAGCATCTGATTTTTAAGGGATTTGGGAAAATCCATTTCCAAATGCCTGTAGCATTTGTGAATAGTCCATTTAACAATTAGCAGGATTTTCCTTTTCAGAAGGTACTAGCGCTGATTTTTGAAGAGTCATATATAATTGGAAGTGTCCCCACCCTTTGGAAAGCTCCTGATCTTATCGCAGCCAGCCTGCCATCTGCCCCCACAGTAAAAAAAACAAAAAACAACAACACAATAAAGTATTCAATAAAAACTAAGTACATAGTCTTAAAGGAAAATAATTAAAATACCCCCAGAAACTCTATAAGGCATAAAGGAAAAAGGTTTGCACATCCCATTGTTGTTTGAATGGAGCTGAATGGAGCTATGGTCAACTGGCCAGGAACAAACACCAAATTCAAATGAACTCAAGCCCAGGGCTTTTCAGTTGTGACCAATCAGAGTGACACAGACAACCGATATGCGGAGGCAATTCCTTTAGCAGAAGATATAAAACTCAGCAAGAGCCTTTCGTACCAATTAAAGGTAGTCAATATTGATTATCTGAGGGATTTCCATGCTCAGGGAGCAAATTAGAAACTCAATATCTAAACTATTCCTAAATGCAGTTATCAACTTCAGAGGTTTATCTCATAAAACCAATTCATCTTAGAGTTTAATTCTATTAAATTAGGGCTTAGAAATAAGATTTGCTCTAGAATGAATGCATCATTAGTTTTGAAATGCAATATATTGAAATCCAAAATGTGCTGTATTACAGTTTGAAGAATAGATGAGCAAAAATGGCATCTAAATGCACTTCTTCTTAAATATATTCACCAGTCGAGAAGTGAGGTTGTTTGTGAAGACACTGAGCCCTCTGGTAGAATGGACACGTACCCTCTCTTTAGTATAAAATAACCCCACTGGTTCCACTACTTTGCTAAAGTTTTCCCTTTGTTCTCAGCCTTCCTTATTCCAACTAGCAACATATTTTTAAAGGTGGAGGGATATGTTATACAATGAAGCCCCATGAAACTTGGGCCAACATTTCAAAGTAAAAGATGAGAATACAGGAACCCTAAACTGAACTGCCTGATACAGTATAAGTTTTAATATTCTACATCAGGGGCTTTGTTCTGTACTTTTTAAGTAAGATGGAGTCCATGAAGGCTCTTCCACGCATTATCAAGAACAGGGTCTCAGGTCCTGTGGTAGACACTTGATACTCAATTTTGACATCTTGTAGAAATGGAAAAAATGTCCCCGATTAAACCTAACAAAGGGGTTTGTCCTGCAATGCCTGCCTCCCCTATGCACATCCTATACAAGAAAAGCTCAGTGGGTATAAATCCAGTAAACAGTGATGTTACATGATGGAGAATGATAAATAAAATAGAAAGAGGCTTAGACCATGTCAAAGAACCCCTGGGAAGGCTAAATGTTGAAAGAGGCACTGTTCTGGGGAGAACGGCTGCTGATCTTGATGGAGTCTTGGATGCGTTGATGACAACAGGTGGTTTCCATCAGTAACAATGGGCAGAGGTGGGTTCTTTAGCACTGAAACCACATTTGCCATGTTGAAAGGAAATGATTTTGTTTACATGAATTGTACTGCATCACAGCATATTTTAGAACCCTCCATAGCGTTGTTATATCCTCATGAAATACTGTATACATTGTCTCATTCACTGTAAGAGAAAACCAGTAACACAGTGTCTTGTAAATAGATGACATATAGGTAATCTAGCATTTGGATTCCGGAGGAATAATTCCACCTTAAACTTTTTGATATACAAAAACACAAAGCTATCACAAAAGATGTCCAGGGAACTTTAGCACGTGGGAGGTGATTACAACTTGGTCTGGTTTTAATACAGGGCTTTCAAGTGGACTGTATCATAATGATGGGATTCTCAGCTCCATAATAATCTACAACTTTCAGTAAATTATGGGGCATGTAAGATACGAAGGAGAGGGAGATGAGACCTAATTCTGACCCAGCTTTTCCCCAACTGAACTAACCATTCACAACCATCTGCTCCTCCCTTTCATCCCTCTGTCTGTCCCTACTTTATATGTGTAAACTCTGTTTATATTGAGGAAAAAAAAAACAATACCTTAGGGAAGAAAAGGAAAGTGCAAATTCCTGTCTTTTCCCCAGAGAAAAGCAGTTGTATAGATAATATGAGAAAATATTTCCAAATTTCGTGCCAAGATGAGAAATTATGTTCAAAGTGTCCCTAATGACCATTGGCAAGGTCCCAATTGAGAACTGAAGTCCCCTGTTGTCTAAAATAAGTTTCTGGCAAGTTCCCATAATTCTTATTTCATGAAGTGACAAACAGTGCCAGCAAAATGATAAAAGAGCATCGCCAAATTTAAATCTTATTGCCCCATTGCCACAGACAGGGAGTCAAAATTAATTTAACTTTGTAAATTAAAACCTGTATGAAAATTTCAAACCTCTGATGTGCTCAGGTAGGGAAAGAAGCAGCCCTCTCCTGCCTCACCATCTCTCTCTGCAGATCAGTCATCAGGCATGGGTGGGGGAGAAGAAATTCACATAGAGCAGTGGTTCTCAACCTGTGGGTCGCGAGCCCTTTGGGGGTCGAACGACCCTTGCACAGGGGTCGCCTAAGACCATCGGAAAACACATATATAATTACATATTGTTTTTGTGATTAATCACTATGCTTTAATTATGTTCAATTTGTAATAGTAAAATTGGGGGTCACCACAACATGAGGAACTGTATTAAAGGGTCGCGGCATTAGGAAGGTTGAGAACCACTGACCTAGAGCCTTGTATACCATTAACTAGTGTAACCTTGAGCAAGTCAGTTCATTTCTCCAGCATCTAGTTTCCTTCACTTCTGTAAGTACAGTGTAGCACCCCTCCAGGTCCAGCCTTGCTCTTGAACCTGGAATGCCAATGGCTATCAACAAAATGATACCTAAGAATTCAAGAGAAAGGCAACAACAAAAAAAGAGAAATGCTCTCTCCTCTGATAAGGAGAGAGGGGGAAAAATAGAGAGCAGTTGACCAAGATCACTAAGACTCAGAGACAAAACCTCTTCACATATGAACGAAGCCTAATAGAAAACTTTTGCAATGTCAGCAAATTGTACTTGGTTAAAGGTAGGCCAGTGCTGTTTAGGTGGGAATGTGAAGAAAAGTTAAAGTGCCCCATTGCATGTCTTTTCCATGCAGCAGGAGTGGCCTGCAGACAAACATCAAGAGACAGGAATGGCTAATTTAAAAGATAAAATGCAAAGTCCTGTGGCCCAGTTCAAATGGACTCTGACAGTGAAGGTCACAACTTCTCACTTTTGGTTAGAGATGCTGCCTTGATTGTTGCCGGACAACACACAACTGCAAACAGGAATCTAGTATCAGTGTATCCTGAAGAAAGATCACACTAAGGTGGAGTTTTGTTTTTCTAATAGCTTTTATTCTTTTCTGATTTAAAAAAAATTGATAAATTATCAAATTACCAACATTTCAAAAAAATGATACACACAATTTTCCCTAACATATATTGTGAGAAACTGTAACCAAAAATTTTCCAGGCAGTGGTATGAATCGCTGCCTTTTGAAGGTTCTGTGTACGCCTTATTTCCTTATAACTTGCAACTTTTCAAACAGTTCCAATCTGTTCTTGCTTTTCTTGTCTTCTTTCTCTCCCTCACATTTTTTTTCCTAGTCTTACCAATCACAAAGACTGGTAAAACATTTGAGTTTTAAAAACTGTCCAAACCAGGGGGATGAGGAGGTAAGAGATCAACCAAAGGACTTGTATGCATAACCAACAGACACAGACTTGGGAGGGGGGAGGGCATGTGCTGGGGTGGGGGGGACAGCTGGGGAGAGGTCAATGGGGGAAAAAGGAGACTTACGCAATACTTTTAACAATAAAGAATTAAAACATAAAAAAAAAATTGTTCAAACCAGTTGTAAGATTCATTGTCTGTAAAGAAAATTACTTTGGCCTACAACATGTGTTTTCAATACAAATGCATCGCATAAAAAGTAAAAAGACTTCTTGTCTAATATGGCAATTCTTGTGAAGCCATTTTGGTCTTTAGAGAAAGATCTCACTTATATCTTGGTTGGGGGGGGGGGGGGAGTGAAACAAAGCAGACTCTGCACCTTCCTCAGGCCTGTTTTATATTTCTCCCATGCTGTCTCCTAAAGACACTAGCACTTGATAAAAGTTCAGGCCTTTTCGGTGCAGAACTCTGCTTGTCATTTCTTTGAAATGATTAAAGACATTAGCACAGCTTCACCATAAAAGCCTGAACAGCAAGTGTCAGGGACCAACTCCCCACCCCCAGCCCCATGCTTTCTCCACTTTGCACATTCCCAAGGGTTCTTTACGGAGGAGGGGAGGGAGTATTTTCTTCGTTTTCCTTTTCTAGACTTGCTGATGAAAATAATGCTGCTGCTAACTTTTTGAAAATATTTGTAAAATTCTTCTCCTCTCAGAATCAAAATCGTCTGCTTTACAACCAAGTTTCTATGTGGCCCTTGCTTGTTAACACAATTCCAGAGGCCAGGGCAGAAAAAATGTTCTTCAATGCAACCAAAAATGGTGCCAGGGAAATCAGAGAGCTTTGGAGTCAGACTACTCTAGGTGTTAATCCCAATTTGATCAAATTATTTGGTTCTCTGTACCTTTTTCTCTAGCCTTAAAAGAGGAGGTACTAATAGAGTTTAAATGGAAATCATTCATATGGAAGTGAAGGATTCAAAATGTGTGGTCTGTATTTGTGGAGAGAACATTTTCAGGTGTCACTTCCCAAGATCTGTGGGAGTTCCTTTCCACATTTTGATAGTTCCCTATAAGGTATTATCTCGCCTTTCCAAAGAAGAATCTAAGCAATCTATTTCCTGCCTGCCTTGTCATTTAGAATCCTTAAGTGGGAAGTACCCACATGAGTTATGCAGAGAAAGAGGCCAAGGGCTGGGCATACATTCTCCGGGTATAGACCACTAAACACCACGTGGTCCTAACCTGTGGCTGCAGTTCCATCTTCCTGATCACAGTAAAGGCGTGGTTTCTCTGCTCCGCTGTGGTCTCTAGGAGTCTTTCCTGGAAGCTCAGAGTTGGGTCTGTGACTTAGGTCTTCAAATTGAGTCTACAAGCTATTTGTATCACTTAAAATCTCCTGTGATTTTAACTACCTAGAGTGGATTCTGATGTTTGTAACTAAGAACTTCATCTAAAATATATATAAAGCTTCCTGGTTTTGTGCTTGATATATAGTAAAAACCTACACATACTAATTGCCTCTCTGTCATCCCCTGAGGTTTTAGAATCCCATTCTCACTAGCAAGATTGGAAAGAAATAAAAGATGCAACATGTAACAACCTCTACCCATCTACCTGTTATAATTCCTGAAAGCCATGTGACTTTAGAGTAAGTTCTTCTTTCTAGTTGGCACAACTGGAACAGATTAACAATTAGCAGAAGCATCCCTAGAGGAATGGGATACTGAAAGTTGAGTTTTATATGTAAGCAGTAGGCAGAAAAGTGGAGAAATATGAACAATAACCCCAGAGGGTAGACCGAGATGGAGGGTGACCCAAAAGGGAGTGGGCTGAAGAGTGTGAAGTAGGACACCAAAAAGAAATGCACCTTCTTTGCCTAAGATTGCCAGATTGCTTACATAAAGCAGGCCATCCTCGGTGAACCCAGCTAAAACTGCTGACCCACAGAACTGTGAGCAACTATACGATCGTTGTTTTAGAGTGGTATTTTTATGCGGCAAATGCTACCTCATATAATCGGGATCTGAACATAAGAAGTTAAGAAATGAAAGGTCTGGAGTGTGAATAGTCCAGGTTGAAAAAATCTGATGAGGAAGGCTCCTGAAGCCGTAAAGTCTGAGAAACTGAAAGACAGGTGTGGCTAGAGCTCAGTGACGGGGAATGAGGCGCCTCTGTGAAGCCTGCATACCATGGGTTCATTTAAGAAGCTCTTGCCCTGGCCCATGTGGCTCAGTTGGCTGGAGCATCTTCCTGTGTAAAGGCAGCAGGTTGATTCCTGGTCAGGGCACACACCTAGGTTTCAGGTTTGATCCCTAGTGCCGGGGCACGTGCAGGAGGCAGCCAATCAATGTTTCTTTCTCACATTGATGTCTCTGTCTCTCTCTCTCTCTCTCTCTCTCTCTCATCAATTAAAAAAAAAGAAGCTCTTCATATCCGGTTTCCTGGGACTGAGACAGCCCCCTAACCCCAACCTCCCAACTTCTGATGTTAGATGCTTTGTTCATAATTGCCCATTTTCACACTGTTAATTTCCTTCCTACCACTCACCCCCAGTGGAGAGAACATTGGCAGTGTCCTGAGTCCGAACTTGTGAGAAATCTAAACTGCTATGACTCAGAAAAGCACCCAGTTGTGTCTAAGAACCTGCTCCTAACCTAACCCAGGGATGACTTTGAGCATCCTGTTCTTAGCCTCAGAACTGAATTTCCTTCAGGTGATAACAAGCACTCCATCACTCCCTCCTCTCCTCAAAACTTGCAAAAGTCCAACACTTTTCAAAGAGTCTGGCTTCAAATGAGTTTTGTCATTCTTTATTCTCTCCTTATTTACTCCAGGCACCAAAAAATAATAATAAGTTGAAAACATATTTATTTGTAAAAAACGGGGTTGATCCTTTCTTTTAACAATTTTCCAGTTGACTATGATTGCTATTTCCCTCAAAAGCAGGTTTTGTTCCAGAGACCTAGGTGCAGGGAGTTTACTTAGGAGGTAAAGCCAGAAAGGACAAGTGAAGGAGCAGGGGAAGGGGAAAAGACAATAATGGTGTGTTAGCAAGCTGATGACCACTATGGGTACCAAGTGATCAATCCTGCTGGGGTATCTCTGAGGAAACCGTGTGGAAACGCCTTGGAACTGTCCCACCAAGGGCTAGAAGTGTAGAATGCTTATCCACTAACTCCTTCATGTCCCTTCTTGGTTTGGGGTTGCCCCAGATGCACTAAATTCCTGCCACTTCATGCCATAGACTAAGAGACAGAGACCCTGGGAAACTATTGGCAGCCTGGAACTGTCCACCTCAACTACAGGTGAAAATAGAGGTGGGCCAAAAGGATGTGAGGCAAGACATTGACAGCATCCACTATACTAACATTTACTGAGGTTGCTCTGTGAGCCAACTCTGGCATCAAATGCTTCAGAAGAATCATCCCATTCATTGCTCAAACCAATATTATGAGGTTACTGTGAGCTCCATTTTACAGATGGGAAAACTGTGGTCCCTGGCGTGAGTTGGACCAGAGCCAGAGCCTAAGCTTGAACACCAGGCAACTTAGAAAGACAGATTCCAAACCACAGGCTAGCATCATGGAAACCATGAGAAGAACAGCGGGCATGATGTTCACCTTGTAGTCATTCACAACCTCATACAAGGCTGAGGTAGAGTTTCTCCCCCAAAGTTTTGTACTTCTTAGTTAGTCTGGCCATTTAACATTTTATGTGTCTAAAAACCAGTATCTTTTCTTTTTAACCTAAATTCACATGGGACTTAACACCCTGCAATTGTGCTATTTAATAAGTACTATTTAATTCGAAGGTACAGTGGACACCTATCATTTTCTGGGCACCCAGCATCCATTCCCCTTTCCAAGTGCACCCTGATTTCCATAGACAAACTGCCTCCCCTCGAGTAGTTTCACAGACTTGCTAAGAATGTAAGTCCAGAGGCTTCCCAGGGATGGATCTGTGGTCTGAGCTTGATCAAGCCCATACCCTCTCATAGTACTTTGCATCTTGAGCAAGGATCCAAGAACAGAGAAGATAATGAGTCCTTCAAGGGAGCAGCAGCAAAGGTGCTCCAGCCAGACCACTCTCGCTAGAGTGAGCTGCCTGCTTCCGCCCCTCCATAAACAAGGTCCCCAGCTCATTGGCAGGTGTTCATGACTCCCATCTTCTTTTCCTCCTAATAAGTCCCCTTTTGCTTAACTGTCCAAAGTAAGTTTCAATGTTTGGAACCAGGAATCATAACTGATACAGACAGTAGACAATCTGCTAGTGGAATCTGTAATGTCCATGTCACCCAATGAAGGTGGTATTTACACATGTGTAACAGTTGTTCAGGTGCATTTGTAGCATTCCTCTGCCCCCCTGGAACTGTGTGCAACTCTTTGTTCCATATGTAAATGCAAAATTTACCTGGCAGTACAGGGAACCCCTTGGACACTCTAACAGACCTAAGCACATTACAGCCTTTTCTTCTTTTTCATTTGAATGCAGAGAGCAGCCCAGTGCAAACGTTACTCAGTGCACTCTGAAGGGTTTCTTTACATGTTTTTTCTTTCTTTCTTTTTCTAATGAGCTGGCTTTTCCCTCTTGTTCCATCGCATGCCCTGGCTCCATATTTTTATTTCAATACTCTACATTATCAGTTTATAATCTAAGGGCTTTAAGCCAGCTATTGATCTACTTTTTAAAGAACACTTTTATTCTTTCTCATGATTTCATAATCTTCTTTATACCATTTCCCTTCCTTGGAAGTTCTACCCTTTGAAAATGGTGAATGTTGTCCTATTAAATTTAAATTAGGATGAAAGTGCCCAGTGCTCTCTCAAAGCCCTCGATGGATTCATCCAAGTCAGTATTCTTTAAGAATATGTCACATGAACCTCCCAGCAGCTAGTAATGTTTACAACACTTTTTTTAAAAAAAACCTTATCACGGTCAAGGCACACATAAATTGTACAACTTTGGAAACAGTTGGTAGCGGAGCTGCCAATTCATAGTGCAGTAACCTACAGGGTGTTTTAGAAAAGACAGCATTTTAAATACAACTCATGAATAAGCAAATAGCCCCGACCACCCAAATCAACTTGAAGAGTAAACACGGAGGGAATGTTTAGTTAAATTTTAGATGCCATTTGACTAGGAAAAAGGGCTAACGCTTATCAGCTGAGAATGAATTATGTCAATACCGGGGGGGGGGGGGGGGGGGAACACCTAGGTATCTGCAGAGAACTGTCTTCAAGTAAAAGTTACACAGACAAAGGGCTAACTGTTTATGCACCACAGATAAAATACACTCTACTACAAAGGGCTTGCCCGTGCAACAGATAACTGGAGAAATGCCTTAGAATATGTGGAAAATACATACATAACTTATTTGTATATTTGCATAACTGTACTTAAGGATTATCATGTGAAAGAAATAGGTACATACATCCATACTGGGGAAAAACAAACACACCACAAAGACAAAACAGGCAGCTGTAAACATGTTCCCATGTATAAATGCTGGCTCATGCCTGACTAAAGCCCACTACCCTGACGTGAGGCAGGGCTCTGTGGAGGTAGCTGTGTTCATTGTGGTGTGGGGCTTTAAAAGAAGCCCAGACATCGTAGAATTTCTCACCCTGCTTCCTGTTTGCTGAGAGGGAGGACGTGGTCTTGTGCATTAGCAGGTTTCTTGCCATAAGGGACTATGTCCTTTACATCTGGGATCTAGAAGGCCTAGGACAGTCTCTAAAACAAAACAGGCGTTCAATAAACATTCTGATTTAATTAAATCAGATTATCCTGTATCTTCTCTCTGTATCCAGCCTCCAAATGGGCATAAAGTAGCACCATAAAGCTTCTTGAGTTGCTGAAAAAGCAAACTATTTGACTCCTTATTAAGCTGTTTCCAAATACTGGATATGTGGAGGAAGGTCAAAATCTCATCTTTTTCATCTCCCTCACTGTGTCTATTTATACATCATATTTAGGAACAAGGATAGCTCCCTGGTAATCACTTTATATACTATTGAGGTTTGCTTCTCAAATTTCATTTAATGCCAGGGCCTTGAGAGAATCCCCTCATATTACTGGGCATTGGACACACCACTCGAGTTAGGTATTCCCTCTCAACTAGCAGGCTGAAGGCAATGCCAGTAACAAAGAACTGCCTCAAGCCAATCTTTGGAGCCACAAAGCATCGCCATCAGTGTGGCAGGTCATTCATCTGCTCAGTGCTAAGTAGTGGAATATAAGTGAGGAAAGAGAAACCAAAACAAGGACAGAAAGAGGAAAAAGCCAAAGCGAGCTTCAAACTAGTCCACCCCAACCCGCAAAACAATTTTCCCCCAAAGGAGCTGAGAAATACCCAGATGAGTATCCATTATTCTCTGTATTTCTTGGACAAGACGTGACTTGGAAAATGGCATTTATGAAGCCTTTGAGAGCAAGGAGTCCTTTTCCTTTTCTTTGCTCATAAAGTCACTAAGAGGAAATACATGCTGATATAGTCCCCAATTCAAATTAAGTTCAAAGTCAATTCAGGGCGTGGAAGTGCTGGAGTTTGTTATGAGGACTGGTGGGCAGTGCCTGCCCTCCCAATATTAGCTGAACCTGAACATGAACAACAGCAGGTGCTGGGCAGCAATCAGGTGTGAAAGGAGGAACCACACATAAATACCTCACTGCTTTCTTCTTATAACCTTTACTTAAATTTAGCTCAACCTAAAGTACAACTCACTGGCAAGATTTGTTTTTAAAGCTCTGAATAATGTCTCCCATTGATTCAACAATTCCTGGGCCAAACAGAGAACCTCATCCTTGCTGGATTCCCATTACTGTTCTGTATGTACCAGTGGGCTATGGATCCCAAGAAGGCCATCCAACAGAGACTTTGATGGGTCAAACAGGTGAGAATACGGGTCTAAACCAAATCAATAGTGTTTACAAGTTCTAATTGTTTACTTATTGACACAAATTTACATAAAGCCACTTAATGAGTAAGGGTTTGCACAGCCCATGGGTACTCTGTTATGTCAGATTTTAGCCATCATGCCACTGGCTTAAAAGAAAGAATTGCTGGAAACTCATGGGCCAGGAATGAACAGCCTATTAAGATCTGAAAAGCTGTCATCCACCCTGAAAGGACTTGCATCAGCCACTGAGGATATATTTTAAACCGCCTGTCCGCAAGAAAACTTTAATAAAGCAGCCTTGCTCTAATGTCTTGTGAGAGGAGAGGCAATTTTACTTCTTCTATTAACCCAACGTGATTACAATGGCTTATTTCATGGAATATTAAGTTCAAACTCTGCTCCCTGGGAGGACAATAAAGAGAGAGAGAGAGAGAGAGAGAGAGAGAGAGAGAGAGAGAGAGAGAGAGAATATGACTTTGCCCGAAATAGCCACAGGACCACAGTTCCTTGGTGCTTTTAACACATCAAAGCAATAATCTACCATAATTCGCTAATGGTGAGATAAATTAGTAGCCAAATAATAACCTGAAAAGATGACACCAAGATGGAAAGCAAATGTTTGTCTTTTGCAAAGGACAGCATAACAAAGCTTACGGTGGTCTATCTTAAAAAAAAATCAAGTCCTTATTGGATATCACTGACAGCAGTTGTTTAATAGTGAGACCACAGCTAGCCTGGCTAACAAAATAAATAATCACTTTGTAAAGTAACAAGCAGCTGCAGAGCCCCCCTCAGCAATCTAGATGCTTAGGGAAATGAAACTTGGCTTTTTCTAAGAACTCCCAATGAGATCTACTCCCTGGAAATTATTTCAAAGAGTAATTGTACTGATGAAAAAAATGGCAGGTCCACCATATTAATGGTCATCTAGGATTTTCCATAGGTCCATTGCAAGAGTTTACCGCCAAATTTGAGAGCCATATTTTAATTGTAGATGAATGACTGGTTGGAATTAGAACCATAATGAGTTACCCACTTATCCTTAAAATCAATAGGCACTCCTCACCTGGTTCCCAACAGCCATGACCAACACTTAATCGTAATGGCTTTCATTCTCCAATGTGCCTCTTGTCTAATCATGCAACTTGTAAGTGGGAGGAGATCCTTTCTCAATGGCAAGAGACCGGAAGTTCATTTCCCTTAGCTCTGCATGACCTTTGCATAATGCATGAAATGATGGAAGTTGGACAAGCACCTTGAAGAAATTTAATTCACAGCATTCATGGTATGAAATTCTCCACCAGGAGTTGCCATAAACAATATTAACTTCATGGAATGGGAGCCAAAGTCTGTTTACGTACTGTGGTGATGGCGGTGAGGAAATTATCTAGGTAGGCCTGGATCAGTATGGCTCATTTGAAAACAGACAAGTTCATCAGCTACAAAACAAGACTCTTAGATCCATGGAATGTACAAGTTTAAAAAATCCTCTTACTCAATTTATATGTGTCTTTATCATAAGTGGCACATTCAGGTAAAAGCAAGTATAGTGAACTCACACCAATGGCTCAGAAATGACACATTACCTTACAAATATGACTTATCACTGTTTTTTACTTTTTGTAGGGAAAAAAACACATTTATCTTTAACATTTTTATTTGAGAGATGCAAATGGTAAATGGGATTTTAATCACAAACCAATGAACCTAAGGAATTCTGGAAGCGAAGTAAACATAGAAATGGTGTTCAGACCCTTTAAAAAGGAAAAAATTGCATACGAATAAAGTAATGTTTATTTTTACTCTTTCTTTAGAGGAGTTCCCTGTTTGTGGCCCATGCGACAAAATGATCTGATAAGAGGAGCAAGGCTAAATGGCAAACGGCAAACAACCCAACCTGATGTATTTCCTTAGCCCTGACCTTCAGATAAAAATCGTACAGAAATCTGCAAAACCTCCAAATATGCAGCACCATGTGCTTCCAACATTTTCAGACACAACAGTCAGGAGGAGGGACAAAAAGGTAAAAAAGAAAAAAGAAACAAACGTATCGCTACTGAAAACAGCCTTTTCTCTTTAATATTTCAAGATTAGGGTCAGATGAATGCAGTGGCTGCCCACGCCATTTCTTTCTCCATCTGTGAATGTGCGTGCACAGGCACGTGTGGGATATACATGTGTGTATGTCTATCATTTTTATGTGTGTGTATACCCAATATCAAGTGTGTGGGTAGTTCACATGAGATATATTATATACATACTGTGTGCATATTTAAGAAGGGGGGAAAAGACTTCAAACGGTAAAAATTTATTGCACTGTGAAATTAGCTAAAATTATGACAACTGTAAGAAAAAAAATTATACGGGTAAAATTTGGGTCTGGTGGAAGAATTCTTTGATGTCTGGATTCCAATTTAACCCCCGACTGAGTTCTAAGAATCAAATGAACAAAGTATATCATACACCCCAAGTCTGCCTGTCAGCGCTAGTCATCATTTTTTATTTTATTCTTTCCAGCTGCATGTATTTACAAGACTCTGTTCTGACATTTCCTCCCTCAAAATGTACACACTCACTGCTACGGGCAGTTGCCAAATACATTTGTAAAACAGTTCAACCCTGTGTTTGTTTATTCATTAGGCATCTCTATCAGTCTCAATAAATATGTATCGCTCTAATTTTTTACATTTGCTATTACATCAGACCTTCATGTATTTGACTTATGTGTTTATGTTTGAATATATTCAGCCCACATTTTTAAAATATCTCCTCAAATACACACTAAAAATAAAACATTCTCATACAAAAATTAAAGCTATATGCTGCCTTACTGTTTAGGAAAGATTAAAAGAATTTTTAAAAGATGAGAATTTTAATTACAGAAATTTCAAAACATCCCTGCATATACAGACAATATAGTATACCTATCTGGATCTGTATCATTGATCCCTTGTAACTCTGAACATATCCACAAATGTATGTTTTATGTACATGAGTCTGGCACAAGTGGACAGCTCTGCAGGCACCACACTGAAGAACAGTGAAGCCGGAACTGCCTGTATATGCCGCATGCAAAAATAACTTGACCGGGGTATATGGCTGCTCAGTGAGCCAAGTCTCCGAATATCTTAATGTAGTTATAAATGTTTAAAATGTTAATAATAAATCTAGGTTGTTTAAAGAATATTTCCAAATAACATAAAATATTTAGTTTCCCCCACCCAACCCATAAAAGATAAGATTTATCACAAAATGTTTGAGGAATAATCAGCCATTTTGGGCTAATATATTTTAATATTTATACACATGACACATGCTGAATATAAATGATACATTGTGATTTCCCATAGTGTATGGAATTTATACAATTAACTGCAAGGTCCAATGGCTTGAAGGCACATAGGTGCAAACACAGTTATAAGGTTTTGCTGATTATTGTTATAAATCTTATAAAGCATAAAGGCATTAAAGTATATTCTGTTTATACCATTCATTTTAAAATACAGCTTATAAAATATTATCATTTCTTATTAAACGATTTATATTTTTTGGCTTTTTTCTTTTATGAAGTGAATTTATTTGCCAGTATTCAAAAAAATACTTTCTATTTTTCCTCTTCCAAATATGTGTTTGAAATATACCCTGAGATTCAATATCAATTTTCTAGTTATTTCTCAAGGGTTATATTTGTGCATAATAATAGCAGCAAACATTCAGGCATTATTCCTTTGGTTTCTCCAAAGTGTTTAAATTTAAAAAGAATCAAATAACAAAGGCATGATGAACCAAATTGCTTATTTTACACACACATTACAGCCATATACATATGTATGCACTTATGCATGTATATTTCCAGCACACCATTAATCATCAATGCCAAAATCATGTTATCAATCCACCTACACTGAACATTAAATGTTTTAATATTCATATAAATTGCATCAAAAATACACACGTGATTTTGCTTTTTAAGTTAAAGACTTTGGTCCTTAATGGAGATATTTTTCACTGGGCCTTTCTATTCTTTCTTAGCTATAGGTAATGTTTAAATATAGTTGTGAATAAAAATCTGCAATAAATTTCGCAACACGCCCCCAAACCGTCCAGTGTGTGAATTTTTTAAGAGGTGTTAAAGCCATAGCATATGAAATGTGAAATGGAAATATCCCGATATCTACATGCCTGATCCTGGGGTTGTCCACCCATTAGTAAAAAGGCACTGGATTCTGCAGCTGCTTATCAAATCAGCTTTATGTTTCTGGAATGAGTTCCTGCTGCTGAGTCTGAATTTGTAGACAGTCATGAAAAAAATATCCCATAAGATTGATCTGGCTCAAAACAAAACCTCTGAAAAAGACACGTAAGCTTTATCAAACCCAAGTATACCTAGATAGCTTAAGGATATATTAACAGTCTGAATATTTGTGTGCATATAAACACATGCCAGTATATTTCATATGTTTACTTATATTCAGACCACATATATATTACATGTCTTGTCCAGATGTCAGTGATAGGATCCATATATGGAGTATATGTTTATATCATATTAATAACATTTATTCAGTAATTTGCATGCTTACATCAGCTAACGTACATTATCGCTTCCCTTCTTTTTTTGCTTCTGAGTCTGGCAATCAAAGGAAGGAAATAAGTATAGAAATAGTTTCTTTCATCAACTACCCAGCCTGGTATTTGGGATAGAAATTCATTAGCATGTTTTTCCCCATTCATTTGTTAAGCCAGAATGCTGGAAAGAATTCGAAAATACAGACTTTCTCTTACTTTTCTTTGCCATGAAAAACAAACCCTGAGAGGAGGTCCAGAATCAGCTTTGTTTCTTTTTTCAGATGGGCCTAATATCATTTCTCAATCACCGGCACGCACACACAAAACCCACTGTGTGCACCCAGGGTCCTTATGTGGCTCCCAAACAGAGCTGCACATTTGCAAGCACAACATCTTAAACATTGGAAGCCAATTTGGACTTACTAAAAATCTGTGATCCAAGTGAGAAATCATGCTAAATATGAGCTCTGGTAACTTTATTTTTAATGATGACTTTTTACACACACACAAGAAAAAAACAAGGTAGGAAGAAAGATCAGCAGGGTGAATGTAAAAATTGTTCATCTTAAATTTCTACAAACCCAAGTGTCAGGGTAAGCATGTACGGTGCATCAAGCATAACAAAATGAAAACGAGGTTGGGAGGAAGGGGGGTCTCAGGCACTTGCTTCCTTGAATCCCTCTGAATACATTTCACAATTCATCAGTTTTTGTCTTTCCTGCCACGAATGAGGACAATCAGACCAGACACCCATTAGATTTTTCATGCAATTTTTTTTTCTTGTTCATGACATGTTGGCAGGGAGGATGGCAATTCTGAAATCTTACCAAATGAGAAAAATGTCAGAAGCTGAACTGACAGCTAGTGGTTACTATGGTGATAGGTGATATTGAAAAAAAAAATAAAATAAGACTCAGTTAATTCAAAAGGAATCAAGTTGGGTATTTTTAAGCCAGTTGATACAGATGAAAACTTAATCCTGATATTGGGACATTATCTTTTCAAGCTAACAGCCAAAGACACCATTTAGCTTAAATAATAACTAAATACACAGCTCATAATCTTGTGATTAAAAATAATGGAAAGAAATGGTATTGATAAATGGAAGTCAAATATTATTACCAAATGACTATCAGAGAAATATAGATTATATTCAGTGGAAAGAGGATTTTGTTGGGAAGGGGGTTAGTTCACAGTTTAGCAAAATATTTTTTTAAAACACAATAGCCTTACAGAAAAAAGAAATGACTCTTAAGAGACAACCCAGATTCTGTTAAGAAACGCAAAGACACACAAACATGGTATTTTCATCTTCAAAACTAAACAGAAAGCAAAGAAAATTTTGTGGTTATTGTCAGTACATTAAGCCCCTATTTTATAAGGCATTTACAAAGCTAAATCCTCATTATGAATTTTTAAAGAAAATAATATGTCTATTCCTTATATCATCATTTCTCTCTTTGGTTAATTTAATGTACTGACTATTTTTCAGGGACCTTCATAATAAACAAAATAATAATACCACATACATACACCCTTTTCTAACATCAAGCCCTGGCAGCTTTCTCTAGCTCAATCAATTACTGCCATTATTTTTAGGCTTAATGATTTAAAAGAAGGAAACAGAATACCATGAAAATAATATTTATAATTAACCAAAAAATACAGTTGTTTGTCCCACATGTAGTACACACGAAACCCAGACAAGATGGTTTTCGTAAAAAAGAGTTTTAAAATAATTAGTTAATAAAGAGGAATCAAAGTTAGCTAGGGGTTCTGTTGAGAATACATCATTTCTGAAAATCTTTGACAGAACAACTTTTCCAAGCCTTCTTTCACAGTGACACTAAGATGCCAAAACTATGAGGGATTAACACCAAAATGTGTACTTAGGAAAACCAGAGGCAGCTCTTATTTTAAAATGGTGTAGTTTGAAAATATTCCATGCTTGTATATTTTTCCATATGCCACACTCCTGATCTAGTCTATTTTTTTCCTATTTGATATAGGGATATTAAATAATCTACTGTATCTCTTTTTAAATCAAATCTTTTTGAGAGTTATAGGTAACTAGTGAAAACAAGATTCTTATTTATAACCTCAAGCTAGTATTTAATGCAAGGGGGAGGGGTACATTTTCAAGGAAGAAGCTCAGGGGGAAAAATTAAAGTCCTGTTGGTTAAGGGAACCTCTTTTCCACTGAACAGACTACAATGCCATCTACTGGGAAAGTGAAATTCAACTTCACTTTAAACAGCAAAGGCTAGTTTAAAAGGCAGACAGATGTAACTGGAGAGACAGCCAGTCCTACATCCTTCACTTTCAAAAAAGAGAAGAAATATATATATATTGGCGTTGAAACATCAGCTCTTATTATAGATCATAATGTTCTTCCTCTCAGATCTCCTCCCAGCATTTTGCTTCTTAATTTCCAGCTAAAGCCTCTCTTTATTAGCTCCTTCCAACTACTCTTGACAACACCCAGAAAAAATAATCACCGGCAGAGAGCGACCTTGGGGTCCTTCCCCGCAATCTCCCGCTTGTGATTGTTATAGCCAGTTTGTGTTGGAATCCTCTCTGCAAAAAGTTTTTTTTTAATACCTAAAATCACAATGGGAAAGGTAAGGGTCCTGGTCAGGAGGGGTCAACGAGAGTGAAGACACAGAGAGAGCTCCTGACATCATAAGCATAAAGTCTCTTTCTATCTTCTTATGCTCTAGGGGATGCAGAAGCTAAGGCATCTTTTAAAAAAGAATAATCGGTCAAGTTTTTGCAAGCCAGTCTCACATTTCCACCAATGCATCCTTTGCTCATTTGGATGCTTTTATAGTTTTCATTTTGGCTGGCTTGTATGATTTTTAAAAGTGAGAAATGGACAGGATTCAGGGCCACCATTTCCCACTCTCTAGACAAAACTATTTGGTTGAGAAAAGCAATATTTAGAAGAAAGGACTATTACCCCAATTAAATAAGAATTTATTTTACAAACACTATTAAAAAGGTAAGTTCCTACCTAAAAGCTACTGCCCACATATTCCAAGTATAGGTATAGGCTAAGTAGCAGCAGAGATTCTCAACCTCCACACTACTCACATTTAGGGGGAGATCATTCTTTGCTGTGGGGGGGGGGGGGGCGCTATCCTGTGCATTGTAGAGTGATGAACAGCATCCCCAGCCTCTACTCAGTATTTGTCACTGGCACCTCCACACACAGCTGTCATAATCAAGGTCCCCAGACAATGCCAGATGTCCCCTGGGAACAAAACCATCCTCCCATGCCCCCATTGATAACAAGTGTTGTAGGATACTAACTTTAATTGTATATCAATTCATTCTCATATGATTCTCTATCTGGCTGATTCATGTTGATGCATGACATAATAGTTCTTAAAAGATATAAGATTGTGGTGGAATAGATGTGGATAGAAGAGGAGTAGTGCCCATTAATAACTTCTTTAACCTCAGAACTAACCAGGGCCCTTGCCTTTCCAAAAGGCTCCCTAGAAAGTTCTAGGGAGAGTTGGCTCATGGATGGTAGCTGCCATAAGGATACTCCTCAAAAGCAAGGAATGCAAAGCAAATATATTCATTCTTCAAAACTGTAGCCACTGGTACCATGTTCTATAATACCGGTGGCTTTTGTGGAGTGCTTCTTTCTTTAAATGGGCTGGACCACACACACTCACTCATTCAGAATAAGTCTATAGATGAACTGCCTCCATATTTTTAAAGAAACTCAGCTTGTGCGGTCTGCTGATATCTCAGAGAAACAAGGAACTGTTTTCACATCTCATTCACATAATGGATGGAGCCACAGTGCAGAACAGACAAGCCTCCTGGAAAGCGTTCCGTTTGTCACGACATGCAAGGAAATTCTCTTACGTTTCTGCATTGAGTTTTCTAATCGAAGCTAGATTTCCAGGGCAGCATTCATGGATTACATGGTACTGGACCCAGGAGGGATTACTGGTCAAGATCATTCACCCATGCACTTCCTACTCTGCCCATGATTACCACACTTGTAAATTTCAGCATCCCTATGAACCCTGGATATTGGCTAAGGGTCCTGCCACTAAGGTGGCTTTTTAAATTTTTTTTTAGTTAATCATGACCTGTTAAAATTGTCCAGGAACTTGTATATAAAGGATTTTCTTTACGTTCTCTATAGACATTACCTGAGCAGCAGCCCTAAAGTCACCCAGGCCTGGCAGCCTGCCCACGGTTCCACTCCAGACAGAGACACTCCCTGTGACTCTGCAAAGGGGTTACTCTGCACAGGACACTAGTGGAATCCAGTCTCTTTCGGTCTCTTAACTTTTATCGTCAGTTGCTAAATTAGCTAATGATTAATTAGTTAATGTTTTCAAAGCACTTTGAAGATGAAAAGCACTGCCTAAGTGCTAAGTGTAAAACAGCATTAGTTATTCCACTCTGCAAAGACTAATTAGCTTTTAAAAAAATGTTCCCCCAAAACTGATCAATAATGCTTCTGGTATTATAGTAGGAATGTTTGTCCTGCAGATCACTAAGACCCACCTCTCATTTTAAGGCTTTTATGCTTTGAGACACGCAGAAATCCTGACCGAGGTTTATTGCTTAGTAACCCCTTAGCTTTCAAAGTGGCTAGAGTTGGGTTAGTGATGTCATCTATACAAAACACAGCATTTTTGCTGTCAAAAAAACCTTTAAAGGATTATTTAACAAAGCTAAAAGTAAAGAACTAAACTCTAGGAAAGTGGTACAGAAACATGATCAGTGAACTTATATTTAAGGAATAAGCTTTTAAAGTCCCCCCCCTTCTCTAAAGAGCTCTTTAACGGTGGTTCTTCAGGTGGCCTCTGAATTTATTGTGAGATTTCACTTTGATGGCTATGAGTCCTCATGGGGACTATTATGTCAATAATTTCTACAGCAACATTTTATTCCAGGTACAGAAATGACTTAGAAGATAGAGTTGGGATCTGGAAAATACAGGATCCCTCTTTAAATTGCCCATACCAACACTGTAGAATTAAAAAAGATAACTTCCACCATTTCTCCCCTTTGCAGCCGGATTCTTAATGCGCAGACCCTTTTGTAAGCTTTTTAGTGGTTCCTGAGAAACCACTAAAAAAGTCCATATTTTGCTTCTTCCATCCACTTTCAAAGACTTGAATAATGTAAAGTTAATGAGAATTATGAAACTGAAACAAGCATATCTGTAAATGGAGGTGTGAGGGCCATTTGTCCCCTTGGTACAAATGCATACTTCTCCCTGCTGTCTACCAGCGGGCCTTGGTTATAGACACTGGGGATTTGGGAATTGTTTTGTGAAAATGCCTAAGATTATTTTTTTTAGTCAACATAAAAATAGTCTTTCAGATTAAGAATACCAAATAATTTGGTAGTTTAAAGGCTGTTTTGTTTGGGTGAGGGGTGGATGGCAATTTCAACATGATATTAATATGTTGATTATTGAAGACATCAAGCAAACACTATTAATACAGGATGGGGTAAAAGTAGGTTTACAGTTGTGAGTATGCAGAACACAGAGTTTATTCTTGTATTATTATTTATTAACTATTTTATTATTTTCCATATGAACAACTGTAAGCCTACTTTTGCCCCACCCTGTATGTCATTCACTCTCAAAATATGCAGTTCTAACAGATAAACCATAGAAACAACTCATCTTAGAAAATAAAGTTAAAGCTAAACAAAAGAAATGTCACACGCAGGAACATATGTTCTTTATGTATTCAGTTACTCCAGGATTGAGTTTAGATGGAGCAAAAAGATAATAGATAGCACATTAGACATAGATATGTATATGTGTATATACTACATATATACACATATATAAAACATATGTAGGATATATATATAAATTACACATTGCACCCACATGAATCAAGCATTTGCTTAACAAAAGTATTCAAATTCCCAGAACTATAGGTGTAGTATCAATATCAGTGTCAGCCTTTCTTATATGCACTAAAATATATCTGTCCTAAAAGCACAGTAAAATCACTTGAAAAAGAAAAAAAGGAGTGGGTGTAATGAAAAGTGTGGTCAGCTACTAGGTGATTTCTTTGCAATTTCCTAAGTAAATATAACAGAGCATACACCCAAAATAATTTGCAAATCACTGTAACCCAGACCTTAAAAAACATAAAATATGAGCAGGGTTGGGAAGGCAGAAGGTGGTCTGATCAAGGGCAGCTGTTACTTCCAAGGTCTCTATAAAGGAGTTGGACACTAAATATAGTTAAAGGAAAGAGGACAAACTAGAGAAAAGATATGATTTTGACTGGAAAGAGACGTTCCTTTGGAAATTTCAAAGATTATTTAAAATTCTTATCTAAATCAAGTTCCCTTCTGAATTTCTTTTTCTTATAATTGAACAAGTGTTAAGCTGTATCGGGCTGTCACAGCTGTTCCAATACATGAACCACATTTATAGTAACAGCTTTCGTTACACATTTTTGTGGAGTAGTTTCCAGCATAGTGTGACTTGAGCTTGCATATTTTTATACTACTTGCATATTGAAAATAAACTCAACATTTTAGATTATTTTTCTCATAGTGCATCTGGCATGTATGATTTCGGAAAGACAAAGGGGCAATTGTGATTTCATACTTACTGATCTGAATACAACACCTTGTTTTATTTTTTGTATATTATTCTCAGTGTTTTGGTTAAAGTGAAAAAAATTTACGTGAGGTCAGTAAAGAAGTCCTAAAAAACTGAAGCTTAACCAAATCATTATCCATGGGCCAAACACTAATGCAATTTTTCACTTTCATATCTTTATGAGGACATATCAAATATCCAAATATTATATGGGTAGTAAGGCCATGCCATATTACTCTGTCAGAGATGTTAACAAAAGAAACATGGAAAAATCAATACAGTCAGAACTTTTAATTACTTTGAGTAAGATTCAAAAAATACTTGTTCCTTTAGCCCAGAGTAACAACAGTGTGTTTTCAACCACAGGTGACTGTTCCCAAAATCATCACAATTCATAACTTCAATTGTTGCTTCCAGAAATATTCCAATACTTGCAAAACACAGAAATTCTGAAATGCCGATATTTACACAGAAATAAATAGACTATGCTTCAGAAACCTATAAAAGAATAACCATTTTTCTACCTAAGCAAAAATAATTGTTGTATAGAATTTTGAATTAAATACCCACATGCTATTGTTTCAGAAACTATAAAAGAAATAGCCATCTGTTGCTTATTGTCCTTTTCACAGAATTAGATCTTAATTATCTGCAAATGCCTTATCTTTTCCCAATCCCCACAGTACACACATTGTCTAAATTTTGCTTCTTGTTGTTCAAGCCCTCTAAATTAGTAGATTCAAAATTAGCCAGTTATAGCAATGCTTTTCACTTTAAATTTTAATAATAAACAGAGACATCTCCTTCCCCCCTCCCCCAAACCCTCCCTCTTTCTGAAAACTGAAGGCTGCTGCTGAAAGGATTGAAAATCTGGAAAGAGTTTGGGGTGGACTGGCCAACCCCCTTTCATTTCCTTCAGATGTTTACAATCTAGCACCTTTCTGAAGACAAAGATGGGGAAAAAGCTATTTTTCCCTTTGACTGAAGGGTGAGACAGGGGGGTATTAAAAACTGATCAATGTAATTTTTTTCTTAAAAGTATTTGCACATCTGTGAAATAATGTAATTTATTTTTAAAATTCTTTTCATATGACATTCATGATTATAGCCTGATCTGGAGTATTATTCAAATATAAAATTAAACGTTCAAAAACTTGCTGTGCTGTGGATGGCTAAGTTTATCCGAGCTGTGCATCCAACTTATATAATTCTATTAAAACTATAAAAGTGAGCCTCTCTAGATCTCATTGAATCTCTAAAAAGGGGGAGTAGCATTTTAAAAGAAAGTGTGATGATCTGCTTCTTTTTGTTTCATTTCCTTTTGATAAGCCTGCCAAGGTCTAAAGATGTCCTACCACACTGCTCCAAAGCTAACAACAATAACAACAACAAGGTGACTAGGAGGGCTCCTGGGTAATAATGGAAGTTCTGTGTAAAGTAGATTGTATTTTATTATTGCAGACAAACCTGTGACTCAAAGGAAGTTTATAAACCTTTAAAGTAAATTCTTCTGTTTGGGTGAAATTGCTTGAGATTGATAAGAGCCATCTGTAATTTACCTGGACGGCCCTATTAAATAGGGTATGCTACGTTCACTCCAAGACCCCCTTCCCTTACCACCACCAAACACAGCAAGTGCCCCAGTTTACTGAGAGAAATTTGACCTCCAAATTCACCATTTATAAAAACAAACTTTCCCTGACCAAGTGCCAGAGGAAAGTTTCATTGTCATTTACATATCTTTACATTGTCTGCTCTGAACGTATCTGCCTGTGAGGGAGGAATCCTATGAAAGGTTCATCAAAATTCAAATTCATCCTGTTTCTCACACAATCACAAATAGCAATGATACTGAAAATAATTGGAGCCCAGAAAAGAAGAGACCCTATATTAAACCTCTTTGACGTTATACCTCAAATGCTGGTACTTTCCACATCTTTTTTTTTTTTTAAATAAAATGCAATTTCTAAAATATTTATTGTAAATTAATAATTTAGAAATAAGCCAGAATTTATTTATAGATTAATATCATCACATTTTAAGTCGATAGGAAAACACAATTACTAATATTATTATGGCACAAATTAATAGTCAGATATTCTCCAGAAAAAAGCTCACCCCAGGAAGAAAGGAACCTGCAGTTACTATTTTTAAAAACATGAGCAAAATAAGGGTGAAGATATTGTTTTTGCTGCCTAAGACAGACGGACTTGAATAACACTTAACAGAATGATGCACATAATGATCTCAGAAAGCACTTCTTATGCCTCATCCATCATGCGGAGGAGAAACTGAAGCCTCCGACAGCATTAGGAATTATTCTAGATCTTGTCAGTAATTCGCAGCTCCTCTGTAGTATCACAACACAAATGTGCGTGTGTGAGACACTGACCATTAATCTAGGAGTTTTTCTACTCACAACAGCGTGCTGAGAATGTATCAATTGTTTCATGGAGAAATGGCATATGTGAAGCCACACTAAATAAAACAAGAAAAACCAGGGAGATATATGGAGAGATAAACAAACAGTGTGTTAAGGAATGAAAATGTTTTCTATCACTACGAGAGAAATCAAAGTAACGTCCTTAGCACATGGGCTAGGTGAATTGGAAACGATACATGTCCTGGCTGAACAGCCAGGCTCTTGCTGATTAAAAGTTTCTATAAAGTTGCAACATATTGTCAACATCCTTAAGTAATAAGCCCTTATGTGATGAGAAAATGATTGGTTTCCTTTCTCTGCTAAAGAAAATGCAAAAAGGCCCACTTTCTGTCCTCCAGGCAGAAAATCAAAGTGAGCACCTGGGTTGTTTGTTTCACTCGTTTTAAGTTCTCATGGGGTTCAATAAATAGAGGGGGAAGATCCTGAGGATGAATAAAATAACCAGCTTTGTCACAGATATCTCTAGCTTGGACAGTATGTCAGTGGCAAAACAAATTTGAACTCCCAACCCTCGTGATAAAACAAACAGCAGAGTTTGGCAGCATCTTCCTCAAAATAAGCTCTGTTCTTAATAGTATGAGGACCATTCTAAAACAGGCTCTGCTCTGGAGAAAAAGGTTTATAAATATTTGCAAACCAAACTCTTAAAACATTCCTCCGAGTCCACTCCAAATCGATTTCTATACATGCACTGTAAAGATGAAAGCTGGCTGGATGTCTGGTTTATGATAAATTAAGATGGTTTAACTCCTAGCAATCATATACCCCACACAGATGTATTTCTGTGAAGTTCTGTGATCTACTCAGTAACCAAACAAAGCAGGCTCTTGTCAAATGAAATGAAATGAGTGCTTCTTAGAGTGGAACAGGACCGAGGAAAAAAAATACACAGGTGAGAAAATGTAGGTACAAACTAATAAATAGTAACAATCACCAAATTAAAAGTTTTCTAAAGCAAAATGCAGGTTTTTCTTAATAGTTGCCTGAACTGGGATAGGTAACTCTAAAAGAGACCAAAACCACTTGGAAATTGGTGTCCAATGTAAACTGGCTTCTATCTTACTTTCAATACTCAAATATGAAAGATTATATTTTTTAAAAAAACATTTTGTCCTTTGTAATGATGAACAAAATTCTATAGAAGACAGAACTGCTAAGTACACAACTCGGGTTCAGCTACTTTACTCCCCCGGCCCCAGCTCGGAATAACAGTTTATTATTCACAAGTAACAAACTCAAGGGCAGGATAGAAGCAGAGCTCCTAGGAAGTGGATGCTGCCTGGTCCCCTCCTTCCCCATCTGCATCAGCCCACCTCCCCTCACCTCACATCCTCCCCCACCGAAAGCTATAAAGCAGAAATGTCACTGAGAGCATCACCACGGTCTGGCAATGGACAGATATTTATACTGAATAATGCTCACGTCAGGAATGAGTAAAACCAGGTTTAAAATTGAGGTTTTCACAAAATAATGAAGAGGAAATATCGTGCTAGCAGTGATAGCAGCATAAATTGTGCTTATTCATTCATTATCCTTTTCTCTTCCCCTCCCCCCATGGAAACATAATTTTTATTTTTCAGTTCTTACATACAGACGAGAGAACTTGGCTTTCATCACAGTTGCTGCTCTTTCAAACCCAAGACTACAGACAAGAGTGATTTTTAAAGATTTCTTGAAAAAAAATAAAAATAAAAAGGTGGAAATGAGAACACATATCTTTCATGATTTCAATTCAAAGAGAAAAGGTAAATAGGATTCCCCAAACAAAATTACCTGGAGCTTTAACTTTTACTTTATCTAATTGAACTACAGAGAAAAATATCAGCTAAAACTGTCACCTGCTCAACAGTGAATACGCTGCTGCTCCTCCTCCTAGCAAAGGAGCTGGAGGAAGAACAGGAAAAGTGTTTACATTTCAATTGTTCAGATGCTGTCCTGAGAAGGATTACAAAAGAACACTCTGAGATATTTCTGTGGGAAGCTTTCTGAGATGTCAGGGCTGGAGGAGGCAATGTGGGGGGCTAATTATAACGAGACAATTCAGCGAGTGTGGGTGGGGTCCTCCTTGGGGGTCTGGTTACCAAGCAGGCCAATTTCAGGTCGGAAAACAATACCCATAAGGACCCCTGTTTCCCTACCAAAAAAACAAATCCTGTAAACCTCTGCTATCAGGTACCAAGCATGCATACTCTCTAGTGCTGAGATAAAGACCCAATCTGCTCATCAAACACCTCCAGGCTCCGCCATCTAATAGGAACAAATTGACAATGACTGCCCAAGCTAGTAACACAGGCCACTGATTTGTAGATTGATACGGATGCCTAATGATCCCCTTGGGCAGATCAATAGGAACAATCCTCATCCCTGCCTTTCTTCTTTATTGGCCTAGAAGACTAAGGCAAGGAGAAAGCAGGAGGTGGAGGAGGCCGCAGTGCTACCTGGGGACAGATGGAGAATAAGGAGACAGGTGTTGATGTGTGGAAGGAAAGCCACTCAAAGATCAGCCCTCAAGAACTTTTCTTTGACTGTCTCAATTCATTCTGTGTATCTGGCAGGCAAAGGGTGTAAAATCAGCACACAAGACACTTTCCATTAATAGCAGCCATGCACAACATTCAGTGAGCTCCAGCTTCACCTGGGACAGGGAAGAGAAACAATGTAAGGCCAAGTGCCACTCCAAGAACTTGGTGAACAGAAAATGCCAAAGATGTGGATGAGAGCAAGTGAAAGAGAGTAAAGATGTGATGCTCCATCTTAGGAAAAGTTAGGACAGAAGGACTGTGAAGTGCCTATGATCAAAGAGGGACAACGATGGTGGACATTGTTTTAAATATCACAGAAAGGAAGCCAGTGAATTTATCCTCTATATTGCTTCAACATGCTGAGAGTAACCCTCTGTCTCCTCCCCCGCCACCCCCACCCCCCCCCCCCCACCTCTGCCCCTGCAGTTGGTCAGCTAGTTCTCACACATGGGTGCTATTGTCTAACCTTTTGCCTTTCTCTTTAGTGCACTAAGCAGGTTTTCCAGAAGTTGACTGCACTTCCCTCTCCTGCAGACCAACCCTCTCCACCCCCAGAGGTAGGGCTTGCTTTCCATTTGTGTATTATTCTTGTGAATAAAATTATCCAATTAGAAAATCCATTTAAAGTCCTTAACAATAACAGGGAAAAACTAATGGAGTTGCTTTGGATTTTCTTTTTCAATAAATTAATGTTAGTAATGTTCTGTGGATTCTTAAGTGCTCACTTATATCATCAGGGTTATTGCACACATAACAATTAGTCCTAAATTTCTATACTGATTTGTCTATACTGTAGGAAGTCCGTCCTGACGGAGACTAATGAGAGGAAAAGTTACTGGCAGACAGAATGAATTTGACTTCTAAAAACAAATGAATCGACAAAGTCTAAACGTTTGTACTTTGTGTTTATACCCTTTTTCTTCTTTTCATTATCGGGGAGTTTTAACAAAACAAAACAGAAAAACTCCCCTTGCCTCCCCTGCAAATCTTTTACAATTACTCCATGCACATTTGCAGGTGTTGCATACAAAACAACCAAAAGGAGGGAGGGAAACGTTCAGTTTTTACTCCAGCATTCAGACCTGCAACTAGCCGCCTGAGAATTTGCTTTGTTCAGTAATCAGTCTGGTTTGGTTTTGTTATTAAAGGGAGATAACACTGAATGTCAGAGATGAAATTGCATTTTCTTTATTGTCGAGGGTTGAAACCCTCGCCACACCACCGATCCAGTGAAAGATTTTTTTTGTAATAATAAAAATGTTTTTAATCTCGCCCCCCTCTTTTTTTCATATGCAAAATAAAACTGAAGCTACATGGGGGAATAAAAAAGCCTACTGTGTAACATCTCAAATTAGTCATTTCTTTCCAGTATGTTGCATCTTCCTTTTTAAATAAAAGCAAACGTGGAATAGTGTTAAATTTTGACAGTAAAGGGTTTGCACTGATGAACCAAACAATCACGTGCACTGGAGCTCCAGCACTGACCGCTTAAAATTCAAATTTCACACTAACGATAAGTGTAATCATGGCAATCAGCATCACCACCACCACCGTCACCATCATCACAATAAAAAGATGCATTCTGCTCGCTGGTGACATCAATCAACTGTGTGGTGAAGATCAGAAGCAGCGCTCCCCTCTTGCTCTTTCACTCCGTCTGTCTCGCTGGCTCCCCCTCCTCACCTCGCTGCTTTCCACCCCCCCTTCACCCCCGCTTGAGAAGTGATCACATTTAATTCATTGCATCATTATGTCATCTCCATACTAATCTCTGCCCTCACACCTCCACCACTTTGACATGCAAATGAGCTAGGAAAAAAAGCCTCACATTAATATAAAAAAGTCACAGCAATCATGTCTGATTTCCTGCCTTCCAGCCCCACAACACTCCCTCCAATCCCCACCTCCTCCCCCCTCCCCCCCTGCCCCCCCCCCCCCCCCCCCCCGCCCCAATCTCTCTTTCCTGCACGCTGTGCTGGTGATCACAAGAAACAACAGCAATCTGTTGAAGATCAGACGCTAAGACAGGGAGGTGGGGAGAAGGATACAACACATACACGTGTCAGCAATGCGGCCCAGGCAGTCCTATTTGCATATTCACATGAGTTCCATTCTCAGATTGCTTAAGCAGGAAAGAAGTTAGGTAGCTCCCCAACCCACCTACCCTCCCAGAACCATAAAGAAACAGCTTTAGAGAAGAGGAAGAGGCGAGGGAGAGAGAAGAGAAAGAGAGGGAGAAAGGGAGGGAGGGAGGAATAGGAAGGGGGGGGGGGGGGAGACAGTACATCTGAATGTAAAGGACAAGAGAGAGAGAATGTGAGGAGAGAAGGAGAACGAAGAGAGACATACACATTAAGATACAGAGATAGGGAAGGGAGGAAAAGAGGAGAAAAGAAAGGCTGTCCACATCTGCCTTACCTCAGCTAGCTTGCTTTCTGTTGCTCTTAAAAGGAATTCCCTGTGGTTCCTTTAGAATTTTTGAGAACCATCCTTCAGGGTTTTTACTTCACTCTGTCCCTCTTTCTTTCTTTCTCTCTCTCTCTCTCTCTCTCTCTCTCCCTCCCTCGCTCTCCCCCCCCCTTCCTCCTCCTCCTCCTCTTTCTGTGTTGTGACTGGGTTTATAAAAAAAATAAAAAGACATCTCCATGTTCAGCTAGCAGTCAAGAAGGCATCATGAAGTCCAGGGCTACAGGGGGAGGGAAGAGAGGAGGGGAGGGTCACAGCTTAATGCTTTACAAAGGAGAACCTGGAGTCTCTGTTTTTAAAACATCCCTCGCACATACAATGACTAACCAAGACAAAAATATATGTACTATATGTATACACAGGGACATATGCATGTTTTCACCAGTAACCCAGATGTCAAAAATGTTAAGACTGTGATGCAAACAATTGTAGGAAAATTATGAGACATTGTGAAAACCCCACTGCTGATCCATTTTGCTGCTCTCTGATTGCAGAGGGGGCCATGCAGCTAGGGGCTTTATTTGCTGAATCACATTTGTGGCAATACCTGGGAAATAAGGGACAGGCTTGAGATGGGGTTTCAGCTACTGCAGTGAATTTCCCAGCTATGATCAGTTTTCATCAGTACTTTTGTGGTAATGAAAATGTGTGCACATGTCCACAAATTTTCTTGCTTTCTCTTTCTTGCAACAAAAAAAGGAAAAGAAAAACTCAATTAAATTATATATATATATATATATATATATATATATATGCTAATGTAACCAATAATAGCTGTCTTTAAATATTCCTTATGAAGTAAAAAATTGGTATGAATTAAAAACATTGAATGATTCATGCAAAATGCCCTGGTTTTCTAGTGGCCTACTGTATAATATTATCCTAATTGACTTTATTAGCTCTGGTGAAATGTTACTATCCCTCCAAGGAACCTGCCTTCCAAGACAAGTGAACCACTGCAGCTCTGAGGAACAGCAGCTGATTCAAAGAAATTAAGTGCTAGTCTGTTAAGTGAAAGGAATAAAAACATCTCCAAAATTCAAAGGGTGGCATGTAGTTCAATTCCATTTTCAACCTGTTCGTTTCAACTAGTAAAGACAAAAAGGCATCCAATGTTGTGAGAAACTTTAATAAAAATATTAGTCTAAAAACTGGCCAGAGGGATGCTTTTGCAAATTGGTTTTGAACATTAATCCTGAACTTAAATAGTATGAACAATGTTTCACGGTAAAAGGAAAAAAAAAACAATATGGTGAAATTATAAGTCCCTAAAATTTATGCAAGTGAGTATTCAGTAACTAATAGGGGCATTATAAAATGCAGGATAATAATAAAAGCAATATAAAAATATGTATTACAGCACACATGCACGAGGACCCAAGTGTTGGTCTTTAGCTAGACACATATCAGATATGAGAGAATATGCTTAAATATGTACAACTGACTTTGCAGGGGAAGGAAGGAAGGAAGGAAGGAAGGAAGGAAGGAAGGAAGGAAGGAAGGAAGGAAGGAAGGAAGGGAGTTAGATGTTAGTGATGTTAGTATCCACACTAATAGAAAACTTGGGGATCAGTTGTTGAGCACGGTTAAGGAAATGCTAAGTAAAAACTATTTCTTTATTTGAAACAGAACTCTTGGCAGACACATATCAGAAAAATTAATTTCTCTGTGTCTCTCACACACAAAAAAAGAGGTCTGTTTTGTATTCATGGGCTGAATTCAAAAAGGAGAAAGAAAAGGTAATTTTAAGAATCTGACCCTAATGTACAAGTTACAGCTCTCTACCCAAAATTGATGAAAAGCATCTATGACAAGACTCATCAATGAATCTCTGAAATAAAGAGAAAGAGAAAATAACCAAAACATTAGACACAGGAACATTATATTTCAATATTATCATTTGAATTAAATGTAATCCTTGAAGCGACTAGTCCCTGGGGTCACATATTAGGCCTCCCCCCAACCCCCGCCCCCTTTTTTTATTTAATAGAGGTCACCCAGGCTGAAAAGCAAAACCTAAATGAAAAGCATCTTCAGTGTGCTTATAACATGAGCTGCAAGGGGTCAGGCAGCGTCTTGTATGGCCTCATAAAAAATACATAACCAGACAGCCTAATAGTATTTCTTTGCATTCATTTTTAGATGGGGGATGGGGTTGGGGGCTAGGGGCTGGGGGCTGGGGAGGAGAAAGGGTTGATGTTGGTAGCTATGATGAAAAAAATCAAAGACAGCACACAAAAAAAACATTTTTAAAAAGAAGCTAATCTTTTTCTTTTGTGAAAATGTATTAAGCACAATTCTAAAATGTGATTAATTTACTAAATATATTGACATATAGATCTCATTTTTAAAAGACAGTTAAAGGTGCTTAAATGTCTATCTTATATTCCCTCCTTTTTTTCAGCTAGTCATGTTAATTGGAAGCTTAGCTATGGTGGGTCCCTTTCCCAGTTAATATTTCCAGCACAGTAAATAATCACTTAAATACAGATTTATAAACTACATTTATTTCAGATGATTTCTATAAATAAAACAAAAAGAGGGGGAAAGTACATTGATAGGGCTCTGTTTTAACTCAACAGAGAATATATGCAGACATACTACTAGAGAAGAATGGGCAGCTAGGGAGGGAGAGATTGGGAAGAGATGGGGAGAGAGAAAGAGAAGGAGGATAACACAATTGGACAACAAATAAAAATAAACAGCTCTCAATGCTGGGGAGATGAGAGAAGCTCTAAATATATTCGTTCCCCTCCCCCTCACTTCTTTCCTCCCAAATATAGGCCAGAGATGAGTGACCCTGCTGGGGAAGAGGGATGCAGAGGTGACCCTGCGCTAACCAGCCTGTTAGAACTAATAAGGTGTTCTCCTAAGGCACTCCACTGACATTAGGGCAGTGTGGAGATCACTCTCCCTGTTATTGCCCATCCTCAGCTTGAAATTTACTACTCCTTTGCATTATTAAAGAGACAGCTCACATTCTCTACAGGACAGAGAAGATTTGGTGAGGATGAATAACTCTGCATTATTTTTATTTAAATGTTATGTTTATACTCAGTAGTGGAGGTATTAAAAATCTACGATTCTGCAACATAGCCACGTGAATAATCTGCCATTGGTGACTCCCACTGAGATAGTAAAGAGGCAGGAAGAGAAGCCTGATTTTATATTGTATACGCCCTTCTTTCTCCACTCCATTTGGGGGTCAAAGAATAGGTTATATTATTCGAAGGTAACTAATTTTGGGTAGTATGTTCAGCATGACATTGTGATTCATGGTGGGGACTCCCCTATAAACTTTACATAATTAAGACTCCATTTTATAACCTAAATTTCCCACTTAGTTATTCATGGCTTTTAATCATGGAAAAGGGGATAAACTGTTAGGGTTTTACACAATATATTTAAGAATATGCTTTAGCCCTGGCAGGTGTGGCTTGGTTGGAATGTCGCCCGGTACACTGAAACGTCACAGGTTCAATTCCTGGTCCAGCTAACCCCACATGGAGTACATAGATGCTTGGCTCATGATATAACCCAAGAGCATAGTGTTAAATGAGGATTTGGGGCAAAAGTCTTAAAACAAATGACTTTCTTCCAAAATGTCAAAATGTTACTATGCCAAGTCCAGAAAATGTATTTTCCCAAATAATTATCATAACAATTGATCATAGAGAATTAAACAATGAGCACGGGGACTATTTTATTAATTGCAACCTTGGATGCTTTGAGTGTTGGTGCTGATAAATACAGTTTTTATTGGATAAAAGTTTAAAAGTGGTCATAATATTTCTCCAAATCTATTTGAGAAGTACCTCTTTGAGAATGTGCCCAGGTACAATGTGACTCCACCAAAAATGAGTGCAGCAAGCAGTAATGAGTAGAAGAAAAAAGTACTGGATAATAGAGTCATTGCTGATTGGTTAGCTAAGATCTTGTTTTCCTTATAATCCTAAAATTTTGCTTGCAAAAAACCTAAATATAGAAAGCCAGGTTGTATTCCCATTTCATGAAGATGCAGAGTTTGACTAAATTTATAAATGCTTTCTAATCTTTTGCATCCTTTCATATGCTAGCTTTTCTTCTTCACTATAGGATAGCCACTAAATGTATTACCTTACAAACATAAAACCTTCCACTCTTATTGATAGTAATAGATTGGTTTAAAATAATCTCCAACATGATGACAGCATAGCCTTGAGTTGGGTGATAACATAATCTGATAGATTTAACAATGGAGAAGAAGGACTACAAATCAGTAAATATATACTGAATAAATGAACAGTCAATAATCAATCAACTGAAGACACCCAAGGATCCTTTCATTATAATCTGTAGGAAAAACAATCATGACAAAAGCAACTTTACAAATGGACACTTACGTCTTTGAATGGAATTCCACTGGAATGACCAATAGATTGTATGCTAGAATAGACTTCACTTAATCTTTAGTCTGAATTTATGTCAATGATGAAAATTAATTATTCCACATTGTTTTGGGAAATTTTAGTTTTTGCTGAAAATCTACTGCACTACCATACCCTCAAAATTTTTGTCACTTTATAAATTTGTTTAGTCAATGGCTTGCTCCCAATAAATAGTTTGTTAGTTCAATACCCTTTGTTACAAAGCAATATCCGTGGAATATTCACTGTAACTGAACTTATACACAAATAATTACCATTAGAATATTGGTATATCATAAAAGAAGGCACATTCAGAATCAATATCATCCAAAGAGATGTCTAAGAAATAACTGGATAGGCTTCCTTCTGCTGAATAACACAATACATATTTTGGGGTGAATTAGTTGGTGAGCCACCAATCAAAAACCACAACCAGGTCTACCGCACTTGCTTGTGCAGGGCACAACACCATCATTTAAACATATGCATTCAGGTGGCAGGATGCTAGATGGTTCAGTCAAAACATATGAGTGGTAAACATCGAGGGTCAGGAGCCCTGTGTTCTAGGCCTGGCTCAGTCATTGGGCTGCTGCATGAACTTGGGAATACCATTTCACTTCTCTTAGTTCCAGTTTCCTGGTATTTAAAATGAACAAGCCATGGGGCTCTTGTCAATAGTATCTATTTCCATTCCTTTGTAAAATAACTAAATGAAATAATAATTGAAAAACCCTTTCCTTGCCGAAACTGGTTTGGCTCAGTGGATAGAGCGTCAGCCTGCGGACTGAAAGGTCCCAGGTTCGATTCCGGTCAAGGGCATGTACCTGGGTTGCGGGCACATCCCCAGTGGGAGATGTGCAGGAGGCAGCTGATTGATGTTTCTCTCTCATCGATGTTTCTAACTCTCTATCTCTCTCCCTTCCTCTCTGTAAAAAATCAATAAAATACATTTTAAAAAAGAAAAAAAAGAAAAACCCTTTCCTTTTCAATTGGATGGTTTAAGAGCCTCCAAGCAATGTGGAATGAGCATCAAGTCAATCAATGGTGATGAGTATGCTCTGAACCCACACTCCAGACAACTACCACAGGTCCTTGACCATCACAGTCTTAAATTACTTCGTTTATGGTCATGGGGAGATTAATGCATAATTATCACAGACTCTTGGTTAATACCAAAAGCCAAAGAAAGTGGGGAGGAAACTGAAATGAAGCTTTAGGAAGAGATTAAAACTAATAATTGTGCAAAATTGCCTCAAAAGTCTCATAGAATGTATTTATCTGATCAAAATTCTTACATAGCATATCAATATATGTCTACCAATAGAAAAATATTAAAATAAAATTCACACACAATTATATCCATTTGATTTTTCATTGGGACTTTTCAGTCAATATTTCTTTGGAAAAGGGAAACACCAATCTCCCTGATCTCATCATTAAAACACAAAAATGAAAATTATAAAATAAATTAATTTTTATAGCATAAAATCTAAGAATTTTAGGTATCAGATCATGAAAGCAATTTTGCCTCTTTATGTTAACCTACATTTCAATTCCAAACTCCATTTTTTTTTGCTAATTTATTTTTTCCTTTAGTACTTTCTTTGTGAATTTAAAAAGTATTTACCCAATCATTAAATGAAAAAAAGCAATTTGTTTACATATACAATCATTAATGACTGTGTTAAATAAAATTTATAATATAATCATTAATAATGTACTAATCTAAGGTAAAATAGTTTTCACTTATAATTACCTCTTCATAATATACCACACAAAAATGATGAACTGGTCTTAAAAATTCCTAAGAGGGTTGACAAGATTATAAATTAATATGAAAATGGTTCATGGGTCAAAAGAGGTTGGGAAATGCTGATCTCTGAGGTCTGTTTCAGCTCTAAAATTCTATATTTTAAATGAGACACCTCTGACTTTTCTAAATTAGTGGAAAGTAAATTTGCAGAGACTGCCAAATCCCCCATCTCTCTCACTAGTTACTTCCAAATTCGCATGAATATAGCATATGAAGTCTAAAACCTTAAACATATCAAAATCTGGAAATGGGAAAAATAGGTAAGTACATTTAAAATTAACTTATTCTCTGTATCTTATCTTTCCACATTATCTATTTGCTGGGTTAGTAATTTACATTACTCGATTTGCCATTTTAGGTTTAAAACTTGTGAGACAGTATCCTGCATGCATTGTTATAACCTGGTAATAAACTGGATTTAAAATGTGCCTAGATTTGCAACCAAAATTTTCATCAACATCATTCAAGTCACTCAGAATATTCTTTTAAATAATGAAGCCAATAAAGGAGCAAGAAAAAAATAAAAGATCTCAGGATACCCACATCTCTGAACTCATGGATTAGAAGAAGATGTGTGAGGATGCTGCCTACCAAGAGGGGACGCCCGGGACCACTTGGTTCCTTACAGAAGAGTATGGATCTTAAACAAAATTACATCATCGATCAAGGATTTAGGACTGGATTATAATTGACCCTGGACTTTAGTAACATGTAACAGGGGAGGGGGTACCATAATGTTTCTGTGAAAAGCCAGAGAGTAAACATTTTAGGTTTTCCATGACATAGTTTCTGTCACAACTATTCAACTGCCACTGTAGTGAAAAAAGCAGCCATAAACACTAAGTCAACCAGTGAGCATGGCTGTATTTCAATAAAACTTTATTTACAAAAACAGGTGGTAGGCAGGACTCAGCCTGCAGTTTCCGAGATCGGACGTATAATAACATTTTAAATGACACAGTTGAAGGATGGAATAATGAGTGGAGATATAGAATGGAAATGGAAGAATTGCAGAATCTTGATGATTGCAAACCCATTTAAAGATTTTAAATCCATTTGATTAGCATTGAGAATCTCTATTTAATGTAATAACATGTATGTATACACATAAGATTTAGCCTTTCCAAATGCAATCACTGTACACTATTTCCTCATCACTAGTAATATTAGTCCCACTTTATCAGTAAGGAAATTGAGGGTGAGAGACTCTGACTTTTCAAAGATTTATGAGTTAGTAAGTAGCAGAGCTACCACTAGCCTATGAGTTTTCTGATACTTCTGAATGCTCCTTCAAATGAAATCACTGTTTAAACACACACACACACACACACACACACACACACACACACACACATCAATGCCTCAGAGTAAAAACTTTACTACCAGAATTAGGGTATTTATGAGAAGCTTAGGAAACAACTAAAATTAGCAATAAAATAGAAAAAAATTATCAATTGACAAATTTAGCAGGATTCAGTCATTGAAGTTTCTTATGCTGAAATAATTTGCAGTTACCTCGATTTTTAAATGCTTTGAAAATCACTACCTTTTGTAACAAATACATCCACACTTTTCTTTTAAAAAATCAACTCTAAATATAGTCAGGGTAGCAGATGCATCCATTTACAGTGAAACTTTCTTCAAATTCAATTCTCTTTATTCCCTGTTCCTCAATGCATTCTTTCAAACAACATATTCATGTGCTACTCTGAAGTTTTACAAAATTGAAAAATCCAAACGTAAAATTATCATGCTATAGCTCTCATTATATTTATATGGAATTCTATATACTATAAAGGCAAAATTTCACTTTTAGAGTGATAATTATCAAGTGGGAGCCATTTTCACAGGTAAGACATAGATTCTTAAGTTAATTAACAAATTGAGCTTTTGGTTCATCATCATGAAAATGATAGTGTGGTAGATTAATGTGTTCCTTTAATCGCTAGCATCTGAGAAAAAAGCAAAGGTCAACTTAATATGTAATGATAGGTTCTTACCCAATGACTTGATAGGAGATTGTAGGAACAAAAGTTTCCTGAAAAGTGGAATGGAGGAAAATGGTGAGAAAATGGAACCATCACATGGCACACAATAATAAAGAAAAGCCAAATTCCAGAGCTTTAATGTAACAGTTCATTGTAGTATTCTCATCTAAAATTAATAGGGAGACTCCCATATTTAACATAAGAACTTGTAACAATTCATTTCAAGAAATGTAAAAATACTGAAAATTTTTTCATTAAAAGTGTATCTAATTTTTTTTCAATATTGTACTTTGAGTAACACTGTCAAATTGATTGGCTCATCAAAATGATAGATCAGTGGTTTAAAATAAATTCCATGTGTAAAAATAAAAATAACCATGATAATAAAAATTATTAAAATGATAATCCCATCAGGCTAAAACCCAAAGAATCAACATAAGTAAAATATCAAACATAAAATATATTTTCCTGTGATAAAAACCACCATCAGCCCTTTAGTTTCATATAGAACATTAAATTAATGTTAAATTAAGCTTTAATGGTTTTTATAGTAATCTGTAAATTTAGCTTATTTTTATAGTTATACTAGAGGCCCTGTGCACAAAATTCGTACACTGGTAGAGTCCCTAGAGGTTGCTGGCTGCCACTAGGGACTCTAAAAGTGCATGAATTTCATGCACTGGGCCTCTAGTATAGGATAAAAGCTATATGCATAGGAAATTAATGCCTAATTTAATATTTGTCCAAATTTTAATAATATACCATATAAAGTGTTTACAAAGTATTTCCATCAATAGCAGGAATCCAAAAACCAAGTTTAGTTCTTTAATAGAAGAGTTTGGGATGCACAGCCTCTTCCTATTGGGCAGGCTTTCCTTCTCTGACAAGGGCTGAAATGGAAGGAGAACCAATGAGAGCTCATGGAGGCTGACTAAGGTCATCCTCAGCATGGTTCTTGAAGTGTCCTTGTACAGGTCTGAGAAGCTGCCAAACTCTTCCCCTTGCATCCCTCTGCCCCCCAGGACTCCATTTGCCTATATAATGCATTTCAGTATATCTTATGATAACATAGTTACTATTTTATGAGATTTTTTTTTACCGTGACCATATTTTGAAAGTATCTTGAAAACACACTCCTATGTCTCCTAATTTATTTATATCTGTTATAATGATGTTTCTTTAAAAAATAAGGTGAAATTAGAAATTGCTCTGAAATGTAAGAGAAACTCAGTTCAATGCAAATCAATATATACCAGGTAAAAGATATTTACTTAGCAATAGAGAACTGGATTGGACAACTGTCCTCTACACCAAAACCCAGAAGTAGTTTTACTGAGGACACATTTAATTCATGATCCAGTCATTATTATGGTATTTCAAGCCAACAAGGGGGCAGGGGGATGGAGATGTCTTTTTTTAACTTGGTAGTAATATTGTCCAAACAAATACAGTAGGTTATTTGTGCTTTATTTAAATCTTAATCACAATAGTGATAAATAGTAAGATCCTGAGCACTTATGGTACTAGGCATTGTACTAAGCAAGTTGCTCTGTTGTTATCCCATTTAATTCTCACAACAACTTTATGAGGAAAGTATAATTGTTACCTCCATTTTAAAATTGAGAACCTACAGCAAGAGATGGATCACCATTTATAGCTTGCAAAGCACATCTAATAGAATTAGGTAGAAAGACAAAATTGCCACTTTTTAGGCCAAAAATAACTGCAGTAAGTATAGTAGTTATACACAGTGAAAAATTTTTCTAAGAGAGTATAGCCTATATACTAACCCTTACAGCATAAAACAACCAGGCCTCAATTTGCCCATTTCTGGGTCACTAGTTCATCTACTGACATAACTTATTATTGGTGGGTATTTAATAGAGGGTCGCCTTCTACATCCAATTCTGAAGTAGAGAGTAAAGATTACTTTTTAGCTTAATTGATTAGGAAGTTTGCAAAAATCTAAATATTTTTACTTTCCTCAATATAATCAAGGAAGTTTTTTTTGTTTCTTATGTCATAGCTCCTCCTTTGGTCTTATTGTCTTTGGTGTTGTACTCTGCACCGAGTCTGTACATGTAAGATTTTTAATTACAGAGACATACAAAGAAATAATTTACAAAGACAGTAAAAGGTAGGAATGACACTGTACTTTTGCATAGGACATAGGCCCCTTCTCTTATGTCCATGTCTAATATAAAGTATCTTTTGGAAAGACAAAATTTCTTGCAAAGAACTCACATAAGCAATATAAAATGTACATAGGCAACCTAGAAATCAACATCTATAACTCAGAACATTTTAACGTTTTGATCAATTTTCCACTCTTTAAAACAGATTATTAAAAAAAAAAAAAAAAGCCCTAACCTGCTTTGGCTCAGTGGATAGAGCGTCGGCCTGCAGACTGAAGGGTCCCAGGTTCGATCTGATCAAGGGCATGTACCTTGGTTGCGGGCACATCCCCAATAGGAGGTGTGCACGAGGCAGCTGATTGATGTTTCTCTCGCATCAATGTTTCTAACTCTCTATCTCTCTCCCTTCCTCTCTGTGAAAAAATCAATAAAATATATATTTTTTAAAAGCTTACTAATTTCTCCAGAATTTTGGCAAGGCCACGTTAAACCATCCCAGACAAGTGAAAAACCATGGTTATAGTTTCAAGACTTCCAGAAAAAAGTTCATATTAAGCATTATGTTGGTGTGATTTTAACAATTATCAAATTACCCTTTATATGTAGCCTAAATTCTCCACATTATTTTCTTGTCATTTCTTTTTTTTAGTAGACATGAACTAAAATTAAATTAAATCAAAACCTGTTTAGCCCATGTAGTGTCTCATTAACCTAATATTTGAACTGTTTAGATAGTGGATATATAAATGCTATCAAAATAATGTTCAAAATTCAATAAATTGGGTCACAATTACCTATTGACTAAAATCTCAACAGAGAAACTCTACCAAGCATTTCTCAAAAATGAGCAAGAGCTGGAATCTTTACACTTAGGGAAGTTTTACCCATACCTGGGTGTCAGGCCTGATGGAGCCTATGTTTAAGAAAGCAAGTTCTGTTCCTACTCCAGCCCTATAGTAGACAGTATCACACAGCAATTTTATAATAACATCAGCCTTAAGTTGTTAAAGTAAAGAAATCACATATAGATTATTCACCCGAGTGAGCCCTGAAGCCCTAGGACTGCAATGGAAATATACTGATTCTGGCATGAAAAGTTAATTCACTACTTCACTGCTCTCCTGCCAGGTAGTTTTCTTGGTTCTCCTAACATTCTATTGATTTCCATTTATTTAACTTGCTTAATTCTAAGATATACCTTGAAATGGACACTTCATTGGCGTTCATTTTTATTGGTTTCAACAGAGTCTACTTAAAAAGTGGCATAGCATTAAATAACTTAAAGACCGACTATGGGTACTCAGACTTACACCTCTAAAACTAAAAGATCCCATTAAACACCCTTGAAAACTGATTTTCCTGAATCATGATTCATGTAGCAGAGTGACTTATTAAATATTAAACCTTTTGGATAAAAATCAGTATTCTTTATTTTACATCAAAATGTGTGTGCCTGTAAAATGTCACCACCACATCTTCCCCCTCTTCTTTCTTTGCATTTTGATAGTGACAAAATAAAACTGGGATCACTACATTTTGGCACACTACACAGTGACTGCTACCAAAATTATGTAACTATTCTAAAGCTTGTTTCCTCTAAGCACCATGATCTAATTTGTCAAGTCCCCTAAAGGAACAAGGCATGTGGGAAACAGATGGAGAAAAGCATAGTTGAGTAGGAATGGAAAAGAGATTTCAAATGTAGAGAAATGGAATTAAAAAAGAAAACCTGGATAGAAATCAGAGTCAAACATCCTGATTGGGACAAAGCTTTGAGTGAGAGGAGGATAAAAATCAGAGAAAAAAATGGAAAAGATGCAAAAGCAGGATATGAAGAGGGAGTGGTAAAAACCCAACAGAAACAAGGTATAGTGGTAACTTATAATGGTCACTCAATTTCATAATAATTTTTAAAAAGGATTTTTAGCTTAGTATGCAGAATGTTCAGTGTGTGGGTTCTCTAACCTGGATGCTTCAGTCTTAATAGGATCATTGATGAGTCTCAGGGAAAGCAAGAATCCTCTGAAATACTCTGTAAAACTTGAGGTAGGGTGTGTGTGTGTGTGTGTGTGTGTGTGTGTGTGTGTGTGTGTGTGTGTTGTGTGTGTTCCCCAAAGGAATCCATGACCCAAAATAAGTTAAGAACCACTAGTCTAGAAGCTACAACCAGTGCATATCCATCTTCTTCTAACACAGGTGAAAAATACAGTGACTTCCATGAGTGATTTCCTGTGCAGCTTTTCTTATGGGTCAAATAGCTTATTTGAATTACAGGTTCCCAACAGGGAGAGGAGCACTCATGCTCATATTCATTAGGATGAAAACTTCCCCTCAACAACGCACACTGAAGACAACATGCAAACAGATACATTCATGAGCATTTTGATGAACAATGTATTCTACAGGGTTAAGGCAAGGCATCTTTCAGTCAAGGAAAAGCTATCTGACACTTCCAATACAAAGAAAGAATGTTACCCCAGAAGAATGAATGCCATACTTAATGAACAGAATAAGAACCGAAAGCTTTGGACATGAGTTCTGTCTTTTATAATGCTGCAGAAGAATTCAAATACTTCTATTACAGACATTGGAAATGAGCATGAGCATACATACCGTTCACACTAAGGTTGGGAATTTCTTGTGACTGACAGACATTCCATCATCTCTCTCTAGAAGTATTTATATTGGAGCAGGCATGGCAGATACAATATTTGATAACTTGTGTTGTAGCTGTTATTGTTTCTCTATTTTCCCTGACCATAAATAAAACTTTGTACACTGGATATGTCAATTAAACAAACATCTGTCAGCAACAATTAACACCTACACACACACACACACACACACACACACACACACACACACGTATATGTACACATACATCTACATACCTGGAGAGAGAAAACATATTCAAAGGTTTTGAAAAACCAGATGTAGACACAGGAAATGGGAGCTTTCTACCAAACCAACTTTGTTATAGTTTTCAGTTTAATAGTAAACTCTCAAGTAATCCCATTTTCTTTATGTGTTCTATTAAAAGCACTGAAGCTCTGTTACAGATCTCACTTTGTATTATTTTACAACAGACCTTCCCAAGAAACCCTCCTGTACAGTAGAAAATATGTGTGTCAAAGGTACAGATCCATCAGCTGTTTTGCATGCCAAACTAAACTAGCTTTCAACACCATTGGAGCCCTATCCAAAGAAGGTGCATATATTTAATGCCTAGACCTTTCAAGATGTTTGAACAAGAGATTAAGCCCTGTATTTCACACTCTCACCAATGTGAAATATTCATGTGGAGATAGGCTGGGTGAAATGTCCCAGGGGTTATCATTAGGAAATATCTGATAACATCATAAAAACTTGGCTAATCCAAAATTAATTCCTACCAAGATTCACAAACCAAGAGATTGAAGCTTCACCACTGTAGAAAAACAGATGAAATCCAGTAGGCTTCTGGCAAGCAAAATGAATCTAAATTGCACATGAAAATAGTGTTATTTAGGCTGGAGAAAACATTGAATTCTGATTTTCCACATTTGATTTTTTACCTAATCAGAAACCCCACTAAGATAAATTTTAGATATAGGTGGATGCGAATAAAAACACAAAAAAGGCAGAGCTGAGTCTAACAATCTATTTTCACCAGAGCAAAAATTTTGCCTGGGATCTGCTTTCATTTAATTCTAATAATAAAATGTTATTTTTATCTTTATACTTTTATTCATTATTTCCTTGGCATGTTATAACTGTGGAGATAATCTAGTAATAGCTAAGAGATACTATTTTTTAAAGGTTTGTGAATTTTTAAACATTGATCATTTCTCTACTTTATATTGGCTGAAATTTCATTTTGTAAGAAATATGGTTTGAAATTATATTTCAAATGGATTTGGATTTTTTTTCTTTGATTTTTGTCATCCACAAGATTTGTTTACTTATTCATTTATAAAGTTTCATAACCAGCCCGAGAAATCCTTAATATTAACTTCCACAGACATCATTTTTATTTATTAGCAGGATCCAAAAACACTGCTTTGTATATACTTCTGGAAACTTCAAATAGTTCCTTTTTATTCCTCTGCAACTTCAATTGCTTCCTATTTTTGGAGAAAAAAAAAATATTTTTTACTCTAAGAATTCCATTAGAAATATTTCAGTGATTTCAATCAGCTCACTGACACCAAAATAAAACTATAAATGTCACCGCTAGTGTCACAAGTAGAACTATTCAAGGAAACATGGCAGGATTCCCTCCAAAGTTATTGGGGGGGAAATTTCCCCTCAACAATGCACACTGAAGACAACATGCAAACAGATACATTCGTGAGCATGTATCTTGATTTTTCTCTGCCTTCATCATCCTCAGTCCTTGGGGAGCTCTGTAGCCAAGTGACTTTTTTATAGCACGCAGTGGCATTCATGCTAAAGAGTACACCATCGTCAAATAGGAAACCCTTTCATATACCAACTAGCATGTGGAAGATGAGCCCAACTGGAAGATAAAAACAACAGCCCCAAAAAAGTACTAAACTACTCTTCATGAGCAAACATAGAAACTAGGGGGTAGGGAGAAAGAGAGAAGAAATGAGAGGGTTGTAGAATAGAAAAAGAAGTAATTTCAGAGAAAAGTACTGTAATCAGGAATTTCTGGTGTTAAGAGATTAGAAAACTTCCCTGAATATGTTCATGTAATATCCATTATCAAGTTGCGTGTATCACTGTAAATTAAACTTTCTCTGCTTATAAACCTTCAACAAAGTTCTTCAAACACGTCTTATGCCCTGACTGGTTTGGCTCAGTGGATGGAGCGTCGGCCTGCGGACTCAGGGGTCCCGGGTTCGATTCCAGTCAAGGGCATGTACCTTGGTTGCAGGCACATACCCAGTGGGGAGTGTGCAGGAGGCAGCTGATCGATGTTTCTCTCTCATTGATGTTTCTAGCTCTCTATCCCTCTCCCTCTCCCTTCCTCTCTGTAAAAAATCAATAAAATATATTTAAAAACAAAAACATGTCTTATATGAGCGATTTAGGGGTGGAGGGAATGGAAGCAAGGGTTTTCTTCCATACCTAGGTTGCTATGGCATTTAGAGATTTCCAGGAAAAAAACTGATAGAGTGTAGTTAATGTGGGGACTGGGAAGTCACTGGAAGCAAGCCCTTAGAACTAGGACAGCCCAAAAACAAACAAACAAAAAAAGACACACATACCCAGAAATTAACTGCATTTTTGGTGAGAGCTTTGGATCTCCAACAGGACATGTTGTCAAACCATCAATTTAAATCTCAAAAGAGAAACTAACGTAAGCTGACACCTGGGTAATCCTTGCAGTCCTTGTGTGGCTACACTTTTCCTCTCACAGGCTTCTGTGAATCAACAACTTCTTCACTAAAGCAAAGGAACTCCACTTGACCTTATTTCAGGAGGTCAATTTTGAAGTATCTACTTGTCTGCTGCCACAAATATAAATTTCTTCTTTTTTCCAGTTTTTATTTTTGTATTTGACAATGTGAAAAAGAGGGGATGGGGGGGGGGGGGGGGAACCTGATTCATATTCCCTTTGGTACCGGAAGAGACTCATGAGGATGTTGTTGAACTGAGAAATCCCAGTTGCCACAACCTTGGCTTTTAACCTACTAAAGGCAGCTCAGGTTGACCCCAAGTCATCCTTGTTTTTCTGGCAGCCCTCAAGTTACAAAACGAAGGCAGTGATGGAAGCAAGTGATGATGTCTGAAGGACGGCTTTGCGCTCCAGATATATACCCACTCCTGCATGAGTGCTGCAAAACCCAATATTTCATTTTAGTCAATCTGAAGACAGAATTAGACCCTGGCTTATAGCTGAATATGAGAAATACATATATTGTGCTTTCTGTCCCATGTATCCCCTAGTACTTCTTTCTTATAATAATATGGAGATAAAGATTCATTGTGTGTGTAAAATTGGTTTTCCAACAAATTCTGTAGCTCTTAAGATAAAAATGAGATTCCCAGGGTAAAAAAAAAAAAAAAATGAATGTGCAAAAGAAAACAACCAAAGCATGGAGGGAGTAATAAAGAAAAGAAAACAAACAGTAAAGGTCCATTGAAAAACAACATGCATAATCTAGCAAGATATTTCCCCCCACGAACTGAAATTTGATGGGTCTGAACTGTATTGTGACTCCCCTCTGGAACAAACCACAGAGGAAAGACATTTGTCCGCGTGGGCTTCTCTCCAGGCAGCTTTCTTAGAAGCTCAGAATGTCAGATGGTCTGAAGTAGGAAATGGGAAGGTCTGTGTGAGAAACAATCTTGAGAATGACCCGATGGGCTGGCCGCAATGGCACAAGTCCTGTTTGGCAAACAAGGTCTGCAAAACATGCCAGACTGCTTTGTGGCTGCTAGAAGATTCTGGTCTAAAAATGGAACAATTAGGGCTTCAGAGGTAGGCCTGGATACATACCAAGCTTGAACAGAGTAAGACAAGCTGTCTTGTACTTAGATAGTCAGCTTACGGAAAGCTAGCAGGGAAAAAATAGTGTGTAAATAGGCAGAGAGAAAAGGTGACCAATGGCTGGCAAACGGGCAATCCCTGGGTCCCTAAAATTCATATTTGGAGCTCTGCCTATGCTTTTTACTTATTTATTCATTCATCCACCGACCAATCAACAAACTTGAAAAGAATCCTAAGGGACTGCCAAAACTTGAATAAGTCTTCTCTCCTTTTACCTTGCTATAGCAGAGGTGAGTCATAATCTTTACTTCTTTTAGACCCATCCTAATTTATTTTAGGCTGTACAATTTTATTTATGTACAATTTTACAGTAACAAATATGTAACTTAAATGTGAATCCCAGCAATTACTGAATGATCATGTGTTGTTTTTTAAATCAATAGGTACACTCTCCTGGTCTTTTCCCTTACTGAAATGGATTTAGGAAGAAAATAAATACCACTGGAAAACCTCTAGGATAGTGAAGACTGAATCTTCCTGTTCACACAGACAATGTTTCTGCCAAGTGAATGGTGCTCTTAAATGGGGGTCCATGAACTCTGAGAGGGATAATTGCCCCAACACTGTTCTCAATATTTGTGTGCACATGCATCTTTCTGAACTCCCAAAGAGGTCAGAGGTCCGAGCAGATGTTTAGAACCACATCTGCCAGTCACAAAGCATCACATATTGTGTGATTCCATTGATAGGAAATGTCCAGAATAGGCAAATCCATGGAGACAGAAAGAATGGTGGTTACCTGCAGATGGGATGAGAGGAAGGGAGCTAGGAGTTTAGAGCTAACGGATATGGGATTTCTTTTTGAGGTGATGAAAATGTTCTAAAACATTGTCTGTGTGAACATATTATGGTCATGGTTGAGCAACTCTGTGAATATGCCAGAATTATATGAATATGGCATTGAATTATGCACTTTAAATGAGTGAACGGCACAGTATGTGAATTTTATATATAAGCGACCAGCTGACCATTCAACCAGCCGATCGATAGCTATGACACACATTGACCACCAGGGGGTAGATGCTCAACACAGGAGCTGCCAAGCTGTGGTGACTTGACAGCTGTGGTTCCCGGGTGACGCACCTGGAACCAGAGAGAAGGGAGTCCGATTCCAGGGTGCATCACCCAAGAACCTCCCTCTCGCAATCTGGGACTCCTTGGGAGATGTAGGAGAGCCAGTTTGGTTTTGGCCTGATCCCTCCCAATTCAAGATTCACTTTCTAGCCCAATGTAAAGATATTGAGGAGGGAGAGGGAGGAGAGCAAACATTTTGGAGCTAGCAAGCTGACATAAAGTTGTATGAATTTTACCACCCTCTTTAAGAAAAAGAGGCAGGACAATAGGCAGTTTTATCATAGCAATTTTCATTTTTTAATTATTTGCAGCATAGCCCAACTAGTGTAATTAACATTCACCCATCCATCTGAACACAAAAGCTCTCAACTTTCAACATTTAAGTTCTACAGAGTTTTAATGTGTTATCAATTAAACAAGATTTTCCTTCCACTGTGGTTTTTGGATTTAGAGACAAATCTGATTTATTTTTATTGGGGCTGGAGAAGATGGGAAGAGAATCTGAATCATTATTTTATCAAACCAAAGTTAAATGTCATTAGGTTACAACTCTTTAGAACTGACACTCTCTGTACCTATGCAGACACAGGCAGCCAAGATCAACAATATAGAGATTAAAACGCACTTTCTATATATCAGCCACATAAAAAAAGGGTATAATATGGACACATACACTATATATGCTCAGATATCTTCTCTTTAGAACTGACACTCTCTGTACCTATGCAGACACAGGCAGCCAAGATCAACAATATAGAGATTAAAACGCACTTTCTATATATCAGCCACATAAAAAAAGGGTATAATATGGACACATACACTATATATGCTCAGATATCTTGCTGGTTGAGTAAGGATACACACTAAGTAATTTATCCTGAATTATTTCCACTTAAATGCAAAAAAAGAGAGAGAGAGAGAGAAGGAAAAAAAAAGCAACCAGACTTACTGTCCTAGGGAGAGTAAGACAGCAATAATTTACAATTTCCTTCCATCTCATTCTCTCATCCTCCCTCCCTCTGCCTCTCACTGTGCCTGCCTCTCCATTCACCGTCCATTCTCCATTTCCTGATAACTTCCCATCATGTTAGTATGTAGCTAATATAAAATGGTGGTGTGTGGAATAATTTTTTAAAAGATAGGAAAAAGAAAAGAAAGACAATGTGATTGGGAGGAGGGCAGGAGAAAGGGAGAGATTGAGAGAGACAGAGAGAATGTCAACGCCTAAGTTGGGTATTTGCTATTTAAATTCAATCCTGCAGCCCTGGACGAGCTGAGCGATAGATGGGATGCGTTATGAATTTCTGATCAGACAAGTGATTGGTTATGAGAGAGGACATAATCCCATTGCGAAGTCTTTTCTTCCAAGCTGGGACAAGTAATAGCCTACCCTTGAGAGAGAGCACCTTGCTCTGCCCTTTGTGTGTGTGTGTGTGTGTGTGTGTGTGTGTGTGTGAGCGTGCGCGCGCAATGACATACATAAATTTTTCCTTTTTTAAAAATAAGTCAAAGTAAGCATTTTATGATGATAAATGTATAGTAATAATTGATGGTTGCCTGCTATCAGGGATATGCCTTGGCAAATTAGGCACACTCACCATAAACTATTCTTTTCCTGTTTTAAACCTAATTACAATTCTCTCCTTTGCCCATCTCATTTTGGTACCCATATTGATGACCTGAAAAGAAACTGAAAAGATTGAAAACAAATAACAACACTGATGTTTGGGGTACATTCTCTGATTTGCTACGCTTTCAGTGTTTTGTGTTTACCTAAAAAAAGAAATATCATGCATATACAATCAACAATATAATTCATGTACAATATTCAAAGGACAAAACCAAGTCTCAAAGGTTTTCTTTTTAATTCCACGTATGTTAAACAATACTTTATATTTCTGTGTAGCAATTATAGGCAGTTAATTACTCTAGCTCTAGTTAAGCATTACACTAACCAAGAGGTTTGCAGGTTAATTGAAACTGTATTTTAGAGACAGGGTATTAAGTATCCAAGTCAAGCCTTTGCAACAGCTTATGGCTACTGTACAGTAAAAAGTTAGGAACTGCAGATCTAGTACAAGGCTGCTGGAGCCAAGTGTATTAGCCTTCTGGCACTGGATGCACCCCCATAAGAAAAGACCTCCAGGTCCAATTTACAAGCAGAGGAAAAAGTCACTCAGATTTATATGAACGTAATGGAGAGCATAACAAACAAGAGAAGTGTTTATAAATAAAGGCAAGGGGAGCTTAAAATGTAAGAATAAAAGGAAGGAAGGAAGTTGGATCTCAATCCCTATCCAGTTTTGAGTGACATCACATGAGGTGAACAGCATCAGTTGTCCTTCTTTTGCCAAAGGGCATTGCAGCACCTAATGGAAGTGTATTGCTAAAGAGGAGAAGGAAGAGGAAGGGTACAGATGTATGTTTTACATAATTTTCACCTTATGGAGTAGTTCCACTGCAGGGAAAATCAGCATTCCATCTAACCTAGAGTCCTCTGAGCCAATTTTTGGCTGTGTGTGTGTGTGTGTGTGTGTGTGTGTGTGTGTGTGTAAAACAACCATTTTTTCATGATTTAGGGAAATTTTTCTTTCAATTTTTTATGTACCAATTATTAATTATGATCTGAAAGATCAAAACTGTGAATGTCTATCAGTATCACCCTATCGAAATATAGTGTATTCATTTATGTCACATGCACATGTCAGGGTGACTTCAGGTCTCTTTACCCTCTAAGCTGTAATAGATCCATTAAGCAAGTGTGGATTGGCGAGGGGGCATAATCTGAGAGTACAAATTATTTACCTGATTTAGATTCATTACAGTCAGGCATGCCACCTGCATTTCACCATCTTTTTAAGATGGGGAACCTGCCCTCAAAGAATATTATGTAAATCTTTCTGTCACAGATTATTGCCTCTATACATGACTTCCACACCGTGCATCTGCTTTCTGTGCAAGTTTATTACATACACACATACAATTTCCCATTTTTAACCTCCAGTACTTCCCATTCTCCTCCTTCCCCCAACACTCATTATAGGGCAAATTACCTTAAACAGGACACTACCGGTTTTCTTCCATTCAATTTACATAATTGCTGTTTTGTTGCACTTTTCTCATGTAGAAATTTTGCTCCCCAAAGGAAAGCATCACTGTTTAAATGGCAAAATGGAGTTCTACTCGGGGTTATAAATGTAGGGGTGCTCCTGGCAATGCATTCTGCAACATTCTGAACACCTCAGTCTATAAGTCGTTTTCAAGGCTATGGTCAGTGTTTTCTATGACAGGGACAACCCAGAGTAAAATATGCATCAGCTAATGCCACCAAGCTTCCTAGAGCCACGAAAATAGCTGTTTTAGGACTGCTCTCTCATTAATTTTTAATACAACACAGTGCTAAATCTATAACGTACTGACTTAACTTTGGTCAATAATGATAATTAACATCAACATTTGTATCCTATATAATAAAAGCCTAATATGCTAAGTGTCCGGTCGTCCAGTCAGCTGTTCAATCAATCAAAGCGTAATATGCTAATGATATGCTAAGGCCGCTCAACCACTCGCTATGACATGCACCGACCACCAGGAGGTAGCCACTCCGACTGGAGGTTAGCTTGCTGCTGGGGTCCAGCTGATCGGGACTGAGCGAGACGGGCCAGACATGTCCTGAAGCCCTCCTGTGGTCCCTCCCTGGCTAGCCAACCTCCTGCGTCCCTCCCCAGCCCCAATTGTGCACCAGTGGGGTCCCTCTGCCTGGCCTGCACCCTCTCACAATCCAGGACCCCTCAGGGGATGTCAGAGAGCTGGTTTCAGCCCAATCCCGCAGGCCAGGCTGAGGGACCCTACTGGTGCACAAATTCATGCACTGGGCCTCTAGTATCTATCTACACTAATAAAAGACAAACATGCAAATTGACCGTACCTTCGCTATGCCTTAAGCCACGCCACCAGTCAATCAGAGTGACTATGTGCAAATTAACCCAACCAAGATGGCAGCCGGAAGCCACAGAGCTGGAGCAAGCAGGAGGCTTGGTTGCCCCAGTTATGAAGAAAGCCAAGCTTCCCGCCTGCCGCAACCAGCTCTGAGCTCCACTCAAGGCAACAAAGTTTCAATTATAGAAGATAAATAAGCCCCAGATACCTGCTTTCTGCTGGCCGTGGCCACAGAGCTGGAGTGAGTAGGAGGCTTGGGTTGCCCCTGGCGATGGAGGAAGCCAAGCTTCCTGCCCGCCCTGGCCAGCTCTGAGCTCCACTCAAGGCTACAAAGTTTCAATTATAGAAGGTAAATAAATCCCAGAATAAAAAAAGAAAAAAGAGAAAAAGGAGAGGCTGGGAGCTTCCGTCGCTGGAGGACTTGGCCAGCCTGAAAACAGACCTCAGCCCCTCACCCAGACTGGCCAGGCACCCCAGTGGGGACCCCCCACCCTAAAGGGGGTATAGACAGCCTGAAAACAGCCATCAGCCCCCATCCAGGCTGGCCAAACCTCCATGAGGTGAGGGTCCCCACTAAGGGGGGCTTGACCAGCCTGCAAACAGCCATCAGCCCCTCACCCAGGCTGGCCAGGCACCCCAGTCGGGAACCCCACCATGAAGGGGGTGTGACCAGCCTGCAAACAGCCATCAGCCCCTCACCCAGGCTGGCCAGGCACCCAAGCAGGACCCCCACCCTGATCCGGGACACCCTTCAGGGCAAACCAGCTGGCCCCCCTGTGCACCAGGCCTCTATCCTATATAATAAAAGGGTAATATACAAATTGACCCTAACATCAGAACGACTGGGAATGACTGGTCACTATGACACACACTGACCACCAGGGAGCAGACACTCAAAGCAGAAGCTGCCCCCTGGTGGTCAGTGCACTCCCACAGGGGGAGCTCTGCTCAGCCACAGCCAGGCTGATGGCTACCAGCACATCGGTGGTGGCAGGAGCCTCTCCCGCCTCCTCAGCAGCACTAAGGATGTCCGACTGCAGCTTAGGTCTGCTCCCTGCTGGTAAGTGGACATCCCCTGAGGGTTGCCGGGCTGCCAGAGGGATGTCTGACTGCCAGCTTGGGCCCGATCCCCCAGGGAGTGGGCATAAACCAGCAGGTGGACATCCTCCAAGGGGTCCCAGACTGCAAGAGGGCATAGGCCAGGCTGAGGGGACCCCCGCCCCCAGTGCACAAATTTTTGTGCACCGGGCCTCTAGTATATATATAAAAGCCTAAGTGATCATTACAACCAAGTGACCAGAACGACAGGTCAACCAGTTGCTATGACATGCACTGACCACCAGGGGGCAGATGCTCAACGCAGGAGCTGCCCCTGGTGGTCAGTGCACTCCCACAGCCAACCTCCTGCAGAAAGATATTCTCTTAAATTATCTTCTAAAAGCTTTATTGCTTTGCCTATTACATCTTCAGGTCTTTATTTCATCTGGAATTGATTATTTTGTATACTGTGTAGTGGAGTTCCAATTTCATTTCTTTTTTCATATAAATAATGAATTGTCCCAACACAATTTACTGAAAAGTCTTTTCTTTCCCCACTGATTTAAAAAACTACTTCTGTTATCTATCTAAGTGTGTGTGTGTGTGTGTGTGTGTGTATGTATGTGTGTGTATGTATATATATGTGTGTGTGTGTGTGTGTGTGTGTGTGTGTGTATATATATAGATTGTTCCAATTCTTGGTTTTCTATTCTGTTCTATTGGCCTGTTTTTTTATACCTTACCATTAGCACACTGTCTCAATGTGGCCTAATAATATATGTTGACATCAGGTAAGGAAGTCCAAACTCTGTTTCTTTTCTTTAAAAAAAAAAAATATATATATATGTGTGTGTGTGTGTGTGTGTGTTATTGATTTTTTACAGAGAGAAAGGGAGAGGGATAGAGAGTTGGAAACATCGATGAGAGAGAAATATCGATCAGCTGCCTCCTGCACAACCCCTACTTGGGATGTGCTAGCAACCAAGGTATATGCCCTTGACCGGAATCGAACCTGGGACCCTTCAGTCCGCAGGCCGACGCTCTATCCACTGAGCCAAACCGGTTAGGGCAAAACTCTGTTTCTTTTTAAAAGACTCTTGGCAATTCTTCATCCCTTGCATTTCTAGATACATTTCTTCTTGTAAAATGGGATTTTGATTGAGACAGCATTGTAGTTTGGGATCAATTGTGAGGAATTGCCATCTTTCATAAACATGACACATTTCTCCATTTATTTAGGTCCTTTGTAATGATGTTCAATAAAGTTTTAATTTTAAGGTTAGAGACATTATAAATCTTTAGTTATATTTATTCCAATGTTCTTCATACTTTTTATATACTCTTAAAAATTTTATATTTTTTAAATGTATTTTCTATTTGTTACTCGTAGATAGAAATGTGGTCCATTTTTTTATTTTGATTTTGTGTCCAGCAACTTATTATTGTTACTTTTCATAATTTTTCAATGGATTCTTTTGGATTTTCTACATTCATAGTCATATCATCTATGAAGGATTATAGTTTTATTTCCTCCTTTATAATCCTATACCTTTATTTTCTTTTCCTTCCTTATTGCACTGGCTAGAATGTCCAATGCCATGTGGAGTGGAAGTAATAAGAGGTACATTTATCTTTCTCCAGATCTCAAAAGGAAAGTGTTTTATTGTTTACTATTAAGAACAACGTTTGTTTCAGGTTGTTTAGATATTAGTTATCAAATAAAGAGTGCTTCTATTCCTAGTAGTTTGCTCAAAATTCTCACATAGGAAATAATGAATTTTTTCAAATGTTTTTTTCTGTACCTAGTAAGATGATCTTATCATTTTCTCCTTTAAGTGATTATGTATGAATCATTACATAATATGTAATAATTACATATTAACTGATTTTCTAGTGTTAAACCAATACTAAATTTCAGAAACAAGCCCAGGACATAAAATATTATCCTTTATACAGGTGCTGGATTTGCTTTGCTAATATTTTTTCCTTAACTTTGCATCACTGTTTCTTCAAACAGATAAGCTATAATTTTCCTTTTCTCATATTTCCTTGTCAAGTCTTGCTATCAAGTTTATACTAGCCTCATAACATGTTAGATGATGTTTTAAACATTTAGTAATTATAGTCACACAACTAATGGCAGAAAACCAATGGTGCCTTGAACATCTCTAGTCAATTTCCCTTGCTTGTCTTCCCCTTCCTACCTGTTAGTCAAGGTTCAGACAGAAGACAGAAACTACACAGGTTAATGTAACAGAGAAAATTTAATATAAAGAATTATTAACTGGGAATAAAGAATTCTTAATCTGCTAACTAAAAAGACAGAAAGAACCCTAAGTATCAAATAAGTACCAATCGCCCCTAAAACTGGGAGAATAAAATGAAGAGGTTGGAATTATTAAAACTAAGGGGTTTGAAGAAAGGGCCAAACTCAGGTCTCTGAGGGAGGGGGTGCCAGGTGACTGGTGCTGGTATATCTGAGTGAGGTGTGAAAACTGCAAATGGGATCTAATTGCTCTGTAGTTAGGAACTTCTATGGACAGAGTGACAAAATGATGCTGGAATGATACTCATAGGGAAAAACTAACAGGAAGTCCAAAAGTGACAGACCAAAACAGAATGTCATTTCTTCCTCTTTAGCCTTTCAGTATTCTTCTAGTGGTCACTATTGTCAGAACTTAACAGGGAACCCGCAGGCAAAGCAAAAATATAATTTGCATGGCTCCCGCCTCCAGGATCTCAAAGCAGCATACATAAAGGTGGGTTTGGAACTGAAAGACAATGGTTCAATAAATGGCATGATATTAAAATGGCACATGACAGTTGGTCAGTGATGGTGAACCTATGACACGCGTGCCAGAGGTGACACGCGAACTCTTTTGGTTGAGTTTTCTTTGTTAAATGGCATTTAAATATATAAAATAAATATCAAAAATATAAGTCTTTGTTTTACTATGGTTGCAAATATCAACAAATTTCTATATGTGACACGGCACCAGAGTTAAGTTAGGGTTTTTCAAAATGCTGACACGCCGAGCTCAAAAGGTTCGCCGTCACTGCAGTAGGTGATGCTTGCCAGAGAACACCAGAATCTTCTTACCAATGTTGGAGGCCACCTCCATCACCTAGAAACTTAAAGCCACACTGAGCATCTGGATAAGAAATCCTACGTGTTGTATGAATTCAAAGCTAAGATCATCACCATTACTCTATGTGGTAGGTTGCAAATTGGTCACAAAACACTCCCCACCCCTTATCCATGCTCCTTTATAAATGACTTTGCAGGTTTTCCTATCCAGGATGAAGTCTATTTCTTCTTCCCTAAATCTGGCCTCGAATATCATCCAAGCCAATGGGCGGTTTAGTCAATGGAATATTAACAAACATGATGTGTTCAGAGACTCAGAGAGTACGTTTCTTCTCTTGCTGCTGAGCACCAATACCAACATGTGCAAAAGCAGAGATTCACCTCCTGGAAAAATCAGAGACCACATGGAAAGAGGCCTCACTAGTCTCAGTATTTCCAGCCATTTCACCTGAGACCACAGACATGTAAAGCCATCCTGGACTATCCGGCCCCAGTCTAGCCAGTACAAACCACATAATTTATCTAGTTAATGCATAATTTTGTAAAACAACAACAACAACAAAAACAATAAATGTTTGTTATTTTAAGTGACTAAGTTGCGGGGTGGTTAGTCACATACCAAAAGCTAACTATGTAATACAGACCATGTATTACTAAGTGCTGTCAAAATTCTCCACTTAATGGGTACAAAGGAATCACTTCAATAACAATCAAATCAAGTTCCTATTCTTACTCCACAGGCTAACAAAGTATCTTATGCCTTCCTTTGACAATCTATCACTCCCAAGAACATCTAGGAATATTCAAAGGAAGAGTTTCATGTGTCCTTGCCAACTATATTTTCTACAGACATTATATAGCATCTGGAGTGTTTTTCTCTGGCTTGCATGCTTGTACAGCAACTTGGGTGAGTATGACTGTTCTCAGTGTCGTTGCAGACTATTATGAGAAAGCGAACATCTGGGTCAAGAAGATTTTCTCCAGGTGCTCCGAGAATACTAGTCTCTTAGTTTTCAAAGCACAGCAATGGGTTCCAGAAAAAGAGAGACTTTCCCTCTCCCAAACTCTGCTCTACTTTTTCTCCTAAGTATAGATTCCTAAAGACACGGAATCTCAATCTCTCATGAAAACATCATTTTCAACTTCTGTTAGCAACTCTAAAACAAGAGGACATACATCTTCAAATGAAAAAAAAAACACACAAAAGCTTTCTAAGATAGTGCTATCTCAATCCACTTACAAAAGAAATATCTCTGTAATAGAAATACTATCTCTAAGATGCACTCTACCTACACCATAAAATCAACAAAAAATTTTCCACTAGGACTTTCTAAACACCAGACCAATGAAAAATTGTAATGGATCATGGGTATATTTTTAAATAAACAAATAAGAACAAATGTAAAATTTAAGGAACACTTTCTTAAATTTAAAACACTATCCATTTTTCTGATCTCATGTCTATTTTACTAAGCTGTTCTTTGTTGAATGAAATGATTATGATAACTATTACTATTATTTTCCATTTTTAACTTGCTCCCTTGGTAAAACTAAAGAGTTGGGTCCTCAATGTTGTTTCCAGGAACATAAAATCAAAAGTCTAGGAAATGTCAATGTAGAGTGATTTAATTTGTTGGAATCTCCGGACAAATATATCTCTGTTTTTATTTGGCTAATTCAGGCATAGTTCCTAGAAAATAAAGAACAGCATCCAAATATCCTTCTCTTGAAAATTACAAAACTATGTTCCAATTTGAAATATCTTTTTTTCCAGTCTCCACCATTGTCACAAAGATTTCAGAGATCTTAGGACTAAGTTTCAGCTATAGTTCAGGTTGAAGATACCCCATGCTTTTTCTCACTTCCAGAAGGTTCTACACAAAGCTTCTAAGAACAGTGGCTCAACTCTGAGATAGATAAAAAGAATATTGTCTTTTCTCTGTAGAACAATTCCTGTAACAGAGACTAGCTCTGCTTCACTCAATACTGATGCATCAGTAGTCAAAGTCAAGTCAGAAAAGAGAACCACTGTAGGAATTTCTAACACAGAAATTTAACACAGGGAATTGGTTAGAAAGGTATTAAAAGATCAGAGAGTGTAAACCCAGCCAGTGTGGCTCATTGGTTGAGTGTCAGCCTATGAACCAGGAGGTCATGGTTTGGTTCCAGGACAGGGCACGTGCCCAGGTTGTGGACTCATCCCCAGCTGCGGGGTGTGCAGGAGGCAGCCTATCAATGATTCTCTCTCACCACTGATGTTTCTATCTCTTTCTCCCTCTTCCTTCCTCTCTGAAATCAATAAAAATATATTTAAAAAGAAAAAAAAACCCAGAGTGTAAAAAAAGGTGGTAATCCAAAGACTAGTAGCTAACTAAAGAAATCAACTATTACTGCTAAGGCTGTAATGGAGGTGACCAGAGCCTGGAAATAGAAAAGACTGAATTGCAATGCCTGGATTAAGAAGGAACACCTCATAACTAAAGCTGGGACTGTTGAGGGGGTGCTGAATGCTAGTGATGGGACCAGGAAAAGGCTCCAAATGGCATATGCTTGAACTGCCAAAACATGCTATGTTTTATAGCTGCCCACTGTTGTTGGGGAAATATCAAAGGAAGCTGGAAGTGAAAAGTAAGTAGCTTCGTCCAATATTCTGTTGTCATCGAGTCCCTTCCATGGCCACTAATTAGTAGGACCTAATAGAAGCCAGTTGACAAAGGAATGTGAAAGAAGTCACTTGCAAAGCCCTGGTATTTATCATATGTAACAACAGAACATGGAAGGGTGAGAACAAGAGCAGAGCAGCAGAGAGTTAACCAGCAAATGACTAACACAATTGCAATGTGCTTGTTGTGTGTGTGTTTTTTTCCTTTTTATTGAATTCATTGGGGTGACACTGGTTAACAAAATTAAACAGGTTTCAGATGCACAATTCTACAAAACATCATCTGTACACTGTATTGTGTGTTCCACCCCTAGTCGAGTCTCCATCCATCACCATTTATCCCTCCTTTATCCTTCTCCACCTCTCCCACCCTCCTCTGGGCAATTACCACACTGTTGTCCATGTCCATGAGTTTTTCTCTTTTTCTTTCTTTTTTTGCTCAATCCCTCCATCTCCCCCACTTAGCCCTTACCCCGATAGCTGTCAGCCTGCTCCTTATCCATGAGTCTGTCTCAATTTTGCTTGTTAGTTCATTTTGTTCACTAGATTCCACATATGAGTGAAATCATACGGTATTGTCTTTCTCTGACTGGCTTATTTCACTTAGCATAATGCTCTCCAGGTCCATCCAAGCTGTCGTAAAGGGTAAGATTTCCTTCTTTTTTATGGATGAGGAGTATTCCATTGTGTAAATGTACTACAGTTTTTTTATCCACTCATCTACTGATGGACACCTTGGCTGCTTCCAAATCTTGGCTATTATAAATAATGCTGCAATGAACGTAGGAGTGCATATATTCTTTCAAATCAGTGTTTCTGGTTTCTTCAGATATATTCCCAGAAGTGAAATTGCTGGGTCATAAGGCAGTTCTACAGATAGCCAATAGACATATGAAAAGATGCTCAAGGCCAGTAATTATCAGAGAAATGCAAAATTAAAACCACAAGGTATCACCTTACACCTGTCAGAATTGCTATCATCAATAAATCAACAAACAACAAGTGTTGCGAGGATGTGGACAAAAGGGAACACTCTTGCACTATTAGTGGGAATGCAGATTGGTGTAGCCCCTATGGAAAGCAGTATGGAGTTACCTCGAAAAATTTAAGAAGAGCTGTTGTTTTTTCTTTTAACTGCTAATAATTGAAATTTCCTAAGAGAGTAGAAATTAATGTTCACACAACACACAGATACATATGTGAGGTGATGTATGTGTTAGTTAACTAGATGGGTGGAATCCTTTTACAATGTCTACATATATCAAATCACTCTGCTGTACACTTTGGATATCAAATGCAGAAATTTGGCATTGGTGCAATGTGTACATAGTATAGTTCTAAGTTATTTTTATCATGTATCTGGAAATAAGGTAGGCTTATTCTTTCCACTTATTTATTTCAGAAGTGTTTTAGCTATTCTAATACCTTTGCCTTTTCATATACTTTTTAGAATATTCATAATTATCAACGAAAATTTTGTTGGGATTTTTATAGGCATTGCACTAATCCTATACATCAAACTGGGGAGAACTGACATCTTTACTATGGTGAGTCTTAAATGCTATGTACATAGTACTAGTATGTATCTCTATTTATTTAGATCTTTGATTATTTTTTATAGTTCTCAGCATACAAGTTCTGTACATATTTAGATATAAATCTAAATATTCCATATTTTATAAATTGTAATGGTATTTATTTCAGTTACTAGACTATTTTTGAGCAGCTTTAGGTTTACATGAAAATTGAACAAAAAACAAAGAGAGTTTCCATATATTCCCTCATGCTGCCCTGGCAGTTTCTCCTATATTAATATCTTGAATTAGTGTAGAACTACACCTGCTACAGTTGATAAGCCAATATTAACACATTATTATAAACCAAAGTCCATAGTGTACATTAGAATTCACTGTTTGTGTTGTACATTCTATGAGTTTTGACAAAAGTGTAATGACCTGTATCCACCATTATAGTATCATACAGAGTAGTTTCATTCCCCTAAAAATACCCTGTGTTTCTTCTGTCATCTTTCTCTCCCTCCCCTAACTCTTGACAATCACTGATCTTTTTACTATCTCCATAGCTTTGCCTTTTCCAGAAGGTCATATACTTTAAATCATATAATAGTGAACTATTCAGACTGGCTGCTTTCACTTAGAAATATGAATTTAAGTTTTTCCATATCTTTTCTTGGCTTACTAGCTCTTTTTTAAATCACTAAATAATATTACATCATAAGAATATACCACAGTTTATTTTATCCACTTACCTATTGAAGGACATCTTTATTGCTTCCAAGTTTTGACAATTTCTGAATAAAGCTGCTATAAAATATTTGTGTGAAGGTTTTTACATAAATGTAAGTTTTCAACTCATTTGGGTAAATAAATACACAGGAGCATGACTGCTGGATCATGTGGTAAAACTACATTTAGTTTTGTAAGAAACTGCCCAATCGTCTTCCAAAGTGGCTGCAACATCTTGCATTCCCACTAGATGTGGATGAGAGATGGTGTTGCTCCACATACTCGCCAGCATTCCATGTTACTAATGTTTTGGATATTGGTCATTCCAATAGGTGTGTAGTGGCATCCCATTATTGTTTTAATTTGCAGTTTCTTAATGACTTTTTCTAATGATGATGAGCATATTTTAATATGTTTATTTGCCATGTTTACATCATTTTTGGTGAGGTATCTGTTCAGATCATTTGCCCATTATTTAATCCAGTTATTTACTGATTGTAAATTTTAAGAGTTCTTTGTATATTTTACATATCAGATCTTTATCAGTATGTGTTTTGCAAATATTTTCTCCAACTCCATGGCTTCTCTTTTCTTTCCTCAATGATGTTACATTTTAAGTTTCAGTTTCCACATGTTCATTGCTAAATTATAAAAATATCATTGATTTTGTATCCAGAGATCTTGATAAATTCATTTACTGGTACTATGAGTTTTTTTTAATTGATTCTTGAAATATTCTACATTGACACTCTTGTCATCTGTAATTAAAAAGAGTATTATTTCTTCTTTTCTGATTAATAGGCCTTTTTTTCTTATTTTACTAACCTGATTATAGCATATAGTACTACTATTAAATAGCAATAGTATGATGATAGCTATAGTTTCTGGTACATATTCTTTATCAAACTAAAGAAGTTCTCTATTCCCAGTTTTATGAAACTTTTTTCTACCATGAATGCATGTTATATTTGTTCAAATGCTTTTTCTGCACTGATTGATCTATGCATTCTTTAACCTGTCAATATGATAGATTGGATTGATTTTCAAATATTAAATCAGTCTTGCATCCTTGGAAAAAAAACTCCACTTTGCTGTGGTGTATAATTATTTTTATATATTCCTGAATTATAGTGTCTAATATTTTGCAAGGAATTTTTATGTCTGTATTTATGAGGGATATCTTATTTGTTTGTTTTTTTATACTGTCTTTTTCTAGGTTTGATATCAGAGCAATACTGGCTTCACAGGATGAGCTGAAAAATATTCCCTCCTCTGCTATTTTCTCTAAGAGACAGTATAGAATTATTCTTTAAACATTTGGTAGAATTATCCAGTGAAACCATCAGGGCCTGAAGGTTTCACTGGATAATTCTTTTTCATGGGGTTTTAGGTCACAAATTCAATTTCCTTAAGAGTTAAAGAACTACTAGAATTATCTATTTCATAGTATGTGAGTGTTAGTAGTTTGTTGTCAAATGTGTGTGTAGAGTTGTTCATACTATTTTCTTATTATCCATTTGATGTCTGTGGGGTCTAGTGATACCTCTGTTTTATTCCTGATATTAGTAATTTGTGTCTTCTCTCATTGTTCTGTTGTCAGTCTTGCTAAGTTTTGTCAATTTTATTGATCACTTCAAAGAACCAGCTTTTTGTTTTATTGATTTTCTCTACTGTTTTACTGCTTTTTATTGCATTGATTTCTGCTTGTGTATTTACTATTTCCTTCCATCTGCTTGCTTTGGATTTATTTTGATTTTCCATTTCACTGAGGTGAGAGCTTAGATTATTGATTTTGATATTTTTTCCTCTTTCCTAATATAAGCTTTCAGTGCTATACCTTTTCCTCACAGCATTGCCTTAGCTATGTCCCACATGTTTTGACATTTTGAACATTTATTTTCATTCAGTTCCATGTATTTTTTAAAATTTTCTTTGATATTTCCTCTTTGATGTATGGATTATGTAGAAATGTGTTTGGAGATTTTTCTCTGTTATTGGCTTCTATTTTTATTCCATTGTAGTTCTAGGTAGGAGTGATTATTGAAGGATAACTGGACATTCTTCTTCTTATAAGACTCTGGATCTTATTTTAAATCTTCTGTTTTAGTAGGGCTCCTCTGACACTACTCCAGCAGGGAAGGAGAGACATCAGGGAAGGTAGGAATATAAGTCCAAGTTCCCCACTCATCCATGGACACCAACAGTGTTTCTTGTTATTGCTGCCTATGAGTGGGAGTGAAGACTTTCCACCAGGCCTCCTCAGACACCACCACAGTACAGAGCGGGGAGGGGTGTCCTAATACCACTGTGCAAATCCAGGTTCCTCACATAGTCTTTACTGATAGAAATTAGAGGTGAGGGTAGGGGCCTGGCAAGGGTAGAAGTATAAGCTCTCCACTTGGCCTTTGTTGGTGGGAAATGGGGTGAGGCCAGAGATTTTTCTGTGCTGTGTCACTAGAGTAGAGCAGTTACTGTTATGGGCTAAACTGTGTCATCTCAAAATTCATATATTAAAGTTCTAACCCTCAGAATGTCATCTTATTTGGAGATAAGATCTTTATAGCAGTGATCTAGTTAAAATGAGGTCATTAAGGTGGACCTGAAACCAATACATATTTCACACATATGTAGTACTATTTTTCAGATTATAAAACCATTTTACCTCTAATTTGACCTGTGAATTACATGGGGATAATAATTCTTAATCTGTAGTTGAGACAGTAAATTTGCAAATTTGCCTAATATCACTGACCAGTAAGAAAAGGAACCAAAACCCAAATCTATGTCTTTTGACATCAAACACAAAACATTTTCCATCTTACCTCATCAAAATCACTCTTGCTTATAACAGTGGCCCAAAATTCCCACACCGCCAATTGTAACAAGCTTGACAACAATCCCCTAAAGCTTTCTTTTTAAAAAATTTTAAAGAATTCATTGGGGTGACATTGGTTAATGAAATTATATAGGTTTCAGGGGTACATTTCTATAATACATCATCTGTATATTGTATTGTGTGTTCACCACCCCAAAGTTTTCTAAAACCTTTCATAAAAACCCTGGGAAGAGTTATAACATCTTGCTCCTTTGGTTTCACATTTTTTAATTCAGTAAAAACCCATGATAATTATTGGTTACATAGGCTATCCCAAATAATCTAATGTAATGGTTTTCAAAATATTTTCCTCAGAGCCCTAAGGTACCTTGGAATCTACCTTAAGGATGGGATATAGAGCTCAAGGCTTCTCTCTCCTGCTCAGCCACAAAGTCTCTGCTAAAATCTGCTTCATATATTGGAGTTCCTCATAGAATTTGATTTGAAAAATGATGACTAAAATAACATAGTTTTCAGGGGCCTCTCCAAGGAAAAGACTGTTCACTTAAGGGCAGTTCTTTCTGGAATGGAAGACATCAGAGTTTGTGCTTGGCTCGCTTTATAAAGAGAGCAATCATAAATAATATGTAAAGTGGTCTAGTCTTGGCTCTTCTGGTTTTTCCCTGACAAGAAATCCCAAAAGTATTTATCCCATCAATAATTATTTATTGAGCACAAACTTTGGGATGGTTTCTGATAGGTTACAGAGAAGCACATGTTAGAATTCATTCAGTCAGGAAACTCAAAATCTAATGGGAATATAGGGAGAACATCCAAGAAGCAATAATGCAGACAGAATAGGATGTGTAATAATAAATATGCAAACATTACACTATCTATATCGTATTGGAGTGGGAAAATAATCTTAAAAGTAATAACTTTTATTAAAAATCTACTCAAGGTAATTATTCTACTACTTTTATTGCTCAAATTCTCACAAGAACTTCGCAAAGTAGAAGTGACTACCTCCATTTTACAGATGCAGAAACTGTGTTTCCTAGGAGTTAAGTAACTTTGCTCAGAGTCACTAGAACTAGAATTTAAATCCAGGTATATTAGTTGCCTAAGTCTGTGGCCCCAAAAGGCTTTTTCACAAAAAGAAAAAAACACACGTAATTCTGAGGACACAGCAGTATCTCGTGAACCCAAAGGTTGTAAGGCAGCTGGTTTGGAAAGGAACTGGAACGAGGAAGAGAAATGCTGTCAGTTACCCTGGCGATCCTTTCTTCCTACCACTCACCTCAACCATTCTCTGAATTCTTCTCCCCTTCTCTGCAGAATGACCTCTGATCCATAGTTCCCATTGTGAGTACAGATAGTTGTGCCGTAGCTACTGAATTTATATGTTTCAGGCTCACCCACTTAAAGAGAGAATTTCTGGATTTTTCTGGGTTCTATGTCTAGGGCAGTGGCCACCCTCATCCAATAAACAGTTAGTTAGTGAGGAGAAGGGTATTGGTAGCATAAAGAACTACTTAGTAGCTCATGGAGGGAGGGAAATACATCCTAGAATGTGGGTTGTTGAAAGATAGGCCAATAACACATATCTCCAACAAAACATCTCTCAAGCTTGTCAATGAGGTTCTTATTGCTAAAGGTTGTAATGTACCTGTTCCTGATCAGAATCAGTGGGGAAAAAAAAAGAAGAAACTTTGCAAAAAAGAAAAAAATTAATCAATGCTAATCCCCCCATCACTACTCCTCTCTGAAAGACTTTAACTACAGAAATGTTTGAGTTATACTATAGCACTAATTTTGCCTGACATTAGAATTATATACACAGAAAACCCATGCATATATCAGTTTTAAAGAAGCTAGGAAACAACATATATGGGTTTAGCTTTGTTATGCTTTGTCTGAATAACCCATGGACATAGACAACAGTGTGGTGAAGGCCTGGGATTGGGGTTAGAGGGGTGGCAGTAGAATGGTTCAATTGGGGGGAAATGGGTACATCTGTATTATTTTCAATAAAGATAAATTCTAAAGAAAGAAGTAGAGCTCAGAAGAAAAGATCAATAAGCACATTCAAAGGCAAGACACTGTTAAAGAGAACCATTCAAATAACAAATATGAGGGTTAGACCCCTCAATGGACATAAATCTTGGTACTTCCAAATACAGAATAGAAAGCATGTATGGACAAAACTGTTTAAAGAAGTAACAGAAGAGATGAAATAATAAGCAAGAAATGAGAGGGTATCAAGAATTAGCAGATAAATTAGAAAGAAAAGTAAATAGAACTCTTGACATTAAAATATGTTATTTAAGTAAAATACTTAATGGATGGATTAAATAGAATCATATGGCTGTAGAGAGAATTTGTGAAATGGAAAATGCATATGAAGAAATTACCAAGAATTTAAAGTCAAAGCCATATAGAATATAAAAGAGATATTTAAAGGTATAGAGGAGTGAAAAATTGGATCTAAAATATTTGTAAGTGGAATATCAGTGAGCAAAAATAAAGAAAATGGAGGAAGGGAAATTTTAAAGAGGTGAAAGTTGCAAATTTCCCAGGACTGATAAAAAGCATGATTCCAGTGGTTCAAAAACTACAACATATCCCAAGTCAGATAAATAGAGACCCACGCTTAGACACCTTGTAGTGAAATTACAAGATACCAAAGATAAAGGACTGGAAAAGTGATAAAGGAACAATTAGAATTATCATGGACATCCCAATACTTATAGTAGATACGAGAAGACAACAGAATAATTCTTCAAAGTGATGAGAAAATTATTTTCAAACCAGAATTGTATATTCAACAAAATTATCTTTCAAGAATAATGGTTAAGTAAAATATATTTATGAGTTTACAGAAACTGAGAATTTTACTATGAAGAAGGCTATAAAAAGAAGGAAAATTGTTCCCCCCCCCCCCCAAAAAAAAAAAGAAGTCTGAGATACAGAAATAAGTGGTATAAAACATAATCATGGATTAAAATCAAGCAAATATTGGATATATAAAATACTAATGCTGATGATGATATCTAGTTTGTGGTATTTAAAACAAAAAGGTAGAAATGAACTATTAAACAATGACAGTACATCATTCTTGAAAGTTAAAAGTTCTAAGTTCTGTCCTGGCCCATGTGGCTCAGTTGCTTGAGCACCATCCCGTGCATCAAGGGGTCACCGGTTGGATTCCCAATTGGGGTGTGCTCAGGTTGTGGCTCAATCCCCAATACGGGGTGTGCGGGAGGCAGCCAGTTGATATTTCTCTCCCTCTCCCTTTCTCTCTATATAAAATCAATAAGAACATCTTTTTTTAAAAAGTTCTAAGAACCGTGACTTGTTGGAGAGTAGATTAAGATAATATTTACCTACAAAAATAAAGAGCAATCAACAAGAAAAAATTAAGAAGGAAAAAGAAACAAGAAAATAGCAAGACAAATAGAAAACAGAAAGATGATGATACAAATAGTTCAAAGATAAAAATATTTACAAACACTAAATATAGGATGTTAATAGTTAATAATTAATAGATATGAAAAAAATATTTGAAAAAATTTAATATCCAGAGGTTTCTGGCCATGACAAAATGACTGCCATCCCACAATAAACAACAAGAAAACTGGATAGAATGTATGAAGAACTAACAGAATGACAGGGAAAAAAATACATGCTTATCTCAATTGATGCAGAAAAAAGCATTTGGCAAAATGCAACACCCTTTCAACACTTATCAAACTATGAATTGAAGAAAGCTACCTCTGTGAAAACAAAAATTGGATTACAGCATATTTCTACTATATAACATTATTTACATTTGTATATTTTACAATTTATTACATACTAATATTATGTATAATATACTGGGGTGGGCCAAAGTAGGTTAATAATAATAATAATAAGTAATACAATAATTAATAAAATATAAGAATAAACTCATTTACTCACAATAGTAAACCTATTTTGGCCCACCCCTGTATAATATTACATATATGATAGAAATATGCAACAACTCAATATTGGCCCCCAGATTCAAACCCCTCCTCTTCAACCTACTCTCACCCCCCTTGTGTGATCTAGCTGACCACTGACTGAATTCCCTAATGTTTAAAAAGAGCACAATCTCTAAGGCTATAGAGTATATCAAGAAGTTGTTGTCTGGGAACTTATTCAGAAGAGATTCAGACATCTCTTTCCCAAAGATCTGTCTATCCATTCATTAAGTTATTCATTTATTAAATGTCACAGACCTTGTACTAACCTCTGGGGATGCCACAGTGAACAAGATAGACAGTATCCCAGGCTTCATGGAGGCAACATTTGGATGGTGATGAAATGCAAAAAAAATATTACCATCGTATTTATGTTTTATACAACAAGAAAGAAATATTTCAAAACTTCAATTAGCTAAGTTTTCAAAACAGAAATTTAATAGGTTTGTAGATTTCTGTCTGACATTAGATCATATGATCACAAAATTCTGGAGCAAAAAGGTACCTTAGAGATTGTCAAATCCAACAGCATGTTCTCATCTATATCTCATATATGTTGAAAGCTGGATCAGAGGTCCAAACTTGGTATTACTATTAAGTCCATTTATTTCTATTATTAAATGTATATATTAAAGGTCATGTTGAGCAGGATTTAAATCATAGCATCAATAACATTCCAAGAGAATATATTTCTTTCTTGTTCTGGACTCTCAAGAAAACCAACTTTGAGTTACTCACATTCATAGCCAGCACCAAACAAATTTAAAATATATTTGGAAACAAAAAATCAAATTTGAAGTAAAACTGAAGAACACGGAAAGGCTGGCTCCTTTGAACGCTCAAATCATAAAGAGAAAACACTGTTTTTTACATTTTAAATATGGCTCTGAAGTAAGCAGAACTGTATTGCCCTCATTTGAGCTCCTCTTTATTTTATTAGGAGACCTCTAACCATTACACATACTTGTTTTCTTCCTTTAAAAGATCAGACCTTAATGGGGAGAAAAGCAGCTCTGAAAGACAAACTAAATAACATTTACTGGGTCATAGATTAAGTTCATCGGATGCAAACTTAAGTTCTGTGATTAAGATTCATTTAAAATATTAGATGGTATTTTGACACCATAAAAATTCTTTACTTTCCACCCAATAACCCAAGTAGTCCCCAGCACCTGTCTATTCATCATAATGCATTCCATTCTTTTCCTTAAGATGAAATTACTTAAGAAGAACAATGGAAGAAAAGAAGCTACCACACAAATTTGGTTCCAGTGTTACTTTTACTCATGAATCGCAGAAATCTGCAAGTCGTGGTATTCTGATTTTAAGTTTTCCATTAACCAGAATCTTTTTACAGCATGTGGAACATAGCTAATATTAAAATAATAATAATACACCTCCAATCTTCAAAATAGAAGGTTTGTGTATCAATTTGGAAAAATGTTTCAATGACTAGGTTCTCTAGAAATAGTGACCTACCCTACTTTTCTGTGGTTTCTAAAAATATTTATTCCCCTGGTTTAGTAGTATTCAACCTTTTCCATTTTTCTTGGGAAGAACCCATTATATAATAACCTATTTATCTTTCCCCTCAAGGTGGCCTCCCGAAAATTAAAAGAAAAAGGAAACATCTAGAATGCTTTGAAATGATGGTAGAGCACATTTCAAAAGGGGAAAAAACACACAGACTCTGAAAACATTAGTCTGACCCCAAAAGAGAGAAACACTTATAATCAATTTTCTTTTCATTAATGCGATAAATGCTGTCTGCACTTTGTGTTCCTAAAGAGAACCATTCTGAGATAAAGGATGTCTCCCCAACCTTTTATACTGAACCAGTGGTTTCCCAAATTTAATATGCATGAAGAGTGCACGTGAGCCCTCTTAAATCCAAGAACCAAACCCTGCCTGTGTAATAAATCTCACCACTACTCCACTATTAGACAGGGGATTAAAACTAATCTAGCAATCCCCAAACCAAGCTCTGAGTGGATTAAAATGCAAAACGCATGGGAGCAGGAAGATGCTTAATGCTAAATAACAAACATTTCAATCATAGGAATCATTTTTATCTTCTTGTTTATGCTAAGTAGATACTATTAGACTTAATATCTGTATTAACACAAGTGGAGGAAAGAAACAGTTTTATGAAGATCTAAGTACTTGAATGCCTTGATATAGCTGGCCAAAAAAAAAAAAAGCAAACAAAAATGAACTTAATAAAAGGACTATATGTGATCTTTAGATTGTTTACTTAAAGTCAACTCAGTGACACTTGACTTTTAAATTTTCCCTTAAGTCAAAATTTTCCTTAAGTCCATGCTATAAGGGTTGAATCAAGAAAGAAAAGAATTTCCCTGACCAGTTTGGCTCAGTGGATAGAGTGTTGGCCTGCGGACTAAAGGGTCCCGGGTTCAATTCTGGTCAAGGGCATGTACCTTGGTTGAGGGCACATGCCCAGTGGGAGGTGTGCAGGAGGCAGCTGATCAATGTTTCTCTCTCATCAATGTTTCCAATTCTCTATCCCTCTCCCTTCCTCTCTGTAAAAAATCAATAAAATATTTTTTAAAAAAAAAAAAGAAAGAAAGAAAAGAATTTTCAGGGACCCTGAAACTGGGGCAGATTCTCTATGGGTAATGCCCATGTCATTTTTAAGTAAGCCAATGTTTTAAGAAACATCTACTTTTGCCAAAATCATTATCACAGCACTCAATGGGAGAGCCGTCATTGCAATGAACCCAGAAGATGCCCTTATGGACTTTGAAAGCTGTAGCTGATTGCAAATACAGGTAAGGGACCATATGCAGGCCCTTGTTAGCAAGTCTATCCAAAGAACATAACACACACACACACACACACACACACACACACACACACACCCATCTGGCATCTCCTAACAGCTGTGCAACACATTATAGCAAAACCATTCACTTAGCTCCAACTGCAATCCACATACTGCTGGAAGGAATCCGTAAAGCTTTATCTAAAATACTGTTGTACCTTTCAACTCTGTCATCCTCCTCAATTTTCTACTTCTGGGTCCTGTTATACCCTTTCTCAGACATCTGCATTTCAACTTGAATCCCTTCCAAGAGTCTTCCCTACTGCTCCCTCATCTATAAAATAAGCATCTTTCAAAACTCTCCTGCTGTATCATTTTAAGTGACTACCACCAAGTCAGGCCCAGACATTCTTACATAGAACAATTGATAAAAATGGTTATAACACTGAAAGTGAGCTTGTCCTGGAACACTTACCTAGCCCCAGCATTTGTTTCCCAACATAAAATCTGGGTGAATAAAAATGGACTATTACACCTAATGAGGTACAAAAAGGTAAGTAAATATACGTATAATGCTTGGGCTAGCCTAGGTATTCACAACTGGTTTTCAGTCTTCAAGTATTGGTGTCCACTTCATTTCCTCTCAATCAAGTCTTCTTGGTTCAGAAAGTTTTACATACAGTATAATAGTAAGAGAATTAAGAACTATAACTAAAAGTTATAATAATAACAGGAAGATTTCTCAATTCAAGCATTATGATGCACAAGTGAAATTGCTAAATCATCTCATGTTTGAAACAATGGCAAAAAGAGCAGAGTTTACTTAGATATAGTGTGATTTACACAAAAAAGCAGGTTTCATATCCTTTTCTATATGTAAAAGGCCACAAGAATTGCTAAATCTTGGGAAACAAGCAAAAGATAGTACTGGGAAAATCTTTAAGACTGGCTGAGTCAAAAATATGTATTTCAATTTATTAAGACATTTTTGTAAAAGTATTCAAATGTTTTTTTTAATTTTTTTCTGGCATATCTATTTCATCAGTGAAGATCACCAATAGCCAAAGTCCAATGGGCCTCCAAAAGTCACTCCGTCCCCTCAAGCAGGCGGACTTCTAAACAAGTAGCTGGGTTTTATAAGAGAGGTTCCCAAATCCTAATAAGTTGGCCAGTGTTGGTCCATGATGAGAGTTTCACTGTTCTTCACTAAGTTATCATAAGCTAAATGTATTTAACCTATAGGCACTTCTTTATTCTAGAATATCTCCTTCCCACATTTTCAGTGTTCAAATGTCTTTTTTGAAATCATCCAAAGTAAATGATAAGATGGTTATTTTGTTTTCTATTTGTTGGATCTTTTTAAATTTGGAAATATCTTTAGTTTTTGCTTTTTATTGAATTTACTGGGTGACACTAGTTAAAAAAATTATACAGGTTTCAGGTGGAAACATTTTCTTGGGGGAGGGTAACTTAGCAAAATTTTGAAATTGAATACTCTATGAAGTGTAAATTTCTGGGATTTTGTGGAATAAGAAAAATGTAGTAGGGTACATTCCCCATCTCTTTTCTTTCAAAATAATAATTAACATGACTGATCTGGTAATCTAACAAAATGATGGGAATGAATTGGTGTGCTGACTTAGCTTTAGCTAATTTGGTTTAATAACCAAAAACAAAAACAAACAACCATCACAGAATTCAGTTTTCTTGTCCAGACCCTGCCTGACTGATGGGTCAGCTCATTGAGGGATAGATTCTGTGATCGGGATAAAGACAAGAACAGAAAAAAGGACGGAATTCAGATGCCATGCATCCCTCCACATAAGCAATCTTTCAAATATAGGCCTATTAGCTTCCTCCATCCTCTTTTACATTTTCCTAATTCTTTTTTTCCAAAGCTTCGAGTTTGCCGACCTTCTAAAATTTGAGTTATCTGGCTCCAAAAGGTCTGTAGGATTTCTCCACACTCCCATTTGCCTGCTATGAATTTATTGAACATACACTGATGTTGACCCCATATATAATAGACCTAAAAAATATTCACTAGAAACTCAAATGCCCATTTCTCATCTTTATGTGATTTTGCATGCGTGTGTGTGTGTGTGTGTGTGTGTGTGTGAGTGTACGTGTGTGGTATCTTATGATGCTGTTTATAAGAAGGCTCCATTAGTCACTTAGAAGACACATAGCATTATATTTTCAGGATCCTCCGAAAAGCTGGGAGAGTTTAATCTCCACTTTTTTTAGGCACTGTCACTCTCTCTCAAGACATGGGCTTTTATATGGTGTAATGTCAAAAATGACAGCAGCATGGTGATTATGGACCCATGTATGGACATCCTTCATCATTGACTAGGTAGTCCACCAAATCATTCAAAGTGAGGACAGTCAATGCCTGTAGGCATCCCTGGTTGAATTTCCAATTAAAAAGGAAAATGAAGGACTACTGTATAGATGATTAAAATGTGGAAAATTCCAAATAATACTGGGAGAAAGAATATCTGATGACCTCTAGATCCCTTGAGTATTTGAGATGATACTGTACTTACAATATCTCATAAGCCCTTAGGGGAGACAATTTTTATTATCATTGAAGGTGTAGGTGAAAATCATCCAAAGTAAAAGATGTTACATGAAACGGGTCTGAACAAATACTTGTTGGATTCCACTCCTCGTGCCAAAAAGTGACATCCAGTATCAATTAGGATGATCAGAAAGGATTGCTGGAATATGCGGCTCTTTGACATGGTTTTTAATCAGATGTCCCCAGAATTCATCTCTCATGAATCACAAAGCTAAAAATGATCTCCAGCAATTGCAGAATTCATTTGCCTCCTTCTGTGAAGAGCTGTATAGAAAGCATTGAAATAAAACCACCTGCCCTTTTCTTTCAAATGCCCTGAAAATGTGCCGCAACTCAGCTTTGATTCTGTGTTCCAATGTTTCACTGCTCTTACTGGCAGGAGAGAATTTTCTCCACATGTGGATGTCTAACCTAAATCCTTCATGCTGCAATTTGCATCTGTTCCTTTTGTTCAAAATGACTGTTTCTTCTTACACCTGCTCCCCATTAAATGACTATTACATACTTCTGGGTAATCATATTCTGGAGGGGAGAATGGCATAAACTACTGCAGCTGAGGGCAGTAGCATATATTTCCACACAGATGTGTGAGTCATCAACAAATTGTGAAATCTTTGTGAGTAGCAGCACATGGGAAAGATTGTCTTTTACAGACGCCAACTCTGCTCTGATAACGTGTTATAAGGAAACAGACTACAGGAGTGCAGTTAGAAACAGTAACATTGGACCTACATACACACACACACACACACACACACACACACCACTTATGGGCTTTAGTTGGAATAAAATGTGAATTTATAAGCCTTGTGTTCTAAGTTCCTAATGTTTGGACACAATTTCTTATGTTTCTATTATCTAAGGCAGGATATAGTTATGGCTGCATGAAACCAAACTAACCAGCCAGTTCTGTTAAAAACCAAACCCGCCAATTTGGTTATTTCATACATTATGGTCACAACATCCAGTAAGTAAGTAGTATGCTTCATATTTTAACTATTTTAAAACAATTTAGATACAGTCTAATTTGGAAGACTGTATTGCTTTGCTTCCTGGGACACAGGCAAGTAGCCTTCTGGTAAGTTGCTCACTCACTACATGCCTAGTAAGTCACATCTTTGAAACTCAAAGTATGATCACAGACCAGCAGCATTGGCAACACCCTGGAGCATGTTAAAAATACACGTCCTCAGGTCTCCTCTCCAGAGTACTGAATCCGAATCTGCATTTATAACAAGATCCTCGGGCACTTCACGATACATGCAAGTTTGAGAAGCACTGCTCTATTTAATTTCTTAGTGTTTCTATTTCCTCATCTATGAAATGAATATTAAGCAACACTTGCTACTTAACTTGTTTCAGAACAAAAGAGGATTAACGTCATAGGGTTTTTTCCTCCCCAAAAATAGTCTCTACATAAACAGAACATTGGAGAACAGTTTCATTTGTTGGCACAGGCAATGACTGAACATTCTCTGGAAAAAGAACAGGATTCCTTCCTAGATAATACATCTGTCCTTCATCCAAACTTCACTTCATGGCATAACGGCTCCAGAAACAGCACAGCAGTTCAACCAACTGCTTTTGGAGAAACAACTGAGGCTGCTCCCAATGAAAACAGTTTCCCTGCTCCCTGTCTTGGCTGTCAAACACAAACACAAACACTCTGTGGGTTAAATCAGCCCAGCTGGGTGTCTGCTGCTGAGCCATCTGCAGAACAACTTGCAGACCAGGAGCTTGACTCTGGCAAGACAAAAGCAAGAGGGAAATGGGGAGAAGGGCTATAGGCTGACTCCAGGGACTCCCCACTTGTGCCTTCCTTCCTTTCCTAATTCCTTCCCTCAGGAACGACAAGAATGGGAGAAACAGATGAAGTTTTCATGCATCAAGAAGGCTCTCGTGGCTGTCAGGCCAATCCCTAACCAGATGCCCAAGGGGCCCTTACACAGTGTTCACATCACACCCCCACCCCAAGAAGGCCGGCACAGGCACAGGAAGGGGCAGCCCCAATGGCGCTGAGGTTGAGAAATGAAGAGGGCATTGAATCACTACCTCCACCCATGATCCTGAGCCCCTTGAAGTTTGTCCAGACATGAGACAAAAACCCCTTAGGCTTAGGAAGAAAAGAAAAACAGATTCAGTCCTTGACCTGTCTCCCAGTTGCCAGTTCCCTTGTACCTAAAGCCTGGGTTAGAGCAAGCATATTCTCTCCCAGCCAGAGAATCAGTGGAGGTCTGGTTTCTCCAGGTTGATATTACCTGAATAACATCAAAAATGTAAGACTAGTTCTACTGACTTTGCAACCAACAGACAAGATAAGGTGATTGTGTCATTCTATTCTGCTAGTGAGTAAAAAAGGCATCCCTAAATACAGGTAAGAAGAGACTCACATTGCATTCTGAATACACACACACAAAAAAAAAAACATAGCAAAATATGCCCACCAGGCTTCAATAGGTCCCACAGCCATCTCCCTCCAAATATCTTGGTTCCGCCCACAAAAAGCGGCCCTTAGCATGCTGACCATCCTAACACGGCCCCCCAGCCTGAGCCCACATTGTTTATCCTTTTGACTCCCTTACTCCTTACTTTTTCCTTTTCCCTTCTTCATTCTGTCCTACCAGATCTCAAGACTACAAAGGGGGCAACTTTGGGAAAATGGATTACAATCATCAACAAAAAATAACGAAAGGCTGATAATCAAAGGAAAACCCCCTCAGACAAACCAATGACCTGAGAATTTGAGTAAAAGGAACTACTTCTAGCACAATGGGTATTTTGTTTTTGTTTGTTTGCTTTCTTTCCATCTCTCTCACTCTTATTCCCCCAACATACCAAGGAAGAGAAAAGCGGATGCCCGAGATGCAGATGCTTGTTCAGTGCGTCCTCCATTAGATGATGGCTACTTCCATAAAAGGAGAGAAGCAAGGCTGGTATTGAATGTTCTGGGTTGTTCCACACTCGCTGGAAATTACACAGCTAAAATAAAGATCAGAGTTGACATTACTATTTTGCCTAAAGCTCTGTGGGAAGGGTAGTCTTTTTAGAATTCAAAGGTTACTGAGGTAGGTTTGAGTCCTGCTATGTGTTGCCTCTGAGTTGGGATTTTTCCACTTGAATTATATGGTTTAAGATTCTTCCAATGCAACATATGGAAAGCTCCCTCTGCCACCTTCATGGTTCCAAATACCATCCTCGACCTCCAACCTCCCACCCAAGGCAGCTCATCACATCCTTCAACATAAACTTCATGCTAGGATCTGCCATCCAACACTCCCCAGGCCACCTCCCCCACACTCCCAACAACCTACGAGGTATGTTACGGAGATAGAAACAGAGGCTCAGAGAGGTAGGTGGGGTGCTCCTAGTGACATCAACAACAAAGAGAAGGGTCAGATACATACACCCAAGTCTAGCTGGCTCGCAACCTTTCTAATTCACCATGCTATTATCCTAAAAAAAGGGCAAATGGCTTTCCCCTCAGTATCAGCGATGCACCTTTTCACCCATTCATTTTTTTCTGAGTGCCTCCCTGGGCCAGCCTGGTGCTGGGCATGCTGCATCTCATTCTGCTCTCCCAGAGCCAATGTTTCCATCTCTGCTATGTCAGAGGAGGCAGGAGAGCACAGTGTTTACAAGCAAGTGCTTTGGAGGTGAAAAAAACAAACCTGGATTTGCATCTCAAGTCATCCGCCTAGTAGCTATAGTGCCTGCACTTCACCTCTTTGTACCTGCTTCCACTCCCATAAAGTTGGCATAATAATCTATTTCATGAGAATAAGGTACAAAAACATGTATAATCTAAACTTAGAATCTAAAACAGTGCCTGGCACAAAGAATATACTTAATAAATGAAAAACATTCATCCTCTTCTCTTCCTTCTCTTCCTTTTTCTCCTCCTCAAATTCAAAGATTGTGGTGATAGAAATTTACTCAGAGTGCGAGAAAAAGCCCCCATCATACCACTCAGAGCATAACACCCCAGGTCATGGTCAATTGGTTCATATGTTGAATCTCTCCCACTCCACCTTTAACTCTCACTGGACTTAAGACAAAAAGGATCTAATGCATTCCTGGCAGTTTTTCAAAGCATGGCAGAAGTGAGTCGGGTTTATAAGATTAATTCTTTTCTCTCCAGGCAGTGGCTCAAATCAGAACCTTCACTCAACCAACCCAGTGGATAATCTCCTTTTATTACTTTCAATCAAACTAAGTGTCTGCAATCTGTACAATGGCCACTAATTTAGTGGGAAAAAATCATTTGTAGAGTATGATTATAAAAAGATGAGACAGAACACAAGGTCCAGACTGGATAAGCATGCTGTAAGTTTGCTCCTATCTCATTGCATAGAAAGCTTCTATGACCCAAACTGCATTAAGGACATACAGCTGTTCTGCTAAGCTAAAAATCAAAGAAAGAAATGGATGTTGTTCACAGATCAGTTCCTTATTTAAATAAGGGAAACAGCCTATCAGTTAAATTCAGATCCTTTGTCACACTCACACGGAGCCATGCATCGCTCATGCAAAGTTTAACATGAAAAGGTTTCATTGTGTGAAAATCAGAACCTTTTTTTTAAGATAATAAAATTCTAGTTACACAACTGGACAACATCACAAAGCTGTCTGAATTGTGGAAACCACTCTCTTCCTGTGACGGATAATAAGGCGGGGTTTTGCTTGCTTTGATTAATTTCAGAATATTGCAGAGAACCTGCATAATCCCTAAGATAGCAAAGGAGAAAAGGAGAGGCGATGGGCAATGATAAAAGCATGGTAATGGAGCAGAGGCTGTGTTTCATCCGCTGTAGAAAAGCCCCCCCAAACTAATTTCATTTCGGCAAGTACTAACCACAATAAGGGTCAGCACAGAAAAATGTCCTTTAATGCTCTGGGGCTTAAATTATATGCACCGAGGCTCCACAATGCAAAACAAAAACTATGAGATGTCGCCATGACTGTGATCAGATATATAACATAGCCAGAAAGTGCACATTTTCCTTTTTTTCAAATCACAGCAGCCATTATTTATACAAGTACTGAATATGGAAAAGGCTCTGACAAATTTACAGTGGTGTTTGGATGGATGAGGATGGCGGATGATGGATGAGGGAGACAGAGGATTCCCTTATTAAAGCATCAAATTCATCCCTAAATATCAAATAGACATCTTAGCCACAACTACACTGCTTCATACTCAAAATTACACCAACCAAACATGTTCAATGTTTTTCTTCAATAGAAAGAGGCAGGATTTTCTCCTAATAAATATTGTTAATTTGTACTAGGGTATTAAGTACCTTTCTTTTTCTGCATAATGTGGACTTCAGTGTATATGCTTATCAAACAAGAATAAATGTGACAATTCACATATATAAATGAATGCCAGCAAAAACTGAGCAGCAATCTCAAGCACATTATTCTGTTCTTAAATTTTAGTAAATAATTTCAGTAGATATAATCTTCCAAATGTATTTTTGGTGTCTTTCTTGACAGGACAGTAGCTCTTAAGGAAAACTCACCATTCACTGTATGATTATTTTTATACTATGCCCAGATAAATATATATAGCAAGATGGAAGCACTGCAGCGCCCACTAGTGGACATATTAGAATCACCTGTCTTCTGTAGAGTAAAAACCAGAAAGAGCATAAAATAAAAAGCCTTTACTTTAAAACTATTTACATAACCATTCACTTCTTATTTTATCTACAATGATAACAGAGGCATGCACAAAGAGAAAAACTTCCTTCTGCAATTATCAACTTCTTCATTTGATCCTACTGTAAAGTCAACTGTACACAGAGAAATGAATTTAGTGGCATGGAAGGTATTTTTTAAATTAATAAAATGGTCCATGTCGAATAGATCTTGCCCAAGACAGAGTTAAAATCTAACATTTGAAAGTTTTCTCAGTAAAAAGAAATGATTCTTTACACTTCTAGCTTATCCTACCCCAAATTACTCCTTCCTCTGTTAGTATAGCCTCCTTTAATAGAAACAAATCCTGTCTACTCAAAGCCTGTAATGACATCACTGGGAATTGGTCTTTTAGCATTAGCTCAATGTAATGAATGAACCAATGGCAATCTGATTATAATTTACCAGGCAACAAAGTTTACACATTGCAAGTGTCACCAGTTATTTTCTCTTTAAATGAAAAACAAGCCTCATTTTGCATTTTAATGTTTCTGTTTAAATAGAGTGATGATTAAAATCCCACAAAAATATATCTTTGACAGATAAGCCAAAAGTTACTACTTTAACTTGATTTCTGAATAATACATAGATTTAAAGTAGTAAATGAAATTTGTTTGAAAAAATATGAGACAAAAATATCTATAAAACTTCATTCATAAAACTGTAAAGCAACAAAATGTTCCTAATTTAAGTTAACCCAAGACATCTTACTTAGCATGAGTGTGCTGAAAGAACGAAACACAAGCCATGGAAATCAAGGCTATAAATTAATTGTTTTTAAGAGTCTAGAATCAACTAGGCCTAAACCTCGACATTTTATTCTAACATGTAAACTGAATGTATTACAGGTCATCAACAAATCACCTGGATTTTATTGTTTACTTTATCTGATAAAACACTGCAATGGGAGGAATCTGCATTACAGAGACTTAGTCATGAATAACTGAAAAGACCAATGGTCCAGCCCAAGAGTTTACTTCTCACTTCTAGTTGTCTACTGAGTTAGACCTCCTCTACCAGCTCCTGCCCCCAGAAGCTTTCAAAAGCGTCAGTGGTCCACAGTGAGCTGCCACCTTACAGTAGTAAAAAGTCCCATGGGGGGAAAAATAGGCAGGGGGTGAGGGAAGCTATTTTAAGAAAATATCTTTCAGGAAATAAACAAAAAGGAAAGGAAAGTGTGTGTACAATTGGTCTTGCTTTTCTTTTCTTGATAAACAGCTAATTATTTGGATCAAACACTAGCATCATTGACTTCTCCCTCAGCTCCATTAAGAGCAGTAAGGTAAGTTGACAGGACAGTGACAGGGGAGGAGACAAATGCGGAGCTGCCTCCCCTTTGCTTTGCTTTTGCATTTTGTTCCTGATTTGGGACAATTAACTAGTCAAATATTTTCATAGAGCACATGGCTAAGGAAATAACAAAATACATCCAAGGGGTGGAGGAGTCAGTATGTATCTCAGTAGCATTCCCAACATTCCCAAAATGCCATTCCCAATTGCAACTGGGATTCTTTGAAGAAACAAAACAAGCAGTAAATGAACCATGATTAATACCAATAAACTGGCCTTCCTGTCTTCAGGAGAAAGTCCAGCAGGGCTTCTGTGAAATACATCAAATTTTACCTCTGCACCAGGCTGCAATATAGGCACCAAAAATACAACACTTTTAGTTTTCCTTTAAAAACGTACACACATACACTTTTATTAATGGGAATATGTTTGTAATTGGTGGAAGCTGTTTGGCTAATGTACGATATAGATTTTTTTCATCTACTTAAAGGATATTTTACTGATCAAAGACTGCCTACCAATGTCACTCTCTCTTCTTTATCCAACCTCTGTTTTCAAACCTCACACTAAGAATATATCTTCTTGGGATATCTTTCTGTACTATTTGCCAAAATAAACATAAATTTTTACAAGTAATGCCCTAAGGACTATTCCTAAAGTTGGCTTCTCAGAATATTAATTACACTGATATTAAATGGAAAAAAATGAAGAGTTCAATGGATAGGTAGGTTTAGAGAATATTGGCTTAAATAAGGTTAAACAGGTGTGTGTTTTTCTACAGATATTCGAAGAGCCTTGAATATGCTAACAGACACCATCAACCTCCAATAGGTTAGACAGAGTATGTCACAGGAAGCTCATTTCAAGAGAACACATACATAGAGAAATACCCACTTGGATCCCAGATCACTCAATACCATAATAAGAATAAGACTACTGGTGTGCTATTGGAGCAGCAGGTAACCCCCAAATAGCAGAGCACTGTTCTCAGCACTTTACTGGTATTTACTCCTCAAAACAACCCTATGAGATTCCCTACTTAACAAAGGAAGAAACTGATGCACTAGGGCAGTGGCTCTCAACCTTCCTAATGCCTCGACCCTTTAATACAGTTCCTCATGTTGTGGTGACCCCCAACCATAAAATTATTTTCGTTGCTACTTCATAACTGTAATTTTGCTACTGTTATGAATCGTAATGTAAATATCTGATATGCAGGATGTATTTTCATTGTTACAAATTGAACATAATTAAAGCATAGTGATTAATCACAAAACAATATGTAATTATATATGTGTTTTCCGATGGTCTTAGGCGACCCCTGTGAAAGGGTCATTCGAGCCCCAGGTTGAGAACCGCTGCACTAGGGAGTTAAGCAACTTCCCAGGCTAGTATGTGGTAGAGATGGGAGTTGAATCCAACCAAGCAGTTTAGCTCAGAGACTATGTTCCAAAGCATAGATATCTTGCCACTGGAACACAGAAAGCAATTTGGCCCAGGAAATAACTGCACTCACAGTGACTAGAGGCCCCAGGCCTCTTGCTCAGACCTGCTGCCCTAGTCTCAGCCTCAGACTACTCATCTCTGCCCTGCACCCATCATAGCAGCCAGACTCCACCAGCAAATGGGCTGACCAGAAGGTGGTGGGATCCTTATATTCACAGTGCCCTTGTCCATGGCTATGAGAGCCATTCCATCCGTCATCACCACTGACACGAGAAGCTCTTTGCTGGGCTTAGGAGATAGGCATGCAGAGGAGAAGCCAGCATGTACTTCTAGAAAAGCTGGCTGATCTCTACACAGAGGTGCCAGAAAAGAAAGGCCTGAAGACTCACGAAAGGCTCGAATACGTGGAGAGCTATACTTTGTTCATGGACAGCAGGAATCTATTTTAAAGTGGAAATTCGCCTTAAAATATTCTACAAACTGAACACAATACTAATCAAATTCCCAGGCAGGACATTTCTTAGCAGTTGACAAACTGATTCTAAAATTCATATGGAAACAAAAAGTTAAGAATAGCCAAGGCAAGTTTTTAAAAATGTAGATTATTAAAGGATGGGAGTCTCACCTCTCCAGATAGCAGTGCTTATTATAAAGCTATAGTAATTATAACCATTAATATTAGAATAGAGATAAACATGGGAAACTTAAAACACTCTCATAGACATATGGGAACCTGGTATGTGGCAGAGCTGAATTGCAAATCAAGAGAGAAACAATGGACTTTTCAACAAAGAGTGTTAAGACAATCAACCATCCACTTAGAAAGGTAGATTACTTTCTCACAAAATGGAAAAATAGATTGTACATAGATTAAATATTTAAACTTGAGATGGTGAAATCATTCAACTTCAAGAATCAAACATGGGAGAATATATTTATGACATCCCTTTAGGGAATAATTTCTTCAATAAGACGCAAAAAGCATAAACAATAAAAGACTGATAATTTTGGTTGTACTAAAATTTAAAACTTCACAAAAAACACACAAGGAAAAAGTGAAAAGACAAGTCCCAGAGCAGACGGAGATATTTTCTACTCATATAATTAGCACAGTATTCTGATCAAACATATAAAAAAATCCTATCTTCCTATATAATAAAAGCCTAATATGCAAATTGTCCCCTCAAAGGAGAGTTCAACCAGGAGTTCGACCGCTCGCTATGACGTGCGCTGACCACCAGGGGGTGGCACAGAACATGGCAGGTGTTGGCGATGCAGCGCTGGTAGCAGGAGGCAGTGGAGGCGCTGCCAGCCCTGATGGGTCCCGATGAGAGCGGGACCACAGCAAGATTGTGGAGCAGGTGAGCAGGAGGCACCAGGCCAAGGTGGGTGCGAGCAAGGGCCCAATCACCCTGCTGATCGCCCTGAAGATGGTGACCAGCAGTTGGCAGGCCCTGATCGCCTGATCGGGGCTGGGCCCCAGGCTGGGGCTGGAAACTGGGGGGGTGGGTGGCAGCTACCAACCTCCCACGGCACCCAGGCAGGGGGCTGCGACCTCTAGCCAGCTACCTGGGGGCAGGGGTGACGGGGACAGAGGTGTGGTGATAATACAGAGTGTCCGCCGAGCTCGCTCTCACTCCCCCTGCTACCCTCCCCCAGGACGTCAGGGCTTGCAAGCCAGGGAAGCCCCCATGCTCAGGTGCCAAATGCCCGCAAGGAGCCCACCCCACACCTGCACAGCCTATTCCGGGTGTGCTGGGCCACAGCCGCCGGGACCACAGGGGCCAGCCAGGCTCCCCGTGGGTTCACACAGGAGCCCAGAGGCCCACAGGTCTGCCAGGCCAGCCGAGAAGAGTGCACTGGGTGGCCCAGAAGCCCACACTGTGCCCCAGCCCGCAGCGTCTGGCCATGCTCACCACATCTCTGCATGGGGACTCGGGCACCATGACTCAGTCAGACAGGGGTGGCGCGAGTGCCCGGGGGCCCAGGTGCTGCTCAGGGCCCAGAGGTCAGCTGGGACCTGCCCTTCCACGCCAGATGCTTCAATTGCCGGCAAGGCCTAGGGATCGCACACATGCATGAATTTCATGCACTGGGCCTCTAGTCCTATATAATAAAAGGGTAATATGCAAATTTCCCCTCGACCGGGAGTTCAACCAGAGTTCGACCAGGAGGCAGGGCTGGCCCGCAAACTGCCTGGGGCCCCTCCCCCTGGCCAGCCTGGCCTGATCAGCCCAAATCGGGGCGGGCTGGCTGGACCCCACCCATGCACAAATTTGTGCACCAGGCCTCTAATCTATATATATAAAAGCCTAATATGCAAAGTGTCCCCTTGGGAGTTCTACTGACCGGGTGTTCGATCACTCACTATAACATGCGCTGACCACCAGGGGGCAGCGCGAAACAAAGGAAGGCCCTGGCCAGCAGCCAGCAGCTGCTAGGGACCCTACCTGTGCACAAATTCCATGCACTGGGCCTCTAGTATATTTATAGAGGGAAAAAAACTTGATAGAAAAAAATGGGCGGAGGCCCCTGGCCAGGTAGCTCAGTTAGTAAGAGTGTCACTGTGAGAAGCCAAGGTTTCGGGTTTGATCCTGATCAGGGCACATATAAGAATCAACTAATGAATGTATAAATAGTGGAAAAACAAATCGATGTTTCTGTCTCTCTCTGGCTTACTCACACACTCTCTCCCTTCCTTTCTCTCTAAAAATCAGTAAGTAATTTTTTGAATGGGCTGAGAAAATGAACAGGCAATTAACAGAACTCCAAATGAGCAGTAAATTTATGGAAAGATGTTCAAACTCACTAGTAATCACATAAATTCACAGAATGCAAATTAAAACATACTAAAATGCCATCTTAAGCTCATCAGATTGGCAAAAGAAAATATGCCTGATAACACCAAGTGACAGTAAAGAAAAGGGGAAATTAGAACTTTTATACCTGGGGGAAGAAATGTGGGAGGGACTTTTGGCAATTCCTACAAAGACAAAGCTATGCATACCCTATTTCTAGTGATCAATCCTAGAAAAATATTTGCACATGCTCTAAAACGGTGGTCACCAACCTTTTGGACCTCGCAGACCACTGCTCTAGAAGGCATATAATAAGGATATTTATGCCAGCATACTCATCACCAAAAAAAAGCAACTGAAACAAATTAATAGGAATTTATTCACTCAGTGGAATACTATACAGCAGATAAAAGAATAAGTTATTTCTAAAAAGTTTAAACATGGATAAATCTCAAAATTATATTGTTGAATACCTGACTGATGTGGCTCAGTGGCTGAGCGTCAACCTATGAACCAGGAGGTCACGGTTCGATTCCTGTTTGGGGCACATACCTGGGTTGCAGGCTCTATCCCCAGTAGGAGACAGCCAATCAATAATTCTCTCTCATCATTGATGTTTCTATCTCTCTCTCCTTCTCCCTTCTTCTCTGAAATCAATAAAAATATATTAAAAAGTTATAATGTTGAATAAAACGTAGGAATTCTCACAGTCAAGACCTGCATAATGATGTTTTGGTCAACAACCATAAAGCTTAGATGTGTAGTAGGTTAGACCATCAAGGTTTATGTAAATACTAGAGGCCCGATGCACAAAATTCATGCATGGGTAGGGTCCCTAGGCCTGGCCAGCGATCAGGAACGATCTTCGGGAGGCAACCAGGGGCCCCTGCTGGCACCTGCCTTGGCTGGCCAGGGGTCTGCATGCTGGGGGCAGCTCCTCCATTGAGCATCTGCCCCCTGGTGGTCAGTGCACATCATAGTAACTGGTCTTCCACTGGTTGTTCCACCATTTGGTCGATTTGCATATTAGACTTTTATTATATAGGATACTCTATGTTTGCACAAGTATGAAATTGCCTAACATATTTCTCAGATTATATTCCTGTCATTAAGCAGCACATGACTGTATTTAAAAATTAGCTTATTTATAGATATATGTTATATATATTTGAAGCAAGAATAAAAACAACCTTGGGACTGATATAAACAAAATTAGAATAGTGGTTACCTCTAGGGTGGGAGAAAAGGAATTTGAATATCTAGAATATCCTACTTTTTATTTTTTTATTTTTTTTTTTTCACTAAAAGTATTACAAAGGGTATTACATAAGTGTCCTTTTTTCCCCCCCGCCCTTGACAAACCCCTGCCTCCCTTACCCCCCAGTGTCTTATGTCCATTAATTATGCTTATATGGATGCATACAAGTCCTTCGGTTGATCTCTTACTCCCCTCCCTCCTGTCCCCCAACCCTCCCTGGCCTTCCCACTGCATTTTGACAATCAGTTTGAGGCAGCTCTGCCTCTGTATCTATTATTGTTCAAAAGTTTGTAATGGTCTTTATTATCCATGAATGAGTGAGATCATGTGGTATTTTTCCTTCATTGACTGGCTTGTTTCACTTAGCATAATGCTCTCCAGTTCCATCCATGCTGTTGCAAATGGTAAGAGTTCCTTCTTTTTTACAGCAGCATAGTATTCCATCGTGTAGATGTACCACAGTTTTCTAATCCATTCATCTACTGATGGGCACTTAGGCTGTTTCCAGATCTTAGCTATGGTGAATTGTGCTGCTATGAACATAGGGGTGCATATATCCTTTCTGATTGGTGTTTCTGGTTTCTTGGGATAGAATATCCTACTTTTTAAAGTGAAGCAAAAATGACAAAGATCTGTTAAAAGCTAGGTGGTAGATTATTAGTATTATTTTTGTATTTTATTTGAAATATTTAACAATTAGAAACTTTGAAACATTTTTTCAATTTATATTTATTGTTCAGAGTATTATAAATGTCCCTCTTTATGTCCCATTGATCCTCTCCACCCCACTCCCAACCTCTCCCCAGGCCTTCACTGCACTATTGTTTGTCCATGGGTTATGTATATATGCATATAAGTTCTTTAGTTAATCTCTTCCCAATCCCCCCTCCCCTTCCCTCTGAGATTCGTCAGTCTGTTGCATGCTTCCATGTATCTGGATCTGTTTTGTCTGTCAATTTATTTTGTTCATTAGATTCCACATATAAATAAGATCATGTGATACTTGTCTTTCTCTTACTGGCTTATTTTGCTTAGCGTAATACTCTCCAGGTCCCTCCATGCTGTCTCAAAGGGTAAGAGATCCTTCTTTTTTATAGCTGCATAGTAGTCCATTGTGTAATTGTACCACAAAATGAATATATTTTACTTTGGTAAACTGCTTTTAAATGGGAATTATATTTTCTGGGGTAACAAAGCAGTCAAGTAGCAGAAAAGCTAAAAAGAAGGAAGATTTTGGAGGTGGCCAAATGGCAATAAATAAGTTATAATTATTAGTCCAGAAACTGGAACCTGGATTTGTATCATCATTGATATTATTGACAATTTGGGCTAAATAATTGTCTGGTGGGGTTAGGGTGGTGCTGTCAGGGGCACTGCAGGGTGTTTAGCAGCATCCTTGGCCTCTCCTCACTAGATATCAGTAGTATTTCCTCTCCACACCCCCCAGCTGTGACAACCAAAAACATCCCCCTTGAGAAGGCAAAATCATCCTCCATAGAGAATCACACCTTTAGATGAAAATGCATGCCCTGGTTGGTGTGGCTCAGTTGGTTGAGTGTCAACCCATACACCAAAAGGTGGCGAGTTTGAGATCCAGTCAGAGCACTTGCCCAGGCTGTGGCAATGGATCAATGTTTTTCTCTCACATTGATGTTTTCTCTCTCTCTCCCTTCCTCTCTCCAAAAACTCAATAAAAAATTAAAAAATAAAAACCTTTAAAGGTGGAGAGATGATCCCAGAGAGCCACACATGGCCTCCGTTTACAGAACAATTTGTGATAATGATGATGATAATATTTTATCTGTTCTTTCCTCACTCAAAGACAAATTCATTCTCTTTTCTAAACAGGCTAAAGATAAAAATAGTGTTTAACCTGAATCTTGTGTTTCCAGGTTTTTTTTGTTTAGTTTGTTTTTTCGTATGTGTGTGTATGTGTGTGTGGTGTTGTGTGTGTTTTTTTCAGCCCCTTAGCTCAACGTTAATAAGCAGAACAGAAAGAAAATAGCTGTTGGATTATAGACAGATATTTTCACAATTGCATATGAAATGGGCTTTTGTATCATATCCACCATCAGTGATTTACTGTAGACTGAAGAAATTATAATAAAGTACACAGGGTTTTCACAGTCCTTATCTTAACTTACCATTTATTGGCTGTTGTTTGATGGAACTTTGATGGGAAATAAGGTTTCATGGCTACAATTAGGTAATATATTTCAAGGAGACTGGAATAACCACTTCCAAAGGTACAGGCACCTCCTTAAACTGTGTATGCGAAAGGAAAATCGGCAATGACATTTAATAAGAGAAGATTATGCCTCCAAAAAATGCCTCGCTCAAAATCAACAGACTCAGGATCTGGGCTGTCCAAAGTCCTAAACTTTGGGCCACACGGTCAGCCCAGGGTGGTAGCAACATCTGTTGACCACAACACCCCCAGCTCAGTAGCACCATGCAACACTGGTGAGGATGTAGGTGATTCAAAGAGCCAACATTCACTGAGCACTTGATGTGTACCAGACACAATCCCACAGACTTCACTCACATTTCCTTTCTTCATCCTCACAACTGCTTGAGTAGGTGCTACTATCATCCCCTTTTCACAGAATAGGAGATAGAGGTTAGAGAGCTAGAGGCTGAAGATCCTTGCCCAAGGTCACAAGCCCAATATGTAACAGAGCCAACTCTGGGATCATTGCCTGTGTAACCACAGAGATGACACAGCTAACTCCTACATTACTGCCCTCCTATTAAATTACTGAGACAGCACCACACTCAACCTCTAGCTCTTGAACCAAATAATCCACCCTTCATGAACTTTTATATGGGTAAACTTGGACTAGGCATTTAAGATATCATATGTGTATATACACATATACAGTGTAGGGCAAAGTGGGTTTACAGTTGTGAGTACACAAATCACATATTAGACAGAAACACACATATATACACTGAGTGGCCAGATTATTATGACTGGCCAGATTATTATGACCACCCCATCAGTACAATGAAATGAATTAGTTATTCAAATAATAATAATAATAATAATAAAACCTTGAGAGTATTTGCTTAGGAAGTTTTCAATATTCAGTATTTTGGGAAGTGTCAATGAAGTACTGATGGGGTGGTCATAATAATCTGGCCGGTCATAATAATCTGGCCACTCAGTGTATGTTGACTTCCAAAAACAAATTGAACTTTTTTTTCTCTCCTACTAGACCAGAGGTCAGCAAATTTTTCCTGTAAAGGCCAGGTAGTAAATATTTTAAGCTTTGCATGCTCTACGGACTCTGTCACACTACTCACCTCTACCAACACAGTGCAAAAGTATCTGGAGACAACACAAAAGCAAATGAGGGTGACTGAGTTCCAATAAAACTTTATTTACACACACAAGCAATGGGCTGGATTTGGCCCACAGGCTGTAGTTTGCTCACCTTTGTCCTAGACTAATACTGTGCCTCTCAAAGTGTGACTACAGATCAGAATCACTTGAGCTACTTGTATAAATTAGGGATTCATGGGCCTCATCATTCCAGTCCTACTGAATCACAATCAGCTTTTTTTTAACAAGTTTCCTGGGTAATTTATAGACATAGAAACATTTGAGAACCACTGTTCCTACACCCAGTTTTTCCCCAGCCCCCATAAAAGATGTCATTCCAGCTATCAAAGTTAGAACATTTATCAATGGAAAAATAAGACAAGTGATTCAGACCAAGAAAAGAAAATCGGCTGCTTGTTGCAGTTCACCATCTTTATCATGATGTCAAAATTCTGACCCATGAACACAATTCTCCTAGCTGGAAGATGTCCTTTAGTTTTACTGATTTAAAAAACAAAACAAACAAACAAACAAACAAACAAAAACTCATAAACCTGAAAAAAAAACTTTTGTTCCCAGTGGAATCACACTGATCTTCTAATCAACTTGTTGCACATAAACACACACATAAAGGGCATTTCTGAACTATGGATACCTCATTTTAAATCTGAAAATTCAGTTGTGCTAAAACTGCTTTTATGTTATTGAGGAAAAATGAGCACGGGGTCTTCAGAAATAAGAGGGACGGAACAATAAGTGAATTTGTACAGAATTCGCCAATATACACACTGCCTGCTTCATGAATACATGAATGTAGCCTGTTTTATCTTTTCTTGTTTCAGAACTAAAGGTATTCACATAAGTCTGAATCTCCTTTTCTTTGGGGAATTAAGGCTGGCACCATCAGTCTCTGCCTTTACCCGTATCAGCATGGGGGAGAAAAGGCCAACCCTTCACTGTCTTTCGACAAAGGATTGAAAAAAGTGAACAGGAGTGGAAAGGAATGAATACTAAGGCACATGCTGGAGCAGAGATGACCAGGTCACCATCCACCTGGGAAAACGCCCCTCTCCAGCTGACAGCCACCAGTGATCTGGTTTCAGTCGCCAGCACCCCAAACTTATTAACTGACTCTGATCTTCTCTCTGTCTAATGCCAGGGGCCTCCCCCACCCACCTTGCATCATAAGACTAGTTTATAGACCCCTTTGCTTCATCTCACTTTTTATACTGTTCTCTGATCCTACTCTACCAATGACCCAAATGCCTCCAAAGGCACAACCCTGCCAGTGGTGATGGCAGTCCCCCTCTGACAGCTGGGATGTCCAGGTCTGATTGTAAAGCCTGCCACAGTACCACCGCCAGGGGCCCAGTGCACTAAAACACGTCTACATATCAAACAGAAGTTGGCTTCTACTGCTTCCTTTTTTTCTCCCAATACTTTGTATCCCATGGCCACCACCGTTATTTTGAAAGCATATTTTAGAGCTGGGTGATGACATTTAAATAAAGTAATCTCAATGAGAAGTTAGGGATTAATAAAAATGTAGCACAGAGACCACAAGGTAGCACAATTGTAACAATTGGGGTTAAACTCGCAGTGAGCTCATGATGCATTTTTATTTAAGTGAATCATGTCTCGTGTCTACACTGGCTAGTAAAGTGGGCCCTTCAGAGTTGAATTGAACCTGATCTGTTCTGTGTAATCATGAGTCAGTTAATTAACCTCTGCAGGACCCGACCATGGGAGCCCTGGGGTCCCTTTCAGCTCCAAAATTCTGTGTTCAAGCCTAAGCCTATTTGTGTAGGCACATTTCTCCTACAATGGGCTTTTCTGGTGAATTTTCCAAAAAAAAAAAATGTTTAGGTGGGGTTTTTTTTTTAAGCTAAAGAAATGCCAAAGTGGATATGGATCATGATATCCAGTGGAATATTTTAGTAGAAGGAGTTAAATTATTCTCAGACCTTTTACAAAATTGGATCTTTAAAGTTATCCCAAATTGCAGCCTTTTTTGCAATACCTAATTTTAATTGATAACAATTTTTTTAAATAGACACTAATTTTTACCAAATGTTTCTTTATAAAATGGAATATTTTTCCCAAGATTAAAAGGTCAGGTTGTTTCTGTACTGGTAAAATAAGTGATGATCTTCAGAGTGGTTATAGATAATGCTGATGTCCCCAAGCAATCTGATTTTTCTTTTAAAAAAAAATAACTTGCCATCAGGAAGTTTACGATTTAGTTGGGAAGGCAGGACAAACTCCCACAAAACAACACAAGAGAGATCACAAACAATTGTTCAGTGAAATGTGTGGATACTGCTCCAAACTAATTCTGCAAATAAGGAAATCAAAAACAGGTCTGCTTGCTTTGCAGATGTGGCTGAAACCCTTCATTTCAGCACCACCGAGCCTCTCTTCCATTGTATAGCTTTAAGTAGCTGCATTTAAAAAGAGAGGATTATGTTTTCCCCAAACTTGTGGCTATATGCAAAATCAAACAAGAATACCACTAGATTAAATTATTCATGTAGAAAATAATGCAGCTGATCCAAAGCCCTTTAAAAAAATACCAAATATGGCCTGGCTGGTGTGGCTCTGTGGTTGAGCGTCAACTTATGAACTAAGAGGTCAGGGTTCAATTTCAGATCAGGGCACATGCCCGGGGGTTGTAGGCCCGATCTCCAGCAGGGGGTATGCAGGAGGCAGCCAATCAATGATTCTTTCTCATCACTGATGTTTCATTTCTCTCCCTCTTCCTTCCTCTCTGAAATCAACAAAAATATATATTTTTTAAATACCAAGTATGGCCTATATAATAATGGTAAGTAAAATTAAGGGAGACATAAAAAATAATGATCCTCTCATTAGTCTTTTGAACTAACTTATATATTTTAACCTTCTTAGAATTCAAACTTATTGGAGCATTTAAACAGAAGACATTTATTATTTGGTCCTTGACTATTTCATAGTGCCTTGTATTCTTATTCAAAATAACTTCTGTTCCCACAAGTCTTATATTTATAAATAAATTTAATGCATGGTGAAAAAATATGTTAACTATGTAGTCTTTATTTAGTGCTTTTTATGAAAATTTTCTCATTTAAACCCCAAAACAAACTTGTGATGTATCATTATCCACCAAGAGCCAATAGACACAAAAGCTAATGTTTCCTGAGCAAGTGCTCTATTCTAGATGCACGCTGAACAGTATAGTAGTTCCACATGGATATTTAAATTTTAAGTAATTACAACTTCACTTTTTTATCACACTAGCCACATCTTGAGTGTTTAATAGCCACATATGGCTGGTGGCTATCATATTGGACAATGTAGATATAGATCATTTTCATCACAGCACAAAGTTCTATTAGACAGCACATATATTACCTCCTTTAATTATTGCAATAATCACCTCAAGAAGTCAATACTATTATTACTCCCATTTACAGATGAGTAAACTTAGGTGCAGTGACTTAGCCAAGGTGAGAAAGAAGCTAATTTTCCAAGTCAAACTAGCCCATTTCTTTCCAATAGAATTTTCTGCAATGACGGAATGTTCCATATTTGTGCTGTCCAAGTTGGTAGCCACTAGTTTCATGAAGCTATTGACCACTTGATATGTAGTGGGTGACTGAGGAATTGATTTTAATATAATTTTAATTAATTTAAACATCAATAGGCACATGGGACTAATGGCTATCATCTTGGACAGCGCGGTCCTTTAGCCCCCATAGTCCTTTAACCACGCCCCACTCCCCTCACTGAATCTAATGCCCCAGCCATCTCATCATTGCTACTAGCATCATCAGAGGAAAGAAGATCCATTGCGGAGGAATGAAAGAAAAAGGATTAAGTAGCTTGACAAAAGTTTACTTGAAGCTGACCCTTCTCTTTGTTCTCAGTCCCTAAAGCAAGCTATGTTGGGGGTGGGGTGGTGTTGATGGGGGTAGGAAATTAAATCTAGCATGGAATCTATTTTCAACACTTCCTCGATATTCTGGAATTACCTCTTTGCATGAGAGCCAATAAAAGTGTATATAGCATATGTTTTCCACAGGATGCAATTTTTATAGTGCAACCAGATGAATTACATTGGTCAGGATGCAATTCTTCAGTGTGCCCAGTGTATTAGGCTGGGGGCGGGGGGGGGGGGGGCGCGGGGGCAGCAGACAAGAAAAATAATTCAATGGAGGTCTGACACGGAGGAAGAGATGAACTGGCCTTCATTCTGCAGACACTTTTCCCCAACTTAAAACCTTTGCTTTATTATGTATTAAGGTATCTGAAGCAGCCTGTTTGGCTTCCCTTGAGTTGTTTGTTTTGATATCAGCTTTTTATCTGCCTGACTTTTTATGCGGTTCTACTGGAAAATCTTGCCATGGAACATTTAACAAGAAGAGGAAGCAAGCTCAAAATTTTCCATTTACACACAGAATTACTGCACGTTTCCAGAGGTCTGAGAATATGTCTTCCCCCAAGTTTTATGATGGGATTGTGATTTCAACCATCGTTTCAAACAGATATTGTGTCTCTGTTCAGAAAATGCAATTCTAGAAACCTGTATCAAACTCTAATGATAGCTTATGCTCTTCGTGGCTGAAATAACAGCAGTAGCTAGTAGAACTGAGAGGAGTAGGCAACTCTGTAATATAAAAGGGAAGTCAGCTCCAATCTTCCCAACTCGTTCTCAGTTCCCCTCAGCAGAATTCCCCCCGCCCCCCCCCCAAAAAAAAGAATGTTAAAAGAAAAAGAAACAACAACCTCATTTTAAATTTCAAGCATAGTGAGGTTTAGTTCATCCAAGAGCTTATTCCAGGCATTTGGGATATTCTCATGCTGCTAAGATAGGATCCAAACTTTGGTGAAACAGGTAGGTTTTGCTTCAGAGCTCTGGCACAAACTCCATTCTGGTTTGGCCAATTCTAAAGAATAAACACGGCGACATCTTTTTACAAAACTACCTTACTTCTAAATCAAAAATACCCTCTGAAAGCCAAGATTAAAATAGTTCAATACAGTGACCTATCTTGCACAGCAAATGTCTAAGTTGAACAGATCAGGAGAAAAAAATATATATAAAGGCTTCTTCTCCAATCCTACCAATCTATTATTTTTCAATAGATGCACACACACACACAAAGGGTTTTCTGAATGTAGGAAAACAAGTTTATAATTACATAATTATGCAGACACACCACAATTTTTCTTTTATGTTACCTTTATCTTTAAAAGCCAACAGACAGGGCTGTACTAAAAAGCAATAAAGCATGGGTAATTTAATACCAAATTACATCCATATTGAAAAGTTTACATGCAGTTGAGAGCAGACAGAGGTCAGCTTTTCAACAGGACTGTCTTTAATTGTGGCCATCAGTTTTAGCAATCCCGATCTCCGGATCAAAGACAGATATAATGGGCTTCCTCAACGCTGAATAGCAAAAGCAGACAGCAGGAATGGCGCTATCTGGCACCCAAAGGTCATAAAAAAAATTGCCAGAAAGGGAATGTGTCTCATTGTAAAATTATATATCTAAGATAAAATATATATTTATTAAACCATTCTTCCTCTCCCAGTTTCCAATGAGCTACTTTAAGTGAAGAATTTTTTTGTCACTCCATCACAGGTGCAAGGTTTTCCTGCTTTTCCACTAACAAATGTGCAACCTTTGTGTAAATCTTTATTAATTTTTCAGTTGCTTTCAATCATGATTTTCTGCAACATGCAAAGCAATCCCTCTTTTCTTGAGGAAGCGCTATGTGAGCTGAAACTGGGCTTTTCTCCTCACTTATGCCCCACCCCACAAATCAAATGAGGAGTAAATTATCAGCAAATCAGATAGAAACAAGTTTCCTGGATCTGCAGATCCATTCTAAAAATGAAGCAATTTCATCTCTGCTGGCTCTGGGGTGGGGAGGAGTGGCTTGGATGGGGGGATTTTAAGTAGCCAAGGGGGACCAGAACAGAGATGCTAGCTGGCGAAACATCCCCACGTTTGCATGCACAGACCACTCAAATCTGCACCAAGAGACTACTTGCGAGAATCCATCTTTTTTCACTTAACAAGATACAAAATATAAAACACATTTGCCTCTTATTAAACCTCTCCTGTAAGTGGTTCCAGGTCCACCATTTTTAAAGGGAGGAGAGGGGAGCCGAGACCCTCTTGGGAATTCCAGTGGAGTGACTGGAGATGAGGTACAGGCTGTGAGCCTTTATTACTTTAATTTTATTTTTTTCTAAAAGCACAGAAGGAATAACATTTTAAATCATTAGCATTTGCTTTAAGTAGTTATTTCTTCCAACTGTAAGAATCTCTGCTCCCAGCCCCCTTTCCCATTAGCACCACTCCCAGATCCTGCACAGAAGAACTGCCCAGATGGAATTTCCCTCCACCGATCAAATCTGGAAGGTGCTTTTAAAGAATTTCAGGCTCCAAATCGAGGCAGCCATAGAAGAAACTGTAATCACTAGTTTTCCTTAAAGCACTTGGAGAATAAGGCTCTTGCATTTATGGTGCCTAAGACTGAAAGCTGACTATGGCATCTCAAAATTACTTCAGTGGCAGCAGTTACTATTATGATAGAACATGGACTCCTCTGTTTAAAAAAAAAAGAGTTCATAGTACCTCCCATCCAACTCAAAAGACTCTCTGAGCGTGACATATGGGGCCCTTTTAAGTGGTGAACTGGAAACCTAAAATTTTTTTAGAAATGAAATGAAAGTAGTTACCTTATTTAATTTAATGACATCATTTTTATCAAGAGAACTGCAAAAGATGAATAAATCTGCAAAAATGGGAGAAGAAACTCCATTTCAGAGGTCATATTCAGGCAGAAATGCTAATTAGATGGTTTATCATCTCCTGGGTTGGTTGTTGGTTGGCTACTCATAGACTCAAAAAGATATAAAATAAATCACTGAATATTTCTGTATTTCAACTTTGCCAAGAGAGATATTAGTTGAGGTAAGGTCTGTTTCATGATCTACAAAGGACATGTACTGAAAGTACATGTTACAGGAAGACCTTTAGCCATGTTACAGGGTGGAGTGTCCCTGCCACCCACCTTTTCTATGATATTTAAGGGAGCAACAAACCAAGCCAGAAATCTGTAACAGGTCAGTGGAATAGATGAGCTGTATTATTTTGGCCAGCGATAATCAGGTACATTAATCAAAGTGGGGGGGGGGGGGGTAGTATTTTACTTGCAGCAAGGCTTAACTAATGCAGTCTGTGCCAGTACACCGCCCAGACCTCCAGAGAGATTGCACAGGTTTGCCTTCTGCACCAGTCACTCCGCTTCAATGTTGTATGACGGAGAGTTGATGGATGGTTCTCCCCGTGCCTGCTCATTCTCATCAGCATTAGAGCTTATTTGTTGGGCACCAACAGGGCACCCAGCACCATCCAATATACTGTTGCAGCCAGGGGCCTGAAGTGAGGCATACCTTCCATCTACCTCAAAGAGAATTAAGGGCATTGTTGTTGGAAGCAGCATGTAAGTTAATAAAAAGAGCCAAGTGTTGGTACAAATACAAGACCTCATGCTTGTGCAACGTGTTAAAATAAAGAATGGTAATTATTGAGAAAGCCCAATGGGAAAAGGGAAATAGTTTCCTACAACAGAAAAGAAGAGTAATTTTCTGTTACAATTTAACAGAATGGAAGGGAAATGGAATTCAAGAACAAAGAGCCAAGAAAGCTATTCCAGGACAAAGCAGCAGGTGCTATGAACCTAGAGGACAGGGATCAACTTCCTGCCTTTGCCTCAGAGACCCTGGGTTCCAATTGGAGAGGACATGTGGGATGGACAAAGCCTGTCCAAAGGGACACAGGCCAAACCCTTCCTAATGAAAATAAAGGGCTATTTTTAATATTAATTTCATATTTTAAATGATTTGGGAAATTTTCAGTACTAATCAAATATTCAAAGGCTTAAACAATAATGCAGAACAAAGATTTTTTTATTTCAATGTCATCACAAACTACAGAATCCTTCACACTTGGAACAGATGGGATCACGAAGAACCACTTTACAGTGATATTGACTGACAAGATCTAATGAACACAATGTGGACATGGTTTAAATATAAAATAAAAACAAGATAATGAATCAAGAACATATGAATTCTGCAAGCTCGAGGTAGGCTGGAGATGCATTTCAGTTAATTCATCACCAAACCTTTGTTTCCCCTCTTTGATGGGAAGCCCTGCAAGATAAATTGTGGTGCTCAATGAAAAAACTCCCATGCTGGGATCTGCATTATGTCTGCCTAATAATAATATAATAGCTAACACTTAGTATGCATGTCAAATGCTTTACACATATCATTTAATTCTCAAGCAATCCTGTTAGAGCAGTACTATTATTATACTAATCTTACAAAGAGGTAACAAAAGCTACCTAACACCTGTGATACTATGTGGGGATTGATAGAGATTTCTGTTACACCTGAACTGACACAAACAAGGTCAACCCATCTGAGATTTTTATTTATTTACTAGAGGCCCAGTGCACAAATTCGTACACGGGTGAGGTCCCTCGGCCTGGCCGGTGATCAGTGCCAATCTAGGCCGGTGGGCCTGGGAGAGGGACTGCAAGAGGTTGGCTGTGGGAGCACATTGACCACCAGGGGGCAGCTCCTGCATTGAGTGTCTGACCCCTGGTGGTAAGTGCGTGCCATAATGACTGGTCATTTGGTCGACTGGTCGTAATGGTCACTTAGGCTTTTATATATATAGATCCCCACCCCACTCCCACCCCCCAACAGCCAAACCTAGTCCCAAAGGGCAGAGCCTAGCCCCAAAGACCCTAGACAAGACTCAAACAGCTGTAGCCAGTCCCAAAAGGCAGAACCTCTCTCCAAAGAGCCCAGGTTAGCCCTGAAGAGCTGAGCCAAGCCCCTAAGCAATCCCTACTCTTCCAGCATGCCCAAGGAAGCCAGCCTCAGTGTATCATAGTGATTTCCACAGGCACCTCTCCCTTGAAAGTCAGCAACCTTTCAACCTCTGGCTCGTAGGCCAAGTATGCTCATTTAAGGGTCCTTTTCTGCAAGGCAATCTTTTGGAGACTGGGGCTTCCCTATGGCTCAGGTCAATTTTCTTAGATTTTTAAAACAAAGAAAATGCCAATCTAAATGCACTCCAAACCTGGGAGTTTTTGTGATGCTTCACCCTCAGTCCCAGTATCCAATTCACTATCAAAACCTTTCAATTCTACTTTTAAAGCAAGTTTTCTCAACCCCTTTAAAAGGCTGAAAACTAATACGGTAAGTATCCAATTCAAGAAGGTAGAAAACAAGAAGCCATAGAGAATCAAGGGAAAGAAACAATACAGATAAAAGCAGAAATTAGGTATTATAAAACAAATACAAGAGATCAACCAAACCAAAAGATGTTCTTTGGGCTAACCAGGTGGTATAGCTACTGTGGGACAGTTTGGCTGATCTTTGGACTCACCTGGTGAATCGCCTGAGGCCAAATGGCCTCACTCACATGTCTGGTGGTTACCATCTTGATTGGTCTAATGGGACCTCAGCTGGGACTGTTGGTCCCTGCTCCATATGGTCTATCTATCTACCAGGCTTCTTCTCGTGGTCTCAGTTCCAAAGAGCATCAAGAGAGGGAAAAGGCCAAATACACAAGCACTTGTCAACCTGCTGCTGTATCACATTTGCTATTGCCCCATTGATCTAAGCAAGTCACATGACCAAGTCCAGAGTCAGTATGGGTTTGGCTAAAAGGAGGCAGGAGTGTTACTAAAACAATCTACCACACCAAGTAACCATACCATTGGCTCTGGTCCCACAACTTGGTCTCTGTCATCATTCATTTAAATATGAAAAGCTAGGATTTGCTATCTAGGCTGCTGCTTGAGTCTAGTTATATTAGAATTCTTTATGGTAAATACTCCACAACATGCATTATGAAAAAAAAAAAAAAGCACTAACATTTTTTTCACTTGCTGCAGACTTTTAAAGGAAGGATACCTGCATAAGAGAAATTGGGCCCCAAAATGAAAAATTTTAAGGATCATGGCTATAAGCCATTGATGATAATGCCCAAAGAAGTCACTTCGGAAGGTGAGTTTGAGGAATTACTAAGAGTACTTTTATTCAATCTGAGTAATTCACCAATCTTTGCTAATTACATTGGTCATCAACTACTTCATTAAAGAATGTTTTTGCTACTGCTGTCTGTCAAATACTCTATTAATAGCCTTTATATAGAACAACTATATCATCAAGTGGCTCACCAATAACAGTGCATAACTCTGTCTCTGGACAGCCCTATTAAAATGGAATTAAGCCTCAGTTTTCTATAAGTAGAAGACTAGGAGGATCCTTAAGTCACCATCAGTGGTTTTCTCGACCAAGAAAGGATAGCATGATGTTAGGCATTTCCCAAAAAAATTATTTTAATGGTAAAAAAAAATATCTGTGCTCTGAGAAGAACCTAATTTGGAACATACATTTTCCTGGCAGATTTTACATCAGAAGGCTTTGAATTTAAATATGAAAAGCTAGGATTTGCTTTCTAGACAGAATGCAATTCTAAAATGTCATGCAAATTTCTTTTTGGAAGAACAAATGCAAACATTTTGAGAAGAGCTCTAAATATGCACAGGGCTTTTGGGAAACCATGTGTAAAATACTATTTTGCCTGAGGCAATCTATCTCCCACATTTGTTGAGAAAGAAAATAATAGCCAATATTCTGTATGACTGTGTTGATGGTATGAATGGTTTTTATCTGTGGTTCTTCTGCAGTGCATGAGGCAATTCTTTGTCAGCTTTTCTGGGAGTTCTGAAAAATCATAGGATCCACAAACTGTGCACTAGACCATGTCTATTTTTAATATGTACCCTCCAGCACCTAGTTTAGAACTAAGCATCCTATGGACACTCAAATTCTTGTTCCCTAACTACCACCTTTACCAATACATCCTCCCTACAACCTCTGCTACTTTCCATATGCTGAGATGAAGGGATCTTTTCTTTTTTTTCTTCTTGCCGACTGTATACACACTCAAGAATAATTTGCTTCACCCCTCACATAAAAAAAACAAGTAATGGGTTCATGGGCATCGCTTTGTGTTCTGCTACCTTATCTTCTTGACTTTACCATTTTTTTATTCTTTAGCATACGCACATGTTATACAAATAGTAGACATCTGGTACAGCCTTTAGAGCAGCCCTGCTCAACAGAATGTCTACAATGATGAAAGTGTTTCATAGCTGCACTGTCCAGTATGGTAGCTACTGTTAGGTCTGATCAAATAATCGAATCGATACCCTCTCTCCTGGGAACAGACCTTTAGGCCACTTCACAATGGATATTCCACTTGCTAAGACCATTATCTCTCCCCTCCGGAGTTTCTCAGAATCTGGACCTGCACAGAGAATTCTCTGCCCAGAAAAAGTGGGCCTAGAGTGCTTTAAAAACCTCTGACTCCCCCTCTTTGGGTGCTGGCACTGTTTTGGGGCTCAGCCCATCTGGTATCCAGATGACCTAATAAATTCATAAACTCTTACAACTTTGGCCTCGTGCGTTCCTCCTTCAGCGACCCTAACATTTGGTGCCGAAATCCGGGAGGGTTCAACAGGGGTGGGGAACCATCGCCTCGGCTTCGGGTGACTCGATTCCCGGCCTCAATTAGGCCTCCCTCCCTTATGGACCCTCCCGTAGGATCCATAAGGAGGACGCTGGATCAGGAATATCTCCTTCTCCATTGTTGGCCCTCCATCCCACACCAGCCACTCTTCTCTAGGTGAGTGACATCCCACAATTTCCCTCATCTTGAGTCTTCTGCCCAAGCTCTCTCACTGACTTCTTAAAAGTCTCAAAAGTCCTAGCACTAGGCCAGAAGACTCCTCAGCCGTTTGGCTTTGGGTCCTTCTGGATTGGAGACGCCCAGTCCAGAGGGTCACCTCTCATTTCTCATGGTGATTTGTTTAGCAGCAGGACGCCTGCCCTAAACAGTCACCTTTGGATTTGTGGTCTGTCACTCATGCTTCCTCTCTCGTGGGACAAACATCACTTTCAATTTTAACACATTGCACAATATAGATAAATGCTGTCATCGCAATGGAAAATGGTCAGAGATTCCATACATTCAGGCCTTTTCACCCTCCAGTCTCAACCCTCTCTCTGTCGGTCCTGCTCTACCCAGCAGGTCCTTCTCCTTCACGCAAAACATCATACCCCTAACACTTCTGATTCTGAATCTACTTTAGACCCAGCAGACCACAGACTTCACCTCCTTACAACCCCCTCCCTCAGCTGCAGTAGATTCCCAAAACCCAGACCCTTTTAACCAGCAACCACCTTCTCCCTGGCCCCTGAGAGCCCAAACCCCAAGAAAGCAAGCTCCAAAACAGCCTTTTCCCACATAACACTTGCTCTCGGACCACCTAAAGACCACCCTCCTCAACAGCCTCTTCTATTCCCTCGTCCATTCTACCCCTGAGGGAGGTAGCAGGAACTGAGGGCATTGTGGTCAATTATGACAAATTTAATGAAATCACTCAAGGCCCTGACGAAAACCCAGCTCTCTTCCTCTCTTGCTTCACAGAGGCCTTGCAGAAATTTACCACCTTAGACCCTCCCCCCACTCAAAGGGAACCCTTCTTCTGAACACCCACTTTATATCCCAATCAGCCCCCCACACACACCATAAACTTCGAAAAATAGACACAGGTCCACAAAACCCTCAAAAAGACCTCATTAACCTGACGTTTAAGGACTTTAATAATGGAGATGAGGAAACCCAAATCAAAAAACAAAACTGAGACCAGGCCAAACTGAGGCCCAGAAGGAGGCCTTCCAGCTCCTAGCCACTAATCTCATGAACCCCAAACGAAGTGCCAACTGCGGGTAAGTCAGGGCTAAGCTTCCTCCGGGCCCATGCTTCAAATGCAACAAGGAAGGACACTGGACCAAGTCCTGCCCAAACCCAAGACCCCCATCTGGGCCCTGCCCAAGTTGGGGAAAAGGCCACTGGAAATCAGACTCTAGTCTGGCACCTCTAGGTCGACCTCAGTAAGGCCACCCTCTGGATCCGGTTTAGAGCTCCCAGACCTCCTGGGACCGGTCACCAAAGACTGAAGCTGCCCAGACTTACATCACCAGGACAGAGCCTCGGGTAACGACTGTGGTGTCAGTATGCCAATCTCTTTTTAATTGACACTGGGGCCATTATCCTTCCCTCCCCGGATTCCCTGGGACCCTTGTACCCTCCTCATTCTCTAGTATGGGGGCTGATGGATTAGTCTCACAGCCATTAGCCACCTCACCTCTACACTGCATCTTACTAAATATCCCCATTCACTCTTTCTAGTTCTATCTCAATGCCCGACCGGATCTACCGTGCATCTCCTCATAAAACCCAGTTGTCCCAAATGATAGGCACCTACTTCAGTTTCACTCTTACCCCACAAAACTGTGCCATTCCTTAGATTGTAAATGCCTTATCTCCTCCATGACTGTCCCCTCCTCTAAACAAGAAATCTCTCTTTTCTCGGGCTCGCTGGGTACTCTCGCCTCTGAGTTCCCAACTTCTGTCTTCTCGCAAAGCTCCTCTATGACATGACATGGCAAAGGGACCCCCTCATTGAGCCTTTAGATCCCAAGGCCAGCATTCTCACCCCTTTAATGCTCTGAAAACTGCTCTCACCTCAGCGCCTTCTCACCTCCCCCCACCCCCGCCACCCTATCTTTCCCAAAGAACAACTTTCTTTACTGCACATGCTTACTTAATAGTCCAGCTACTATCAGAAGCTGAATTCATTATCACCCAAACCTAAGCATGTTATCTCTAAGGAAAAATGTGGCAGTTTTAAATCCAAGGGGCTGGAGGCCTGGAAATGGCAGTCCTAGAACAGGCTGTAGGGCCTGCTCCCTCCCCACCTCAGCCTTTTCTCCAGCATTATATGCCTACCCATATACATAATTTTCCAAAGTCCCTCTTTGGCAACTTAAAAGCTTTAAAGCATTGCTGGGTTAAATGATAAACATCTAAATATTTCAATAAGTTTTAAGTTCACCTGATTTTAGCTTTTGTTACAGAAAATCTATAACGTAGATTTGGAACTGTTAATGTAATGTCTTGTGCTTTGTTAAAGGTATGTTTCTTGAAAGTGAGAATGTTCATAAATGTCAGTCTAAGAAATTCTGGCTGTTTACTTTTTGGTTATCATTTTGGTTATCATTGGAAAATTAAGGTTTCTAAGAGTTAAGAATTCTAATTAAATTGGAAAAAAATTGTATCGTTTTGATAATAGTGGGTATGAGGCACAGACATTCATTTTGAAGGAAAAAGAAAGTGAGTTAAAGTTATAAGAATGTTTGTGAAAGTTGTAAGATTTGTGCAAGTTATAGAGGTTTGTAGAGAGAAATGTTTAAAGGAAGTTATATAAATGGCACAGGCCAGTAAGCCAGGACAAGCAGAATAGGGAAACTGGGGTAGTAAAACAGCAATTTGCAACCATCTATAAAATCCAGATGCCAAGCAGTTTGAAGCCATCTAGAAAACACTATCTTCCCTAAACCAAGGACACTTAAGAGTAAATGATTTGAGGATAAACCTCATTTGGGTATATTAGACTATAGTCCTCCAAATTAATGTCTCTTTCCTTCCACCAGACCATTTATCGTAATTCTTGTTCTTCTAGCTTTTGCCCCAGTAATATTAAAATTTATAAAACTTTGTTTCCACCAGGTTACAAGCCTTACTTGTACTCAGGAAATACCAATGCTAGACACCATCATAACCCAACCCTCATTGTCCCTTTGACCCCCAGAGCAAGGATGATGGACCAGGTATAGGTATAGAAACTCACTGGGCCAGAAAGCTCTGGATGCTAGCAAGGGGCAAAACTAGGAAAACAAGAACCTCACCCCCAAGGTAGCCTATCCTCCCCTAGCAAATAACTAGTCAGGTAACTAAGACCCCTGATCATTTCCTCCCTAAAGATAACATCTAGGCCTCAGTTGTATTTCAGCTCCAGGCCCAGAAAAGCAGCAAAACCAGGCAAGTGATGCTATGGCAGCCTCAGGACCAGCTTTTACCTCCCCAATCACTCAACAGGACCATTTTTGAGCCTTTACCAACCAGTCTCTTGGGGAAATCATGCTGCTGTGACCCCTCATCTAGCCCACTACTATCCAAGTCCATTCCCCTGTGATCTCAACGTCCCACCTGAGCAGGAAGTAAATACGAAAGATATGACCTTCGTCCCTATTCCATAAAACAAAAAGGCTGGAATGTTAGGTTGGATCAAATAATCATATCGATACCCACTCCCCTGGGAACTGACTTTTAGGCTACTTCACAATGGACATTCACTTGCTTAGACCACATTCCACTTGCTAAGACCATTATATCTCCCTTCCGGGGTTTCCCAGAATCCGGACCTGCACAGAGAATTCTCCGCCCAGAAAAAGCCAGTCTAGAGTCCTTTAAAAACCTCTGACTCTCTCTCTTTGGGTGCTGGCGTCATTTTGGGGCTCGGCCCAACTGGTATTCAGATGACCTAATAAATTCATAATCCCTTACCATTTTGGCCTCCTGCATTCCTCCTTGGCGACCCTAAGAGAACACACTGGCTATGTGCAAAATAATTTTTACATATTATTTTATTGTAATTAATATACTTTTATTTTAATTAATTTAAATTTAAATAGCCACATGTGGCTAATAGAATACCATAATAGATACCACAGATTTATAGTTTCAGATAAAGTATTTCTAAAATTCAACATTAGTAGAAAGAGAATTGAATTTGAGCTCCTACTCTGCTTTTTTCTGTATAAATCTGGGCTGGTCACTTAGCACCTGTGACCCCAGTCTCCTAATTTGTAAAATGACAATAATAATATCTATGTACTTGATTGTTGTGATGATTATAGGAGATTAAGATTGCAGAGTGGCACCTGATCAATACAAAGTAGTGCCCTTCCTTTAAAAAAAATCTATAAAATGGAATTCAGAAAAAAGCATTTCTCAGGGCAATTGTACTAATAAAAATCAGATAATGATTATAAAACATTTATAAACTATAAAATATTAAATAAATATGAAGTATTGATTTCCTTAACTGAAAAAGTTTAATGTATATTTTTATTTCTTCAATCACCACTATCAGCTTAGATCTTTCTATTCTTTCTGGAACTTTGGCATATCTCTATACCCAATAGTTATATTTCCTTCAAACATTGTAGTGTATAACCTTTGCCAAAGAATCCATGAACTCTGTTGTCTGTAGTCCTCCTCTATATTTGTTTTCGCCTCCTCACATTTTGCTACTCTGACTTTCTCTGTGGTTTTGAATACTTACAAAGTACTAGAGCTTTCTCAGTCATGTAAACAAATACAATCTCACTGGATTTCTTTAAATTCTAAAGATAATGGCAGAAGAGAGTTTGTTATATTCTCATGCTTCCTTTTTAATGCTAATATTTTCCATCTGCTGATTTAAGTTTCCTCTATGCTTCTACAAACCTCAGTTTCCTCCCATGAAAAATACAGCTCCTGACATATACTTATTAGGAGGCTGTAATAATGATATTTTAGAAAGCAATTTAGGAAATGTGAAAAACTCACTCAAAATACATCTGCTGAAACATAAAGAGTAAAGGAAAGCTTCCTTCTGAATATGCAAAATGCCTCTGGATACAAAGATGACAGAGCAGGAATTTAAAATAAAACAACAAAACATATCCTGACAGTGGGGGACTTGCTCTGGACCTGATGGAGAAAAAAATATTTTAATTGTCTCATTTAGCTTATAGAGAGGTAACCACTGATAAGGTAGGAAGCCCACCTCAAGGCACAAAATTATAAAAGATAAAATATGAAACAAATATGGCAAAATGCCAAGATCTAGTAAAAAATTTGATTTTAAAACAGGTATATATGATCTCTTATACATCTCTGTACGTTAGAAATATTTGACAACACAAAAGTAGACAAACTTAGATGGTTTCTCCTTGTTCTCTGTAATAAAATTAAAGGGATTCATCCCCTGACAGCAGTAGAGGTAAAAGTAATTAAAAGTGGGCAGGATGACTATTATCAAAAGAACAGAATAAAACAAGTATTACTGAGGATATAAAGAAATTGGAATACTTGTGTATTGCTAGTGGGAATGTAAATGGTGCAATTGCTATGCAAAATAGTTTGGAGGTTCTTCAAAAAGCTAAATATAATATTACCTTTCTTTTAAAATGTATTTTTATTGATTTCAGAGAGGAAGGGAGAGGGAGAGAGATAGAAACGTCAATGATGAGAGAGAATCATTGATTGGCTGCCTCCTGCATGCCCCACAAGGGGGATCGAGCCCACAACCTAAGCATATGCCCTGAGCAGAATCTGACCATGACCTTCTGGTTCACAGGTTGATGCTCAACCACTGAGTCATGCTGGCCAGGCCAAAATGCTAAATATAAAATGACCCTGTGACCCAAATGAATTTAAAGCAGAGTCTCTAACTGATACTTTTATGCCAATGTTCACTGGAGCATCATTCACAATGGACAAAAGGTAGAAACAGGCCAAGTGTCCATCAAAAAATTAATAGAGAAATAATATGGGTTATATACATACAATGTAATATTATTCAGCCTTAAAAAAGTAATGATATTCTGATACATGCTACAACATGGATGAACCTTCAAGACATTATGTTAAGTGAAGTAAGACAGGCACAAAATGAACAATATTGCATGAATCCACTTATATGACATGCCTAGAAATTAGGTATCTCATACAGGGGAATTACGTAGAAATTATACAGAAAATAAAATAGAAGTTACTAGGGACTGTACGGCGGGAATGAAAAGTTATTGTTTAATGAGTACAAAGTTTATATTTGGGATGAGGAAAATGTTCTGTAAATGAATGTAGTGAATGGTTGCATTATACTGTAAGCGTACTTATTAACTGTGTATTATACACTTAAAATGGTTAAAATGTCAATTTTATGTCATACATATTTTATAGTATTTTTTTAAATCAACACTCAGGAAGAAAAAAAAAAACCTCAGCTGGAGAATCTAGTAAGGCATAGAGTAGGCAGCAAAACCTCAATCACCCTCATGTGGAGAAAGTTTACATGCTAGTAGGGAAGACAGGTGATGCATAAGTAGATGTGTGAAGTGATTACCAGGGCTTGGGCGACTAGAAAAGTAAGAAAATATTGGTCAAAAGGTACAAACTTCCAGTTATAAGTTTAACAAGTTCTGGGGATCTAATGAACTGCATGGGTGACTATAGCTAACAATACTGTGTTATATACTCAAAAGTTGCTAAGAGAGTATATCTTAAGTGCTCTTACCGCCAAAAGAAGTGGGAATTATGTGATGGTATGGAGGTGGTAGCTATTGCTATGGTGGTAATCATTTTGTGATACATAAATGTATCAAATCAACAAAAGCTGTATATCTCACACAATTTGTTATGTTAATTCTATCTCAATAAATAGAACCTGGATAAGAAAAAAAACAAAAGTTGGCAGGAGGAGGATAGTTTTGGAATCCTGGAAGGGAGAGAAGAAAATATAGACAAAGGAGTTAAGAAAAATAGAGAGGGAGATAGAGATGAAGACAGAAAAGAGCAGCAAGCCAGCCACATGGGTAAGGCTTGAGGAAAGAAACAGCCTGTGAGACATGCTCAGGTGACCAAGGAACATTTAAAAAGAATGAATTTTAGTATATAATTTTAGCTCCTTCCTCACTATGCAATGTAACCACCCTCTTCGACCTTCAAACCTTCACTGAAATTCTGCCACACACTGCAGACATGTTCCTCTGGTGATAAGGAGTGAGGAAAGAGGAACAGTGACCAGCGATAAGCAAAGTGTGGCATAAAAATTTTAAAAAATATAAAAGACAAAAACAGAGACTGAACTGGGATACCCAGGAAATTCTGAAACTTCACTTTGACTATAATACCTCAAAGATTCTCAGAAAATTTGAAGTTATATAGGATTTTAAACAGACACATATAAAGATTTAAGTGCAATGCTGGGCTCCAAGAAGACTGTAGGACAGACAGAGCAAGGCAGGTGTCTGGGAGTTCAAGGCAATGAGCCCGAACCAAAAGCATCCATAAAAGACATAGAAGGGGAATAAAACGGAGGGCAGCAGAATCAAGGCACTCAAACTTAAAGGAATTCACTGGTTTTTATGTAAGAGGGATTATATATGATTCATCTCAAGGCAAGAATTCTGCTCAAGGGTAAAGTGGGCAAACAGGAGACTCCAGCTGAGATATAAAACACTTACCAAGATAAAGTTACCCATTTTGGCAGAAAGATTTCAGCCACTGGGTCCTTGTGAAGGCTATGGGTCGTATTAAAAACAGTGGAGATCTTAGTGAAGAACATTAAGAAAAGGCCAGTAGCCCCACCATCCAAGCAAATGGTCTGAGCAACTGAACCTTTAATAGAAACAACAAAGGAAAAAAGAACAGGCAAGAAGAGGCCTCTTAGAATCACAATCAACACTGGGAAGAGGTGAGTGCATGCTTAGGCTGCTCCATCTCAGGAACAATCAGAGCCAAGTGCAGGGCAGACTTGGAAGCATTACCCAAATGGCACACAAACCTGTGAAGGAGGGTGGAAGCCTCACTAGCATGAGGGGGTTCTGACCAAACTACTGAATAAACAATAATCTACTTTAACCCAGAGGCATCCCCTAAGTAGCCAGGCTGAAAACAAAACAAAACAGGGGAGGAGGGAATCTTAGCAAGGCCATCCAAGGATACACACTGCAAGAGAAATAGACTTTGCAGAATTATTTTAGTCAAGTTACTAAATAAATACATAAGCAAAATGAGGAAACAACAAAATACTCCAGAAGGTGGGGGTCAGTGCCTAAAGTTGCTAAAATATATTATCTGATCCCCTAGTCCTGAAAATTACAAGATATACTAAGAAACAGGATAGTGTGATTCATATACAGGGAAAAAAATCAGGCAATTGAAGTTTCTTCCAAGAGGCCCAGATGGTAGACTATGTAGACAAAAAGTGGCTATTATGAATATGTTAAAAAACTAAAGGAAATAATTATTAAAGAATTAGAAGATGACAATGACTCATAAAATGGAGAATATCAATAAAGAGACAGATGCTATTAAAGGAACCAAATAAAAATTCTGAGTTGAAAGTACAATAATCCAAATGAAATATTCACTAGAGGGGCTCAATAATAGAGCACAGAAGAAAGAATCCATAAACTTGAATGCCATAGACCAATTCCAGCATGTCATAATTTCAAGAGTTTCATCAAAAGGTTGATGAGACTTGGGGACTCAACAGGGTTGAGTCACACATGTAGTCACCTGTTGGGAATGGCTAAAGGCATTTCCCCAAACCTGAATAGGAAACTGATTGTGGCTGCCAGACAGTTAAAGGGCATCTTAATCTACATGTTATTGCCTCCTACTGGCCAAACACCTGAACAGCCATAGGCTAATTCCCCCAAACTGGCAATGCTTCTGTACCCTTTGAAACTTTACCCTTTGTACATCTACACGATGGAATACTATGCTGCTGTTAAAAAGAAGGAACTCCTACCATTTGCAACAGCATGGATGGAACTGGAGAGCATTATGCTAAGTGAAACAAGCCAGTCAATGAAGGAAAAATACCACATGATCTCACTCTTTCATGGATAATTAAGACCATTACAAACTTTTGAACAATAATAAATACAGTGGCAGAGCTGCCTCAAACTGATTGTCGGACTGCAGTGGGAAGGCCAGGGAGGGTTGGGGGACAGGAGGGAGGGGAGTAAGAGATCAACCGAAGGACTTGTATGCACCCATATAACCATAACTAATAGACATAAGACACTGGGGGGTAAGGGAGGGCAGGGGCTTGTCAAGGGCGGGGGGGAAAAAAAGGACACTTATGTAATACCCTTTGTAATACTTTAAGCGAAAAAAAAAAAAAAAAGAAACTTTACCCTTTGAAGTGTATTATCTCCACCTTGCCTTAGGACAAATTATGTTAATAAAAGCAAGGGTCCTAGACAAGGAGGGAGTCTTCAGTTCCTTTAGCTGAAGGTCCTCTGACCCCCAATGCCTTTCAAAATTATATCTCGTCTCTGTATTCTTTATTAGTCTCTGGATTCCTATGTCATCTACGTACAGCCCCCCTTTTCGAGATTCCTGAACCCTTCTTGATGCTGGGACAAGAACCCTAGCACTTGAATAGAGATTACTAGAGAGTATGCAATCTGAAGAGCTGAGAAAAACATAATAAAAATGCAAAGAACCTCAGAAAAATGTGGGACACCATTACATGAATCAAGATACATGTAACAGAACTACCAGAAGGAGAGGTGAGAGGGAAAGGAACAGAAAAAATATTCAAAGAAATAATAGCTAAAAAACTTCCCAAATTTGATAAATTAATTTACACACACAAAAAAACTTAACTAACTTTAAGTAAAATAAACTTAAATGATCCACACCCAGACATCAAAACCCAAAAGTTGAATTCCAAAGAAAATGGAAAAATTCCCGAAAGCACTAAGAGAAAAACAACTCATCATGTAAAAGGGAACCCCGACATAATTAAGATTAGACTTCTCATTAGAAACAGTGGAGGCCAGAAGGCAGTAGAATGGCATATTCAAGGTGCTGACAGTACAAAACTGTCAACCAAGAATACTGTATCCAGCAAAACTACATTTCAAAATAAAGGTTTCAGACCCCAGCGGCCATATGGTGAAATCCTCCCTGCAGTGGATCCTCAATAGCCACTGCTTCACCGAAGAGAAGAAGGGGAATAAACCCAGGACCATGGTTCACACCAGCCTCACCATGCTGCTCATCAGCCTGCACAGCAGCGGCAGCCAGCCACAGTCACAAGAGTTGCAGGGTCTCCCTTAACTGCTGTAGTAACCTGGGTCCAGGGCCTCAGCGGTGCTCTGATGTTCCTCACCCACCCCTGAAGATATCAGGTGGGTGAGGAAATAGAGAGGGATCACAATTTTTCAGCTAATTAATTCTACTCTGGTAATAGGCTGAATGTAACAGAGGAACTAACATCTAATAAGAAACCAAGAATTCTCCATGTCCAGACCAGGCTTACAGATGTCAAACACATTAACTGGAGGGCAGTGCTGAGCAGCAATTGCTTCTACATCGAGATCCCAGGCGGTGCTCTGCCTTAGGGGAGCAAAGATAGCTTCACAGTTCTTCTGGAGTTTGTGGAGGAGCAGATGCATGTGACTATGTCTTCATTTGTTTCCAAATGAACCATGATCACAGAGCAACTCTGCTCCATACCCTCTGCTTTAGGGGCTTTGAGATTATGATACTGAAGCATCCCCTGTCCCCAAGGGACCTAATGCTTGCTTCACTGCCTGCACATTTGAGTCTTCTGAGGCGGACAAGTAGCAGCTGCACCACCTGCACCCCTCACCTTTGCTATCACTGACAGATCATTACAGACTGTCCTCCCTTTGTGTGTCTCACTTTGTGCTGGTGGTGTAACCAACTGCTGCACTGGGTTGCAAATTCCAGGCCTGCTCCCCTCCTCTGGGTTTGTCAGCATCTTGTAACTGTGCAAATAAATGCTCACTCCATATTAGCGATATATTTCTTGAAGTTTAATATCGTGTTTGTGATACTGAAGTATTTGCTTTAATTCTAAATAAAAATTTATATTTTACTTTTTATTGCTGGTTTAAGGTGATAGAAATTATCCTTGTACTTCCAGCAGGAGTTTATTTGAACTTTTGGAAATAGTTTCAGGTCTTAACTTGGAAAGATAGGTATAAATCTATCCTTCTATTGCTTTCAATAATCTGAATAAAAGTGATTACATCTAAAAAAAAATAAAGGTGAAAAAAACATTCCAACAAAAATTGGGATAATTTTGTACTAGTGTACAAAATACTAAAGGAAGTTCTTCAGGGTGAAAGTGACACCAAACAGTTATTCAACTCCACACAAAAACTGAAGAGGGCCAGTAAAGGTAATTACGTCAGTAATTTAAAACCCAATATAATTGTATCTTTGAGGTCGATTCTGATAGCTTAAAATGTATAATTGTAAACCTAGAGCAACCATTAACAAAATAAACAAACATAAAAGTCTCTAAAAGAAATAAAATGTTACAATAGAAAGTATCTAATACAAAAGAACACAATTAGGGAGGCATATTGAAAACAAAAACAAGAGGGCAGATGTAATTCTAACCACATCAATAATAACACTAAGTGTAATGGATTAAATAATCCAAAGACAAAGATTGTTAGGTTGACTTTTTAAAAGAACACATTACTAATTATATGTTGTCTGCAGGAGAAATACTTCAGATTCAAAGATACGAACAAGTTGAAGGTAAATGATGGAAAAAGATACATCATACAAACAACAGTAACAAAAGAACTGGACTGTCTATATTAATATCAGACAAAATTGACTTTAAGAGAAAAAATATTATTGGTAATGAGAGATATTTCATAATAATAAAAAGGTCAGTCTATCAGGAATACATGACAATTATAAAAATATTTGCACCTGACAAGGGAAAAATAAAGAATTCAACAACAGAGTGAGTCTTCAATCCCCCACTTTCAATTATGAATAGATGATCAATAAGAAAACAGAGACTTAAGCAATGCTGTAAACCAACTACATGTAACAATCATCTATAGAACACTCCACTCAACAATAGCACACATGGAACATTCTCCAAGATAAACCATACACTATGCCATAAAACAAACCTCAATATATTTAAAAAGTTTGAAATCATAAAAGGTATCCTCTCTGATTAAAATGCAATTAAAATAGAAATCAATAATGGAAGGAAACTTGGGGGATTAACAAATATGTGAAAATTAAACAGCATATGACTAAATAACTAATGGGTCAAAGAAGAAATCACAAAAACAAATTAGAAGCTACTTTGAAATTAATAAGAACAAAAACACAATATACCAAAAGTTATGGGATGTATATAAATCAGTACTCAGAGGGAAATTTATAGCTGTAAACACCAATATTATAAAAGATCTCAAGTCAATAGCCTAAACTTTAAGAAACATGTGGGTGGGTGGGAAGAGATTAACCACCGAAGTTATGTGCATATATGCATAACCAATGGACACACACAATAGTGTGGTGAAGGCCTGGAGTGAGGGATGAGGTCAGGCTACAAGGGGTGAATAGGGGAGAAAGGGGACATCTGTAATGCTTTCAATAGTAACTTTCTTTTTAAAAAGCATGTAACCCTCTTGCTTGAAACCCTCAGTGACTTTCTATGACACTTATAAAAAAAAATTCCAACTTCCTGTCCACACTCCTTAAGACCTTGGGTGACTGACACAAGTCCTCCTCTGATGCTTCACCACTCTCCTCCTTCCTCTCATTAACTGCATTAAAGTGACAACAACCTGCTTTCAGTCCCCAACATCTATCTATAATAATAAAAGTGTAATATGCTAATTAGACCGGACGTCCTTCCGGACGACCTTCCAGGCAAAGCCGGGGCTGCAGCCGCGGGATCGAGACAGCCACTGGGGCTGCAAGGGAAGGATCCAGGCAGCCACCTCGGCTGTGAAGGCCTACTCTTGCACGGTACATCAGGCCTCTAGTCTATATATATAAAAGCCTAAGTGACCGAACAACCCAAACAACCAGAATGACTGGTTGAACAGTCGCTATGACATGCACTGCCCACCAGGGGGAAGAAGCTCGACACAGGAGCTGGCCCCTGTTGGTCAGTGCACTCCCACAGTGGGAGTGCCACTCAGCTCACTGACCAGTCCTGGCAGCCGACCAGTCCTGGCGGCCCACCAGCCAGGCAGCAGCCACTTATTCCCTCAGTAGTCCTACAGGTCCAATCTCCAGAGAACAGACCAGGTAACGATGGACCAGTGCCACCAGCACGATCCCAACAGCACTGCCAGCCTCCAAGAAGTCGGCCTTGGGCACCACAGCCACTTCCCTTCCCTAGATGCTGCACAAGGAAGAAAGGATATAAAAGCAGCCGCCAGGTGACTCCCAACAACCAGCGCGAATGTCAGCAGGATGGATCTGGATCCTGGGCTGGCAAGGATGTCCCACCGCCCACCCAGAGGGTCGATCGCATACCAACCTCCCCCCCAACCCCCCCGCCTCAGGACCCCACCCATGCACGAATTCGTGCACTGGGCCTCTAGTGTTAAATATTTCCCTATCTCAGGACCATTGCACTCTTCCAGAATGCTCTTTACCCTGTTTCTTACCATCCTTTAATCATCAGTTTAAATATTATTTTCTTAGAGATACTGTCTGACAATCTTTCTAAATTAGATGCTACTCACCCTCCCTATTTATCAAAACTCACTCATGACTTACTAGCTAGATAGCTGGTGTGTGTGTATGTGTGTGTGTGTGTTTGTGTGTGGATGTGTTTCTTTAACTATTCCATTTCCCCCTTTAGACTGTAAGCTCCATAAATGTGGTTTCCATATTTGTCTATTACTGTTGCAGTTCCAGTGGCTATTACAGTGCTTGGTATATGATAAACACTTATGTACCAAGAAAAAAAAGTCTGCTGAATAAATTATGAGTTTCAAGTCCTCTCACCATCCTGGACATATTCTAATGTGTAATATATCTCTTAAGATACAGTCCCCAAAACTAAACTAAAATTTCCAGACGAGGCCTAACCCTTTCAGGGAGGTCTAAGCATGCCACATTTATCTAATTCTTCTCTACTTTCCAATCTACATATGTAAAAGCCTAAGTGACTGGCCAACGAGCCGAGGGGCCAACTGGCCAGTAGCTATGACGCACACTGACCATCAGGGGGCAGACGCTCAACATAGGAGCGGACAACACAGGCATGGAAACATAGAAGTCTGATGAATCTCAGAGAGAAGGGGAGGGGGGCAGGGCAGGAAGAGATTAACCAAGGATCTTATATGCACACTAGAGGCCCAGTACACAAATTTGTGCATTGATGGGGTCCCTCAGCCTGGCCTGTGGGGATTGGGCCAAAACCAGCCGGTGCATGAATTCATGCACCTGTGGGATCCCTCAGCCTGGCCTGCGGGGATCAGGCCGAAACCAGCTCTTCAACATCCCCTGAGGGGTCCCAGATTGTGGGAGGGCGCAGGCCAGGCTGAGAGACCCCATCGGTGCACAAATCCATGCACCGGGCTTCTAGCATCAAAATAACCTACTTCACAAAACTCCCCAAGAAAGTGGTCTAATAAGCTCTTTGTCTCTGCCACTGATTGGTAAATGTGACCATTCATGTATTCAGTACATCAAAAACGAAAGAGAGACTCTAAATATGGACTCATAAAATATCAGTACAAAATGTAAGCCTCTGGCTTATAATTCAGTGCTCTTTGTACTGCCTCCCTAAAATCAGGAGAAGATGTCCCCAATTAAACATTGGTCTTCAACATGTGAGCCATAGGGAATACAGTAGTGCCCCCTTACTCACAGGGAATACATTCCAAGACCTGCCTGAAACTGCAGATAGTGCCAAACCCTATATATACTGCTTTCTTTCCTATACATACATACATACATACTTTTCACTTAAAGGAAGCACTTTGGCACACCCAAATTGACAGCACCACCACTTTTGCACTTGGGAGCCACTACTAAATAAAATCCGGGTTACTGAACATAGCGCTGCAATACAGTGACAGTCGACATGATAACTGAGACAGCTACTAAGTGACTAATGGGCAGCTAGCATATGCAGTGTGGTACACTGGAAAAACGGACAACTCACATCCTGTGTGGGATAGGGCAAGACAGCACAAGATTTCATCATACTACTCAGAAAGCTGAGCAATTTAAAACTTAAGAATTGTTTATTTCTGGAATTTTCCATTTAATATTTTCAAACTGCAGTTGACAATAGGTAACTTAAACTACTGAGAGCAAAGCTGTGGATAAGGGGGGATTCTACTGCACTAAGTAAGATTATTTCTATTACCCTGCCTCCAAGATTCATGATAGCTCACTAGTTTGTTTCCTCTTCATTCTTCATGCTTCGAAGCCCAAAGTTCCCAGGAGTCCCCAAGGCCCTGGACAGAACAGACTCAGCTTATTTTCTGAGTGGCAAGGGTAAGTTTGAAAGATGTTCTACAATTCAGATATACAAAGAAGTTAGGGCTAGAGGAGGCAGCTGAGAAATCACTTGTTATCTCTGCTATGTTAGATAAATAACACACAAAATCAAACTAGTCTGCTAAAATTATTACCATCTTCATACTTACTGACAATGATGAGAGCATTAATCACCTGAAAATACCTAATCAGAGTGAGACCTTTTTATATTACCATTCAAATTTTTAATTGCCCCCAGCCTGATTTCTTTTAAGCAAATGTCCACAGACCTTACACATTTCATGGTTACTTTCTGTAGTTATGTAGTCTTTTTTTTTCCTCCTTGTGTTCTCCCCCTTCTATTCCTTCCCTTTAAAAATGGACAGAACCTGGTTCCTATCACCTAGAGATGAATTAACCTTTCCAAATATCCTGACATTGCCTTCCTAGAAAAGTTCCCTGGAGCTCTGTAGCCGTTGGAGAAGAGAGGCAGCTTGGCTTTGACTTTAATATACATTTTGAAATACCTTTTGCAGGACGGCTGGAAATACGGAACTAATAACAAAGTGCTTCTAAAATTACCGATAAATCTGAAGCATTCCGCCTGGTGTACGGCCTTTGAAAGTCTTTAATTCATCTATTAAGTGATCAAAGATCTTGTTCAAGATATGATTACATTTCTTTTGTTCTCTTTGCACAATCATATTAAAATTGATAGCATTCCTAAAATCAAACAGCTTCCAAAGCTAAAAATAAAAACACACAAAATGACACCCTAACATTCATCACTTTCAAAAGGCAAGGCTATGACTGGTCCTTAACTATCCTGGGATACACATGCTAGGACAAATCATTCCGCAGTAATGATGCCAAAGGAGGAACTTGAAGCTTCCACACTCCAAGAGTCGCTACTATGCATTTAGGTTTGAGCCGGGCCTCCTCAGTAACAGAGAAGTTCTGGCTACTTGTCAAAGCCAAACCCAAGAGCAAGTAATTTCAGTAATACAGAATAGAGATCTTTGAGAGGGTGCTGATGGCCTTTGTCACATACACAGGATTAGTCTTCCTTATAGTACCACTAACAAAACGAAACAAAACAAAACAAAACAAAACAAAAACTATGTCATAGCCCAAGAATCAGCAGGAAATTTTTCTTAAATGACCACAATCCTTCTTAATCCTTGTTCTCCAGGAGTCAGCCATTTTAATTGTGTTATATCTATATAATCTTGATCACAAAAAAGGGGGGCTAGTAAACTATATCTGTAAAAAGTAAGATAGTAAATATTGTTAGACTCTGTGGGCCAGTCTCTTGCAACTACTCAACACCGCCATTGTACCATGAAAGCAGCCATAGATGACATGTCAATAAATGAGTGTGGTTGTGTTTCAATAAATCTTTATTCACACACAAAAAAGGCATTGGGCCCTACCTGGTTTGGCTCAGTAGACAGAGCATCGGCCTGCAGACTGAAGGGTCCCAGGTTCAGTTCCAGTCAAGGGCACATGCCTGGGTTGGGGGCTCAATCCCCAGTAGGGGGCGTGCAGGAGGCAGCTAATCAATTATTCTCTCTCATCACTGATGTTTCTCTTTCTCTCTCCCTCTCCCTTCCTCTCTGAAATTAATTAAAATGTATTTCAAAAAGAAATAGGTAATGGACCAGACCTGCTTGCAGATGGTAGTTTGCCCATCCTTGCTCTAAAATATGGCCATAACTATAACCTATGCTTTCAGATCTTAGTCTACAATGCACAAACACTGGGCAGTTCGTAGGAGAGTTCTTATTATGGCCTCAGGATGGAAAAATAGAATTGGTCTGATAAGGGGGAAAAGGTCATTTGAATCACATGCCCAACTTTCATATGGTTTTCTCTTCAAAAAGTTCATTTTACTCACCAAATTAAATTTTTCGGCAACGTTCATTGTTTCTTTAAAGAACATTAGACTTCACATTGCATCCCAGTTATTTATTACCTGAGTTTTGGTCTTAACAAATATGATTTTGCTATTCTCTGTCATCAATGGAGCAAGCACATGTGGTTTTGATTGACAAAATTGTGATAAAATTCACTGCATCCTTAAAAAAGTGATTGAAAAGTTTTCAGACTGTTGCAGAGAATGTGGGGGTGGGGGGGACAAGGGGATTGAATTTCAACAAAAGACATGCCAGATTTTTCCCCTGCTCTTATTATTCAACATTCTCCCACTACTCAGTATCTAATTAGATATTGCAGCAATCCAGGAATCATGTGTTTCTCTTTAAACTTTTGGCAAAGTCCACTGCACTATGGTTAACATTGGACACACTTGGGTTTCCCTCCAGGGACCAGTACTAGGTGACATCACATGCTATGTCACAAACAATGGAACATAAATAAGTATGCATGCTCTGAGATAAGCAAAACACCAGCAGTCACTTTGGTTTACCCTCTTTTCATTTACTTCAAATCCCTGTTCATTTGGTTGCTTGAAAAACCTCTTTGTCGCAACCTTTTTCAGAAACAGGTATCCCTTGCTATTACTACCCCCAGAAAAAATCATAATTTGATTTTTGAAAAATCTCATGGGTAATACAATAGTTCTGTCTGAATTGTCAAACTCTGTTGGAATAGCTATCTTGATTAACTTAAGACTGAACAAAACACATACTAATGAGAACCATGGCAAGCCACCACAAAACCTATTTGCTCTTATAATAGGTAGCCAACTGGGCAAGAAGAAAGAAAGAATGGACACCATGCAAACAACTTGACCTTCAAAGCTGTCTGCCATGTGGTCGTTTCCCTCATGAACTGATATCCATATCTGAGAATGACCATCCCATCTTCATGCTACACCCTTCTTGTTATAGAACTGGAACAGAAGGAAATTATATAACCCATCAGTTACTAGGAAAATGGTGAAGATGCCAAAAAATACAAAGACATAATCAGACCATTTTAACTTGGAAAAATGTGCTGTTTGTGAATGGGGGATAAATGTCCTGAAACTATCTTCCATATGTCTGCTTTCCTTCCACTGGGCTACATTCCAAAGAGGTTGTAGTAGTTCCATGTTTTTCTCTAAAATATGAAAAACTATTACTGAATAGGTTTTATAAATGGTTTTCTTCACAGTGCCTAATGTGCAAATACTCCAAATAATTGCTTTAAAATCAATTTACCAGCATTCAGAATTCCTTGGCCAGGGAATTTCTGATTTAAGATATACTTTGAATAGTCACTCTCATCAGATTATTTTCACCTACTGTTGTTGGGAAACAAGCACTTTTTAAAAAATACAACACTTCACAATAAAAACAATCTACTTAGTAACATTGTGTCATGGCTTCAAATATTATACTATTGACCAAATGCTTGACATAAATGTCCTTTTAAACAAACTCTTATAAAATAATTGCCGTGAGGGTAATAAATATCAATAAATTGTAAAAACTAGGCCTTTCATTGGGTCATCATCTAGACCAATGAGTTTCAACCTTTTTCTTCTCATGGCACACATAAGGTAAATACTAAAATTCTGCAGCACACCAAAAAATATCTTTTTGGCCAACCTGACAAAAAAATTGATATAATTTTTATTTCTTTTTTAAAAAAAATAATAGTAATTACCCTACCCTTTTTGCTCCAAAGTGACTTTTTACAAAATCAGGTGCCTGTACTTATACATAAGGATTTCTAGTACCAAGAATTAACCAACCAAATGCAACTATTTGTTTGTTTTTTAATTTTTTTATTGATTAAGTTATTACATATGTGTCCTTATCCCCATACAACCCCCCATTCCCCCCACTCATGCCCTCACTCCCCTGTTGTCTGTGTCCACTGGTTAGGCCTATATGCTTGCATATAAGTCCTTTGGTTGATCTCTCCCCCTTACTCCCACCCTCCCCTACCTTCCCTCTGAGGTTTGATGGTCTGATCAATGGTTCTCTGTCTCTGGATTTGTTTTTGTTCATCAGTTTATGTTGTTCATTATATTCCATAAATGAGTGAGATCACGTGATATTTATCTTTCTCTGACTGACTTATTTCGCTTAGCATAATGCTCTCCAGGTCCATCCATGCTGTTGCAAATGGTAGGAGTTCCTTCCTTTTTACAGCAGCATAGTATTCCATTGTGTAGATGTACCACAGTTTTTTAATCTACTCATCTACTGATGGGCACTTAGGCTGTTTCCAAATCTTAGCTATGGTGAATTGTGCTGCTATGAACATAGGGATGCATATATCCTTTCTAATTGGTGTTTCTAGTTTCTTGGAATATATTCCTAGAAGTGGGATCACTGGGTCAAATGGGAGTTCCATTTTTAGTTTTTTGAGGAAACTCCATACTGTTCTCCACAGTGGCAGCACCAGTCTGCATTCCCGCCAGCAGTGCACGAGTGTTCCTTTTTCTCCACATCCTCGCCAGCACTTGTTGTTTGTTGATTTGTTGATGATAGCCATTCTGACAGGTGTGAGATGATACCGCATTGTCATTTTGATTTGCATCTCTCGTATAATTAGTGACTTTGAGCATGTTTCCATATGTCTTTCGGCCTTCTGTATGTCCTCTTTTGAAAAGTGTCTATTTAGGTCCTTTGCCCATTTTTTTTTATTGGCTTGTTTATCTTCCTTTTGTTAAGTTGTATGAGTTCCCTGTAAATGTTGGAGATTAAACCCTTATCGATGATAACATTTGAAAATATGTTCTCCCATGCCGTGGGCTTTCTTGTTGTTTTGTTGATGGTTTCTTTTGCTGTGCAGAAGTTTTTATTTTGTTTTAGTCCCATTTGTTTATTTTCTCTTTAGTTTCCATTGCCCTAGGAGCAGTATCAGTGAAGAAATTGCTTCGGCATATGTCTGAGATTTTGCTGCCAGTGGATTCCTCTAGTATTTTTATGGTTTCCCATCTTATGTTTAAGTCCTTTATTATTTTGAGTTTATTTTTGTGTATGGTGTAAAAGTTGGTGGTCTAGTTTCATTTTTTTGCATGGATCTGTCCAATTTTCCCAACACCATTTTATTGAAGAAGCTGTCTTGACTCCATTGTATGTTCATGCCTCCTTTGTCAAATATTAATTGAGCATAGTGGTTTGGGTCGATTTTTGGGTTCTCTATTCTATTCCATTGATCTATATGTCTGTTCTTGTGACAGTGCCAGGCAGTTTTGAGAACAGTGGCTTTGTAATACAGCTTGATATCTGGTATTGAGATCCCACCTACTTTGTTCTTCTTTCTCAGGATTGCTGCAGCTATTCGAGGTCTTTTTTTATTCCAGATGAATTTTTGGAAAGTTCGTTCTAGGTCTGTAAAATATGCGGTGGCATTTTAATGGGGAGTGCATTGAATCTATAGATTGCTTTGGGTAGTATGGACATCTTGATGATGTTGATTCTACCAATCCATGAACATGGTATGTTCTTCCATCTGTTTATGTCTTCCTCTATCTCCTTTTTCAGTGACCTGTAGTTTTCCACCTACAGGTCTTTTACCTTCTTAGTCAAGTTTATTCCTAGGTATCTTAATTTTTTTGGTGCGATGGTAAGTGGGATTGCTTTTTTAGTCTCTCTTTCTGTAAGTTCATTATTGGTGCAGATGCAACTTTATTATGTGACATGACCAATAAGATACAACTCTATTATATGACCTATATATTTAAGGTTCAAGACAGAGCACTCACACTGGATAGCTATTGATATGTTGGCTATGGTCACTTTTTATTTTGACAATCTAAGGGAAAAGAGGTTAGTAGCCCTGACTAAATAGTCAAGTACTGAATGTTTTAAAAATTCTTGCAACACACCAGTGTGCTGTAGCACATAGGTTACAAATCACTGATCTAAATGCAAAACATCATGGTAAATTATGGCCCTGCAATGGACATGCATTCTGATATTACATATTTTTGCTTACCAAAGACAGCAGGCCAGCCATATCATTTATCTGGCTTATTGTAAGCTTCCAGAAAAATGACTGTCACCTATAGAATTCTCACAATAAGCCATACCAAATTGACCAATGGTCCTATTGCTAGCTAATCAGTTCTCCATTTATCTTGCTTTTCCAGTGAGTTCCTTTAAAAACTTTCTCTTTTGTTCTATATTGTTATTTGTGTTATTCCATAGCACTCAAAGGCAGAAATGTGGGCTTTGGACATCTAAGAAACACATTAAAAAATCTCAAAACTGTTTAAAATAAATTCAACTCAAATGGTGATAGGTTTGGTGAAGACTGAATCATTTTGATCACTTCTAACTCAAAAGACTATCTCTAAGTCATGCATTTAATCAGGACTGGTTCAAAGCAAAAACACAATAAAAAATCATCCCAGCTCATTTTTGTATCTCTGGCCAAAGGAGCAGTAATAATCTCCACATTCCATTTTATGGGGGTCAAAGAAATATGCATGCAATGATTTTTTTATATAAATTAATAACATTTTGAAAAGAAATTCATTATTTTAAAAACAATTAAAATTTCATACTGAGGCAGCTTCCTTTTGTTCAGAGTTCTGTCCTGTCAATGGAACTATTTTAAATTTTATCTTCATATGGAAGCTTCTCAACTGCTTTTAATTGTTTTTATTCTCCCTCCCTGAATCTTTTCTAGCTCCATTACATTTTATTTAATTATAGCAAAGCAAAATGGGATAGTGATTCTAGAAGCAGATACATAATGATCTTAAAATATATATAATCTTATAGGCTAAAAAGGATAACAAGTCCTCTATACAAGTCAGCACAAAAACTCAAGTTATTTCCTGCCACTATTCTCGGCAGCAGCAGTGGGTGTTGTTTTTCTCCGCTGGCTCCTGTACTAACTGGCAAGAGTCAAGATGGGGAATTTTTCTTTTCTTTTACTTTTAGCAATAGGAGCCAGAGAATGCTGACAATTAGTTTTTTGTTTAAGTGATTATTTCGTTCAGCTTTGAAAGTTCTATTTAAAAAAACATATTTAGTAATAAATGCTTTTAAAACAGCATGATTACCATTTCTAGAATTAAAGTCTGGATATATAACTTCCAAGACACTGACAAAAATAGAAGCAAAGAATACACAGTTCATGGCATAAAAGAAAGGAGACAGCAAAAATTAAGTATAAGAAGAAAACTCTGAAAGCAACAAGAGTAATATAGGTCAACCTACTAATTATAGTAATAAATATAAATGAGATAACTACATCTATTAAGGGACAAAAATTCTTAGGTTGGATTTTAAAAATAATGAAATTTACTTAAGCACTTACAGTGTGACACAGAAAGCTGAAAAGTAAAAGGATGAACAAAGATGTAACAGACTACCTAATATAAACCTAAAGAAAGTGATAGTAGCCATGGCCAGTTTTGCTCAGTGGATAGAGCATCAGTCTGAGGACTGAAGGGTCCCAGGTTCGATTCTGCTCAAGGGCACATGCCCAGGTTGTGGGCTCAATCCCCAGTAGGGGCATGCAGGAGGCAGCCGATCAGTGATTCTCATCACTGATGTTTCTCTCTCTCTCTCTTCCTCTATCTTTCTCTCTGAAATCAATAAAAAAAAATAAAGTGGTAGTTCCTATATTAGTATCAATAAAACCCAAAATCAAGGCATATCATTAAATAAATAAAGAGGAGTAAATTGATAAAAAGTACAATATACAAAGAAGCTATAGCAACCACTAGCTTTTATACATAGAATAACATTGCCTTGAAACAGAAAAATAAATTTAAAAGAAGCAAAGGAAAAACTAAGAAAAATACAAGAAACAGCAGAGTGTAAATTTGACAAGTTAGTCAAAATATAAATAACAGTATATATAATTACCTCCACACAAAGAAAATACTTTAATATCCAATGAATATTAATATTATTTTACCATATATCACCTACAAAGAACTGAACTCCAAATAGTAACAACTATGCAGGCATTATATTTTATTATCTGTCCACAGTGTAATAAATTTTTAAGAATAAACAAAATAAAATAAAATGAAAACTCTCAACAACTTGAACACCTTTGGGGGGCCTCCTAATTAGAAGCACTCACAGATTATTTAGAAAATAACTACAATGATAATAATACTACAACAACACTTATAAGGTGTGCCTAAAACTATGTCCAAAGGCAAATTAATAGCCTTAATTGTTAGCTTATTAAAAACAGTAAAGAATCAAAATAAATTAACTAAAGTATTCCATTTAAGATATGTATTTAATATATATGGTATACTATTTTAAAAGCCCCTTACAATCAACCTCTATATTCACAAGGAAATGCTCACAGGTGTTGGCTCCTGTTTACTGTTTGTGGGTTGGGAAAGGAAGACCTGACCTGTCACTATTGCACCAACCTAGATGCCTAGAGACAACTCTAACAAGAAAAATTAAACAGAAGAAATATGTAATTGCAGGCAACAAGAGCTTGTACTAGCTACAAATACTGAGCAACACAGATTAGAGGTTCCCAAACACTGCTCTATACGAACAGTAGTGTCAAAGTATTTGAAATTTATTTTTTACATTAGAATTCCTGGGTCTTGCCTCAGAACTTCCAAGTCAGAATCCCCAGTGTTAAGACATAGGAATCTGTGTTTGGGGTAAAGCCTTCTGGTGAGTTTAAGTTATAGAAACTTTTGGGAACCAGTAGATACAGATCTTAATTTTTAATTATCAAACAATAGAAAAAGTTACTAAACACATGAAGATAATCAGCAAATTGAACGAGGTGAAACAACTGAGAAGTCCGAGGGAGTAGATTTAATGTTAATGCAGGAAACAACAGTAGAGAATGTTTCAGTGGGATTAAAGAAGCTGAAGCTGGGATTTCATCACTGAAACAAGAATAAAATAGAAAAAAGGAAGGAGGAGGATGGAGCAGGGGTGGAGAAGAAATTACCTGAGAACAAGAATGAATTCTTCAAAACTTAGAGAAAGGGGGGAAGGGAGAGAAGTTAAGGGAGGGAGGGAGAGGGGAAGAGGATGGAGTGTTTAGTAAAGTCAGTGAAGAGCAGAATAGAAACAACTGAAAAATTTCTAAGACTTTTTAAAAGTACAAATGGACAGAAGAGAGGCTTGTGATGGCTTTGCAATGTGTCAATTTGGCTAGGCTGAACTACATTTCCCAGAATTCCATTTCGCACGCGTGTGTGTGTGTGTGTGTGTGTGTGTGTGTAAGTAAAATATATACAGACACATATATGTAAATACTATTTATGCACCACTGTTCTAAGTAATTATCTATCAAATCCTCACAAACATCTTATGAGATTGATTTTCTAACTATCCACAATTTATAGGTAAGGAAACTGAGGCACAAAGGGATTTATACATAAACTAGAGGCGCAGTGCACAAAATTCATGCACAGGGGGGTGGGGGTCCCTCAGCCCGGCCTGCACCCTCTCCAATCCAGGACCCTCAGGGAATGTTCAACTGCTGGTTTAGGGGATCAGGCCTAAACTGGCAGTCGGACATCCCTCTCACAATCCAGGACCGCTGGCTCCTAACTGCTCACCTGCCTGCCTGCCTGATCGCCCCTAACCACCTCTGCCTGCTGGCCTGATGCTCCTAACTGCTCCCCTGCTGGCCTAATCGCCTCTAACTGCCCTCCCCTGCCGGCCTGATTGCCCCCTAACTGCCCTCCCCTGCTGGCCTGATCGCCCCTAACTGCCCTCCCCAGCCGGCCTGATCACCCCTAACCGCCTCTGCCTCGGCCCCCGCCACTGTGGCTTTGTTCCAAAGGATGACCGGAAGAAGTCTGGTCTAATTAGCACATTACCCTTTTATTAGTATAGATGGCTTATGCTAGGCCACACAAGTTTTGGAGCTGAGTTTCAAACTGCACCCACTAACTCCAGGATCACCCTTCTAATTACTACAAATCAAAAAGAGCAATTAAACCTGAAAAATTGTCCAAATAATTGTTGCTAATGTGCTTCTGAAATTTCATGTATTTCAGCAAATTCACTGTACTTATGTTTTCTAATTTATTAGCTAATTTCTATTGCTCCAATATGGTTTTTCTTCTTTTTTAATGTATCATTTTCCTAAATGAAGAAATACCCTGTCCTAAAAATATGTAAATGACAAAAAAGTAAAAGCAACAGTTTATTGTACATAATGCCAGGCATCTTTTATACATACTGCTAGAGGGAAGAGAGAAAGAGAAAAAGAATTATAGAAGAGGCCTCATTTGAGTGGTGGGTACAATGCTGTTTATTTAGTTATTATTTATACTTTATATAATATTCCTTTGTAAAAATAAAATAATTTCATTGACAATAAGCAAGCTTCTTTCACCACAAATGGCATACTTATTAATCTATTCACCAACTTTACTGAACTTTCTTACAGTAATCAGATATGAAAGTGCTGCTCTGCAGTTCCCAACTTGATCCTCAGAAATTTGCCCTAAGTGGGATGGTAGCACTTGAATAAAAATTAAAGAATACTTGCATTCAGAATTGGCCACTACAACTCCATTGCTTATTCACTTTCAGGAGCAAGTAAGAAACTTTTCCAGAACATTTTAATGAAAGCAATATTAAATATAGTCATACATTATAGTAACAGCACAGCACAGAGCTGCTCTGTGCTCAAACACTGGATCTTTCCATTACACTGCGTATTTAAAAATACCACCAGCCCCGCTAGTGTGGCTCAGAGGTTGAGCATCAACCTATGAACCAGGAGGTCATGGTTGGATTCTTGGTCAGAGCACATGCCCAGGTTGCGGGCTCAATCCCCAATGCAGGAGGCAGCCAATCAATAATTCTTTCTCATCATTGATGTTTCTATCTCTCTCCCTCTCCTTCTTTTCTAAAATCAATAAAAATATATTTTAAAATATTTTTTAAAAGATTTAAAAATAATAAAATTAAAACATCACCAACAATAATAAAATCAAGATGTGACAGGCACAAGTCTAAGAACCTTCACAAATAGTAGCTCATGTGGTGTTTGTAACAAATGGTTGAGGTGGGCATTATTATTCCCATATTATAGATAAGGAAACTGGCTCTGAGGAATTAAGTAGTGTGCCCCAGGTTACCTGGCCACAAGGGGGCAGCCCCTGCTTCCAACCCAGGCTATTGCCCACAAGTCCAGTGGTCCTTCTATTATATCACTGAATAGGTTAGTTTTCCTAGTGTAAGAAATAGAAACCAACCATAACTGAGGGGAAAAAAGAAGGGATAGTGAGTAATGACAGAACTCCCAGAAAGGCTGGAGAGCTAGATTTGGGGCGCACAAACAGACTCCCCAAATCACACTGCCAGAACAAGTGGAGAAAGAACACTACTACCATCACTGCTGAATACAAACAAGCAGGAAGGAACACAGGCTGCTCTCACTGATGCAGTATCACTGCTGCCCCAGGAATGCAATCTTTCTGTAGCTACTGCCCCTACCAGGGACACAACCTTGATGGTGTGCATTCTCTGTCACTCTAGGACAATTGTCCTTGGAGTCTAGATTAGGTACTTGCACTCCAGCTGCAAGAGAGCCAAAGGGGATATATGGAAAGAGACACAAATAACTGGCATTTTCAGCCTTTCCAGTAAGAGGCAGGCTGTGCCCACCATAAAGCTCATAAAATGAGGGAGAACCCAAGACATGGAAAGGAGGTGTAGATATTGAGTGGCCAAAGCAGATGACATATGTTCTCTGAAAGACCATCTTTTGACTGCTCCACATCAACATAAATTTTCTTCCTCATACTTTTTCTTCTTCCCCAAAGCTCTTTCCTAACATAATGCAACCATCTTTATCTGGTCTAGAAGCACACCTTCTCTCGTCCAGTAGTGGACAACCCAAAGACCTTTTAGTTAATGCATCCAGCTACAACTCCAAAATTTTCTTTAGTACTGTCTCTTTTCAATACTCTCAAATCTATAGACTAAACTACAAAGTCAATAATCATCAACATATACAATATAAGATATAGAAATAGATATAAATATAAATGATAGCAGGGCAAAGGAATAGAAAAGGAGAAGAAAATTGAATTAATCTATATAAACATACATGAGACATCATAGCAGGTACAAAAATATGAGCAGATGCTATAGTCATCTGCAAATAGGCATGATGCTATTGTTGGTATTCCCTCTTCCACACCTCCTTCCAGGATCAATTTCATCCTGTGCCTCAGTTGACCAGGTTTCTTTACCCAGGGTGATGACCTAAACCTTCATTCATGGGGATTCAAGATACTGAATTAAATCTTTCATTACATTTTATCCCTAGAGCAGTACAAGAAGGTACCCCCAAAGCATCCTCTGGGTTCCAAACTCTTCATGCTGCTATCATGTTAGCAGTAATATTATTTTTTCCCTTAGACTTTTTTTATTTCAGCAGTAACATTACTGACAGAAACAATCTCCCATACAAACACTAAACACCCCTTTTTACGTATTTGTCAAATAGCATGACAAGTCTAAAATGACGGTGGATTGGCACAGACTGAATTCAATGGAGTAACTACTGTTAGCCTGATGGAAGCCATCTTCCTTTCAGTACTAAGCCTCTAAAGCAGCAGATACCAGAGTTTTTGAGAAATGTTCCAGATACGCATTAAGTCCGCACTTAATGTTGTTGATAGATTCTTGGAACTGCAGTGAAACAACATATCACAAAACCAATTTTACCATAGGCTAGTTGATATAAATAAGAATTAGGTTCCTATGGCATCTCATCAATGTTTTAACAAAACATTGAACAAAATGACCTTATTTGAGAACCTGCTATTGTTGATAGACATTCACCATTTCAACCACTTCCTCATTTCAACAGTTCCAGAATTGTGGCTACAGAGGTTTTTCTAGAACTTTATTGTTCCTGAAATGACTCCTGATTCTCATTCCTCCAGCCTTCCAGTGATTTCACAAGTACCCTATATTAAAGTCCTTTCTGTCTAAAATACCTGAAGTGATTGTTTGCTACACTGAACCCTGAGTAATACGAAAAAGTAAAACATTTGAGCGGGTCATGAGCTCTACCTGTGAGATATTCCATTCCCTTCCCCTTGGTTATTACCAAATGTATGTATTCTTATAGGACAGACACATAATCACATTCTGATCACTAGCTCAAAGCACGCATTGTATCCCATAGGACAGCACCTCAACCTCACAAAGTAGTCTCTGAGCTGAAGTGATAACAGAGTCTTCAGTAGGTCATTTCAGCTTTCTAAGTGATTGCATAAATTTCATAAAATGGTTGACTGACCCTTAGCATTCATTCCTACCTTCTATATGCTTCCCGAAACTCCAGAGGCTGGAAAGCAAAAACTTATATTTCACAAACTCCACTGCAGTTTCTGTAAGGTTGCATGAATCTCATGTGCTATACCTACTGCCTTACTTCTTTTGATGTAAAGTGAATTCATGTTCAGAAACTATGTTGCATAGTACACCATGCTAGCTGTAGCTCCTAATTGGTACTATAGGACATCATGATGGAAAATAAAGCCTTTAGTTAATCTAAGGATGGTAGGGCTGGCTAACACATTGCAGGCAGTGAAAAAAAATTCAAAATTAAAATTAGTTTTGCTCCATGACGATATATAGTCCAGCGGTTCTCAACCTGTGGGTCGCGACCCCTTTGTCGGTCGAACGACCCTTTCACTGGGGTCACCTAAGACCATCCTGCCTATCAGATATTTACATTACGATTCATAACAGTAGCAACATTACAGTTATGAAGTAGCAACGAAAATAATGTTATGGTTGGGTCACAACATGAGGAACTGTATTTAAAGGGCCAGAAGGTTGAGAACCACTGATAGTGTAATACAGTTAGGTGTTTAGCTAATCTCCCTTGAGTACAGTACCATTTAGGGGCTACAGCTAGCAGGCTGGGCATTCAGCAGTGACAGTAATCAAGTCAACCTTGATGAGATGACGTTTAAGAATTGAGCCAGGCTATCCCTGAGTATGTTTGTAAAACTAAAACAGTCCACTTCAAGTTAGTACTAACATCATACAGAACCAATGGTAATCAAGCCTCCATTTTTCTTCCCTCCTTAACCAATAGGTCAGAGAAACCTCCCCATGAGACCATAAGACTGAGAAAAACCTACTTGAGTTAGGTCCCAAATTTATGGGTGTACTAAACTAGATGAATTATAACACACATCATGGAGAGCTCAGGTTGAACAATTATCTGGTAAGTCATGGTTAAATACTGAGTCTCTACAAGTGCCTAAAGCAAAGTGAGAGCTATTTCTCAAGACTAGTTACGTGACTAAGAGAGCATGACTTTAATACCAAACCACAGTGGTGTTTGACATGCCTCTCATAATGAGATTTAGTACAATCTTCATACAGCATCCCAGTTTGTCAGACACTTTTAGTAATGGGCAAAAAATAATGCTCAGGCAGCCAGAGAAATCCCTCATAAAAAAGAATGCAGGTGCTGGCAGTTGTAAGTTTTCTTAAAGTGGTGATGGGGTAAAGGTGAGGGAATATGGGTGAGGCTTCAGACAGCACAGCTAAGTGTGGTATATATTGCCTTCAAAATGAAAACAGACCCACTAAATTCAGTGTCTCTTTCCTAATGATAAAGGATTCAAACTTCAGCAGATATTCTGAAATTTTCCAAACCACTGGAATCTCCATACACTTCACTGAGCAACTAAGGCCTAGTATTTCCAAAGACATCACACCCATTTTGGGGTATGTATCTAGAGTGACTGCTACTTCATGTCCTAGTTTGATGTCCTTTGGGATAATGAAATGATCAAGTTCCCTAGAAGGCAAAGTTGCAAAAGTATATTGCTAAACATGCAAGTGTAAGAAAATGCTATTGGTGTTCTACATATATTGAAATAGAAAAAAAAACATTTGCAAGATTAGTAGTTAAGGCTAAGTTCATTTGCTTCAGTAAAGACATCATATCTGGAGCATTTGGTTTAACTGAATTTACCACCTATTATGCTATGATAATAATAATAATTCGCCAGCATTCTCCAAGATCTATATATACTAGAGAGTATGCCAAAAAGTAAGACTCAACATCCCTGCCTTTTGAGTGGTTTATGATGACACTTATCTCTGAAGTTCCCCAGAGATGTGGTATTGCTTTTCATTTATTATCTTGGTAGTGAGATAACATCCAGTGGTTTCCATTTGGTCCTTTCTAACTTATCAGAAGCCATTATGGGATTCTTCTATTGCTAATGATATACATTCCAGCAACAAATTCATGAATTAAAAAAAATATATGAGGGATGCATTAAGGTCCCACTGGACCTACTATGAAACAGAGTTGGGTCAAATCTCTATCATCTAAATTCCATAAATTCCATATTCTGACAGAAGAACCACATTGTGTTCTGGCCCCAGAACTTAGTTTTAGCTCAAAGCTAACATCTAATACTTTCTGAAAGATCTAGGTATTTCCTGCAAGTGCTCAGTTACCCTGGTGAAGGACTCAGGTCCTTTTGAAAAGAATAAGAAGATTTACATACACTAATGGGAATGTTATTGTAGATTTCTCCCTCTCAAGAGTATCCGGCCTCCCCTCATTTAAAGAATTCTGAAACTGTAAACTTACACAGATTTGACACTTGTTTAAGAGATCATGACTATTATGGTGGTTCAAGTCAGGCCTTAGTTGCAAGTGTGCAGTATTTAGTAAAACCTTATTGGGCTACCCATCTCTTTCATTTTTGGTTGCCACCAAACACTACAGCTGGTCAAACTATTATTATACTAGCTCTGATGCATATTATGATGATCATATCTACCTTGTCTCTAATGGTTTTGAGCTGCTACTTAACCTCTGGCACCTTGGTATCCATGCAACCTCACGAAATACATGGAACCCGACTGAGTCTCCTACCAGCATCCTTGCCTTATAGAGAATGGCCACTTTAGAACTCTTCCAAGACCTGGAATACTCTCTATAATGTTTGCCTAAATGCCTGAAGGGAGTATCTTCTGAACCCTCTTCGAAGACATAGAGTTAGGCAAACATGATAACTCCAACATTTCTAACTTCCTGAGCAGCTGAATACCTAGTGTGATACTGAGCACTCTCACTTAAGCTGCTATATCTAATCCAGAATCTGTATGAAGTATAGCCATATCAATTAATTCAGCCAAGTTTAAAATTATATTTTTTCTTATTCTTATACCTTCAGAACCCATTCACATACATCATATCTTACAAATAAAAATAAGCAAAATCTTGCAGTTTTGACTCTAAAACTGGTATTCCGGGGCATGCTGGAATCTGTCTCCAGACACAGGTTTCAGGATGGTGTATGATGTTGAGAATGGTGGATTCCCTTTGCAAGGAGGTCATTCTAGGATTTCAAGCAAGACAGGGCAAAAAGGCTGCTTCAACCCACAGTGGAAAATCCTGGAGTTGGGAGCTCATTATATCCTGCATCATTCAAATCCTTGCCCAATCCCCACCCCAATTCTGAAGTTTCACTCCTTTTCCATCAATACACTTCCACACCAGACAATGAGTTCAACTGACTTGGTAATGCAACAACCTTGGGGGCCGATCATTCTTTACTTTGAATTTCCTGAGCTCTGTGGCTACGAGAGAGAAAATATTCCTTTGGTTTGCAATAGAAAATCCCTCTCTAGACCCAAGAATTTAGAACTTCAAGTTTGTTGTTCTTTTTCTTTAAATTGTCTAGCAACACATTAGAAGGAACAAGTCCTAGCATCCTTTTATTCATCAATTAATATCTTGTGTCACAAGTAATAGAAGACTTCGTTGGCTTATTTTAGTAAAAATTATACTTATTAAAAGAATATTGTCTAAGAAAAGGGTAAGTGGGGGATAAAGGGTGATAGAAGGAGACTTGACTTGGGGTGGTGAACACACAAGATATAGAAGATGTATTATAGAATTGTACACCTGAAACCTACATAATTTTATTAACTAATGTCACCCAAATAAATTTAATAAAAAATTTTAAAAGAATATTGTCCAACCCACAGAAGTGTAGTGAAAGCTGAAGATATGGCTTCAGAGCTACAATGCTAGAAGTAATGCCAGAAGCCCAGCAGTGAGGTTAGTGAGGACATCACTGATACCCCTGCTGCGTACTGGACGATGCCGCCTTCCTACAAACTCTCCCATCAGCAGACACTGGATACACCAGCATGGATGCCACCACTCGCCAGAAACTCACTCTTTCTAAAACCAACACAAAGAGGCATTCCTCATGATTACCTCTGAATCGGGGGCATCCTATAGTAGAACATGTTATACATGCCTACATTCTCATAATAGGAAGATTTGGAACTTCTCTATTTTTATAGTGGACAGCAGACTGCCACTAAGACTCAAAATATTGCAGAATTCTCCTATCATAAAAAAGGGATTCCGATAATATTTATCAAAACACCAACTATATCTAAGAGAATCAAATAGAAACAGAAACCAAAAGAAGAGTTCTAAAATTGAAGATGATGCATAAAAATAATATGTTGTGCATAAAATTAACAGATTTAAAAAATTAAAACACCCAATACTGGTAAGATGTGGGGAAAGCCCTAGCCGGTTTGGCTCAGTAGATAGAGCATCGGCTGCGTACCAAAAGGTCCCTGGTTCAATTCCTTTCAAGGGCACGTACCTGGGCTACAGGCTTCTCCACAACCCGGGCCCTGAGCTCGTGCAGGAGAGGCAACCAATCAATGTGTTTCTCTCACACAGATATTTCTTCCTGTCTTTCCCTCTCTAACACTCTCTCTAAAATAGCGATTCTCAACCTTGGGGTTGAACGACCCTTTCACAAGGGTCGCCTAAGACCATCAGAAAACACATATATAATTACATATTATCTTTGTGATTAATCACTAGGCTTTAATTATGTTCAATTTGTAACAATGAAATTGGGGGTGACCACAACATGAGGAACTGTATTAAAGAGTCGTGGCATTAGGAAGGTTGAGAACCACTGCTCTAAAAAAATCAATGGAAAAATGTCCTCGCTTGAGGATTAAAAAAAAAAAAAAGATATGGGGAAATAGCATTCTTCTACCCTATTCTAGTAGGAGTGGAAGATTTCTGGAGAGCAATACGACAGCACACACCTCAAACGCACACACCTCAAAGCCTTTCCATAACTTTTTTTGTACCTATCTGTAGTTTCCAAAATTTTTATAGTAAATATTACTTTATAATCAGAGAAAAATAAAGTCTTATTATTTAAAAATATAAGTAACATTTTCAAGTTTTCAGGCAAAACATAACTCACATTCTATCTTTTCTTTTGGAGAAACCTATCAAATATTATTTTTTTATTTTTTTCCCCTATATTCATGTGTTTGTTCAGCAAGTATTTATTGAGCTTTTGTGTGTCTACCTTATATTAGCACTGGCAGTTGAGAAAATTATATTTTATCAACTACATTTTTTAATTGACAGAGAAACCAGAATACAAATTGGCATCTTCAAGGTCTCAAGTTGAACTTGAGTCTACATCTCAAGTCCTAAATGCTCTTCACTATACTCCAATTGCTTGGCTACAAATTTAGGAGATAATGGGCACTGAACTGTTATGTGGCATGTATACCTCAAGTATGAGAAGCTGAAGACTCAAGGATCTACACATTTTGAAAGCCCAAATTTATGCATAGTCGACAGAAAATTTTACCCAAGGTATATCTAATACAGATCTAGAGTTCCTAAACTATTGTTCACACACAACACAAAAGGTCAGTTGCTACATAAATACTATGTTTTAAGGGAGGCTGGTTTTACCTCTAACCATAGTTCTCCAGGTATTTGGTTTACTAGTGTCTAGCACTTATAGAATTACTAAATATCAAAGACTTATTCAAGGAATGTCAAGAGTGTCCCTGCCCAGTCTGGGTCTTCAACATTTTTTATGAAAATGTTAAGTTCCTGGTGTTGCTTTTGTTATCTGAAATTCTTTTTGGACAATCCAAAATTTAGCAATAATGTCAGGAAGGCTTCCTGGCATGTGTTCTAGATTGGTCTCCACATTAAACTGATAAATCAAGAGATTTATTTCCTCGATAGTCAAAATCATCATTACCTTCCTCTCGCCTTTTGGAGGAAAAGAACTTCTATGTGATTTATTCTTTTCATGGGCATCCATTCAACACTGAGCTATTGTTTCAGAAAAGGGAAAATGTATTCCTTTTACAGGTTTACTCCTTCAACTGGAATTTGTTTAAGTAGGTTCCACTGCACAAACACAAAAAGCCCTAATACATGCAGACTGGGTCGGCCTCATGCCATCAAATGTCACCGCTGACAGGTGATGGCACTTATATAGATTTACACAACAAAAACTACATTAAAAATGCTAAGGTGGTGAGACAAAGGCACAAAGGCCTAGAAATTCACAGCTCAGGATTTAAACATACTATATCTAAGAGGAATGGAGTGCATTAGGGTAATGGAAAGGTGACAGCGTCCCTATTATACCTACAGTGCAAGACACTTAATCCCTAACTGAATTTCCTGGTGGTGTTTGCTTTGTCTCATTCCTGGAGGCTTATGTTTTTTAATGACATTATTGTTGTGTAAATGTTCTTATTTTATAAAGTAATTTCAGGTTGATTATCATCTGTTTATGCAATTAGTGTAATTATACCTAACTACAGAGTAGAAACAACATATATAGTTAGTTTATTAGAGATAGAACTGTGATGTGTAACAATCTTAAAATCCTTATGAAACTTTGTTAACAAATATTCCATGAATGTGAAAGCAAAATATTTAGATGCCAGCTCTCTTCTATAGTTTTCATATGCTCAGTAATAATTAGCTTTACTGTCTATCAAATTTAATGTTAAAATCACAATGCCATCTAAGAGGGAATACAAATATAAAAACTGTGTTAAGGAAAATTAAAAATACCCTCTGGTGTTTTCTGTAAGGCTGGGTTTTGTAAATCGCTCTTCAATTAAAAGTTACCTACAGAGTGTCAGCCTCAGGTGAATTTTGACAATAAAGTTATAAACCCGGCAAAAAGAGTTATATATAACACCATGACATATACTACCCACATGTGTTGTGTGACACTCCTAACCAACTAATACTTTACCAGTATGTTTGGCTTCTCCATATGATTCTCAACCAAAAAAGGAACAAAAAATTATGCACTAAAACTGCTTCAATATTTAAAAAAAAAGATCATAAAATCCAGAAAGATGACACATTTCCAAAATCAACTAAAAATCTTATAAAGAGTGGAAACTAGATGCTGAAAGAGAACATAAACTGAACTCACATACAAGAAATGTATATTAATGTAGATTATCCACATTCATTTATTTATTAAATTTCTATCCCTGTTATTGGTCACTTAAGAAAATATTATTTAACCATTTCTTCTTACCTCAAAATATTGAAACTAAAAAATGCAATGTAAATAAAATGAATGCAGAGATTTGCTTCTTTTGAATTATGTGGTACATTCTCCCATGTGGATAAAGCCCATTAAATATCCTCAATTATTGCTTACTGCTGAGAGAAGGATTAGAGGGTCTAATTTACACCATTGGAAATTTTAAGCAATAATATCAGAAAAGCAACACTTTAAACATTAGCAGCACATTACTGTAAAAATACTGCTCTTCTCCTTTTGGATAGACAGTAATTTTATGAACAGTGAATTCCATCATTTTCAGAGGCAAGTCTTCTCAGCATTTGATCTACAAACAAACTTGTATTAAAATAGACCCTGGGCTTCAATTACTATTGATGTAAATTATCAAGTTAGGCTTCCAGTTTTATAGCTAAGACATCTATTCTTTTAGAATCTCTCTAAGCATATTCAATACATAAATTTCATTTTTAAATTAATAGAACAAAAAAAACTTAAAAATTCAAGGTAAAAGAGTTTTATGTTTTTTACTTAAAATCAGCAGAAATTATCCTTACTCTGGGAAAAAAGGGAGGCAAATATTTTCATTTGTTTCTTGACTCCTTTGTCAAAGAAAAAAATCTTCTCCTGGACAGTATTTCTCAATGGTTAGAGCACCCCACAGTCCCCAGTCAAGGGCCTGTACCTGAGTTTTGGGTTCCCTCCCTGCCCCTGGGTCGGGTCGGGGCACATGTGGAGGCAACCAGTCTATGAATCTCTCTCATATAGATGTTTCTCTCTCTCTCCCTCTCTTTTATTCCCTCCCTTCCCCACCTTCCTGCCCTTCCAGTCTCTCTGAAAAAAGCAGTGGAAAAAAATATCTTCAAGTGAGGATTAACAAGAAAGAAAAAAAAATCTTGACTCAGAAACATCAGTTGTTGACATGTATGAAAATTAAAGCACATCCCTATAAATAATGTAAATTAAGGTGTATATTTTCTGAGAACAAGAATCACGACTTGTAGTTCCCTCATTCCCCCATGGCACCATGAACAATGCCTTGCATAAAGGACGCACCCAGTACATAGTCATTGAAAGGAAAAAGATGAATAAATAAAAATGAATAAAAAATCAAAACATGCAACTAATTTTTTCACAGAATAAACAAACTGACAATAAGCTCTTTGTGTCATGTATTTCCTCCCTACTTTTCTTTTTTTAAAGGACTTACTAAGTTGGTATTTAAAAAGTAAATGTTAAGACTTTCCTTCACTCAAATATATTAAATTGTATAATATAAATGTGATAATCTAACAAAGTGGTGCAAAATAATCATCTGAAGTGTTAGTCCATGAAAGTTCAGAAAGAGATGTGGATTCCCTGAAAATGTCTGAAAGCCCGCAAGGAAAACCTTTTACACAATCACAGTGACTCAGGAAAAACTGAGTGCCATCTGGTTCTGCCAATGCCTGGCCAATAACAGGCGCTAAATGATGATTCATTTCTCCCCATCCCCTTCTGGCCTCATGGTGGGAGGCAGAGCCCATGTTTGGGAAAGAAGCTACCTGGGTAAAGAAGATTGATACAATCTACAAGGGAAGCCTCTGCTGGCGCTCAGAAGCCCTCCCCCTCTCACTGTTTCCCTCTGTACCAGGGGATGCTAACCAAGTGGACTGGCCAGGGACAATGTGTCTGACATTAAAAGAAGGCAGTGATAGGAGATAAACTTGGACAAAAGGGAAGAATTTGACTCCTGGGCAGCTACACCCAGACATACTTGTTTTTACTTTGCTGCTATAGCCATAAATGTTTTAAAATGTATTAAACAGTCAACTTGCCATTGGCGTCCATCTGTAAAAGTTGATACAGACCAAAGAAAAAGAAAGCTTTATACCCCATCTGGACTTTAGAATCTGAGGACAAAGTTAGCAGAATAAGAAATGGGTTGTACAAGCCCATCTTTTTTTTAACCTAGGAAGTATCTATCAGCCTGGCAACTGATGCACTTCTCTCTTCCCTTCTATCCTGTGATCTAGACATGAACTCTGTTTATTGTATAGACCACGGAGGCTGTGAAAGCATGCTTTTCTGGCAAAAGTAATACAGCCATAAATTTTTTCTGACTTGTTTCAACAGTGTCTAGCTTCTGAGAAGGTTGAGTACCTAGCTCAAAATTTGCAAAAGACCTAAGCCAGATGAAACAGAATTTACGGACAGTACTGACAGCCAAATGACTAAACAGAAGCATCCACAATTTCCAACCTAAGAACTGCATCAGTGCATGTCTGGCCAGTGCAGCGATAAAAAATCTTGTGTAATGGCCTGAAAGGGGATAAGGTAAAAAGAGTGAATAGTTACTGGATCACATTAGGTCTTTTATGCACATCAGATGAGGAATGCAGTGCATATCTTTGCTCTTTGAATTAGATTCGTAAGTGTGAAAACTGTGACAATGTCTGGGATGTTTGTAAGTCTCTATCAGCCTCTGAAGGCACCATACCTTTCAGTCTTATTCTGTCACTACTTTTTGAAAGAGGTCCATTGCCCCAAACATGACAGCAAGATATTAAACTTTGAAAAATGTCTTTCCATATTTTCTCCCATAAGCCATTACTTTAAAAGTTGGAGATTAAAAATGGAAACATTTCCCTAGCTTTATACTAATGTGGCATTTACACATTCTTCCATACCGTTTGAATGCACTCACCAGGCTGGCATCCATTCTGGGTACAGTGTAAAGTCTAGAAAGGCATTTTATTCGTTCCAGGTGTGCTTGACTGGCTTATTTATGGTCTGACTTCCTTTCATAGTGTGAGAAACCTTAGCCTTCTGCCAGCTGCAAAGGATTGTTAAGAAGAAGCATTTTTAAGTTAAAAATATATAGCAACACTTCTCTCTCTCTCTCTTTCTCTCTCTCTCTTTCTACACACACACACACACACACACACACACACACACACACACACAGACACTTCATGCACTTTCTTGTATTGGTTAGTCCATGACATGTCTAAATAGGCATTTAACTGTGCTCACCATCAAAGAAGGTACCCCATGCAGGCAACAGTATATTAACTTAATGAAAACCAGAAAGGATAAGAAGGAAGGTACAGAGCTGCTAACTCAGCCCAAGTTATCCTTCCTGAGAACACTCATCACATCAGTAGAAACACACACACACACACACACACACACACACTTTTTTCCCATTCTTGGTTCCAGAAAAGCTGGGGGATCATCACAATGGAGTACACTGAAAGGCACACCTGATTTGCAAAGAGGCCATGTAATATGCTTCTATTTTGTGTACACAGTCAAATAAACTCCGTTTAAATGTCTTCTCATTCATGGCTAACATCAGAAGGTTCCCCGTAGTAGTATTTCCTTGCCTGACTAGTTAAGTCCCAACTAAAGACCACTATTTGCCTCTTCAGTGGCCACATTACAACCCAAATATGTCAATACTGAAAGATGAAATAATTTTTTGAAAGTTAAGTTTTCAATACCCTAAAAGAAAGTAAAATGTATTCTAATTTAAACAATTTTTCGCATACATGCAGGGCTAAATAAATAATTTGGGCTGAGATAATTGTTTCTACCTACTTAAAAAACTGCACTCAATTAGGACAACTTGCTAAATGTTTCTAAAATGATTGGGGTTTTAAAAATTATTTGAGGGAGTAATTTATAACAATTATGACTTTAAAAAGAAGAAAGCATGTGAATGATGGCAAAGATGAGACATAATTGGCAATCAGCAATAAAAAGGTTGACAGGACTTGAACATTTTTAAATAAAAAAAATCACTAAATCCAAACAACACCAATTCCAGGAAAATTTGAGTGCTTAACTATAAGATCACAGAGTAGCTGTTTCTTGGGAAAGAAAATTCATTTTTATTGGGAAGGCGTGGTTCAAAAAATTACCACATAATTTAGAGATCCACGGGAATCTTTGGCATTTCAAAACTTGAGTGGAGCCTTTGGAAAAAGCTCATCACAGCCCCTTTCAATCTTTGAGGAAGCTGGCACTCTGCGATGGAGTTGTTAAACAGCCTGGCCATGCCAAAATTCATCATAGCACTGCCCCAGGGAGGCTGCTAGCTGCCTGACCCTAGCGGCTCAAAGTGGGGCTGGAACAAAAGGCTAGCATCCATTTCAAAAAGAACCCCAGGAAGCATCTGCGGGAGGATGAGGAGTGTGGAGGTGGAAGCTGGAAGACAGTGGGAGTGAGGAAAGCACGAGCTAAGGAAGGCACAGAGAGTGGGGAGGAAAGCAGGCTGAGCCAGCAGGTTTATTGGCAGAAGTCACGCACACAATTGCTAGGCAATGGTCAATTTCCAGACAATAATAACCACAAGGCAATAAAGATGAGCGATCATGAGGAATGCACAGAGAAATGACAAAAGAGATGGAAAGGGAGAGGGAGAGAGGAAGGGCGGGAGGGAAAGAAGGGAAGAAGGAAGCAAAGGGAAGAAAAAGAATATGAAAGTAGAGGGGAAAGCCACTTGAAGAAAGGAAGGTTTATCAACATAAATTACCAGGAATCTTTGTGTTTACAGACCATAGAGTCTATCTAGGTTGGCTAATAGCATGCTATTCCTTTTCTTGTGCTGTCAAGAAGTATTACTCGTTGTTAATAGCATCCAAATCTTTATCACTTAATTTTCTTTATTAATCCCACTCGGGTTTAACATTACTAGCACACAACTGTAAATAGCAATAATAATGCCATCCAGGTTGGTATCAATGACTCTGAAGGGCATTATGTAAAATGCAGCCAAGGAGCAGCAGTGAGATGACAGGTTCTTACAAACCTTTACATTAGATTAAGGAAAAGCCCTGCACAGATTCACCAAACTGTGATCTTAATATGATAGAGCATCCTCTGTCCTTTGATGTCCCTCTAGAATTACTTCTCATCCTCCAACATTTAAAAAACAAATCTCAACATTCAAGGAGCATCTTAAAAAGAGTAATGTATATTTACATAACCCATAATCTTTAACCCTTTCCTTCTACTTCTGCACTTCTCCCAAAGTTAAAGTCGTACTTTCAACTAAAACTTTGATTTGTCAGATACCTTTTTAAAAAATAATAATGCTATGACCCCATTTAACAGGTAAACATTTTAGATAATTATTTTTTAAAGGCATACAACTGCTCTTGGATTTTTTAAGTAAGTTTTTATTTATTTTGGAGAGAGACAGAAAGATAAAAACATCAATGAGAGAGACATCTATTGGCTGCCTCCTGCACACTCCCTACTGGGGACCTCACCCCACAGTCCCAGGGCATGTGCCCTGCCCTGACCAGGTATCAAACCAGGGATCTCTTAGTTCATGGGTTGGTGCTCATCAACTGAAACATACCAGCCGGGCTAGACAATATTTTTAATTATTCACTCAAGTGTTTTGTAGTCACCCAAGTTCACATACTAGTAATAAAGGACTTGAACTGTCTTCGGGAGGCTGGAGTCCTTCCAGGACATCTTCAATCCCTAGCAAAACAAATTGGGGTGAGCCATTTGAATAGTGAGAAAGGTTATTCTGCCTCATTCTGTTGAACTTGTGGAATTTCTCAAGATTTTATACATTTTTATTCGTACATGAGATCTGAAGGTAAAAGCCATTCTGATCTGCTTCATGGGTTCCATCAAATATGATGATGCATTATACAACATGCACAGCTGCCCCTGCTGTCAACAATATGGGGTGATTATAATATGGCCAGTGAATTTGATCATGGAATTAAAAAAATCAGTAAGGTTTAAAACAATTATCTTGACAATTAAAAACCTCAACTACAGTAAAGTTTTATTATAATACAAAGTTTAGCCCTAGCCTCACCAGTGTGACTCAGTTAGTTAGGCATTGCCCTGTGCACTGAAAGTAGCAGGTTCCATTGCTAATCAGCACACATGCTCTGGTCGGGTTGCGGGCTCAATCCCCGTAGGGGACATGCAGGAGGCAGCGGGTCGATGTTATGTTCTCACACTGATGTCTCTCCCTCCCTATCCCTTCCTCTTTCTCTAAAAATCAATAAACTATTTTTAATACAAAGTTTATAAAATAAACTATTTTTTTAAATGCAAAGTTTAGAGAAATTAGATAATCTCACCTAATGAAGGATTATCTGTAATAGACAGTAGTAGATAGAATCTGGGAAGATGACACTAAAGAAGCATTCAACTGGGTCAAATTAAGTTGGTGTAAATATCAGAAAAAACACTAGTAAAGAATATTGAGAGGCTTTTTTAAAAATGATGAATCTGCTATAAGCTTACAAATTGCACTAGGGACTCATTAATTGGATTATTTTATGGTTTGTCTCAGCACAGAGTTTTGGAACGTACGTTAAATTCAGCTGTGACTACTAAGGAGAAAAAGAAAAAGCTGTATCTGGCAATATAGAGCTGTTTCTGGTGACATATTTTTTCAAGTTGAACACTGACATCTTCCAACATATTTTCTAGTATTTCCCCAGAAGTACTTTATTTTTAGGGGTTTGTCCTGAACAATACAACACTCTTGAGAAAGTAGCTGCTTAGTTGAGGCTTATCTAACTGGAGCCTCAATCAACAAATATTTATGAGTACGTACTGGAGTGATCATAACTAACATTTCTAGGCATTTGGTAGTTTACCAAGTGATATGATATGCTTTTATTTTATTAAACCTCACCAGACTGCTGGTGAATTTTGGTCCCCTAAGGAAGTTGAGTCTCAATCTAAGTAGGAGTCATCAATTTCCCTGAGATCACACCAGGCAAGAGGCAAAACTGGATTCTGAACCTCCAGACTCCAACTGCAAACATTGAGATCCTATGGGATAATGCAGGGTTCCAGCCCTTCCGAACTCACAACCAAGTTGTAAAAATAAATACAGTGAAAACTACATAATATAAGATGTAAGTCACACTTTAAGGCACAAGAGGTGCCAAAGCACTTTGCATCCACTTTGAAATCAAATACTACCACTCCACTGGAAACAAAGGCATTTCCAGTAAATCTATTTTACTTAAAGGAAAAGGTTAAATAAGCCAGTGAATACCAACAAGTGTTCTTTGGCTAAGTAAGGAGGTGGTCTTGGCAATCTCCAGGCCTCTGAGATTTTGCTAATTGTTTATCCAAGAAGATACTTCAGTCTCTTTCAGGCAACAGTAAGCGTTGTCATGGGAAAGCCTGGGTATTCCACTTTTTATAGTGAATTGCACAGCTACTGTGAAGAGTGCAGAGAGGAATTTTTGTTAGCAGCTGCCAACCACACCCTAACCCCAGGCAGCTGTCTCGTTTTATGAACTACTGGTCATGACAAGATGTGTGGATGGTGCATTATAAACCATCACCATTCCAAACAATGCAAAGTAAGTCTTGCTGATTGTGGGAAAAGGTGAATGGAGGATGCAGGAAATCATATGTAGGTCTACTCTTGCCATGTTGGATTATAAATGACAGTGGTTCGGACACACATTCTCACCTAAATCTCACTCTTCAACTTGCTGGTTAACCTAAAGTTCCTGATCAGCATACAATGGGTCCCTCATATTCCAACTGTAAAGGCCTCAGATAGAGCAGTCATTCACAGGTCATCCCTCCATACCTGTCCTCAGTGCTTTGGCCAGGTTGCCAGGAAGCACAGGAGTGAAGAAAGGGCAGACTTCCCAGTCACTCTGGCAGAAACTGTCAGATCACCAATATTATGAGCATCTACTAGTACATTCATTCGTGCCTAATTGAAGTGAAAAAGTTGGGGAGGGGAGACAACCTCTTGCAGGACTGCAATGATTAAATAAGAAATAAAGCAGCACTCTTCCATGGAATTCAGGAAGGTTCCTGGGTAGAACTGTGTCAGAGCCCAGAATTCCTAGCACACCTTAGGGCTGAATTTCCAAAGGCCGAAGGGATGTAGTCGGCTTTGGTGCATTTGGGCCAGGTGATTTAGCATCCTGGCCACTTGATTTTCAGGGAATCAGGAAAAGAGTTCAAGCTGTAAAATACCTTTCTGCTCATTTTTCACTGATGCAGCTTCAGAGGTTACCAAAGTCTGTAAGGGCACAGAATATAAAAAAATGTTTCCCACTGCATACCCAGAAGGCTGGGCCCTCGAGTCCTGAGTGGCCCATCATCAGAAACCCTTCTCCCTTTGTTACATCTGCTGGGCCTTCCACTAAAGAACTGAATTAGATAGACGGGGAAGGGGAGGAGGCGGTGGGGAGTGGGGGATGGAAGGAAGGCTGGTGCAAGAATATATTTTCTATGTCTGGATAAGGGAACAGGATTCTAGGTAATTGCCTGGTTTTCTCATTGTTCTCGGCTGCCATTCTGAGATTCATAGAGGGGCTGAAAGGATCTCTCTTTTTTCCTTTCCCTTCTAATTCTTCACCTCCCCCCAACACAGACCCTCCAAACAACTCCCCCCCTTAATCCTTTACCCTCCCCTCTCATGGTGTTTATTCCATCCTAGGGAGAAAAAAAATGTAATTTGTCTGTTTTATTTATGATGCAATGAAGGTATGCTGCATGCGTCAGGATAGCCTGACACTGGTCAAACTATCTGACAGCCAAGAAGAACTGCCTTCATACTCCAATGAGTGTATATTTTAACCATTTGTCCACCACAGCACACCACTGAGGTTTTGCCAGGATTCACAGCACTCTTTTTTAAAAATCTATATTGTCACATCCCAATTAAACTTAGAACACAACGTGCTTTCAATGAATCTTTTGTCCTTCATGTGTACCCTAAAATATGCAGACATGCTATATGCCATTTGAAAAAATTCAAAATTGTGTGACTAGTCCGATGAATATTTTAAGGTTTTTAGAACTTCACAAAATTCAGGAATCTAGAACAGTTAGGCCATGAGTCCCAAATCAAGACATATCATTTAGTGATCAGATCCAAAAAAATGAAATTAGCTCAAATGAAATAGAAATTTCTACCTGTTTCTCCTCTTAATTAAAAATGAAAGTACAGGTCAAAGAGCTAAAGTAGTGCTGTTATGAATAATGCTGAAAACGCACATGCCTAAAAAAAGCCCTCAAGAATATAAAGGTTTTTATTCCAAAAAGGACCAAAGTTGGTAGGTATTTGATAGTTCATGGTCTAAGTTTGAATCAAAATGTCTTCTCCACCATTTCCAAGTTGGGACTTTTCAGAAAGAATTTGACATGAGCAAACTGAATGTCCAAAGAGACCATTTTATTACATTTATGCCTTTTCAATTCCCGCTGCATTATACTCGGTAGGTCCCATGATCTATGTGCCAAATGTACACTTGCTTGGGTACACTCAGAATTGTATTCTCCCTTTACTTTCAAGAACAAACCCCCAAATTCAGAGAGCCTGCCTTGCATCCATTCTCTCTCTATCCCCTGTTGCTTTGCCACCAGCAATTTAATTCTCCTTCTCAGACATAAAAGGACACACTGGGTTTTAACAATTATACTTTTGATTTCCTCATAAAAAACAATGCTCAGAATTAGGCCCCAGACAATCTGTTCTTGTCCTCCAAAGGCCTGTGGGGCAAGATTTCCAGAAGAACCAATGGGATTTCTGCTGACTGAAAATATTTTTATTTTAATAAACTACAAAAGAAAAATGCTGGGGAAAAAACTCACAACAGGTTCAGAAATGTAATGTAATGCACGCAGCATGAAACAGAAACAAAGACCCAGCAGACAGGGAGTGTGATGAATGGTCCTAACCACATCGTATTTATTTATTTATTTTTTAAATCTGCATTTGCCTTTCATCTGCAAATGAAAGAATGGGGAGAAAGTGAATATGCATTCCAAGGAATTTCTTTTGGTGTAACAAGAGCAAACGCAAATATTATACACTCGAGCAGAATTAAGAGTTTAACAGCAACAAAGATACAGAATGGCTGAAAAAATCTGGATTCACACTGTGGTGTGTTTTTGTTTTCTGGGGGTTTTTTGCACTCGGCTGTGGATGGTGGCAAGAAAACACACTACAATGCGGACTCTAGACAGAGGAGTAACCACAGCGCTGAATGCTTCTGCTTTTCAAATCACATGTGCAAGTCGGTTAAATTGAGTTTGCTTGAAATGACAGAAAAAATATTTAGTACAGTTTTTCATGATTCAATGTATGTATACTTAAAAATTCTAAGACAGTCCTTTAAAACTTAATGTTAAGATCACTTAATTATAGATACATATATAAGTTGGAATACTATTTCAAATTTTCAAGCGATGTAAAAGCCATCCACCCTTTTCTCTGTAAGCTTTGTTCCTGAGGTGTTAGGAGGAACAAGGCAAATCCAACTGTGTGAATTTTGTAGTGTTCATGATGCACTTGACAGACCATAAAAGTTAACATATTTTGGAAAGCTCACTAATTTACAAATAATTGATTAGGTGTACTTCATTAGCCATGGAAGAAAGTACACATTTTTTTTTAGAAAACATTGTTATGTAGAGTGTGTGTGTGTGTGTGTGTGTGTGTGTGAAGAGAGAAAGAGAGCATCATTCTCTTAAGTTGTATCAGTATTGGTGACACAAAATGCAAACAAATTTCACAGGTTGAAAGTCTTAAATTTTTAGTGAAAAAATAGCCAATCTATCCAATATTATCATCCTCTAAATACCTAGAAGCCTTAAGAGTAGTTTGTACATTTTGTTATCATACTTAATTTTTAATATTCAAAGAGTTTTAAGTAGTATTCATTTAAAACAAAAGAACACAACACAAATAACTTTTAAGATTTGTTCAAGTTAAGGGCATAAGCTATGTTCAACTGTTTATAATAGCACAGGACAAAATACGCCTCTAAGATGAGCTCCTTTGATGTATGTAAACATTATACTTGGTTCTATAGTTCTAGAAAAGAATAATTATATGTTGTTGGCCTCGGCAACTATGATAGGATAGAAAAATATCTATATAATAGAGACCAGAATATTTTATCATAATAAGCTTGCTAAAATAAAACTCTTTCTAAATGGTTGGAATTAACAACCATGAGTGCATGTACAATATCAATATGATATAGAATGGGCCATTTGATTAAAATAAACTTAATATAAAAATTCATGGCAGCAAAATAAACATCCGGACAATAACCTATGCAGTACTGGATCTGTTTTAAATTTTGAGAGGTTTATAATCTACATTTTCAAAATAGTTCCGAATAGGGTAACAAGATAGATCACATCACTCTATGTAACCTGATTGAATTTCACGTTGGAAACTGACAAGGCTCCTCCATGATCTTCCCTTACAGTAATTGTCCTGCCATTTTGCGGCTTTTGCTCCACCTGGCTCGACCGCAGCCATCATAAATTGCAGACTACAAAGCAGCATGATTTGAGAGCCAGCTCCAAAAATGTAAGTTTCAAAAATTAAACCACTTACAGTCCCTCCTCTTCATTTAGAGACAATAAATTTTGTGCTGGCGTTATCTTGCTATATAGTAATTGCACATTAATAAAAACATGTGGTGAGAAGCGCATAAATAAATTGCACTTCACAAAAGCATCTCGACACAAATCACATATTTCAAACTGCGTTAGAAGAGGAACTGAGAAAATGCTGGCGCGTAAATAGGCAGGCAAGCAGTGAAAGAGAAATTCTCAAAGGTATTTCCAAACTTGCATTCACGATGTGAAAAACGGTGTAAGCTGCAGATTCCTCTAATATTCCCAAGACGTAAGTTCCTGAGCATTTTCCCCTATACTAGATATTGTGTTTTTAAGGAGTGTTTTACACATCTTTTTTCTGTGTTTTTTTTTTCAATAAACAAAAGCCATATAATTTTTGTTCAGGGTTTATGAATTTCTACTCTAGGAAGGTGGCTTATTTTTTGCCCATTGAAGCTGATCTATTGAAATTATCATTTGTCGCTTGATCATTTTTTCACACACCCTTAAACTAAGCCTTCACAACATCTCTAAGCACTTTTCTCCTGGTCAGCAGAAAGTGGAACCTCCCCTTTCAAGTCCAGGAAACCTGCGATTAAACTGTTGGGGAATTCTGTTGTCTTGTATTTATCTGTGCATCAGTTACACGCATTGCAGTGCCTCTTCTTGAAAGGTTCAGATTTTCCTCTGGTATAGCTGCCTCTATTTAATCCATTCCTCTCTCAGACAGAGACATGCATCAAAGAGGAAAGAAATATTACAAAAAGAAACACCTATTTCCTCACACTTTTCAGATTAAATATCTCCAGCTGCAGATAGGAACCTCTTTAAACTGAAATTAATTTCTGTATTAAAATAAAATCAGGTGGTATATTTTACTTTCTCTGCATTTGTGGTGCAATTTGTAGGCCCTCAAATTCTTAATATAAATACATTTTTAATCTACAACCCAGCCTGATATTTCTCTTATTCTCCTGATTACCATTTTCCCTCTCCATTTGGGACCTTATTTGTTATCTCTCCTGCTCAGTGCTTATTCAAAAATGCCTTAAATCTTTAAAAAAAAAAAAAAGCTGGTCAGCAAGACAATACTAAAAGGGCAATTGTATATAATCCATAATTTTCTAATATAGAAATTTTTTCCCTTAGTGCCATTCAAAAGAAAAAGAATTATTTACATTCAGAGCTTAAAAAATAATTATACATACTTGTTCTCTATACTCAAATGCTGGCCAGGATGGTGTATTTTGTAGAGACAGAGTGCCCTCTGCAGGGGGAAATGTCTTTCTAACGGCCCCCTCTCATGCAATCTCAAAAAAAAAAAAAAAAAAAAAAGCAGTGATACTGAAATTATAAACAAATAGTTTCTTGAGTGGATTTGCTTGTAAGCAATTAAACTACATTTATTCCCCCTAAAATATACATGTTTACACTATTTTTTAAAGTTAGCTAATCCCATATTTCCAGTCACACAAAAATAGGTAAAGGGCAACATTATTGTCACAAACTTCATGGTAATATTAAACTGAACACAGATTGTTGAAGTCTAATTTTTCCCCTAATTAGAGCAGGCACAAAAAATATTTTTAATAATCATTCAAGTGTCATGTGACTGTTGTACAGTAGGACTCTGAATTCTTCAAGAAATTTTTCTAGATTTCTGCCTGAGCTTGGACTGGATGCAGTTGAGTGAAAGTATTCTTCAATGCCTAGGAAATTGCATTGTGGTTCTTTTATTTTCACTTCAGTATTTTGAAAATGAGATGAGGTGCTATCGATTTCACCTTGTTGTACGTGTTTCAGAAAATAAATAAATAAAAATGCTAATCAAGAGAAATTTTGATGATCATGTCATAACTACATAAAAAATATTGTGGTGAAAATTAATGCATCCTTCATATCCTTAAGGCTTTCGTTCTTTCCTGGGTCCGTCTTGTACCAAATACCCTAAAACCCACTGCAGCAATTAAAGGAGAAGGGAAGTCTATTTTTAAGGAATGGGTTGCTTTTTGTGTTTTGAGGTTGTCTTTGAGTGGATTCTGTACATGGGAAGAGTGTGAAAGGTATCACAATTTAGTGGTATTTTCCAATTCCTAGTAAAGTCTTCAGGGGTAATTCCTTACACTTAAAAAGACAATTCTGACTTGTGCTTTCATTGTTTTGCCCCCTTTACACCACAGAGCTGCTGCCAACCCCGCAAGAGCAGACTTCCTACCTCCAGTCTCTAAATGCAACCAGCAGGGGGGCTGATGAAGTGCTCATTTTTTACATCAGTCTTATAAAATTGCTTTCCCCATTAATTGTATCCATGGAAACAATACATTTGACTGGTAAGGGACTCCTGAATAAAATTTAATGGGATTCTCAAAAAATGTGCAGGATAGGGAGAGATGCGATAATCGGCAAACCACTCTAGCAAACCAAGTTTTAGCCCACTGCAGGATTAATTTCTTGTTTTCAAAAACTGTATTGAACTGAATCCAAATTAAACTAAAGATATGAAAATGTCATTTCACTATCTGAAAAAAGAATTTTAAAGAGAAGGAAAAGCAGAAGTAAGCAATTCCAGGGGAAAAAAATTTCCAGTAACTCCTAGCAAAAAAAAAAAAAGCAATCATCAGTGCTCACCAAAACGGCAGTTCTTAATACCCAAGTTCTAATAGTGCCAGCTTGACTCCTAGATAGCTGACCAGATCTTCTAACCATGCTCTCAGAGGTACTTGAATTATTCTCCCTGCAATCTTCTCCCCTCTCTGCCCTGAGTGGGCATTCATATACATTTCTTTCTCTCTGACTTTTTTATTTTCACCTCTCCCTCAGTGCTCATAACCCTTGGGGTGATTTGGGTTTTAATTTTTATTTCCTTAGCAGGTAAAGTATCTGTATTACAGGATCTTAAGCCTGCATATAACCATATTTAATTTGGAAAATGTGTGGGTAAATACCACTCGTTATGGGATTAGTTAACAGCTGCAAGTTTGCCACTGTGAAAAGCCGATTTGTTGTTTTAAGTGCCATTTCTTTACATTAAAAATAAATTCCACTCAAAGCCCTTGGATGTGAGTCTCAGAATTAGATTGATATGATCTAGATGAAGAAAGATATTACTTTAAATCAAATAATACTGTATGAATTTCAAATCATCTGTGATTTTTTTTCCTAAGCCCCAAATCATTTCTGCCTCTGGGTAAATAGTTTAAATTTTTTAAATATGTAAGAATTTAGTTTCAACATTACCCCTTATACATATCATTCCTTTCCTGAAACAAAATGATGTTCCCACTATATCAAGTCTTTCTGCATATGTGCGTGTAAAAGAGCTTTGTTAATGCAAAATCAAGAAAAGAAATCAGGACTGTATTCCTCAGTCCAGAAACCAAGGTCAGTCTGAGAGAAAGCAAATGGGTGCTGGTTCTTAAGTGGAGTACAAGCCTTACTAGGTTCTCCTCAGGGAAAGGTCAGATGCAAATGACATTCAGAAAATGTAAATCCACTAAGAACCAGGGCTGCAGAAGGCTCTGGAGGGTGGAATCCCCAAGAAGCTGAGACTCAAGATAAAGTGTCTAAAAGCCAATTCTCTTAAATAAAAAGGTGGCCTAGTTCTGCTATCTGCTCAATTTGATAAATCTAACTTAGATGTTGCTTTTACTGTTGTCTAAATTTTAAAATCCTTAATAGAAGAGTTCATTTATTGAGGCATCAACAATTATCCAACTGCAACCAAATAGATATGACTTTTCCAATATCATAGGTATTTTACAAACTTATCTAAAGCAAAAATGTAACAATAGCTTTGAAAATATTTGTGCCTTTGACCCAGTATTTTTTTGAAGAATTTATTCCAAACAAATAAATCTTTGCAAGAATATATGCAAGAATACCATAGAATTATGTAATGCATAATTTATAAAAACATATTAGAAACTATATGTCTAACAATAAATAATGGGTTAAATTAACCATGGTACAACTGTCATAAGATGGAATAGCTCACAAAGCAATTAAAACTAAGATTATGAGAACTTTTTAATGGAGTGGAGAAATGCCCACAATATGTTAGTGGAGAAAAAAGTAGGATTTAGACATCATTCATATAATTAATATATACAGAGATGAAAGACTGGAAAGAAATACAGATGCTTCACAATGATTGTTTTCTTTGTAAATTTTCTACACTGTCTATATTTCTACAATGAGCGTCTATTAATCTTCAACATGAAGAGAACAAAAGTTGTCATAATTACATATACACACATATACTATAAGAGAAGTGTCAATAAGCTCAATCCCTGATTTGGTCTTTTATAAACTGAACAGATCAGAATAGGCAGAGAAATGTCTGTTACAATGCTATACAATTCATTCTGTAGACCTGCCATGTGCTATGTGTGTGAGGAATACTGCCTTGGGAAGCTCTCAGTGGTCTAAGGAGGAGTGACCTTGTAAAAGTAGAACTGGGTGCCTAACATGAGGCATGCAGACATAAATAAGACACAAGCTCTGGCTTCAAGAAGCTCTAGGAAACTGAAAGTTCATCAAATATTTGTTACATGATGCGAGAATTGTAAAACAATTTTTAAAAGCAGTGATCTTCAAATTCAAGTTGTGATGGAGTATTTTAGGGGTCACAAACACTATGTCATTTTAATTCTTCATTTATTTCTAAAATGGGTAGTTTAAAACATGTGTATAAGAATATTGCATACTGCCCTGACCAGGTGACTCAGTTGGTTGGATCGTGGTCTGTACACCAAAAAGGTGGCAAATTTGATGCCAAGTTAGGGCACACACCTCGGTCGTGGGTTCAGTCCCTGGTCCAGGCACATACGGGAGGCAACGGATCGATGTTTTTTTCTCCCACACCAATGTTTCTCTTTCTCTCTCTAAAAATCAATAAAAACATATCCTCCAATGAGAATTTAAAAAAAAAGAATATTGCATGCAAATATTAACATATCTGAAACTTTCAATACATTAAGTTGTGCAACCAGGTTAACTTGTTCTTCTGTGAACTTGGAATAAAGTATTTCTTAACATCCTTATTTAAGAACCTAGGGTTTGAAAAGCAAGCTGCTTGAGCAAACAAACACAATGCTTAAATTTGCAACTACTTTTCGGTGTGAATCAGAATACTCTCAATATAGGTATCTCAAACAAATTAGTCACTTGTTCAAGGTGACCACAAATTGCAACTATCACCCATAAATTCCAGTTATAAATTTGAGTTTATGAAATCAATTTAATATAATACATTACAACTTTTTTTAGCAGGGAAGGTGGAAATAAAAAGTTTCAATGCTTGAAAAAAGATTTGAAAGTGTGTAACAAGCTGTGGTCAAAACACAGTGAAGGTGCAAAGGAGACAATGAATGCAAGCCATCTCATCACATTTGGAAAGTTGAAATTTCATAAATTATTAGGTAGATATGGCCCCTTCTCCAAATGGATTGAGTAGATTCTGTTTCTGAGATCTCAGAGGAATCTGTACCTTTAAGCATATTATTTATGACCACCTTTTTATTAGAGTTTCTTGTACTTCTATTTATCTTCATTGAGAATTCACCTACATTTATCCTAAAGAACAGAAGCCATGTCTTATTCATCTCATAACCCTCCCCATTAGCTATAATACTCTAAATGTCTGTTATGAATGAACTAAGTGATGGTATAAAGTTCTAATCCATTGTACTTTTATGCTCTTCTTACCATTTCATCCTGTTATTTACAATTTTTGTAATAGATCAATTATACTTCCCATTACTACTGTTTAAATGATCATTCAAATTAAGACTCTATCCCAGCTGTGGGCAAACTACGGCCCGTGGGCCGGATCCGGTCCGTTTGAAATGAATAAAACTAAAAAAATTAAAAAAAAAAAGACCGTACCCTTTTATGTAATGATGTTTACTTTGAATTTATATATTAGTTCACACAAACACTCCATCCATGCTTTTGTTCTGGCCCTCCGGTCCAGTTTAAGAACCCATTGTGGCCCTCGAGTCAAAAAGTTTGCCCACCCCTGCTCTATCCTGTTATACATTAATTCTTCCACCTCTAAGAAGGCAGCCCTGTCAGAGTTAATCACGAAGATATAAAGATGTTCACAGAAGCATCATTTATCATTTGAAAACATCAGAAACAACTTAATATGCAAAATTAGGGATTGCCTAGATAAATAATATATGCATTCTGTGAAAATAAATACTAAAGAATCATGCTTTAGAAGCTCAATCCTATATAATAAAAGGCTAATATGCAAATCAACTGAACGGCGGAACGACCAATCGCTATGATGCGCACTGACCACCAGGGAGCAGACACTCAATGCAGGAGCTGCCCCCTGGTGGTCAGTACGCTCCCACAGGGGGAGCGCCACTTAGCCAGAAGCTGGGCTCACAGCTAGTGAGCGCAGCGGTGGTGATGGGAGCCTCTCTCGCCTCTGTGGCAGCGCTAAGGATGTCCGACTGACAGCTTAGGCGCAGGCCGGGCTGAGGGACCCTCCCCCTCCCCCTGCCCCCAAGTGCATGAATTTCGTGCACCGGGCCTCTAGTAATGGTATAAGATTCATGATAAATTCTTAGAGGTAAAAAAGCAGTTAATAAAATGATATACCTAGCACAATCCAAATTTTATAAAAAGAAAATAACAAAATAAAAAATGGGAGGCCATTAATAGGTACATGGAAAGATGCTCAATGTCATTAATCATCAGAGAAATGCAATTTAAAACCACAAGATATCACCTCACACCTATCAGAATGGTTATCACCAATAAATCAATAAACAATAAGTGTTGGTGAGGATGTGGAGGAAAGGGAACCCTTGTGCTCTGTTGGTGGGGATGCAGATTAGTGTCGGCACTGTGGAAAACAGTTGCAGCGGTTCTCAACATTCCTAATGCCACGACCCTTTAATACAGTTCCTCATGTTGTGATGACCCCCTACCATAAAATTATTTTCATTGCTACTTCATAACTGTAATTTTGCTACTGTTATGAATCGTAATGTAAATATCTGATATGCTACATGTGTTTCCCTATGGTCGCGACCCACAGGTTGAGAACCACTGGTTTAGAGGGTCCTGAAAAATTACAAATGAAGCTACCTTATGACCCAGTGATTCCACTTTTGGGTATATATCCAAAGAAAGCTAAACCACTAATTTGAAAGAGTATATGCATCCTATGTTCATTGCAGCATCACTTACAATGGCCAAGATATGGAAGTAACCAAGCGCCTATCAACAGATGAGTGGATAAAAAAACTGTGGTACATATATACAATGGAATATTACTCAGCCATAAAAAAGAATGAAGTCTTACTATTTATTCAGCATGGCTGGATCTAGAGCAGCGGTTCTCAACCTGTGGGTTGCGATCCCTTTGGGGGTCGAACGACCCTTTCACAGGGGTCGCCTAAGACCATCAGAAAGTACATATATAATTACATATTGTATTTGTCATTAATCACTATGCTTTAATTATGTTCAATTTGTAACAATGAAAATACATCCTGCATATCAAATATTTACATTACAATTCATACAAGTAGCAAAATTACAGTTATGAAGTAGCAACGAAAATAATTTTATGGTTGGGGGTCACCACAACATGAGGAACTGTATTAAAGGGTTGAGGCATTAGGAAGGTTGAGAACCACTGATCTAGAGGGTATTATGCTAAGTGAAATAAGTCAGATAGAGAAAGACAAATACCATACGATTACACTTATATGTGGGATCTAAAGAGCAAAATAAATAAACAAACAAAATAAAAACAGATGGACGATTTGCCAGAGGGGAAGGTGGTTGGGAGACTGGGTGAAAAAGGTAAAGGGATTAAGAACTACAAACCGGTAGTCACAAAATAGTCACAGAGCTGTAAAGCATAGGAAATACAGTCAATAATATTGCAATAACTATGTAAGTTAGCAGGTGGATACTTTAAATACCAGGGGGACCACTTTGTAAAGTATATGATCACCTAACCACTATGCTATACATCTAAAACTAATAGAAAATAATATTAAATGTAAACTTTAATTGAAAAATAAAATTTTAAAAACTTTTTCAAAAAATGGGAGGCCATTCTAGCTAAGATAGTAGATCAGTCGGGGTGTGAAGTCCCTCCTTCTACTTTAAAAGCATCTAGAAATTCTAGATAAAATTTTAAGAAAAATATTAAAGAACATAACTGGACTTAAAGAAAAAAAATACATTTCTAGGGTTCAGAAAAATGAGCCATTGTGCCTCTCAGGAAGAAATAGAACGTAGGTTTGGCAATGCACAGAAGTCATGATTGTAAATCCTGAGCTTTCTCCATGAAACAAGACCAGGGCAAACCTGAACTAGAAAAATTCCCAATTGCCTAAAGACAAGGTTTGCTTCAAGGTATGGGCAGGAAGCAGAGTGAACCATGACAATTTAAAACTCTCTACCATGTATGGCAATCAAGCACAACGTAAAATTCTTTGAGCCATAAGGAAATTCCAAACTCAGAAATTAATATAAAAAGTGGTCAAACCTAGGGCCTCCTTACATCCATGACAGAATGAAGCACAAAACTTCCCCATAAGGATGCTTCCACAAGCCAGCATGTAACCTATAAATATATAATGATTACTGATCAACCCAAATTAAAAGATTGCAAAGAATGCAAAGAGATCTGATGCTATGAAAGTTTATAAATACCACAAAAGGTCATAATCAAATAATTTTAGATACTAAAGCAATTTTTAAAAGAACTTTAAAATAAATTATCATAATCATCAACCAAGTAAAAAGATAATTCTGGTCAAAGGCACATGCCCAGATTTTGGGCTTGATTTCCAGTAGGGGGCGTGCAGGAAGCAGCCAATCAATGATTCTTCTCATCATTGATGTTTCTATCTCTCTCTCTCCCTCTCCTTCCTCTCTGAAATCAATAAAAATATATTTTTTTAAAAAATAGAGTAGAAAAAATATGCAGTAAAGAATTTTAAAACAAAATTAATTCAACTAAAGGCGGGAAAGAAGACAAGAAAAAATATGGAAAATAGGAAATATAAAAAAATTTTAAGTATCAATTACTATAATAAATGCAAAAGATTTAGATCACCTTTTTAAAAAGTCAGACTCAAAGTGAATCCACATTAAAAGCTAGCTATATGATTTGACTTAAAATTTAAAAAAAAAAAAGCTAGCTATATGTTGTTTATTAGAGAGATACTATTGAGTGGCACTGAAGGTTGAAAATAAACTGATAAAGAAAGGTATGCTAGACAAATACCAACTGAAAAAAAGTAGAATTGCTAAAGATGGGATAATTTATAACTAAATATCATAGTGATTATCTCTGTGGGGAGTGATAAGTGATTTTTCCTTTGTTCTTTATATCTTTCTGTACTTTCCAAAAATTTGTAATGAAAATATATTATTTTTAGAATTTGAAATAACATATCTATTTTTATTTTAATAACTTTACTAATACAACATAACTTAGAATACCCAACATTGCATGTATTTGAATCCCTAAACAAAATACATGTATTAAATCATTTAATCTTTATAACAACTTTGAGGGAAATATTTTTGCTTTATTTTACACATGAGGTAACTAAAGCACAGAGAGACTTAAATAAGTTGCCTTAGATCAATCACACAGCTACTACAGACAGATCTAGGTTAGAAACATAACTAGCTATGTGTACTGAAGATATCAGAACTAATATAGAAGTCACAATTCAAAATTTACAAAATTACTTTTTTCATCATTTTATTTTTTCCAATAACAATATTTCAATGAGAAGATATATTTAACATTTGCCACTAATAGTGGAATTCATAAACAAAATCCCTTTCTATAATTTGGTTCATGTGTTTATACTTCAGAACCATAAAACAAAAGTACCAGTGTATCTACCAATGAATAAATCATGACTTTTTCCAGTTACAATGTACCATTTCTGTAATAGATATGATTCTATTTTCATATATTAATTGCTTTAGTTTGGTGTCAGCAAAGTGAAGTTTGTAAAAGTTTAACCAGTTTTTAGTAATGAAAACTTAGATAATATTTACATCCATATCTTCAAATTTCTGGCTATTAAATGCTTGGCTAGAATTATTTCTATTTGGATACGGTTGTCTTTCTCAGATTATATCTCCCTTTTCTTTTTAAGCAAATGCGCAGTTTAGAATGGATTTTAAGATAACACATAATATATTTAAAAATAATTTCCACAACTACAAAAATAGAAAAAGACTACATTATTAGAAATTACCTTCATCTGTATATACAGAGCAAAAAAAAAAAGTCCTCATTTATAAGTAATAGATGCATTCCTAACCAAATGGATATTGAAAGAAAAAGGTGCATTTTTCTAGCTCTATCAGAAAGGGTCTTGCAAATAGCATGTAGACAATTACAGTTCCGGGAACATTCAATTGGCCACCTATCTTGGCTAAATTACAATAATGTGCATTTTGGCAAATCATATCATTTTACAAAGTCATTTTAAATGTACACTGTGCATTTCTTCTCTTACCTCTCAAAATAATTCACTAGAATGCTTTGAACTTAAAAGAATATGCAGATACACCCTGGATATCCCATCATAACCAGTCTTTGCAGGAAGCCAGAGAATGTCTCTCCAGCTAGACTTCATATTCCTAGAAGGTACCACCACAGAGATCCACTTTTACCTATACTGACACTGCCATGGCATCATGTTAAGCATGTTGGAGTGGATGACACATTTGTCAGAAGTCCCATTTAATGAAATAAAGACAGTGGTAAATGGTTGATCAATACCTGTCCTTCCATTGTCATAGGCTGTCAGAAAATTGTCTCCTCCAAGTAATGAGATAGGTTTATAATTTTCAAAAGCAAAGTGTTTTTGTATAATTTCATATACTATATAATAATGTTCACCATATTCATGTATGATATCACATCATAACATATGAAAAAAAGTGATTTTGAGAAATGGGGGTGGAGGCATTCTAATGCATTGTTATAACAGATATGCATGGGGCTCTGGAATATAAAACTAATGATTTCATTTGTCTAAATTTGATATTATTTGAGAGCTCTTTTATCTTATGCATAATTAACAAGGTGTTGAAAATTGAATATAAAATATTATACCATTTATTGTCAACTTACATTGGGAACTCTTCTGTGACCGATACAAATAACCTGGAAGTGTACTTTCTACCCCATCTGAAAAAATGATAAATACTATACTGTGTTATTAACATCTTTGTTTTCACAAATACTCTCTCTCCATGAGTAACTTTAAAGAGCAAAATAAAGTCCATCTGAAGGCTATTATAAATTCTGGCTCACTTTCATTTCACAAGTGACAATGACTATTGACCTTAAAATTGCAGAAATTAAATTATTGGCATGGCTATATAAATCTCATGAGTTAACTGCAGAAAACTCTAAGTATCTAATTCATTTGCAAGTGTCTTACCACTTATGCCATTGGATCATTATAGGAGATGGTAGGAACATTATAAGCCACACAAATCCTACTAATAAATGTGTAATTTATGAAACCTTGCCAGTAGCCTCACTTTCATTCATTAAATGTGGCCACCTAAATACAAATACTATCTTTTGTCCCTAACTTTTTATTCCAAATAATCAATGTTTGCAAGTCTTATGTTAATATTGCAATTAGTCTGAAAACTGCTCATTATATGCTAGAACTAGATAGTAATAACCAGATTGAAATGTCTGGGTTAAGTTGGAGCTGAGGCACCAAGGCTGAGCTTGAGACAAGAAAGCATCACTGAGAAGACAAGTGACTAAACAGAGTGAGGATGCTGAATAACTGGATTCTGGAGACTGGGATTAAGGCACACTCAGCACCGACAAACACGTGTGCCAGGCACACTGCTAGGTGCTATCTTCAAACATTTAAACAGGGTCATTTAGGAAAATTACATGTTTTCTTGTAGTTCCACATAAACAGATATATTAAGTACAACATTTCCAAAATGTGAAGGATGACAACAGCTAAATGTATATACGCAAAAGAAAATTAAGCCTATGCTTTTAATTGGAAGGGATGGATATTTTAAAAGGTGAGACATTTTTGTATAAGGTCCAAAGACTATAAATATCTTGTCCCATTTTAGAAAATGAAAAATGGAGTATGTACTATTCTTTAATAACCATTTTAGTATGGCATAAACTGGAGCTTTAAGTCTGCTTTTATCTAAGACAGCACATACCAGGCATTCATCAAATAGTTGTTTGAGAGAATCCTACATAATAAAAGCCCAGCGACCCAATGGCAGAAGGACCAGAACAACTGGTCGACCAGTTGCTATGGCAAGCACTGACCACCAGGGGGCAGGCGCTCAATTCAGGAGCTGCCCCCTGGTGGTCAGTGCATTACCACAGTGGGAGCGCTGCTCGGCTGACCAGGATGAGCGGCTACTCCGGCTGTGAATCCCGGGCCAACGAGCAGGAACCCAGGCTGCGATTGTCGCCTCCTTGCCCCAGACTCCTCCTCTTCGCTCCCTGCCACCTCCTCCAGACACCCACAGGCCATGCAGCGCCGCCACCACTGGGCTCACAGAGCTGACCCCGGAGGCTGGGAGGTGGGTTCATGGCCTCTGCGGGACTGAGACCTACTCCCCCGCCTCTCAGTGCTATTATCCCTGGGCCCAGCCCTGACCCGGTCAACCTGGAGAGGTGAGTGCTCCAGCTCCACGGAAGATGCCGGACCAGGGAGCAGCCACTCAGAGGGGCGAGTCCACAGCTGCTTGTCTAACCGGGATGAGCAGAGGCTGATCCCCACAGGCCATGCCCCCCACCAGTGCACGAATGCCGTGCACTGGGCCTCTAGTGAGTAAACATTTTAGCCACTCTTTATTTATCAAAATAAAAAATACAACATAAGGCCCTGGCCAGACAGTTCAGTTGGTTAGGTCGTCATTCCAAAATGCCAAGGTTGTAGGTTCGATCCCCAGTCAGGGCACATACAAGTATCAATTAATGAATGCATAAATAAGTGGAACAACAAAATTGGCCTCTCTTTCTTTCTCTCTCTCTCTCTCCGTTCTCCCCCTCCCTCTCTCTAAAATCAATCAACATAAAATTCATCCTAATGGACTTCTGATTAGATGGCTATTGAATGTGTAAAAACAATTAGGACATACGTTTTGCTACCAACTGTTAAAGCAAGATCAATACTTAGAAAGCATAACCTCTTTTAACTCCAAAATACCACAATAACAAGAAGGGTGTAAACACATGATATTGGGAGAAGTTCAAGACAAACTTATCTTGCTCAAATAAAAAGTCACAAAAACTGAAGCATGCTATTTGGGTGAGAAAACATCCATTTTGTAACAACCTATAATACTTTTATAATCATCAGCATTTTGTTATAATCATTCCCTTTACTTTTGGATATAGTAGAGGGAATGATTTTTGAAATTTTTTTAAAGCAAACATGTACACTGAGAAGTACATAACAGGCAATGACATAATAAGAATGCACTGATACCACATGTGAATCAGAGAGATGACTAACTCAGGCCTTCTCTAAATCATTCACAGCAAACTTTTTTTTCATTTTATGAAGCCACACAAAAGAAATTCCAACCACTAACCACATTAAAATGTGAGTTATCTGCTGGAGACTTGATAACATTGAGGCAAAAAAGTCAAACATTCTTGCCAATGACTCTTAGAGTTACCTTCAAGGTAAAATTAATTATTAATTGGAAAAGTGTGGACATGGAATGATTGCTATCAATATTTTAATACTTTCATTGCTAATTTCATCCTCACCATCACAGTTTGTCTATTAAAGAAGCAAGAGAGGTCTGTTTACTTTCAGTGAGACTTGCTATAATGATCACCTTAAGAAAGTTTGCAATATTTAAAATGCTTTGGATCTTCCTGTTCTTGAATTTCTAATATTAAACCAACTGAAACAAAATCACATTTCATTCACACAAATTTACAATTCTACTATTCTTAAGAGAGCTCATAAAAGAATAGTTTGCTAATTTCTGAACATTAATTTTTATATGCTTTTAATTGATTTTTAGAGAGAGAGGGAGAGGGAGAGGGAGAGAGAGACAGAAACACTGATGAGAGAAAAACATCAATATTGAATCGGCTGCCTCTTGCTTACCCACAGCTGGGGAAAGTGCCCACAACCAGGACATGTGCCCTGACCGGGAAGTGAACGAATGATATCTTGGTGCAGGAGTTGATGTCCAGTCAGGCTGAACATTAATTTTTAAATTCCCATCTGATGGTGCTACAATTTAAATTGTGTTCAGCTTCATATTTGGTCATGAAAGTGTTGTGATGATTCATAAAACTCAAATTTTGTGAAACTAGAATGTTAATTTATCAATTAGCTGAAATCAACCTAACTCATCTCTAGAGTCAAGCTGGCAGAAATGCCTAGTGAAAATGCATCAGGGTTCAGGTTTCAGCAGACTGGTTTAAAAGACACCTTAAGAATTAAGGTATGGAATGGATATGTCGCCAATATGGATAAAGAAGAATTAAGACTTCTCTACTTTAACTCCTCAGGGTCCATTGGCCCCGAGGGAAAAGAGCATCTTCAGAATCTGGAGGTATGAGCCCAAGAAAATCTCAGATTCAAGGTGACCTCAAATTTGCCTCAGGGATAGAGACAGAACCCTTAACTGCTAATACCAAGGCTCCAGGGCAAATAAGGGTAGAGTCAACAGAGGTTTGGAATTGCCCAGGGCATATAAAACCTATAGGGGCTGTTCTGTGGGCAGTATTCACTAGAAAAGAGGCACATTAGATTTTTAAAAATTAAAGGACTGCCTACTACCATGTGGAATCCTGAGAGTATAGAGGTTATGTCCCAGGCTGTGTGGAACACTTGTCCCAAATATGCCCTCATTTTCTATTTTTAACATCATACACCTCTTACTTCTATCCACCATCCTGACTTCTAGCCTGTGACTAAATACTTCTGTTATACTTGTGATGCTGTCTTCTCCATCTAACCACATTACTCCTGCAAGCCCTGCAGTAAATCACACAGTAGGCACCTGTCCAGGAGGTAGGTAATGTTCTAGTCGGCCACTGCCTAGAACCTTGCCATCATCCTCAACTCTTATAGTTTCTCACCCACCACATTGAAACAATCACTAGATGCTACTGATTCTATCTTTTTAATGGACTTCAAATCTGTCCATTTCTTTATTCCCATTGGTACACCAGCTGCTTCATCCATGAAGCTTGACTCCCTTGCAACAGCATCTTAACTGACTTCTTGCACCAGTCAAGGCCCCTCTACTCCATTCTCTGCACTGCAGGCACAGTAGTGCTGCTCAAAATTCATCTAACATGTCATTCTCCAACTTAAAATCTTAGGGGCTTTCCTCCTGCCCTCAACAGGATCAAGGTACAGGCCTGGCTTTCTTATCCAGCCTCATCTCTCATACACTCCCTAACACAGAGACTTACGTTTTCTCACTTTAAAGGCTCTGTGCTTAGTCTAACCTCCCCTTGTAAAACTAAACTGAGTCTCTTCCAAGACATGACACACCAGACAGATACAGCTCACTATATTTTGTTCATGAACTTACCTTATTTGTTATATTACTACTAGAGTCCTGATGCACGAATTTGTGCACCAGTGGGGTCCCTGGGCCTGGCCTGCAGGATCTGGCCGAAACTGACATCCCCCAGAGCATCTGCCCCCTGGTGGTCAGTGCATGTCATAGCGAGCGGTTGAGCAGCCTTAGCATATCATTAGCATATTACACTTTGATTGGTTGAACAGACAACTGGACACTTAGCATATTAGCCTTTTATTATATAGGATTTCACTGAAGCTAAAATTTCTATGGACAAAAATATTCATAATCTATCACAGAAATTCTAATATTTATCAAGTACCTATTGTGTTCTTGTCACTGTTCTAAACATTTATTTGTATTAAATTATGGTCTTCAGAACAATCCTATGAGTTGATCTGGTTATTATCCCATTTCATAGATGAGGAAACAGACACAACCAATAAGTTGGAGGAGCCAAGATTCAAATAAAGAATATAAGTTTCCAGAGGTAACTATTAAACTTGTCTGTTAATCCAGAAACAGTGAAGAATAGCAAACTACATTAGATAATGGTAAATGTGTATCATCTGACATTAATAAAATCTTTCAATGTCAGGGTTGAGGGTAGTTACAATGACCAGTATATGTAGTCTGCAAATCTCTGCAGGAGTTACCTTTGTAATGCAAACATTACATCCCCTAGCTAAGCACACACTTCACCAGCCAAAGATTTCCCATATTATATTAACATTTTAGGCCTACTTTGAGAAACAATAAAGTAGAAATATCACATTGTAGAATTATGATGCTGCCAAAACTTAAACTACATAATTAATGTTACAGGAAAATGTGGGTTCCCAATGCTTTGAAATCTAAACTGTATGTCATTTTACCATTTATAGTTTATTAACAAAATTAGATGTAGCCTTTTTTATATTAACTGCTGTATATTTTTCTGATGTTAAATCAATACAGCTTCCATTTTTCATGCAACAGAAATTTAGAAAATTAAATACATCAGAAAAATGTTCATAATGCAACCATAAAATGAAATCTGAAAGATTAAAATGATGGCTATTATTTATCATGAATATTTGCATCCTCAAAGATTGAAACTCCTAATTGCTTGCTGTTGGTTCTTATAAGTATAAAAGTAAAATATGGATCAACAGATTGGCCTTTTCCCTCTTCCAGATCTAAAAATTAAAAATCCTGGGCACAGAATATGTGGTCAATAAATAACTGACTGATTCTTATAATAAGCTTGTTTAGTTGCTAGAACATCTGATCTTTACTATTTTAAGTATGAGGGAGGGGATGGAAGTTAGTTATATCTGGTATAGTGAACCTTATTAAAAATCATTTGAGGATTGGGGTAAAAAATAAGGGCATTCTATAAAACTAACTGAAAAAAATAGCTTTAGCACCGTAGAGCAAAAACGTTTTTAAAGTATCCTTTGCATATCAAGTTATTCATTCACTTATACTTATTGAGAACATACTATATATTTGCTGGCACTGTACTAGTTGCTTGACAAACACCACTGAATGAATAGTCCCTGTCTCTGCAGAGCTATAATCCAGTGGGAGTTTATACTCCCACAGTGAGAATGTCAGCATGGTAAATCACCAACATAAGGTTAACCCTTTGCACTCCGAACCATTCTGGACATTGGCTACCAGCTACTCGATGCTACTTTGCGGCGGAAACGTGCATTTACAGACCCTCGTATTATTTAGTATAATTTTGGAACCAAGTAACGTATTATAATGATATTGGACTTATATGAATTGGGTGACATCGAGGAATGTATATCTGCAAAAAAAACAATATTTTATTGTTTATAATTTTGTACAGTATGATAAGTTTTGTAACACTCCCCAATATGCATTGCAGGCTGATTAGTGCATGTTTGACAGTAATAAGTGGTTTGACGCCTGCCACCAGGTGTTTTCCTGTTAGAACACACAATGCAGTCCCGTTTTCTTTGTCCCACATCGGGAATATGTAGTTTATTGTTTAATCCGACACAAAACCCGCTGACATTTCTTGTATATATCTTAGTAATTTTACGATATTTTGATTTAATTTCTTGTGCCATTTCAAGATAAAACTTCAGGGAAACATGCATGTCTCAAAAAGTTGCGTTGAAATAACTCAATTCCCCGTAATCACTAATAAACTGCAATGTCCCCTGAGAGGGGACATCCGAGTGATATGCTAGAATTCCGACGTCCCCTGAGAGGGGACAGCGGAGTGCAAAGGGTTAAACTAGGAAACTATGAAGTCACTAAAATGCATCTTCCTACTTTCCCTTTCTGTGCTCCCAAATGCTGCTCCAAGTATAGCTTCTAATCACCCACACTTAAGCCTGATCTCTAACAGAGCTTCCACTTCAAATTATCCTCTCCCTTATCCCAGATTTAAATTCCATTCCCAAGAAGCTCAGTTCTTGGCTGGGAAGAGTCAGAGATGATTTGCATTAGAGTATGTGTGACAGATTGCTGCTTGAGTTTTTTCTAATGGTGTTTGCTAACCCAGAGGAATGACTCACTGATTGAAAAATCCAGTGGCTGATGTTATATGGAAAATGAGATGATTTGAGGGAGAGGAGTTTTCTGGGTCCTGCAAGACTCTGCCTAAGAATTTCTGCCTCTGGCTGTGCACAGATTGACCTTACATGGCATCACCTTTGTGAAGAAGCTGTAGCCCAGAATGTCCAAAAAAACCCACAAATGGTTCAAACAGTGGGGATAAAGAGTGAAATCCCTAATAAATAACAGGATAGAAAATCCAGAGGGGGCAGACCATAATCACCAAAAACAAAAACAAATTTGAAAATTATCCAAATATGTAGCTGACTTTTCTTGATCCTTACACTGTATCTTTCAAACATCCCACAAATCCATTTCAATGTAGCATGAGTGTTTTTAATCCCAACATTTTTAAAGCCAATAAGGGAATTTATTTAATGCTGTAAACTGAAGGCTTGCTCTATTTAGAGCATGCATCCTCTTCCTTTGGTTGAAAATGAACAAATGACTCTAAAATCATGCCATATTGACAATGGTATTAAATCTTTAGGTCACTTATGCTCCATGAAATTGTGAGATGGGTAACAAGCATTGGCCATGTAACAAGTTTGTGATGTGTCCGCCATAAAAAGAAAGATTCTCAGACTATCTTCATTGGTTTCCATTGCTCTTTACAACCAACCTTACTAACTGCCATAATAGCATTACTAATATGTCCAGAATTTTATTTTTCCTGCAATAACCAAATTAGAGCAAAGTTGTACACTGAGCCCTGAATAACATACCAGGACTAGCTTTTGTAAGATTCAGCCCTTTTCTCTCAAAAATAAGTTCTAGAAAAATGCTCTATTTCACAAAGATAGTTTTCCTCCTACTTACAAATGTTTGTTGATCTGAACAAACTCATGCTTTGTTAATAAACAAAAATGCTTTTAAATTTCAACCACAATGAAACATTCCATCCAGAACTCATTATTTTCCATTTCCATGCTTCTTCAGAATTTCTGAGTACTCCCCCAATATGTGCCAAAGTGACAGAAGAAAAATCTATTCTCAAGTTACTTTTAGCTAAGTAAATACTTGGAAATTCATTCTATAGCTAAGAAAGCATATTGTTATGGCCTTTCAAAGACATCCTTGTAAACTTCCAGCATTGAATAAAGTAGATAGCTATTTAGAAAAGAGTGGAGGCCTCGTTTCAATTTCAATGAAAGCATGGACACTGAAAAGAGCCCCTACATGTTTACCCTGAACTATCCCAGTGTGTATCATCAGTCTGTATTATAATTGTCCCTTCAATTGCCTCTATCTCCTTCTAGATGGGAGAATATGGACTGTGTTTGGGTCACTACTGAGACCAACATACACAATGTGTAGTAGGAACTCCTAATAACATTTATTCTATAAGTGAATACCTCCCAGATGGGTGATGGAGGAAATTAAAACCTGGTAAGTTTTAAAGGAATTATAGGACTCCTGCCCAGCTGGCGTGGCTCAGTGGTTGAGTGTAGACCCATGAAACAGGAGACCATGGTTTGATTCCCGATCAGGGCACATGCCCAGGTTGTGGGCTCAATCCCCATGCAGGGTGTGCAGGAGGTAGCCGATGAATGATTCTCACATCATTGATGTTTCTCTCTCTCTCCCTCTCTCTCTCTCCCTCCCTCCCTCCCTCTCCCTTTCTCTCTAAAATCAATTTTAAAATTTTGTTTTAAAAAAGGAACTATAGCCAAAACCGGTTTGGCTCAGTAGATAGAGCGTCGGCCTGTGGACTGAAAGGTCCCGGGTTCGATTCCGGTCAAGGGCATGTACCTGGGTTGCGGGCACATCCCCAGTAGGAGATGTGCGGGAGGCAGCTGATCGATGTTTCTCTCTCATCAATGTTTCTAACTCTCTATCTCTCTCCCTTCCTCTCTGTAAAAAATCAATAAAATATATTTTTTTTAAAAAAAAGGAATTATAGGACCCAAACTCTCTTGGGTATTTCTTTTCTCATGGGGCTAAATCCTTTTCAGGCATCAGTAAGTTGGTGGAGTTGGCATTTGGGGACTAAGGGTCTGGTGGTGACTCTAGCCAAGCTTAACCCTATTGGTAGTCATGGTTTCTCAGCAGGTCAAAGAAGTTAGTCTACAGCTAAACCTAAGGCTTAGAAGTAGAGATAAGCAAGCAAGAAAGAGCTCATTTACTCAAAATCTGAATTCTCAAATAATGTAGAAACTAAATGTATTAGCTGGTTAATTTTATAATTCTATAAAGCCGCATAGCCTGTTAGGCTGCCATGTAACAAAGCATGCCTAGATCTCATTAGGGTTATCATCACAATATCGTCTTCCTTTAAAATTTATAATCAATAACTGACTCTATACTTAACTAGGGAAGGGTTTAGAACCATTTTAGATAGGAGCAGGAGCAGGAAGAATGACATAATAGAAGAAGAATTAGTAGAAGGAAGCAGGAGGAGGAAGAGGTAAAGGAAGAAGGAAGAGGAAAGATAAGGAAGAGGAAAGATAAGAAAGAGGATTAAAAAAAGCCTCCAGAGCTGCTTAGGGTAACCTTGGCCATAATTAGATTTTTTACAGCATCCTCCAATCTCTTACTGAAAGTGAAGATGACTTTACTGGTTCAAAATGATAAAATTTCAATGAGAAGCCAAACCATGAGCTCAGATACAGAATAAGAACTGTGGTTATTAGAAGACTAGCGGTCTGATGCACAAAATTTGTGCCAGATTAGGCCTTCCTTCCCCCGGCTCCCGTCACCGGCTTCCCTCTGGCACCCAGGACCTGGGCTTCCCTCTGGCTGCAGGCAGGTACCAGGACCCGGACTTCCCTCACAGCCCCGGCTTCATCCAGAAGGACATCCGGTCTAATTAGCATATTATGCTTTTATTATTATAGACTAGAGGCCCGGTGCATGAAATTTGTGCAGGGGGGGGGGGGCGGGGGGAGGGGGTGTCACTCAGTCCAGCCTGCACCTTCTCCAATCTGGGACCACTCAAAGGATGTTTGACTGCCCGTTTAGGCCCGATCCCACCGGGCAGTCGGATATCCCTCTCACAATCCAGGACTGTTGGCTCCCAACCGCTCACCTGCCTGCCTGCCTGATTGCCCCTAACCACTTCTGCCTGCCTGCCTGATCATCCCCTAACCACTCCCCTGCCAGCCTGATCGACACCTAACTGCTCCCCTGCTGGCCCAATTGCCCCTAACTGCCCTCCCCTGCCAACCTGATCACCTCCAACTGCCCTCCTCTGCTGGCCATCTTGTATCTACTTGGGGGCAGCCATCTTGTGTGTGGAGTGATGGTCAATTTGCATATCACCTCTTTATTATATAGGATAAGCAAATATCCAACTGGTAAAAGGAGATGATGATAGTGATGGTGAGGATAGAGTTTACCAAGGCCAAGCAAGCTCACTTGGTCCTCACAAATATCCTTTCAAATAGATAATAATCCATTTTTAGTATTGCCATTTTACAGATGAGGAATAGAGAAGTAAGTTAAATGTAAAACTTCACATAGCCAGCAAGTGGCAATGCCAGCCTGTTTGTCCAGGAATTCTGGTTTCAATATTCTTATCCACAATATTACTTTTCTGTAGTCACTGCAACAAATTACCTCAAACTTAATAATATAAAACAACAGAAATTTATTCTCTCACATTTATAGAGGCCAGAAGTCTAAACTCAATATCACTGAGCCAAAATCAAAGTATCAACAGTTCTGCCCTCTCTCCACTTACTCTAGGGGAGAATCCATTCCTTGCCTGTTTTAGCTTTTGGTAGCTATCAGCATTCCTTGGCTTGTGGATGTATCTTTCCAATCTTCAAGGCCATTGTCTCTCTCTGTTCCATCTTCACATGGCCTTCTCCTGTGTGTGTGTGTGTGTGTGTGTGTGTGTGAAATCTCCCCCATCTCTCTCTAAGGACATTTGTGGTTGCATTTAGGGTCCACCCAGACACTCTAAGATAACATCCCCATCTCAAAATCCTTAATATCAGCAAGAACTTTCTCCAAATAAGGCAATATTTACAAGCTCCAGATATTAGGACCTTATTTATCTTTGAGAGTGGGACATATTTTAGGCTATCACACCCACTCTATTTGCTGTAACAGCTTTCAATGGCTTGGGTCAGCTCTTTAAAAAATGCACATAAATTAATTGAAAGGCTACAATATCACAGCTAAAAAAGCAAATATGAAATTGGGGATCATTTAAATAGTTTAAAAAATTACATCAACTTTGTAAAGACTACTTTAATGCTCTTCTTTAAGTCCCTGACTTGTCATTCAAAACCTCAAATGCCAACGAAGGTAATAACTCCTAGGAAAACATTCTCTTGGCTGTATCCCTGGCCACTGAGATTCAATCAACAAATGCTAGAATAACACCACTAGATAGCTTCTACTATTATCAGATAATCTCAGTGCTCAAAACTCTCCAGGAGCTTTTTATGATGATAGTGTAGCACATGCCTCCATCATCTGATACCACCATCATTTGGTACCACCAACTCCACACACCACCTATCTCACTATCACCCATCTTTCAATATAGTCTCTTTTCCCCCCGAATAATATAAACTTAATCTTCTCTCTGTTTTCATCATGGTTCTTTGCTTGCTTGGGAAACTTACTCCACCTTTCATCAGCCCAAGTTCATAATCTCCTATGAGTTTGGATTAAGACTTACTTCATACAACAAGCATATCAAAAGATGCTCAACACCACTAATCATTAGGGAAATGCAAATCAAAACCACAATGACACACCATTTCACATCCATCAGGATGGCAGAAAGGAAAGGAAAACATTATTGAAGTTCCTCAAAAAATTAAAAGTAAAGCTACCATATGATCCAGCAATTCTACTTGTGGCTATATATCCAAAATCATTGAAAACAGGGTCTCAAAGAGCTATTTGCACACCTATTTTCATAACAGCATTACTCACAGTAGCCAAAAGGTGGAAGCAACCCAAATGTCCATCAACAGATAAATAAACAAAATGTGATAAACACACAAAGGAAATATTATTCAGTCTTAAAAAGGAAGACAATTCTGACACATGGTACAGCATGCATGTGCCTTAGGATGTTATGCTAAGTGAAGTAGACAAGTCACAAAAAGACAACTACTATATAATTCTCTTTGAGGTATATGAAATACCTCAAAAAATCAAATTCATATAGACATAAAGTAGAATGATGATTGCCAGGGGTTGAGAGCAGGGGAGGATGGGAAGTTGCTGCTTAATGGGTATATGGTTTCTGTTTTACAAGATGAAAAAGTTCTGAAGATTGAATATACAACAATGTGAATGTACTTAACACTACTGAACTTTACATTTAAAAAATAGTCAAGATGGTACATTTTATGTTTATTTGTATTTTTTATTCCCATCAACCCTTACCCTCCCCTTTGGCAACCATCATGCCAATCTTCTAAATCCAATCATGAAAATATACATTTAAATGTATTTTGCCACAATTTAAAAGAAATTTCAATGTAAAAAAATAACTTACTTCATGCAAAAAGCTTCTCTACCCCAATTCAGATAGCTCTTTCCTGTCTATGTTGTCTTATTATATTTGTAAAGAAATTTCAAGTCAAGAAATTGATGCCCTCCTAACTAGGTTTTCTTCTTCTCCCTAAGGGAAAAGATCATGTTTTCTACTTTGTTCTTTTCAAAGAACTCAATATAGTATTCTCCACTTAGAAAATCCAGTTGTTGCAAAAATGATCAAGTCAAATTGGAATAAAGTTTTATAATACTTAAAAGCAATAGGAGACTAAACAACAACAAAATTAGCCAGAAAAGAAAAAGTACTAGAGGAATGCAAATATAAATATATACATATGGAATACTTTTTCTTCTATTGTTTGTCAATGACAGAGGAACAGAAAGTACTTGATACACTGCTATGTATATGGACGTGCTTAATTTGTGTTTCCAAAGGGAAATTGGTTAAATACTTAATAATATAGTGGGTCTCAAATTTTGTGTGCATCAGAATCACCAGAAAGATTGTTAAAGCACAGATTGCTGAGGCTGAACCTAGAGATCCTGATTCAGATGGTCTGGTTGAGACCTGAGAATGTGAATTTCTAATAAGTTCCCAAGTGATACTGGTCCTCCTGCTACAGGGACAACACCTTGAGAACAATGGTTTGGATCTTCATTTTCTTAATTACAATAAGGACATCAAAAAGTGAAATTGGAAATGTCAGCCCAGTGTGGGTTCCTGCTTCCTGACCTTTACCCAAAGCTAAAGGAAGACCCTTTGCTTCCTAATAGGCTCTTCCCCCTACCTACATTCTTTCTTTCAGCAAAGCTAGAAACTTAAGAAGAAATATAATATATCTAAGAGATTAAGTGTCAAGTAATGCAGACATGGTTTTAGCACTGTCTGGTGCTGTCCTTCACTTTCAGAAGGAACTAGAAGTAGTGCTTCAGCTATATTTCCTTACCATGATGGGATGTACCCATGAGAGAAAGGATTGCAGACTAGAACAGCAGCACCTCTACCAAGAACATAAATCCAGATTCCTTGATACCCAGCAATTGATTCGTTTTCTACATTGATGGCTTCTAAATTGGAGATCATGCATTTAATGGTATCTTTCTTAAAATGACCATTATGCTAATATAAGGCTGGTTATAGTATCAATAGAACAGAATAACAAATACTTTATTTAAAAATTAGGGACATAACTGACTTTGAAAGAAAAACTATTCTCTTCAGCAAACAAGCATAATTAAATTCAATGCATAGGTTGAATGGTACAGTCACAAAAACCAGTGCATAAATTTCTATAAAACATACAGAGTGCATGGAGACTATAATCTACTGAAATTATATGGGTATACCTGTACACTCACAGCTATGATTTAAGAGAGCAGTGCTATATACAGCAATAAAATTCCAGTTCATATTATCTTAGCTAGAGAATCAAGACTGAGTAGTTTATTATTACATTAGACCACTGAGATGTGTAGATTCCTTAGTCACCATTTACTCATGATTTATTAAAATTAATAGACGTACATATACAGGTTACTAGAGAATTGAAATAAAAATGTCTTTTATTGAAATCAAAGTGAGAAACACTCTTGAACCTTGCCGTATTAATCTTTTAATAAAAGATTCCATATTTAAGAAATCTTTTCTCAACAAAATTAATCTGAAATTTCTAGAATGTTTCGTATATACTAAAACCAAAACCAATCATAATGGGTCTCACAGTTGCAAGGTTTCAAATGAATCAAATCATTTGCTATCAAATTTCCCATCTATACACTATCTCACATCAGAACCCAGTAAGTCCATAATAGAGCAGGTGTCACATTTACTCTCCAACATCAGCATTATAATGAGATTCCACGGAGTTTTCATTAGTGGAAGCAACATTATTCTATGTGATTTTCTGCATAGGAATTATAAAAGAGCAAAACACAACAATTCTTACAATCCCATTAGGAAACTGAATAATGGTGACAAAAATCCACCCAAGACTTACAAACAAGAGCCTGAAATATAAAAAGACTTGATAATTGATGTAAGGATTTGGGTGACAAAAACAACTTATGTTGTCACTAAAGCACAGGAAAATATGCCTAAAAACAGCTGCTAAAACACACAGTAAAATAAACAAATAGTTTTTCAACTGCTTCTTTCAATAATGCACATTAAGGCAGATTTATAAAGATGATGCAAATAATGATCTTGTCCTTCAAGGATTGTTAGTTTTTAGTCTTGGAAAACAAAGGAGAAAGGAAATCCATAAAGGCAGAGGATGGACAACTAGACCAATAAAGCCAAACAGGGCCTAGAACAGATTGTCCATGTGGGGGAAAAATGAGCTTGGATCCCTACCTTACACCATACACAAAAACCAGTCCCAGGTACATTAAGGATTTTATCATGAAAAGCACAACCTCATAAATATTTTAATTCTTACAATTCATAAAATATGGCAGACATTTTCATGGCTTCTGTATAGGAAAGAAATTTTCACAAGACACTGAAAACCACAAAGCAAAAGATTGATATGTAAGAATATTTTAAAATGAAAAGCACTCTTCATCAAAAGATACTAGAAAAGGGAAAAATTAAATTCAAAAATAATAAGAAAATGAAACGGCAAGAAAAAGACATTTGAACACTCATAACTAACAAAGAGTTAGTATCCAGAATACATAAGAGAATTATAAAAATTATTTTTAAAAACAGATAACTTAGAAAACATGGGCAAAAGACATGAACAGGCATTTTTCAGAAGAGGAAACACAAATGGCCAGTATTCATATAAGACTCTCAGTCACACTAGTAATCAAGGAAATGCAAATTAAAATAGTGAGAGCCCCCACTGGGTGGCTCAACTGGTTGGAGCATCATCCCATACACCAAAAGGTTGTGGGTTCGATTCCTGGTCAGGAACATACCTAGTTTAGGGTTCAATCACCAGTGGGGGCATATATGGGAAACAATCAATGATTGTTTTCTCTCTCTCTCAACAAAAACATATCTTGGGGTGAGGATTTAAAAAATAAGATTGCTACAGTGAGATAATTCTAGATCACTAGACATGCAAAATTTCAGGAGTTTGATGGTTCCAGGGACTGGCAAGAATGTGGAACAATGATAACTGCTACTAATGGGAATATAAATTGGTGCTACTATCTTAGAATATAATTTGGCATTACCAAGTTGAAAATGTGCATACTCTACAACCTAGAAATTCTCATGTTTTATATATACCCTGTGCAAAAATGTACCTTGTAGCAATATTGGAAATAGCAAAAAGCAACCCACCTGTCCACCAGCAGGGGACTACATAAATAAACTGGGCTACATTCATTCAATGAAGTATTTTGAAACAATGAAAAGGAATGAGTTAAAGCTACATGCAATAGCATGAATGCATCTTAGAAGTATAAATTTCAGTGGGGGGAAAAAACTGCAGGAGAGTACCTAAAATAGGATACCGTTTTATAAAGTTTCAAAATAAGCAAAATTAAAGAATATATTTAGGGACACATACATATGAATCCTACATCACACATAACGGTAAAACCATTGGGTTTTTTATGGGGCAACATGAGAAAAATAATTTTCAGGGAACTAGTTACTTCTGCCTGGTAAGAAAATAAAAATTGAGTCCCAACAGATTTTGTTTAATAAGCTCTTTTTATTTAGATAGCAAAGGGTTAAAATTCAAACATGGTTTTTATAAACTTCATTTGCACATACTTGAAATCAGGGGTTCATCCCTAGGGTCAACGGGGTGAACCTTTCTTTGCTGACCAGATACCAACATGATGGGTCTGGCTTCTCTTCATATTATCCTAATAAATACACCTCAACAAGTCACCCTTTGCAGGCTAGGGATGAAAGAGTATGGTTACACTCTCTACTAAATAGTTTGAAGATAAGTAAAGGGGCCAAGACCCCTCGATGCCAACCTAAAGTCTCATAATTTTATTGAAATCAAGCTATCCTATATAGTAAAAGGGTAATATGCAAATTGACCCTAACAGCAAAACAACTGGGAATGACTGGTCACTATGACACACACTGACCACCAGGGAGCAGACACTCAAAGCAGAAGCTGCCCCCTGGTGGTCAGTGCACTCCCACAGGGGGAGCTCTGCTCAGCCACAAGCCAGGCTGATGGCTGCCAGCACAGCGGTGGTGGCGGGAGCCTCTCCTGCCTCCTCAGCAGTGCTAAGGATGTTCGACTGCAGCTTAGGCCTGCTCCCTGCTGGCAAGTGAACATCCCCTGAGGGCTGCCGGGCTGCCAGAGGGATGTCTGACTGCAGCTTGGGCCCGATCCCCTGGGGATTGGGCCTAAGCCAGCAGGTGGACATCCCCCGAGGGGTCCCAGACTGCAAGAGGCACCGGGCCTCTAGTCAATCATAATGCTGGTTAATTAATGAGTCTCTATCACTGAAGGGAAAAAGAAATGCCAGAATGTATATACAGAGATGCTCTAATTATTATAGCTGGGAAAAAGAATAGAGATTAGGCAGTCAACTATGGTTAATTTCATGTTTTTAGTCCACTATCATCCCATCCTTGCCTTAGGCAGTATAGTGACTTTATACCTTACTAGAGGCCCAGTGCACGAAATTTTTGCACTCAGGAGGGTCCCTCAGCCCAGCCTGTGCCCTTTCGCAGTCTGGGAGCCCTCAGGAGATGTCCGACTGATGACAATTGGACATCCTTAGCGCTGCTGCGGAGGCGGGAGAGGCTCCCGCCACCACCTCTGCGCTCTCCAGCCGTTAGCCCAACTTCTGGCTGAGTGGTGCTCCTCCTGTGGGAGCGCACTGACCACCAGGGAGCAGCTCCTGCGTTGAGCATTTGCCCACTGGTGGTCAGTGCGCTTCATAGCAGCCGCTCGTTCCACGGTTCGGTCGATTTGCATATTAGCCTTTTATTATATAGGACTGCTGTCCTTTGTTTTAATTGGATGACCCACAAAATTAGATACCATGTCTAATATTTTTCTTCCATTTTTATTATTGTTTTCCTTTTTTTTTTAATTGGATTCTTTTTTATATTATAAAATGGTTGGATGGTTTGAATTTTTGTTAGCTTTTTAGTCTCCTAGGGATGAATAAGCCCAGAAACTTCCTAATGCTCCTATACATCAGAATCTTTTTTTTAGATCTTTATTGTTGAAAGTATTACATATGTCCCCCCCTTCACCCCCACTGAACCTGTATGCATATATGCATAATCCATGGACACAGACAATATGGTGGTATTATTTTCCTATTTAAATACTTGTTTTCTTTGGAGGATATCTGAATCCCATTTTAATGTCAACTATTTAATAACAAATGAACATTGCTGGGATAGATGCTGGGGATGTAGAAATAAATCAGACATAGTTCCTGCCCTCAAATCACTTATAGGTTTAGCAGAGAATGCAGACAAGTTCTAATAACCAAAGTATTAAATGGGGTACCCTGAAAATATATATGAGGTAGGAAAGGAATACCCAGAAGAGAAAGTCAAATCTATGTATAAATGTGTGCTGGGAAAGAAGGAAAAAGCAATAAAAAGAATGAAAATTCTGACAGCCAAAAATGCAAGCCACTAATGTGGAATCTCTCTCTGACATTAGGGATTACTAAAAATTTCCTATGCCTTTGCTGGCAGTTATTTCTGTCAAAATGTTGGCAACATTATTTACTCTTCTGGATCCTAAGCCCAACAAAATTAATTACATGAAATACACTTGAGTGATCTTATTCTCTCTTTGTTCAATGACTGAATCTAGTGAAATTAACAAACAGTATCTTTTATGTGTCAGGCACTGGACTGAAGACACAAAAACAAATAAGATATGATCTCTGCAATTAGGGACAGTATACTTTTTAAGAAAAAATATGCTGTACAATTGGGTAAGAATGTGCACATCGCCTGTCACAGACAAAGGCAAACGCATACCGTGTGATTCATACTTATTCAAAAGGGTGCCCTCTAAATCATAGGCAATTTTCAGTGGAAAGGGACAATGTGTCAATTGTGTGCACACACTCCCACTTACACACAAAGTTTAAAATCTCTGTATGGCGTGCCAAAGTATTTACCAATTATTGCTTCTATTTGAACCTATTATGATTAGGTTCCAATATATTCCACTGAATATATACTTTTATGATAATAGTACCCCAAACCTATTTTATTTCTAGCTTTATTTTTTAATGTTCTAGAAGCAGCAGGGGGCAATGTAATGTAGGAAACCTGCTGTGAAACTGGTGAGAGATAAAGCAAGGCTGCATTCTAGAGCCACCTGAAAAAAATTTCCACTTTGCTGAATACAAACTATGGCGTATAAGGAAAGAGGAAATATACATTGGAGAGAACAAATCCAGGGCAGTAAAATCGCAGAAGGTGAAGGGTCCACTCTGGGATAAAATAAGATGAAACAAAATGAAATAAATATAAAATATAATTTAAAAAACTCATACAGGCTAAGAAATCTATGAAGGCACACAGACATCCTAGGATTTTTATTCTAACTTTGCCTGCAGGCACTTCTGAGCCCACATAACTGCAGATCTGGGAATAACAGGTGTTTATTGATTTCTTTGTGATTTTTCTCTTTTTTATTTCTTTCCTTTTTTTTCCTGTGGTACTGGAACAGAAAGACATATGTATTCCATATGTAACACTTTAGAAAATGAAAGGCAACAGAAACACTGAACAGATGTGGGGAACAGGGACCCACTTTGCTCAATACAGCTTAATGTTAACATGTTAACTGCTTTCTCTATATTATTCTTTAAAAGAAAAAGCACCAAAAGTTCCCCATAAAAATATTAACTTAAATGCTAGCAAGGACTTCTATACTAATCAGAAAGTAACAACCTTAGGTTTCTTTCTCAGTTTAATTCTTCTTTTTAAAGGATTTATAAGAAATACCATACAATCATTACAGGGCAATCAATAGTTTGATTTTACTTGCTCTTAAAGCTTAAAAAGAGAAATAAGAACTAACTGGTCTCCTCTGTTGTTTTTAAACCTTTGATTGTTAAGTGGAGCTAAAAATCACACATCAAGGTTGATTTAGTGTGATATGTACAAAAAAGTTTAAAAAACAAAAAATGTATCTTTCTTTATGATGAATAATGAACTATAATTTAGCTCTCTTTTTATTTACATGGAGGTTGAAGCCTTCCATTCATCAAATCAAGATGGGTCCCTCTTAATGTTGAAATACCTAATAACGTTTAGAGGACAAAAGAGGGAAATGTACCAAAATAAAGCACATATATTTTTATTGTCCCAAATTTCAGAAAAAATTTCATAATCTCTTTAGGCATTGGGTTTAAGAGTAAGGTAAATTACAATTCATAAAAGCACAAAACATACTGAAACAATAAAAAAAAGGAAGGAGAAATTGAAAGTTCAGTTCTGCTGATATGTTGCAAAAGATGAAGAGGTTTGGAATAGAGAAGGGAAGGGGGGAAATGGGCAAGGGATGGTGCTTTCTGAATGCAGTTTAGGAGGCAAATGGAAAACAGTGTGAGACACCTCATCATAAAAAAAGGGACATGTGGAATTGGGCACAGATAAGCAGCACATAGAAAAATGGAGGGAAGAGTAGGAGGGGTTCTGTGAAGACAGCAGGAAGCCCTGTGGTTCCAAAGATGAAACAAACTTCTCTGGGGTGGGAGGAATATTTAAATATTCCTACGTATATCATATGATGGATTTGGGCAGCAAATAAAATACAGGGAAGACTAGTGGCAGACTGCTAAACAGCAATGAAAAAGTACAGTATCCTGTAAGGAAGAATTCATTGTTCAAGAATTACAATTTCATAAGGACCCAGACTTGTTCCCCAAAGGCTGCAGCAGCTGCAGTCTGCAGATGTAGTTGGGGGAAAGAAAAAAAAAAACAGCCCTGAGCAAAGAGGTACATTCCCCTATGACATGACCATATTTTCTATAGCAATAATCCTATGTCCATAAAAGGAACAAGAGAAAGAAAGCGAAAGAGTAGGCTAGGAGACAAATGCAATCTCATTCAAGGGGAGAAGCCAGGGTCATACAAGCATCCTCCTACATAATAAAAGGCTAATATGCAAATTGTCCCCTCCAACCTGGAGTTCAACTGTGAACTCAACCAGAGGGCGGAGCCAGCCCACCAACCTCCCACGGTCCCTCCCCCAGGCTGGCCCAGTCTGATCAGCCCAATCGGGATGGGCTGGTCAAACCCCACCTGTGCACAAATTCGTGTACCAGGCCTCTAGTTACACAAATAAATATGCAGGGTCTCTTGTTTTTGTTTTTGTTTTTAATATATTTTATTGATTTTTTTACAGAGAGGAAGGGAGACTGATAGAGAGTTAGAAACATCTATTGTTTATCATTATTTTAAATATTGATAGAGGCTCTTTTTATACATACCAGCTTGCATTTGAGGATTGGTGGAAAATGGTGGTATATTAGGGGAACAAAAAAAAAAAAGACTAGTGTGTACACACACACAAATACACACACTCCTAATCTGGCTACAGCTTCTTAAAAAATAAAAAAAGCCTCCTTCAAATTGTTCACTACCACTCCAATTTCCTATGTCAACCTGAACATTTGTATGTTTTTCTGTGTCTCCTATTACCCAAGTTACCTAATGCATGCCCAGTGTGAAACATTTTTAAATGAGTTAGTCTTTATTTTATTATGATTTCCAGCAGACACTAATCACAAAATTCAAATTGCTCTGGCAGACAAGAATTTTTAGAGTGCTGGGACATAACCGAGTTTTTAAGAGAATCTCTAAGAGCCACCCACAAAATGTGTGTAGTCACTGCGTACTGCTTGATAAAATAGTTCATTAGATTTGCCAAGAAAAAAAATCAATCGTTACGAGTCAACACCCTAGGAGATACAGATGATGAAGAACTGTTATTGGCACACCCATGGTGTAGTCAAAAGTGAAGCTTAACAAAACAAAGTTTTCAGATTTCTTACCCACTGTCTCTGCAGTCTACACAACGCAATTAGCAACACATCAAAAGGAGAGGAAAGTAACTTTTGCCCCACGATTCCTTTTCCCTCAAGAATATCTTCAGCCTGCTTAAAAGGCTTTTCACAAGGAAAGAAGAATAGAGACACAGTTTCTACCAGGGGTTGCATTGCCTATGAACACCTGCAAACTGAATTTGCTCTGTTTTGTTAACCATTTATTTTGTCTTTATTGGATTTTCAAAGGGAAATGTGATAATCCCACTGTTCTTCAGATGCTCAACAGGGTGTTTCACCTAATAAAGCCATTGCAAGGGAATGGATTAAAGCAACATGAGCATTCATAATTTGGGATCAGTGAAAGAATTTTAACATCCGGGCACTGTGAGTTCAATCTTTAAAATGTTATTGATAGGATACAGATAGAGTGTTTAACTAACACCTGCTTTTCTTCTTTAAGAATCTTCATATTGCCCTGGCCGGTTTGTCTCAGTGGATAGAGCGTTGGCCTGCAGACTGAAGGGTCCCAGGTTCGATTCCGGTCAAGGGCATGTACCCTGGTTGCAGGCACGTCCCCAGTGGGGGGTGTGCAGGAGGCAGCCGATCGATGTTTCTCTCTCATCGATGTTTCTAGCTCTCTATCCCTCTCCCTTCCTCTCTGTAAAAAATCAATAAAATATCTACACTAATAAAAGAGAAACATGGTAATTAGCGTATGACCGCTACCCTTCCCATTGGCTAATCAGTATATTCTTATGCAAATTAACTGTCAGCCAAGATGGCGGCTGGTAGCCATGCACTGAAACGAACAGGGAGGCTTGCTTGCTCCAGTGACGGCGGACTCCAACGTTCCCCGCCTCACTTGCCGGCCTCTCAGCTGCAACTCTAAGCAACTATGTTGCAAATATAGAAGCTAAACAAAACCCCAGAAACCTGCGTTAGTCAGCCAGGCTTCAGCCAGCCGGACCACAACATTGTATCAAATACAGAAGGAAAAACAAAGGCCAGAAACCAGCTTTCAGCAGCCGAGGCCTCAGAGCTAAAGCTGACCCAGAATAAAAAAAAGAAAAAGAAAAAGAAAAAAAGGAGCGGTTGGGAGCTTCAGTCAACCCACCAGCCTGAAAACAGCCCTCAGTCCCTCAGCCAGACTGGCCAGGCACCCCAGTGGGGACCCCCACCCTGATCCAGGACACCCTTCAGGGCAAACCAGCCGGCTCCAACCCATGCACCAGGCCTCTATTCTATATAGTAAAAGGGTAATATGCCTCCCAGCACTGGGATCAGCAGAGCAGCAAGGCCTCCCAGCACCGGGATCAGCGTGACAGGGGGCAGCGCCCAAACCCCCTGATCACCCTGCGGCTCTGTGAGTGACAGGGGGCGGGGCCACAACCTCCCTATCTGCCCTGCTCTGTTTGTGACAGGGGAAGGCGCCCCAACCCCCTGATCAGCCCTGCTCTGTGCCTGATAGGGGGGAGCTCCGCAACCCCCTGATCGCCCTGCAGCTCTGTGAGTGACAGGGGGCGGGGCCACAACCTCCCTATCTGCCCTGCTCTGTTCGTGACAGGGTGCGGTGCACCAACCCCCTGATCGGCCCTGCTCTGTGTGTGACAGGCTAGAGCCATAACCTCTCCATCGGCCCTGCCCTGAGTGTGACAGTGGCGGTGCCCCAACCCCCTGATCGGCCCTGCTCTGTGGGTGATAGAGGGTGGCGCCCCAACACCCCTCCACAGGCCTTGCTCTGTGTGTGACGGGGTAGAGCCATAACCTTCCCATTGGCCCTGCCCTGAGTGTGACAGGGTGCAGCGCCCCAACCCCCTGATCCGCCCTGCTCTGTGTGTGACAGGGGGCGGTGCCCCAACTCCCCTATCGGCCCTACTCTGTGAGTGACAGGGGGGAGCTCCCCAACCCCCTGATCGACCCTGCTGTGTGTGTGACAGGGTACGGAGCCCCAACCCCCCTGATGGGCCCTGCTCTGTGACAGGGGGCAGTGCCCCAACCCCCTGATCGGCCCTGCTCTGTGAGTGACAGGGGGCAGCGCCCCAACCCCCTGATTGGCCCTGCTCTGTGCGTGACGGGGTGGCGCCGCAACCTCCCCATCGACCCTGCCTTGAGTGTGACAGGGGGCGGTGCCCCAACCCCCCAAAAGGCCCTACCCTGAGTGTGACTGAGGGTGGCATCCCAACCTCCCGATCCGCCCTGCTCTGAGCCTGACCAGGGGCTGCACCTAGGGATTGGGCGTACCCTCTGCCACCTGGGAGCAGGCCTAAGCCAGCAGGTCGTTATCTCCCGAGGGGTCCCAGACTGCGAGGGGGCACAGGCCGGGCTGGGGAGCCCCCCCTCCCCCGAGTGCATAAATTTTTGTGCACCGGGCCTCTAGTATATATATAAAAAAGAATCTTCATATTGCTATCACTTATGTGAGGCCAGGATAAGATGGGCTGCTGAAGTACCATTCACTGAGTCTTTGAGGATTGTATTCCACCATTTAAAAAAACAACACTAAGTCATACAGTTATCCTGTAGCAGAAATAACAAAAGTAGGAATAAAACAAATAAAATTAGAAAAGGGACTTTTTAGTATAAAATTACAAGGGGTTTTCCCCCAAAATTTGAAAGCTGTCTTTCAATAAAGGTTGACAGAATCTATTTATGAATTTAAAAATTAACCCAATACTTCCCACACATGTTTTGCACTGGGACATGTCTTCTTTACTATAAAATTTATGTTACACTTCCCATGTCTGGTCCCATTAAATAAAGTGACAATTAGCACTCTTCCTTGCAGGACTCATTTCAGAAATGCTCAGCTAATATCAAACTAACCTATCAAACTAACCTGGCCAGTTTGGCTCAGTGGATAGAGCGTCGGCTTGCAAACTGAAGTGTCCCGGGTTTGATCCTGGTCAAGGGCACATATCTCAACTCATTAGCCAATGCATTCTTCTCCTCTCCCGTCCTCATTCTAGGAAGATAGCCAGCTAGAGTGTCTAATGCCCAGCCTTATGTTCCCCCCAGGTTAGAGCTGGTTCCAAAGAGATAGCAAGTTCCATGGGTGGAAGTACCTTGTAGGTAACAGACCTCAGAAGGCAGTGGTCCTGTGGAAATCTATGACTCAGCGCCACAACCTTGAGAGCCCCAGACAAGCTTGGTATAGACACCATCAGGAGAGCTGATCTATGAATGGTCTCAGTGGTGCACAGGATGGGCCTGGCCAGAGATCTCTTCCCTTTTTGTCTTGGATGGCAGAAGCCCTGGGCTCAGCTCAAGGGAAATTATATGAAAACTGATACTGAACCTCTCATTAACCACGGACAGCAGACAGTTCAATTTGATTTGATATGGACATGGAACAAGTCATCCTATTATACTGCCCTCTAGACAAGTCACAAACATCTTCAAGTTCCAAGGTTTTTCCCCTAATTCCTTTCCCTCTTTGTCTAAAGTGCTTGAGCATTTCAGGACATTCAGACTTACTATAATGTTGGAATGAGAGCATAGAAAAAAAAGGATGCCTTTTTATTTCTTATTCATTTATTTACTTTTCAGCTGATGAGTCAATGGTAGGAGAAAAAAGTTAAGACACTAATAGTCATTTCACTGATTCATTAGGGGACCCTACATCAAGTACAAGAATAAGCAGTAGCTTAAACAAAGAGCTGAAAATACAGAGTGTAGGCTACTAATCCTTATAACATCCGCCCTTTTGACTAGGTTTATGCTCCAAGTACAGCACTAAATAATGATGCTGACTAGATTTAATCATATCGGTATGTTTAACGAAGAGACTCTGCAAAGCATGTTCCTCTGTAAAATCAAGAGACTAGATCATTTTTAACCAGTTCTATAATTGTCTTGTACTCACTCCAGGCTCTAGACCCCAGAGGAATGACTCTAAGCATTTATTACCTATTCTGTTAATTATTGTCCTTAATTAAATAACACCTTTAAGAAATGCTTAACCACTGAGTACATATCTTGCCTCCTTAATTACAATATAAGATCCTTAGGCATAATTCTGCAAAAATATATTAAGTACCCACTGGTTTCCTTATATTAATAAGGAAAGATAATTTTTCCTAGGTCGTTGGCACATTACTCAACAGTCAATAGCAGTCACTTTCAATATGAAAGATTTCTCACCTCCGCTCCATTGCAGTATTTTTTAGATTTTGTTTTTGTTTTGTTTTTTCATATGGGCAGGGTACCTTGTATAATGTATGAACAGCTTTGGAGGGGATCCAGAAAACAACTGAACATATCTGCCATCCTGGGATTTCTCTAAAGAGTTATGAAATCCATGAAAGGTTGAGAAAATCTGACCTAGGACACTGCCAGCTATTCTCTTTATTTTTCTATTATGAGCAAAGCCAATCTTTTGCCTGATCAAATGTTAAAGAATATAGTACTCTTACTTCTGCCTTAAATGCTCTTTTGAAAAGGCTAGGCAGACACTGTCCTGGTATGGGAGGCAGGTCCTGAGCAGGCAAGGAGATGAGGACAGGTAGTTTGTTTGGGAGATGAACTCAGGAAACACAATTGAGGGAATGAGAAAATAAGACACAGGAATAAAGAAAAATCCAAAAGATGTGCAAGGAGGGGATATTGTCATAGACAACTGGGATTCAGTAGATAAGAAGTATCGCTCCAAAGAATGGGGAAGCAGGAGAATGTAGTCTCTGACTCCTATCTCTCAGGAGCTGAGGTTGCTCCTGGGAAAGTTAAATCCCCAGTTTCTGGACAGCCTCACACAGAGCTAGAGAAAACTCCCAGGGAGAAGGGCAGAGACACCGGACTGGACATGGAAGCTGTCACAATGCACAGGAACTAGCCAAAATAGCCCCAAATGGACTCAGTTGTAAGCTAAGGGGAAACAGGTTCATCTATGTTAATCGTCATAGTCAGGCCAACCTAGTTTCTTCTACTCATGGTCATTTCTGTTCCTCCTATTTGATTTCAGATTCACATCACTTTACATCCCTCTATATTAGATGCCTCCCTCCAAACAATACATGATGGTGGCTTTTACCGTAAGGTACAAGGAGGTTTACAGATGTCACTGAGCTTTCATGTTTGATGGGCACAGGTAAGGGATCACGAACTCGAAGCCCTTCTAAGGCTTTAGCTTTATAAGCATCATAAATAGGGATAAATGCTCATTGAGAGTGATCCTGATGGCCCCAAGGTAGAGGCCCCAGCTGCCAAGATAGTGAGTGTTGGGAGGGGAAGGGTCTTTCCAAAAGCAAGCAGAATTCTGGAGCTTCCACTTAATGCCTGCTAGCTCCAGCCATTCAATGGACATACTGTCTGCTCAACGCATGTCAGAAACCACCCTAGATAATATTAACACAGCTGTTCCTGGTCTCAGGCCTTGGGGAACCATGGCCTGCGAAGGGAAAGAAATGAACAAATAAAAAATATATTGAATGCTAATGAAGAGAGAGTCCTACCCAAACCCTGAAGTCTATTCCAGAAAATACAACAGTAAAATTGACATTTAAGAAACCTTATAGAAGTTTATGGAAAAATAGGGCAGAGTACTAAGTTAACCTATGAGAACCTTTACGAATATTGTATACAACTTCTAATTGCTTGTGTTTAATGAGCACTTATTATATGTCAGGAACAATATGAAGTGCATTTCATGCATTTTCATTTAATCCTCCCAACAACCCATTCTATTGGTAAAGAAACAGAGCCTCGAAAGGTTTGGTGACTTGTGCAAAGTCATCCAATTAGCAGATGGGTCAAAATTTAACTTTAGGTAGCCAAATACAGAGCCCACATTCTTAATGACTGACCTATATGGTAGAACTTGATGGATACAATAAAGGTAGCATATGAAATGGAGAGAATATGAATAATATTTCATGTAGCAAAAATATGCAATAGAAGTTACTATACTATCACGTTCTGATACAAAACAAACTACCTCAAACCTTAGTGCTTAAAATAAATATAAATTATTTTTCACGACTCTGTGATCGGGGTGGGTCTGTCAGGACTAAATGATGTAGAATGGCCTCACTTATGTCTGTGGCCTCCGCTGGATGGCATGGATGGTTGGATTACTGCACACAGTCTCTCATCCTCTAAGAGGCTAGCTGGGCTAGTGGTAGAAGGATTCCCAGCCTCTGCATCATATTTGCCGTTATCCTATTGACCAAAATAAGTCCCATGGCCAACACTAGTGTCCATACAGGATTAGACTCTGTGAGGCGAGAACAAATTGAGGACAATCTTGCCACAAATTTTATGGAAGTTCTAAACTTGCAAGATCATTTTGCTTTGCTACAGATGTACAAATTAAGAGCAACTATATTCTGTCAGACATTCAACAAAATGTTCAATCCCTTTCTGATTTTATAACTCAGAAAAAAAAAATTTTTCATTCCAAGCTCCACAAAGTAAGAGAGTTGCAAAGTTACTAGATTAATAATATGATGAGAAGTAGGAATAAGAATGAGGAGGGAATAGAGAAGGAGAGGAAGAAGAACAGCAGCAGCAACAATAACCACTACTTTGGGTAACATTTATTTAACCTACTCAATATGGTCAAGTATTTCAGAATCTCCTTCCTCTGGCCCTCAGGAAATATATGTCCATGCTAACTCCCTGACCCCCCTCCCACAGCATCAGGGACACTGCCCCAAGACCTAGACTGCTCTCTCCTCAGCTTCTCTTATGTCTTCTAAATTGTACTGCACCAACTTCTAGTCCCAACTCCCAGCTTCCACTTTTGCAAATGCCAGTAACAGGACTGACTCACAGTTGCCAAGAGTAATACAGAAATATAACTCATATACTAGAATTTTCCAAAGGAAAATAAGGAAGTGTGTATGTACAGATTGGTTTAAGAGCACGGTGGAAAAGCAGCTCAATGTACTAGGAGAAGGGGAATAGGACTCTATTGGGAAGGTTTCACATCACAAGTGAAATGAGTAACATCAGTGTGTGACTCTGACCAGTGATGCCTCTTAGTGCTTCTGCTTTCTCATCTGAGAAGTAGAGATAATCAGTAATAGGAGATAATACATTGTAAACACTTACCCAGTCCCTGGAAAAAGTAAGGTAGCCAAAAAAATACTAATAATCACTATATTTTGACTCTGAACTGCCTATTGTTTCACATTTAATGTTCCTCTAATTAAAATGCATCTTTCAATCAGTGTCAAAAGAAACTTGATGCCATCAGAGCAAAGGGAAAACATCCATTCAACATCTCCCCAGGCTGTTTCTCAGCCCTGGTGAATACCTAGAACACTGACAAGGTTCCACCTCCATCCAGCATCTATCTTCCCAGGCCACAATAAATCTCTCTCTCTGTTCCTCCTCCTTTCTCTTACCTGGTATACTCCTCTAGTATATTCTTTTTAGGAAAACAAAAGCCAGAAAGGAAATAAATTATTTGTGTGTGTGTGTGTGTGTATATATATATATATATATATATATATATATATATATATATATATATATAACTTTTGCTTTGCTGTCCACAACCCCAAAGTTCCCTGAGACAAAGGAAAACACCTCCAAGGGATGCACGGAAGAGGTCTGAGCCAACCAAAGGCAAAATGACTTCTCTAATTACAGTGGGGCCTTGACTTACGAGTTTAATTCTTTCTGAGACCGAGCTCGTTAACTCAAATTACTGTCAACTCAATGCAAAAAATAGGCCGAGAGACAGCTGGTATCTCAAAAAACTCGTTAGTCGGGACACTCGTAAGTCAAGGCCCCACTGTATATTACTGCCCAGATCAAGTCAAGAAGTTTGGGTGTCAACCCATATATGACCAGAGATCACTGAAATGCTTACGCAGTCATTGACACAAGCATATTTCTTTTAGAAAACTAATACTTGCAACTATCGGTTGGGATAGTATCTAAAGCAGTGGTTCTCCAGGTGGGATCCTCATACCACCACATCAGCATCACCTAGGAACCTGTTAGAAATGCAATTCTCAGGCTCCACCCCAGACCTGCTGAGTCAGAAACAGGGTGAGACCAGCAGGGCAGTTTAATCACCCTTTGGGTGATTCTGATGTACTAAGGGTAGAGAACCAAGGGTACAGGGCAGATAGATAGGCCAGATGGGAGTCAGTATGTAGGGTCTCTGATTCAGACACCTTATCATCTCTGTTCCTAAAAGCCCATTAAAAGGACACTAAATGGATATTTTATAATATGTATATATTGATGAGGGCAAAGAAAACGAGGATAATACAACAAATAAAAGATATATTTAAAGTTGGGAAGATGAAAGGGAAATGGAGCACTGAGCAGTACTGGAAAAGCTGAAACACTAATGTCTACAGAAGCAGGTAAGGAGAGAATAGAGATTTACCCCTCAGCATCCTAGAGGGGCACAGGAATTAGAGACAGGGTGATGAAGAGATTCATGGAGAGACAACATCTTTTAGCATCTGCTCAGAGAAGGGAATTTGGGGACAATATCAAAAGACAAGTATTACGTGATCAAAATGTTCTCAAATTGACTGTGGTAACATATCTGTGATTCACATATCTGTGAACATATGAAAAATCATTAAATTGTATACTTTAGATAGGTTACTTGCATGATGAGTGAACTATATCTCAATAAAGCTGTTAAGAAAAAAGGAAAGAAAGAAAACAGGGTGACCGAAACAGAAACTTTGAAGAAACTTAGTGACACATACCCAGAAAACTAAGCAAACAAAAAGGAAAAAATTATTGTCTCTAGGAAAACAAAACTGCGGCCTTAAAAAGGAAATCAAATTATAGAACATTATATGGCTCAGCTAAGAACAATATTTACATAGTCAAAATAATATAAACATTAAAATTAAATTTAAACAAAATTTATAGTATATTTGAAGAATAAAGAAAAGGGAAGTGAGTGGGTATGGGATAGGGAGGTGAGGAGTGTAAAAAAGCTAAAAATTCCGCCCTGACTGGTTTGGCTCAGTGGATAGAGCGTCGGCCTGAGGACTAAAGGGTCCCAGGTTTGATTCCAGTCAAGGGCATGTGCCTTGGTTGCGGGCATATTCCCGGGGGCGGGTGTGTGTGTGTGTGTGTGTGTGTGTGCAGGAGGCAGCTGATTGATGTTTCTCTCATCGATGTTTCTGGCTCTCTATCCCTCTCCCTTCCTCTCTGTAAAAAATCAATAAAATATATATTTTTTTAAAAAGCTAAAAATTCCTCATCTTCCTACTAAAAAGTCAAGGAAAATGTCTAAAAATAGGGGTGGAAAATAAGTAATAGTGATGTAGATCATTTAGGAGAAAAGTCCTGAACAAAATAGCTAAGTGGCTGGAAGCAGCTGCTTTTGAAAAGTGGAATTGGAGAATGAGAACTACATTCAGCTGTACAAATGTATAATCCTAAATCCATTCAGCTATCCTCACTCTTAAAAACTGAGTTCAATGTACATTGGTAATCCTACTAGAAGCCATAATTGATTACTTTATTAGCATTTAATTGCAGAAATAAAAACATAATAGCATGATATCCAGTGATGATTACACATTAAATCATCAGGAAAAAAATTACCTGACCATTTTTCTCTATGTATCTCCCAGATATTTGCTTTACAATAGCTACTTTGGGGTGTTTAGTCCTGAAGGCACAGGACTACCAAAATTAACCCATTTTTTTTTTTTAGAAGCTACCTGTACACACCAGTTACCTCTGACTATAAGAATTGTAGATATATCTGAAATTCATGTTAAGATTTAGCCACCACTAATTTTCATTGCTCATCAGAGCATGAATCTCATGAGGCCATCTCAATAAGAATAAAGGAACTTGACAACTGCCTAAATGTCAGATTAAACTTCATAATATTAATACCCAATACTCATTGCAAGTTTCAAAGAGAACAAATATCCTTCATTGCAACTCACAGGAGAAATTCCTCATCACAAGCAATGATTTTCTATCACTGTGCAAAGCCATAAATTTTCATAATACTATCAACTCTTTAAGGTGACACAGCATTTAATTTAAGAAGTTTCTTTCCTACAAGGGTAGAAAAAATTCCCAAGCTCTCCTTTCAAAGGTCTTTCTTTTCCCTTTGCAGACAAAAGGGTAACATTTACCTTTTTCTGGCTCTTAAATACAGGCATACACCTCAGACATTGTGGGCTCAGTTCTAGACCGCTGCAATAGAGTCTCGCAGTAAGTAAGAGTCATAATCTCTTTGCTGGTAGAGAACCTTGCCTTCAATTTGTAAAAAAACAGCAACATCTGTGAAGCACAATAAAGCGAAGCCCAATAAAGTGAGGTCTGCCTGCTATCAGTTTAGGTAGAGCAGTGGTTCTCAACCTTGGCTGCACATTAGAATCACCTGGGAATCTTTTTAAAATCCTGATTTCTGGGCCTCATCCTCCGGAAATTCTGTTTCTTTGTTATGGGGTGGGGCCACAACATTAGTAACAAAGAAACAGAATTTCCGGAGAATGAGGCCCAGAAATCAGGATTTTAAAAAGATTCCCAGGTGATTCTAATGTGCAGCCAAGGTTGAGAACCACTGCTCTAGAGTGGTTCTCAACCTTCCTAGTGCCGCAGCCCTTTAATACAGTTTCTCATGTTGTGATGACCCCCAACCATAAAATTATTTTCGTTGCTACTTCATAACTGTAATTTTGCTACTGTTATGAATCGTAATGTAAATACTGATATGCAGGATGTATTTTCATTGTTACAAATTGAACATAATTTAAGCATAGTGATTAATCACAAAAACAATATGTAATTATATATGTTTTCCAATGGTCTTAGGCAACCCCTGTGAAAGGGTCGTTCGACCCCCAAAGGGGTCGAGACCCACAGGTTGAGAACCGCTGCTCTAGAGCTAGTAAGTGCCAACACCCAGTCCACTTGCAACTATTATTTAAAGACATTGAAGCCAATCGATGTTGAAGCAAATCTAAGTGTGTTCCATGACAGTAAATGCAAGCTAGAAATGGTACAGAGAGAAGCAGTAACTACTGGCAGTTAGTTCCTGTTCCCCTTTTGTGGGTGGAAAAAGACAAATGAAAAAGTAAATCTCTGCTTTCAGATTAGTTCTAGTGAATTTATCCATCAGTAATTGATCCAATTACATGAAACTCTCCTGGTTAGCTTGAATTAGTAACAGTTTGAAAATCATAAGACAAATAGTTACTTTCATCTTAAGCAATGAAATTATCATCTGGGCATTAAATTGGGGGAAAAATGGTTTTAAGAGACTGCACTTCTTCATTTTAAATGGGTTCAAATCCTAATTAGCCTTAACTAACAGTTCAAAACCAGATTTATGACAGGAGTTTCAGAGATGCGAATAAACATGGGGGGGGGGGGAGTTCTTGTGTAAAGCAGCCTTTCTGGCATCTGGCTGCAATCGGAGAAATAGTCTTTCAGATCACAGATGGTCCATCTTTAGCAATTACCAGAATTACCTCAGGCTTGTTAAAACACATATGACTGGGACCCCCATCACCAAAGTTTCTGATTCGGTTAGTATGAGCTGGGCCTGCAGAATTTGCATTTCTAACAGGTATCCCAAGTGATACTGATACAGCTGATCTGAAGAACATCACTTTGAGAAAAATCATTTTATATATATACATGTCTTCAGTAATTTTAATCTAGAAAAATGAGCTTTCAAAGTAAGTCATATATTTAGTATCTTAGACAATTCAGATAATAAAAATTTTATTAGCATAAGGAACACTAAAAAATAGTTAATATTTGTCTTAAATTGGATATAGTTTAAAAATCTTATTTTCAAGTCATTTTTATGAATTGTTTTAAGAAAGTGAGTCATAATTTAGTATATATGTATCTGCAAATGTGTGAAGTCAAATATCAGAGATCAAAACTGAGAAATCATGTTATTTAGTAATTAACATCTAGTTATAAATTGCATAATTATAATAATTAAAATAATGAATTCAGATTATGTTTGAGACTAGGAGGATAATAGGAATCCAGGAAAATTCCTTGGCAAGCGGAATAGGAAACTGAGACAAATAGCTGATTCAAACTGACCTCATGCAGCACCCTGACTCGCCTGCCTTCTTCTCCCTTGCATGACCATGCCCTTAAGCATGAAGCCCTCAGGACAATGAGGTGTTGATAAGCATTGAATAATCTTAGGAACAAAGCCTCAGGTTTGTTAACCACAGAGACAGAGTTTTGGTCAAACTACAGATAATATCTAGGCCTCCAGGCCCAAAAAAGCAGCAAAACCAGACAAAGCAATGTTATAGCTGGCATCAGGACCAGATGCAATACCCAATGACCACCTACCCTAACTTGGACCAATCACTAGAGAAAATGACCCTGACTCTATATGGTTGTTTTAAATAATCAGCATATTAAAGGACACACTTGGAAAGCTGATGAATATTCTATTAAGATCCTCCCCTGAGATATCCTAAAATTCCTGCCTTTAGAAAATGATAAAAACCCTTAAGCAAAGAACCTAGTGCATTCTCTCTCCCTCCCTCTCTCTTCCTCCCTCCCTCTCTCTCTCTCTCTCTCTCTCACACACACACACACACACACACTCACTTCTTTCCTTAGGCATGTATCTTTGCTTTTTTTTTAAGCAACTTTATTCTTTTTTTTTTTTCTACGAGAGAGAGAGAGAGAGAGAGAGAGAGAGAGAAAGAGAGGGAGAGAGAGAAACATCAATTGGCCACCTCCCAAATGCACCCCAACCAGGGATTGAGTTTGAAACCTGGGCATGTGCCCTGACCAGGAATTGAACTGGCAACCTTTCAGTGCACTAGAGGACAACCAACTGAGCCACACTGGCCAGGGCTCTTTGCTTCTTTCACCTAAGCTCTGAGGGGTTTTCTTTTGTCTCTGTAATGAAGCCCAGCTGGCTCAGCTCTTCTGCCTCTGTGACTTTCTTTCTAAAAGGCCAAAGCAGTTCTCTGAGCATCCTGCTTGAATCTTCTATTCTAGTGTACTTTCACTTTGCATGCTAAATGAACTTCTTAACTAGAGTTCTTGGCTCTGGATTATTTCTTTACCAAACTCAAGAACTGAGAGCCCACGTCACCACTAACATCAGTGTAGCTGTTGGTATTTATGGCTGGCTGAATGATTATCTGTTCTCTTCTATAATGAAGACATGTTATGATATTCAAATATTGTACTTGTGAAATAATCACTGTAACTCTTTAAGCTTGCAAACTGTGACATTTACATCTGAATTAGTATTCAAATCAAGTCCTTCAAGAAGTAAATTAACACTCTCCAACCATCATGTCTGTATTTAAGAAATTGTCACCAGGCAATTTTAGTGAGTTTACCACAACATAAGTTCAGTGGTTAGTTGTATTTCAGTTATGAATAACTTGAATATAACAAATACATTAACATCCCATCAACTCACCAGGCATTTTCAGTAAAAACAAACCATTTTACTAACTTAACTGTTTTGAATCATGTCTATTTCCACTTGTAAGTAACATAATTCCCAATTAAAACAAAAATGAAGATCAAAATCCACTTCTACATAGAAACTACACATTATTATTACTTAAGAGTTCAATCCATCTATACTAAAAATTTGTTTGTATCCTCTTTTCTTTCTCATTTTATTACCTGTCCCGGGAATTTTCCAAAGCCCTAATCTGACTTTTTCTAGCCCATGTCATGACTTCCATTTAGATTCAAAGATTGTCTCGCAGCGGCTGCCAACCTCTGGACCTCGGACCACCAGTGGTCCGCGGAACACCGGTTGGCAACCACTGGTTTAGAGTGTAGTCTTTATGCAAACAAACTTGGAAAATTTGGCTATTTGGAGACTGATTATAGAGAATGATGGTATAACCAAAGAAAAGACAATTATGAAAGGTTCATGGTTCTCCTTTTGCTTGACTTTGATTTTAGGAGCCTGGCACAGAAGAAATGTGAAATATCAATATGATGTACCAAAGATGGAGTTTAAATCTCTTTTCCTGAACAGTTTTTAAAAGATTCTATGTCGAAATGGGACAGAGAGCTAGATTTTGGCTTCTGATGAGGAGGAACTTATTAATATGAACCATATGAAACTGCCATTTTATAGGTTAAAAATGGTTGCATATCAGCAATTCTAAATACCTGCTAGCTTCCTACTATTGCAAGGGCTCAAGCCAGGTGATCCCTGGTCAACGAAGTTGTTACAGAGTAAAGCAATCTATGCAGCATTGTGAAGAAAGTGAACTGGATGAACCCTACGCCCCTACTAATCACAAGAGTCCATGTTTTCACGAGTGGTTTATGCACAGTCCTCTTTCAGACTAGTCTGAAAAGGGACTTCTCTCTGCTTCCTTAACATGATGGATTTACCTCTTTTACTGTTTTGCAACTGTTTACTCATTTATCCCTACGAATACTTCAGAGTAGGTCATTTTGGTGTAAAGTGGGAAGGTGACCCCTAAAGGCTAGGAACTTTTTATATACACAGATTACAAAACAGAAAATTTTATAATTAGCTGTAGAAAGAAAATCACTGTTTTGTTTAAATATTGACTGAGCCCAAATACATGAATTTTATTTCAGGTCATTAATGATAGAATTTGAGCAAATGTAACTCTTACATTTATAAAATTATTATAACCCTAACCCTTGCCTTCCTGGAAAGTATGCTATGGGATTAACTAGTTAAATATTGTGAAAAATTTGAGTTTCTTGAAGAAAAATCCTATATAATAAAAGCCTAATATGCAAATTGTCCCCTTGACCGGGAGTTCGACCAGGAGTTCAACCACTTGCTATGACGTGCGCTGACCACCAGGGGGCAATGCGGAACATGGCGGGCATCGGCTACATGCTGGGAGCTCTCCCCAGCTACCTGGGGGCGGGGGTTACAGGGACAGAGGTGCAGTGGGAATGCGGGGTGTTCACCAAGCTCGCTCTCACTCCCCCTGCTACTCTCTCTGAGGATGCCAGGGCTCACATACAGGGGAAGCCCCTCCCCCCCCCGCCTCCCCCACGAGCTCAGGTGCTGAGCACAGGCGAGGAGCCCACCCTGTACCCGCGCAATATCTTCTGGGTGAGCAGGGCCACAGCCACCGGGACCGTAGGGGCCAGTCGGGCTCCCCAAGGGTTTGTGCATGAGCCAGTCTGCAAGGCCAGCCAGAAGAGAGTGTGCTGCCTGCCTGGCTTCTGCGTGGCTCTGCTGGGTGGCCCAGAGGCCCACACTGTGTCCCGGCCCACAGTGTCCGGCCACGCTGACCGCATCTCCACGTGGGGACTTGGGTGGAGAGGGGTATGCGGGAACCCAGATGCCCAGGTGCTGCCCAGGGCCCAGAGGTCAGCTGGGACCTACCCCTCCATACCAGACACTTGTGCTTCAATTGCCAGCCAGACCTAGGGACCACATCATGATCGAATTTCGTGCACTGGGCCTCTAGTATTATAAAAAACTGGTATACTGCATTGGTGTATTATGTCCATTTAAAATTACTGACTTCCCAATTATAAAACTAGATCTCTAAGTACACATAACAAGCTGTAGTTAGTAAATTCAAACACCATTAAGTAAATGATTTTTTAAAAATTTAAATCGTGCTGTTGGGACTAATTTTGCCAATTTGAAGGTTATTCCTAAATAACCAAATCTTCATTTACACTGCTAACTAGCTCTTTAGTAGATTTTCACATAGAACATATTACATTCCTATCATCTAACAACTTTCCCATTAGCTACAGTAAATACTGTGCATTTTCGTTACCCATCAGTTCCCCCACAGAGTTATGGGTTATAAGTTTAATCGTTTCATTTGCATATCCAGCTGAGGTAAATTAGAAAAAGTTGCCACACTCATTACACTTTATTGCATTACAAACACAGATTTCTGTTTTTCTAGACCTACTTAACCTTGACCTAAAGAATAAGATTAGAGTAATACAGTGAGAAAATATACTGTTCACTTGGCTTCTCACATCTGAAGTTTCCTAGAAAATAGGAGAATTTAGTTTTTTAATTAAGACGGTAACCTCAAAAAATCACAATAATCAGATATTGCTTTCCTTATGATTATGTGTTAAAAAAAATTTTAGCTATTATTTCCCTGGACAAATAGACATGAGAAAACTATCTCTATAAAAAATAACTTCACTACTTTGAAAAAAATCCTTTCTTCACTAGGAAATAATACCCAGCTACTATCTAGCTTAGTGTTAAAGCTAGTAGATCCATCTCACACAGTTATTCAAAAAACAAACAGAACAAAAAAACTACAAGCAATCGGTGGCCAAGAGCTTTCTGGAGTTTTATAGCTTACACTCACTTGGTAATATCATGTCTCCATCACTGGTTGGTACCTTCATAACTATGAATGAGTCAGTCATCTCCTATTGCCCTCATATTCCCCCTAGATCAGCCGTGGGCAAACTACGGCCTGCGGGCCAGATCCAGCCCATTTGAAATGAATAAAACTAAAAAAAAAAAAAAGACCGTACCCTTTTATGTAATGATGTTTACTTTGAATTTATATTAGTTCACACAAACACTCCATCCATGCTTTTGTTCCGGCCCTCCGGTCCAGTTTAAGAACCCATTGTGGCCCTTGAGTCAAAAAGTTTGCCCACTCCTGCCCTAGATTCTAGGGCCTAGAAGATTCCTTACACACACCTATGAGAACACATGATACAGCGGGAAAGACCATTTGTTTATGAGAATGTGGCAAATCTTTGATGAGGTACCATCATCCCAGTTGTCACATTCTCATGCACAAATGGAGGCAAGCCATTTGTATATGTAACTTGTAAATAAGCATAATAAAAAATTCAATACAAAATAAAACTTGAAGTAGTATCTTTAAATCAAATATAAAAATCAGCAAAAAACAGTTTACATATTATGCTTATGATAGCTTTAAGTGAGCCTCAGAAACACAATCAAAACCAATGTATGAATGAACCATTTTCAAGTGCAACCATGAAGGACATGGGAAACACCTCGCTTCACTCTCAAATTAAAATTGGCTAAGTACTTGAAGCTACATATGCCCAGAGGGAAGTTTCCTTCAAGATGAACACATGGGTGGAGGGAACTTACAGAGGAAAAACCAGAAAACCCGAGTCCCCACGTGGAGACAAGCATTCTAGAAAATACTTAGATGCAAAAGTTACCTTTCGTACTATATGAAAAATGTATGCCCCAGAAAGACATATATCGATGACCAAGAGAAGACCTCAGTAGAACATACAAAATTGTGTTTTATCTTTTCAGCTAAGGCATCTTTACCAAGATACTAATAAAGTTTCTGCTTTAGGGCCTCTCATTTGCACAGCCCCTTTCAAAGCTCTGAAGAGACCTAGCAGTGTTTTTATAAATTTTCAAAGCCAATATATTTTAAATCATAATTAGTTAGGACATTGTCCCTTTCCACTCTGATTTCTCTGTCATACTTCCCGTGTGTCAGGTGGCAGCAGAGAGACAAGAGGCATTTTTTATGTTTGGTAAAGGAGAAGTTTATGGTTTGGGGTTTATGGGATATACTAATGTGTTTTGCTGCCTGTTCCATGTAGCTAAAATGTTGCTCATCTTCCCAGAGGATTTGTTTCCAGGAAAATCTGTACTTCCCACTGTGCCCACTCACCCAGTTAGATGACATGAAGGAGCAAAGTCAGGAGTTATATTATATATGACAAAGTTTGAAAGGTATCAAGCCAGAAGCTAGACTGTAAAAAATTCTTCCAACCATTATATGTACAAAATTGGAAGAAGAAAATTCAGTTCTCATCAATGCATAGTCAAAATAGAAGCTCTCTCCTTTCAGAAATGGTACAGTGTATACAACTGAAATACATCACACATTTTCTTTTTTTCAACAGGAAAGTTTAAGCACACCATTTTAACTATAATTTAGAAAGATGTCTTATAAGGTTTTAATAAAATAAGAAATTTTTGATTCCTGATTTAGATGTATATAAAGGGTCTGTACTTTTAATTAATAAATAAATTTATTTATTAAATAACTGAAAATTCAGATAAAAATTATTGGAATATGTAACAAAAGAGATAAAATGAGTTTAAATCAATAGAAATTACTCTGACATCAAGAAAAGAATTGCATCAAAAATGTTTAAATCACACCAAAAGCAGTAATTCATTAAAGAAAGAGATAAATGCTGACCAGTCATAATGAATACACTCTTGGATTGATTGATTATTAAATTAACAAGGAAGAGGAACCCAAATAAACACACTGAGAAAAAGAATACATTTATTCCTGATTCGACAGGTAGTTCTGATATTGATGAAAATAACATAAAACTTCTAATTTACAGGACACTGACAACAATGAGTACTATCAATTCAAAGACCAACACTATTCTAAGAAAACTTGAAATGCTTTGCAATCTCATAGTCCAAACAGGAAAGAAACTTGTGGGCAGGTTTTCTAAATTTAAATTCTAAGCAATCTTAAAAATTTACATTTACCAATAAAGACTTAGGACACCTAAAATAAATTTTTCTAAGCATCAACAACAAAATGCCAGTTAACCGTGCTAGAAAATAAAACTGAATTATCTTTCTGTCTTCTGACTAGAAAGCACAATTTAAAATCAGTGTCAAATACATGTATCAAATCATCATGTTTACCTAAAACTTATGTCAATAATGTCTCAATAAAGCTGGAAAAATTTAAAAAATAACTGTCAAGACTATGTAACCAAAAACTATAAGGAAAAAAAGAATCACTGAGGTGTCTTGGGCAATTAATTAATTAAAATGTTATATTATTTTCCATTCATATGGCTTTTGTTGTATTTGCCTACTTTTTGAGCTTTATAATTTTTCAAACTAAATATTTACTTTCACACATAATTTGTACCCATCAGTTTCTGTTTTCTTATTATATAAGCTTTAGGCCCCACAAATCCTGGCTCTGTCCCTGCCTCAAAGTCCCACTGTCTATTTCATGTATGCATGTTTGCTACAGGGAAGACTGCAGGAAAATGTTCACCATGAAGCAAGGTTTGCCAGGTCATGATGTTGTTCAGAATCCTGATGGGGCAAGACTGACCTTGTATCTCAGTGAATACATCTCTGCCCCAAAATATCAACAGCAACCCTTGCTTTTGTCTGGAAATGGGGTCATTGGTACTTTTCAACTATTGTCATGTTGATCCTCAGCTCATATCACAGAACACCATGACTGAAGCACTGTGCACAAGCCATCTTGTTTGCTGCTCTGAAGCACAGAGAGTTACTACTAGGGAAAATGAAGAGTATAAGAGAGTTAAACTATCAAGCTCCATTTTCCTGATTTTGGATTTTCGTTTAGGTTGGTGAAAACACTGCATTTTCACAAGTTTAGCATTCTATATTTCCAAAAACATTCGGTCCCCAATTGTTTTTCAGGCCTATTAAATTTCCTTGGTTCTCACTCACGTTTGCTATGTTATATCTCCTCTTCCTTTTGTCTTCATAAACTTCCTCTCCAGGTTCCTATATGATAAGACTTAGAGGAATACCAACATGCACCAATGGTAAATTCATTCTGAATTCTCTTGTAACCATAAAATCTTTGGGGAATATAAAAGAAAGTCTTAGGATATAAACTTTACTTGAGGCCAGCTGGTTATTATTTGGCCTGCCTTAAAACCCTTTAATCCCCAGCAGTGAGCCAGTCTTTATCCTCAGAGCAGCAAAAGACTCTCAAATGTAAAACAATGAACACTTATGAGCCCCTTGTTGACCTATTTCTGCAAGAGATTCGGTCAGTTTTTCCAACAAAGAATCTTAAAATCACACTCCTGAAAGGGCTAAAAGAGATCATCTGTATCGGACTGCCAAAAAGGGCTGCACTTAAAATAATCACAACAGATGGTCATTGCTCCAGTTCTTAAAATTTTTATGGTACAAGAGTTTCTCTCAAAATCAATTCTGCATTTGTTGTAGGAGCCCTGTTGCTGAATGAAAATCTATAATGCTGTCAAACTGATCAATATTCCCTCATATGCAAGAACATTGTAAAGATGCCTACATCAGAAGAAAAAACTAACTCAAAGAATTAAGGTAATGTGTATAACTCCCAATGGAAAGGTTTTACCCCCATGAAACATTTAATCAAATTAGGCATCAGCAATCACTATAGCTTAATATGCAAAAGGAGCTTTTCACCCAACCCTTTAATTAATATTCTTATTAGTAGAGATTTGAAGATGGCGGCATAAACGCCTCTACTTGCCGCCTCCCACAACCACATCAAAATTACAACTAAAATACAGAACAACCATCATCCAGAACCACTGCAAAGATAGCTGAATGGAAGTCCTACATCTAGAGAAGTAAAGAAAAAAACCACACTGAGACCGGTAGGAGGTGCGGAGGAGCTGAACGGGCTGGTCCAGCACCCACGTGTGCAGCTTTTTTAATCAGGAGGGTGACTGTCTCTGCGGAGGCTACCTGGAGCTCCGATCAAGAGGTCCCAGCCCCACACCAGACCCCGAGCCCAGGGTTCCAGAGCTGGGAAATGAAGTCCCTACAGTCAGTAAGAACAACAGGCTGTAAAAACCAGTGTGGATTGGGGCTCAGTGACACAGATGCTGCTAGAGACCCAGCTGTTCCTCTTAAAAGGCTAGCACCACTAACTTAACTTACAAGGTCCTGCTTCCTCTGAGCTCCAGCACCAGGATGAGGCTCTGAGGAACACAGATACATACGAGGAGGAACTGGACTGTCTGGCCTTAGGGCAGAAACTCAGGGGCAGCTTTCTCCCAGACAGAGGTGCTTGCAGGGATAACTGTTCCTATGCTGAGACCTCCCAGGTCACAGGAATGACTGGCAGACATGTCTGTTTGCTCTGCCCTGGTGATTCCCTATGACCCGACCTCATCCAATTTACAACCCCACCCAGCTGTATGCAGTGGCATTTGTATATGAATGGCCTGTCCTTGCTCAGGCTAAAATCTCTCAAACAAGCTGCAACTGGGTCAGGGAGCCCCAAACCTATCAATAAAAGGCCCAAGACCCGGCACCAGCACCAGCCTGTCTTGCTTCATAGCTGGGCTTCATCTGGGCAATTCCAAACCCAATACAAAGAGGAGGAATCTTCAGATCTCTCTGTAGCTCCTGCTGAATGGCCCCAGGCAGTGGCTGACTTTGCATCTCCCTTGGAGACCCAAGAGCCAGTGTTCCCAGTGGTCAGTGTCAGATCATACCAGATTACAACTCTACACATCCATAGCGACACACTGAAGGAGCAGACTCAGTGAGCACTCACTGAAGCAAGTCCTGCTCCATAGGAGTATCTCTTTCACAGCAGCTCTCTCACTGTAGTCAAAGCTGGTCCTCACAGCCAATTGGCCTGAAGGTCAATTCCTCCTAGTAATACCAATAGCAATCAATTCTCAACTACAACAAGACTGTGCTCACAGCCCACAAAGGGGTGCACCTAGAGCTCCCAGCTCAGGTGACTGGGGAGGCTGAGCCACTGGGCCTTATAGAACACCTACTACACAAGGCTACTCTACCAACTCAAAGAGACATAACAGCTCTACCCAACACATAGAAACAAACACAGGGAAGCAGCCAAAATGCAGAGACAAAGAAACATGTCACAAATGAAAGAAATGGAAGAAAGCAAACTACTGGATATAGTTCAAAACCATGACTATAAGGTTACTCAATCTTCTAGAAACCTCCAAAAAAATGGAAAAGGACCAGTCAGAAATAAAGCATACACTAACTTAAATAAAGAATAATTTACAGGGATTCAACAGAAGAGTAGAGGATTCTGAGAACAAAATCAATGATCTGAAATATGAGGAAGCAAAAACACCCAACCAGAAGAGCAAAAAGAAAAAAGAATTTAAAAATATGAAGATAGCGTAAGGACCCTCTGAGATAACTTCAAGCATACCAACATTCACATTATGAGGGTGCCAGAAGGAGCAGAGAGAGAGCAAGATATTGAAACCCTATCTGAAGAAATAATGACAGAAAACTTCCCCTACCTGGTGAAAGAAATAGATTTACAAGTACAGGAAGCACAGAGAGTCCCAAACAAGGCAAACCCAAAGACGACCACACCAAGACACATCATAATTAAAATGCCAAGGGTGAAAGACAGAATCTTAAAAGCAGCAAGAGAAAAGTAGTTAGTTACCTACAAGGGAATGCCCATATGACTGTCAGCTGATTTCTCAACAGAAACTATGTGGCCAGAAGGGAGTGGCAAGAAATATTCAAGTGATGAATAGCAAGGACCTACAACCAAGATTACTCTACCCAGCAAAGCTATCATTCAGAATTGAAGGTCAGATAAAGAGCTTCACAGACAAGAAAAAGCTAAAGGAGTTCATCACCACCAAACCAGTATTACATGAAATGTGAAGGGTATTCTTTAAGAAGAAGAAGAAAAAAAAGATAAAAAATATGAACAATAAAAAGACAATAAATACATATCTATCAACAACTGAATCTAAAAATAAAAATAAACAAACAAGATATCAAGGGAACAAAATAAACTGGTGAATAAAATAGAATCAGAGGCATGGAAATGGAACAGACTGGTGATTCTCAGAGGGAAGGAGAGTGGGGGGGGGGGGTGGGAAAAGATTAAACAAAGATCTTATATGCATAAATCCATTACCTATGGACACAGACAATAGGGTGGCAAAGGCCGTGGGCAGGGCGGGAACTGGGTGGAGGGTGACAATGGGGGAAAAAAGGGACATCTGTAATAATCTCAACAATAAAGATTAAAAATATATATTTTTATTAGTTATCTATCCAATATAATGCTAATCTATACATATCAAGTTTTGCTAAACTAAAAGTAAATCCCCTAAACAAAGATTCCTTTTGCTTTGCCAGATATTATCATATTCTTAAAATAATTTTTCAAGATACAGAACAGTATATACTATATAGAGTATAGATGGAATGATTGACCCTAAATCTTTATCCTTACTTTCACTCAAACCTTTGCCATGGCCTCACATGGGCTTGAGCCAATGACATATAGCAGAAATAACAGTGAAATGGTCTCTTCTGACTGTTTTTCTACAGTTCTTCCGTGGCTGTCCTCTGTGCTCATAGTTCTGTTACAGTGCCACCTGCCTTACCCTATTCTATAACCACTGAGGTCTATAAAATGGACACAAGGTTTTCTTTTCTCTTATTTTGTCTAATTTATAATCCCATCTAGACAGCTAGAACACAAAAGAATTACCACTGCCATCATTGTTCTCAAATAAAATTAGGTATTAAGCTATATTCCACAAAGACCAGTGATAACTCTTTAAAGATAACTGAATAAATTAGTGGCATTGTCAACTTTTAAAGTGATAACACATTTTAGAGATCATCATTTATCAGACAAGACTGAGAGGGTTAAATGATTTGCTCAAAGTCACCAATGCTACTCAATGGAAAACCCAAGAAAATAATTTTTTGCAGTGCTGAGAGAAATTCCTATGCCTTTTGATTCAAATCAAATTCTGAGAGGGAGATAGAAACCAATACCTTTAAAGAGACAAGTCAGTGTAAATTCAAAGGGTGCATGGGAAGGAAAAGAAGAAAGAAAAAAATGATATAAGAAGGCTTTTGTAAAGAAATTGAAAAAAAAGGAAAGAAAGAAAATTTTAACACAAGGCAAATGAGTTTCAAAATAATTTTGGTGGTAATAACCAAATTGATGTGCATCTCAATAAAACATTTTGGGAGAGTGCATTTTTGCCTTTATACAAAGCATAATAAATATATTTATTTAATAGCTATCATCCTGTATAACTCAGGGTTCTCCAAAGAAATAGAGAGAAAAACTCTGTGTGTGTGTGTGTGTGTGTGTGTGTGTGTGTGTAGAGGAAGGGAGGGAGGAAGGGAGGGAGGGAGGGAGGGATTTTAAGGAATTGCCAGTGTGGAAACTGGCTAATCCCAAATCTGCAGAGTACGCTAGTAGGCTAGAGACCCAAGGAAGTTGATATTTCATCTCAAGTCTAGAGGCAGAATTCCCTCTTCTCTGGGAAGTCAGTCATTTTCTATTAAAGCCTTTAACTGAATAAATGAGGCTCACTACACTATGGAGGGTGATCTGCTTTACTCAAAGTCTACTGATTTAAATGTTAATCTTATCTAAAAAGTACCTTCACAGAAATATCTAAAATAATGTTTGACCAAATGTTTGGGTACCGTGGCCTAGCTAATTTGACACATAAAATTAACCATCATATAAATTCATCCATCTGTTCCTTCAACAAGCTTTGATTCAATGCTACAATGTGTAAAACACTGTGCTAGTGCTGCTGGAACAGAAATGTTAGCTGTTACACTAATGTTTTTATTTACAATACAGTGATGAGAACTACATTGATTTGGCATAGTTTTTGATCAACAGCCTTTATACATTTCTTAAAACTCTGTTATTGTATTTAAATAACTTTCCACAAGATTAACTAATGTGCTTAAGAAGCACATGAACTAACACTGTTCTTAAGATATGAATAAGAAAAATAGCTTAGTGTATATTTCAAATCACAAACAACAATGCTCTAATTTGAATATAGGTTCACAAAATAGAAATACTTTATCTTCTTGCCATTATAGTGCAAACCAAGGTCTAATTTTTAAAGTAATTTATTTATAATTCCTTTGAAAATAATACCTTAAAGTAATTAATTATTTTTAATGGCTAGCCGAGCTTTGGAAAGCACAAAATGGCATGGGCAGAAAGGGCAAGAAATAGAACAGGTTATTTTTAAAAGAGAGATAGTAGTTTAAATGGTCACCTAAACCATGAGGTGTTCTTTTGTTCTTCTTATCATCTTTTTTCCCTCAGGTTAGGAGGTTATTAACCTTTAAAACTGGGGTGAGTGAGCACCAATTACATCAATGGGACATATAAACGAAATGCAAATTTAAAATTAAACATACAACATTAGAGTCATAACAAATTTTAAATAAGAAATGAGCCGAAACCGGTTTGGCTCAGTGGATAGAGCGTCGGCCTGCGGACTGAAGGGTCCCGGGTTCGATTCCGGTCAAGGGCATGTGCCTGGATTGCGGGCACATCCCCAGTAGGAGATGTGCAGGAGGCAGCTGATCGATGTTTCTCTCTCATCGATGTTTCTAACTCTCTATCTCTCTCTCGTCCTCTCTGTAAAAAATCAATAAAATATATTAAAAAAAAAAAGAAATGAAAGGCAAAAATGTTTTTTTTCCGTTTTAATTTTTGATTCATGGTGATGGGAAAGAAGCTGGATACATAAACCAATGCCATCAAAACAAAAGGTTTTCATTTTTGTGTTTTCCCCTATTCCTTATTCTACATATAGCATAATAAATCCACTTTAAGACCATTCAAGTGGATACTCTCCTTTAATACTCACTAATTTTTAATGGCTTTCATTGGAAAATTATTGCCTACTGTTTAAAATTAGAATGACATGTCTAAGGGCCATACCTGGGTTTTCACAAACATTTAACTACAACAGGGCAAAGGCAAGTACTTTGCACAGTTTTCACCAGAGATATAATTTCAGAAGCCCTGGCTTTTCAACCACTCATTATAAAGACTATTTCCCCCTGGATAATTAGTCCTGTGGTCTGTGAAAGTCCTGCAGATTCCTGGATCTGCCACTTAACAAGCTATGTGACTCTGAACACATACTTCATCTGCCCTTGCCTCAGTTTCCTCATTTGTAAAATGGAGGTTATCAAGTTGTTATCCTATATAATAAAAGCCTAATGTGCTAAGTGTCTGGTCATCCATTCAACCAATCAAAGCATAATATGCTAATGATATGCTAAGGCCACTCAACTGGTCGCTATGACATACACTGACCACCAGGGGGAGATGCTCCGACAGGTAGGTTAGCTTGCTGCTGGGGTCTGGCCAATCAGGACTGAGCAAGATGGGCTGGACACATCCTGGAGTCCTCCCGCAGTCCCTCCCCCCTCCCCGGCTGGCCAACCTCCTGTGTACCTCCTCATGCATCAGCGGGGTCCCTCGGCCTGGCCTGTGCCCTCTCGCAATCCGGGAACCCTCGCAAGATGTCGGAAAGCTGGTTTGGCCTGATCCCGCAGGCCAGGCTGAGGGACCCCACTGGTGCATGAATTCATGCACCGAGCCTCTAGTAAAGAATAAATGAGTTAAGATTTTTCAAAGGATTTAGAAAAGTTCCTAGTACATAATAATTACATGTAACTTTTAGTTATTACAATTTTTATTTTACAGATTAAAACCAAAACAAATTACCCACAATGTTAACTTGCATCATAAAGAAATGTTGTTGACTACCTTCCCTTCCTTGTTTCACCTCCCCAATGCCCTGCTATGCCTCAGAGTCTGCTTCTAGGTGAACCCAAATTAAAACAAGTCAATTGATATGACATCTCAGAAAACTCTGCAATGAAGTAAAGGGTTTGGGATCATCTTAGGGATACTAGTATCATTAGAACTCAATGGGAAAAGCACCAAACAATCTGATGATATGTGTGGATATTAACCTTTATCATCCTTATAGACTGGCCTTTAAAACTGGTGAGGATAGGATAACTAGTCAATAATTTGGAACAATGAGCTAGGCATCTGGGAAGCAATTAAATTAGATCTTTTACCTCACACTCCTACAAATGCCAAATGTGTCATTTGACATGGAAAAGGCCTCCTAAAGACAGAAACCTCATTTCTACATCCCAAGGTCAGCTCCTAAGCTTCCCACCTGCAATGGAAATAAGGGGATCAAATGAACAAAAATCCTGAAAGTTGAAGCGACAAGATTTGGAAACTGATTGCACATGGATAACCTGAGAGTTTCAGAAGACTCTGTGACCTTGATCTTGGATGACAGATTAAACAACCTCTACAATGTCATCTCTGATTGCCTAACTCTTATGCTTCAGACCCTTCTATGACTCTCCACTTTCTATCAAATGAAGTACCAAAAAAAGTACAAAATCCTTTAGACTACCGTGAAATATTCAAAACTCTAACCTGCCTTCCAGCCTCATTCTTAATGCTCCCCTATGTTTCTCCTACCACTTAATTATGCTTCCTTTGCATTGTTCTACACACACACATACACACACACACACACATACACACACACGTCCTTTCTTACCTCCCTGCCTGGACTTTAGCTAGGTTCTCTACCTACAGAGTTTTCCCTTTCACATCCCAGGTTCATCTAAGAGCTATGTTTCTCCACCAGGTTTACAGCAGGGTGCTGGTAATTGTTTAACAAATAGCTCTAGTCCTGGCCTAGTAGCTCAGTTGGTAGAGCATCCTCCTTGAGATTGTCCCCCTATATTAAGATTGCAGGTTTGATCCCCGATCAAGGCATATACAGGAATTAATGAAACAATAAATCAATGTTTCCCTCTCTTTCGAATCAATATATAAAAATCAAAACAAACAGCTCTGTGTGGAGGAAACCCTGAGTTGCAGAGTTTGTCAATGTCTGTGGTGTAAATACTCCCACTTTGGCAGATTTCAAGCTATTAAGGTGATATCAACCAGCAGGTGATATCAAAATTCCTGAAAATGTAATGAGAGGTTACAAAGGCATTTTTAAAGCTGGTTGTAGCACACCATCTTTCCTAATCCCACATCCCAGCTCCTCCATCCACTGACCAGATATGATTTGTGCTCCTCAAACCTCCCCTCACCTGAGAGCACTTTGTATTTAACTTGCATTATTCTCCACATCACGTATTTAAGAACTTGTTTATCTCCCCTGTAGGGGTTTGAGGGCAGGTTCATTATTTTATTCCTTGTTAAAAAACAAACAAACAAACAAACAAAAACTACAGAATTTGAGCTAGGAGGTCAAGATGATGGAGTCCTGAAGCATCAACTTCCCAAGGCCCAGAGCAAGATGGAGCAGAAAAACAAAGATTCATAGAGAATGTTCAGGAAGAGTTTTTACATGCTCAGAAGAAGTGGTATGAAATTTATGCCTTCTAGTAGGAAAGAACTGACAGCCTGTTCCCTTGAATGCTTGATCCTGCTTATCTACCTAGTGTAGAAGAGAGTCACATAAGAGATTAAAGCTAACTCCAGTGCATCTGCCTCCTGGTTTTAATTTTGTCACCACTGCGTGCCACCAATACTTCAACATCCAAGGAAATGTTTGTCCTACAGAAAATGACTCCAATTCTCTCCATCTCCCTACCCCCTAAAGAAGTTTTGCTCACTGAGAACATAAAATCATTGAGGGTAAGGATGATGTTTTGTTTTGTTTTTTCTTTTATAATCCCCAGGGCCAGCTTAGTGCTTGGCACCCAGAAGAAATTCAATGAAGACACAGTGAATCAGCAAAAAAAAAAAATGTTTTCATCCAATAAAGGGGTTGGATTTAGACAAATAATAGAATTGGTATTAACTCACATAATAATTGAGCCAAACTTTAGACTCTCACCCAGAACAGTGGTCGCCAACTGGTGGTCCACGGACTACTGGTGGTTGGTGAGGTCCGAAAGGTTGGCGACTGCGGTTTAAGGAAACCGTTGGAGCAGCGGTCACCAACTGGTGGTCCGTGGACCACTGGTTGTCTGTGAGGCCCGAAAGGTTGGCAACCGCTGACCCAAAAGATAGACTATAGTAGTAAGGACACCTGGTTGCCTCCAAACCTAAATACTTGAAGACCTATGAGGTTCTCTGTGTGCTTGTTATTAGGCTGACGAAGAAGGCTCAAATGCCATTTATTTGTTCCTTCATGCTGCCAATACTTATCTAGTACCTATTGCATGCCAGACTCAGTGCTAGACATTGAATACATTTCTTCAAAGATAACACTAGATTTATACTCAATGCGAAAATAAAAAAGAAAGTTTCATTAAATGCTTGAATGCCCTGGAACATGAGGTATGACACAATGGCATTACAACCTTATAGAAAGTGCCTGCTTCCAAATGGACACCCAATATATATAAAACCCATGTAGTCTCCAATTTTCCTAAACTATAAACCTTTGAACTACACACAAAGAGAGTTGTTATGGGAAAGTCTGTAAACACTAATAGTGTGGTATTATATATGTTTTAAGAATTTAGTCCTAAGAAGAGAATGAGCTCAAAGGGCTTGCTTGAAAAAAGCAAGAAGGGTTTTCTAGATTTCTCAAGTTTTCCTCTTATGCAACCTAAAATTATTTGATATGTAATAGTGGGGTTTATCCAAACACTTATCTGTGATAGCAAATATGATTGCCAATTCATCAGTAAGCACCATCACTTCATTGACGAAATATGTGCCATATCTAACCACTTCTAACCATCACCATTGCTGTCATCCTGGTTAAGTTTCCATCATCTCTTTCCAGACATCTGTAATAGCCTCCTAACAGAGCAAAGTCATCTTCCTAAAGTAAAAATCAAACCTTGTTCTTCAGTTGCTTAAACTCGAATGGCTTCTGCAGATAAAGGGACTGTCCAAGATCACTCTCACTTCTGACACCAACAACGAAGTTCAGGGTCCTTAAGATCACCTACACTATGACACTAATTGCAAGTTTGATATTTTTCTTTGAAAATAATTATGGAACTCACTAAAAGCTATTATACTCATGGTTATGGTTCGTTACAGTGAAAGGATATAGATTGAAATCAGCCAAGTGAAGAGGAGCATGGGGCAAATTATAGGAGAGTTCCATGCACAGATCTATCTTCCAGTTGTCCTTTCCTGGTAGAGTCATGTATACAATTATAAGTTTTCTCAGCAATTATGGGTGACAATACTCATTAAGTATTATCCTGGAAGCTCATCTGAGGCTTGGCATCTAGAGTTTTTATTGGGGTTTGGTCACCTAGACATGGCTGATTGCTCATGTGGCTGATCTTTAGTCTCTAGTTTCTCCAAAGGTTGAACTGGTACTACATGGCTCAAAGCCATAATGAGAAATCGCTTTGTTAGACTCTAGTGTGGCTCAAGACCCCCAGGTTTAAAAAAAAAAAAGACACTCTTATTAATCAGGGCATTCTAAGGAGCTCCTCAGGAGCAGAGAGCAAAAGCCAGACCTCTCTTTGGGTAAGGTTAATTGTTCCCAATACATCTTAGAACAAAATCCTGCTCATAGCCTGAAAAGTCAGAGAAGAGCTGGCCCCTACCTGCCTTTCCTATATCTCCTATTTCCCCATCACTTAATCTGCTCCAGTCACATTAGCCTTCTTTCAGTTCTGGGACACACCAAGCTCTGACTCAGGACTACTGACTGCTCTTGCTATTCCTTCTGCCTAGATACCCTTCCACATATCTTCCCATGGTTGCCTGCTGCTCATAAAATTAAATGCCACCTCCTTAAAGGGGCCTTTCTTAAACACCCTAGCAAAAGCAGCTGCAAACTGCATACTGACACACACATACAGTTGGACAATATACACACATGCACACAACATGCACATGCATCCACACACAAAATATACACACCTACTCTACCACATTTCTGTTTGTTATAGCACTTTTCAGAATATAAATTATATTATTTGTTTGTTTATTACTTTTCTATTGTTTACAATACAATGTTGTAAGCTCCATCTCATTCACTAATCTCTTCTCAGTATAGAGACTGGTACCTAATATCCACTATGTGTTCAAAAGCATTGTTGGATTGAATATGTGCCTAATATTAGACAGGTATAGACACAAAAAATTATTACTTGCCTGAGCTGGTTTCAGATCAAATACATACTTGCAGCATTAAGAACAAGTCTCTTTTTCGCAGAGAGCAAGAGACTAGACATAATATGTCATTTATAATTAACCAAGGGAAACCACTAACAGGAATATAAGAAATGTGATCAGATTAATGAGTCTGGTTTTCCCATGTGGATTGTTAAATCAGTCTCATTATTTTGTGGACATACATTATGCTGGTGACTTAACTCTATTAGGACATCAGTGGAAAAGAAAACACAAGATGCCAGCTTGGACTCAGGAGAGCAAAGGTGAATCTCCTTAGCTTTTCTACCACATCAGAAAATCTGAGTACCTTCTCAGTGTTACCCAGTGAAAAGCTAATTATTCAGGAATGAAAAAGATATGAGCGATTAAAGGGGAACAAAATAGGCAGCCCCAAAATATTCCACATTGGTAAATGGATTACTTTGAATTGAAGACAATCCGAGGCACAAAAGACTAAGAAAGAATTTTTACCACCTCCTTCACTGCCTAAAAGAATTTAGGTAAAGGGCCTGATCCAGATCTCTGGTGAAAGAGAACTATCACCAGATATATTTAAAGAGAGTACGGGCTAGGTGTGGTGAGCTGGGGGAGCTCAGCAGGCCTGTTTGCTCAAATTCCTCTCTGTATCCCATGGCAAACATTTGTTTAACAAACATTTGCTCTTCCCATCTTCCTGTGAAATGTCTTTTTTCCTTTTGGAGCCTTAGATCCCTACTTCCTTCTGCTGTCTCCTTAGCTCAGGATGGCATGTAAGCCTCAACTGCCTGACGTCTTTGGGCCTCTCATGTCTATGTAAAATTCCCATATGGACGAAATTAAACTTGTTTTTCTCTTGTTAATCTGTCCATTTAGTTAGTAGCCCAAAAGAACTTAGGAGAGTATAACAGTTTTTTTCTACCCTAAGAAACTATCAAGAGAAACCAAGATGGCAGCACAGGTAAACACCAGAAATTGCTGCCTCACACAACCACTTCAAAATACAACTAAAAGACAAAACGGACATCATCCAGAACCACAGGAAGGCTGGCTGAGTGGAAATTCTACAACTAGAAGGAAAGAGAAAAGCACACTGACACTCAGAGGAGGTGCTGAAATTAAGTGCAGAGGTACGGAGGTGCAGGAGGAAAGGGCTGGCAACTGAGTACGCGGTTGCCTTTTCAATCGAGAGGGAGTCACAAGCTCCCAATTGCTCTGAACTCCACTTCCAGGCGAGTCTCTGGGGACCCAGACTCATACGGGAAGAAACTGGACTGTCTGGCAGCGGGAGGAACTCAAGGGCAGCTTTCTCTCAGAGGTGCTTGCAGTGATTACCACGGGACACTGAGACCCGGGGCCTCTTAGGGTAGGACTGAGGATCAGCCATAGCTGTTTACTCCGCCCTGTTGATTCCCTGAGACCCCGCCCCACCCAAGCTGTGCACAGAGGCTTTTGCATATGAATGACCTGGCCCTTTGCAATCTAAAATTACCTAACAAACTGCAGCTGGGTCAGAGAGACCCAGAACATCCAAAAGAAGGCCCAAGGCCCCACAGAAGCTTGCATTGCTTCACGGCTGGGCCTCATTTGGGCACCTCCAAACCCCAAACAAAGAAGAGGAATCTGCAAATCTCTCCACAGCTCCTGCTGGTAGCCTCAGGCAGAGGCCAAATTAGCACCTCCTTAGAGATCCAAGTGCCAGTGTACCCAGTGGTCAGAGTGGGACCATCCAGATTACAACTCCTCAGATCCATAAGGGACACACTCAGGGGGCAGACTCAGAGAGCACCAAAGCCCCACTGAAGCAAGTCTTGCCCCATAAGGGTGTCTCCAGCACAGAAGTTCTCCCACCGTAGACACAGTTGAATCTCAAAGCCAATTGGCCTGGAGGTCAATTCTTCCCACTGATACCAACAACAATCAAGGCTTAACTACAACAAGACTGTGCACACAGCCCACAAAGGGGTGCACCAAGAGTGTCCACCTCAGGTAATTGGGGAGGCTGAGCCACTGGCCCTATAGGACACCTAGCACAGAAAGCCACTCTATCAACACAGGGAAGCAGCCAAAATGTGGAGACAAAGAAACACATCACAAATGACAGAAATGGAGGAAAGCAAACTACTGGATATAGAGTTCAAAACCACACTTTTAAGGTTTTTCAAGAATTTTCTAGAAACTGCCGATAAATTTAGTGAGACCCTCAATAAATCTAGTGAGACCCTCGAGGATATGAAAAAGGACCAACTAGAAATTAAGCATACACTGACTGAAATAATGAATATTATACAGAGATACAACAGCAGACTAGAGGATTGAAAGAATCAAGTCAAAGAGTTGAAAAACGAAGAAGCAAAAAACACCCAACCGGAAAAGCAAAAAGAAAAAAGAATCCAAAAATATGAAGATAGTGTAAGAAGCCTCTGAGACACCTTCAAATGTACCAACATCCAAATTATGGGGGTGCCAGAAGAAGAGAGAGAGCAAGATATTGAAAACCTATTTGAAGAAATAATGACAGAAAACTTCCCCTACCTGGTGAAAGAAATAGACTTATAAGTACAGGAAGCACGGAGAACCCCAAACAAAAGGAATCCAAAGAGGACCACACCAAGACACATCATAATTAAAATGCCAAGAGCAAAAGACAAAGAGAGAATCTTAAAAGCAGCAAGAGAAAAACAGTCAGTTACCTACAAGGGAGTACCCATACAACTGTCAGCTGATTTCTCAACAGAAACTATGCAGGCCAGAAGGGAGTGGCAAGAAATATTCAACGTGATGAATAGCAAGAACCTACAACCAAGATTACTTTACTCAGCAAAGCTATCATTCAGAATTGAAGGTGAGATAAAGAGCTTCACAGATAAGAAAAAGCTAAAGGAGTTCAGCACCACCAAACTAGTATTATATGAAATGTTGAAAGGTATTCTTTAAGAAGAGGAAGAAGGCCCTGACCGGTTTGGCTCAGTGGATAGAGCATTGGCCTGTGGACTGAAGGGTCCCAGGTTTGATTCTGGCCAAGGGCATGTACCTTGGTTGCGGGCACATCCCCAGTAGGAGGTGTGCAAGAGGCAGCTGATCGATGTTTCTCTCTCATTGATGTTTCTAAGTCTCTATCCCTCTCTCTTCCTCTCTGTGAAAAATCAATAACATAAAATAAAAAAATAAAAAAAAAGAAGAAGAGGAAGAAGAAGAAAGAGGTAAAGGTAAAAATTATGAACAACAAATACATATCTATCAAAAAGTGAATCTAAAAATCAAGTGAATAAAAAATCTGATGAACAGAATAAACTGGTGAATATAATAGAATCAGGGGCATAGAAAGGGAGTGGACTGACAATTCTCGGGGGAAAAGGGGTGTCAGGGGTGCGGGTAGAGACTGGACAAAAATCGTACACCTATGGATGAGGACAGTGGGGGAGTTAAGGGCAGAGGGTGGGTTGGGAACCGGGTGGAGGGGAGCTATGGGGGGGGGGGGGGGAATAGGAACAACTGTAATAATCTGAATAAAGATTTAATTTAAAAAAAACTATCAAGCCACAAAAGACATGAATGAATTCTAAATGCACATTGCTAAGTGAAAGAAGCCAATCTGATAAGGCTACCCACTGTATGATCCCAACTGAGACAGGCTGAGCCTCTCTTAAAAATGAATGGGAATGCTCTTCAATTATTGTTTTAAGTCTCTCCTAAATAAATTAAAAGTCTCTCTTCAGCCTGGCCAGTGTAGCTCAATGGTTGAGTGTTTACCTATGAACCAGGAAGTCACGGTTCGATTCCCAGTCAGGGCATATGCTGGGTTGCAGACTCGATCCCCAGTGTGGGATGTGCAGGAGGCAGCCAATCATTGATTCTCATCATTGATGTTTCTCTCTCTCCCTCTTCCTTCCTCTCTGAAATCAATATAAATATGTATATTTTTTAAAAGGGTATCTCTTTAGGCATTCCCCAAAGAGCTCTGCTCTGCACCTGTACTGGTCCATACCAGCTCAAGGCAAGAACCTGGGAAGCAAAGAAATCTAATCTGCACCTGTGTGAAAAACCCAGCCCTAGAGCAGTTTAGGGAACCATATTCTTCATCAGTGTATGCTCCCTTGATGCATCAAGCTTTCTCCCTTTCTCCTTTCCCTCAACTTTGTTTTCAGTAAACCCTTCTTTGAATCTGTTGTGCCTCCTCTCTTGATTTCTATCTTGGGAGGAAGCAAAGCAAGAACCCCTTTGCTGCTGACTTAACTATAAGACATTCAGGAAAAGGCAAAACTATGGAGATTGTAAAAATAACAGTGGTTGCCAGAGATTTGGTGTGGGGGTAGGGTGGTAGGGATGAGTAGATGGAGCATGGGGCAGTCAAAATGTTCAATTTGATACTATAATGGTGGATACACATCATTATACATTTGTCAAAACCCATAGAATATACGCAGGCTTCAGAACAGGCCTCCCCAAAGTGTGCCATTTTGACTTGTGAATTATTTGAGCTGAAGGCAATCAAGACCCTGCAGCTCAAGAGAAACTTTTACCTCTCTCTGAATGAATTTAAATGAGGGGCCTTGCCCACAGTAAATGTTAACACCCGAAATAACTTTGTATAACTTATCTATAGGGCAGGGCAAACTTCTAATTACTGAACATCTATTCTTCTTATCATCCTGCAAATGACCTTCCCCTTTGAAGCCCCAAGGTGTCTTACCGCATTCTTAGCTCAGAATGTCAGATATACCTCATTTTCCCTTTCTGTCTCTTAACCTCTCATGTGGAGTCACCGACTCTCTCATATATACACATGGGTTCCCATATGTACACATGTAATTAAATTTGGTCATTTTCTCTTATTGATCTGTCCCATATAGATAATTATTAGACCAGGTGAAAGAAGACTGAAGGGCAAAAGAAAGTATCTTCCTTACCTCCATATATAGCACCACGAATAAATTATGGACTTTAGTGAATAATGACATATCAGCATTGGCTCATCAACTGTAATAAATGCACCACACTAAGGCAAGATATTAACAAGGGAAGCTGGCAGGGGGAGGAGAAAGCAAATGAGAACTCTGTACTTTATCCTCAATTTTTTTTTTTTTACCCAAAAACTCCTCCAAAAAATAAAGGCTATTAGTTTTTTTAATGTACAAGCTGCATGTCTTTTCATGGAAATCTGAGAGGCTATTTCCTCAATTTAAATGCATTAAGACACACAGAGTCTTACCCATTTTTAGTTAATTACAACCTGTTTTCACATCACATTTTTAGATTCTATGTAACAGATGGTGAGAATGTCTATTCTGAAGGCCTAAAAAGTATTTCTGTTCAAGAACAGTGGCTATTATCCAGCGTCCCTATACAAGGGTTGGAATATCCAGGGTAGATTGTGGGGAGAGGGGGCCACACACCAGGCGATGGGGGAAGGAGTGGGGAACAGAAAGCAAATCCTCAGGGTGTTAACAAGAATAGAGGCAACTCCAAGAGGAATTAAAAGTAACTCCCACCAGGAACCTAGGGAAATCATCTATACAGAGAAAGAAACGTCTTGTTTGAAATTCATTCACACTGGCAGGGTCAATAGAAAATTTTCAATGTAAATAACAGGAGACTTTAAATGTGTGTTTGCTGAATGCTGAAACATTGGGGGCAGAAACTAAGCAAAGGTTTCCACAGTGGCCAAATGTTGCCTCTTATCACAGCAGAACAGCCATTAAAAAGAAGAAGCCTGAGGATGTTGTGAATGTAGACGGAGGCCCATCAGATACCCCTGTGAGAGATTTTTAAAGATTTTTTCCCCTGTTCTCCTTATAGTCCATATGTATTGGGTAAGATTTGGGGGAGTAATAATTTGCTATTGTTTTACCCTCAGAGTAGAAGTAAAATTTAAAGAGATTAGTGTGACTTTTTCTCCTCAAGGAGTATCTTCTTCACCTTTATGTCACCTACTCTTTATTTCTCATCAGCAAGTGAGGGACAGTAATTCAGGAAACAATGGCAGCAGCACCACAGTACTGTGGGTTTATTTTCTGTCTCCAAAAAATCTTCAATAATCTGTTTACGACTTCCAAAATTCAACAACAGTGTGCAAATGCAATCCCACTTATGTTAATGTGTGTTTCCTTCTCACATATCAGATTCTGAATAAAAATTAGACAAGTCCTCTGTTTTGAAAATATATAAGATGTGAACTTGCTGGGAGGGGAAAAAAAATAAAACACCTCCAACTGCACTATGCTTTCAACCATATATTTTTTTTAACCTTAATAACTTAAGTGAACTGTTAGTGAAATTACAACCTACTTGTGACACAATAAATTTACAACAAAATTTATTCCATAAATTATTCAATTCCGTGACTGAAGTCAGGGGAAAAATATCACCAGGAGCAGGGGATTAGCATGTGAAAGGAAAAACCCATCTCCCCACTGAAACAATCACTGTCAAAACCTCCTATTGGAGTTTTGTAAAAATTACCATTAAGAACACACATTTAAGTCTTTGTAGTTCCTATAAAAGGGCTAAGTATTTGATTTACATTAGATTCATTTGTTCTTTCTTCAACTGTCTTTCTCCTACAAACCATAACTGCCTCAATAAATGCTTGCTCAATCAAGTGTGCATTAAAACAAAAGAATTTAACTTCAATAAAAGTGATGAATCAGGGCCAGAAGTTAACTTTTCCTTCCTCAATATATCTTGCTATCAGGTAAGCAAAGCAGAAATTTACATTTGCTGTTCCACAGGGGAATATTATAGGTTTCTATTGTGTGGTTGGTTATATTTATAGATTCATGCATAAATCATTTGAGGCCAGAGTTCCAGGGCAAAGGGGTTTCAGCCAAATTACATTTGTGAACATGTTCTATGGGCAACAATGTATCTATGTAAATAGGACTGTCAACTTTCCACCAACTCAATGAATGAAAGATGGTGCTGGTGGACAAAGAAAAGAATTCTAGGATCCAATGGTTTCCTGAAATCTGGAAAACAAATCCCTAACTCTTGGTATTTTTAGCCAGCTATTGGGGACCTTGCTTGCCCTACATAGTAGCTGCTCTTCAATAAACCAAAACAACAAGAGTGTGGCTGTTCTCACATATTAATACATATATAGTTACCATTTCAGCCTATGGCTTAGAATTTGTTTTTCTTTAGGGATTACTCTTTATCTCATAACTTGTGTTTGGTAGGCAGAATAATGCCCCCTCCCCAAATATGTCTGTGTCTTATTTCCCAGAACCTATGAGTATGTTATACTAGAGGCCCGATGCATGAAATTCGTGCAAGAGTAGGCCTTTCTTCCCCTAGCTGCCAGCACTGGCTTCTCTCTGGCACCCAGGACCCACGCTTCCCTCCGACCACCAGCAGGCACCGGGGACCTGGGTTTCCCTCGAAGCCCCAGCTTCATCCAGAAGGACGTCTGGTCTAATTAGCATATTATGCTTTCATTATTATAGACTAGAGGCCCGATGCATGAAGATTCATGCAAGAATGGGCCTTCCTTCCCCTGGCTGCCAGCACCGCCTTTGCTCAGGCCGGAACCGCCTTTCTGCCTTCCCATGCTGCCCAGAGGCCTGGAGCAGCTGGGGTGGTACGGAACGCCTGCGTCATAGCCATGGTGATGACGCAAGCATCCCGCCCCGCCCCCGGCTGCTCAGCGCCTGCATATGCAAATTAACCCACCATCTTTGTTGGGTTAATTTGCATACTCACTCCTGATCGGCTGGTGGGCATTTTGAAGGTACGGTCAATTTGCATCTTTCTCTTTTATTAGTGTAGACTTCCTGGCAAAGGGGAATTAGATTGCAGATGGAATTAAGGCTGCTAATCATCTGACCTTAAAATAGAAGATTATCTCTGAACCTTTCCTGCATGTGGGGTCTCTAACTCTCTCATGTATATGGGGGTTCTCAAACATATATATGTATTAAATTTAGTTATTTTCTCTTGCTAATCTGTCATTTTGATTATGACACCAGCCAGAAGAAATGTGAGGATAGAAGTTTGTTCCTCCCCCACAGGCCCAAAATAGAATCATTTAAATTAAGTCCCATATTACCAATCTGAAACAACTTAAATTAGTTTCAAATCTTCCAGAATGGAATCATAAACCATTCAATCAGAAATCACTAGTTGGGTAATGTGTCTGATAGACTTTTGCCATCCCCTAAAGGAAAGTAACTTTGCAATAACCAACCTGCTTTCTTTATCAATTATAACTTCCTTGTTCCTGTTCCCTTCTGCCTATAAAAATATTTCATTTTGTACAGCTCCTTCTATCTTCTAGATTGTATGCTGCCTGATTCATCAAAGTAATATGATGTGAGAAAGACTTAATTGGACATTACTAGCTTTGCAGATAGAAGGAGCCAGGAGCCAAGGAATGTGGGCAGCCTCTAGAAGGTGGAAAATATAAGAAAACAAATTGTCTCCTAGAGTCTCCAGAAGGAACACAGCCCCACTGACATTTTGATCTCAGTTCAATGAGACCCATTTCAGATTTCTAGCTTTCAGAGCTGTAAGATATTAAATTTGCATTATTTTAAACTCTCAAGTTTGTGGTAATTTATTAAAGCAGCAATAGGAAACTAATACAGAGTGTTTAAGTAATACTGTCTATTCTGAAAGGCAAATGGTTATGAACAAAAGAAAAGAATTCTGCCAATTGTTAATGTTTCTTCATAAAGAAAATCATATAAGATTAATTTTGTATAACTCTCCTTAAAATTACATAGAAGGAATAATTTGAATGAGTACTTATGTTTTAGTTGCTACTACCTTTTTCCATTTATCAGGACGATTCTTTAATATTTATGAATATATCTTCCATCAGTAGTGGAAGGCTTCACCTCACATAAAACTATTCTTTCTATCTTAGATAATGCCTAATTCTCATCTATTATCTGAGTCTCAATAATCATCATTTACTGGCTGACATGTGGCTTCTGCTTTCATACACAGAACATCTAAAAGATCACCTTTACTTATAGGAGTGAGTTTTTATTAGATTGCATAGAGGAGGAAAAACTTTTCCTCAGCTCTCCTAGGGTTGGGCTGTACCTGAAAATACAATTGAAAAAGACATATTAACAGGACAACAGCATACAACTTTATTCCAGGCTTTATACCAGAGTCTTCCTAAGGAAATAAAAAACTAAAGAAGTGGTTAAACCTGAGCATTTTTATACTAGGTTTGAAGAAGAGTAGAAAATCATGGGAAAACATGATAGGACAAAAGGATATGAGATAAAGGTAGTAACTGGGGAAATTCAGCAAAGCCTATTTGTTTGGACTCCTCAGAGTAGCTGCATCTTTGGAGATGAAGATGCACATTTCCTCTGGGTATAGGAAGGACACCTCTCACATGAGGATCTGTTACCTGCTTCAGGGGAGAAGGAGAAGGACAGAAAGTCCATCCTGCACCTGCTGTTTCTCAGTTTCCTTCAGCTTATGATACTCACTATGCCACCAAAGTGCCATATTTTGGGATAGCATGTTCTGAAACTCATCAATTGTCCAGCATGGAAGAAAACAGATATAGAACCACAGAATGGAAGAGCTGAAAGAAACATATGATCCAGTAAAGTTATCTGCTTCTAGAGAATTCTCTACTGAAAAATAAAAGATTCAATGTCATATCACATTTAAGTCAGTTAAGCCAAGTATCAAGATCTGGCATATAGCTAATCATTTCTCCTTGAATACCAAATAAATTAGATTTATTTATGTTGAATATTCAAAAATTAAATATCTATATATATAAAAGGCTAATATGCCAAGTGTCCCCTTGGGGAGCGGGCCTAAACTGTCAGTCAGACATCCCCTGAGGGCTCCCAAACTAAGAGAAGGCACAGGCTGGGCTGAGGGACCCCTCCCCCCAAGTGCATGAATTTTGTGCACCAGGCCTCTAGTAGAAAAATAAAAGCGAATAGTCAATGTCATACAGACAAATCTCATATAGTCCAACTGGGGGAATTTTTAAGCAAATAATGTAGAGGACAGATGGAAAATAGTGTAATCTGCACTGATGTTCATGGTAACATTAAATAGATCAAAAGATGACATAATGACTCCACGCATTTATTATAAAGTGCCTATTCTCCAAAAATCTCAAAGCACTTTCCCAACTCTTGGGTCAAATGCTAATGGTCATAAGTGATATTGACAGGCATGATTCCTATTCTTCCTGTATCACAGACCTGAAGCACTCAGATTCTAAGAACTCAGCCCTGTAGAGGTATGTGTTGTGGAATATCTCTGATGAGACAGTAGAAGACAACCACTGAAATAAAATGTAATGGGGAATAATTTTCCACATATGCCAGAAAAACTCTGAAAAATAAGAGGAATGTTGGAGGAGCATAGACCAACTATCTATCAAAATATACCAATTAAAAGTGAACAATGATGGAACAGAATAAAAAGTCCAGAAATAGATCAAAATGTATAGTAACTTATCCTATATAATAAAACCCTAATAATCAAATCAACCGAACAGCGGGGCAACCGGTTGCTATGACGCACACTGACCACCAGGGGACAGATGTTGAACACAGGAGCTACCCCCTGGTGGTCAGTACACTCTCACAGGGGAAGCACTGCTCAGCCAGAAACCAGACTAACAGCTGGCGAGCACAGCGGTGGTGGCAGGGAGCAGGCCTAAGCCGGCAGTCAGACATCCCCTGAGGGGTCCCGGACTGTGAGAGGCACAGGCTGGGCGAGGAACCCCCACCCCACCTGACCAGTGCATGAATGTCATGCACAGGGCCTCTGGTTATATTATAAAAGTGACATCTCAAATTACATTTTAATAAGTATCAGCTGGGTAACAGTCTAGGAAAAAGATAAAGTTGGTTCCCTACTTCACATTGTATACAAGTATAAACTGTAAAAGGATTAAAGAATTAAAGATTTTTTTAAAAAGGAGTACTATAAATACCTTTAAAATGGAGTGGGGAAGTCCTTTGCAAGTTAGACTTAAAAATCCAGAAGCAATATAAGATTGGTAAATTTGACTGAATAAAAATAAAAACCTTCAGCACACCAAAAAATACCATAAGCAAAATTAAAAGTCAAGTGACTAATTTGAAAAGGGGAAAACTGTAACTTATATCATAAAGAGTGATCTACCTAATTTTTAAAGATTAACTAGAATTTTGTTAGAAAATGACCAACAATCCAAAATAAAATGGACAAAGGGCATCAACAGTCCTCAGCAAAAAATACATTACATATATACATAAATACTCACACATATAAATGGCCACTAAGCTTATAAAAAGTCTCAACCTTGCTTGCAATAAGATAAAGGTAAATCAAAAACTACACTCAGATATCACTTATCACCTATCAATTTGACAAAAATTAAAATTTTGACAACACTCTTAAATTGACTTCAGATTTCTAATGGAACAGAATCACTATTAGTCTAAAAGAAAATGATTTGAACCTAAAATTCAATAGAAGTTATAATTATTTTTCAAAATAAGGACATTTTAAGATATACAAGCATTCATACACAAACTCTCTAATAAGAATTTATCTAAAACACATTCCAGGAAAAATAAAGAGAGGAAGAAAGAGAGAGAGGAGAGGAGAAGATTTAAAAGGCTGGAGGGAAACAGTCATGGAAGGTACATTGCTAGAGAAAGTGAAATGGTACAACCCCAGGGAGAGGAATCTGGCTTCCTCTACAAAAAATACAGATGCATTTATCCTTTGACCTAACAATCCTACATCTGGGGATCTATCCCACAGTCATAACTGCATACATATAAAATGTGGAAGATTATTCATTATAGCATTATTTGTAAGAGCAAAAAATTGAAAAGTATCCAGCAGTCCATTTTAGGGTACTGGTTGAAGAAACTAGGGATACATCCACCCAATTAAATGCTATGCAGCTGAATAAAAGGCCCGGGAATATTTACTTACTGATGTGGAAAGATCTCAATGCAAACAAGGATATACATTGTTTAAAAAAAGCAAGATGCAAAGCAAGTTATGTAGTATGCTCCCTTTTCTATAACAACTAGGGGGAAATATAAATATACATTTGCTTTTCTTTGAATAAATATACACAGAATTCTAATAGGGCCCTGGCCAGGTAGTGCAGTTGGTTAGAGCATCACCTTGATATGCCAGTCAGTGCACATATAAGAATCAACCAAAGAATGCATAAATGAATGGAAAAATAAATCGATGTTCCTCTCGCTCTCTCTCTCTCTCTCTCTCTCTGTGTGTGTGTGTGTGTGTGTGTTTAAAATCAATAAATTTTTAAAATCAATAAATAAAATAAATCTAATAGGAAACTGTTACCTATGTAGGGGAAAGCAAAGAGAGAACAGGAGTGAAGCAAGAATTCTGAGTACAATATTTATTTGTAAATTAGGTAAAAGTATTATCTATAATTTAAAAATATTTGAAATGTTCCAGAAAGAAAAAAATCATATGACCTAAAAGAAGAATAAGATTGACTTCAGATTTCTAATGGAACAATATCACTATTAGTCTAAAAGAAAAGGATTTGACCCTAAAATTCCATAGAAGTTTTAATTATTTTTCAAAATAAGGACATTTTAAAATATGCAAGCATTCATATACAAACTCTCTAATAAGAATTTAGCTAAAATGCACTTGAGAAAAAAACAGAGAAGAAAAAAGAGGAGAGAAGATTCAAAAGGCAAGTGTGAGCCCCCCCAAAAAAACAACAAAAATCCGACAGTAAAACTAAATTTAAGTAAATGTTGATATCAAACAAAAAAATTAACATTTGGAACTAAAGAACTGAGAATTGTCAGAGAAAGTGATAAGTGACAGAAATAAAAATGTCAAGGTTTTCACCTTATTCGGGGACAGGGTAGAGGTAGTCTACATGAAGGTAGAAAGATATACAATCAATATGTATGTTAAAATTGTAAGTGTAATTATTAGAAGAATAGAAATAAGAGGTATAACTTACAAACTACCACTGGAGGAAAGAATAGAATACAATAATCTAATCAACCAAAACTAGGCAGAAAGAGGGGGAAAAGAATGCATAATATAACAAAAATAAATAAATAAACAGAAAATATAAGAATAAGTTCAAACACAATGATAATAATAATTTGAATGATGGATCAATTATCTATTAAAAATAGAAAACTCACAGGCTATCTTTTTTTAATGTTTTTATTGATTTCAGAGAGGAAGGGAGAGGGATAGAGAGGTAGAAACATCAATGATGAGAGAGAATCATTGATTGGCTGCCTCCTGCACGCTCCCTTCTGGGGGGGAGGGGGTCGAGCCTGCAACCCAGGCATGTATGTGTCCTTGGCTGGAATCAAACCTGGGACCCTTTAGTCCATAGGCCGACGCTCCATCCACTGAGCCAAACCAGCTAGGGCACAGGCTATCTTTAAAAGGCATATTTAAAAGATATTACAGAAAGAGTAGAAGTAACAGTATAAGAAAAAATACACTAAATAACGATTAGTATCAGAAAAAAAGAAATAATTTTAGGCAAATACACTAAAAGGACAAAAAGAAATATTTGCCAAGAACATGAAACTCATGAACTTTTGGGCATATCTAACAACATAGCTTTTAGGAACCAGCAGATAAAATAGGTGGACAAAAAGTAAGAATATAGAATATTTGAATAAGCTAATTAACAAGTTTGATCTAACAGATATAAAAGAGAACATTGAATATAATAAAGATAATTCTTCTCAAACAGTCAGGGATATTCACAAAAGAAAATTGATCATATATTAGGTCATGAAGAAAAATCCTATCGACTCCTGTAAAGCAGAAATCATATAAGCCATATTGATTGATCACAATAAAATAAAATTAGATTCATCATCAAAAAGATAGCCTGAAAAATCTATAGACTTAGAAACTTTAAAACCCCATGATAATAACTCTTATGTTTAAGATAAAAATCAATACAGAACTTACAAACTATTTAGAAATGAATGACAATACAAGCATGGCAAAACCTGTGGGATTTAGGTAAATGATACTCAGAGGAAAATTTAAGTGCACTCATTGACCATGCTCTCCTACTTCCTGGTGTTTTTCCCAAAGAAGTATTTCCACTGTGCACAGAGGTATAAACAAAGGTTAGTATGGCAGTGTTGTTTGTCATAGTTAACAGTCCCCTATTTATAGATATTTAGGTTCTTTCCAGATCTTTCTAGGTCCATGTTATGAAATATTATGCAATAATTCAACAGAAGAAAGTAGACTTAGATGTATTGAAATGGAAAATTTTCAAAGACATTAAGTATAATAAGAAAAATTAAAATGGTAGTATACCTTTTATGTTAGAAAAATTTAACAAAAATTTAAACTAACATATTTCTACAGGTACATATCTATTTTACAGAGAAAAATGTCAGGAAAGATAGCTGCTGACCAGTGTGTTACTTTTAGGGAAGGGGGTAGGAGAGGAAGAATAATCAAGAGAACATTCAATGAACTATACTGTTTAATTGTTTTTACAACAGGCGAGTATCCTATATAATAAAGAGGTAATATGCAAATTGACCATCACACCCTCGCACAAGATGGCCACCCCCATGTGGTCACAAGATGGCCAGCCGTGGAGGGCAGTGGTGGGCAATTAGGCAAGCAGGGGAGGGCAGTTAAGGGTGACCAGGCCTGCAGGGGAGGACAGTTGGGGGCGAATGGGCCAGCAGGGGAGCAGTTAGGCATCAATCTGGCAGGGGAGTGTTCAGGGGGTGATCAGGCTGGCAGGCAGAAGTGGTTAGGGGCAATCAGGCAGGCAAGCAGGTGAGTGGTTAGGAGCCAGCAGTTCCAGATTGTGAGAGGGATGTCCGACTGTTGGTTTAGGCCCTGTGGGATCGGGCCTAAACAGGCAGTCGGACATCCCTCAAGGGGTCCCAGATTGGAGAGGGTGCAGGCTGGGCTGAGGGACACCCACCCTCCCAGTGCACAGATTTCGTGCACAAGGCCTCTAGTATACCTAAAATCTGTGTGAGAGAAAAAGAGAAGTTATCTATGTGAATGACCCTAAAATGATCATACAGGATTCTTCTTTTGTAGACAAATTTTGCAGGAACCATTCATTCAGCTTATACAATAATTTTTGCTCAGGCATTTTGCCCAGATAAGGTTTTATAAGTAAAGCTAGTTTCTTTTCCTTTAGAACCTTGGGGGAAAGGAAGGCATTAGATGACTTTCATTAATGAGTTCAGTTACATCATTTCACATTTCTAAATTATCAGGGTAGAAAAATAGCTAAGAGCAAAAGGGCAGAAAGCATAAATGAAGCCAAATTTTACAAACTTTATTTATTATTTAAGAATTGTGATAACATCATCTGCAAAATAAATCTTCAAAGTCCCTAAGTTCACTGTTGTAAACATATTTTAAACTCCTTAAACAGAAGGGTCTCTGTTAAGGGAAAAACTCACCAATATCATTAACAGTGCAAGACAGGAGCCAAAATGTAAACGACAAACATAAGGATGAAATAAAATGTTACTTGAAGAAAGTATAAGATAAAATGGATGTGTAACCCATTTCTCTAGCTGTGTAACAAAATATTAAAATAACCCTGAGATACACTGGTTGTTAAATAGGGAGGGGGAAGATGAATAAAAAAGTTACTCTAATTTAAACAAAAATAATAAAGAAATGTTCTGCATGAGTTTTTTTTCCTGTTTCTACTTCTAATCATTTATCATGCAAATGAAAGCAGTAATGGAAAATGTAAAGAAAACAAATTCTGCAATATACTGAACCCATATCCAGCAAAAGATAAGATTGAATATCAGAAGGAGAGGGCCTGAAATTAGCTGTCTGTACAATAACTGGGAGGGAAAACTGTTTTATTTAGCCCGGAGAGATTTTTTTGTAGCAAACTGACTACATTAAAATCCAGTCTATTAAGTTCAGTATCATACTAGAAAATGCCTTTTTCTTGCACTTTTAGATAAATTTTCATTGATCTCATTTTACGCATGATTACATTTTTAATGAGATGTGCAATATTTCCAGGCTAATTTTAAATCCCCCTCTCTTCTCTCCACCTCCCCCACACACACTTACTGCTTGCTGGATTAACATTTCTGATAAATTGTTGGACCATAAAGAAGCATTACCAAGATGAAATAAATTACTTACATTTTTTTGCAGCTCTAAAGTGATAATAGGAGAATACAAATGCCCACTGTCTAATTATGCCACATCTTCCAATTCATTTCACAAAAACAATTATTTTATTTTTATGTAATAGGCATGTTACTTTGTATTCATTATAAATGACCCTGAACAGTATACAGTCTATTCGAATAAAAAAATTCACCCCAATAGTGACCAAGTAAAATTAGTGTATGACCACCTAAAACGGAATGGCCAAAGGAGCAACTTCATACACAAAATAATACGAGACAATTCATTTTTTAAAAAGACTGGCATTGCTTAATATTAACTTTTTAAGAATAGCTTTTTAAAATGCTGGCATTACTTAAAATTACCTTTCAAGCAAAATACAAAATAATACTGCACATAAATGCTTTAAAAGACCAAGTCACATGTGGCTCAGGAGACACCTTGAGTATAATCTCCCATATTAGGAAAGTAAGGTCATTTTTTTTCTATCAGCACCTTCAGGCCTATATGCCAAGAAGGTGATTTAATGGGAGCCACTGGAATTCCAGCCTATTCAACAAAAGAAGTCAGAAGCCATTAAATTGGAACCCATGACCACGGCCTTTGTAAGAGTTCTTAAACATCTGTGCTTCTTCCATGTTGGCTATTTTTATGACTACCTATCTGATTCTTTGTGATGACTAAGAGCAAAACTTTATAAACAAATTTAACTTTCAAAGACTGATGATAAGATTAAACAAAATAATATTTAACTATCTGGTATTTACAAGAGATACACTTAAAAAAACTATATAATAAAAGCCTAAGCAACCCTTACAGCAGAACGACCGGTCGCTATGACACACACTGACCACCAGGGAGCAGACGCTCAATGCAGGAGCTGCCCCCTGGTGGTCAGTGCACTCCCACAGGGGGAGCACTGCTCAGCCAAAAGCTGGGCTCACAGCTGGCGTGTGCAGAGGAGGTGGCAGGAGCCTCTCCCGCCTCTGCAGTAGCGCTAAGGAGCAGCGAGCTGAGCAGTAAAGAGCAGCGAGCAGGTGGGTGGTAAGGAGGGAGGGGTCCAGGACTGCAAGAGGGCGCAGGCCAGGCTGAGGAACCCCCCTCTCCCCAGTGCAAGAATTTCATGCACCAGGCCTCTAGTTTTAAGACAAAAATATGGGAAAGGACTTGCTAGGCAAACACTAACCAGAAAAAAAATTGTTAGTGTAATAATCGTAGTGATTTTTCAGTAGTTTTAGTGTCAAAATAAAAATAAAGGCATTAAAAGGAATAGAAAGAAAAATCAAGAAGATTATATATGCATATATATCCATGTGTATATATACACATATGCAGATATACACACACATGCACACATGTGAACACATGCATACAAAGTATTAACTTGTATGCTCCCCACACAATGTAGCTTCAAATATAAAAATCACAACCTCACCGAATTATAAGAGGAAGAAGTTAGAAGGAAGACTGAATGATACAATGAAACTCCTAAAGATAATACAGTGGAGCCTTGACTTACGAGTTTAATTCGTTCCGAGACCAAGCTTGTTAAGGAGCTTGTTAACTCAAATTACTGTCAACTCAATGCAAAAAATAGGCCGAGAGACAGCTGGTATCTCAAAAAACTCATTAGTCGGGACACTCGTAAGTCAAGGCCCCACTGTAACTAAAATGTGTGAGATAAAAAAATACTATATGGGATTAAGAGGGGATTAGACAAAGCAGAAGATTAGTAAACTGCAAGACACAGCAATAGAAACTATCCGAAATGAAACACACTAAAATTTTAAAAAGATGGGGCAGGGTGGGGGGGGGGGGGGGATAAACAAAGCATCACTGAACCATCGAACAAACTCAAATGGACAAATACATATAATGTAATTGGCATTCCTGAAAGGATAAGGCGGCAACAAATATTTGAAGAAATAATGGCTGAAATATTTCAAATTTGATGAAAACTATAAAACCTTTCGTGGGAAGAGGCGACCATGGAGAGAGTACCAGGAAAGCCTCCATAACTCACTGTGAGAGTACAAGGCAGTGGGGCTTTGCCTGCCCACCCCAAAATGCCATCTTTGCATCAAACATGAATCTTTGCACCTAATCTTGTCATTACCAGGTCCTGCTCTGGTACTCAGTGTCTCAGGTGAAGAAGAAATCTTCAGTCTACTAGGAGCAGGTATTTGAAAAATACCCCCTCCAAGTGAAAACCTTCCAGATGAGGAAACTGAAGCAGAGAAAGGTTAAATAATTTAACAAAAATTATACAACTGGTAAAGAATAACCTCCATAACAATAAATTAAAAAAAGGACCTGTTTGACTTTTACATAAGCAAATTAAATTACCAAGCTTTGTTGACAGAGAAGGGAAGTCTGAAACTATTGCGAGAAGAGTAAATTGTAAGAGCATTCTCATGGGCAATATAGTATCATATGTTAAGAACTTTATCAACATTTATATTTTTAGTCCAATAATCCAACTGATAGGATATCATGTTGAAAAAATAGAACTACAATATATCTATGTGTTAGAATGCATAATATAGTTTTATTAATAATAGTTTAAAATTAGAAATACTTAAGATCCCAACATGTAAACATCTTAATAAATCTGATGTTAAATTAAAGGATACTTTCAATAATTTTAAGTTATGGGGAGAAATGCTTGTCATGAGGAGAATATATATGTATGTAGGGGTACGTCTATTGTGCACACACATGTACATGTGTATCTGTGTTCACATGTGTATTTATATGATATATAAAATTATGTGTATATATAAACATTATATACAAACACATTATACACACAAAAACACAGTATAAGCATCACAGATACATATATAATACATTCTCAATTTTGTTTTTAACATGTAATCATGTATATGTAAAGTTAAAGAAAATGTATTCAAATATATTTTCAACATTGCACATGTGGATTTGTAAGATATTTTTTGTTTAAATTTCTTATTAGTAATTTTTAATGAAAAAATTATAAAATGATTACTACTACAATTCATCTTTTTTCATTGATAAAGAAACTAGCATGAATTTAATATTTGCGTTTGCTAGAACTTAGGTATCGCTGAAAATTCTTATAATTCACAGTTACCTTCAGGATTTTTTAAAACGTACTGCATTAATTTTACCTGTATTAGGAATTCCCATTTTGACTCTGGGCTCATCCATATGATTTGCTTTCGCCAACTGGATTTTATTAGCAAGCATAAGACAAGCAGAAGCTTGAAAAGTGTGTACATGTGTCCTCTATCTCCCTGTTGTATGACTGGGCTTGCTTCCTCTTGAATCCCTGCCACAACTATGAGACTATGGCTAGAATGCTGTCGGTATGTGAAGGCTACATGGAAAAGAGCCCAGTGTCCCAGCCAAGGCCATTTCAGAAGCCAGCCATAGTATTCTGGCAACCAATCTCAAATGTACGAACAAGTCCAGCTAATCTACCCCCCAAAATGTCCCAAATAATCACAATTACTCTTTTTACTCATAGTCCCATGAGAAATAATAAAATATTTTTAAGCCATTCTGGTTTGGTGGTTGCTATGTATAATTATTTTAGCAGTGGATAATCAATCTTCCTTGAATTGGAAGTCTAAATTGGTCAATTCAATAGAGACAGCTGATGCATTGGATTATTTTGTTACTATAAAGCAGACAGTACTGGAGATCTAGGATACTGAAGTTAGAAAATTAGAAATATTCACATCTGGAACAGATGCAGATACATCAAAAATATATTCAAAGAATATGTCATCTTCCTAAATGTTCAAATAGGTAGGTACTGTGAATGTTTTTAATTTTCAAGATTGTTTTCAATAACTTATTAGATATTTATAACTCCTCTCATAAGTAATGTAAATACTTTACCTATTATTTGTTTTTATGGTTCATGAAGCACTGATACTTTAGACCTTTGTATAATACACTGCAGAAGCAATTTCTTTTGTGTTTAAGGTATATATTTGGATAAAAACACACACACACAAAAACTATAACCATCTTGCACAAATTTATGTTAAGACAAAACTGTTGGATAACTCTAATTTCTCATAAAATCCTGTGAAATCATTTTAAGTCATTACTAAAACAAAATACATTGGTGAAAAGTCAAGATAACAATACAAGAAGATGCAATAAAATGCTTTAAAAACAACCAAAAATATCCAAAGCCTGTGATTGAGCTATTTTTAATAATGGTGAACAGTAAATACATGACCAGAAACATAAAATATTAACATCAAAGTGAATTATAGAAAAGCTCAGAAAGTACTAATGGCCTAAAGGAATGTAGTAAGGAGTTTAACAGACTATGAAATTCACAAGAGAACATGACAAGAATCTAATGTTCAAAATAGTAAAAGCCAATTTTATGTTTGTTTAACCTACTGAAAAATTCTCTGTAGTCTGGGCAGCCAAAGTGTAAGACTTTAGCAATGAAAATGTAATTAAGATATGGTAATATTGGACAAGAAAACAGAAAGACCTGAGGATGTGGAAATGTCTTCCATCTAAATCAGGTGGCTAGTAGCTGAACTGACAAAAGAAGGTTTCGAGGGGTGGTGTGGAGGAACAACAGAAATCCCAAAAAGTGTTTATGCTTTTATTTTTTTTAAATTAAATCTTTATTGTTCAGATTATTACAGTTGTTCCTCTTTTTTCCCCCATAGCTTCCCTCCACCCGGTTCCCACCCCACCCTCTACCCTTACGCCCCCCACTGTCCTCATCCATAGGTGTACGATTTTTGTCCAGTCTCTTCCCGCACCCCCGACACCCCTTTCCCCCCAAGAATTGTCAGTCCACTCCCTTTCTATGCCCCTGATTCTATTATATTCACCAGTTTATTCTGTTCATCAGATTTTTTATTCACTTGATTTTTAGATTCACTTGTTGATATGTACTTGTTCATAATTTTTATCTTTACCCTTTTCTTCTTCTTCCTCTTCTTAAGAGATACCTTTCAGCATTTCATAAAATACTGGTTTGGTGATGATGAACTCCTTTAGCTTTTTCTTATCTGTGAAGCTCTTTATCTCACCTTCAATTCTGAATGATAGCTTTGCTGGGTAAAGTAATCTTGGTTGTAGGTTCTTGCTATTCATCACGTTGAATATTTCTTGCCACTCCCTTCTGGCCTGCATAGTTTCTGTTGAGAAATCAGCTGACAGTCATATGGGTACTCTCTTGCAGGTAACTGACTGTTTTTCTCTTGCTGCTTTTAAGATTCTCTTTGTCTTTTGCCCTTGGCATTTTAATTATGATGTGTCTTGGTGTGGTCCTCTTTGGATTCCTTTTGTTTGGGGTTCTCTGTGCTTCCTGGACTTGTAAGTCTATTTCTTTCACCAGGTAGGGGAAATTTTCTGTCATTATTTCTTCAAATAGGTTTTCAATATCTTGCTCTCTCTCTTCTTCTGGCACCCCTATAATTCAGATGTTGGTTCGCTTGAAGTTGTCCCAGAGGCTCCTTACACTATCTTCATATTTTTGGATTCTTTTTTCTTTTTGCTTTTCCGGTTGGGTGTTTTTTACTTCTTCGTATTTCAGCTCTTTGACTTGATTCTTGCAATCCTCTAGTTTGCTGTTGAATCTCTGTATAATATTCTTTATTTCAGTCAGTGTATGCTTAATTTCTAGTTGGTCCTTTTTCATATCCTCGAGGGTCTCACTAGATTTCTTGAGGGTCTCACTAAATTTATCAGCGGTTTCTAGAAAATTCTTGAAAAACGTTATAACCGTGGTTTTGAACTCTATATCCAGTAGTTTGCTTTCCTCCATTTCTGTCATTTGTGATGTGTTTCTTTGTCTCCACATTTTGGCTGCTTCCCTGTGTTGATAGAGTGGCTTTCTGTGCTAGGTGTCTTATAGGGCCCAGTGGCTCAGCCTCCCCAATTACCTGAGGTGGACACTCCTGGTGCACCCCTTTGTGGGCTGTGTGCACAGTCTTGTTGTAGTTAAGCCTTGATTGTTGTTGGTATCAGTGGGAAGAATTGACCTCCAGGCCAATTGGCTGTGAGAATCAGCTGTGTCTATGGTGGGAGAACTTCTGTGCTGGAGACACCCTTATGGGGCAAGACTTGCTTCAGTGGGGCTTTGGTGCTCTCTGAGTCTGCCCTCTGAGTGTGTCCCTTATGGATCTGAGGAGTTGTAATCTGGATGGTCCCACTCTGACCACTGGGTACACTGGCACTTGGATCTCTAAGGAGGTACTAATTTAGCCTCTGTCTGAGGCTACCCAGCAGGAGCTGTGGAGAGATTTGCAGATTCCTCTTCTTTGTTTGGGATTTGGAGGTGCCCAGATGAGGCCCAGCTGTGAAGCAATGCAAGCTTCTGTGGGGCCTTGGGCCTTCTTTTGGATGTTCTGGGTCTCTCTGACCCAGCTGCAGTTTGTTAGGTAATTTTAGATTGCAAAGGGCCAGGTCATTCATATGCAAAAGCCTCTGAGCACAGGTTGGGTGGGGTGGGGTCTCAGGGAATCAACAGGGTGGAGCAAACAGCTATGGCTGATCCTCAGTCCTGCCTTAAGAGGTCCCCAGTCTCAGTGTCCCACAGTAATCGCTGCAAGCACCTCTGAGAGAAAGCTGACCTTGAGTTCCGCCCGCTGCCAGACAGTCCAGTTTCTTCCCGTATGAGTCTGGTCCCCAGAGACTAGCCCGGAACTGGAGTTCAGAGTGGGAGTGTGTATCTCCCTCCTGATTAAAAAAGACAACCGTGTCCTCAATTGCCAGCCCTTTCCGAGTGCACCTCCTCTGAGTCTCAGTGTGCTTTTCTCTTTCCTTCTAGTTGTAGAATTTCCACTCAGCCAGCCTTCCTGTGGTTCTGGATGATGTCCGTTTTGTCTTTTAGTTGTATTTTTGAAGTGGTTGTGCAAGGCAGCAATTTCAGGTGTTTACCTATGCCGCCATCTTGGTTTCTCCCTCTGTTTATGCTTTTAGAGAACCATAAATCAAAAAGCTTGGAGGAGTTTCTGTTAATGGAAGCATCTCATAGACCTTTGTCCTGGTCTGCATGTCAAGAAAAGGAACATCTATTTCAGGGAAATTCTGTCAGCAGAATTCAGGGAAGTCAACAAGATGGATCTGACAGCAGTTTCAAATAGAAACTTCATAATAGACTGAAAAAACTATCATGTTTCAGTGCAAAAGACCAAATTTGAAATAGGAAATCTCTAGTTTCCTAAGCTGGCTCTCCCACTTTATAAGCTGTGAGAATTTGGGCAATTTTGTTTACTCAAAGTCTGTTTTTTAAATAAAGAAAATAGTGATAATAATATCCTCCTCACGGGGTTATTATAAGGACTTGATCACATACATAAAGAACTATACTCAGTCCTGAGCACTTAGTAAGACCTAACTAAATAATTATAGTAAGAATAATCAGGATCTTTTCCAGAAAATGCTGGCAGAAACTGGCAAGTGGGTGTAAGATTATTCTAATAAAGGGAACTGATGATACATGAGAAAATCTAATATATAAAATTAAGTAGCGCTAACTTAAAGTGAGTAATGAGGCTGCGGTAAGTATTCTCCAAAGGTGGCCACCATCAGTCCTTTCCCTCCCCACATGAGCAAGCCACTCCCATAAAGAAGTAGAGTCCACTTCCCTTCCTTGAATTTGGGCTGGTCTTGTAACTTGGGTGGAAGTGACACTGTACCAGATCCAGTCCTATTCTATAGGCTTGGAGACTGCTGCTTTCCCTCTTGAAGGCAGTTGCAGTGCAAGAATTCTGACTAACCTGAGACCACCATGCAGTAAGGGGGCCTAAGCCAGCCACAGGGAAAGAACATGGGAGACCCAAAGCATGAGACCTTTGAATGAAGCTTTCTTGGAACTACCAGCCCAGCCAAGATGCCAACTGAATGCAACTGAGTAACCCTAGTTGACATCATATAAGGCAGAAAAACCTCCCAGCAAAATCATGAAGGGGAAAAAAAAAACCTTTTCTTTTTTTTTTTCTTTTTTAGTTTTGGGCTATACATAACTGAATCAGAATCTAAACTGCCAACCACTGACTGTATTTATCTGTAGCCTGAGACTGTCAGAAGCTGCACATCAAATTTTCTCTCTTAACAAATTTTTATTGAGGTGTATGCACTAGAAGTTTCAGAGAATGCTGAAAATGAGCCTCATGAAGAAGTAGAGGAGATAGATAGCTGTAATTCCAGAAACATTCTCTTTGCAGGACAACCCTAGATTCACTGGGTAAGGGCTGCAAAATGGGACGCAGACAGTGAAAGTAGCAGGGAATACCTCTGATAGGGGGGTGATGATCATCTATATATAAAAGTTTTTTTAAAAACTTTTTCTGACAAAGTCCAATGAAAACAACTTGTAACTTATATGTCGTTACAGGAAACCTGAATTTATTACCAAAAGTCATTTTGCTAATATTTTTTCTTTCCCTACATAGAACTAATACTTAAGAACACAACCACAATCAGCCTTTTCAAATTCATAACCGCAATTGGATTTGATTTATGGTTTTTCTGAACCTTATGGGTCACAGTTTTTCCCCCTTTTGGAAATAATAAATTGATTATCCTAACTAGTGGCCAATGCTGTGATGCCAGAAAATAGTTCTAAAAACAAGATAATTCAATAAATAGAGTCCTTGAAATGCTTAGTCTTCCCCTTTGTAATTTCTTTCCTTTCAGTAAAATCCTTTCTTGATCTTTAAATTATGGCTATCTTATTATCACCTTCAACTGATTCTAGAATTTTAAGAAAAAAAAAGTTTCCCACCTCTTCCCACAAATTTTCTCCTTAACCCATTTCCCACACACTGTGGCAGGAGATGGCATGCAGAATAATTCTGGGCATAAAAGCTTTTTAGGCCTTTAATACCATCAACTCACCTCAATTAATTAGGTAAAATATTTCTCTAATTTGCTGACAGTGACCATTTTCTTAATGGCCTTCAATGAAGTCACCACAGCTTTCACTCTCCACAATTTCAAGACAGTTATTTACTGGTTTATTCCTTTTATTCCACCATTTATCTTCATAAAATAAAATAAGTTCTAAATTAAACAATTTTTAAATAGCAGCTTCAAATAGCAAGGTCAGGAAGACTTAACTTTTGATCTCACTATGGTCTGTTTTGACATCCAAAGTCACATTAATTTTTAAATAAAATCTTCCAAAGAGAATGAAAGGAACAGGCTTAGATTTTTTAAAAAAAGAAGAAAAAAAACAGAAGCAAATAAAAAGTAAGAGAAACTTTCATTAATTAAGTAAATATTTAATGGAAGTCAATCATGTGCCCACCACATGTGGAGCTGTGGGAATATAAAACAGCCCCAACTCTTGCCCAGGCCAGTGTGGCTCAGTTAGAGCATCATCCCATAAACCCAAAAGTCCCAGTTTCGATTCCCTATCATGGTACATACCTAGGTTGCAGGTTCATCTGTTAGGGTGTATATGGGAGGCAACCAATCAATGCTTCTCTCTCTCCCTCCCTTCCTCTCTCTAAAATCAATCAACATATCCTTTGGTGAGGAATATATACACACACACACACACACACACACACACACACAGATACATACAGCCTGGCTGATGTGGCTCAGTGGTTGAGTACCGACCTATGAACCAGTAGGTCACGGTTAGATTCTGGTAAGGGGACATATCTGGATTGTGGACTCACTGTCTAATGGGGGGAGTACAGGAGGCAGCCAATCAATGGTTCTCTTTCATCACTGATGTTTCTACCTTTTTTTCCCCCTCTCCCTTCCTCTGTGAAATCAATACAAATAATTTTCAAAAACACGGCCCAAACTCCTAAGAAGTTCATGGGTTATTAGAGACACAGACACTGAATGCAAACTAGAGACTACATCTTGGGAAGAGAAAATACAACAATGTGATACAAATGAAGGAAATGAAGTGGCAGGGTAAGGAGGAAAGGATTCTGAGGCAGTAAATTTGAGCAGGGCCTCAGTTTACTAGATGGTGATAAAGAAACAGAAGTAGAGAATAAGGCACATTCCAGACAGAGTAAAAGCTCCAGAACAGACTCCTGGAAGCACCAGGCATCAACAAATATTAAAAACAGGTATAATGAATAGGTTTGGGACAAGAGGCTATATTCCTACAAGCTGCCATAACAAATTACCACAAACATGGTGCCTTAAAATAACAGAAATTATTCTCTCATGGTTCTGGAGGCCAAAAGTTGGAAGTCAAGTTGTCAACAAGGTTTGTTCCTCAGGAAGCCCTAAGGGAAAATCTTTGTGCCTCTCTCCTAACTTTGTGCCGCAATCCTTGGGACCTTTAGGTCTAGAGATCCCTGAAGTTGCTACCATGACAATCTATTTGGGGGACCACAGAGGCTTAGCATGGAGACATGGCAGGGAGAACAAAGAAGAGGGAGCAGATCTGAAAACCGAGGAGTAAAACGGTGGGATGGACGTTGGTGTAAGGGGCTGAAGAGTCAACATGAAGTAGGTTTTCAGATTGAGCAATTGGGTGGATACTGATACCACCAAAGGTAAGAAGGAATAATGAAAGAGATGTGCGAGAGAAGATAATTGGTTTAGTTTGGAGGCAGTGCCCAACCTGTTAGAAATGACCAGGAAAAGCCCTGATCCTGAGACAATGATAGCCAAAGCCTTGGATATGGATCCACTCAGACAGCAATCTCAGGAAGAGTAAGAAGACTCCCTGGGGCAGAAAACTTGGAATCACTAGTCTTAAAGAAATATGAGAGGAACAGGACAAATGAAGGTGAGTGGTCAGAAAGGAAGGGGATCTGGAGAACAAGGCTACAGAGGCCAAAAGCACCAGTGTGAAATAGAGCCAAGAAGAAGGATAAAGAATTGAAAGAAGCCCTGGGATGTAGCCAGCAGGCCCTTTGAGAAGGGCCACATTAAGGAGAATACAGTGTCTAAGCCAGAGCAAAGTGATTGTGGTGGGTACAGACCACTGTTTCAAGAAATTTCGCAGTAAAAAAGGGGAAAAATAGAACAGTACCTTCATCTGGAGCTGATTTGTTGAGAATGGGCATTGTTTGTTAGTTATATTTTTAATTTAGGGTCAGAGCAAGAGGGAAAGAGCCATAAAAATGGGAGAGAGACTGAAAGCAAGGGAGAAAGAAAGAGACAAATTTCTGGAAATAGAGCCCAAGAATGTAAAAAAGGATGAGTGGAAGGTTGAAGCAGCAGGTAATGGGGTGACTAAAGATAAAACAGGCAGGTGAGTAAGGCTGAAGGGCCCTGGTTATAATTATAACTGCCAACATTTATTCAGCACTAAAGCTCTTGACAACTCTGACAACTACCAAGTAGCTACTGTTACTTGCTGTCTGCAGCTGGGGAATCGGAGGTGATGAGATTTGCTGAAGTTAGTACACTGTCTGTAAGAGGTGGGATCATGGAGAGGAGAGTTGAAGGTGTGAAATAAAAGGTGGAGAATGCTACATGCAAAGTATAAATTGCTGTTGCTTTCTGAATGGGGAGACAAACCTTGCCAAATAGGATTAAATTCAATTTCCTGCTTCAGACTATAGAGGTCAAGACACAGATAGCAAAGTTTCTGTAATTAACTTGTACAACAGTGATTGCCACAACCTGTTTGGATGACCAGGGGAAACTGTTAAGTCTTTAAAATGGGTTAGATATGCCCCAGCCCTGCTCCAAAGAAGCCTTGGGCTAGATTCAAGAATGGGAGAGAATTTTCCCTAATGCCAGTGGCTTTAACCCATTTATATGTAATTTCTCAATAACTTGTACAACTCACCACCTTCTTATCACTTTGCTCTCAACCTAATAAAAACGCAGCTTTAATCTGAGGAAGAAAAATTGATTGCATCTAAATTTATTCTACTGGTTAAGAGATCCGGAGGCAACTACTGATTTACATTTTTATCACTGCCTTTTAAACTTGATTTAAACATGTTCTGTCTTTTGGCCCATTGTTTTGAGAAACTCATCTAACTTCCTGGTTTTTAATCAATCTTTTTTTGTTTAATACCCGTCATTTCTCATGGACTTCTGAAGCATCCTGCTTTTTGCCTGTGAAAAGTTTGGGGGTGAGATGTATTTTCCCTTGCAGGTTTTATTCTCTGCAGCTAAAGGCATCAAGGAAGTTTTAACTTTGTATTTCTATGAGGCTTCTTTCAAGGATTGACAACACAGCAGCTAGTATGGCTACAGAATTTGTAGTTCTTCCTAAAAACACAATTTTCAGATCAACAATTACTGGAAAGAAGAGTTCCAATGGAAACATACTAGTAAAGCAACAGTTTCTAGATATGATTCAGGAAGCTTTTTTCCCTGGGCAGTTTCCTTCATGAATGCATAACATCAACTACTTCTTATCATTCAATAATAAAATGTAAACATATAAATGTGAAGTCTTTACCCTGAAGGAGTTTACAGATCCCACTCCCCACCCTCCTTACTCCATCCCCCATCAACATACACACACACTGCACTGGCTTTTACTGCAAGCACCTGGAACTCTGCATGCAAGCTTTATCTGGCACAGGACCATAGCTGACGCTCTCGGGGAATTCATTCCCTGGGGAGCAGTCCTCAAGTCACTTGATCCAATGTGACAAATGAAATACAATGGAGAAGTAACTCTGCGACATGCATTACAGTTTCTCCAAGGTCCTCAACAGGACTGAGTCACTCAAGTCATTTGTTCACCAATGCATCTTGTGCTGTCTTCTTTCCTCTCCTGTGTCACTTCCCACTTCCCCATCTCCCTCCTAGAGCTTCCTAGAATCACTTTCTAAATAAACTAACTTACACTCAAAGTTGTGGGACTGATGGGGAAACAACACATGCTCAAAAGAACTATCCCCAGGTTAGAGATGAGAGCAAATTATCAAATAAAGTTGCAAAGTCTAATCTACCAGAAACTCTGTTCCTGACAATGCTAATAACTTTGCGGTTTCTTTTCCTCTTTCACATAACTGTGATTTCTCAGTTGTGCAAAAAGAAAGAAGAAATTTGAGAGGAAAAATAGCCTTGATTTTCATGTACAACGTAAAAGAAACCATCTCAGTCGGGATTCAATCAAAGAAAGTCAGTCCATGCCAGTTATTTTAATAGAGAATATTTTATACAAGGACTAGTTATAAATAGGCCAAATGACCAAAGAAAGGACATGAGACAATGCAGTAATTTGCAACAGAAAGAAGCCACTTCCAATTTCGCAAAAAGTTCAATGTAGACTTACTACTAGATGATCCAGTCATTCTGTTCCTAAGTGTATCTCTTTTTGCTTAAGAGAATTGAGAATTTCAATCTGAGAATTGAAAACATAGGTTTACACAAAAATGTGTACGTTAATGTTCACAGCAATATTAATAATAGCCCCCAAAATGGAAGCAACCAACTGTTCATCAATTGATGAATGGATAAACAAAATGTGGTATATACGTACAATGGAATATTATTCAGCCATAAAATTGAATGCTACAACATGGATGAACCTTAAAGACATGCTAGGTGAAAAAAGTCAGTCACAAAGGCCACATGTTATATAATTCCATTTGTATGAATTGTACACAATAGGCAAATCTATAGAGACAAAAAGTAGATCTGTGTTTGCCAGGGTCTGTGAGGAAAAGAAAATTGTGAGTGAATGCTAATGGGTACAATGTTTCCTTCTGGAATGATGAAAATGTTCTAGAATTAGTGATGATGGTTGCATATGTCTATACTAAAAAAAAAACCATACTAAATTGTACACTTAGTACACTTTAGTTTTGAATATTCTAAAAAAACAACAACACTGAATTGTACACTTTTTAAAGGGGTAAATTTTACAGTATCCAAATTATATTTCAATTAAAAGGAAGGAAAGAAACAAAGAGGAGGCAGAGCGGAAAGAAAAGAAAGAAGTAAACAGAGAAAGGAGCCACTGTCTGACCTTGGCCAAGAAGAACTAAGGAGTGAAGTACTTTTCCAGGTCTCAGGAGCCAGGACCCCCAGCAGAAACTGGGGCCAGGGCAGAAGGGACTATTGGGTGGAAGCTGGAACCGGGGAGGAGACACAGATACTCATCCTGAAGCAGAGGAGACAATAAGACAGAAGCCCTGGCTTCTCCCTTCCTACTACTCATCATTCTCTTACCATTGGCCAAACCTATCTGAAAAATAGTTAGCAAGTCAACCTGAGAAACACTTTACCAGGCTCAGGAGCCAGGGCCCCCAGCAGAAACTGGGGCCAGTGCAGAATTAGCCCTATCATACAAAGGGCAGGGAATGTGTATGAGAACAAATAGGCAAATGCCTTGCATAGGACCTCATTGCTTTAAACATGAAACTCTTCCCAGTTGAGATTACTAATACAACCTAGCCAACAGGATGAGTAGTAGTATTTGTGAAAACCTAACACAAGCTTTTAATGAATGTGCTTTTTCTTTTTCTGAAATAATGAAGGAGGGAAGGGACAATTATTTCAGTAGTAGTTACATTAAAATGGAAAAGCGTTATCTTACACCTAAATGGTCACTCTCATCTGGCGTTACATTCTACATATATTACTGAACATCCTAGGGACACATAGTTCAAGTGACCCTCAAGGAGATCATTAAGGAACTCTCAGTCTATGGAAAGAAAAGAAAAATATTAACCAGGCCTGGAAACTTAAGCATCATAACAGAATGGGAAGTATTTAATATGTAAATTTTAATAGCGCCTCCTTATAAAATATCTCAAGGAGCTTAAAACTGGAGTAGCAGCCTTTGGAAGGTTGCCAAAGAAACCTCCATTCTCACAGAGCTTCAATCTATCTAAACACATTACCTCGGGCACACTGCTATGTTCCCACACACCTATTTCCACCATAACTGCTGCTCACTTTGGTATACTGCAAGGAATATCCACTAAAACAAAGAACAGAACTTACAACTTGAATTTCTCAATGAGAACAACTCGGAGCAGGTATCGGGGCAGTGTGGTGTGGTGTGTGTGTGTGGCGGAGGGGGGGGGGACAGGGGGCGTGGAGGAAAACAGAGTCAAACTGAGACTGGCCCAAGTTTCTACAAACCCTTTAGGACATTTAAAATTCCCAAGCCGATACAGCTCTAACCAATTCTTGACACTCAGATGGCCAGTTATTATTCTGAATCTGTGAGCTGTTGAACCTTGCTGTTAATTTCATCCCTAGAAATAATGTTGGAGGAGAATTGACTCTCAAAGGCATTATTATGAACTGAAGATAGATTCCTGCTGAGCATATGAAGGCCTTTAATCTAGGGTATATATCATAGTACCTTGAAGAAATTCTAAAACAGAATTATTAAAGATGTCTTTCTTTAAAAAAAAAAAAGGACAGGAGGTTCTTTTTTCTTTATATAAGCAAGTGAATTATAAAAAAAAGTAAATTTCCTTTTTTTGCTTAAGGCCAAAACAATGTCAAATAAAGTAAAGCAAAAGATAAACACGTACCTCAAAAGCCATACTTTCCTCATTTCCACCTTTCTTCCTGGAAAATTCTCAATATTAACACAGCTTGGGAGGATGAAGTGACCAGAATTGGGAAAGGGCAATGAATAGAATTTAGCAAAAAAAGCAAATGGGACTACTAACCCATTCCGAGCATATGCAAATGTTTCTAAGGATAAAATACTTCAAGGCAAATCCATACATAAAAAAGAACTCAGTCACCGTTATAGTAAAGTCAGACTTTTCAATAGTTTACTGAAATATACCAGTTATTTTGGGCTCTAGACATACATCAAAGCGCAGCACAAAGCACAAAGACTAAACTTTTTTGCTTCTCAATATGTATTTACAAAAAAATAGAACTATGTCAAGCAGTCAACATAACCAATTTTATTCTTGGATCTTGATAGCCATAGACAACCAAAGTGAGAGTGCATTTGAGTACAAGACTTTAAAATAGTTTTCCTTTCCAGAGCTCCAAAGGAAAAGTATCACCTGATGATGTATATATGTATGTGAACTTTATAATACATAATAACTAGTAATAAAGATATTAAGCTATGTTAATGTTTTTCATCAATATCTTAAAACATAACAAAGCACTACTAAACAAAATTTTCCCCAGAAGTAACTTTAAATACTTTCTTTAATTTGCTTAATAAAGGTAAACTCCCAATTACCAGTCTATTTTGTTTTCAAGTTCTTATTGAAATAACTAGATGAAATTTTAAATTCCTGAAGTTGTAGTATTCATTATCTCCTGATTACCTACACTTCCTACAGCCCAGCAGGGGTGTTTTAAGCTAAAATAGTTAATAATTTCATTCCCATCGAAGAAAACATGAAAGTAAAAAGCAGAAAGAATGGTCCACTTTTCTAAGGCTATTTGCACCTGTTTACTATGAGAAGAGAAGCATGGGACTATCTTGGCAGATACAGAATCATGAAGAGAAAAATGAGCATGTTGGCCGAAGTGTTTGTGAAATTATTAACATCAAAGATAACCAGTATTGCCCTAACCGGTTTGGCTCAGTGGATAGTGCACCGGCCTGTGGACCTAATGGTCCCGGGGTTCGATTCCAGTCAAGAGCACGTACTTTGGTTGTAGGCTCCTCCCTAGTTCAGGTCCTGGTCAGGGCTGGTGCAGGAGGCAACCAATCGATGTGTTTCTCTCACATCAATGTTTCTGTCTTTCCCTCTCTCTTCCACTCTCTCTAAACATCAATTTAAAAAAATTAGCCCTAACCGGTTTGGCTCAGGGGATGGAGCGTCGGCCTGCGGACTGAGGGGTCCCGGGTTCGATTCCAGTCAGGGGCATGTACCTTGGTTGTGGGCACATCCCCAGTGGGGGGTGTGCAGGAGGCAGCTGATTGATGTTTCTCTCTCATTGATGTTTCTAACTCTCTATTCCTCTCCCTTCCTCTCTGTAAAAAATTCAATAAAATATATTTTTTTTAAATTTTTTAAAAAGATACCCAGTATTCACATAAATGTACAATAGCAAATTGTTTTTCATAATCTATTCAGTTAATGTGATAATAAAAATTGACTATGAAATTCTGTACCCAAGTTACCACTGATTCTAAAATAAAGACATGGACTGTATCTGTGCATTACATCTGGAATTCTCAGATGTTATTGTCAGCACTTTTTATCTAGTGCCACATAACTTCGCAATTAATAACACAATGTCTTGGGTAACTAATTGTTTGGTATATTGATCTCATCTTGCTAATAAGATTAAATATTCCTCTGTACTCCCAGTTTCCTTATACAAGTAGCAGGTGCTCAAAAAATACTAACTGATAAGCATGCTTATCTAAATTGGAGGTTTCTAGCACAATAATACATTGGCTGACATCTAATTTTTAGATGTTTTATTGTGTTATTTTAATAGCGAAAAGTTGATATGTACATGTCAGGGAAAACTCACACCCAAATAATACATCTACGTTCTTTTATTTATACTTCCCAGATATTTGAGCAAAACAAATTTTTTTCTTAATCTGGAAAAACAACAACCTGTATAAATGAATAGTAAAGCAGTGTAGGTGATTGCTAATAGAAGGGCTCTTTTTCCCTTTTATTTCTTTTTTATTTTTACTTTTTTGTACAACATATGCTTAGAAATTAAGGTATTATTAAAGAGACTACCAGTAAAAGTTCCACCCAGATGAAGAAATAGAACCTGGCCACTCAGCAACCCTGTATGCCCTACCCCCATCAAATCATCTGCTCTCTCCACAGAAGTAACCTCTACCCTAACTTTGTTTTGCTTTTTGCTTTCTTTATAGTTTTGCCACCTGTGTGTGTATCCCCAGACAGAATATTGTTTAGTTTGGCTACTTTGGGTCTTTATATAAACAAACACATACTGTATGTGTTCTTGCAGTCATGTGCTTCTTTTGCTCGGTTCATGTGCTTCTTTTGCTCGATTTGGCCCATTCCCCACTCTCCAAGTCTATTTGTAACGTGGCAGCCAAAGCAGTCTCATTAATCTATGGGTCAAGGTGGAGCACTGCCTCCGCTCAAAATCCTGCTGTGGCTGCTCAACTCAGTAAAAGCAAGAAAGTCAATGGAGCTCTCCGTGATCTGAGCACACAGCTACCGCTCTAAACCTAATTTCACTCCCTGACAGCAAACTACCTCCTTTCCAGAAATGTCCCTACCTTGTGCCTTTGCATTGGCTGTTTCTTCTGCCTGTGCAGTTTCCCCCACTCCAACCACCATGACACACACATTACCACCTTCAAGTACTTTCTCTAACATCACATTCTCAATGAAGCCTGATCTCCCTGTTGAAAATGACAAACACACTCTACCCAACTCTCAGAAATGCCAGATTCCCTTTCATTCATTCCTTTTGTTTCCCACAGCACTCATCATTTTAACCTTCCATTTACTTAATATGTTTATTGTTTGTTTTCTATCTTCTTTCTCACTAGAATATAAGCTCTATTAATTACCCACCATGTAGTACAGTATCTGGCACATAGTAGGCACTCAATAAATATTTTCTGAATGAATGAACATTATGCTTCTGAGATCATTCATGTTGATGGCACAAAGCTATAGTTTGTCTCACATTTCCCTTGTACAAATATCACATCTCAGCTATCTAATCTGTTATTGATGGACATTTGAGTCATTCCAGTTGTGTTGTTTTGTTTTTGTCTGACTCTTATAAGCAATGTTTAAGTGTAAAAAGTATAAAACTATGTACTTTTATATATGTGAATCCTGGTACACATAATCACAAGGGATTCTCAAGGGGGGGAGGGGACACACTTGAAAAGGACTTGTAGGTCTCTTGAATGTATATAAATCTCAACTTCCCTAGAAGTGCACAACTGTCTGCCAAAGTAGTTGTGCCACTGTGGACCCAGACTCACTTTCCTCCACACCATCCCCAATACTTGTCAGGTTGTTCATATTTACCAACCCAATGAGTGTATGCTATCTCATTGGTCTATCACTTTGTATTTCTCTGATTATTAATGAAATAAAGCATTTTCCCTTACATTTATTGGCCTTTCTTTCTTTGTGAAGTCCCTATTTAAGAAATTGAGTGTTTAGTAATTTTTCTACAATTTGACAGAATAATGTTGCATTGGTTGTTTACTTTTTAAATTTCATTTTTCTTGCCATTTTATTGTATTTAACAAAAGTATCAGTCTGTAATCAATTTGAAGTTTTTTAAAAAACTAGATTTTCATTACAGTTTAAGAAGCACTAATTTAAACTTTTTAATTTCTCAAAATTTCTGGCCAGAACATAGCAGCACATACCAGAATTTGGGGAGAGCCATATTCTATCTGCAAAGCCCTGGCCCATGACACAGGCCCTTCTTACCCAGCTCCATTCTGCTCCATTAGGGGTCTCAAGTGCATACATGTGATCACCCACGCCCACTATCCAAGCTGCATTTACCCCCATACACAACAAATTATACATAGTCACCCCTTCAGGTAAGATGTGCACACTGGAAGAATGGCCCACCTATGGAATGAAGGATCCAGAGTGCTTTGTACAGAGAATGTCAAGATTCTGTATTACCCATCCAGGGACAGGTAGGGGAAGAGGCTCCAAACAGTTACAACCCTTGGGCAACCAATCTCCTTGCATCTTTTGCCTATCTGGGCTCCCTTATGGTCTCCTATAGCTCTGTCCCTGTAATAACACCAAAGTATCCCAATTACTATGGTTTTATAAATCTTGATCTTACAATTTCCTGAACTTTGTTCTTTGTCTTTAAAAATAATGTGGTTTCTCTTGGTCCCTTGCATTGCTATGTAAGTAGCTTATCAAATTTCACAAAAGAAGAAATAAATCCTGTGTGGATTCTAAACAGAATTGCAATGAATCTAAATCAATTAGAGAACTGACACCTTTACAATATGGAACCTTCTGATCCATAAGCATGGCTTATCTCTCCATTTGGTTAGGTCCTCTTTAATATCCTTCAATAAAATTTTATAACTTTTTCCATAAAGCTCTTGCATCTTTTTTGTTAAATTTATTATTCATATCCTTGTGCTATAATAAGCATATTTTTTATTCATTTTCTGAATGTTTATTACTGGCATGTAGAAATGTAATTGATTTTTATATATTGATTTTATATTCAACTACCTTTCTAAACTGACTTATTAATTCTAATAAATTATCTGCTGATTTTTTGGTATTTATACAATCAGAACATCTGTAAAGAGTGAGTTTTCTTTCCTTCCATCCAGTCATGATACGTTTTATAATTTTTTTCTTTATTGTTGAAAGTTTTACATATGTCCTGATATGTTTTATTTACAGTTATTCATGGGACTTGTCAGAACTTTCCATAGATTTTTGAATAAAAGTAACTGGAGTCACATACTCTCTTGCTAATCTCAAATATAAGGCTTAAAGTTTCACCATTAAGTATGACAGTTACTGGTTTTAGAAACCCTTGGCCAATTTAAGGACTTCTCCTTCTGGTCTCAGTTTGCTAAGGGTATTTTCTAACTATATGATCAATTTCATCAAATGCTATGTCTGCATCACTTGAGATGACATGCTTATTCTCTTTTAATGTATTAATGTGGTAAATAACATTAACTTTCTAAAGTTAAAACAACCTAATACTCCTGGGACAAACACCACTTGCTTCTTTAGCTTTTATATATATAAGAGGTTTTTATTTGTCAATATTTTTTTTAGAGAGAGAGAGGAAGAGAGAGAGAAAGAAATATAAATTTTTTGTTCCACTTACTTATGCATTCATTGGTCGATTCTTGTATGTGCCTTGACTGGAGATCAAACCTGCAACCTTGGTATATCAGGACAACACTCTAACCCAGGGGACCTCAAACTTTTTAAACAGGGGGCCAGTTCACTGTCCCTCAGACCGTTGGAGGGCGGGACTATAGTTTTAAAAAAAACTATGAACAAATTCCTATGCACATTGCACATATCTTATTTTGAAGTAAAAAAAACAAAACTTCAAAAAAAAGGCTCTCCTAACTTCAAAAAAAAAGGCCCTACTAACTGCAAAATAAATTAAAAAAATAGACCTCCTAACTTCAAAAAAAAAATCCTAACTTGTTCTTACCTCGGTCCTCAGGCAGCAGCAGGCTCTGCACAGGCAAGCTCGTGACTCGTCCTATCACACCAGAGACTGAGAGGAGGAGTCGAGAGACAGAGAGAAGGAGGGGAGTCGGAGAGTGCAGCGCACATTCCACTCATGCGCACTGCGGGCCTGGGATAAATCGGCTGCTAGGCGGCGGCAAAAACACCCGGCGGGCGGGATAAATGTTTTCGGTGAGCTGCATGTGGCCCTCGGGCCGTAGTTTGAGGACCCCTGCTCTAACCAACTGAGATACCCGGTCAGGGCCTGACTTGCTAATATTTTGTACAGAATTTTTGCATGTACTTTCATTATAGTATTGGCCTATAATTGTTTCTTATATTACCTATGTCAGGTTTTAATATCAAGAATATGCTAATCACCCAGCCGGCATGGCTCAGGAGGTCACGATTTGATTCCCAGTCAGGGCATATGTCCTGGGTTGTGGGCTCAATCCCTAGTAGGGGACGTGCAGGAGGCAGCTGATCAATGATTCTCTCTCATCATTGATGTTTCTCTCTCTCTCTCTCCTTTTCTCCCCATCTCTGAAATAAATAAAAATATACATTTTTAAAATAATGTGCTAATTGGAGTAAGTTTGGAATTATTTTTCTTGAATGTATATTTTGCTGGGACTGGAGTTTGCTTTGTGGGAAAACTTTCTTTTTACTGTGGATTCAACTTCTTTAATGGCTTTGTTATTGCTTGGGGTTCCTATTTATGCTTGAGTCATTTGGGGTATATTATATTTTTCATAAGATTTCGCCCATTTCTTACCAATATTTGAAATTATAGCCTGAAGTTTACGATTATACCCTTTTATTATAATATCCAGTACATTTTTTGTTGTTTCCTTTTTCAATCCTGACAATTATTATTTCACGAGAGCCCCAGTGCACAAAACTCGTGCACGGGGTGGGGGTGGGGGGATCCCTCAGCCCAGCCTTCTCCCTCTCGCATCCAGGACCCGTCAGGGGATGTCCGACTGCCGGTTTAGGCCCGATCCCACAGGGATCATCCCTCTTGCAATCCGGGACCGCTGGCTCCTAACCGCTCACCTGCCTGCCTGCCTGATCGCCCCTAACTACTCTGTCTGCCTGCCTGATCACCCCTAACTGTTTGCCTGCCTGATCACCCCTAACCACTCTGCCTGCCTGATCGCCCCTAACTGCCTCTGCCTCAGCCCCCACCGCTGCAGCTTCGTCTAGAACAGCCGTGGGCAAACTACGGCCTGTGGGCCGGATCCGGCCCGTTTGAAATGAATAAAACTAAAAAAAAAAAGACCATACCCTTTTATGTAATGATGTTTGCTTTGATTTTATATTAGTTCACACAAACACTCCATCCACGCTTTTGTTCCGGCCCTCCGGTCCAGTTTAAGAACCCATTGTGGCCCTCGAGTCAAAAAGTTTGCCCACCCCTGGTCTAGAAGGACGTCCAGAATGATGTCCAGAAGGTCGTTTGGCTGTCTGGTCTAATTAGCATATTATGCTTTTATTATTATAGATAATCAATCTCACTAGGGGTCTGTCAGTTATATTAATCTTTTCAAATAAGTTATTTAGCCTTCTAGATCCTCTTCATTAAAAACTTAATTCCAACTATATTGATTTCTGCTTTTGTTTATTACTTTCTTCCTTCTAATTTTTTTTTTTGCATTTAACTAGGACAGAAGTTAATTGTATTAGATTTTACCTTTCCCTCTTTTCTATTACAGCATTTAATGTTATAAAATTACCTGAAAATTCTGCTTTAGCTTTCTACCAGTTTTGACATTTAATATTTTTTAAAATCTTTAGTGTTGAGTATTACTGATGTCCCTCTTTTTTTCCTCCCTTGCCCCCTCCACCCAGTTCCCACCCCATCCTAGGCCTTCACCATGCTATTGTTTGTGTCCATAGGTAATGCATATATGCATATAAGATCTTTGTTTAATCTCTTACATCGCTCTGAGATTCATCAGACTGTTCCATGCTTCCATACCTCTGATTCTATTTTATTCACCAGTTTATTTTGTTCCCTAGATATCTTGCTTATTTTTATTTTTAGATTCAATTGTTGATAGATATGTATTTATTGTCTTTTTATTGATCATATTTTTTATCTTTTTTTTCTTCTTCTTCCTCTTCTTAAAGAATACCCTTCACATTTCATGTAATACTGGTTTGGTGGTGATGAACTCCTTTAGCTTTTTCTTGTCTGTGAAGCTCTTTATCTGACCTTCAATTCTCAATGATAGCTTTGCTGGGTAGAGCAATCTTGGTTGTAGGTCCTTGCTATTCATCATTTTGAATATTTCTTGCCACTCCCTTCTGGCTGCACTGTTTCTGTTGAGAAATCAGCTGACAATCATATGGGCATTCCCTTGTAGGTAACTAACTACTTTTCTCTTGCTGCTTTTAAGACTCTGTCTTTCACCCTTGGCATTTTAATTATGATGTGTCTTGGTGTGGTCGTCTTTGGGTTTGCCTTGTTTGGGACTCTCTGTGCTTCCTGTACTTGTAAGTCTATTTCTTTCACCAGGTAGGGGAAGTTTTCTGTCATTATTTCTTCAAATAGATTTTCAATATCTTGCTCTCTCTCTGCTCCTTCTGGTACCCCCATAATGGGAACATTGGCACACTTTAAGTTGTCTCAGAGGCTACTTACACTATTCTTTTTCTTTTTGCTCTTCAGATTGGCTGTTTTTTGCTTCCTCATATTTCAAATTGTTGATTTGATTCTGAGAATCTTCTACTCTTCTGTTGAATCCCTGTAAATTATTCTTTATTTAACTGAGTGTATGCTTAATTTCTGACTGGTCCTTTTTCATGTCTTTGACATTCTCATTAAGATCCTTGAAAGTCTCACTAAGTCCCCTGAAACTCTCATGAAGATCCTTAAGTAACCTTATAACCCTGGTTTTGAACTCTGTATCCAACAGTTTGCTTTCTTCCACTTCTTTAATTTGTGATGTTTCTTTGTCTCCATATTTTGCTGCTTCCCTGTGTTTGTTTCTATATATTATGTAGAGCTTCCATGTCTCCTGGAGTTGGTAGAGTAGCTTTGTATAGGAGGGGTCCTACACTTAGCCTTTTCACTACCTGTTTTCATATCCTGATTCCATATTTTGGAATTTGACACCTGACTCTGACTTTTTCATTGATTAAGTAACCTATCTGGCCTCTCAGCTTTGGCCAACAGACTCCTGATTTTAGCATCATCAACTGCTTTGGGGGTAATAGAGAATCCATCTGCCAGCCTTCTTCCTATGGATCTCCCACCAGCCAGCTTAGCTTTCTAAAAAAACTTTATTCTCTCCTTTGCCTGCCCATCCCAAACAACTGACTTTACCCCACTAACTAGAGACAGGGACTCCAGTAATCTGTTAGCTAAATCTTCCTACTACAGATGAATTGCACATTCTCTGATTCTATATTCTATTAAGATACAGAGTAGTCATCATCCTTCATATACTCACATTCCTTTAAAAAATACATAATGGGCCCTAGCCAGTTTGGCTCAGTGGATAGACCGTCAACCTGTGGACTAAAGGGTCCCAGGTTTGATTCTGGTCAAGGGCGCATACCTGGGTTGCAGGCTCAATTCCCAGTGGGGGGCGTGCAGGAGGCAGCCAATCAAAGATTCTCTCTCATCATTGATGTTTCTATCTCCCTTTCCTTCCTCTCTAAAATTAATAAAAATATATGTAATAGTAGAGGCCCGGTGCTTGAAATTTGTGCGAGAGTAGGCCTTCCTTCCCCAGCTACCAGCACTAGCTTCCCTCTGGCACCCGGGACCCAGGCTTCCTTCCAGCCACCGGCAGGCACCCGGAACCCAGGCTTCCCTCCGGCCGTCGGCAGGCACCCGGGACCCAGGCTTCCCTCGCAGCCCTGGCTTCGTCCAGAAGGTCATCCAATCTAATTAGCATATTATGCTTTTATTTTTATAGATTATTATTATAGATTATATACTTTGACTAAAATTAATGTAAATTTCAAACAATAAAGCCAAATGAAGGGATTGTCAAGAGGATTCCAGGAAGACAGAAAACAAAGTAAAGGAGGAGTAGCAACAATAGCAAAAAAGATAAAATATAAATTTAAGTACTAAATAAAATAAAGAGTAAAATTATGTGATAATAATAGAGTTTTTAAAGATTATTTAATATTCAAAGACTAACTTGTACCAAACATACAGGAGCTAAAATTATGAAGAAAAGATTTTTTTAATGCAAATTTGATTACACTCCAATTAAAGGGACTTCAACTCCCAACCAAGATGGAATAACAGGAACCAAACTTACCCTGATACCAGAAACAAGTAAACAACAGTCAAAATATAGAAAAACAGTCTTAAAGATGCTAGACATTAGGCAGTAGAAAACAATGATCCCTGAGAGTGAAAAACAAAGTAGATAAACCCTAAGATTATTTCATCTTAATACCTTAAGAAAGTTTCTAGGCCAGAGTACATACATAGAGTTTTTTTCTTATTATTTAAATAATAATAAGGTACTTGACTTAGAACAAAAATAATTACAATGTAATATATTTCACATATGTAAAGGTAATATAGACATATTCACACGTGTTTGTGTATAGATATATATATACATATATCTATATACACATACACACATATATATATCTATATCTATATATATATATATATATATAATTTTTTTGAAAACAAAACTAGTATAAAAGTCAGGAAGAAAAAAAATAGAAGTATGCTATTATAACATTTTAGTATATATATAGAGAGAGATACACTATATTATATACTCTCACACAACCACTAAAAAAGGAAAACAAAGATCTATGGCTGACAAACCAAAAAGGGAGATAAAATGGAATCATTAAAAAAGAAAGGCTCGATTAGTCCAAAAGAAATAGGAAAAAAGGGAAAAAACAAATAGGACAAATAAAAAACAAATATCAAGATGATAGATTTAAGTCCAAACATATCAGCAATCATATTAAATGTAAATGGTCTAAATACCCTAACTAAAAAGAAAAGATTGTCAGGTCGGATAGAAAAGCAAAGCATAACTATATTCTATCTACTAAAAACACATTTATTTTATTTTTAAATATATTTTTATTGATTTCAGAGAGGACAGGAGAGGGAGAGAGAGATAGAAACATCAATGGTGAGAGAGAATCATTGATTGGCTGCCTCCTGCACACCCTACACTGGGGATGAAGCCCACAACCCCAGCATGTACCCTGACTAGGAATCGAACCGTAGCCTCCTGGTTCATAGGTCAATGCTTAATCACTGAGCCATGCTGGCTGGGCTACAAACACATTTTAAATACAAAGTCACATATAGGTTAAAAATAAAAGAACAGAAAAATATACACCATGCTAACACTAATCAAAAGAAAGCTAAAATGATGATATTATTCAGACTATTACTATTAGATTTCAAAGTAAAGAATATCATAGCTACATAGGGATCAATTTATCAAGACAATATAATAATCTTAAACTTTTATACACCTAATAACATAGCTTCCAAGTCCATAAAGAAACAATTGATATAACTGCAAGAAGAAATAGTCAAATCCAAACATTATAGTTAGGGATTTCAATGCCAATATCTTAATAATTGATAAACACATAAACACAAAGTCACTAAGGATACAGAAGACTTGATCAATATAAACAACCAACATGCCCTAATTAATTCTTTCCAACAACAACAGAATACACGTTCTTTTCAAGTGCACCTGGAACATTTACCAAGATAAACCATATCACCCTAGCCGGTTTGGCTTAGTGGATAGAGTGTTGGCCTGGAGACCAAAGATAGACCATATCTTGGATGCATAAAACAAATCTCAATGAATTTTAAAGAACTTAAGTCATACAAAGTATACTCTCTGACCACAATGAAAAAGCATTAAAGGAAACATACACAAAAAGGATGGTAGGTGTTAACATCAAGCTCTACATACTTACCCTGATATATGCTCTAAGTATAAGTTAGAAGTAAGTGCTATGCAATGCCCTACAAGTACCTATACAAGACCAATATTTGTCTTCCTCTCCCATTCATAAAGACCATTCCTGCCCTTATTACCCTGGCATTTGGAGCTTGCAACTGGGTTCATCTCAGGGTCTATTCCTCTTAGAATGAAAAGAAGACACTTCTTTCACATTCTGGTTGGCTCTTCTCATAGTTCAATCTTGTCTATAGAATATTTTACAAATGACCCTCAAGTTTCTGAGTATTAGTAACAGTGTATACTAGTTTCCAGCACTGGCATATCTTTTTCTCTGATTTTATATTCCTTTGGTCATTTCAACTAGAATTTAGAAAGAACAGTTAAAAGTATAAATCAGCAATCACTTTTTTAAATATTTATTGTTGGGAGTATTACATATGTCCCCTTTTTTCCCCACTGACCCCTTCTAGCCCACACTCGCCCCCACCCACCCACTCAGGCCTTTACCACACTATTGTCTGTGTCCATCTGTGAGTTATGCACATATGCATGTAAGTTTTTTGGTTAATCTCTTCCCACCCACCAACCCCAGCCTTCCCTCTGAGATTCGACAGTCTATTCCGTGCTTCTATGTCTCTGGATCTATTTTGTTCATCAGTTTATTTTGCTCAAATCATTTCTTTAAATCATAACCTACATGTCTTTCCTAATACTTTGGATTGGGGGTGTTTTTTTTCTTAAACTTTCCTTGGTTCATAAAATTGCAGATTTATTTTTTCTCTATATAATTACCTTCAAATGTCTAATTAAGGTAAAAAGTCCTCCCCCTCCCAATTTTTTTAAAATTTCTTTTTATTGTGGTAAAATACACATAACATAAAGTTTACCATAATAGCTATTAAAAGTGAGTAAAAATAAAGAAAAATTCAGTGACATTAAGCACATTCACAGTGTTAGGCAACCATCGCCACTATCTAATTCCAGAACATGTTCAGCACCGAAAGCCAAGACCTCATACCCATTACACTCCCCATCACACCCTCACAGGCTTATTTTGACTATTTTTTCTTCACTCATGGAATAGAGATCTCAGTTCAAAAGTATAAGGCTAAAAGCATCTCCCTTGTTCACTCAGCAAACAGGCACTGAATACCAAAATGACACCAGGCATTGAGGAATGCTGGGTCCCCTTGTCTTTAAGGAGCTTATAGGACTAAAACTCTAAAAGCAGAGACAGCAAGAGTCAGAGAGAGATATTATAACCACACCATCCAAGGCATTCAACTGCTGTTACCTTTTTTCTGGGTATTTACATCCTTTGTGTATTTGTGATTGTCTTATTTTTTATTTATTTTGTAAGTATTTTTACAAAAGCTTTTACATAGTTGCACTCATACTACAGAAATCACTTTGCATTATTTTTTTCATTTATATTGTGGCATAACTTTTAAATTTTCTCATGAGAGATATAAGGTACCTCTCCCAAAAATTTTACCAGAAGCTAATATATAGACTTAAGAGGCATATACATTCTGCATTACCTATATTAAAAATAAAACGGAAGGATTTTCAGAATTTTCAGAAGCACAAAGTTGAAGAAAGACACCTGAGGGGGGAAAAGGATGAAATTTGTGACAGACCAAATAACTGAAGTCCTTGTTCAATCATAGCTATAAATGTGTGCAAGTGTGTGTGCGCACACACACACACACACACACACACAATCCTACTTCTATATTAAAATGCATAACACAGCCAGAAGCAGGAGCACCAATAAATTCTTCTGTATAAGCAGAATTTTTAATGACTCCCTGAACACTAATAACCACTGCTCTCTTATGTGTACTTGACTCTGTTTAACCTTTTTCTGGTGCTTTTTAACTTCTCCAAGTCAGGTACTAATATGGAACTAATGTGGGGTTTATTTTCCCTATAGGAATAGCAAAAAGAGGAGTGCACATTATTGTAATCACACAAGTCCTTCTAGCAACGACAGGATTTTAGATCAAAGCCTATGCATTACAGCCCAGGAAAAGAATTTAATAACAATTGCAAGGGTAAGCAATCTTGTTTTTAAACATCAGCTATTTCACTGAATACTAGTCATAGGGGTAAAAAATACTGTTGGCAGGCCAGAGACCCAGTAGGAGGGAAAATGGACATCCTTTCAGTTCTAAGTTGCCATTTGCTTTAGCGGCAACGATACCCATGCAATGGCTAATCATCACAGCCTGACATTGATGAAGGATGGCTAGAAACATGAATTCTTTTTATCTCTGGAAGATGAATTTTTGAGGTGGTTCTCACTGCTGGAAATAATACAATTTAAATGAATGGGGCTGAGACAATGTCACATTTCTGTTCATATTAATCATGCACCTCAATATTCCAGGTTCCCTGTGAGCTGCTAACTTGAAATATATTAAAACATATCCCAGATTCAGCATTTATGCCTGTTTCACCTTCATTTAAGAATTCTGATGATGATGATGATGATGATGGTGGTGGTGGTGGTGATTTTTCTCTCACAGGATACCATAGAGATACTACAAACACTTCCTTGGTGGAAATGAACAAGATTCATCAAGATTTTTTTCCTCCTTACTTTTAGCTGCTGGATACTTTTCAATTCTCTTATTTTTCAAATACAGAGGTCACCTCACATCCTGACACTATACTAGTTGTGTTCCACCTGCATTAATCTGTTTCCTGCTGAGCTTCTGCAGAAAAAGGAATTCATTTGACACCAGCAGGGAGAAGACAAGGAAAAAATTAAGGTTGAGTGAATAAATTATTTAAACAAAAGAGGAAAGCAAGAACAAAGTAAATGACTATATGTGGGTGTGCATGTATGTAAAAACTGGAGGACATGAGCAAAATTGGATAGAAAGAGAAACTAACATATATTACTTAAAAAAAAAAAAAAAAAGAGCCCTGGCTGGTGTGGCTCAGTTGGTCATCCCACACACTGAAAAGGTTGCCAGTTCGATTCCTGGGCAGGGCACATGAGAAGGCAGCTGAACGATGTTTCTCTCTCCCTCCCTTTCGCCCTTCCTCTCTCTTTAAAAAAAGATCAATAAATATTTTTTAAAAAAAGGAAGAAATGGTAAATGGTCTTCAGTAAAATGTAGCCACCCTAAGGTTTTTACCTGAATCCAATTTAAAACCATCTTGAAATAAAAACTTAGTGCTTCACTACTCTAAGCTAAATAAAGGACATGTCTACTGAGCCTAAATATGTTCATAATACTTGGAAATGCAAAATGTTTGCAGTCACAATTATTTGCAGGCACAGGATAATGGGAACATTAAAATACCCTCTTTCAAGACACATGTCTACAGAAAGAAAAAGTTGAACATGTTTCCTTCTGGTTTGTTAATTATGGGAATAACTAAAATGACTGGAATAAGCAGATATACCTGGTAAATAAGCTTAAGTATTGCTAAAGCAATTTTGAAAATATAGCCCTAACAAGATCATTTAACAACGTGATATCCAAGTAAACTTGTAACTATAGAACTGATGATGATAAAATTAAAAAGATACATATATCTGGTTAATTAGCCAACATGAATTTAACTTACACATCTCAGTTCCTTAAATTATATTTATGTAGCAAAAAATTACAGAAAACAAGCATATTTACTTTATGAGTAACTTCCCCCACACCTCTAAATATAATAATTAGTAGCTATCAAAATTAGAGGATTTCTATGACCTTTCTTTTCTATCATTCTCTAAAGTGAGGAGCAGCAGAAAATAAAAGCTCAAGATCCTAATTATGCAGACACTATATAAATATCTTGGTAATCACTGAGTTAAGAAGTACAACTTGAATTAGGATGATGGTAGTACTTACTGAGATGATAGTCTCCACTTCTGAGAACTCATCTGTGTGCAAGGCACAGATTTTGCTGTGATTTTTTTATCTGCAATATATAAATGAAGAAACTGAGGTTGGAGAGGTTAATGATTTTCATTTTGGGGTTTTTTTTATTTCTTAAATAAATTTTATTTATTTTTAGAGAGGAAGGGAGAGGGATAGATAGAAACATCAATGCGAGAGAAACATCATTGGTTGGCTGCTTCCTGCACTCCCCCTACTGAGGATCGAGCTCGTAACCCTGGGGAATGTGCCTTGACAGGGAATCAAACCTGTGACCTCCTGGTTCATGGGTCAACGCTCAACTGCTGAGCCACATTGGCCAGGCTGATATTTATTTTTTAAGGTCACAGAGGAGCTGGTAGCCACAATTTTAATGAAGACTAGTCTAACTGCAGAGATAATCCTCTTACCCACTACACCTACTTCCTCTCTAATACTGACACATCCTAAGCCAAGGTACAGAAATAAATAATCCCTGTGCACAAGTGTTTGGATATTAATGTAAAACGTTATATTCTTCTGTGCAACCTGGAGTCTGTTTCATCTAAATCTCAAGGGTCAACTTCCATTTTTTTAAAAACCATATTTCCAGTTTGACCTCTAATACTTCCAAGAATTGGAACTGTGACTTACATGTTATACCTGGAAAATAATCACTGATAGCATCATCTTCAGAAATGAAGAACAGTAACAAGAAATTTGAGTAAGCCATTTTTAAAATTATTTTTTCTACCACTTAGCTGTGTAAATTTTTCAAAACATGAAACTCTTGCAAATCCTGCTATGGCAATTCTGCTTTCCTGGTCAGCTTTTACAAAGGGCAGATAGGGTTTCCAGCTCCACACAATAATAATAGTGATAATAATACCTTGTGTTTCTGTAGCACCTTTTCTCCAAGGTGCTCCAAGTTATTGGATTAAGTCTACCAATTTCCCTTGCCAACACACTTCCAAATATATTACCTTTTACTACTATGCATTATAAGGACAGAAAAAATATTTGAAGTGCAAATAGTATACTAAAGAATCAATAAATGTAGATTATCCCTAATGCAAACACATTTAAAGAAAAATATATATTTTAACACATATTCAGGCCCATTATTAGAAAAATTCTTATTTCTTTTTACCTTTTACTGAATTATATTCCCATAACTTAATGCTTGCCAGTTAAGTTTTAACAATTTGGATGGTTAATGCATAAAGAGATAACTCATTTGGCACTGTACCTAATTTATTATGATATTAAATATTGAGGACTATTTTTGAATGTGAAAAAGCTCTTTTCTCTTTTAATTAATGCCATCTTGAGAAAATATCCTGCATAAAAGGGAAACCCAAGATAGTTAAAACTAGATAGCTACACATTTTGAGGCAACTAAGCAAATGTGCTTTTGCAGTTAGCCAAGATTGTAACCTGTAAACTAAATTACTTCTACCACAAATATACCCATGTCATATTGAAATATCCAAACACTTTAATTTGCCTACACAATGCTGATCGAAATACAGTGACTAATTACTTATCATGAGAGTGAAACTTATCCAAAGAATCAACTAAGAATTTTTTTTCACTTCTTAGAAAATATTGTAATTATGTGGACAATACCTTGCTGACTGATCCACATGGCTTCTTTCTTTCTTTCCAGAAATATCTACTCAAGTAAGGATCCAGACAGCCAGATGTGGAGTATTTACTTTTGTGATCTCATTGTTTATGACAGTCAAGTCAAACAGAAACTTTTCTCTGAATCAACCCCAGTTTCCCAGTCGCTTAGTATGAATGCTCCTGTGGACATTTGTTGTAAATAGTTTGACCGCATTTGTCACGTGTCTGGAACTAACTTCAGAGGCAAAATGGGATATGCAGCATATGGGCTTAGAATTCACAAAAGTTCTCTCTCGTGAGGGTAAAGATTAGAATTACATGATCACAGCAGAGGAAGTTGTTAACTCAACAATTCCAGACAGTGTGTCCTGCCAAGCAATGGAAGGTGAATTGGGGGAGATGAAATGGGGTAAGAAATTAAAACATGAGACCAAAATATCACAAAATAAAAATGATAGTGCTAAAGTGAAAGTTAAAACAATGATCAGATACACTAAATGCATATAGTTTACATATGTGTACAAAAAGGTTAGTGCCTGGTAAGACTCCATAATTAGAATTAACCACAGTATTTCATTTCTTCCTCATACAAAGGAATTCCGAAGATAAAACAAACTGATTTCACAGATATTATACTATCTGACATTTGCAAATAGTTATGCAGTGCCCTACCATATAACTAGTAGTGTGCTAGAAGTATGTCTAAATAAATGTTAAAGAGAAATAATGAATTTAAAACCACCTGTATATGGTTGCTGGTTTTTAATTTGAAAGACTACTATACTATAATAGAAGGTCAATTCTCCATTTCCAGATTTATTGAACATGACAAGATCATGTGTTGGTAGCACAGATTATATTACCGTGAATTATAGTCTATTATTCAAAGTGAATGGTGATGATTGGCCTACATTCTCTTGTCCAAGCTTCCTTGTGACAAATATCATAAAATCAGCTTCATTAGATCCTGTTGCAAAGTACAAATAAATGTACATGTATGAAATATGGAGAACTCAGCATGATTCCACAATATAGCTTTTCTCTTTCTTTTGAAAGTGTTGTCAATGCTGGTCCAATCACGAGGAACAAGAGCCCTGGCTGATTTTGCTCAGTGGTTAGAGTGTTGGCCTGAAGACCAAAGGATATCAGATTTGCACATGTAACCTCGGTTGCAGGTTCCCCAGCCACAGTAGGGTTGCAACCAGTCAATGTGCCTCTCTCATATCAATGCCTCTCTCTCTCTCTCTCTCTCTCTCTCTCTCCCTCCCTCCCTCCCTCCACCCATCCTCCTTCTTCCCTTATACTCTCTCTCTGGAAATCAGTGGAAAAAATATCCTCAGGTGAGGATTAAAAAAAAAAAAAGAGGAACAATAAATCTCAGAGGTATACCCAGTGAGGAGCGTTATTATTCAGAGATGAAGTTTTTCTTCAATACCTAGTACACCAAAGAAAACCCACAATTTTATTATCATCACTGTCTTAAAAGGCTCTCTATTCTCCACTGGTGATAAAATTATGACCGTTTTTCAGGATGACTTTTGGGGTAGGTTATGTTTCCAAAGGTGGCCACAACACACCTTTTGCAATAAGTCCCCTGTCAAAAGGAAGCGTTTATTCCACTCTCCTGAAATCAGAATGGTCCTGTGACCTATTTTGATTACAGAACCAATCCAGATATGGTAAAAGTGACATTGTACAACATCATAAGTTGGGCCTTAAGAGATTTGCAGCTTTTGTCTGCAAATGCCCCATGTGAAATCAGCTACCATGCTATAAGAAAGTAGGAGCAGTTCAACCCATCTTCAAAATATGATCTTCCTACCTTATTTATTGCTAGAGATGATTTTAAATAACTAGGGCCACTTCAAACCCCAATACCAATAAGTTTTAATACCAAAGTAACTCTTCTAAAATAAAAAGCATATCTACTTCTTTAAATTTTTGAAAAGGCTATCCAAATAAAAAAGGGCCTACACATTTTTTATTTGTTTGGGTAGGAAAAATCCTCTGGGTTTAAAAAACCTGGGTTTGAATCCCACTTATGTCACATCATTTGAGTCTCTATTTTCTCACCTCTAAAATAAAAAAAAGTGAAAATTCAATAAGATAATATCTAGAAAAAAGCTTGTAAGTGGTATAGTATTGTGCAAAAAAAAAAAAAGATAGAAATTATTCTTCAATAGGCCATTCTATACATAGTAAGACTGTAATCCCACAGAAGTGGCTCTGGTTTGCTGTATCCAGCTTTCTGGAAGCATGAATTTGGGTTATGACTTTCCCAGAACTAGGGCACCAAGTTCAAGTATGGAAGACTCAGCAGGCACTGGCCTCTGTGTATTCATTCAACAGATAATGATTGGGCACTGATGATACTGCAGGCACTATTATAGGTACAGGAATGCAGCATGCACAAAACAAAATCTAGGCTCTCTTGGAACTTTCATACGCGTGACTAGAGACACGTTATCATGCTAATAAGTGCTAAGATAAGAATAAATCTAGGTAAGAAGTCAGACAGTAACCAGGAGGGGAAGGGACAGTTTTAGGAATTTCTCTGATAAGGAGAAATTTATTTGGAGACCTGAATGAAGTAAGGAGGCAAACCATGCATATATGTGTGGAAAGATATTCCAGGTGGTGGGAACAGCCAGTGCAAAATCCCTGGGTGGTATCATGCTCAGTGTGTCCACAACCAGCAGGGAGGCTGAGATGGAGCAGCAAGGAGAATGGTAGGAAATGAGAGCAGAGAGCCAGAGGGATACAGATTGAGTAAGGTCTGTTGGGCCACGACAACAACTCTAGGTTTATTCCAAACGAGAAGAGACACCAAAAGAGGTTTAGAATAGAGAAGAAACATAATCTGATCTATCTTTTTAAGAGATCATTGGGCTGGGTGTAGAATACATCATGGAAGGGAAGCAGGAGCCTAACTAGAAAGTGTTTGCAGCAGTCCTGGCAAGAGGTGATGCAACTTCAACTCAGGTTTTAGTAGTCAGGGGCTAAGAAGAGGCTGCATCCTGGATCTATTTCCAACCAGCACCAGCGGATTTGCAAATAGATTGGGGGTAGTGAGTGGGAAAAAGGAACGAGTTAAGAAAGAGATGGATTATACTGTTGCCAAGAAAACAAAAAAAAAAATTTTAAGGTTGGTTTTGCTGAAAGATAACCAAAAAATAGGTTATTTTTAGTATCAGGTTTTCAATGTTTGGGCCCTCCCCCCCAAAAAATTTAAATGCCAGAAAGCTCTTTAGAAATTATTTAACTGTCATATAAATATACTGATTTGAGGAAATATTATGAGATGCATAAAAGCAACCAAATTCTATTTTCTTTAGTTAAAGCTTTATAACTACAGCTGCAGACTGCCCAGGCATAATTATAGCTCCACCTGGCAGGCAGGCCTCTTCATTTGAAGCATAGCATTTCATTAATAACATGAAAGAATGTGTGAAATTGTATTTTTAAACAGCTGAAATGAAAGGAGACTCGTAGGTGCAGGCTCTCTTGGCTCAGCCACAACCCAGTGTGTTGAAATGTCATGTGAACATTGTCTGTCACACATCCCTTCTTAGCATGAGTGAGGCTGGCCTTACCCTGAGGTGGTCAGGCAATACACTGGGCCTTCTTAATGTATGCTTTTATTTTCAGAGCATTCCATGGAAGGAAAAGGCACAACCAAGAGGGAATCCTATTGCACTCACACTCTGCAAATGTCTTTGTTTTCTTGAGACTACCAGATTACCAAGAAGTAGTCAATAATAATTATATTGGCCACTGACCGATAATTTCTCATTTATTTATTCACTCAACTAATTGCATTTCACAACACTATTAAGTTATTGCATATACAAACTAGTATCACAAATCCCAAAATATGACATTTTCTACTCCTCCTGGAGCTATCAACAAAATCCAAAATCTTTTACAAAAGCAAAAATCTATGTTTGTACTCTGTGGGGTCTAACCCTTAATAAAGGGAAGAAAATTTAATCTTATATTGTTTTTAAATTATCCATCTTACAGATGAGAATAATTAGATTTTCTATCTAGATCCTAATGTTATACACTAAATCATAATCCTTCGAGATAAGTAAACTAAAATACGTTTTTATAAATTAATTGACAAACCACTACCATAGCATTCGTTTTTAACACAACTTTCATAAAAACCTACAGATAAATAAATAAAAATAAGTAATGTTCATTAATAACAATTTAAGAATTGATTTAATAGCTCCATAGAACTCTTTTCAAATGCTCATAAAACATTTTTTAATTGGTAATGGCAATGGCAAGCCATAAAGAAAGTCACACAGATACAGTCTCTGGCTATAGGGAAAATAAAATAGAGAAATGAACAACAAAATACAAGCCAAAAACTAGCCATTTAGAAATTTCAAAACACTTTTCTGAATAACTCAACATCTAAGAAGGAAATTATGGACTATTTGGAAACTAATGATAGTTCCCACTAATAAGAACCAGAACTTCTTGGGGAAATGACAGATTCTGGATCGAGGGAAGGAGTTGTACAGATAAAACCTGGGACATCTTGTTGTACCAGAAAACAAAAAAACTATGAAAGAGTACAAGGGTCACATGAAACGGACCTAGCAATCCATGCAAATGGCTTCCCACTGCCCTAAGATGGGACAATGTGAACATTGAAAAAATAATAACTATAGTGGATTAAACACATCAAACATTAAAATCTATACACTTGTAACAATACCTTAAAAGTGGTCACTTCTGGAGGTTTCTAGAGCACCAAACCATTCTAAAAAATGGTAAATAAAAGATTCAAGAATTTATCATGCTCTTCTCTATGAAATATGTTTCAGAGTAAACATTTAGTTAATATAAAGAAATAACAGAATTTGAAATGCCATTTTACAACACCTAATGAAATGATGTATCTGGGCAAGGATCATGGATGGCAGCTAAAACCATTAGATAAGACTGATGAGGAACCTTATAATGAATGGATCAAGCTGGAAACACTCTGAACCACTAATCAATCTTAATATCACGAGGAGAAAGAATAAGATATTATGAGCCCATTGATATGATGTAATAGGAAGTGCATAGCACCACCTATGAAAGATTCTTGCCAAAAGTATTAAACTCAAACCTGAATCTGATCAAGCCGTTAGTTGTAACCAATAATTTACAGGAAATACAGGGACAGGTGAACATTTTAAACAACAGCATGAGGATACACTCAGCCAAATTTTACAAAACAAATGTCCATTTCATTACAAAAAATACAGAACAAAGAGGAGGAAGGTCTGATATAAAGTGAAAGAGACATATCAACAAAATGACAAATGTGGTCCTTATTTAACTGCTGATTCAAACAAACCAAGTGCAAAAAGATGTTTACGAGATAAGTGGGGGAAATTTAAACACTGACTGGCAATTAAATGATATAAAGAATTTTTGTTATTTTTTCATTTGGATATAATGATGTTTATTTAAGAACCCAAATCTGTTAGGAATATAAATAAAAGTACTTATAGATAAAATAATTTGTCTAGCTTTGCTTTTAAGTAAGCCAGATGGTTGAAGAAATATGTGTTAGATAAATAACATTGGCTATATTTGTGAAAACTGATGGTATAAAATTAGGGCTTCATTATTTGGGTGTCTCTACTTTTATAATGATTACAAACTTTTATAATAAAAAGTTTTTTTAAAGAAATTAATGACAATAACAATATCACACATCAAAATGTATGAGATGTATACAGATGGCAAATAAGCATATGAAAAGATGCACCACATTATATGTCCTTAGAGAAATGCAAATTGAAACAATGCAAATACTACTATATTCCTATTAGAATGGCCAAAATCCAGAACACTGACAACAGCAAATGCTGGTGAGAATGTGAAGCAATAGGAACTCTCAGATTTTGCTGGTGGGAATGCAAAATGGTGCAGCCACTTTAGAAGACAGTGGCATTTTCTCACAAAATTAAATATACTCTTATCATACAATCTAGCAATTACATTCCTTAATATTTACCCAAAGAAGTTGAAAACTTATATCCTCATAAAAACTTGCACATGGATGTTTATAGCAGCTTTATTCATAATTGTCAAACTTGGTAGCAATCAAGATGTCCTTCAGTAGGTGAATGAATAAATAAACTGTGGGTCACGTAGACAATTTCAGCACTTTTTAAAAATACAGCTATTAAGCCATGAAAAGATATGGAGGAACCTTAAACGCATACTACTAAGTAAAAGAAGCCAATCTGAAAAGGGTACATACTATATGATTCCAATCCTATATAATAAAAGCCTAACATACTAAGAGTCCGGTCGACCAGTTGGCCATTCAACCAATCAAAGTGTAATATGCTAATGATATGCTAAGATCGCTCAAGTGCTCGCTATGACGTGCACTGACCACCAGGGGGCAGACAGTCGACCAGTCGACCAGTCACTATGATGTGCACTGACCACCAGGGGGCAGACGCTCCAACCAGTAGGTTAGCTTGCTGCTGGGGTCGGTTGGGCCGATCAGGACTAAGTGAGATGTCCTGGACATGCCCTGGAGCTCTCCCGGTGTCCCTTCCTGGCTGGCCAACCTCTTGTATCCCTCCCCGACCCCAATCGTGCACTGGTGGGGTCCCTCGGCCTGGGTTGAACCCTCTCGCAATCCGGGACCCCTCAGGGGATGTCAGAGAGCCAGTTTCAGCCCAATCCCGCAGGCCAGGCTGAAGGACCCCACTGGTGACAAGTATGTGCACCGGGCCTCCAGTTATTTTATAACATTCTAGAAAAGGCAAACATCTGCAGACAAAAAAAAAATCAGTGGTTTCCAAGGATGGGGAGTGAGGAGAGAGATGAATAGGTAAAGCACCAAGGATTTTCAAGGCAGTGAAAATACTTTATATGATATTATGATAGATATATATCATTATACTTTTGTCCAAACTCACAGAATGTACAACAAAGTAAAATAAGGTAAACTATGGATTTGGGGTGATTATGATTATGTGTTGCTGTGTAGATTCATCCTTGGTAAAAAAAATAAAATAAAAATAAAAATAAAATGAACGTATCATTTTGGTGAGGGATGTTCGAAATGGGGAAGGCAACACATGTGTAGGGGCAAATGATATATGGGAAATCTTTATACCTTTTTCTCAATTTTGTTATAGGCATAAACACAAAAAAAGTCTTTAAATTTTTTTACACTAAAGTCAAAGAAATATATGTATTGTTCACAATGAAAATAAAAATAATTTTAACTCATGGGAAATTTTTAAATAAATTGTGAATATCTATACAAAGAAATACAACCCAATAATTAAGAACTTAAATGTCTATTTATATTAACATAGAACAATATTCACAGTGTATTAAGTGAAAAACTTAAGTTGCATAATTGCATGTACACTATAGTAGTCAACTTCTCAGAAGGCCCCCAGTAATCACCATAGTCACACCTTTGTGTCATCCCCTCCTCTTGAGTGTGAGCTGAGCCTAGTGATTCACTTTTTATGAATAGAATATGGCAAAAAGTGATGGGATAGCACTTCTGAGATTAGATAATAAAGAGACAGTGGCTTCCTATTGCTTACTGTAATGGAAGTCAGCTGCCATGTTGTGAGCTACCTTATGGCAAGGCCCATGTGGCAAAGAACTGAGGTAGGTCTTACTTAGTCCAACAGCCTCAAAAATCACTGAATCCTACCAACAACCAATTGGGAGAGCTTGGAAGCATACCATTCCCTATTTGACCCTTTAGATAAGACCACAGCCTCAGCCAATATCTTAATGCAGCCTCATGAGAAACCTCAAAGCAAAGGATCCAGCTAATAAACCATATCTAGATTCCTAACCCACAGAAACTATGAGATAATAACTGCTGTTTAAGCTGCTACATTTTGAGGGAATTTGTTCCACAGAAATTAACAATATTCTCCCATTTTTATCAAAAGGAGTTCAACTATGTTACTTATGTACATGTGAAAAGAGAGTTGGGAACTGGTTATACAGGGATAGATGCATGAAAGAACATCCAACTTTTAATAGAGGCTTTTTCCTGAAGCACAAAATTAGGAAACAGGGAAAATTATACTTTTTACTTTCATACTGTTTAAATTTATTACAACAAACCCATATGGCTTTCATAGTCCAAATATGTATTTTCTTGAAGTTTTTCTCTGCATTCTTTCTTGTATCATCTTCTTGACTTGTCAGTAATAGTGAGGTACTGATTTGAGTTGTTTAGCTAAATGTGGTGATGGATTTTCACCAATCCACTTATATGCATATTTTCTGGCAATAAATATATTATTTCAAAGACAGAGATCCCACCAAAGAAATGGAGAAAAACTAATTGATCTTTATAGGAACTTAACCTCTGGTTTTGTCAGATTAAAGAATAAATTTTTGTAAAAAGAAGGTTGCAAGGTTCTTTACCATCATCTCCAGCAACCCAAACCTTAAATGATCAGGGTGACTTTTTTTATATTCTGAACAACTTCACTCTTCCCATCTCAGAAAATGGCATCACCATAGCCAAGAAACCCTAATTCATATATCATTCCTTTCTTTCCTTCACCAACCACATATATACTCATGAGCAAGTTCAACCAACAGTATATATTTTGAATCGGGCCATTTTTCTTTATTTTTATTGCCACTGCCTCAATCCAAGCCACTGCCATTGCTTTCCTAGACCACTGTGATCATTCCCTTACTGGTCTCCCTGCTCTCACATTTGCTTTCCTATAAATCATACAGGCCAGTATAATCTTTTTACTTTTTTACTTTTTAGTTTTAAATCATTTCAGACTTACAAAAAAGTTGTAAGACTAACAAGAATAGCCCCAGCTGATTTGGCTCAGTGGATAGAGCGTTGGCCTGTGGACTGAAGGGTACCAGGTTCGATTCCCGTCAAGGGCACATGCCTGGGTTGCAGGCTCGATCCCCAGTAGGGGGTGTGCAAGAGGCAGCAGGTCAATGGTTCTCATTTGATGTTTCTTATCTCTCTCCCTCCCATTTTCTCTGAAATCAATAAAAATGTATTTTTTTAAAAGACTAGTACAATAATAGAACAAATAATCTCTGCTTACCTTTCCCTCAAATTCCCAAGAAGAACTGGCATTTACCACATTTGCTTAACATTCTCTTCTTCTCTCTCCACACACACTTATTTTCTGTAGCATTTGAGACAGCTCACCCTTTACCCCTAAATATTTTTAGGTGTATTTCCTAAAAACAAAAACTTACTTTTACATAAACAGAGCATAATTATCAAAATTAGGAAACTAACAGTGATATAATTTTATTATCTAATCTACAAACCTTATTCAAATTTCAACAACTGTCCCAATAACAACATGACTTTTAAACAGTAAGTCAAACTGTCACTTTGCTGCTTAAATTGCTCCAATGGCTGTCAATTATATTGAAATAATATCCAAATTCCTTACTTTAACTTACAAGGTCCTGTGTGTTCAGGTTCCTGCCTACTTTTCTACCTTCATCTCCTAATACTCTCTCCATTCCTCACTTTGATCAAGCACCATAGGTCTTTTTTCTGTTCTTTCAGTCCATAGTCTCATTTCTACCTCAGGGCTTTTACAACTACCATTGACTCCGTCTGGAATGGTCTTCCAATAGATCCTCAATGTTTGACTCCTCATCACGTAGGCCAAGTGTCCCCTTCTTCTTGACTCTATGTTATGTTGTTTTCTCCTTATATGAATTTTAGAAGAGGAGGTAGAAACATTTAATTTTATGCTGTTACCATGTTCCTATAAAAACCATGAAAGACTGAATTCTCTATATATTTGTGTATATTTTAGTGTATTCAAATTATTTATAAATTGTTAATCAGTATACACTACATATGGGGTATTCAAATTAAATGAAAATGCTCTTGAATTTTTCTAGATAAACAGCCATGTTGTTCTTGAATATTTACCACAAAGATGCTGTCATTAAGATGGAAATAAATTTTTCTATCTTCAACATATTAACAGTGTAAAAGAATATGCATTAAAACCCAAATGCAACCTTACCTTAATTCAACAATGAAGTTCTTTGATTACAAAATAATGATTCTAAGGACAAAAATCAAATACTTTACTTCAATAATTATATATAGTCAATGTTAAAGTGTTTGAAGGCATTTATAAAATAAAGTGTTCTCTAGACATTGCTCAGAACTAGAGCAGCTACTCAGAATCATGAAGACTGTACCATAGGACATCATTTGAGTTCTAAAAATGACAAGAGAGAAAGTGGAAAATGATTACTGCTGTTATTTTGGGCTTTCTGTCATTTCTCTGTAGTGACATCCTGTGTTACCCCTAATCCTGGTAGCAATCTCTCTATTTGCCACACTCAATGACAAGGATTACATGTTTGAATAAAATGTCAACATCCCACATAATGCAGTGTAATGGGATTCCATCATCCAAATATCATTATAACTAAGGACTGCCATGTTCAAATTCTCCCTCACTGTTCATAGCTGAGAGCTACATCTTTAAGACCTTACCTGAGTTTTCAGCTTAAACCCACTTGATTTCAAGGTGACAGAGTATGTTCTTAAGAGCTGTTACCACCTTGAATAATTATAAAGGTAGAGAAAGACTGCAAGAGGAACAAAAGAAGATTAACACCTCTGCATATTGACGCACCGTAACTTAGGCAGAGTCGCTGGTGACCCAGAACTAAGAAAGCTACTGCAACCGCTGCCAATTGGGAAGAAACCTGAAATAAGGTGGAAGCGAGGAAACCTTTATCAACAATTAAAAGCAAAGAGCTCATTTTATCTTTTTTAAAAATACAGACATCTGTGGCTAAGAACAGAGGATTTTGAATACTGTCAAGGTCACAACTGCAAATAGTGAGTTGGTTGACAATACAAAAAGTACCAAGAACAAAGAAATAGAAGTAAACAAAAATATTGTTGAAATGAAAAACACAGGGAACTGGGAAGAGGATTTCACATTTGGCCTTGGCATATGCATGGAGAATAGAGAAACTAAGTATCAAACTGTTTCCTGAAGATTTTGGCTAGCTGAATTCACTGTTACTCTTTTCAGGTTAGTTCAATTCAGCAAATACATTCTAAATCAGGGACGTCTGAATCATAATCCACTAAGATATGAGAAAAAGATGTTCAAACATTTTATATTTATTTTTATCTCACTTTTAAAATATCTAAATATGTTATAAAATTTTATACTAAAATACACAACAATATGTATAAATTATTAACTATATGAACAAGCTTCTAATGAGGATAAATAACCAAAAATTATTTACTGATAAGTGGTAGATGATCAAGAAAATATAGACATTTTTATTAAATAGCTCTATGGTGGGAACCAGGTGATTCTGGTGAATGTGTTTTACATGTATTAATTCATCTTAATGCTTACAACAATTATATTATAGGTTGCATAATATAACATACTGACGCAGGTATTATAACTATCCCCATTGTACAGATCTGAAAACAGACATAAAAAGGTTAGGTAATTCCCCCAAGATCACACAGTTAGTGAGGGAGAAGCAGAATTCAAATCCACACATTCTGGCACCAAAGCCAGTGCTCTTAAGCACTAAACAGCATAGTCTCAAGAAGTTAGGAAACTATGACTGACTCAAAATAAAGTTAAGCAGGGAATACTGAAGAATTAAAAATCCCAAGTAAAAGAGATGAGTGGGCATCCAGTCTGGGCAACTTCCTAACACAGGGTGTTCTCATGCATGAACATGAACATAGACTCCCCAACAAAATACATCACGTGTTAGTCATATTTGATTGGCTTTGTGAGATGGGACTACTCCAGAAACACAAAAATTGTTTCAATAAAATATCACCCAACCAGAGCAGCTCACTGTCATTTTTTTTTAATAGAAGCCTTTCCCCATATGGAACTAATTATCGCCATCTGCCATTCCATACTTCTATTTCCTCTCTAACAGCTCATTCTTCAAAAACTCAGTAGCTTCCTCCCTTTACATTTGTAAATGCTGTTGACTATGGATAAAATCCATGTTTACTTTCTATTCAAAACCCCATAGGAAAGCTTGTTTTAATCATCCACAGATGTTTCATTCAGTTCTGCTTAGCTTGGCACAGAACTTCAGAGGGAAATAAAAGAAAAATCTTTATTTTATATTTCAATTGTAGATTGTTACAGACTAAATAAAACGCCAAATTGTTATTGGAAACAACACAGCCACTGTAATAACGATAGTCGACATCTCATTTTTACAATTATAATTTTTTCTGGCATTTGTTTAACTCAAGATGGTTTCCATATTTTACAAAAGGCTGGTGTTTTCTGGGTTGTTTTTTTTTTTTTTTACCCTTCTCTGAATGAACTTGCATTGAAGCCATAGAACTTTGTAATTTATTTTTAATTCAGTCTTAAACTTTTGAGAAATACTGAAATTGTTGTATGATATTTAGTGATTAGGCTTTTAAATACTTTTCACCTTTTGGGTGCCTTGTTTTAATATGCTAGTTATCTTTTTTGAATTTCTTTAAAAATACCCATTAACCCCAAAGACTATTTCATACACATCTAATACCACTATGGGTCAGTTACTCCTGTTCGCTTTCATTTTTTATTTCTTAATTTAAAAACAATTGATAATATATTAACATGCACTATCAAATACATTTACGCTTCACAATTATTAAGTTGGGGAAAGGCAGCTTTTCTAATGGAACAAGTATTTCTATGAATTTATTGCAGATTCTCTACTTATCTCTAAAAACTGTGACATGAGTGCTTAATATATGAGTGCTTATCACTTCTTTATAATCTCCCCCCTCCAACCAACCCAAAGGTTTTCACTGATATCCTGAAATTTTCTAATGAGGTGCTTTGTAATTTTTTTTTTCACTTTGCTAATGCCAAGAATCAAACTACACTCCCTAAGTCCAAATTTTACCAAACATTTACCATTTCCCAAGTCCATCCAATCATATGGCTCCTTCAGAAGCATTTCAATTATATTTACATGGCAGAGTTCATTCTGACCTTCCTTTTCATTCCAATGTGTTAAAATATCATCAACATTAACTTGAGTATTTTGTTTTTTGTTCAGTACACGTGGTTCTAGGTGTATTCCCTTAAAGTGCTAGAAGGAGCTTCCATATACACTGTTTTTAAATCTGCTTAAATAAGATGACTCAAACTGGCTTGAAGAGAGGGCCAGTTATGGCTCCTTACAATCATTTCAATACACATCAATAAACTCTGGTTTGATCATGTTTATTTTGCTCTATCAGAATTCTACTCTATTGTTCTTCATATGTCTATTCAGAATTCCTGGGTCAAATACATCCTATGTTACTGGAGAGAAAAGTGAATATATGAGAGGGAATGATAGAGACTGTATCTAAGCCACCAAACCATGCAAAAATTTTTAAGTCAAAGTAAAGAAGAAAAGGGTTTTCTTTACATCTCCATCTTTTCCTATGTAAAAGTGACAGCTTTTCAGAGAACAGTTCTGAATTCTATGTTGATAGTAAAAAGGAATATTTACTTCACAAAACTATCTGACATATCAGCTATGCGCATTTATGACCCAACATCAAAGACAATGAACAAATCCTTTCAAGATCTGAGGGTACTTTTTGCTGTCAAAGTTGTACATAATATTTAGTGTAACTGATATTTTCTGCCTTTAATTAATTAAAGCTATAGTGGCTATGAATAACTTTAGGTTTTTTAAAAAAATTATTGTTTCACAAGTCTTTCACTTCAGAACAGGAGTGCTGCTTAGTCATCCTTTGATATTCAGACACTGTAATCAAGACAACTGCATTCCTATAAGCCAAAAGACAGCAAATTATAATCTATCACATCATAAGAATAAACAAAACTTGAATTTGAAAAGTAACTAAAGAGTTTTTCCTGCTATAGACTTCTGTCACCATTTACATGATAATGACACTAAAATCTTGTCCTCTGGACATGAGTCCCTTTTAAAGAAAGGGGAGACTTGCAGTACCAATGCTCACTTGAGCACTATTTCTCTATGAATATATAATATTGGAGGGTCCTTTTTTAAAAAAGTTTTTTTTAATTGATTTTTAGAGAGAAAGGAAAGGAGAGGGAGAGAGAAACATCGATGTGAGAGCCAAACATCAATTGGCTGCTTCCTGCACGCCCCCCACCGGAGATCAAGCCCTCTACCCTGACAGGGAATCAAACTGGCAACCTTTTAGTGCACTGGATGAGGCCCAACCGAGTCACACCAGCTAGGGCTGGAGGATCATTTTATGAATATAAAATATAGGCAGCAAGTTTCTGTAAAAATAATAGGAGGCATAAAAACAGAGTGGTCAACTTTCAAAGGAGATTATGATTAAAATGAAAAGCAGAGGGAAAATAAAAAGACTATAAATCTATAGGAAGAAAGGCATTATATTTTCTACCATAACTGAAAGTTAGTATAGTTTAGTTCATTTTTAAAATTCAAACATAAGGTTTTTAAGCACCTCAAGCACAGGCATGTACTACCTTGTGCGTGGATTGATCTAGACAATGTCAAGAAATTTACAACCATTTTTACCAAAAAAAAAAAGGGCAGATGGTTATATTTCGTAATCTGTGAAATTGCCTATGTAATAGCATATTTCCTCAAATATAAGATGCCATCAATTGTAAAACATACTATTATTCTATTTACTAAAAAAACCATGCCAATTAAGTTATAATAGTCCATCAATTATAAAACACATCCTAATTTCAGAGATATTAAAATGTGAAATACAATAATGTCCTTTCCATATATTCACATAGAAACAAAATCCTAAACTTGAACACATTCAAATACTTACTTCTTAGGAATATCAGATACATAATAAATGCATAAAAGAAAAAGAAAGACATCTCACAAATAACATAGAAAATTAACTTATCTATATAGATTCAGAAATCTGTTTAAACTTTCCAATACATTTTTCCCATTGTGGCCTTACTATCTTTCTATTTTAACTTTAATGCTGACTATAAAAGTAAAGAGTATTTATAATTTAAAAAGAAAAACTTTTAAAAAATGCAAAAAAAATGGAACCTGATAAAGATCTGGCCTGATTTTGCAGGCACTATAATAAAAACTCTCCTCTTTTTCTCGTTTTGTTCCTTACTTCCATATGGCCCATTCCCAGCTGTTATAGTTGCTGCTACAGCCTCCCTTAACCCCTACATTACTCACCCAGCTTTGAGAGCCTTTTTGCCCAATTTGCAACAGGAGACATTTAACCTCAATTCTCCCATTTGATTCCTCTAAAGAAAATGGACCCTTTTCTCTTATGAGGCAACAGCCTTAAGTCACTAAAGGAGAGACAACAAACCCTGTTGACCTCAGAGTCCAGGAAAAGATCCATCGCTTATGAGGACAAAGCAGAAGCAGAAACCCTTTGTCTCTGGAGTGCGGCAGGAAATCTTGAACCTAGGATTCTGCAAGTAGAGAAACAACTTGGCTCCCATGGGAATCAGAGAAAGGAATAGGCACATAGGGGCTGCCTAAGACTGAAGCTGGACCAATACAAAAGAGAACTTCCTACATCCACCATGAGCCCAACACCAATTCATGCAAAGAGCAGCCTATGGGAAAAGCAAAGACAATGAAAAGAGACTGCTCTGTAGCTCAGGCAGGCATAGTAGAATGGGAAAATTGAGAAAACCCTCCCAGCACCCCAAGTCCTTCTCTAAGTGCAAGGTAACAGCAGACACCACTGGGGGAACTTGAAGCCTGTGGTGAACTGAAGATAACGACAGCATCAACGAAACTCAAATCTAGTGCAATTCCTGAATACACTGATTCGAGGTCCACACTTATGGACAAGAGACATGCCCATTACCAGGCAAAAATACTATTTAAATCCGTGTCTTCAATTCTTCTACACATTATGTCCAGGATTAAATAAAAAGTACAAGACATACTTTAATAAAAAGGATAAAGCGCCCTAACCGGTTTGGCTCAGTGGATAGAGTGTCGGCCTGCGGACTGAAGGGTCGCAGGTTCGATTCTGGTCAAGGGCATGTACCTTGGTTGCGGGCACATCCCCAGTGGGAGGTGTGCAGGAGGCAGCTGACCGATGTTTCTCTCTCATCAATGTTTCTAACTCTCTCTCTCCCTTCCTCTCTGCAAAAAATCAATAAAATATATTTTTTTAAAAAGGATAAAGCAAGCCATTGTTAAATGATAAAGCAACAGGAGCAAACACAGAGATGACTTAGATTTTAGAACTATCAGAGATTTTAAAATAACTATGATCAATATATTAAAGATTCTAAAGGAAAAGATGGACATATGTAAACAGATAGGAAATTTCATCAGAAAGATGGAAATGACAAACCCTCTGAAAGGGTGGCTGTGAGGGTGTGCCTCAGCCACTCACACCTATTTAACATAGGGTGCAAAGATTTTATGAGAAACTTAAGAAAGTATATGTTTCTCTGCACTGCATCCCAAAGAGATTTAGTACTGGTCAAAAAATAATACCTAGACATAGTATAGTCAAGCTGCTGAAAAAATACTGGAAACAAATGGAGATAAAAGAAACAACAGTCCTGGTCAGTGTGAGAATCAGCCTGTGCACTGAAGGGTCACAGGTTCAATGCCCGGTTAAGGGCATATGCCTGGTTTGCAGGTTCCATCCCCAGCCCCAGGTCAAGAAGGATGTGGGAAGGCAATCAATCAGTGTGTCTCACATTAATGTCTCTGTCTCTCTGTCTCCCTATCTCTCTATCTCTCCCCCCCTTTCTAAAAATCAATGGGAAATAACTAAACACCTAAAATAACATCACTTATATAATTTAAAATCATAAAAATAAATTGCAACACTAAACTTGGCATCTTATATTATGTGCTTGATGCTTCCTCAGAATTTTGTTTCTCTGATTTGACTGTAGAAGGAAAGAGACCTCCTCTTATTCTTTTATTAATATTAACTTTATCTCTTCATGTAGTACAGGTCAAAGCCTGGGAGACTTGCTTTTTCCGTGATTTTTTATAGAGTGCTTACAATTCTCTCATGATGTGGCATAGAGCCCTAAGGAACCCAGAAAAATTCAGCACCTGCAAAGATTAGAACTTGGTAGTATAGAAAGAATTTTTTTTTTAATATATTTTATTGAATTTTTACAGAGAGGAAGGGAGAGAGATAGAGAGTCAGAAACATCGATGAGAGAGAAACATCAATCGACTGCCTCCCGCACATCTCCCACTGGGGATGTGCCGGCAACCCAGGTACATGCCCTTGACCGGAATCGAACCCGGGACCCCTGAGTCCGCAGGCCGACGCTCCATCCACTGAGCCAAACCGGTTTCGGCTAGAAAGAATTTTAGTACCTGCAAAGATTAGAACTTGGTAGTATAGAAAGAATTTTAAATATCTTTCCATAAAGATATTTACTTGTGGATAACATCTATATATCAAGAAGATTTAGACAGAGACTGCAGAAAAGACATATACTTGTCAATATAAAAAAAAGATGCTATCTAGAATAGTTTACTGTAAATATTCTTTTAACCAATGTTTATAACTTACATTTTCCAACTTGGAGCAAATATAGGTATTTTGCATCTTTTAGTGACTAATTCCTTACCAGATTTCACCAATATAAAATACTTTTCATTGTCTGTGTTCCCTGCAATTACCATTCGACCCTGGTGCTGTGTTATTAATTGATTTTGATACCCACATACATACATCGCATCTATTTGAATACACCTGCAGAGAGAGACTATGTCATAAATGTGTCTGTTTTTCCCTCTAAGTCTTGCACATTGGAAACAGTCTTGCATACCAGACTGTTTTTCTCTTTGACCAATTTAGTTACTTTTATCTACATCTTTCCTATTCTGTCTCTGCTATTTCTAGAGACGCTATGGCTAAACAATATATAGTAGTCTAGGTTCAGATACAACCTATATTTCAAACCTATAACTTGGATGATTAGCAGATTTGTGCACTTAAAGCAGCTGTGTTCTGAATAATCCCAGGATGTATACAGGTACTGTATGAAAAATTAATTAGGCATTTGCTCAAAACACCTAGTGACCTATTTAGGTATTTCAGGTCTCAATTTGAGTAATAAAAAAATATTTAATATTGCTAATCTTTCATAACTATGTTAATAAGATTCATGTATGGATGAGTCATTTTGCTAGAGAAAACCACTCTCTGTGGGAAGATGTAAGGCTAGGAAATTCAAAATTTTTATACCAGATCTAAAGGAATCTCCATAGGAAAGATACCTTTCAAATAAATATTTAACCATTTTCTGCCTTAATTCTGATTATTACTTTTGAGTAGAATATGGACAGATTTCCAGGGCCAAAATCTAAGACAACTGTCCAGATAATTAAAGTAAAAAATCACAATAAGCATTTAGGTCATTGAAATAACCTAGTCATTATCTAGATGTGGAATCAAGGGGTTCAATTCCTGGTTCTGTCACTACCTTAAGCTGGGTGGACTCAGACTAGTCATTTAATGTGTGTTTTCTCATATCTAAAATAAAGAAATGACTACTACCTATCCATCTAAAATAAAGAAATGACTACTACCTATCCATCTACTTGAGAGAGGTATTTTGAGAATTAAATTAGAGTGGGATTTCTCAACCTTGGCACTACGGACATGTTTGGGCCCAATAATTCTTTGCTGCAATTCTGTGCATTATAGGATGTTCAGCAACATGTCTGGTCTTTACCCACCAGATGCCAGTAGAGTACACACGTACACACACACACACACACACACACACCACAGAGTTGTAACAACCAAGGTGTCTGTAGACATTGCCAAATGTCCTTTTTGGGGATTTGGGGAGCCAAAATCACCCTCCACTCCCAGTTGAGAATGACTAAATTAAACGGTTTACTAGTATTTAGAAGTCATTATTCACACATGAATATATATACTGATCACCTACTATATGCTAGACCAGCGGTTCTCAATCTGTGAGTCGCGACCCCTCTGGGGGTCGAACAACCCTTTCACAAGGATCACCTAAGACCATCAGAAATCACATATATAATTACCCTAGAGTTCCGGTGCACAAAAATTTGTGCACTCGGCGGGGGGGGGGGGGGGGGGGGCGGTCCCTCAGCCCGGCCTGTGCCCTCTCACAGTCTGGGACCCCTTGAGGGATGACCACCTGCTGGCTTAGGCCTGCTCCCTGGGGGATTGGGCCTAAGCTGGCAGTCAGACATCCCTCTGGCAGCCGGGAGCCCTCGGGGGATGTCCACTTGCCAGCGGGGAGCGGGCCTAAACTGCAATCGGACATCCTTAGCACTGCTGAGGAGGCGGGTGAGGCTCCCACCACCACTGCTGTGCTGGCAGCCGTCAGCCTGGCTTGTGGCTGAGCAGAGCTCCCCCTGTGGGAGCGCACTGACCACCAGGGGGAAGCTCCTGCATTGAGCGTCTGGCCCCTGGTGGTCAGTGTGTGTCAGAGTGACCAGTCATTCCCATCGTTCTGCTGTTAGGGTCAATTTGCATATTACCCTTTTATTATATAGGATATTGTTTTGTGATTAACCACTTTGCTTTAATTATGTTCAATTTGTAACAATGAAAATACATCCTGCATATCAGATATTTACATTACGATTCATAACAGTAGCAAAATGACAGTTATGAAGTAGCAATGAAAATAATTTTATGATTGGGGGTCACCACAACATGAGGAAGTGTATTAAAGGGTCGCGGCATTAGGAAGGTTGAGAACCACTGTGCTAGACAGTATGGCCAAGTCAAATAAGATGTGATTCGCACCCTCAAATAGTTCACAGCCTAGTAGGGGAGACAGATAAACAAATCCATGTTGGCAATGATGGCTGTTTGAGAGCCAGTGGGCAGGGAGGAAAAGAATGGGCGATCATAGTAACATTCAAAGAGCAGAATCCACAGCAATTGGTGACTAAATGGATGTGGGGATGAGTAAAGGGAGGAGAGAAAACAATATATCAGCAATGTTTAATTATTATTTAGTACCTAAGTCAAAAGAGTTTATCCACTAAATCAGGAACGTTTCCCAGAAGAAAACTCTCACCACATAGATGTTCATAAAATAAATGTTGACTCTGCTATTATTGCTTTAATTTTAACCAGTGGAAAAACACATGCAGACAAACTATTCCATTTCTTCCATCCAATTTGCACTCCTATCACCAGAATTATCAAGACCAACAGGGGTCAGTTAATCCCCACACTATAATTGCACTATCAAGGTGCACAAAATATGTCAGTAATGTGGTAAGAAACAACACTGTCGTTTATGGTTTATTTCATTTATGGAAAAACACATCATTTTAACATCTAAGGATTTTATTCAATAGCAACTTTGAAAGCCCAAATCCAATGCATCTGTGCCAATGCCAAAAGAAAATAAAACCTAAACCAGGGTCAGAAACTGCCGTTCCCCCAAAACAGTGGAGATGTATAGCTTTTCAGAATATTATCTGCACATGAAGTCCACACAGAGGTGACTCTATTAACTCCCTTCTCACTGTGATACAGCAGAGCAAACAACTATCCCATTATCTCATGGCATTTTCTAGTTTGTATGAAACCAGGAAAGTGCCATTTTAAGACCCAGAACACAGCATTAATTAGAGGAGAGCTAGTTAGAGGCTGCTAATGGTCCTGCATAGGTATTTGGCTTCTGGTCCTGCAGAGGTATTTGGAGGAGATCCAAGTGACTAACCACAATGATTTCAGATGAAATTCTCTTTGCAAATACATGTTACCTAAGACCCCAAGATATATGAAAGCCTTCCTGGTTTTTAGAGTTTATAAGCCCCTTCACAATGGAATTCTGTGTGGAAATATCAAAAGTCAAGTAACAAAGACACTTTTTGAGAGGATCAAAAATAAAAACCATTATTGGAATATAAAAACATTTTAGTTACTTCAGAATCCACAGTTCTAAGAAAAGCAGCCTTATTAAGTGGCATTTGCTCAATAGGCATTTTCCCCATTTAATTTTCATAAATAGATCACTTTGAAATTATTTCCCCTAACAAAGACTGCATATTAACAACAACTAATACAACATCTTTAAATTTTAATTATTGTCAAGTGCTTTATTTTGCTTCCAAGCAACTTACAGAAACATGTTATTAATATAATTTAATTTAAAGGGGGTAGGCATTTGTTTTCTATTTTTAAAAAGGTGGTTCTGAAATTCTGGCCCTGTCAACATCATTTAAACATTCCTGTTCCATACCTCAATATAATAAATTAAATCAGCATTTTAATTGTGCCCATGCTTTGCGGTTACTGGCAGTACAAAAAGATTCTCTGTGAGTGCACAATTTCCCCCTAGAAAAACCTACTGAGTGATTAATTACTAGTCTGGAAGATATAAATATGTCTCTCAATAAGGACAGTATGGACTGCTAGAAGCTCTGGCCTTACACATCTCCATAGGGTGCCTTAACTTAGCAGACATCCTCCTAATTCAAACAAGATTCTGGCTTCAGCATTCATGGACAGCTCCACCTTGATACACTGTTCCTCTATTGAACAGCACATTTATTTTAATTAGCATCATTTTGTACATGTTTAAGAATCAGAGGGAAATCAGGCTTTTCATATATAATATATGGAAGTCTTAAGGTATCTCTGCTCCTTAAATAAGAAAGAACTGAGAACAATGGGAATAACACTGAATTTTTAAAAAGCACCACCCTATATAATAAAGAGGTAATATGCAAATTAACCCTCACTCCATCACAAGATGGCTGCACCCACAGCATAGGCAGGGTTCCCATAACACAAGATAGCTGCACCCACAGCGGAGGCAGGGTTCCCATAACGAGCCATAACCAGAGATCAGCAGGGACCTGAGGCTGCGTGGTGTCAGGCCAGGGACCTGAGGGTGCACCCCCCACCAGGTGGGGCTTGACGGGGAACCTCAGGCCACACCCCCTGTCCTGTGGGGCTTGACGGGGAACCTCAGGCTGTGCCCCTTGCCCCAGCGCCAAGCCAGGGGACCTCAGGCCATGCCCCCTGCCCCTGTACTGGACCATGGAACCTGAGGCCACGTCCCCTGCCCTGTGCCAGGCCAGGGGACATGAGGGTGCACCAGGGGACCTGAGGCTGCACCCAAAAACTGGCACCCGGCCAGGGGCTGAAGCTGCACCCCCCACCTGGCGGGGTCTGACAGGGGACCTGAGGCTGCCCCCCCTGCCCAGCTCTGGGTTGGGGACCTGAGGCTGCGCCCCCCCCACCCCAGCGGGGCTTGACAGGGGTGGGGCCAGCCAGGTCTGGATCTCGCCCAACGGGGATGGGGCCGACCAGATCTGGGTCTCACGCGATTTCGAGGTGCACACGGGCGGACAGGGACTTGACTCTGGGTCCTGCAGCATGCCCCAGACTCTGACAGGAAGAAAATTTTCATATACATTTTACTAATTTTCTTTCATCTCTGACACTTCTATTTTAGAGAAAGGGCAAATAGCAATATTAAAATATTTCCTCTAACTAATTCTCTTTTAATGTGCATGAATTTCATGCACCGGGCCACCAGTCTCTACATATAGTGTTTTAGGTTACACCCTGACATTATTCATGCATCATTCTGAGTTAAAGGTTTGGCCAAAGGAACCACAACTTTATATGAAGACATGAAGCAGCAGGTCTATTTGGCTCTGCCTAAACCTCACATCTCCTGTCTGAACCAAGAAGCTGTCATGATCACTGGAAGGGAGAGAAGCTTAGAGAAATGACTTATTGGCCACTTCTAAACAGTGAAAACAAGAATTGATGAAATTTCTAGACTTATAACTATAAGACCAAAATAAGATAAGAGGAATTATACCAATCATTTATTATTTTTAAGTATATTTTTATTGATTTCAGAAATGAATGGAGAGGGAGAGAGAGATAGAAACATCAAAGATGAGGGAGAATCATTGATTGGCTGCCTTCTGCATGCCCCACACCGGGGATGGAGCCCACAACCCCGGCAGGTGCCCTGACCGGGAATCAAACCATGACCTCCTGGTTCATAGGTCGACGCTGAGCCCCACTGGCCAGGCTGTAACAATCATTTAAACCAGCGGTCACCAACCTTTCGGACCTCACGGACCACCAGTTGGCGACCGCTGATTTAAACCATAAATTGCAAGTAAAGTCAACTACTTGAGAATAAAGATGAATACAAGAAACCAAGACTAGAAGTTGGCTTTTTAAACTGGAGAACTGTGATGTGTAGCTTTCTTTATTTAATGCTTTGCATTTAGGATCATGACATTTTTGCCATAACTAAACACCACATCTCCTTCACCCTTTCAGTATGTGTTTTAAGATAGTGGGCGGGAGACAAGATTATCATAGATCACTCTGGTTCGTCTATAATTCCACACATCATATTACTAATAATCTTTTTAAAAATAAGATGAAAAAAAGTTCCCTAAAAGCCAATACACATTTGGCCAAGATAAAAAGGTATTTGCAGACTACTACTCTACTGTTATTTATATTCCTACCTGACCTTATGAAAAACAGATTTTGAGCATGATCATCGCACCTAACTGTGAGGTTTGACTCACTCAGTTAACATGAGTCTGAATTGGAATTCTGTAGTAGACGACAAAAATGGCCACAATGCTTTAACATCTCCCATCAAGAGGTAAAGTATATTTTCCTACCCCTTGGATCTCGGCTGGTCTTGTAGCTTTGATCAATAGAATGCACAAAAATGGCAGTATACCAAACCTGAGACACGGTCACAAGAAGCCTTGCAGCTCCCATTCTCAAACTCATGCATTTCTGTACCCACCATGGAAACAAACCCAGGCTAGACTGCCAGATGTTGAGAGCCCATATGAGAAAAGGCCCCAGTCATCTCAGCTGTCCCAGATGCGGCCATCATGAGACAGTCAGCACAGGCAATTGATCAGCTGACTATAGATTTATAAGTGAGCCCAGCCAAGATTAGCTAAGTTTAGCCCATGTCAGAACTGCCTAGCTGAGCCCAATGGATATTGTGAACCTGCAACATTATGAGCTAAATTAAATAGGTACTTTTTTAGGCCACTAAGCTTTGGGATAATTTTTTATACAGAAATGCAGAGTGTCCAAAAAATCTATACACACTTTGAATAATTATTAATTACAATGGGTTAAACATAAAAAGAAAGAAATATCAATTGAGCTTCAGCTGTAAAGTGTGTATACATTTTTGGGGACACCCAATAGATAACAAACACAGGTCCTATAATCTCATAACTAAATCTTTCCTGGGCTTTAAACTCCAATTCAAGTTTCTACTATGATGATCATAGCCTACTCTATTGACCTAGTTCCTTTTGATAACATTTTTTTTCTGTAACAAAATTCAGCACTTAGCTAAAATAATGCCCGATATAATTTTCTAAGGTATATCTAAATATTTGTGATTCACATGCAAATGCCCTGAAGGCAGAGACCGTGTTTTATATTTCATTTTTTTTATTATCCATCACACTGAGCACATAATAGATATTAAATAAATACCTGTTGGTTTGATTTGAAAATATTGTGGCCTCTTTCACCACAAAGGATACTGAATAATTTTTAAACTTTCACATTCCTTTACAAATTAATATAATGAACTTCATAATAAGAAAGCAAAAACTAGATAAATTTAAAACTTCTATATATAGCCAAAGATACAAAAACACAATTAAAAGACAGCAACTAGAGAAAACAGTTGATGTATTTAAGAAAAAGCTAAAATCTATAATATACAAAGAGCACCTGTTAAGCAATATAAAAGATGAATAACACAAAATAAAACTGAGAAAAAGATATAATTGACAGTATTCAAAATTAAAAAAGAAAAAAAACTGTGAAAAGAAGCTTGACTTTACAGGTAATCAGAGAAATATAAATTAAAATAAGGAGATGCTTATCCATCAGATTATTAAAAATTAAATAGACTAAAGAAGAGTCATTAGTGGTGATATACCTGTAAATAGAAATAGGCCTTCTTGAACACTGTTTATGGGAGTATAATGTGGCATAGCTTTTAGAAGGACATTGGGAAGTATCTTAATGTTAACCCTTTTAACCCCAAAATACTCACTGAAATGTTGTTTTTAGTATTAAAAACTGGAAAGCTAAATAGTCATCAATACTCTCAAGGTAAATAATGATTCACCCATATATGAAAACTAAACAAAAATTTTAAAGGATGTGAAGGATTTGTACATACTGACATAAAAAGATCAAGATATGTTAAGTTGAAAAGTCAGGTCTCCAAAGAATGGTGTAATGCCATTTTTTAATATAATAAATACATAAATGCATAGAAAAATGCTAGAATGATACACACTACTAGGGAGGAATGTGGTTGGCAGTGTAAAGGAAGACAAATTTTTACACACTTCTATATCATTTGCATTTCCCACAAGCATGGATTATGTATATAATTTGTTTATATTACACATACCTGGGCAGCAGAGCAAAGATGGATTCAACTGAGGAGCCAAAAAAAAAAGGGGGGCTGTGCATTCATGCAGGAGGTCTCCACTTCTATCCTGGCTCAAGGAAGGGAAATGGTGGGCATTGCACACGGATGTGAGTAGGGACTACCATTAGATGCCCTTGCAACATGACTTCCTCAATGGCAGACAAGAGGAGATACTGAGCAATTAGCTGTGCTGGGGACCCCGTGTTTAGTCTCTCAGAAGCACAATGAGGCATCCTCCTGGAATCTGAAATGAAGAGAAACAAGATGAGCCTCTGAAAGTTAAACTTGAACATCAATACAAACTGGATCAGAGAATAAGGATGGGATACCACCTAAATAATAGCAAAGCCAGAAATTGGCAGTCACCAAGTGATCTCCTGTGCCAAGCACTGAGAACTTTTACACACTACATCTCACTTAATCTTCACAGCAAACCTCAGCTGTTTTTACTTTATTCAAGGGAAAATGAGCTTAGAGGAGTTAAGGAAATTAGCAAGGGTCACACAGTTTGTATGTGGCAGTGCCAGAAATTTGAACCAAGTCCTATTGAATTCAACACCTATGTTCTGTGTGTGTGTATTATTGATTTCAGAGAGGAAGGGAAAGGGAGAGATAGATAGAAACATCAATGATAAGAATCATTGACTGGCTGCCTCCTGCACGCCTCACACCAGGGATCGAACGTGCAACCCGGGCATATGGCCTGACCGGGAATCGAACCGAGACCTCCTGGTCCATAGGTAGACACTCAACCACTGAGCCATGCCTTCTGGCCTCAACACCTATGTTCTTAACTAACATGGTATACTCTCTCCTGTTGCAGAGGCAAAAAGGCTCTGGGTTGGCAATACTTGACTATATCCTTGCTGCATGTATTAATATAGCTAAGGATATATAATGGGTCAATTAAAACCAGCATTGCTGCCCTAGCGGGTTTGACTCAGTGGATAGAGCCTGCAGACTGAAGGGTCCCAGGTTCGATTCTGGTCAAGGGCACATGACAGGTTGCAGGCTCAATCCCCAGTAGGGGGTGTGCAGGAGGCAGCCAATCAATGATTCTCTCTCACCATTGATGTTTCTATCTCTCTCTCCCTCTCCTTTCCTCTCTGAAATCAATAAAAATATATTTTTAAAGAACAGCATTGCTGAGCCATGGAAGCACAGAACAAAGGCTTCAGACAAGCACACAGTGCCTATTCAAATGTGCCCCAAACAACAGTGACCCCAAGGACCCATTTGGTTCAACTAGTAAGTCAACTGGGTCACAAAATGTGTGGAAAAAATCAAATTTCTTAGCCTAGCAGGAGAAAGGTCAGGGCCTGGGCTGTGGATTCACCAAAGGCAATGTCACCCCAAGAGGACTCTTAAAAAACAAACAGTTCTCCATTGGCCCTATGTGAGCTTCCTTCCTATTTAACTTCTATTGTCCTTAAGATACATTTCCACCAGCTTTTGCTATCTCAGGACTATTCTGAATTTACACAATCTAAGTGACTGGCAAGATATCAGTGAATAATAAATATATCACAAATCCATTGCAAACCTAGGTCAATTGGGTTCTTCCTACAGGCCCAAAGTTAATACATAAAGATTTGGAGCAATTACAGTGGGAGAGAAAAGTTGCAGGAGAGGGTGCTATATCCTTAAGCTTGAGAAAGGGATTTATGGAACAATTCTGGCAGGGCATGCTGATAGAAAATTCATATATATATATATATATATATATATATATATATATATATATACACACACACACACACACACACACACACACACACACACACGGCCTGGTGCATGAAATTCATGCACTCTGGGAGGTCCCTCACCCGGAAGCCCTCAGGGATGTCCGACTGACAGCTTCGGCCCGCTCCCTATAGGGAGCCTAAGCTGGCAGTAAGACACCCTTAGCACTGCTGCCACCGCCACTGCCACTGTGCTCGCCAGTCATGAGCCTGGCTTCTGGCTGAGCAGCGCTCCCCCTGTGGGAGTGCACTGACTACCAGGGGGCAGCTCCTGCATCGAGCTTCTGCCCCTGGTGGCCAGTGCATGTCATAGCTACTGGTTGTTCCACTGTGTAGTCGATTTGCATATTAGCCTTTTATTATATAGGGTATGTGTGTATATATATGTGTGTGTGTGTGTGTGTGTGTCTATTTTATATCTACATGATATTTTTTGAAGAATGGGTTTCATTGCTTTAAAAAAAAGTTTGGATACCAACAAAGTACAAGGAAAGGAAGGATAATGTTCTGTTCAGTAATGTAATGACTATTGTTTCTTTGGAAATCAACTTGCAGGCATTCATGGCTATGACTGATTGAGATGTGTGGCTGGGAATGGATTCCAAGGACTTCTCTAGAATGGTTCTATTCAATAGTTTCTTAAGAGTTTGACTTGCAATCATAAAAGAGACCTATTGATTAAAACCCTCACCCAAATTTCAATCTAAATATATATATAGAAGCATTACGATGGGCACAGGGAATGCAGTTTTCTAGAAATGCTAAACAATCCCTTTGGAATAGAAGCCCATTATCAGGAACAGTGGAAGTTATCAACATGGGCTCCAGACTTGAGCCCTTGAATTCAAATCTCAGATCTACTCCTTACTAGCAGTGTAGTCTCAAGAAAGTTATGTAACCTCTCCAAGCCTCAGAAGTTTTATACATAAAATGTAAACCAGATAGGAGTATTATGAGGATTAAATGCCCATACAGTGCTTTGTACTGAGGCTAGCACAGAGTAAGCCCCCTCAAATACTAGTTTGTTCCTTAGCACAGTGGGAACACAGGTTTAACAATAAAATGGAATGTGGTTTGGAGAACAGAAAGCAGTACAACACAGAGAGGGCATGAAGTGAACAAAAACAGAGAGCATGAAGAGAGGAGATGGGGAGCTAAAGGAGATTTCATGATCTCAAGGTTTGGGCTTCAACCTACAGGGTTGTTTAGTAATTCACTAGTTCAGAAAAACATGTTTACACCAAGTACCACGTTAGTGAGGCGGATAAAGGTAAATAAAGCAAGATTCCTGCCCTCAAGCAATTCCATTTATTAGAAAACACAAATAATTACAATCCTAATAGATGGGGGTTACAATAAAAGTATGCACAACGTGCTATAGGAAACAAAGGATGGAGTGTTAAGCAGGGAGAGATCTTCCTAAAACTATGTGAACAGTTGGTCAGAGATGAGATTATCCCCAAAATGAAGAGAGATCTTTAATAAATGTAAGAAGAAAAGAAGACATAGCTCCTTCCATATTTGTACCTCCAGGCATCCAGTTGAACCTAAAGCATTGAATCCTAAAACTCTGCTTCCTCAGAATCTTAAAGATACAGAGAAAATAGTCCCAAATAGTAGGGAACCACACCTGAAAGAAGTTTACTCCCCTGAAGCTGATCACTATTTGACTCTTAGGAGGAACTTTGGAGATGAGACCAAAACTTTTCTTATTTATTTAAAAGTTTACAGTCATTGCCAGTTGAAGATAGAATGAAATATGCATCCACAAATAGAAACAGAATGACAATTACAAAAATGTTATGTAGTGTAACGTTGAAGGGGGTGGTAAGCTGAATAATGCCGCCCCAAAAGATATGCATATCCTAATCCTCAGAATATGTAAATATGTTACTTTACATGGTAATGGGGACTCTGCAGATGTGAGGAAGTTAAGATCTTGAGAAGGAGGATCTGGAACAATGGAAGCAAAGGTTGGAGTGATGCACTGTGAGGATGGAGGAAGGGACCCTGAGCTAAGGAAAGCAGAGAGTCACTAAGAGCCAGAAAAGACAAGGAAACAGATTCCCCCCTGGGAGCTTCTAGAACAGTGATGGCGAACCTATGACACGCGTGTCAGAGGTGACACGCGAAACTCATTTTTTTGGTTGATTTTTCTTTGTTAAATGGCATTTAAATATATAAAATAAATATCAAAAATATAAATCTTTGTTTTACTATGGTTGCAAATATCAAAAAATTTCTAAATGTGACATGGCACCAGAGTTAAGTTAGGGTTTTTCAAAATGCTGACACGCCGAGCTGAAAAGGTTCGCCATCACTGTTCTAGAAGGAACACAGCCCTGCTGACACAGCCACATCAGGCTCATTTTGGACTTCTGGCCTCCAGAACAGTAAGAGAATAAATATGTATGTCTTTAAGTCACTAAGTTTGTAGTAACTCACTACAGGCATCAACAGGAAACTCATATGAGAAGTGTTTTCCACCAAAAACCTCAAAAGCCCAAGAAAATAATTTCATCAATCCTCTTAGCACCCTGGAGAAGAAGGGAAAAAAATGGACAAGAAGTTAGAGCACGTCATCCAAGACTAAAGCAAATAAATAGCAGAACAGGGCAAAAATACTAAGTTTAAGACCTAGAGGAAGACATGATCCTCCCAACTCCAAAATACAGCTCTCTGAAGGACTCCTAAGCTTCCTTTGAACGAGAGATTCAGATTCTTGCAATAGGAAAGCCCAGGCATTTCATCTTGATGATGTTGCGGGATCACAGTAAAGAAAGATGATGGCCCATATTTGGTTATTTTTACTGCCAGGAGAATGATGTCCATACCATAAGAACTGGTACTAATTGGCTATTAGCCAGGAATGCCCAGCCCCACCCCAAATCAAAAGAAAGTGTTGATATTAGCCACAGAGGTGGAGAGAGAAAATTCTCTCACCTTCCTTCCCAAGAGCAGTCAAAGATTATACTACTGTTTATGGGAGGGAAGGGAGGAAGCAAAGTCATAAGGAAGGTGACTACATTGTTCACATCCCCAAGCAAATAAACAGATTAAGAACTCGAAGGGAATGCCACATTCAGTTCTTTGCATTGTTCCCAACTTGCAGATCCCTTGCCAATACATTTAAATGCTATTTTCAATAACATCACCTTCTAAAGTAAACATCTTTTCATTTATGAATGCTCCCCCATTTTGACCATATGAAACCTGCAAATTAAACATACACCAGGAGATGAAGGCAACAGGCAGACAATCTCCAGCTAAGAAATCTGGAAAAGAAAAAAAAGGAATACAAAAAAAAAAAATCAACCTTTGATGAAATAATTGCTTCTGCTGTTATTTTCTGCTATTGCTTCAGAAATGTTCTCTCTCTCTCTTTTCCTTTCTTGTCCCTATAGTGAGGTGCCCTACTGCTGTGCAGATGAAAGGTCCAGTCTCTTTAAAATGTCATGCAGAGCTCTTCACAACATCGAAGCTTTAAAGGCCCATGGCAAATTCAACATATTGTTACACTTGATGGAAGCAGATAAAAATTACATGCAAAATACACTGGATATTCATTGTCTGAAAATACTAGAGTCACAACTTCCTAAAGTTCACTAACCAATATGGACTGATTTTCATATAAACACAAAAGACACACCTGGAGTAAGTATTGTTGCAAAAATAAGGACGAAACTCAAACCACCTAAGGTTAGATTAGGGTCCTAGGATGTGTGAATGGTTTTAGTCATAGTTTTCCTAAATTATTTTAAATATGTGAAACAGCCAAAACCGGTTTGGCTCGGTGGATGGAGCGTCGGCCTGCGGACTGAAAGGTCCCAGGTTCGATTCCGGTCAAGGGCGTGTACCTGGGTTGCGGGCACATCCCCAGTGGGAGATGTGCAGGAGGCAGCTGGTCGATGTTTCTCTCTCATCGATGTTTCTAACTCTCTATCTCTCTCTCCCTTCCTCTCTGTAAGAAATCAATAAAATATATTTTTAAATAAATAAATAAATAAATAAATATGTGAAACATGTTTAAAAGGCACCAAAGGATACAAAGGGCAAAAAAAAATTTTTCTAGAACTTGTGTATATCATGGGGTTCTTTGCCTTATGTTATCTATTTTTATAACTCTATAAGAAAAATATGGGATGACTGATTTTTTATTTTTATGTATAGAATTATCTCCAAAAAAATTAAGAGCTCTATCTAAAGATATTGGAATAGAGAACATGGTAATCTCAAAAGCAAGTTTATTAATCATTATTTAATTGTAATAGATGAACTTTAAAGTCACTTTTAAATTCAAAGTTTAAAAACATTGTTAATTATATACCTAAATTTTAGGTTTGTATTTTATTGTAGCTATTTTGAGATGGCCCCATTTAGCTAGACTCATTCATTTGTATTCACGCATTCTCTTCCTTCAAACATTTACTGGAACTCTACTACATACCAGGCACTGTGCCAGGTATTAAGAATGAAAACACAGAAATGTGTGGTCCCTGCCTCCAGCGGGATTATAATACAGTACAAGCAAATGAATACAATAAAAGTGCGATAAAGTTTTGAGATTCTATGGCAAAAGTAGGGGATACCATGGTTGCAAAGAGTAGTTGATTGGTTCTTCCTGGAGTAGAAAAAATGTTATATCCAGGAGTCAGTCCTTCACTAGAGGTTTGGAAACTATCTAGGTGCTGATGACATAAACCTAGGCAGTAATAGAAGAGTTGGGTAAGAGGAGATAGATTCTGGAAAAATCAAAAGTACAAAATCAACAGGACTTGACTACCATTACAAGTAGAAAGCAGAGAAGTGTGGGATGAATCCTAGGTTTCTAATGTATCACTCACCCAATTAATTCATTGTTCCAACAGTTATGTACCTAAAAGTTGCCAGGCACTATTCTACATACTAGAGACACAGTAAGCAACAAATCATAAAAAAAAAAGTCCTACTCATTAAACTTAGAGAGGAAAATGGAAAACTAATTAACAAATAAGTACTATTAGAAGAGATAAGTGCTCTGAATAGATCAAATAGGGCAGATTCAAAGAACATACAGAAGGCCAAGACAACTGCAGCATCGTGAGCAAAACTGAAATCACAGAGATAGACAAGCAGGGCCAGATCACAGGATTTATAGGCCAAGTAAAGAGTTCGGATTTTGTTTTAAGTGTAACGTAAAATTTTGCAGCTTTTAAGCAGAGGAGTGGTAAAAGGTAATTTGGAAATAGGTGAGAAAGTAAAAAGAATTCAGAGAGGCCAGCTCAAAGGCCCTTGCAGTGATTTGGACTATATAGATCTCTTGGACCAGAAAGGTGGCAGTGCAGGTGAGAAAACCTGGAAACTCTCAGAGTCCCTTTTAGAGGTAGAACTGACAGGTCTTGCTAATGGGCTGGCTGTGCCATGTGAGGAAATGAGATCAAGTCGATTCCTAGGATCTGGCTTTAGGGATTGAGTGGATAAAGCAGCTGAGACATGGAAGATTCAGGGGCAGAAGCAAGATGGGAGAGGAGAATCAAATATTGTTTGGAGCAAAACAAAATTGTTTGAAAACCATTCATTTTCTTTATTTGGAAGAGACTTGCAATTTTATGGTGTTATTAATTTGCTTAATAGAAAAAATATTACAAAATTAAAAATCAATCTCTCCCATTGATTTGCTGTCTCTGACACCAGATTCAGATCACACTGGTTCTGAAAACTGAAAGGCAATAGAAGAGGCTCTAGAAGAGTCTCAGAAAGTTCTCATCAAAATCAGACAAGTGGAGAGCAGAGCTGGGATGGGGACACTTCCTGTGTTTAGAGTAGCCCTTCCATACTCATTCCTGCTCTCTGGGTGATAACAGAGGCCATACATACAACCTGTATATCATCATGTCAACAGAGGTGGCCAGGCCTTCAACCAGGATCTTGAATAGAGTGTAGGGCCAGGACTTCCAAAGCAGAGTGACAAAGAGAGAAGACTGGCCACTACTCTAACTCCTGTTGCCATTACGAGAGCTTCCAAATAGGGAAGTCTGAATTAACATGCTTTTTATTAGGTGTATTTATGAGAATTTCTAAAGCATATACACATATATGTCCCTGTCCAAAATTCTATTCATGTCAGCATTAAAATCAAAAAACAGTATCTGATACTACTCCTAATATTAAGGTATATGCAAGACTGACTAGCCCTTTATGAGCCCCTTGTTAATCTAGGCCCTATACACATAAACTACCTTGTAATGGCACCCTTAGGTTTGTGCAGTGTGGCAGCCCTGAGTGTCAGTGCTAGATTTTAAACCCGAGTCCTCCTGGCTTAAAGCCTGAGCTACTTGCACAACACTAAGCAGTGATAAAACCATAGGTATGAATCTCTGATCAGAAAAATTACAGAATCAATTAGCTGAGTTAGGAGGCACTTGACTTTCTCAAGGGCTCATGAAATCACCCATAAAGGAGGAGTGAAGTAGTAGAAATTGCATTAGAGTTCCTTAGGTTCTAGTTCTGATTGTTCATCATGAATGAGCTGTGTGAACTTAGGCAAGTCACTTGTTTTTTATGGGGTCCATGTCTTCATCTGTCATGGGAAGAATTTCTATCATCCATATATGCTCAAGCAGGTTTATAGAACAAGCACTTTGATCAAATAAATTTATGTACACTTTAAGGACAGATCAATATTTGCAATGAAAACATTACCATCAATTTCAAAATACTTTAAGAGCATATACTTCATATTTGTAAGTTTTTACTTTGTCCTACTATCTTCTAAACAACAACTTACACTTGACAAGGTATTTCATTTAGTTTCAAGTATATTTTTATTTCAAATTTGTATCTTTAAATTCTTGGCATCTCAATTGTGTGTTTTTTTCAATTTCTAATGACACTTTAAAACTTCACTTACAAAAAAAAGAGAAAACTTCACTTATATTTTCTACATTTTGAGATGTTTCTGTCATTTTTGTTTTCTACTTTTTCACCCCTATTATAGTTCCTGGAAGGAATTATAAGGACTATCCCCAATGCCAATCAGTGGTTTTATTACACAACAGTACAAATTATTATATCTCTATCAACATGTATAAATATCATTATCACTAAATAGTGTTTTACTGAAACAGTCTATAGATTATTTGTGTGTGTGTCTGTGTGTGTGTCCGTGTGTGTGCGTGTGTGTGTGTGTGTGTGTGTGTGTATGACTAGCATTCTCATGAAATTTCAAAATTTAGTCTTCGACAGATAACCAGAGAAAATGAGTGTCAGCAAAATTAAATGTTAAAATTTGTCATAATTAGTACGGACCATATACTAAAATGTTAACACATATGTGTAGTAAATATTTTGTTTACTGTAAAGTACTACATATATGTCCAATGTGTATTATTAAATTAAGAACATATGGCTCTAATGTTTAACTGCCAGATATATCTTTATAATGTTAAAATTCCAGGTGAAAGACAATTGAATAAAAGGAAAAATAACCTAGATATGATCTGGAAATCTGATGAATTTTTCAAGTATCATAAGTAATAACAGATTATGGCTTTTTTTGAACAATTATGAGATCCAAGGCACAGGGCTAAAGGCTTTACTTTCATCATATCCTTTGAATCTCACAACTGGCTTTTCCTCAACTTGCCCACTACTTAACACATATGGAACTGAGGAAGCTTGTCCCACCAGTGGAGGCCTGAGGTCACAGGTTTAAAAAGATCAAATCTCAGACCTTCTGTCTGGGAGGCACACAACTGGGGAGGTTCTGCCTAGGAAATTGGTGCTTGACTCATTTTACAGATTAGGACACACTGAGGCTTGAGGCATTAACCAACTAGTCCTAAATCTCAGAGCTGGTAAGTGTCAATACTGAAACCTGAAGCCAAGAAGACTCCAAACCTAGATTTTAATTATTCTACTCCAGTACTTGGCAGTGAGAAAGTTTATCAAAAATCTTCCCATTGATTAATGAAAAATTAAGGAACAGTAACTCTTAAAATAACCAGACTTCTCTAAAACCATACCCTTTGAGAAAGCAAGACCATTTATGTTGTTTTCACTCATTGAACTTATAAAACCGTACTACTGCCACTTCTCCAGCGCCAGGAACCAGATCAAGTTTTAAGCCCTGAGATTTGCCCTGAAATATCCTATGGGGTCCTTCTCTGTCTAATTCCCCCAAACCTTTGTTTCTATTAGTAAAATATTAACTGCTTTGCCCCATATGAAGCCAACAACATATCATATAACATATATCCAGCAAAAGTAATATTCACATGCAACTAGTTTATCCAAAATTACAATGAAATTAGGAGGCAACTGAATAGGTGCTATTTATTCAAAAGTCTCCTATAAGTTCACCAGATAATAAATAACACACACTGAAAGAATCACAAAAATGGGATTTACCATCAAAGTTATTATCACAAGGAGAAAAACTCTCTGGATATGAAAGTCAGCCTTATTTTATCTTAAATCAGACCAAGGGGATTTAGGTTGCTTTTTTAGTCTACTTGTGCATAATGATCTTTCAGATTAATCATACTGTTTAATAGAATATTATTATTAATTAGACATGTCATTGCTCCAGGCAGAAAATTATTGGAAAGTAAAATGGCCATATTGAAAGGCTCATAGGAGAAAGATTTCCATTTCTATCATTGTACATCTCTTTAAGTTCCAATTCTCAGTGGAAATCCCTCAATGAATTTGGTCCTTGTACCACTAACAGAAATGTTTCCCATTTAAAAGACAGCTGAACTAGAGTTTGCCTTATAAGGTATCTGTTATTTCTCAGCCAATTACTTTATTTAGAGGATATGGGTTCAGAAGAAAACCCATTAGTGTTGCCCAGATTTTTATCATCTTCTACTAGGAACCTTAGACAGGACCAAGGCATGGAGAAGAACAACTGAGTCATCAGTTTCATCCATCAGGCTGGCAGCCTCTAAAATGTTCTTTCTCATCTAGTCAGCTCTCACAGGCCACTGCAGCTTCCTCCTCATTCCTGTAAGTCCCATGTATTATATCTGTGCCACTCCAGACTGCTAGGAAAACTCTGCTGTTCCCCCTATAGGCCAGGACTTCAGGGGGCTCTCTCAGGCACCCTACACAGACATTTATTTTGCTCTCACACTAAGCTACATGCAAGAAACTTCTAGAACAGCCGTGGGCAAACTATGGCCCGTTTGAAATGAATAAAACTAAAAAAAAAAGACCGTACCCTTTTATGTAATGATGGTTACTTTGAATTTATATTAGTTCACACAAACACTCCATCCATGCTTTTGTTCCGGCCCTCCGGTCCAGTTTAAGAACCCATTGTGGCCCTCGAGTCAAAAAGTTTGCCCACCCCTGTTCTAGAATCATGATGCTTTCCAGAGTTCCTGCATATGAACAAGGACATAGGTATTCTCTGTCCCCAGATTCCTCCACTTATGATTTGGTCCTATTATCTATCCACCCTTCCTTCAACTCTAGGCTCCTCACTCTGAGCATCCAAGCAAATGACTAAACCTCCTATTTCACAGTGAAAAACAGAGACTAAGAAAACCAAACTCCCTCAACGTCTGTACACATACTGTGACTTTTCCCAGCTTTATGTACAAAGTTAACCTCTTCACTTGTATGCCTTATTTCATCTTCACCTTCCTTTGCGGGAATCTCCTTCCATCAATTGCCTTTCTCCTCTGTATCTTCTTCCTATTTCTGACTCTTTCCCTCAGCTTATAGAATAAATACATGGCTGTCATTAAAATACACACACAACATCATTAAGGAGAACCACACAGACAACTGTGAACAGCACCCACCAGAGGAGCTGCTACCAACTGAGGAGCAGCTGCTACCACAACCGCCCGAGGAGCAACCTCAGCCCGAGGAGCCACTGCCACCCAAGGAGCAGCCACTGAACGACTCAACATCTAGATATGGCGGTACGATCAAACATGGGTAGACAGAGAACCACACAAACACATATTTAACTATCATCTTGACCCTTTTAACTCTCATCTTCCCTTCACAGCTAAGCTTCTTCAAAAAAAAAAAAATAAGAATGTTCCAGGCAAAAAGAATATATGAATGAGATGGAAAAGAACATGGACCTTCTAGAAACTTGAAGGTCTGGGTGGGTGGAGAATCATGAGAGTAGGTTGCATAAATCATGCTTCTTTATTTCTCAGTCTTTCTGTGTATATCCCAAGAACAAGAATATTCTCTTAAATATCATATCAGACTCAGAAATGTTACCATTAATACAGTACTTCTACGTAATCTACAGTGCATATTTCAATTTCATCAATTCTCCCAATGTTGTCCTTTCAGAATTTTTTATGTAGTACGGGATCACTTTTTTAATTCAGTTGTACTGTGAGATGGCATTATCTTTTTTTGTCTTTGTTGTTAATCCTCACTGGAGGATATTTTTCCCATTGATTTTTAAACTTCTTTATTGATTAAAGTATTACATATTCCATTGATTTTTATAAAGGACAGAAGTGAGGGGGGAGGAGGGTGGGGAGAGAGAGAGAGAAACATCGATGTGAGAGAGAGACACATCAATTGGTTGCTTCCCACACATGCCCCAACTGGGGCCAGGGATGGAACCTGCAGCCCATATATGTACCCTTGACTGGGAATCCAACCCATAACCCTCCATGCACAGGCTGATGCTCTAATCACTTAGCAACACTGGCTAGGGCGAGATGGCATTATCTTTAATTGATAATTTCCAGTCCAGTATCTTCAGACATCCAACCTCCATCTGCCAGAACAGGAGCTTTAGGGCAAGATTGATTTTTCCTTATTTTTGTATATTTATGGGTATTGTATACTAATTATGTTACATACATCTTTTGTATATCCATTACTGTTTCCAAATGCTTCCACATGAACTCTCCACTTGGAATTTGAGAGATTTCATCTGTATCCTACTTACTCAATTAGATTTCAATCATAGTTACATAGGGGGAAGAATATATGAGAATGTACTAAAGCATACAGAGTAAATTGGTGTGTCTGGGGATTCTTTGTACTATTTCTACATCTGGGGTTCAAGGGTTGAACATTGAGCTGTCCTCTGGTATCTCACTGCCCCATAGCCTCTGCAAAGATGCCTCTTTCTCTCCTGGTCACTCTGTAGTGCCTCCTGCTGAAGTCCTTAGCTGGTATATCCTCCTGGCACTGTTGGAGACCAATGGAGTTTTCCTATCTTTGCAGACTTGGCCTCATCTTAGTCCTTGCTTCTTGTTTCCAGATAATGCAAAAGAAGCTTTGGGAAAACATAAACCCCTGTCCTCTCTAAACAAAGCCTGACTCTCAACTACTGAGTTTCCAACTACAACTTAACCTTTAAAGAACTTAATTTGATGCTCAAAGCTGAGCATTGACTGGTGGGAATGTAACTTGGTACAGCCACTATGGAAAACAATATTCAGGTTCCTTAGAAAATTAAGAATAGAGTTACCACATGACCCAGAAATCTCTCTTCTGGGTATCTACCTGAAAATTTTGAAAACAATTATTTGTGATGATATAGTACCACTATGTTCATTGCAGTATTATTCATGATGGCCAAGACCTGGAGACAACCAAAGTGTCCTTTGATAGAGGACAGGATAGAGAAGATGAGGTGCATATATAGGGTGGGGCAAAAGCAGGTTTACAGTTGTTCATATGGAAAACAATACAGTAATTAATAACAATACTAGAATAAATCCTGTGTTTTGCATACTCACAACTGTAAACCCACATTATATCTCCATGACTTATTTATTTTATAACTGGAAGTTTGTGCCTTTTAACCCCGTCATCCATTTCACTCACCCTCACCCTCTGGTGACCACCAATCAGTTCTCGGTATCTAAGAGCTCATGTTTGGTTTTTCATTTTTAGAGTCCATATATAAATGATATCATGTGGTATTTGTCTTTCTCTGACATATCACGTAGCATAATGCCCTCAGGATTCATCCATATTGTCACAAATAGCAAGATTGTCTTTTTATGGCTGAATAATATTCCACTGTGTATATACTGGATGGCCCCCCAAATGTATACACGCACTTTGAATAATTATAAAGAAAATGATTAAAACACCTTTTATTTTCAAAATTGAACTATCAGGCCCAGCCGGTGTGGCTCAGTGGTTGAGTGTTGACATATGAACCAGAAGATCACAGTTTGATTTCTGGTGGGGGCACATGCTGGGTTGTGGGCTTGATCTCCAGTAGGGGGCATGCAGGAGGCAGCTGACAGATGATTCTCATTCATCATTGATGTTTCTATCTCTCTCTTCCTCCCTCTTCCTCTCAGCAATCACTGACAATATTTTTTAAAATTGAGCTATCAAGCGAAATAAACCAGTTGGAGAAAGATAAATATCACATGGTCTCACTCATATAATGATCAACATAATTTGATGAACAAGAATAGATCCAGAGACAAATGGCAGGGAATGGGGTTAGAGAGCAACCAAAGGACTTGTATGCATGCATATTAGCATAACCAATGGACACAGACACTGGGGCAGTGGGGGCTTGCCCAGGGTGGGAATGGCTGGGGGAGAGGAGTCAAGCTATCACTCCTGCGACTGCCCAAGGAGCAGTCGCCCTGAGAGCAGCAGCTGCCTGCAACTGCCATTGTGGTCTGAGAAGATGTTCATGGATTGGTAGAATCAACATCATTAAAATGCCCATACTACCCAAAGCAATCTAGGGATCCAATGCAATCCCCATTAAAATACCAACAGCATACTTCAAAGACCTAGAAGAAACTCTCCAAAAATTCATCTAGAATTAAAAAAAAGACCCCAAAGAGCCACAGCAATCCTGAAAAAGAAAGTTGGAGGGATCACAATACCAGATATCAAGCTATATTACAAAGCCACTGTTCTCAAAACTGCCTGGTACTGGCACAAGAACAGACATATAGACCAATGGAATAGAACAGAGAACCCAGAAATTGACCCAGGTGTTTATGCTCAATTAATATTTGACAAAGGAGGCAAGAGCATGCAATGGAGTCAAGACAGTCTCTTCAATAAATGGTATTGGGAAAATTGGACAGATATATGAAAAAAATGAAACTTGACCACCAACTTATACCATACTCAAAAATAAACTCAAAATGGATAAAGGACTTAAATATAAGATGGGGAACCATAAAAATCTTAGAGGAATCCACAGGCAGCAAAATCTCAGACATATGCCGAAGCAATATCTTCATTGATACAGCTCCCGGGGCAATGGAAACTAAAGAGAAAATAAACAAATGGGACTACATCAAAATAAGAAACTTCTGCACAGCAAAGAAACCATCAACAAAACAACAAAAAAGCCCACTGCATTGGAGAACATATTTGCCAATGTTATCTCCGATAAAGGTTTAATCTCCAACGTTTATAGGGAACTCATACAACTTAACAAAAGGAAGATAAACAACCCAATCAAAAAATGGGCAAAGGACCTAAATAGACACTTTTTGAAAGAGGACATACAGAAGGCCAAGAGACATATGAAAGCATGCTCAAAGTCAGTAATCATCTGAGAGATGTAAATCAAAACGACAATGGGGTACCATCTCACACCTGTCAGAATGGCTATCATCAACAAATCAACAAATGACAAATGCTGGGGAGGATGTGGAGAAAAAAGAACCCTCTTGCACAGCTGGTGGGAATGCAGACTGGTACAGCAACTGTGGAAAATAGTATGGAGTTTCCTCAAAAAGTTAAAAATGGAACTCCCATTTGACCCAGTGATCCCACTTCTAGGACTATATCCCAAGAAAACAGAAACACCAATCAGAAAGGATATATGCACGGCTATGTTCATAGCAGCACAATTTACAATAGCTAAGATTTGGAAACAGCCTAAGTGCCCATCAGCAGATGAGTGGATTAGAAAAGTGGTACATCTACACAATGAAATACTATGCTGCTGCAAAAAAAAAAAAAAAAAAAAAGGAAGAAAGAATTCTTACCACTTGCAACAGTATGGATGGAACTGGAGAGCATTATGCTAAGCGAAATAAGCCAGTCAGAGAAATATAAATATCACATGATCTTTCTCATTTGTGGAATATAATGAACAACATAAACTGATGAACAAAAGTAGAACCAGAGTCATAGAAGCATTGAACAGACTGTCCAACCTATGAGGGAAGGCAGGGGGGTGAGGGGGTAAAAAAGATCAACCAAAGGACTTGTATACATGCATATGAGTATAACCAATAGACACAGACTGGGGGGTTGGGTAAGGGTATGTGCTGGGCGGGGGGGGGGGGGGAGGCACGGCCAGAGAGAGGTCAACTGGAGAAAAAGGAGACTTACATAATATTTTAAACAATAAAGAATTTAAATTAAAAAAATTAAGCTATCAGCTGTTAAAGTGTGTATACATTTTTAGGGACACCCTGTGTATCACATTTTCTTTATCCATTCACCCATAAATGGGCAGATAGGTTGTTTCCATATCTTGACTATTGTAAATAATGATGCATTGAACAGGGTAGTGAATATATATCTTTTTTTAGTTAGTGTTTTGTTTTCTTTGGATAAATACCCAAAAATGGGATTGCTGGATCATACAGTAGTTCTAGTTTTAATTTTTTGAGGAACCTCCATAATGTTTTTATCAACAACACACAAGGACTCCCTTTTCTTCACATCCTTGCCAACACTGGCTATTTCTTGGTTTTTGTTTATTTATAATAGGTATGAGGTGATATCTAACAATCTAAAAGGTGCTGTGATACCACATTGTGGGTTTTTTTGTTTTGTTTTGTTTTTAAGTATATTTTTATTGATTTCAGAGAGGTAGGGAAAAGAAAAGAGAGACAGAAACATCAATGATGAGAGAGAATCTTTGATCATCTGCCTTCTGCACACCCCTTACTGGGCACGTTCCCTTCACTAGAATCGAACCTGGGACCGCAGACCAACGCTCTATCCACTGAGCCAAAGCAGCTAGGGCCACACCACTGTTTTGATTTGCAGTATTCATTGGATTGTGAAAACTCACACTCCAAAATACCACACTAAGGACAAAGGTTCTTTTGTTTTAGTTTGTAAACATATAGATATTATTTCCTGCCCCCAAAACATCCTTCAAGCCCCACGAGAAAAGAGATGTGACTAACACTAGAGAGAAGTTTTCTTCATCAATACTGCCATTCTTACAGACTAACATCATAAGGCCCGAATAATCTTACAAATAAAAATTCTATTCCTCTAAAACTAATGCCAAAAAAAAGCTGTCCAGTGTTTCTCTAAATTTTTTCATAAAGAGCAAATTGTAAGAGTTTTTTGAAAAAGAAAATTTTTCATTATATCTTTGAGTGACTAGGAATAAAGAGTTATATGGAAATTTTCTTGAAGCTTGAACGTTATAATTCATCGTGACTCTAAAATGTACATATAAGTTAAATCTATATTACACAAGATTTTAAATTATACACAAAATAGACACATGCACATACCCTAAGATTATTAAATTTTACAAATATACTCATATGTATTTTTCTTTGTCTTTTTCTCTAACAAAAATTCCTGTTTTTATATGTATACTATACCTGATCACAAGATTACCTAAAGCACGTTCACTTTAATAACTTTTACACATTCATAAATATTTTTAAACCTCATAAATGTTTAACATTAGTATAGCATATCAAAGCACTGTTCTTTTCTCTGTAAATAAATCATTTTTAATCTAAAGATTTGGGGGTGGGTAACAAAAATCCTTCTGGCGAGTGAATCAAAGGACATTCCCACACATTAACTTCTCTTCTCAAATATGAAAAACATATTAAATACATATCTTATAATAAGATGTTTTCCTCATGTTTCCTTTGGGTAAAATCTGTTTAGTACATTCCCCTGTACATTGTGCTATGGAATTCTTAGTCAAGTTTATCATTTTTCCCTCTGCAAAGGGCTGCCTGCTGGAAGGAAGCCAGAATTGCTGTGATATCACTTACTCAACCAAGACTAACCCTGTTAAGTTCAGGCAAAAATGAGTTATAATGTAAATGGAAAATATGTGTACATATATAATTACAACACACACATACACACATTCCCTCTGGCCATTACACTGCTTCTAAAGAAAAATAGATACTCCCACTGTCTGTGTTTAGAAAAGAAGACAAGCTACGAAAAAAGACATAGGCTTTTAGGACTGAAATACCTTTCTAAAACTACTAAATGTTCTACAGTTTAAGTCCCACCCCCCAAACTCATGTGGCCATCTGTATGTATAATTAGGAGTGAAATAATGAGGTTTTTCATGTAAACTTTCCCTAAGGCTGCAAAACTGCCATAGTACTTAAAGGAGGAGGTGCCAAATGACTTGTGTGTTTCTGGGCAACCTTATCGTAACAAATGCTGCATGTGGGTGGCCATGTTGCTTATGCTTGTGCTGTGTAAGTTAGTGATATTGGTTACACTTGCATCTCACAAGCAAAGAAAGTCCCCATGTTACTTCTATGGTATCTTTCTCACATCTTTTGCCTATCGCCAAGCTATGCCAACCAATTAGGTGTGTAGCTGTCAATTTTTCTGTTTAAACATCCTCTCTGAATGTGCACACATTTTAATTTCATGTCCTATGGGCGGGGGTGGGGAGGGATCACTACTGGCCTTAAACAAAAATTGAGTCTTTAATGCTTTATTGCTTTATACAATTTATCTTTCACAGTGTCTATTAGCTCTTTAAAAAGAAAGAAAGAGCCTGGCTCAGTGGTTGACCATCAACCTATGAACCAGGAGGTCACGGTTCGATTTTTGCTCAGGGCACATGCCCGGGTTGCAGGCTCAATCCCCAGTGTGGGGTGTGCAGGAGGCAGCCAATCAATGATTCTCTCTCATCAATGACATTTCTCTCCCTCTCCCCCATTTCCTTCCTCTCTGAAATCAATAAAATAAAAAAAAGTTCAATTGGCACTGGCTATTCAAGGAGCATTCAATCCCCAAATCTGAATCCTACAAATATTTCCCCAACTTATTTTTATGAAAATAAACTGAATTTGTCAAATGTCTCCTCCTACACAGCCTATCCTGTTGTTATCCCAGCACAGTGAGAACATGTTAAGCCAATCTGGTGTGATTGCCAGAGAGAGAAGCATTTAGTTTTTGATATCACAGATTTAGATGGGTTTTGTAGCACAGCCTGTAATTTAAATCTTGAAGAACACAAAGGCCAAAAGCAGTGTGGAATTGGAAGCCAGTGTGAAGCAGTGAAGAATAAAATCTAATATGGGCAGGAGAATGGATGAATGTGTATGGATGATCAGGACTGGCCTCAAACCTATTATATGAGTTTTGTTTTCCTTTGACATGGATGTTATTTTCCCTTTGGCAGAAACATCCAGTGAAATGTTGGTCTTTTCCTTTCCCCACATATATATTAAGGATCTAAAGTCATGAGTTGATGAAAACGCACTGCCTTGGTCACTGTACCACTAGCCCAACAACATTAAACCTGGCAATTAGAACCTATGATTAGAATCCAGAGAAGAAAAGTGATGAGCAAAGCTGAAGACTAACTACCCAGAAAATAAGAGAAACAATAAAAATCACCCATTAATAAAACTATTTGAAAGGGAAATTTTTTTAAAAGTATGTATGGAAGGTAAAGTGCTTCTTCCCATAAAGACTATTTTTTGAAAACTTTTATTTACAGCCCAGACTTTCCTGCCCTCTTGTGGAGAAAACACAGAGCTCTCTATCAATATAAATATGATGATAGCTTTTTGAAACTTGCAGTTGACTTTTCCAATAGTATATGTGATTTACTGCCATGGTTGGATCCCCGGTTTATAGAACTTCGTTATGATGTACCAAAATAAAACATAAAAACTGATCAACAAAGTAGAGCTAAATTAGGTGTTAGGCAGCAAAAAAAACCATCTAATTTGGGTCAAGGGAAAACTGCAATGATCAGTTTTTAGTAATACTTATTTGTATAAATAAATATTTTAAACAAGTAGGAGGAGAGAGAAGAGTTTTCAAAATGGCCATCAAAACACTCTAGTTCTGTTTCCATCTTTCTACTCAGAGAGTGGGCCAACATCTCTCCATTTGGGCTTCCACTACACATTATCATTTGGGCAGGACCAGACTGGGACAAAGAATATACACATTCCATCAGCAACTCCTATAAAGTCAGAGAACTCCCAACTTGCCTTAGGTTGTTGTTCTTTGAATTTTGTAGATATGTAAATAGACACAAGGAGCCCCAGCTGGTTTGGCTCAGTGGATAGAGCATTGGCCTGTGGACTGAAGGGTCCCAGGTTCAATTCTGGTTAAGGGCACATGCCCAGGTTGCGGGCTCAATCCCCAGTGCGGGGCATGCAAGAGGCAGCTGATCAATAATTCTCTCTCATCATTGATGTTTCTATCTTTCTCTTCCTCTCCCTTCCTCTCTGAAATCAATAAAGATATATTTTTTAATTAAAAAATTAAAAAAATAAATAAATACACACAAGGAGACAGGGGCGGGAGTCCTGAGCCCTACATTCAATGCCCAACTCCAACTAATGGCCAACTTATGCTGTGGTTTAGACACAAATCTATCCTGACTATGCACAAGAAGATGTTAAATTTCATTTTATTTTATCTAGTATTCTAAAATTATTAAATGAAAGGTGCTCCAGTAAAATCAAGGTTTTTTAAAGTGGGTTTTATAAATTGAGGAGGGGGAGAAAAATTCATTATAATAGATAAAATTATCTTGGCGACATCTTAAAACTTCTGAAAGGCAGCATGATCTATTGTACATAGACTCTTTCAGAAGTTACAGACACTCAGATGTTCCCTGAGCTTTCCATAGCATGGTGCTAAGCACCAAGGCAACAGAGAAGAAACACAAATCTTGATTCACTAGATGTTTACCAGAGCACCAACCATGCGCAAGGGCTCCATCTATTTAGGACAGGGGTGGGCAAACTTTCTGACTCGGGGGCCACAATGGGTTCTTAAACTGGACCGGAGGGCCGGAACAAAAGCATGGATGGAGTGTTTGTGTGAACTAATATAAATTCAAAGTAAACATCATTACATAAAAGGGTACGGTCTTTTTTTTTTTTTTAGTTTTATTCATTTCAAACGGGCCGGATCCGGCCCGCGGGCCGTAGTTTGCCCACGGCTTATTTAGGGAAACCAGGTATATGCAACAGCTGGGCTACATGGCCCAAATAGGCAATGCAAACAATAATAAGTGGGCCAGAGATGAGAGACTGGATCATCCTATCTAATAAAGAGGGAATATGCTAATTAACCCTCACACCATCACAAAGATGGCAGCACCCACAGCCAATAAGGAGGGAATATGCTAATTGACTGCTATGCCCTCAAAGATGGCAGCACCCACAGCCACAAGATGGCGGCGCCCAGTCCCCTCAGCCCCGCCAGGGCAGCAGGGGCGCAGGAAGGCCAGAGTCCCCCAGTCCCCTCAGCCCCCAGCCGCCCAGGGCCACCTGAGGCTCAGGTAACCAGGGCCGAACGAGGCTTGCACTGCCAGCAGTGGCAGCAGCAGAGGTGTGATGGGGGCATCGCCTTCCCCTGATCGCTGGGTCACCTTCCGCTCCTGAGGGCTCCTGGACTGAGAGAGGGAGCAGGCCAGGCTGAGGGACCCCCCCTCCAGTGCTTAAATTTTTATGCACCGGGCCTCTAGTCCTATATAATAAAACCCCAATATGCAAATTGACCAAACAGTGGAATGACGAATTGCTATGATGTGCACTGACCACCAGGGGGCAAACGCTCAACGCAGGAGTTGAGTGCGCTCCCACAGGGGGAGCGCCGCGCAGCCAGAAGCCAGGTTCACAGCTGGCAAGCGCAGTGGCGGTGGCAGGAGACTCTCCCACCTCCATTGCAGGTGGGTGGTAAGGAGCAAGGGGTTCCGAACTGCGAGAGCCCCAGATTACAAGAGGGATGTCTGACTGCCAGCTTAGGCCTGATACCCAGCAGGTGGACATCACCTGAGGGGTCCTGGACTGCAAGAGGGCGCAGGCCGGGCTGAGGGGTCCCCTCCCCCTCCCCCCCGTGTGCATAAATTTCATGCACCAAGCCTCTAGTCAGGAAATAAGGAACTTTTAAAGAGGGAGGAGGAAGAGAGAAACTTGCACCATGCAGCACAAACTGGAAATGACTTATAAAAATATTAAGTATGTTAGATCAGAAAGACCTCCAAAACACAGTTCTCTAAGTAAAAAGTGCCTATAGCAAAAAAAAAAAAAAAAAAAAAAAAAAAAGGCAAGTTAGGTTGCATAGGTAGAATAAACCAGATTTGCATGGACTACAAAGCTTGAGTCTGGATTTCATCAACGGAAAGCCGCAAATGACATCTTAGTAGGGGTTTATTGATGACATTTCTGCAGATGATTCTGAAGAGAGTGTTTTCAGTGCCCTAGATGCCCACACAAGGAAGGGAGGCACTGCGGGGGGGTGGGGGGGGAGGTTGTTAAAGTGATTCAGTCTGAGCTACAGGGAAGACAATGGATCCATTAGCTATTGTCTAAAAAAATATATTAAGTATATACAGTGATTGGTTGACTATAGGAAAGAGAACAAAAAAATGCCTGAGGTTTAAATCCCATGGGAAGAGTGGGATATGGCATTGACAGAATCAAGAAAATGAGCAAGTAGTAAAATCATATATTTTATGTTTACTGACTTCTCTCAGATCAGCCTTAAAAGTGACTTTACAAGAATAGCAATTTTCCTTCCAAATTGTTTTTTGTTTAATTTTAGGTTTTTCAAACTGCCTTAAAAAAAACTCAGCAGAGTTACCATCCTTGTGTCCATGTACAGAAATTGCAAGTTTTGGCCTGGCTGGTGTTGCTCAGTGGTTGAGCACCGACCCATGAACCAGGTCACTGTTTGATTCCTAATCAGGACATACGCCTAGGTTGTGGGCTCCATCCCCAGTAGGGGGAGGGCAGAAAGCAGCCAATCAATGATTCTTATCATTGATATTTCTATCTCTCTCTCACTCTCCCTCCCTCTCTTTAAAAAAATAAAAACGTATTTTCTTAAAAACTGTAAGTCCTAGATGCCATTAAAATTTGCCATCTATCATAATTAAATACCCATAAGATCACCCTTGCCAGTTTGCCGTCAGCCTTCGGACCAAAGGGTCCCAGGTTTGATTCCCTGGGCACATACCTTGGTTGCAGATACTCCCCAACCCAGGCCCTGACTGGGGCTCATGCAGGAGGCAATCAATCATGTGTTTCTCTCACATCAATGTTACTATCTTTCCCTCTCTCTTCCACTCTCCCTAAAAATCAATGGAAAAAATATCAAGTGAGGATTAGCAACAACAAAAATACCCACAAGAACACATTAATAATGCCAATAATTTATCAATACATTAGAGGCCCGGTGCACGAAATTCGTGCACGGGTAGCATCCCTAGGCCTGGCTGGCTATCAGGGCCGATCTGTGGGGTGACTGGTGGGGCAATGGGTTGCCTCTCGCTGGCACCCGCCTTGGCCAGCCTGGCGCTACCTGCTTGCCAGCCCCACCCCACTGCCACTGCTGGTCACCTGCCACTGCTGGTCGCCTCCCTCTGCGGGGCAACTGGCAGGGCAATTGGAGGGATCCCCCACTGGCACCCACCTTGGCTGGCCTGGGGCCTGCGGGCAGCTCCTGCGTTGAGCGTCTGCCCCCTGGTAGTCAGCGCACATCAGAGCAACCGGTCATTCTACTGGTTGTTCCGCTGTTTTGTCAACCTGTATATTAGGCTTTTATTATACAGGATTTTCATTTAAGTATTAATAACCAAATGTATGCCCAGCACTGTACTAGGTACTACAAGGAATTTTAAAATAAAAAAATAAAATGCAGTCCCTAATCCCACACAATTTTTCATCTATAAGAATAAGATAAGTACATAACTATAAAATAAGGCAGAATGTGATCAATGCTGTTTTAAAAGGAGTATGAATAAAGTGGACAGGAAATCAGAGAAAATAAATCATTTCAAGTAGAAAGTCAGGCACAGAAATATATGTACTGGGTCTTGAAAATCAGGGAGCATGAAATGTTGAAAGTCTCTCCCACTCCTTATATCTCCAATGTTATCTGTGCAAATGAAGGGAAAGCACATTTCAAGTTGAAAGACAAGCTTTTTTAAAAGGCTTTTTTTTTTAAGGGAGGCAAGAGTTCTATTCAGGGTTCAAAACACTGTACACAAATCATGAATGATGAAACAGGAAAGGCCATTACTACAATGGACTTCGATTGGCAGATAAATGATCACCATGTAATTCCACAGGCAAGGGCAGCCACTCAAGATTTTGAACAGGATTTTGGTATGATAGGGTGTAACCTGTCTATAATTCAGAAAATTCATGTTCTTTAGTACAGTTAACCTGGCAATAATGTTCTTAGAACAGGGGAAACACACACACAAAAAGATTGCAATAATCGAGTAGGGGGTAACAGAAACAATGATTCTCTTAAGTAGTAACTACCAGAGTCTAGGATCAACAGTGAGAAACAAATTGAACAATCAAATACCATGATTTTGGCAAATACTTCCCATAATCTCAGTCGTGTGAGTGACAACCAGCAGACTTCCAGTAGCATTTTAAGAGTAGACACAAGCAGGATGCCTCCAGGATACAGTTTCTCATTGGAATTCCCAATACCCAGCCTGATCTTCCAACTATGCTGCCAAAATAAATGGATATAACCTTTTAACAGACTTCAAAATTGAGCCATGAGGTCAATCCATGTACATGTAGGTGAACTTTTATTACTGAACTAGAGGCCCGGTGCACGAGATTCATGCACTAGGAGGGAGTCCCTCAGCCCAGCCTGCACCCTCTCACAGTCCAGAACCCCTAGGGGGATCAGGCCTAAGCCGGCAGTCAGACATCCCTCATGCAGTCTGGGGCTCTCACAGTCTGGGACCCCTCACTCCTTACCACCCACCTGCAGCAGAGGTGGTGGGAGAGGCTCCCGCCTCCTAGGCAGCGCTAAGGAGCAGCAACCCCGGCTTCTGGCTGAGTGGCACTCCCCCTCTGGGAGCACAGTGACCACCAGAGGGCAGTGCTGCGTTGAGCGTCTGCCCCCGGTGGTCAGTGCATGTCATAGCAACTGGTCGTTCCACTGTTCAATCCATTTGCATATTAGGCTTTATTATATAGGATATCCCAGCCCATAAACATTTTTATTATTATAACAGCAATTCTTCTAGAATAATATAGATTAATTGGAATACCATCTTCTCATACTATCTGACATTCTTCTCTATACTTAGGAGTAAACCCAAACAATCAAAATGATCTATTTATCCTTGGTTATCCTCTGGCAAAGCCACCCATTCAATTCTTAATTTTAACCCCCAATTGGACTATTGAAGTCATTAGACTCATGGAATAGTATCAATCTACAAACCCATGATTAGTTTTACAAATATGTTTGCTAATTAATTATTAATTAAATACAGGTAAAATCTCAATTTAATTACAATAAAGTGTGGCAAAAGATCCCTGTCTCAAGAGAAGGATGGTTCTATCATATTGCTGATTCTACCAATACAATGATTTCCACAACTATGGAATTATTACTAATCCTTGACATAAAATAATGGTTTCTTTGAAGGGATTCTTGCAACAGAAAAGGAGAGGAAAATTTTCTTTTGCTCCTTTATTCTTCATTAAGAAAATACCTATAGCCCTGACCAGTTTGGCTCAGTGGATAGAGCATCAGCCTGCAGACTGAAGGGTCCCAAGTTCGATTCCGGTCAAGGGCATGTACCTTGGTTGCGGGCACATCCCAAGTGGGGGGTGTGTAGGAAGCAGCTGATTGATGTTTCTCTCTCATCGATGTTTCTGACTCTCTATCCTTCTCCCTTCCTCTCTGTAAAAAATCAATAAAAATATATTTTTTTTAAAAAAAAAAGAAGAAAAAAAAAAAGAAACTACCTGTAGCCCTGGCAGGGTAGCTCAGTTGGTTGGAGCATCATCCCGATGCGCACAGGTTGCAGGTTTGATCCTGGGTAAGGGGCACTTGCAGGCATCAACCAATGAATGCATAAATAAGTGGAACAACAAGTCAATTTTTTAAAAAAATACACTTAAAAAGATATACTTCATATGAGAAAAAAGTGCAATTTCAAATCAGTTAAAATTTCATATGCTAAGTGAAGTAAGCCAGTCAAAGAAAGACAAATATCACATGATCTTTTTCATATGTGGACTCTAATGAACAAAATTAACTTATGAACAAAATAGAACCAGAGGCATAGAAGCATGGAACAGATTGTCGAATCTTAGAGGAAAGCAAGGGTGGGTGGGTGGATGGGAAGAGATTAACCAAAGAACTTGTATGCACATATGCATAACCCATGGACACAGACAATAGTGTGGTGAAGGCCTGGGGCAGGGGTTGGGTAGGGAGGGAAGAGCGACCTAGAAGGGGTCAATCGGAGGGAAAAAGAATACATATGTAATACTTTCAACACTAAATATTAAAAAGAAAACAAATCAGTTAAAATTTCAAACAGTAAATTACTGATTTTTCCCTATAAATTTAGCAAATATACATAGTTGAATGAGAATGACTGGCTTTCAGAAACATATGGAAATATAAACTGGTGCATACTTTCTGGAGATAAATTTAACAATATATATACAAAGCACTAAAATGTGCATACTATTTGATTCAGCAATTCCACTTATAGGAATATATCCTAAGATTAAGAAAATAATAATAGATTTACGCAAAAAAATAGCTTTCAGGAGGTTCACTAAAATGTCATTTATAATAACATAAAATCGGAAACTACCTAAATATCAAAAATATCTGATTAATTTTAATCCATATAATAGTACATTATGTAGCTCTGTAAAATGATGCCAAGAAAATCACATCATAATAATTACTGAAAAAAACAGCAGATTACAAAATAGAACAGTATGATTCTGGTTTTGCAAAATACATATATTTGAATTTTTAATATATATGTGTGTGTGTGTGTGTGTGTGTGTGTGTGTGTGTGTATAAAAAGCCTAAGCGACCATTCGACCATTCAACCAGTTGCTATGACGTGCACTGACCACCAGGGGGCAGACGCTCAAAGCAGGAGCTGCCCCTTGGTGGTCATTGAGCTCCCACAGTGAGAACGCCACTAAGCTGACCAATGGGTGCCAGATGCCGGGCTCACAGCTGGCGAGTGCAGCTATGGCAGCGCAAGCCTCTCCCATGGACACTCCCCCTGCACACCCCTCCCCCATCCAGACCGGGACTGGGATCAGGAATGACTAGGCGTGAGCCCGCAGCCGCTTCTCAGTCATGGGCATGCTGGCAAGCCTACTGAGTGGCTGCGGTGGCAGGTGCAGCAGGGCCTGGATGAGCAGGAGCAGCGCAGTGCTCAGCCCGGCCCGGGCTCCTCCCCAGCCGCCTGCTGCTTAGCACACTACTACATCCCTTGGGGAATATTGGACTGCCAGTTTCCGCCAGATCACCACAGGCCATGCCAAGGGACCCCACTGGTACACAAATCTGTGTACCGGGCCTCTAGTCCTATATAATAAAAGGCTAATATGCCGAATGGCAGAACAACTGAACAACTGGTCGCTATGACCTGCGCTGACCACCAAGGGGTGTGCACGGAACATGGCAGGCGTCAGCAGCAAGAGGCAGAACGTATAACATGGCAGGCACTGACTGCAGTGGGATGGTGGAGCAGGTGAATAGGGGCATCAGACCAAGGCGGGGCCCTGGTCACTGTCATGGGGGCGAGCCTCTGGTGGTTACTGAAAATTCTTTGCTCCTGTGTACCACGGTCTCACCCGGTGCTCACATCTGCTGCTGGCGCCGGAGTTGCCGTTCGCACCCACTGCCAGCACCAGCCCGATTGCTTGGCACCGTCAGCGGGTGCAAGCAGCAGCTGCTGGCCCCGATCACCCCTCAGGGCTTCTCCACCACCCCCTGCTCCTGAGGGGTGATTGGGGCCAGCAGTAGCCTCTTACTCACTGCCGGCACAGGCCCCACTCGCACCCGCAGCCCTAGAGCTGCTGCTCACACCCGCTGCCAGCACCCAGCACTGGTCCCAATTGCTCAGCGCCTTCAGTGGGTGTGAGCAGTGGCTGCCAGCCCTGAAAGCCCCCGAGGACTTATCCACCTCCACCTGCTCCTGAGGGGCGACTGGGGCAGCAGCCGCCACTCACACCTGCTGAAGGCACCAGCCCCGCTCACACCCACTGCTGGCGCTGGCCCCAATCGCTCCGCACCATCAGCGGGTGGGAGCGGGGCCGGCGCCATCAGCGTGTGGGAGCAGGGGCGGGAGCAGGGCTGCCTGCAGAGAGGGGACCAGGGGCCATGGCGGGAGAGGCCAGGCGGGGGCAGAGAGGATGGGCCAAGACCCGCCCCTGTACCCACTAGAGCCTCGCAGCACACAATTCCTTTCAAGGTGCACGAATTCGTGCACTGGGCCTTTAGTATAGTATAAAAGGCTAATAACTAAACTAAAGAAACTGAAATTATAGTGGTGATTTCTCCTAGTGGTAGTTGAGCAATATGTTTTATTTTTATTTATCCATTTTTTCTAAATTTTCTTCAATGAATGATTATTCTTATAAAAAAAACAAATATAAAATAACTAACTTCAGCTCTGCCTTTTCCCCTCCACTTCTCATATACCCTGCCACTTCAGAAAAACCCACCAGAACTCTCAAACTAAGCACCAAGAAACAAAATACAAACATGCACTACAACAGAAATGTAATCCAATACTAGTATTTTTTCCTGTTCAATTTAGATTACTAATTTCATTGATTATTCATCATAGTGAGTCTATCTTTATAATTTCTATTGATAAACATTGTAATCTCGAGACATGTACTCTTCATCACAAATCCTAATGCAAAAAATAATTTGGATTGCTCATATTCACTACAATAGGAATTGACCTTTAATATTTTATTGTCAAATCTGGATAGATAGGTCAATGCTGAACAAAAACAATGCTAATACTTTTATAAATTTTGCATGTCACATGATGGGAAACAGCAAAAAAATTGAGACTGTGAGTTCTTCCTTTAGAGCTTTAACCTAAAGAGCTCATCCTAATGATGCCCCTGGTGGCAGGTAACATTTAATTTTTCTCTGTATCACTGAAAAAGAATTAGATGTAAAACTCAGGTAAGAGAATAATATTTTACACGTAAGGCTAAATACTTCAACATGAATATTCATTAGGACCTATTCTGAGTGAAATCTCATGTGAGTGTAGATTTAAAATGCTAGAATATTTTACGTAGCTCAGAAATTGGGCATTCCACAGAAAAAGGCAAGAATTCTTTCAACTATCAGGCTACTAATTGCAGGTCCTAACACATGACTATGGCAGAATGCATTTCTCACACACACACACCATATAATACTATCCAACCTCCTGCCAAAAGTCCTTGGCTGTCTTTTTCCTGGGTCTTTTCTTATTGGTGATGAAGGTAAGTGTTGATGGTCACTGGGATAGAAAGTCAGGGCCACTCCCTGAGGCTCCCAATGCCTACCATGCCTGTATCCTCTATATCCAAAGGGACTTGGAGGATGGAGAGAAGAAAAGGTGGGAAAGAAAATGTAGGCAGGCCATCTTGGTACTGGTTGGATTCACTTCACTGAAGGCTCTTCCACCCCATGACAGTAGGATCCACACTATGGTACAGGGCTCCAGGGGAGTGCCCTAAGTTATCTTCCCCTGTGACAACATTGCTCTTGGTCCCTGGAGATACTTTCCATCTAAGGAAAAGAAAAACAAAAGGGACTGCTCAAAGAACTCTCTTAAGCCTTATTTAACAAAGCCTGAAGTTATGTAGACCTAAGTCAGAAGGGGGGAGAGGTGGGGAGAGAGAAGCATAAATAATAAAGGCAGAACTAAAGAAATAAAGAGTATAAAAATAAAAATTAATAATGAACTGTTTGGCCAAACAATAACCAAACTAAGTGTAGGGAGCGGCTCTAGAGTTAAGCCTCAGATTGACCTGTGGCAGAGCCACAAACAAGTCCCAGCTTAGGGGGCAGAGCCCTCTTAGCATAATTAAGCTTGACCTTATAGTGCTCCCTAGGTAGTTAATGGGCTATGGGAGGTGCAGCAAGTGCTGCCAAAACAAGTGAAACTCACAAAAACATTGTAACTATGTTGACCACTACCTTGTTTTTCTCTGACTCTAAAATAAAGCCTCAGCTTGCTGGCTGGATCCTTCTCTGTGGCCTCATCCAGGCATAGGAGATCCACCGAGCCCCAGCTATATTCTCTTGTCTGTCTTTTCTTTAATCCTTCACCGCCCTTCCTCAGGCTCACCGAACCTTTGGCTGTGCTGGCACGGCACATGTGGCGCCCAACATGAGGCTTGAGTATGGGGGAACTACAACTGTAAGGTGAAAGGAGGCTCCCTTAAAGCACACGTGCAGAAAGCACAAGTAAGGTAGGGAGCGAGGTTTAGGAATAGCTAGGTGTAAAACATGGGAAATTAAGACTGTCCAAATCTGAGGACTATATATAAAAATCAGACCCTCCAGAAGGAAATCCAACAGCACCAGCCTCTCATCGACAACATCTTCTCAACGACAACATCTTCACATCGACGGCATCTTTGAGAGGAGCCAGAGCAGCATCACTGACAGCAGCAACCTGAATGCCGAGACAATCCCACAGAGGCTCGCCGACCTGCAGCAGCTGTGGGGCCTCCTCATCAAGAAGACGGAGAAGCGGCACCGGCAGCTGGAGGAGGTACAGGGGACCCAGAGAAGCTCCTTTTCCCTTCGTTCAAAAGACTGAGAGCTGCCCTGATGAGAGCAATGAGGAAGAAAATGAAGGCTAAGTAAGGGACCAAGGTGCTGACTAGCTTTGGTGAGCTGCCAGTTTTCTGTAAAGTCTTGCACAACCAAATCTGAGGACTCTGAGTAGATAACTTTCATTTTATAGCTAAAACTTTCATTTTGTAGCTAAAAATGTTAACATGTCTGTAGTTTGATTTCTCTCATTGCTGTGTTGGATTGGCATTGTTTTGTTATTATTCCAGAGTTTTGTTCTTGATGTTCAAGTTTTAAAAATATTAACATGTCTGTAGTTTGGGTTTTGCATTGGCATTGTTTTGTTACTGTTTTAATAGTCAAACCTTTGTTTTTGATGTTCCAAGTTTTACTTTTATTATAGTAGCTTAAAAACAAAATAAGGGGGAGATGTAGGGAGTGGCTCTAGAGTTAAGCCTCGGATTGACCTGTGGCAGAGCCACAAACAAGTCCCAGCTTAGAGGGCAAGGCCCTCTTAGCATAATTAAGCTTGACCTTATGGCCGCCCCCTAGATCCTTCCTGAGTAGCTAATAGGCTGTGGGAGATGCAACAAGTGCTGCCAAAATAAGTGAAACTCACAAGAACATTGTAACTATGGTGACCACTACCTTATTTTTCTCCGTCTATAAAATAAAGCCTCAGCTTGCTGGCTGGATCCTTCTCTGTGGCCTCATCCAGGCACAGGAGATCCACCGAGCCCCAGCTATATTATCTTGTCTGTCTTTTTTTTAATCCTTCACTGCCCCTCCTCAGGCTCACCGAACCCTTGGCTGTGCTGGCACAGCACAACTAAGAACCCATGAAAAGAGCCAATAAATGTCCTAAAAAGTGTAAACAAAGAAGAAAAAAAGTTTAGTGTGGTATCTGGAGCAAGGAAGTAATAGAGTGAAATTTAATCAATGCAAATGGAGGCCCTAGGGTAAACTTCCTAGCACATCTAGGATTTTGTAGAATATTCGACCCATGTGATAAGGCCTTTTTCCCTCTAAGTGACCATTAAAACACGGCAGAAAAATTAGTTTTTAATATTCATTATGGGCCCTAGCCAGTTTGGCTCAGTGGATAGAGCAGCGGCATTTGAAGCAAAGGATCCTGGTTCAATTCCAGTCAAGGGCACATACCTTGGTTGTAGGCTCCTCCCTGGCCAGGCCCTGGTCAGGGTGCGTGAAGGAGGCAATCAATCAATGTGTTTTCTCTCACATCAATATTTCTGTCTTTCCCTCCCTCTTCCACTCTCTCTAAAAATCAATGGAAAAATATCCTCCGGTGAGGATTAAAAAAAAAATTCATTATGGAATGATCCTGCCTTGAGTCTCATAATCAGACTGTATAACCAGATAAATAGATATACCATTTGAAGATTCCTCCCACATCTAAGACCTGAGATGTACGTCTGGCAAGTAAATACTCAATGCACAGTTGCTCCTCCATTAATGTTCCTATCCCTCTACTATCTCAACTTTGTAAAGTACTCTCTCACCGTATATATAAATGTTTAGGGAAGTAAATTTCAGCAATTGACTGAGACTGAGTGTCAGATGACAGAACAAACATGACTCCTCTCAGGAGAACTCCTTGAGCCCAAAATTCTGTTTGTTCCTGCCAATTCTGATGTCCCACACAGCTTTGTGGTTCTGGTACAATACACTAGTAAGAATCTAGACCAAGAAGAATGAGGTAAAGTAGAAACACAAGGAAGCAGATCAAAGCACAGGGCAGGCTTATAATCATTCAATGAACATTTACAATGTATCTACTACAAGCCAAACTTAAGAGATGCAAAAGTGAGTATTCACCTATCACCCAGCAAGAGAGCAAATAATTACACTAGAATACAGGTAAAAGGACAAGAAGGTAAGGCAGATAAGAAAGTGCTAAGTAAAAAAACTAATCACACTGACATATATTTAAAAATAAATATTTAAATTGAAATAACAATTTAGAACTAAAATCTAAGATAATCTTAATAAAGAAAATGGTGCAATGAGAAATGTGAAGTAGAAATATGCTAAGATTCTTGTTTTGTACATGGTTAATAAATATACAACAATTAATTTTAAGCACTGAAGAAAAATATAAATTGAAATGTGATTAAAAGAAATACTCTAAAAAGTATATAAAATTCCCAAAACATTATAAGTAATCATACAGAAAACAGTGGAAGAAAAAGTTATAAATTTGACAAAGGAAAAGGAAAAATATGAAACAAGAAAGCATAGTAAGTTAGAAAAAAATAAAAGATAGCAAGCATAAAACTAAAAATGTCTGTAACTGTATCAATAAGTTAAATGCCTATTTTAAAAGACAGAAACTCCAAGCCAGATTAAAAATCCAGCTAGAAGCTATCTAAATGAGACATACCTAAAATAAATTTTCATGGTAGACTGGGAACAATGGGATAAAAAAAGATATTCCAAATTATAGTGGTTTAAATAATATAGAAGTTTATAGTAAGTCCTGAAGATCTAATACACAGCATAGTGAGTGTAGTCAACAATACTGTATTATAAGCTTCAAAGCTGCTAAGAGACTAAATCTTAATTGTTCTCACTACAAAAAAGAAATGACAATTATGTGATACAATAGAGGTGCTGGCTAATGCTATGGTGCTAATTATATTGTGAGATATAAGTATATCAAATCAACATATTTTACATGTTAAACTTACATATTACGTGTTAATTACATTAGTAAAAAAGAAATAATAAAGGTATTTTCTAAACAAAGAGATATATTTCTTCCTCACATTAATGTGCCTGCCAAGGGACCTTTGCATCAGCCTTTAGTTCTGCCTTGTATGCTCTCCTCCATCCCCCTATATTAATCAAACTAGTACTTCCTTGTCATTCAAGCCTTGGATAAAATGTGATACCATCCCCATACAAATAGGTCTTTATTACCAATAGTTCTGAAAAACACCATCATTTCCAATTCATTTTTTTAAATCTCTTCATTGATTTTTTTAAATTGACCTTTATTGTTGAAAGTATTACGGATGTCCACTTTTTTCCTTCACTGACTTCCTCCACCCCACTCCAGGCCCAGTTAGTGTCACTGGTGAATTCTACTAAATATTTTAAGAAAGTAGTAGTATGAATTCTACACAAATTTTTCCAGAAATAAATTGAAAAAGAGGGTTCATTTCCAACACATTTTATGAAGCTAGCAATACCCTGATACCAAAACCAAAGAAATTATAAGAAAATTGCGAACCAACATCCTTCATAAAAATTGATGCAAAAATTTTTCAGATTTTAACATATTAAGTCCAGAATACATAAAATGGGTAATACAGCATGACCAAGTAGATTTTACCACAGAAATGCAAGGCTGAGTTAATATTCAAATATCAATCAATGTAATTCACCATATTAACAAACTAAAAAAAGGAAAACCTATTATCATCTCAATAGATGGGAAAAAAAGCATTTGACAAAATTCAATCTTCATTCCTGATAAACACCGTTCTGCAAATTAAGAAAAGAAGGGAATTTTCCCAACCTGAATATGTATGCAAGCTTATATCTGACAGCACAGTTAATATTAAAAATAAAAACAAAACACTGATGCCCCGCCAGTGTGGCTCAGTGGTTGAGTATTACCCTATAAACCAGGTCAGGGTTCAATTCCCAGCCAGGGCACAAGCCCAGTTTGTGGGCTCACTCCCCAGTAAGGGGAGTATAGGAGGCAGCCAATTGATGATTCTCTCTCATCATTGATGTTTCTATCTCTCTCTCCTTCTCCCTTTCTCTCTCTGAAACCAACAAAAAAAAATTTTAATATTAAAATAAATAAAAACACTGATGAATACTTTCCCCCTCAGATCAGGAATAAGGCAATGATGTCCACTCTCACAACTCCTACTCAAGATTAAACTACTGGTTTTTAGCCTATAAATAAGGCAAGGAAAAGAAATAAAAGGTATCCAGATTGGAAAGTATACGTACAACTATTTATCAGAGACACTGTCATCTATGTAGGAAATCCTACAGATTCTATTTTGAAGAGCAACTAGAACTAATGAATGTACTTAACATGCTTACAGAATGCAAGGTCAATATACAAAATTCTACATACTAGAGAGGGAAAAAGTTGGAAAACAAAATTAAAGAAACAATACCAATTGCAATAACATCAAAAAGTTAGAAACACACAGATATAAATTTGATCAAAAAAATGTATAGTTTTCTGACAGAAAACTTAAAGAAGGCCTAAATACGTGACATTGAATACCAGAAGATTCAATACTGTTAAGATGTCAATTCTCCCTTATTCTATAGATTCAATGCTATCTCAATCAAAATCCCAGCAGGCATTTTGTAGAAATAATACAATGAGATATAGCAATGATTAAATGCCATTTTCTACCAAAAGAAAGTAGGGTTTGTTGGAAAAATTAACTAAGTATTTAGTTGGAAATGAATAAGAGGAGCCTAAATGTTTTATCTCAGATGGCAGGAAAGCTATGAAAGACTACTAGGGTCATATCCACAAGACTCAGAAGCCAATTTAACTTCCACTAGCCAAACCTGGAATAACTTGAGCTTTTCAGTGGTTGAGCATCAACCTATGAACCAGGAGGTCATGGTTTGATTTCCGGTCAGAGCACATGCCCAGGTTGTGGGCTCGATCCCTAGCAAAGGGGGAGGTGGGGAGGGCAGTGTGCATCAGGCAGCTGATCAATGATTCTCTCTCATCATTGATGTTTCTATCTCTCTCTCTCTCTCCCTTTCCCTTCCTCTCTTAAATCAATAAAAATAGATTTTTTAAAAAGAATGGAAACCTATCAAATGTTTCAATCCATGAGTTCTAAAGTAACTGGCCACTTTCAGAGCATAACTAATGCATTTTCTAGAAAACAAATTACAGGAATGAATCAAATAGTTAGCCTACGCTTTCTTATTTTAACCAAACAGATGACAAGCAGCATTTCTTTAAAAATGTATTTCCGATAAATTAATGAATTAATTGATGACCTAGTTTTGGAGAGAAAACAAAGTAGGACTAGAAATATTAAATACCTAAGCCAAAGGCAAAATAAGTTAAAGCAGGAGTAGAATAACAGAGGAAGATTTCAAGGAAGCAGTGAATATGACTAAGTATGGGCCTGAGGTCCCAAAATATAGGGATCAGCTTTAAAGAGAAAAGAAATGTCTTTTCTCTTTAAAGCCGAGACTGCTAGAAAAATATGTAATCCTACTTGGTAGTCTAATGGCTTTTAAGCACACTCTAATAGAGACCATAAATTATTTATAGTGAGTATAAATTGGAAAAAAACAGAGAGGGCTTGGTGTATACTACTGCTGACTGCATGCTATGGAGTAAGAAGGCAAAGTACATGAGTGTGTGTGTGCCTGTGTTAGTATAATAGTGGTGGGGAGGGGCTATAAAGAACAAGAAGAAATCCTAATAAACTATAAAAGGTAAAGTATTTATAATAGACCAAAGGTATTGGAGGAGGCACCCCTGAGTTGGGTAATCAGAGAATATTATCAAATAGATTGAATGAAACTAGGAGACTAGGATGATTGGAGATTCCAGAAAGAGGCAGAGAAAAGGAAGATTGATAGGATGGGCTGTGGGAGAAACAGTAAGAAAAGAGAATGAAATCCAACCTATTCACAACAACATTTACCAAGTGCCTACCAGCCACCAGGTCTAGTGGAGAAGTTCCTTAGAACAGGAGCCAGGTGTTATCATGAAGATCTAGGGCTACAATGGGGTGAAACTGTAGATCCTGAAAACAAAGGGGGAAGAGGAAGAGTAACATGACACTAATAAGGGATTCTGATGTTAAAAGATGGACAACGATGTGGAAAAAATAATGATAAATCATGGCTTGACTTTGTTTTTATTCTTCATTCCTGTATTAAAGAGATACAGCCATATTGTCAACTGTATTAATTTCAGTGATGACGCAGTAGCTTGCTATTCTAATCCAAAGCTAGGGAGGATGAGGGTTAGCTATTAGTGTACAGTTTTACTATTGTTATATTTCAATATCACATTTTAAAACAACCAAAAGAACACTTAAATAGATATCCCATTTTATGATTCATATGTTTGTAGAAAGAAAGACCCACTACATCCACAAATATACCTACTAAAATACATCACGCCATGAGAAAAACAACATTAGAAAGTACATGAGCATTTTATTAATCATCCGAGAAGGGAATTTTTGAAAATACAGTGACAGCTTGCAGTACTTTCCTTTGAACATGTGCTGACTTTTGCTGTCTGTTGTTCTCATTTGTCAGGTTTCTTAACATTCCTCTTAATACCGTACCTTTATTTAGTTCTCCCAGAGGAATATCAGCAATTTCTGCGAGCAAGAGGAAAATTTTCTGTCAATTTTGCATAATGACCAAAACAGAGTGATTGAATCACTTAATTGAAGAGCTGTAGTTTGTAATGTGATGAATATTAGACCCTGTTCGCTGTGAAAAGGAAACAGTGGGTGGGTGTTCATGCAGACAGTAAGAACAGAGAGCCAAGTCTTTTTTGTCTTTTGTTTGCTTTGTTTTTGGAAGCTCACACAATCTACAAGGGAATCCCCCAAACCTGTAATAGCCAAAGGGTGACAGAGGGGAGGGGGCAGGGAGAAAAAAAATATGTCATTAAAACAGGAGCACATAAAAGCCTTGCATATAGATTGAGTTTTATATCCCATAATAATAATTTTTATTAGCCCACAAAATTGCCACTGTTCTTGACCTGACCTGTTAGCATCACAGCAAAGTTCCAGTTGAAGAATGTGCAATTTCAGTTAAAGGATGCATGGTGTCAATGCACTGGCCAGATTTTCAAATGTGGCTAACTTTGGGGCTATCCTAAAAGTTCTCAGTTCTCAAGGCTATGAGTACGTACTTGTTTGATTGATTGGTAGGAAATGACCCAATGCAGTCTAAGGGATATGGATCAAGATCACAGCTTCAAGTCACCTACAACACTTAGATGGTCACCTTGCTCTTGGCCTATAAAGGAATTGCTGTGTCATTTGGAAAATGCTGGTGCTGTTTCCTGACTCAGGATGCCTCTCAACTCTCCCTCAACATTGAATAGATAATACTTTCCATTATCTATTCCAGCTAGAGTAAAAAAGCTGGTAAAGCTACCCTTTCTTTTGCCAGTTTTCTGCTATTTTAATTTAATTTTTGTCTTTTAAAAAGTTTTAGAAATATCCCACACTATTTATTAATTGACCTGGAAAATCCTAGGAGGTCATATAACATTTTCTGAGAGCATTTAAATAATCTGTTTTATTTTAATTTTAGAAATCATAATGAGGTCCATTTAGAGTTGCTCACCATCCAAGATTTATAGGGACAACCAAGAAGTTGAAATATTTGAGAGTGCAGTTTTCAGAATGTGTGCTTCAGGATATGAGAGTCTCCATTTTCCATCTTAAAAAATGATCAGTGTACTACTAAATGAAATTGACCCATGCATAGCCACTACCCCAGACTCGACCTTGAGCTCCTTGCTACTGCACCTACATGTTCCTCATCATATAGACCTCTCTATTTGACTGTTTCAGTGTCTTTACAAAATGGTAGCTAATTTTACTTAAAGATAGTGATATGAGAGCCCCACAAACTTTTATGATCTGAGAAATCATATACCATCACTCTGCTTTATTCTGTGCATTAAATGAGTCACTAAGCTTGGCCCACACTTGAAAAAAGGAGTATTAAAGAATTTGTAGGCATATTTTTGAATCCCCACATACCCCAAACTCAATTCCCCAGAAACCAACACTTTCAGTTCTTTCAGCTTTCTTCTAATTTCTACATTTGTATTTTAACTAATATGCTCACCATCTCTTTGTTGTAGAAATTAAAATTTATAACCTTTATACCACTGTCCACCCACCCACTTACCCCAACACACACACACAATTCCTCTTACCTCAGCTTCCCAACACAGCTGTAACAGATTTTTGGTTAAATTGGTAATCAGTGTTTAGCCCTAACTGGTTTGGCTCAGTGGATAGAGAACCAGCCTGCGGACTGAAGGGTCCCAGGTTCGATTCCGGTCAAGGGCATGTATCTTGGTTGCGGGCACATCCCCAGTGGGGAGTGTGCAGGAGGCAGCTGAATTGATGTTTCTCTCTCATCGATGTTTCTAACTCTCTATCTCTCTCCCTTCCTCTCTGTAAAAAATCAATAAAATACAAAAAATCAGTGTTTAAATTAGCATAATCATGTAACATTATTTACAACTAAGGCTCATGGTGTAATTTATTTCATTTCTTTTCTATTACAACTTATTGTTTTCCCTAGAGGTAATAATTATCATTTTTTTAGCTGCTTAATATTCTATGAGCCCATCAGAAACTTATACACAAATTTTCTAAAAACACTCTTAATCTCTCAATAAGTTAAAACAATTCAGGTAAATCTATCAATTTTCTTTTAATTGGAGTTGGATTTTAGCCCTTTCTCTGTCATTAGTTATGCAATCTTTTACAAACGGTGAAGAAACATTTTGACCCTCCATTTCTTCACCCATCAAATGAAGACAAAGGTCAATAAAGCAACCCTTCCTGGTGCAGACTTCATCTAAGAATCAACTGAGAGGCCAATATAATTTAGAAAAAAATATATACTTGAATTCTAAAATTCTGAAACTTCCTGTTCTGAGGTACAGGTCTAAAACAATTGGCTTTTTCCCTCCTAAATTCAATAGAGACAACTATAGCTGATGGAAGCAAGAACAACATAATGCCAATCAGATGGTTTTGCCCAAGGTAATGCAGGATGAGGCTCAAGGGACTTTCTTGACTAGTAAGCTCATTAACATTAATAGCAGCTGTGAGTTCATATCCAAATGGGGAAATGCCTCATGGAGTAAAATATGCTAACCTACTTTATGGACGACTTATTCATACTTTCAGTATTTCTAGGAATAAGACAAACTGAGAAAGCATTAAATGTAAACATCACTTTCTTGTTAATTGAATTTCATTTCCCTATTCTCAACTTCATTTATAAGGGAGGGGAGAGGGATTAATGTAAAAATCTCCATTAAGTTTCATTATTTACAGGAGTATACATGGTATCAGAGGTATATTAGGAATTTTTATAGTAAAATATTTCCTCTGGAATATAAATCTTAAAAAATAATTTTGTTTTACCCTAAGAAAAAAAATAGTCTCCTACATTTCTGTAAAAAAAAAAATAATTCATCATTATTAAATTACCACATTACATGCACAATTAAACTTATTTATTAAACAAGGCATATGCCAACAACTTTACAATAATCCTCTAAACTGTAATAGCAGATTTTCAACTTTAATAACAACATCATGCAGCTAATACTCAAAGGACTAATTTTAAAAGTAAGGGCATTTGGTAATTGAAACTGAAATTATACAATTAAGCACTTGAGTAATTTAAACATGAACATAAGTGTCCTGGCTGTGCTGTTCTTGGCTTTTAGTCAAATTTACTAGTGCTGGTTAGACTTTGTCTCTCTAATTATTTCTGCACATATTAGATCTTGCTAAACAGAAATTGGGAATTATTTAAAGTTTTTTATTCCTATGAATTTTCTGCTTCAAAAATACATCACTATATTCTTCTAATTAAAGCTTCACACCGATAATTGGGAACAACCTTGTGACATTTATCAAAACTCCACAGAAATTCAAAAACAGATATTTTATTTGTATACCTATTCCCAAAGTAGGCATCAAAGAAAAAGTTTTAATAGAAGTAAAAAGTTATCCAGTGAGTATATTTGACTTTTAAGTGTTTTTAAATGATCACTGTTTCTTTCCACCCCATATTAGCCTTTGGAACATTCTAAAATACAATAGGCTCTCTCTTGTCAACAAATGTGACAGAAAAGCCTCTAACTTGGTAAAAATTATCTCTGTGATTTTTACTGTATAATCAAGGCTTTGGATATTATAAAATTACAGTGGGATTTAGAAATATTACTAAAGTAAACCATAAAAATTGCCAACTTTTTAAAGGTAGGGAACAGAAACAAGAAACACCGTAAATGTCCCAAATCAAGGCACAGGCTTTGAAACCAGAAGAAGCAGGCAGGCTGTCTCTGACCAATAGGATTACATATAATGTAACTCAGCACTAAGGAAAGATGGCCTCCACCATTAAGACCTCATTACCACAACGGAGTACAGAGGCTCAGAACTGGGGGAAAGGACACATTTCAAGTCAGGAAACTGCACAGTAAAGGGAGAAGGGGCTAAAAGAGCAGGTAAGTTCCAGGATATGTTGATCATGCCTATTCCTTCTCCTATCATACCCAGATAGATGTTCAGGGTACAATAGGAGAGGCTGTAATAGGTGAAGCTGAACATGTAGGCACACTCCAGATGACAAAGAACCTTGGATTCAAGGCTAAGGCATTGGGATTTTTTTTTTTCCTGGAAGCAATGGGGAGTCACTGTGGGGTGTTTTTAAAACAGAGAATAGGCATGATCAAATTTGCATTTCAAAAAGATCCTTCTGGCAGCAGGGTGAACATGTTATTGAGGTAGGCTAGAATGGAGGAAAGGAAGGACACTTGTTACAGTAGTCCAGAACAGAACTTTAACACATTGCAATAGTCCAGAATAGCATTTTGCTATATTACAGTATTCTAGTACAGCACTTGACCATGTTACAGTAGTAGGCTGTGAAGAATGAGCACCTGAACCAAGTCAGTAGCAGCTGAAAAAGAGAAGGGTCCCTGGACAGTGTTTCACAGTGGTTAGAGCGTCAGCCTACTGACTGAAGGGCCTCGGGTTCGATTCCCGGTCGAGGGCATGTACCTGTGTTGCAGGCTCAATTCCCCAGATTACAGGTTCAATCCCCAGCCAGGTTGGGGTGCATGTGAGAGACAACCAGTAACTGTGTCGATGTTTCTCTCTCTTCTCTCCCCCTCCTCCCTTCCACTGTCTAAATATCAATGAAAAAAATATCCTCGGGAGAGGATTAACAAAAAAATATTTTAAAAGAGAAGGGACGAGGGAGAAAGAAAGATGGTGGCGTACGTAAACGCCTGTACTCGCTGCCTTCCACACTACATCAAAATTACAACTAAAATACAGAACAACTGCCCTGACCGGTTTGGCTCAGTGGATGGAGCGTCAACCTGCAGACTGAAGGGTCCCGGGTTCAATTCCAGTCAAGGGCATGTACCTTGGTTTCGGGCACGTCCCCAGTGGGGGGTGTGCAGGAGGTGGCTATTCGATGTTTCTCTCTCATCGATGTTTCTAACTCTCTATCCCTCTCCCTTCCTCTCTGTAAAAAATCAATAAAATATATATTTTAAAGAAATAAAATAAAATACAGAACAATCATCATCCAGAACCACTAGAAAGCTGGCTGAATGGAAGTCCTACAACTAGAGAAGTAAAGAAGAAAGCACATTGAGACTGGTAGGAGGTGTGGAGGCACTAAATGAGCTGGTCTGGCACCCACATGTAGCTTTTCTAATTAGGTGGGAGATTGTCTCTGCAGAGGCCACCCAGAGGAGCAAGGAGTCCCAGTCCCACACCAGAACCCCAGCCCAGGGTCAAGAGCTGGGAAAAGAAGTCCCTACGGGCAGTAAGAACTACAGGCTGTAAAACCAGTGCAGATTGGGATTCAGTGACACAGATGCTGCTAGAGACCCAGCTGTTCCTCTTAAAAGGCCGGCACCATGAACTTAAACTTACAAAGTCCTGCTTCCTCTGAGCTCCAGCACCCAGATGAGGCTCTGGGGAACACAGATAGATACAAGGAGGAACTGGACTGTCTGGCATTAGGACAGGAACTCAGGGGTGGCTTTCTCCCAGATGGAGGTGCTCACAGGGATCATTTTTCCTGTGCTGGGACCTCCAAGGTCGCACGGCTGAATGGCAGCCATGTCTGTCTGCTCCGCCCTGGTGATTCTCTAAGACCCCACCTCATCCAATTTACAACCCCACCCAAGCTGTGTGCAGCAGCTTTTGCATATGAATGGCCTGTCCTTGATCAGGCTAAAATCTCTCATACAAGCTACAGCTAGGTCAGAGAGCCCCAAACCTATCAATAAAAGGCCCAAAACCTGGCACCAGCACCAGCCTGCCTTGCTTCATAGCTGGGCCTCATCTGGGCACTTCCAAACCCAGTACAAAGAGGAGGAATCTGCATATCTCTCTGTAGGTCCTGCTGGGTGGCCCTAGGCAGTGGCTGATTTTGCACCTCCCTGGAGACTCAAGAGCCAGTGTACTCAATGGTCAGTGTCAGACCATACCAGATTACAACTCTACACATCCATAAACGACACACTCAAGGGGCAGATTCAGTGAGCACCAAAGCCCCACTGAAGCAAGTCCTGCTCCATAGGGGTGTCTCCTGCATAGCAGCTCTCCCACTGTAATCACAGCTGGTCCTCACAGCCAATTAGCCTGGATGTCAATTCCTCCAGTGACACCAAAAGCTATCAAGTCTCAACTACAAGACTGCGCTCACAGCCCACAAAGGGAAAGGGGTGCACCTCGAGCTCCTGGCTCAGGTGACGGGATGCTGAGCCACTGGGCCCTATATAGTCATGTCAGGCCCTTTCAGAAAAGAAGCCTTTTTGTTTAGAAGAACTGATGCCAGCCACCTGTATGAATATTCTATCTGTCAGAAAAATATGACTAGTTTCAGAAGACATGCTAGTGATCCTTTGGAGCCAGAACATGATGCTGCAGGTTCTTGTTCTGGAAAAGCCAAGGGCCCAGGTCATCTGAACAGGCTGGACGTGTCAAGTAATAGCACCACTGTGTGCTCGAGACCCAGCTCTTCATTTCATTCATTCAGTGAATATTTCTAATAGCTTATCATGTGACAAGCGCTGTGCTAGGTTCCGGGAAAACAATAGTGAGCAAAATAGATCCAATTCCTGCCACCATGGTACTTGCAGTTTAATTTCCACATCACACTTAAAATTCTGCCATTCATAAGCAAAAGCCTGCTTTTACAGGGGCCTCTATCTTTAACTCCATCTTCCATTAGAGGAAGGAATTTCTCAATAGCTCATTTCTTCCTAAGATCCACTCATTTAAGTGAGTGGATCTTATTTAATAGTAATAGGCATTATTTTTATAAAAATGTTGATAGTGATAGGCATTATTTTTGTAAAAAGGAGTTGATCCTATACTTGTTTGTCATCTATATCTTTATTAGCTAAAAGATATATTTATATTAAGCCTAACACATCAAAGTTCAGAAAGAAGAGGAGACTGATTCTCATGGCTCAAAGTTTAGTAACAATGGGAACTAAGGGTCTTCCAGTCAAGTCCACTATTACCAGCACCAGGTAGAACAGATGGGAAGATGGACAAGTAAAGTTCAGATTCTGAAATGTCACATATTGGCATTAGGAAATCAGACAGAGAGAACAGAGGGAAATGAATATAAGACACAGTATGAACTATAAGAGACTGAATTTACTCAAAGGATCTGAAAAACAAGCATGAGGACTGAACAGCCAAGAAGAGAGTGATACCAAAAAAAAAAAAAAATCTTATAAAACAGCTGTCGCTGCTCAAAATCAGAATCATTCTAAAGGTGGAGGCAAGTCAGGGCCTTTGGGTATATAAGGCAAAAAGAAGGGAAAAAGAGCCCTGGCTGGTATGGCTCAGTTGGCTGAGTATTGTCCCATGCACCAAAAGGTTGCCTATCCGCAGTATTGGTTGTGCTGCCAATCAATGTTTCCCTCTTCCCCTCCCTTACTCTCTCTCTCTAAAAAAATAAAGCAATAAAGAAAAATTTTAAGAAGGGAAAAGAAAAAAGAAAAAATCCTTTACCAAATTATGTCCTTGCACAATCATGAACAACCTCTTATAGGTCAGGATCATTTAAGAGACCTCAAAAGGTTTATAGGTTACTTTTTTAAAATATAAAATAGCTGCATTTAGTCCTGTGGAGGAGTAAAGGAGAAATTCTTAAAATTTAGATTGCTTACTTTATTGAATAAGAGAATGTCAAGAAAAATGGCTGTGCTTTTTAGACACTGAATTTTAACATTTTCTAATCTTGCGTTTTGCAGTGAGATTGAGAGTCACATGGCAGAGCGGAGAAGGCCTCCAGCAGCCCTAAGGCTGTGGGTTGCCTCATCATTGCCCCAGCTACTATGCATAAGCAGTTTACACGTTATCTCATTTAATCCTAGCACAATACTAAAGATTGGCTCAACATACCACTGGGTAAGTACGTGACAAAAGACAGAATACGTAGCAATTCTATTTGTAATTGCTCTTCCACAGAGTTCAACCACTAGTTTGTTTCAAATACCCAGCACATGAGCAACACCCACTAAAAGTAGCTCATAAATACATGGAGTACCAGGATGTTATCTTAAAAAATTTTTTCTTTGGCTATATAAGCACCTTCAAATAATTTAGTTGGAATAAAAAAAAAGAACTGTCCAACCAAGAGGCAGTGTATTACCAAGCAAAACTGCAGAATCACATTCAGAGGCACATTAAGAAACTGAAGTCTTTTATGATTTCTCTAAAATCCCTTCCATGATTAACATATGGCAACATTTTCTATATTGTAACACTAATGAAATTAACATCTAAAGGCTTGATCTAGCTGTATTTAGAGGGAAGAACAGAGAGTTAATTTATTTTAAGAACCCAGATCAAAATCCACACAATTAGACATTCACTTCTTTATTCAAAGGTCACTAAAATGCATACATCAGACATCTGCTACTTTCTTTTAAGGATGCTGAATTTTAAATCCAATAAGTCTAAATATAGCTTTAATATAATCTACAAATGACCTTACTAAGTCTTTCTACATCCCATAAAAGTATATTAATTGTATCATTTTACTTAAGTTCCCAACTTGCTGTGATGTATTAGCATATTAAAATTAACTCTGCACTCTCTAATCATTTCACCTTCTAAGCCAACTTACCAGGGCAAATTTGTGGTGTTACCTTCATATCATACTAGAATGTTTTGAAATATTATATTTTTCTAAATCTTTCACTAAGATCAGTGAATAATTAATTAACCTTTTCTAAATTCTAATAAAATCATGAGAAAATTAAAGGAATTACCAGATTGTGAGAACAGATAAGACAATGTGGCATTTCATCATAAAGTAAGACTATTTGAAGCCATTCACATTATTTTTAACAGAAAGAAAACACTCTTAAGGAATGTTTTCTATGGACTGATCCATATAGCCAAATTAAAGCATACAACTTTGAAATTATACACTGGATTTTAGTTTCCCTAGCAACCAAATTCAACTAACTGAAGTGGAATACGTTTTTCAATGGCAAAACAATAATTTCTTCACAAATCAGGAAGAAAAAATAAAGTTGGTAAAATTTAAATGCAAACATTTTCCTCACAATTCACCCAACTTTATTCTATCAAATCCAGTTTAACTGTATATTACTGTCATTGCTTCCAAATACTCTATTTTAACTTTATCAAAGTTTATAAATCATTTAGCAAAACAAGTAAGACTTTGGGGCACATATTTAGATACAAAAGTTTTCCTAACTTCGTTTTCTTTTTATCTTTATTTGTTTTCCTACCTTACCCCTCCCAAATATCTCCTGCTCCCATCTCCTGATTTCTGAATTGATTTTCGTCTTATTCTGGAATGGGCTTTAGCAATAAGGCAAGGAATCATGGAATTAATTAGTTAATTAATTAATTAAGGGAAGGACAAGAAGGAGGGAAGAGAAAGAGATAAGACTATCCACAATATTTTTGGCAAGCCCTGGAATAATCCCCTTTAGGTAAGATCCTATGATCTTACTGGAAAAATCAGGAAAATATATCACCTAATGAATTAATATATTTAGATCCACTGTCAACAAAATGGCAATTTCATACTCACAGAATGTCCAAGTATCTTACAAAGTAACTAGAGAATTAACCGGTACGTTTTTCAAATTAATTCCACTTCGGGTTAAGCAGTGTTGCAGTTTATCTCTGGTTCAAGCCAGTAAGCAATTCTGATTTAGGACAAAAATATCAAGAAGCTTTGTTTCAATTGAGTTCAGGTTCAGGTTCAATACAATAACAACTGCAGTTCAGTTCTGGGAATGTGGAAACATGTTTACTAGTTTCTGATTCACATTCCCTTGGCTTCCTGGTTGTAATTTAAATTAAAGAACAGGTATTTGGGCAACACTTTTAAAGCCCTTATTATGTTTCAGGGACTGTCATAATCCAGTGAGGAGACAGTCAAGTGAACAGGTGTAGTGATATGGAGAAAACTGCTGTGTCCTCAGAGCTACAGTAGACTTTCTCAAGAGGACATCACCTTGGTTTGAAAAATGCTTTAATGAGTTCTTAAGGTTATAGGTCCACCAAAGAGTACCCTAAAATAACCACAAATCGTCACTAAAACTCCTTCTAAAGTCAATGGATCTTGTTTCCCCTCTACTGGCTTGAGCACCACTATGCAGTTGGAAGACTAAATGGAGCAAGCTGAATGGTTCTGCATAACAGAACAGCAAGCAAGGGTCCCAAGGGTGCAGACAGATGTGCAAGGGAGAAGACACAACTGGCCCAGGGCCACAACACACAACTCCAGGGAGCAGCACATGTATTCTATGTGAATGGCATTGTATACATGGAAGAGCCAGAGGGCGTGGGCAATACCGGGCAGTAAAGAATCCCAAGTGGCCAAGAAGAAATTTGAGGTGAGAGCAGAAATGTCTAGAAGGGATTTCTATAGCTATTTGCCTTGGAATATGATATAAACCCTTCTTCCACTTCCCCTCCAAAATCAACTTTTAAGGCTTTTAAAGTGAACTTGAATTTCTACTATTGGTTTTTGTTTCTGTGTAATAGGTAAATGGTGGTGGTTATCATTTGGGGTTCTGTCCTGATGATTTGTGAACCCAAAGCATTGCTGAACCTGGTATCCTCGTGGGCCCAGAACATACACTGATTGTGATGATACTGGACCCAAAGGATAGGAGAAAAGTTGAAATGTGAGTTACACAAAGTTATAATTTTAAAAGTAATAAAAGCTAAAACAGAAAAGGAAGGATCTGCTTTGCCTCAGGGAAACAAAAGCATCACAGAGAAGTGACTTTTGAACTGAGTCTTGAAGGATGAATAGCAGTTATCCAAGAAAAGAAAAATGAGGAAAGACATTAATTCAGCAGAAACAACAAAGTGAACAAAGAGAGGGCATTTAGAGATCGCCCAGGAGCCAAATATAGCTGGAGGAGAAGGGCATTACTGTTCCATCCCATGCCATCAGCAGGTTTGTTCTGTGAGATGATTAATGAAACCTGTCTGTTATTTACATGTTTGTGAGAATAGGTGTCTCCATCTAGCTACTACCCCACGTATTTTTTTTATTATTTTTTAATCCTCACCTGAGGGTATGTTTTTATTGATTTGAGAGAGAGATAGAGATAGAGATAGAGATAGAGAAACATTGATGGAACAGAGAAACATCAATTGGTTGCCTCCCATATGCACCCCAACTGGGGATTAAACCTGCAACCTCGGTATGTGACCTGACCAGGAATTGAAGCTCCAACCATCTGAGCCACCCAGTCAGGGCCCCACCTACTTCCTTTAACAAAACTTCTTGAAAAATACTTGCCATCACTCTGTAGTGGATTGTGTTGTTTATCCTCAATGTGCCTTTCCCTCCCATTCATGCAGGGCTCTCTCGAGGATGGCGTATAGTTCTCCATCCCATTGACTTTGGGATTGGTCATGTAACCTCTTTTAAACAATGGAATGTGGACCAAAGGGACAATGTGCCAGTTGCCAGCTGAGGCCTTAAGAGGCATCCTGTGTTTCTGACCCACTTAGTCACAGGTCCCAGAATAAGGAGACACATTTATATGGGCTGAATTTTGTCCCCAAAAATTCATATATTGAAGTCCTAACCCCAAGTACCTCAAAACATGTCTGTATTTGAAGACAGATTTTTAAAGATATAATTAAGTTAAAATGAGGCCCTTAGGCCAAACTCTAATCTGACTGTTCTCCTTATAAGAAGAGGAAATATGACCCTGGCTGGAGTTGCTAAGTGGTTAGAGCAGTGGTTCTCAACCTTCTGGCCCTTTAAATACAGTTCCTCATGTTGTGACCCAACCATAAAATTATTTTCGTTGCTACTTCATAACTGTAATGTTGCTACTGTTATGAATCATAATGTAAATATCTGATAGGCGACCCCTGTGAAAGGGTCGTTCGATAGCCAAAGGGGTCGTGACCCACAGGTTGAGAACCCCTGGGTTAGAGCATCAGCCGAGGGTCTTGGCTTTGAGTCCTGTCAAGAGCACGTGCCTGGGTTGCAGGTTTGATTCCCACCCCCAGTCAGAGTGTGTGTGGGAGGCAACCAACTGAAGTGTCTCTCTCCAGTCGATGTTTCTCTCTCTCTCTCTCCCTCTTCCCCCTCTTCTACTCTCTCTAAAAATTAATGGAAAAAATATCCTCAATCCTCCAGTGAGGATTTTAAAAAAAGAAAAGGAAATTTGGGCACGCAAAGAGATACCAGGCATGCTCACACACAGAGGAAAGGACACAATGAGAACACAGGGACATGCAGCCATCTGCAAGCCAAGGAAAGAGATCATGAAAGAAACCAAACTTTCTGACACCTTGATCTTGAACTACTGACTTCAGAACTGTGAGAAAATTAATTTCTGTTGTTTAGGTCACCTCGTCCACAGTATTTACTTATGACGGTCATAGCAAGTTAATACACACATGGATCAGACATAACCCATTTGTAGCATGAAGCAGAACCAAACCACAGATACAGAGCAAGAAATAGTGTTTATAGCTGTAAACCACTTATATCTTGGTGTTGCTTGTTATGCATTATTATCACAGCAAAAACTGACCAACACACTTTCATTTCACAATTCATAGCAGTTTAGCTTCTGAAGTTGCTATTGCTAAAGAACATCATGTGCTGTTGGTTTGAAATAGTTAATCATAAAAGAAATAAAGTAAAATAGAAAAACATCACAATCTAAATACCAATAGAGACAAATTCTTAGTCATTACTTATCCTGATTTTTCTTCTTCTTGCCCTTAGAGGCCATTTGTTATAATCAGTAAGATTATAAGGTTTAGCCCTGGCCAGTGTGGCTCAGTTGGTTGGAGTGTCATCTGTGTTATCCCACACACCGAAAGGTCACAGGTTTGATTCCTGGTCAGGGCATATACCCAGGTTGCAGGTTGGATCTCAGGAGGCAACCAATCGATGTTTCTCTGTCACGTCAGTGTTTCTCTCCCCTCCGCCCCCCCTTTCTCTTCCTCTTTCTCTAAAATCAATTTTTTAAAAAAATTCTAAGATTTAGAAACGGATTTTCTAGGTTCAAATTCTTCTGCTTTATCATTTACTACCTTTGCAACCTTGGGAAAATTACTTAATTTCTCTGTATCTCAATTTTCCCATCTGTAAAGTGAGAATATAATAATGTCTACCAAAAGTTGTTGAAAAAATTAAGTGAATAAATAAAAGAGCATGGAGCAATGTCTGACACACAGTATGTTTACAAGTCTGTTCACTATCAGTATTAATTGTCTGACTACACTGAGTATGACCTCCTGGCACATGTTCATCTGTCCCAAACCTTTTCTCTTTTCATTCTGAACAATCTTGTCCATTCCCATGACTTCTGCTATATCTATTCAAAACTATACCTTTATTCAATACCTCTTTCTAAATTCCAAAGCCGTACTTTCTACTGCCTACTGGACATCTCCAAGCTTTACCTCAGAGATTCCTTGGGAAGCCCTACATTGGTTTGATGACATCAGAGAGACTAGCATGCCCTAGAACAGTGGTTCTCAACCTTCCTAATGCCGCGACCCTTTAATACAGTTCCTCATGTTGTGGTGACCCCCAATTTCATTGTTACAAATTGAACATAATTAATGCATAGTGATTAATCACAAAAACAATATGTAATTATATATGTGTTTTCCAATGGTCTTAGGCGACCCCTGTGAAAGGGTCGTTCGACCCCCAAAGGGGTCTCGACCCATAGGTTGAGAACCGCTGCCCTAGAGATAAATGAGACAGAATTGCATCCAAATAAATATATTCAGGTTTCCCACAGCTTCATAAAGATAATGTGTCTTAATGAGAACCCAAAGACATTCTAAAGTCACAAGAGGTAATATTAATAATAATAAAAACAACAACAACATTTATTGAGATCCTTTCTATGCAAGTTCTTTCCTAAACATGTTATACATATTAATTGGTTCATTTAATCTTTATAGAAACTTCATGCAGTAGGTGCTACTATTATCCCTATTTGATAAATAAGGAAACCAAGGCACAGAAGCTTATACAACATGTCATACAGCTGAAAATAGTTTCATGTGAAACCAGGGTCTACCATCTTAACCACTATATTTCACTTTCTCTCAGAAATACAACCTGAATAATTTCTCAGATACTAAAACAATTATTATATATGACTAACATTTCGGGGTCCAAGCACACTCTCAAGTGAAGTGCTTTACACACATTAATTTGTTTCATCCCTCTCACATTGATGCCTCTCTCTCTCTCTCATTCTCTTTCCCCCAGCCAGCCCCCCTCTCTTCCACTCTCTCTAAAAATCAATGGGGGGAAAAATATCCTTGAGTGAGGATTAATAACAACAACCAAAAAAAGATCATATCTTTGCTTTCAAGAAACACCACATATAACCCTCAGAAGAAGGGTGGAAATGGGGCATCCAAGGTAAAGGCAATAAGTTGCACAAACCTTTTCCTGCCCAGGAGCAATGCCCTTCCTTGCCAAAAATGCCTCTTAAATAAATGCACCAGTCCCACATGTGACCTGACCCCAAGTAACGGTCTCTTTCTACACTCCCTTGCACAAATGACGATAAAAACGTTGTGCCCATCAACCAGCACGTTTAATTCAGGAGCAGCACTTAAATCTGCCTCTCATTTTCCTACCACTTCCCTGAAATTCCAGAGGACGGGGTTACTGTTAAACAGCAACAAGCATTATTCTCACAGCAGTGCACATTAATAATAATTCAGTGCGGTGTCATGGAAGCCTGTAGGCTCTTAGCTGAATTTATTTGAAAAATAAAGTTTGTGTTTTTTTCCCCTGAAGATCTTTACTTAAATCAGCATGGAACTCTTGTAAAGATAACCGCCAATAAGTCACAACTACCCAAGGAGCAGTCTTGTTATTTTTTTAATTCACTGCTCACCAAGACAACATAATAAACACACCTTTAGAGGCTCATACATGCCCAACTATTGAAAATGTCATGGTTTCTCCTTCATGGTGCTTCCAGGCATAAACTTCATTTTTTTTTAATTCTCTGAAATTCTAGTAAAACACCAATTTTCAAATGCAAGCTACTATGAATAATTTTGTGATAAGTTAGCAACACAAGCTTTGTTTCATCATCCACTAATAATTAAGCTCCTTTTTTATTTTAAAAAAAAATAGCAAACCATCAAGCCAGTATAGTTTCAACATCTGTTTTTTCAATTTTTGTTCAGAGTTCTCTTAGATGTTCCTGTATCCCTTCATAAATGACTAATAGGAAAGATACAACACTAATAGGAAACACAACTTCATGCAACTTCGTTGACAGTTGGTTTCAGTTAACAGCTGGTCTTTAAACTACCCAACATAAAAGCATACATTTTAGGGGGAAAAACTGACCCCAAAACTGCTTCATAAAATGAAGTATTTCATTTTTCAAAGCCTTAGGATTATTTGAGAAGCTATAGTACTTAAAAGTCCCTAGAGTTGTTGTTTTTTAAAGAAAGTTAAAAATTTCCACCTTTAAATATCAGAGACTAGAGATTTTACAATTCAATAAGTGTCAGAAATAAACTGCAATTCCCTTCAAAGCCATATAAAAAAGTAAGCCTCTGTAAAAAGTTTTCCCTTCCAACAGTGAAGTAAGGGCCTAAAATCAGAGCAAACAATTATGACGGTCTTTCTACAATGGTGCTCAGACATCCAAATTATCCAAAGCTTCCATATGCTCAGGTTGGTAACTATGCTTTCTCTGCTACCCAACAGCTGCCCCCTTTTGGTTAAAGAAATACTACAAGAAGCACACCATGAATCAGCGTGTTCAATTTCCGACCATCCTCCAGGCAGATGCAGTCCCTTCCAAAGTCCACAGACTATAGAAAGTACCGAAGAGATGTGAGATCTTTACTAAAATAATTGCTTTTTTTCCTTCTCCATCCAATATCCTCTAGACTAGCGATTTTCAACCATTTTAGGTTGAAATAATCAGGAGCACTGACCTCTTTTTTCTTTAGAATGTCAAATTAAAAATGACAATAGCCAACACAACAATAGCCGTTGGTGTGACTAAATCAAAATTACACTTATTTTTTGTCAGATCAGCAAAAAATATATTTTTCGGTGTGCCACAGAACTTTAGTAACTAGTTTATATGTGTCATGAGATTTTTAACAAGTTGAAAATCACTGTTCTAGACCAATGAATTTGTTTGTGGGGTGTGGGGGTGGGGGGGTAACTTGGCTCCAAAAAAAATGTTAGGTGGATTCAGGAATGTCTAATGGTCTAATGATCAGTGTCTCTCGGAAGTAAAAGACCATCTCTCACTGGAAGCTTCTTGTTGGGCTCATCTCCTTCTATGAAACTGCTAGGTTCTCACATACCAGGGTTGGGTTTGCTTTATCCCCAACAGGGATAATGTGCTTTTGAACACTTCCGCCAAATTACTGACAGAAGGACTTATTTCCTCTTCCTGAGAAAACAAACTGATAGTGACAGAAGCAAGAAAATAACTTTAGCCACTAAATTACACATTACAAAGAATGGATGGATAATGAAACTCCCACATAATAACATTCCAAATACCTTTGCAGCTAAGAGTTTGTAAGAATGGCCAAAAAGTCACAAAAGTACCTCACCTGGATGTTTTTCCTGGATTTTTCATGGCCTCTGCTTTACTGTCTTTGGAACATATTATTTTTCATTAACACACCAATAAGGAGCATAGTTAATGATTGTATAATTGGGAAATGCCAAGAGATTTTACTTGAGTGTCCTTGTCTTTCACAGACTAAAGTGACTACATAACTTGCTCCATTAAGAATAACATTCACAATTTAACATTTGTGTTCATTTTTCCATATGTATAAACACTACCACTCTCTCTGATTCCAAGTCATTACTGAGTCCCAGTAATCTTTATGCCCAACATACTGTCATGCATAGGTGAGTGCTTTAATAAATACTATTGGATAATAGTTTACTTGATTACAGAATATTCCAAAATGTTCCATTTTTTAAGTCTCCCCAACAGAAAAAAACTGTTGTAGCCTTTATAGCCTGCTTAGCTCAAAGTCTGACAAATTCGTTTCAAAAAACCCCAAATGTATAATCAATGCTCAGAGACATATGTAAAAGCGTCTCTACATATCATACCTGCCTGCCTGCCTAAAACACAAAATCAAATACAAAGTGAATTGAAAAAACATGTACTGGAAGTGGTTTAGCTTCTCAGCATCAAAATTCAGATGAGGCATTCTTTGATACAAGAAAACTATGATTCAAAATCCAAATTTTTATGCTCTTTATTAAACAAGCAAAATCTACATTATTTAACATTCCCTCCTACCTTCTCTGAAACAAAAGAAAGCACACAACATATAGTATTGTTCAAAGTAAACTGTGAATTAATACTATAAATATGTTGGCGGCTAACTATTGTGTGTTGAAGATAAACACACAGCACTGTTCACAGCCAGGTGTTCCAGGTGTGCCATCAATGTTTTCATGTTAACAATTTATCATTAAGTGTGGATGAGGTGGTGCCAAGTTGCCACCAGAGAAACCTGGTGTGCCCAAGTTTAGAGGACAGGGAACAGAGAATGTGTCTTGGTTATAGAACAAAAGAATTCGTTTTATCACTTGCCTTTACCGCTGGAGAAAATGGCTCCTGGTGTGCTGAACTCCATGATAAATGTGCCCCCTCTAGTTCTTTATTGCCTCTGTAAATCACAGGACTGACAGCAGTTAATAAGAAAAGCTTTTGAGTGGTTTTGAAGTTTTGCTTTGTACAAATAAAGTCTCATATTAAAGATTTTGCTAGTCCTCGAGGTGTAGAAAAAGCAGCACACATAGAACTTCCCTACCTTTAACTGTTTGTCTCCTTTTTTTAATTTTTGAAACAAAAAGAAAGAAAACCTTTCAGACATGCACATAGGAAAAATATAAAACAGATCATAGTTTAAATGGCTTCATATACTCACAGAGTTCCTGGTGCTACTGAAATTACAATTGCTCTAGTTTTTATAAGCTGGATATTCAGATAAATACCAGAAAGATATGTGGTGGAAAGAAGGTTGTTACAGAAGCTTTATTATTACATTTCTGACCATAATTGTATGCTTTACTTCTTTTAGCCAACGCAAATTTTGGTTCAGTGTAGAGAAATAGAACTCTAAATTCCACCGGATCGATCAGCTGCCAGGTCAATCATAGGTCCTAGGATCCTCAATTCTGAAATCAGATTTCAGAATATAATTGACGGTAAAAGGAATAACAAAGCTACCTCACCAAGTAGCCTTTTTCTCCAAGGAGTTCAAAATACTTCAATACAACAGATTTATAAAATCTTAGAGGGCAGGTTTTATTATTTGTACTTTCTTGCAGAGGAAGCCAAGGCACAAAAAGCAAGATAGGTCTTTTCCTGATTACTGCTGAGTTCTCCAGAGAGCCAAAAAACAGGACTAGCTAGAGTCAGTATTCTTCTTATAAGAACTCACATTTTACAGTCCACAAAATAAGAACTTTGAATGCATTTTCTTCTGACCAGATCTCACAGCAAAATAGAGAAGGGTTATTAATCCACATAAATTGTCTGAATAACTCTCTGTACACCAGAAACTTGCCAGTTTACAATCTTGGGTTCGACTCCACTTTACCCCACACAGTAAGAGCAAATAACAATTGGACTTTTATATTACCTACTCGCAGCAGTTTGCAGCTTGGTAGACATAAAGTTAAAGGGACTAGACAATAGCTAATTTTAATGAAGGTTTTTAGGACATTCTGATTAAGTGCACATTTCATGGTAGTGCATATCCAGGACCTAACTTTACCATTAGGATTTCATTAAATGACTGAAACAAATTAGAACTAATGTTCCAGTGGTTTCGTTTCCTTTCTATGGTTTGCTTTATCCTAGTCTAACTCTTGCCAATTCTTTCCAAAGTAGATTTTCTTAACCCATCGTCCCGAGTGAATAAGAATGAACAAGAATCCCTCTTCTTCCAGGCCTCTCTGCTGAGATTTCCAAACTGCACTGGTTGCCCTGAGAGTCATCTGCGGAAGTCGGCATAGCAGTGCTGTAGTAACTCAGACTTGTTTATCAGTTCTTGCACCACTGGAGGTAGGACAGATGTGTAGTTACCTCTCCATTGCCATCTCCATACTCCCAGAAATTATTCCATGAAGCCCAGAACTCCTGTGGAATACTGAGGTGTTCCCATGGAAGAAAAACCCAGGTTCTGTATGGATTATCAGGATGAATTTCCTTAAATCTCTGCTTGAATTCATCGGTAGAAATCTGGCCCAGGACAGATAAAGGACTCATGCGGAGGAAGTCAGATGTATCCAAATGTCACATAGCTGTGGTCAAGTGAAAGTATCCAAGAGAGCATCCCTGTAGTTTGATAACACACTTGACATTTAAGAGACTGATGAGATAGAATAGCACTGCGATCCATGGGTCGCAACCAGATTTCCTGGGGTTTAGAACAGTAAGACCCAATCCAGGCTGCTTCAGAAGGCAGTGGACCACAGTCCAAAGGACCAGAGACTCCCGTGTTAAACAAACACAAAAACAAAACAAAACACAGAGCTGGTGCAAATCCAAGTTCAGCCACTTTTTAGCTTTGTGACCTTGAAAATAACCTAACATATGGGAGTCCCTTTAAATCTATTCATAGGATTGGTACATAAGATTTAAAGGGACTTACACCGTGTCCCACAGAAAAGGCACCCAGTAAAGAAAGCACTCACTAACTTATTCCACAAATACGTGCTGGGAAGACTGCTTTATGCATGTTATTTCATTCAATCCCCACAGCAATTGTACGATCGGCCCTTATGTAAAAGAGAGGTATAGTCAGGGGGTCATTTTAAAAGAGATCCCAATCCAAAGAGGTCAGCGTACCTCAGTAAAAATACACTGGAGATGGACCCTGGAATGCAGTCAGAGGAGAGGCATGTGGCCTGTAATCTGCCAGTCCCAGACTGGGAGCCCAGGAGAGTGCGTCTCAAGAGTCAGAGCTAAGCATCTGCCAATCCAGAGAACACCAACAGCAAGCACATCAGGACTGCCAAGGAAGACTTCCTGCCCTTTGTCCCTCCTCCTTACTTCTCCCAGCCTCTACCCTGGTGTGGGAAGGATGGGGAAGAGAAGCAGCAGAAAGGGAAATAAAGAAGTCAACTCTTCCCTACTCCTACTATGGACTTCTCAACCTGAAACAATACCAAGCTGAACAAGAAGAGTGACTTGAACTTTAATAAAGTTTGGGTTAGTAATTTTAATTTCTGAAATTAGACTGTTTTTATTACTAGATGTAACCAGAGTATATTTCTTTAATTCAAGAGTGTCTGGAAAAGCTAAGGGGATGCATCTAAGATTTCATCCAGATGCAGGCAAAGAACTGGCCCAAAGAGTGGGACTGACAGGGAGTGGAAGAAGATTGCTTATATCCTACAGAGTTCCACTTTTCATCTTACCATTGTCTTGACTATAAAATTAATTCCCCTCTAAATCAAATGAAACCAGAATATGAAAATGGGGGGGAAAGAGCATGGCCATCAGCCAAATTTTTTTTAAAAAAGTAATTCTGAAAATACTTGTTGTTAAATTTAAAGATAAGTATCCCATGCTGATATGGAAGTCTACATGCATGAAAAATCTGTATGAGTCTCCACAGCCAAATACATAACTCCTATAATGCACTGGAATTCATTTAGTCATTCATTATGGATATATTGGGCAAGAAAAGTAAGGCCTATAAAATTCAAAGTGAAGAAGCAGCTATAATTTGAATAAATCAGACTATTTCCTATTTCATATTATATTGACGGTCATTTAGCCAAAAACATAACTTCCTCTCCACAAAAAAAAAAGCTTTCCACATAATTTGAATTCACTAGACAAACATCAACCCATTCCTTCACTTCATCCAGCATGGATCTAACCGAAGATAAAAATACGGGGGTTGTTGGTCTTAAGAGATTCAGGTTTTTGTGTGCTTTCCAACTAAGTATAAGAAGAGTAAAAAACTGGAAGTATTGGTAGGATGGAAAGGAGCAGTTAGGGAGGAACACACTAGGGCTATAGTAATATTGGTAATATTCTGTATCTCAGTTGAAAAGTGAATACATTTTATTTATTTCATTGTTCTTTAGACATCACATACACATAATGTATATTAAACATTTTAAAATTTTCAAAAGCTTTTATATTATAGAGACAGTAAAAAGATCAGTGATTGCCAGGGGTTGAGAGGAATAGAGGAATGAAGCAGCAGAACACAGAGAATTTTTAATGCAGTTAAGTTATTCTATTTGATACTATAACGGTGGATATATGTTATCATACATATGTCAAAACCCATAGAATATATAACACTAAGTAAGCACTAATGTAAACTGTGGACTTTGGGTGATAATGGCATGTCAATGTTAAGTTCATCAACTGTAACAAATGTACCACTCTGATGCAGGATGTTGATAGTGGGGAGGCTGTGCACGTGTGGGATCAGGGGCATATGGGAACACTCTGTATTTCCCGCTTAATTTTGCTGTGAACCTAAAACTTCTCTAAAAAGTAAAGCCTATGTGAATAACAAAAAGCTTTTGTACTGTATTGTTAGTCTCTCTACTTCTGAATGCTCAACTCCAGCTGTTCAAAATCTATTTTAAGTGACACCTCCATAAGGCCTTCCATGGCACCTCCTCTTCCCACAAAAAAACCCATTACTCCTCTCTATGCTGCCACAGGTACTGACCTTTATTCCAACCCTTCCATGAAACATGTATTGCACGTGTCCATCTACCACCCTTCCCTCACCGAGGGAAAGGTAGACATCATGTTAGTATTCTTTATATTTTAAACACCTGCAAGAGTGTATTGTATATAACAGATACTCAATATAGCTTAATTTCATATTATAACTTTACATAATTTACAAAATAATATAATCAATGTTACTACTGAATGCTTTTCAGCCTCAAATTAATATATTAATTGTACAAAAATGCTTCCAGCATTCCCGACTTATTTGAAAAGACATCTATCAGCATTTAACTAGTTTTCTTTTCTCGCTGGTGAATAATTGCCACAACTGTAGATATAAACTCATTTCTAGGAATGAAAAGAGCTTTATCTAAGATCACTTAATAGACCTATGCATAATTATCTATTTCCTCTGAAGCTAACATTTGCTAAAAGAAAAGGAAAGATTCTATTAATGATCAAAACACTTGACTTTCTGGACCTATTTCATTTAATGGGGAAAATTCAGTCTCTGTTCTTGGTCTACTGCCAGGTGGTCTTTTACCAGGAATCATTCTAAACTTCTAATCACAGTTCAACAACCATCTGCCAAATCATATACAGGTATTGATATTTGCCACTCTACAGTTAAAGTACATCAAATGTCAATGCAATCAACTCATTAGCAGGCTTGTACTCACTACCCACTTTTTCACCTCTTTGATTAGCAGTGTATGGACCATACTCCTTGTCTATCAGCTGAGCAGCTGCCTCAGTAATATGGCTAATATAAAATCAAATGAGCAAAAGGAAGTGGTAAAAAAAAACAACCTGCGAGCACTCTGGTACCCTCTTATGCAGAATATACTATAATGTAGCAAGAAAAGCAAATGAAGTTTTTAAATTGCTTAGAGAATAATTTTAACCAAAGTCACAAGAGGTCATTAAAAAGCACTGTAATTGCCCTTGGATCATGCTGTGTTATCATTCTTCCACCTTCCTTGCTACCTAAGATTTTAAATCTTTCTTGCTGATGTAAAAATCATAGCAAACCTGACGTGTGACTGTCACATGCAGAATCTGAATGTTAGAGGTCAGTATGGCTTACTGGTATGCTGGCCCACTGCTCAAAATTTTATATCTCTTCTGTCCCTCCGTTATTGCCTGACATGATTTAACAACTGTAATTCCTTATTTAACGATGTCAAAGGTTTTTAGGAAATTGACTGTATTTCACCAACGATATATTTCTTCTTGATTACGGAGTGGTTAAAATGATTTTAAACCAAGACAGCAAAATAAAGCAGTAATAAAATCAATAAAAGGTGCTTAAAACATTCCTTCTATTAGGTAATGGCATTTAAAATATCCGTAGCTTGTAATGGCACTTAGGATATGCCCAAAAATCAATGAGCTAAATTACTTATTGAACTAGTTAATTTGAACATTGAGTTTTTTATGTATATTGATAAAAAGGGCTACAGAATCCTCTTGGCAAGTAGTAATACCACGTTCATGGTCAGATGTCTCCCTCTGCTGGAAAAACAAATCAAACAATTTACCCCAGTTACAGAACAAAAAGATAAAAAATTAAAAGATGTAACCTCAAAAAGGCCACCACAGGTCTCTGAAACTTAAAAGGCTCCAGAAATTCATGGGGAAAAATACAAAATCATTAAGGGTTAAAAAACATATGCACCTTTTAAAAACTTCGTCATTAACCTGGAATTTTGTCATTTTCTATCCTAGGGATTTTTGGTATCTTAGAATAAGATTCAAAAGCCTTGAATCCTTTCTCTTTGATGTCAGAAGGAAAGGGGTTTATATTTTAAAAGAGATAGAGAAAGTAGTTTAATTTTATCAAAATAAAGTTTAAGCTGTCTTTGCAAATGAAGGTTTTTGAGAATTCAAAGTATGAATCCACTAAACAGCTTCACATTCCTCTCTCCCTGTGTAACGTGGTGGTATGAGAATTTCCAATACTATTATTACCGTTATTTTTTTTCAAACATCTACTATTTAAAATGCTAAGTACTTTATTGAAAAGACTCTTCACAACCTTTCAATTTCTCCCCCTGCCAGTTCAGCCCTAAGCAGGTGTTAAGAGTTCTGAAGAGCTTGCCTCAGGACTTTTAACTGGAACTACAAAGGGGAGCTTCAGAAATTATGATAAAAGGTGTTAAGAGAGAAGTGAAGGTGAAGAGGTTATCTGAAACTAACCTAAAACTGTACATAGTACCTTTTGAAAAATTACAGCTACCTCAGAATATTCCATTTTGGTTTTGAAAGGCTTCATTAATAATAGCCCATATATTTTTTCACTTACATTTCAACACATTTCATTTATTTTTGAAACAATGGGTATATATAAAATTACACACACTGTTAGGAGAGATTTTTTTTCTTTTTTTTTTTTGTTTTTTGTTTTTTTTGTTGTTGTTAAATATATGTTTTATTGATTTTCTACAGAGAGGAAGGGAGAGGGATAGAGAGCCAGAAACATCGATGAGAGAGAAACATTGATCAGCTGCCTCCTGCACACCCTGCACTGGGGATGTGCCCGCAACCAAGGCACATGCCCCCGACCGGAATCGAACCCGGGACCCTTGAGTCCGCAGGCCGACGCTCTATCCACTGAGCCAAACCGGTTCTGGCAGGAGAGATTTTTAATCAAAGAGAATCTACATGAGTTTTTATGAAACTCTTGTATATGAGTTTGATTTTGTTTGTGTGCTCCAAATAAATGAGTAACCTATAGTCCTGACCTTCACGTATACTCTAGGACAGTGGTAGGCAAACTCATTAGTCAACAGAGCCAAATATCAACAATACAACGATTTAAATTTCTTTTGAGAGACAAATATTTTAAACTTAAACTATATAGGTAGGTACATTATTATTATCTTAATTAGGGTACTCCTAAGGCTTAGGAAGAGCCACACTCAAGGGGCCAAAGAGCCGCATGTGGCTCACAAGCCGGTTTGCCAACCACGGCCCTAGGATAAGAAGACACACATGTCAAATGAACCATTACTATCCAGCATGATGAGCACTGTATGAGAAATACACACAAAGTGCTGTAGGGACCTATAGGATGGACTAACACTGCCTGGGGGAGATAAGGAAAACTCCAGCAGAAGAGATGACCATCTGGGGTCTTTGAGAAAGATCTAGAATTTCTCCTTGTGTATAAGGAGGTCAAAGGCAATTCAGAGAGCAGGAACTAGATGAGCACAGAAAAAAGCAAATGGTTGGAAATAACTGAAATGTTAGAGTTTCAGGTGCGTTTGGCAGAAGGTGAGAGCAGTAGGAGATGAGGCTCTGATGGGTTGGTTAAGACCAGTTGGGAAGAATTTTGGATAGTTTCCTAGAGTTCAGATTTCATCCCAGAGGCACTGGAAAAGTTCTGAGTGATTTTAAGGAAGTCACGTTGTGAGGGGCAGGGGGAAACGCCAGCAATGTAGAAGGTCCTCCTGGAAGCAGGTGAGAGGTACCTGCAATAACACTGGTGAAAGTCAAAATTAGGCACAGCATATGAATATGGCTACTAGGATAAGGAACTGTAGATATCTGGAAGACTTGAGAGAATGTCAATGATAATGAAACATTACCACAAACCCAGATTAACTCTTACTTCTCTTCTAACTTCTATGTCAAAAAGAAGAACATTTCCCACATTATGTGAGCAATGTACTTATTTTTTTAAGATGTTTGCCTTATGTTGTTCTTGCAGAAAGCAAAAATTACAGTTTACTGTTGACAAACATTGCTCTATTGTTAAAACATAAAGTAGACCAACTTCAAATTGATCCAACTTGCTCTAAATTCCGCCTCAATAATTTTCCTAGTTTCATTAATACTAGGAAACTAGAGATGTGTGCATGTGCCCAAAAATGGAAGGAACATAAAAACTAAAATGAGTTGCTACACTTGATATTAGGATATGGTTAATTTTTTTCTTCCAACAGCAGTTATCTAATATTATTGCCTGTTTTCAAATTCAAAGTAAATACATCTTTGATTTACTGTCTTGAAGAAAATAAGAAAAGGAAAAATACCTCTACTTAAAAAGATGAAAAGCTTCATATGTCTCCAAACCTTATACTAGTTTTGATGGTACATTCATCAATCTACATCTAAAAGTCAGGTAAAACTAAGAAGGAAAAAAAATGTTTCATTTTACACAACCATTAAGAGTGGCTCTGAAAAGAATCAGAATGGAAACAAAAGACATAAGTGCAAAGTGGCCTTCAAGACATTTTAGAACATTAAAGAGATGAGAATAGTTGTTTATTATATTAATTTAATGAATTCTTTTTATTAAAGCTGAAAGCCTGTGTAATTGAAGGAAGAGGTAAATTCAAAATAAAGGTCTGAGGCTCAAACAAAAGTAGCTCCCAGGGCTGAATCTGGCCTCCTGGGTTTTCTTTTATAGTCAACTGTTGTAAGTGTTCCTGTACCAATCTTAAAGTGTCTTGTTTTAATCGCAACAGCCCCTAACACTGATCCTGAAAGAAAATTAATTCTTCAGATGGGAGATATCCTGCAGGCTGCACACCACAGTCTCTCTGGGCTTCATCCAAGAGACGTGAACTGTGCTCCACTGTGGCCTCCTTACAAGCTTTCAAAGCACAATGGAAAATGGTTTTGTAACATATTTGTACCATGCAAAGGTTCCTGTGGAGAGTTCTATTTCCTGGATATAAACTAGAAATTGCTGTAATTTTTTTTAGTTCTTTTTAATTTGCAGTTAAATGAAATATGACAATAACAAGAGAAATAACAACCATGCAGGTATCCAGGGCCGACACATGGAGCAATCACTTGTGTAAAGCCTAAGACAAGGAAAACCGCTTTTAAACTAATCAAGTCTGCAATAGTTAGTCATTTGAAAAATCAAAATGATCAGAAATGCATTTAGAAAAAAGAATTTTAAAAAACACATTTTCATAAACTAAAAACCTGAGGCAAAAGATAAAGATTAAAAAATACTCAGTAAACACAAAAGGTGAATTTCAATTCTTACATACTAGGTTATTTAAAATAGAAACACCAGGTAGTAAAAATACAAAATTCTTATAATACGTTCTAAAATATAATAATGATGATGACCCTACACTCTAATAATAATCATGTCTAACGCTATTGAGTTTTTACTATGTTCCAAAACCTGTGCTAAGCTCTATCACAGGATAGACTTGTTTTTGCCTGCCCAGCATTCAATCCTCCCTTCTGGTTTACAACATCCTCTTTTTCCTTCCCCACTCCATGTGATCCTAATGAGTTGATCTATCACAACTGCCCCAACCCCAAACTGATCCCAAACTGGACATTTAGGAAACTCCCTTCCCCTGGGCACAGCAGTTACTTCTGGGATGGAATCCAGACCTACAAAGGCCAATCAAATTTCATAAATTAAGATCTGGAGTTCAAGGTCTCCCTTCCTTTAAAGATTTAAACCTAAGACTGATTGTGGCCATCAATACGTTTCCCTGTCACTGGTAGGAAATTTATCTGAAGAAGGAGCCAGAACACAGGATGCTTAAAGGTAGACAGAAAAACACCATTGGAGACCCTGGAACCAGCAGAGCCCTTGAACTTGTCTGTTACATAAGATAATAAATTTCCCTTCATGTTTGAGCTAGAGTATGGTTCCCCCACTAGCAATCAAGAATTGTGTGGTTGCACACACCTATAGGTAGTCCCTGCAGTCACATGAGTAAAAGGAAATATCTGAAAAAGAAACAAAGAATACAATTCCACTTACAATAGCATTAAAAAAAAAATACTTAGAAATAAATTTAACCAAGGAGTTGAAAGACCTTATACTGAAAATTATAGGATGGAAGAAACTGAAGAAGACACAAATAAACGAAAAGATATCCCACATCCATGAATAGGAAGAATATTGTTAAAATGCTCATACCACTCAAAGCCATCTATAGCTTCAATACCAAAATTTCAATGACAATTTCCACAGAAATAGAAAAAATAATACTAAAATTTGTATGAACCACAAAGACCCCCAAATAGCCAAAGCAAATTTAAGCAAGACCATCAAAGTTGACAGCATCATACTTCCTGATTTCAAACTTTATTACAAAGCTATAGTGATCAAAACAGATGGTATTGCCCTGGCCAGTGTGGTTCAGTTGGTTGGGCATCAATCATGCACCAAAAGGTTGCTGGTTCGATTCCTGATCAGGACACATGCCTGGGTTGCAGGCTCCATCCCCAGTAGGGGGAGTGTAGGAGGTAGCCAATTCTCACACCGATGTTTCTCTCTCTCCCTCTCCCTTCCTCCCTCTCCAAAAAGCAATACAAAAATATGTATTTTAAAAACAATATGGTACTAGCATAAAAACAGACACACAAACCAATGAAACAGAATACAGAGACCAGAAATAACCCTACACATATACAGTCAACTAATAATTGATAAGGGAACCAAAAATAGTATTTTCAATAAATGATGTTGGGAAAACTGAATGCTCACATATAAACAAATGAAATTGGATCCTTATCTTACAACACACAAAAATGAACTTGAAATGAATTAAAGACTTTAAAGTAAAACTTGAAATTGTAAAATTCCTAGAAGAAAACATAGGGGAAATAGCTCCTTAACATTGGTCTTGGCAACAATTTTTTTGATATGACACCAAAAATGTAGGCAACAAAAGCAAAAATAAACAAGTGTAACTACACAAAACTAATAAGCCTCTACAGCAGAGGTTCTCAACCTTCTGGCCCTTTAAATACAGTTCCTCATGTTGTGACCCCCAACCATAAAATTATTTTCATTGCTACTTCATAAATTTTGCTACTGTTATGAAACGTAATGTAAATATCTGATATGCAGGATTGTCTTAGGCGACCCCTGTGAAAGGGTCGTTCGACCCCCAAAGGGGTCATGACCCACAGGTTGAGAAACACTGCTCTACAGAGTAAAATAAGTGATCACCAAAATGAAAATACAACATAAAGAATGGGAGAAAAATCTGCAAAGTGTATATATCTAATAAGGAGTTAATATTAAAAAACTAGAGGCCCAGTGCACGACATTCATGCACTGGGGGTGAGGGGGATCCCTCACCTGCCTGCCTGCCTGATCGCTCCTAACCCCTCTGCCTGTCTACCTGATCGCCCCTAACCACCTATGCCTGCCTGTTCACCCCTAACTGCTCCCCTACTGGCCTGATTGCCCCTAACTGCTCCCCTGCTGGCCTGATTGCCCCTACCCGCCTCTGCCTCGCCTCGCACCCAGGACCCAGGATTCCCTCCTCCGGCCAGTTGTAGGCATCCAGGACTCGGGCTTCCCTCCCTCTGGCCAGCTGCAGGCACCCAGGACACGGGCCGGCTTCACCCAGGCCGGCCACAGCCGCAGGAGACCATGGGCGGGCGGCTTTGCCCGAGCCGCAGCCACAGGCGCCTGGGACCACGGGGCGGGCAGCTTGTCCCTCTCCCAGGCCGCAGCCTGGCTGATCCCCATTACTCTCTCGCGAGCTCACTTGTGCCTGGCTGGTCCCCATTCCTCTCTCCCCAGTGTTGAGTGTCTGAGCCATTACAGCGTGACAGCATGAGGGTGTGATGACCATTTGCATATTAGCTCTTTATTATATAGGATACCTGATTTAAAAATGGGCAGCAGACCTAATAGACATTTATCCAAAGACATACAAATGGCCAACAGGTACATGAAAAAATGCTAATAATCAGGGAAATGCAAATCAAAACCACAATGAGATATCACCTCACACATGGTAGAATGACTAGTATCAAAAAGACAGAAGATAACAAGTGTTGGAAGGATGTGGAGAAAAGGGAACCTTGTGCACTGTTGGTGGAAATGTAAATTGATACTGCAACTAAGGAAAGGAGTGTAAAGATTCCTCAAAAAAACAAAAAAAAAAAGTACCATGTGATCCAGCAACCACTCTTCTGGGTATATATTCAAAGAAAATGAAATCACTCTCTCAAACAGAACTAGGCACCCCATGTTCATTGCAGCATTCATTGTTAGTAATGGCCAACACTTGTGACCATCATTGTTAGTAAAGACCAACAACCTAAGTGACCGTCATTGTCAGTAAAGGCCAACAACCTAAGTGACCGTCAATGGATGAATAGATAAGAAAATGTGAAATATTATTCAGCCATAAAAAGGAAATCCTGCCATTTGTGACAACATTGATAGAGATCTTGAGGGCATTACACTAAGTGAAGTGAGACAGAAAAATAAATACTTTAGGATCTCGCTTACACAGGGGTGGGCAAAAGTAGGTTTACAGTTGTTCATATGGAAAATCCTATACAGTAGGTCCTCGGGTTACGACGGAGATCTGTTCCTACGGTGCAACGTAACGCGATTTTCACCGTAAGTCAGAACCCACCTACATAAGCACCTACGTCTCTCACATGGAGCACATATACAGTAGTAATGAAGTGAAACAGTAAAAAAAAATTTAAAAGAAAGATAACAATTCCTGACCTTTACTTGTGGTAAATAAATAAAAAACATAAAGCACATATGTACATACATCGAAATGACGGAACTTATTTTTTTTATAAATAAATGGGAGATGGTGACGTAACCACAAAAGGACATATGTCGAGTCCTATGTAACCCGAGGACTGTCTGTATAACAAAACCCTAATATGCAAATTGACTGAACAGCGGAACGACCGGTCACTATGATGCACACTGACCACCAGGGGGCCAACGCTCAATTCAGGAGCTGCCCCCTGGTGGTCAGTGCGCTCACACAGGGGGAGCGCCAGTCAGCCAGAAGCCGGGCTCACAGCTGGCGAGTACAGCGGCGGTGGCATGAGCCTCTCCCACCTCCGCGGCAGCGCTAAGGAGCAGCAAGCCGAGCAGTAAGGAGCAGCTAGCAGGCAGGCAGTAAGGAGCGAGGGGTCCTGGACTGTGAGAGGGCGCAGGCCAGGCTGAGGGACCTCCCACCTACATTGCAGGAATTTCGTGCACTGGGCCTCTAGTAATACAATAATAAATAATAATATTAAAATAAACTTTTGCATGCTCACAATTGTAAACCTATATTTGCCCACCCCTGTATGTGGAATCTAAATAAAATCAAACTCACAAAAATAGAGAATAGTGGTTGCCAGAGGCTGGGGTTGGGAGAAATGGGGAGATGTTGGTCAAAGAGTACAAAATTTCATTCATAAGATGGGAATCTAATGTACAATATGGTAACTAAAGTTTTTTTAAAAAAAGGTAATTATGTTAGATGATGGAGGTGTTAACTAATCTTATTATGGTAATCATTTCACCATATATATGTGTATCAAGTCATCATGTTGTATACCTTAAACATACACAATATTATATGTCAATTACAGCTAAATAAATCTGGGGGGCAGGATTTTAACATTAAAAATGTATATAATCAAAGGAAAATATCTTAAACTCTCATCAGGCCCTTTAAAATTAAGTCCAGAATTCAATAAACAAAAGGAATGGGTTTCTTATATCTCCTACTGCATTCCTCTGAATGAACTGAGCCCCCAGTAGTGGCTACAGTACCAAATATGATTTCATTTCCATTAAAAAAAAAAAATAGGGCAACATGGAAAATATATTCCTTATGATTTCAACTCATCTTCTTTATTAAATTCTATATATTTTTAACTAAAAAAAAATGCTTCTTTTAAACTCCAATTCCTAATCTTTACTTGACACAAAAGAAAAGTCAAAATCAATCTCTGATCTTCTGGTAACTATTAAATCTTTAACTACAAAATTAGGGGGGGAATACCCTTGCAAGCTTTTTCTTTAATACATATTTGCATGCCTACCCTGTGAGGAGTAACATCATATAAGAGATTAAACAAGAATGTCTACTTTTAATCAGGTGCTAAACACCAGCAAGCATGCTTTAACACATGACACAATGAGGCTGGCTTAAATTTTCTTCATCTAAAAGTTGTTATCATAAGTAGGTAGTAGCAGGGGGCGGGAGGGGCTATAAGGGGTCCATGGGAGAAAAAAAGGGACATGTAATACTTTCAACAATAGATTTTTTTAAAAGAAGTAGTAGCAACCAACTGATAGCCAAATAAAAATTAAAAGGAAAGCGAAAAAGCCAAAGTAGTGTTCCCAAAAGTAGGAAGAGTACCTGTTCTAAAAGTGACGGGCAAGACCCAGAAAGAATCCCAAAAGCTCCCTGATTACATGGAAGCAGTGAGGTGAAATCCTCTGAATACCCGGAAGATAAAAGGCGTTTGACGACGGGATAAACAGTTAGTAAACAATTCAAGTTGCTGAAGTATTGTTTTTGTTTAGAGAAACAGCAACTTAAGAGATCGACCCAAGAACTTGTATGCGTATATGCATAACCCATGGACACCGTCACTAGGGTGGTGAAGGCCTGGGGGGCGGAGGGGGGCCAGAAGGGGTAAATGGCGGGGGGCGGGGGGGGGGGGGGCACATATATAGCACTTTCAACAATATTTTTTTAAGAAATAATAATAAGATAAAATTAGACGGAAATATGAACTTGCATGGATTTTAAGTTAATTTGGTTCTTTCTGCAAATAAGCTTAAGTCCTTGTCTCCTACAGGGCCCCATTTAGTCTTTTTTCTCTTTCCTAGCTAAATACCAAAACATTATTTCCTTATTTTCATCTTTTCTTCAACACTTTTCTAAGTTTTTACTTGAAAACGAGCCTGAATGCTGTCGCTGTAGGCACCAATTGCGTTCGCTAGCCCTAGTTAAATGGTAATGTAAAGACAAGTGGGAAATATAAACACATATTATCTGCAAAGTGTCCCTAGTAGGGAGTAAGGGAATTACTCCCCGACAATAAAATGAGGATGAAATAAATTACCAAATTTACCATGAAGGGCGCGCCTTAATGCTAGAGATTTGAAGTTAGTTCTTCTAAGAAATTCTGGAGGATTGTGACTTGAAGCAAAAGTGAACATTTTCTGGATGGTGGAAATATTAGTTATTACTATTTATATTTTTTCCTTAGTACTTTTTTCTAGTCTTCAGACGGGGGGGTGGGGGAGTGGGAAGGGGCTGAGGGGGAACTGAGGCGAAAAGCCACTGCAGGGAACGGTGCAGGACAAATACCGGGGAGTCAACCTTTATCAGTCTTCCTTGTCCTTTTAATTTTCGAGGCAAACTCGTAGCTGTTCACCCAGGCCAGGTCCCGCCTTTCTCCGTCACGAACCCCCCTGCGGGTGGCGGCGGGAGCGTCATCCGGGAGCGACGCGCGCGGGGCACTCTGGGAGCGGAAGTCGGCGGCCGCGCGGCGCCGGCCGAGCCGGAAGAGGAGGAGCTGGGCCTGGAGGATCCGCGAGTGTGCCTGCCGCTGTGGCTGCCTGTGTTTGCGGGTCGCAGAGAGCGGAACCTGGCGGGCGGGGTGTGTCGCGATGCCGGAGCTGGCGGTGCAGAAGGTGGTGGTCCATCCCCTGGTGCTGCTCAGTGTGGTGGATCATTTTAACCGGTGAGCGGGCGGCGCGGGGCGGCTGCGCGGGGCCGGCGGCACCTTCACTGCTGAGTCACGGACGCTCTGGGAAAGGCGAAGCGGCCGCCGGAGCGCTGATGGGCGGAGGGCGGCCCTGTCTCGCCGAGGGACCCAGGCTAACCTCGGTTCAGGAAGCCCACGTCACCCAGCATTGTCCCCCTGCGCCGGGCGGCACCCCGGGGATTGGGCTGCCCATTTCCTCTATCCTGGTCCGTAGGCTGCTAGACTATGGGAGCAACAACCTTCAATTGGCCCTGGTCCCCCAAAGCCTCGTGCCCATCTGTCACCTCACTACCCCCCCCCCCCCCGTCTCGTAGGAAAGCCCTTCTGATTCTAGCTTCTGTGCCTTTGAAGGCTGTCACCGAAATTCTGGTCTCGGCGCCCTGTAAGAGCTATGGTTTTTAACTTGTGAAAGTGTCTGAGCTGGAATCTGGTTTAACATCCAGATTTTCTTTTAAAAATGAGATCAGTTGGAGACTTTGGCATTAATGTATTAGATAAGAAAACATCCCCAGATGTTTCTCCCGCCTTCCCTTGCTTGTTTTCAGGTTGTTCATCCCGCCGGACCTGTTACACGTGTTCATACGTTTTACAAAATAATTACTTGAATTAGCAAGTGTAAAAAGAGACCCAGTGGGGGAGCAACTGCTGTAGTGTCAGATTTTTAAGTGCCCATTCATTCTCCAGCGTTTTGCTTTGTACAACTCCTAAGTCAGCCAGAGCGAAAAACAAACTCGAGGCTTTGAGGTTTAGGGTCCCCAGTTCAGTTCCTTTGCCTTGTAGGGCGCTCAGCCTAACAGGATATGCTTGCTTTCCCACTGTACAGTAGTTGCTATTTTTCTTCCATAGGATACTAGGGGTGCTGATGGGGCAGTCACCATGTCAGTTCTATTCCGTAAACTCAACAAACACTTGTTAAGGTTACAAACGGACACTGCTAGCTGCTGTGTCAGATAACAAATGTAGGGTTTTGTAAAAGACAAATCGATTTTTGTAAACCAAAAGAAAAGCCAGGAAGTATGGGAGTTAACTTTGAAGTGTGCAAACCCAGTGCCTAAGTTTTCCCAAAAAAATCAGAAGCACCAGGAATACAGAATCCTTAACTTTGTTTAATACAAACCCCATAGTTAGTAAGCATTTATAAATTTGCCAAACCATGTGATTCAATGAAACCAATGTGAAACCAGCAACTGTTGAGAAATCATAGTTCATTTCACAGTGGGTTTTGTCTTTCCTCTGAATATTGAGTTGTATTGTGTCTGTGTCTCACTTGCTACACTTGTAGCTCCTTAGGACAAAATCACTGAGGTTTGATACAGAGATAAAAATCCTGAAGTAAAATCTTTCTCATTCAGTTCTACTCTCAGTGTGATTAGTCACCAGCTCACTGTTGACTTCTTTCTAATTAAGCCATTCAGAACGCCCACAGATGACATGCACAAGCCTCTGGGTCAGAATCACTTTCTGAGCCCCTAGCTCAGCGGTTCTCAACCTGTGGGTCGCGACCCCTTTGGGAAACACATACATAATTACATATTGTTTTTGTGAATAATTACTATGCTTTAATTATGTTCAATTTGTAACAATGAAATTGGGGGTCACCACAACATGAGGAACTGTATTAAAGGGTCGCGGCATTAGGAAAGTTGAGAATCACTGCCAAGCTGGTTCAAAGATTTATAACATCTAGTGGGGCCTGCCAACATGGCGTAGGTGTACCAGAGAGCAGTTAGCATCAAGCTGGACAATAAAACTGGTTTTACTTTAACATCTTTATCCCTGAAAAGATTCAAGGATAGAGAAGATGGGAAAAGTTTAAAAGAGAAAGGTAAGTGGGGTGGGAGCAGCTGGCGAGAGGTCAATGGGGGAAAAAGGAGACTTATGTAATACTTTAAACAATAAAGAATTTTAAAAAAGAATAAAGCAAAATAAAACAAAAAAAATAAACAAACAAATAAATAAAAGACAAAGGTAAGCTGCAAAGAAAAAGATAAAATTAAATGTGGTGACATAACTTCAATATGTTTTTCAAACATCAACCAAATAACATTTTAAAACTCTAAAGATAGGAAGAGTTTTCATTTTCTCCATTTAAAATTTGTATAAAGTTTGAGATTTTTCCCAAGCTTATGTTACTTTCCAGTTAACAATGAGTAAAAACTGCCAGTGTAAAAAGTTCATGAATTACTCATTATATTTATTAGAATTTAATGTTAAGGAGTAACCTGACTCTATTATATTTGTTTAGTGGGATTAGTTTCCAGGTAAACTCACTCAGTTGTATCTGACATGAATATTTCCTGTTGAGTATCTACTTGTTGGTACATCCTCTGTGTACCTATTAGACTGACCTTCTCCTTTCTCATTCAGAATAGGCAAGGTTGGAAACCAGAAGCGTGTTGTTGGTGTGCTTTTGGGGTCATGGCAAAAGAAAGTACTGGATGTATCTAACAGTTTTGCAGGTAAAAGACAAATTTTACATTTTCTGAGCATGGTTAAAATGTCAATTAACTTTAAAATTAAAAGCGACATTTTGTGTTTCCCATTCTTTACTGCAAACCAGAATTCTAATTAAGAATTGCTGTGGTATGAAAAGAGAGGCTAAAGGCTACACACTAAAGTGGGTAGTAAATACTTTAAACTTGCAGACCGTACAGTCTCCATTGCAACGGCCCAGCTCTGCTATTGTAGCAGGAAAGCAACTATAGACAGTATGTAGACAAATGGCAGCTGTGGTCTAGTAAAACTTTATGTGTAAAAATAGGTAATTGTTGTCGTTTGTAAACCTATGCACTATTAACCGGTTATGGGTTAGCAAAGGAGAGATGGAGACCATTACCCTTTTATTCTGTTTCATAAATCTTTATAAGAACATTTCAATGTATGTTATGATTAAAGCAACAACAACAAAGAACAAAATAATTGTTTGCATGACCTCTGGACTAAGGGTAACTGACTCCAGTGTCTAAAAGGACCAGATAGTGTTAGTTGCCAAATGGAAAATATTAGGAAGTGATGGGGCTTTTAGCATGTCCGTTTTAAAGGGTTCAGCTCTACCTGGCTCTAGCCAGTTGTCGGCAAGTCTGATTTTTCAAGAGAAGCCAGAAGTCTGGATTTTTATGTGAAATTTCCTAGTTGTTAATGAGAGCAATTCAAAAATAATTTCAATACTGTGTTGGACAAACCCACCTACGTGGCATATCTGGCCTAGGGGTCTCTGATTATGACCCGTGCTCTAGAATTCTACCTAAAATAAATATTGCTTTTTTTTTTTTTTTCCTCTTTAGTCCCTTTTGATGAAGATGACAAAGATGATTCCGTCTGGTTTTTAGACCATGATTATTTGGAAAACATGTATGGAATGTTTAAGAAGGTCAATGGTATGTCGTGTGTGTTTGTGTGTGTGTGTAAGATCTTGTGGCATTGATTTACATTATCTTTAAGTGTGTGTGCAACATTTTTTCTTTTTTAAGTATTCCCTTTTCTTTGATTAATGTCAAGGGCCCTTTCCTTAGCTAGACTTCAGTAAGACTAGTGTTTGTAGAAGAATGAGGAAGAATAAATAAGAAACTAGAAAAGCAAGTTAAGACTGCCTAACTTTTAGGGGAGAGAGGTAGCCCTCTGCAGCAGAAACCCAAAGAACTATCAAATAAAATCCACCTGCCCCTAGAGCTTTAGTGCCACCAGGATAAGTATATCTCTTCATGTGTATTTTCATTTTATTTCATTACAGCAACCACGTTGCTTTGAAAATGTTTATTCCTATAACACTTATAATTGCAGTCTATGTGACATGAACCCACATTTATATGTTGCCTTAGAATTATTTTCTGGTTGCTTTCATTGTTGACTGGTCTCCTAAACTAGTCTGAGATGTGGATGTCTGGATTTCCCTTGCTGCCTATTTTCTGAAAATTCTTTTGAGTTTTACATTCTATAAGTCAACGTTTAAAATAGATGTCTTAAATTCTGAAAAGGCTAGAGAGCATAATAACTGGAGTTCTTACCCTGTCTGAGGGAATTACATAGATCTTTAACAATTCAAACCCACTTAATTTTTTTTCCTTTCCAGCCAGAGAAAGAATAGTTGGATGGTACCACACAGGCCCTAAACTACATAAGAATGACATCGCCATCAATGAACTCATGAAAAGATACTGCCCTAACTCAGTGAGTGCACTCTATCATTAAAACTCTGGAATGATATTCTTTGCCAGTTTACTTAAGTAAGAGCATCTTAAGGATTTGAACAGCAAAAATCATTTTGTTACTGTTTCTGTGTAAACCTGTGTTAATTTTTAGTGTTTTGTGTAATATGCAATAACCCAATATGTTTAATAAGTAACAGTAGACACCTGCTAAGTGCCAGGTATATAAGTTATCTCCCTTAATCCTCTCTGTAACTCTGTGGGGCTGTTATCCTCTTTACAATGAGGAAACTGAGGTTTAAAATGGTTAGTAAGGTCTCATAGGTGGTGTGACTGGGATTAAAATGTTGGCTGTTTTAACTCTGATTTCCTTGAGTTTGATCACCATATTATAGACTACCTCTCAGCTTATTAATTAACTAGTGCCCCAGTGCATGGATTCGTGCACATTGAAAGGAAATTAATTAGAAGGTGGCCGGCAGGACAGGACTGGGCCAGATGGGCCGGACACACCCTGGAGCCAACCTCCTGTGGTACCTCCCCGGCAGGTGGGGTCCCTCGGCCTGGCCTGTGGGGATAGGGCCGAAACCAGCTCTCCAACATCCCCTGAGGGGTCCCAGATTGCGAGAGGGCGGTTCTCAGGTGTCACACCATATAGAGAGAGATGGGGGTGGAGAACAAAGCAAATGATGAGATAATTTGCATGTAAATTCTGGCTTTTGTCTGGTTGAATGAAATCCTTCAGTACTCATGATCAGAAGAATGGCTACTGTCATTCCTATATACTCAGTGTGAGGTGGTTTGCTAAGATGTGTTTTTCTGCAAGGTATTAGTCATCATTGATGTGAAACCAAAGGACCTGGGACTGCCCACAGAAGCATATATTTCAGTGGAAGAAGTTCATGATGTAAGTCATCTTGCTATGAGTCTAGAATAAATAGATTTGCTACTTATTAGGCAATTGTTCGGGGTTTTGTTTTGTTTTTCCATTTTCAAGTCAACAAATCCTTTATCTCTTTATAAGAAAGAGAAGATTGTTGATGTCTGTTAACAGTTTGATATTATGGTTTTTCCCTTTGAGTGTTTGAATAGCCATATTTTAGAAACGAGTGGACCATAGAGATCTAAAGTCCCCTTTTACAAATGAAATTGAGGCCCAAAGTAGTTAAGTGATTGCCCAGAGATGTTCACAGCAAAGTAAATGCAGAACCTGGTGAGCTTAGCCTTAATCTAATGCATTTTCCACTGTTGGGCCCCCCTGGGCCACTATTCCTTTCTCCTTGGAGATTTTCAATCCCCAATGGCTACAGTATAGGTTTTCAAATAGAGTAGGTCAGAGCTGGCTGGGGCTAGATGGCAAGACCCATCTGTGTGATTTGACACCTGGATACTCAGCCAGTACTTGCTCTCAGGTTCATTAGCTTGTGCTTTAGGTATAGCTAGAAGGAGCTGCCAGAATATATCTTTTCTCTGTTTCCAGGAAAATTGAACTCTAACTCTAAGATAGGATTTGTAGTGAAAACATGTTTTGTTAGAAGCATAAAATATTTGCACTGAGGGTGTGTAAGTAATTTAATCTTGAATGTCCAAAGTCAAAAGCCTGAGGGATAATTACAGTGTGCCTTTAGCTTTAAATATGTAGTGTATATCCTTACATTCCGTTTTTAAATCTGGAGAAAGACATTTTAGGTTAGCTTTCTGCAAATGCTCCTCGCCCTGAGCTCTGTCCTCCTATTACTCTTTGCCTTGCTACAGGGAGCTTAGGTCTCAGTTTATTGTCTAGTTGCCATAAGGCTTTCACTCCTGTCTTGATACAGTTGTTTTTAAGTTAATCTTTACCCTGCCCCTTTCAAAAAAGAATCTGAGGTGGCTTACACTCATGCATGCATGCATGTACACACACCAATGCAGCAGGAATGTTAAATAGTGGATGGAGAGGACATAAGGGTCATTTATGAGATGAAACTTGGAGAAAATTAGTACCTAAAAAGGCATGCCATGACGTCCTCAAGATCATTAAAGTCTCTGATCATCCTGGCCATCAAAGCCAAGAGGAAAATTGCATTGGCAGGATTCACACTGTTATGGATAAAATAACAGCTAAGGTTTATGCCTCTTGGTAGAAGTTAAGTGACTCACCCAAGGTCCTGCAGCTCCCTGATCACATGCATGGCAAAGCCGGACTGTGAACCCAGGCAGTCTGGCTATAGCCTTTTCAAGAGATGTACAGCCCCTTCTGACACTAGACCTGAGGAAATTATCCCCGAGTCCCATCGGGAAGTCCCTAGGTGATGCAGTCGACCACATCCCCAAGCAGATCCTGTGATAAATTCAGGCCACCAGAAAGTTGTTCTGACTGCAGCATTTTGGTGCTCTGCTTTGTTTGATCCAAGGGACAATAGGTGGTTAAATGTTATGTTTCTGACCTGAGCTTGTATTGCCTTTGCTAGAAAGAACTGTATACTTTATTTTCATATATTTTTATTGATTTCAGGGAAGAAGGGAGAGAGAGAAAAAAAAACATCAATGATGAGAGAGAATCATTGTTCAGCTGCCTCCTGCACTCCCCCTACTGGGGATTGAGCCCGCAATCTGGGCATGTGCTTTTGACCAGAATCAAACCCTGGACCCTTCAGTCCGCAGGCCAGCACTCTATCCACTGAACCAGAGCAGCTAGGGCAAGAACTAGATACTTTAAAAATCAGCCTAATCCAGACTTGCCTGAGTGTCCATCCCCACTTGTGGGGTTGAGAGGATTATCAAGAATTTCCTCAGAAACGAGCTCATGATGCTCCAGCAGACTCTGTCACGTTAGTTTAGAAGACTAAGCTTTCAAAGCAAATCTTATCCACTCATGCCATGTAAAACCCAGTAATGAATCCATGAAGTGATTTGATTTAAAACAGGAATCAAGGTGTGGAAAGGAACTTGTGTCAGTTTGTTTGTAAGCAAATAACTACAGTTAAGCCTTCTCTCCCAGGATGGAACTCCAACCTCAAAAACATTTGAGCATGTGACCAGTGAAATTGGAGCAGAGGAAGCTGAAGAAGTTGGGGTCGAACACTTGTTACGGTGAGACTTGGGATGGTGTCAGACTCATAAGCAGCCCAAGAGGCTGCTCAGTGTAAGGGAGAGAGCTGTATCAGGAGTGCAGGGACATGGGTTCTAGACCTGTATCATCTCTAAAGTGTCCTGAGTTACGATTTATGACTTTGTGGATGTACACCTTGGGTGGAAACTATAACGCTGACTGGCAAAGGAACAGGTGTGTGAAGAAAGTATAGGCATGTTTTCTTCCAAGGTGACCTTTTCGGTGAATGTAGCTAGCCAGTTTTCTGCAGAGAATCTACTTGGGATGGGCTTTATTTTAAAGTACTCTACTTCTATAACCCTGATTTATTAAAAAATGTCATCATTTTTTTCAGTAAGATTTCTTTCAATTCAAAATGTTACTGCTAATTTAAACTTCTCGCAACATTGTATAGATGCAGGTGGGGGAAATGCTACCCTTTGTTAGGAAAGTTGGAGGCGAGAGGTTTTGTGTTTTTTTTTTTAAACAAATTTCATTTTGGCTCTCTCTTTTCTTTTGAAAAATGCCCTGTGATAAGAAAAACAAAATATATGCCTCCCAATGAAAACAAAGTTAAGCCAATTTATACTCAGATCTTTGTAAAATGGAGGAATAACATTTTTTTTTGAAAACTTGCCCCTCCCCACAAAGCTAGGTGTTTCCTTAGAATGTAAGAACCTGGGAGGTAATATAGTAAGTACACTGATGCTTTTTCCTGCCCTTCCTGTGGGTTATTACAGAGACATCAAAGACACTACTGTGGGCACTCTTTCCCAGCGGATCACAAACCAGGTGCATGGTTTGAAGGGACTGAACTCCAAACTTCTGGATATCAAAGGCTACCTGGAGAAAGTGGCTACAGGCAAGCTTCCCATCAACCACCAGATCATCTACCAGCTGCAGGATGTCTTCAACCTGCTGCCAGACGTTAGCCTGCAGGAGTTTGTCAAGGCCTTTTACCTAAAGACCAACGACCAGATGGTCGTGGTGTATTTGGCCTCCCTGATCCGTTCAGTGGTTGCCCTGCACAACCTCATCAACAACAAGATTGCCAACCGGGATGCAGAGAAAAAAGAAGGGCAGGAAAAAGAAGAGAGCAAAAAGGATAGAAAAGATGACAAAGAGAAAGATAAGGAAAAGAGTGATATAAAGAAAGAAGAGAAAAAGGAGAAAAAATAAAACATGTAGCTTTTTAATTTGTAAATTAAAATCTTATAAACTAACTTGTGTGCCGCCAGAGGGTTCTTTTCATTTAAGTGCTTGTTAAAAAGCTGTATTGACAAGAGCTCTCTGCCCCAGGTCACTCTCGCTGTGGCATTACATGGAAGTGAATGGATAGAGGGACTGATCTCGTACCTAAACTGCAGCATAGGATGCTATGAATTGGGATTACGACAGCTCAGGATTCAGACTGTGTGACAAAAGTAAACAACATTTTTGGTACTCTTCATTCTTTTATCTATAAAACCAGGAGTTGAATTTTCCCCATCTCAAAAGACTCTTGGGCTCTGTTTCTGGCAGTTCGCAAAATTGCTAAGTGGAATGCGTGAATTCCAGAAGTGCTCTGCCTCCAACACCTCTGAGTTCTGACCCTTCTGAGCTCCGTTGAGAATATCACACCACGGGACACAGGGACCTGAGCTCTGGCATTCTCGGGGCTTGGGATCCAGCTCCATGTATTGTTTACCTTAAAGACAATTAAATGGCTTGGTTTTTAAGTCTTGTGTTCTAGTCGTTTTTGACTCTGGGAGTGGCAATCTATTATATTCAGAAGCAGCCAAAACAATCTTTAATTGAAACTGCCTTAAAGAAGTATTTTAGACTTGGAATCTTTTATGAAAAAGAATCTCATTCCTTTAAAAAACAGTCTGCTATAGCTAGGTGAGTTCTTAACTCTGCCTAGAGGACCTAGGTCCCCATTTGTGCCTCACCTTCTCTGCGAAGTCCCTAGAGCAGTTTTTCCTAAGGGACACTCGGTTACTTCTGCAGTGGGTCTAAGTACATCAGGCCACAGGTTAATGAGGATGGAATGAAGTTCCTCCCAAAATAAGTGCTCAGGGCTCCTCTAGGAACAAATTAGATAAGGTTCTTGGTCATTTGACATACAGTAGTCGCTTGGATATTAATTTTCTTTCTTGAGCAGTTAGGACCTCCTTGAAGTTCTCTCATGTACCAATCCAAAGATTTAAGAACACAATGAGTTAGCACTACAACTGAGTCAAGTCAATCTCAGAAACCACTTCATAGTGTTATGCTTCAAAGTTACCAAAAGCATCAATCTCTATTACACAGATCTGCCAATGAACTAGTTAGTGGAAACTTGAGGGTCAATAATATGTATGACTAACTGAGCTTTTATTTTACATAAATAGAAGCATGCCCACATGAGGGTTCACTTCAAAGTTCATTATAAGATTCTGGGATAAAAAGAGGTGGTAAAGGAAGGACTACCGGCAACCAAGTCTTCCTATTACAGCAAAGATCAGATGGTTTTGCATGTAACAACTTTTAAATACAAAGTTCAAAGCTTCAGATATATTTAAAGTAACAGGAGTGTTGAAGCTTTTGTGATTTAGTTTCCATGTTTACAACAGACTGATGTGAGAAAGGAAACATGGAACACTAACTCCAGGGAATGGAGAGGGAAGAGCCAGGATGCAATGGTTCTGAGCCTTAGGCAGGCGGGTCCTTTATGTAAGGGTCAGGTGGCAATCAGACCACACAGGAGTCAGGTCTGCCTTTGGTAGTACAATTTGGACTTGAAAAGCTTTCTAGGGTCTAATGCCACAGGCATTTTAAGTTTGCCACCATTTGACAAATTGGAATGTTTATTGAGCATCTAAGAACATGGGAATACTGTACTCAGGCTTTGTTATATCGAATAGTTTGACCCACATGTGGATAAAATTGACTTTACCTTCCTAACAGGATCCTCAGTTCCTACTTCTAATGAAAACAGTTTATAGCCTCTGGAGTCATTTAGGCTCACTTTCTAAGGCAAAACTGCCATCCTCTATAAGGATGAGCATCGTAAGGCTATTGGTGGAAATCTTGCGTAGACAGATAGCTGACTTGACTGTAAAACCCATGGCCCTGACTTAAAATGAAATTTTGCATTTGTATAGTCTGGCCAACTCAAGATGAGATTTCTCCACTACTTCTGTTTTGGAAACAATCCCGGAAGAAGTCTGATCCCGAGTCTGGAACTCATATTTTACGTTCACTTCCACTGCCAAAGACTTCAGAATGACTTGTTACTCCTGCTACATACTTTACAGAGAGATATTTATTCCTTACTGGTTTTGTTTGACAACTAACATCCAAAATCTCCCTGAACTTATAGGTTAGTTCTTAATGTAAAAATAGAAACTATCATAATGAACCAACAGCTTTAGGCCAACTAATTATTGTTAAATGTTATTTAATTTTATTCGGACCATTAATCACTAAAGGGACAAAGGGAAGTAATCTTACTCAGAGGCTACCATATTACTTCTCCAGTGTGCTAGCGGCAAAGTAAACCTTCCCAGCAGGAATCAGCAACCCCAGGATCTCACTCCAATTTCTAGAGGACCCTCCAGCTGTGAGAACTCAACCATATACAATTACTTTAAATAAATGACAACACAGGTCCTCATAAAATATTGAAATATCCTATTCACTGGGAAGTTATGAACAAGCCTTGTAGTCTACCATTTTCCTAAGAAAATGAGAAATAAGACTTGCAGCCGAAACCGGTTTGGCTCAGTGGATAGAGCGTCGGCCTGCGGACTGAAAGGTCCCGGGTTCGATTCTGGTCAAGGGTATGTACCTGGGTTGCGGGCACATCTCCAGTGGGAGATGTGCAGGGGGCAGCTGGTCGATGTTTCTCTCTCATCGATGTTTCTAACTCTCTATCTCTCTTTCCCTTCCTCTCTGTAAAAAATCAATAAAATATATTTAAAAAAAAAAAAAAAAGACTTGCAAATGAATTAGGGTGGTTTGTGACACAATAACACACTAACACCACTACTTCCTCTGCCCCTGTCCCAGGAAATGGGAAGGAGATGGGTCGTGTTGGGAAAGCAGAGAACATTTGATTTATGTGACCCATAAGAGACGATTTCTACAATTTCCCTAAACAAATTCACTCCAAATAATACATAATACAGGCAAGCACTGATTTGCATATTGCTATGCCAATAGTATTATCTATATTTGCCTAAAAGCTAAACAGACTTGAGATCTTTCAAAAAAATCAATGGCTATTCCTGTTGGGGAGTAGGTGGAAAGAGAAAGGCACTCAGAAAGGGAAATAGACGTGAAGAAAGAAAAAAGAAAAGAAAGGGAGAAAAATGATGGCAGTTACTATGTTTCCAGGGCCTAAATCGAGAAATCTGTAAGCATTCCTCTCTCGAGCCAATCTGTTCTTCAACACTAGATGGCACCATAATCTCATCTCTTGGCAAGGGAAACATTTGATTGCCAGTTCAACAAAGAATTGGGAATTCTTCCCCCAAAGTTGCTTCCTGTCACTTCTGCTTTTGGCTGCAGTCATCCAGGCAACATTTTAAAGGAAGCTGGAGCACTGCATGGGTGCAAAAAGATTGGGTGAAGTTGCCACACACCCCACCCTACTGTTTGGGCAATTATATACAAGGTTTTCTCTGTCCTTCAATAACTCATGCTTTAATTTTGGTCACTGCTAATACCACTACTGATCTCTTTAAAGACAGTTTTCAGTGGTGTGCTAGCAACGCTCACTTCTCAAAAAAAAAAAAAAAAAAAAAAAAAAGAGGGGAAAGAGTTAATTTGTAGCCTTTGCCAATTTCCCTGGTGTAAATCACCAGGGCTGATTTCAATACACCAACGTGAATTGGGAAGAAATGCACAGCACTGCACAGTATTACCTAAATATGGATACATAGATAAAAAATACCTCAAAAACACCATAATAGTGAAATGTGGTAAAATTCCTAAAAGTTTCAGGATATAAAAATCAATCTACATGTGTTCATCAGCAGATGAGTGGATAAAAAAAACTATGGTACATTTAAACAATGGAATACTATATGGCAATAAAAAAGGAAGAACTCTTACCATTTGCCACAGCATGGAAGGACCTGGAGAGTATTATGCTGAGCAAAATAAGCCAGTCAGAGAAAGATAAGTATCACATGATCTCACTCATATGTGGAATCTAATGAACAAAATAAACTGATGATCAAAAATAGACCCAGAGTCATAGAAGCATGAACAGACTGTTGAACCTCAGAGGGAAGGCAGGAGAGGGTGGGTGGGAAGAGAGCAACCAATGAGCTTATATGCATATATGCATAACCTGTGGACACAGACAATGGGGTGGTGAGGGCCAGGGGGGAGCAGAGGTTGCACATGGGTGTTAAGCTGCAGAGAAGGAAGACATTTTGTGGAGTGTAATAGACACGTATGCATGAAAACTGCATGCTAGAAAAGAGCATGGGAGAGGGCTGGAAAGGTTAATGGGAGGGGGGGGGCAGGGGGAAGGAGTACCTATGTAATACTTTCAACAATAAAGATTTTTTTAAAAGAAAAAAAATTAATGTAAAAAAAATCCACTGCATTCCCATATACTAAATGAAATTTCAGAGAGAAAAAAATGAAAAAAATTCCTTTTTCAATTGCAACAAAAAGAATAAAATACCTAAGAATAAACTTCACAAAGGATGTGAAGCATTATTAAAAGAGATTGAAAAAGACACAGTGAAGGAGAAAGACATTCCATGTTCATGGATTGGAAGAATCGACATAGTTAAAATTCTACATTACTCAAATAATACACAGATTTCATGCAATTCCCATCAAAATTCCAATGTCATTTTTTAAAGAAATAGAACAAAAAATCATCAGATTTGCATTGAACCACAAAAGACCCCAAATAGCCAAAGCAATCCTGAGAAAAAAGAACGAAGCTGGAGGTATCACACTACCTGACTTCAAATTATACCACAGAGCAACAATAATCAATACGGCATGGTATTGGCAGAAAAACAGACACACAGAACAATGAAACAGAATTGAGAGCCCAAAAATAAAACCATATGTATATGAGCAAATAATTTTTGACAAAGAAGTAAAAAACACACAATGAAAAAAAGAAAGCCTCTTCAATAAATGGAGCTAGGAAAATGGCAAGCCACATGCAAAAGAAATTATATGGTAACAGAAGATGATATGACTTTGAGTGGTGGGCACACAATGCAATATTCAGATCATGTATCATATAAATGTACACTTGAATCTTAAATAATCTTATTAACCAATGTTTCCACAATAAATTTAATTTAAAATTTTCAAAAAAAGAATGATACATACCAGCTGAAGTTCTCTATAAATTTTATGGATTGCTTCCAAATTGTTTTCTAATTTATCATGAATACATAAATTTCTTCTCAAAAAAGATTGAACATTCCAGAAGAAAAGGAACTGTGAATTGTACCATGATTCTACCATTGAATTTAAAAATAACTAATCCTAGCCCGGCCGGCCTGGCTCAGTGGTTGAGCATCAACCTATGAACCCAGGAGGTCATGGTGCGATTCCCGGTCAGGGCACATGCCCTGGTTGCGGGCTCCGTTCCCAGTGTGGGGCATGCAGGCGGCAGCCAATCAATGATTCTCTCTTATTATTGATGTTTCTCTCTCTCAATCTCTCTCTCTCTCTCTCTCTCTCTCTCTCTCTCTCTCCCTCTCCCTCTCCCTTCCTCCCTCCCTCCCTCCCTCCCTTCCTCTCTGGAATCAATAAAAATACATTTTTTTAAAAATCCTAGTTTTAGGAATGTTTCCCCAAATCACTTACTTCTAATCCCTGTGTGAGTATCAGAGGAACTAGGCCTTCAATGGAATTATCAGACCCTATGTCAAATACATTAAGAGTGTTATTAATATAATTCTGTAGTCCCAGAAATGTTCTGGAAGGTTTATTTGTACTCTCATTCATTATAAATACATTGAAGCATGCTTTAATGGGAAAAAAAATGAATAAAAGTGAAATTGAAAAGACAAAAAAAGGATGTTCTAAAAATGTAAGAATTAATATTTACATTCTCATTATCAGCAAAAATATAGAACTGTGGCCTGACTCATTTAACCACATTCTGAACTAAACTAAGCTAAACTAAACTAAAATAAAATAAAGTAGATGCATTCACCCTATTCTACTTTCCCAGTCTCCTCTGTCATATTTATCCAGGGTACAGCATGGTGACTACAGTTAACAATGCGGTATCATATACTTGAAAGTTGCTAAGGGAATAGATCTTACGTGTTCTCACCACAACACAGCCTTCAATGTTCTCATCAACAATAAGATGGCGATTTTGTGAGGTGATGATGTGTTAACTAATCCTATTGTAGCAATCATTTCTCAATATATACATGTATCAAATTGTCATGCTGTACACCTTAAACTTACACAACAATATATGTCCATTATATCTCAACAAAGCTAGAAAAAATAATTATCCAGGGGCTTCCATTACCCAGTGGCAGGCAACTGATCCCCCTGGGTGGGTACCCCTGTTGGACAGCAGGGATGGGATGAGTCAAAGTGTAATACATAAGCTATCCCTACCCCATATGCCCCGTATTTTTACCAAGGGGAACCAATGACAAGGAGTTGCCAAACAACCATGACTATAAAATCCAAAAGTCGAAGGATGAAATAGAAGAAATAATGCTTCCAAACCCAGGGCCCACCAGAGCCCAGATGCTCCTGAGGGAGGCTGCTATTGAGACGGGAATTGTGCCCCTTGGGCCAACCCAACCAGAGTCCTGGAGCTGCAAAGGCGGTCCTTCGGGCTAATTTACTGCTGTAATGGCACCACCTACTCTGCTGCTCACCCTGTAATTACACAGGAAACGGACCCAAAACTGTCCTTGAGAGACTGGACAGGACTCTTGCCAACTGGGTTTGGCTGGAGGCCCAGTTAAGTACTAATGACATCTCAAGGCAGAGTGCCAGTCCCAGGCTGGGCCAGACCCAAGGCCTCCGAGACCATCAGTGAAGCCAAGCAAATGATGTCAGGCTGTGGGCTGGGGGCAAGGACTGAAATTCCTCCCACTTCCCAAATTTTCTTTCCCCAAGAAAAGAAACAAGAGTGATACTAGTACTTTTCTGTCTATATTCCTGGTTAGAGTGATGTTTTGATCTATAGATAATCTTCATGCTGTGGCCCTTTCGTTCGTTAAAAGTCATGACCACTTTCAGAGCTCAGAGCATGGAAGAGATGCTAGTCCACGGACATTTAATCTGGTCTAGGATAGTGTATTAGTTATCTATTGCTGCGTAACTAATCACCATAAACTTCAGCAACTTAACACACAGTATTACCTCACAGTTTGGGTAGGTCAGGAGCCCCGCACAGCCTAGCTGCCTCCTCCACTCAGGGATGTCCACAGGTGGCCATCAAGGTGTCAGCTGTTCCAAGCGCAGGTGTTGGTTGGCAGAACTCAATTCCTCATGGGGCTGCTGGACTGAGGGCCTCAGTTGCTCACTGGCTGTTGACAGGACGCTGCCCTCAGTCCCTTGCCACATGGGCCCCTCTAACAGGGCAGCTTGCTTCATCAAAACGCACAAGTGAGAAGGCAATGGTTAGCTAGCAAGTAGTAGATCGCAATGCTTTGTAATTTAATCATGGAAGTGACAGCCCATCACCTTTGCCACATTCCATTGGTTGGAAGCAAATCACTAACCCAGCCCCACTCAAGGAGAGGGGATTACACCAGGAGGGTGTGACTACCATGAAGGGGGCAGGGGAAGGCGGGCACGAGAAGTCTGCCTCTCACAGATAGGAGCAAGAATTCACCAGGGTAATTCACCATAAGAGGCTGCAGTGTTTTCTTTTTTAATCTCAGTGCCTAATTAATTTCTAGAATAAAAACAATGTTAGTAGAAAACGCAGAAGTAAAACATCCCTCTTAGTTATAAACAGGACTATCTACTGGCACCATTGGCTTTGGAGATAGCAAAACAAAGCGAAGCAAACCTTGAGTGAGGAGCCCAGTCAGTCTTAGAGGGGTGAGGAGCAAGGGGCTTAATCATGGCAGATTAGCAGAAATTCAATTCTTACATGTAGAATTTATCTTTTCTCCCTCCCAAGACCCCCATTAAAATGATAGTCCCTGAATGTAAAAAAAATTCCCAGTTTGCCCAGGCCATTTGGCTCATTTGGGAGGTAGTGTCTGAGGGGTGGACGGGGGACTTCAACACATTCTGGAAAGAGGAGGGTGGGGAGAAATGGCCAGTAGCAGGAGCCACGGCCAAGAATTCACTGGAAGGAGCGTCATCAAGGAGGGTTCTGGTGAGGCCTGCAGGACCTGGGACAGGCTCGGGCTTACGAGAGGCCAGAATTAGTGTCATGGGGTCAACACATGGGGTTTACAGCTAGCAGACTAGCTGAAAATCAATGTGATGGAATGAAGTCCAGCCCCCTTTGGAACCTCTGTGCGCAGACTGCCCGCTACAAGCTGCCCCTCCTCTGCCCCCATGCAGACCTGTCAAAGCAGAAGGAGTTAACTGAGATGGCAGATTAACCATCTCCAGGACTCAGTGATCACCCAGGACACAACAAAGTTTCCAAAGGTGGGAAGAAGGCGGAGGAGTGTAACTGACCAAACAGAAATGAGCAAGTCCCCAGAGAGACTCTGGCAGGAGGAGACCTGAAAACTGGGGTCGTGAAGTGTCCATACAGAAGGGTTGGACACCCAGGTCCTTCCCAAGCCCCTCATAGTCTGGCCACCTCCCCTCTCCCAGCTTCAGGGCACAGATGTCAAGGGAGCTCTAGGCGTGGGGACCCAAGTCAGAGCAGAAGGTAAGGGCTGAAAGCAGAGAGAAAAGGTCAGGTCAGTGGCTGGGGATCCGAGCACCTCGGCCCCCTCCTGCTGCTTATTCCCAGGAGGCCTACAGGCAGGTGTACCTGTCTCAGGTACAGCCTTCCCCTCGGGCGGGAGCAGAGGATCCACCTCTGGAAAAACTGGTCACTCCAGAGAAAAGACCCCTGAGCAGTGACATTGAGAGCCCCGGTGAAGAGGCCAATTGCTACCTAACCCCCTTACAGCAAACACCAGCAGGCAAGAGATCCGTGGGTATCTTTCTCTGAAATATGGAGAGACAAGAATTTTGAGGGAGGAATTGTTCTTTCTCTCCTTCTCCGTCTGCCTACTGTTTTGCAGCTGCCTCCTCCTGTCCTGATGGGCATCCATTCTAGAGCCTGACCTGTGAGTGGCAGGTGGGAGCCTGGCCTGGGGTGACCTAGGACTAGCACAGATCCAGGCCAGAACCTCTGGGGCGGGTTGGCTTGAGTTTCTGCCTCAGTCTCCATGCTTCTCAAAGCCACAGCCAGGTGCGCAGCAGCAACAGTTTGGTTCTGTTTGCCGGTTGGCCTGCTTCCAGGAGACGGGAGGGAGCCGCGGACTGGTGCCCGTTCCCGTCTATTCGGGAACATGGAACGGCTGACCCCACAAGCAGCTGAACTCCCAGCTTCAGCTTCAGTCTTGCTCAATGTTTTGCATTTTGTTCTGTTTCTGATCCATGGAATTATTTATCCTGATTTAAAACCAGCCTTTTTGCTTTCCTTTTTATATTCTGTGTGTCTTAACTGTGTGTTTGGAACAGAGAGGTTGATCAAATCATGAAATCACGGTGCCGTCTTGATGGAACCGATCTTGGTTTCTAATACTATTTTATCCCAAAAAGAGATAGGGCTCCTAGGGGAGGAGTTGATGCTGTGATTGGGGCACTGGAACTTCCGTTGGGATTAGGATATCCAGTAGACCATCAAATATATCCGGGGGTAACAAACAGAATCGAATGGAAGGGGTCAAAATTGTAACAAGCATCAAAAAGAAAACAAAGATGAATGCCGCTGGGACCAGCTGATTTGGAGTTAGGCCCTAAATCCGTGTTGATGTTCAAAGGCTACAAATAATAGAAAATAGCCAATGAAAAGTCACATGCTCGGGCCTCAGTCAGTTGAGTGGGGCCCGACTCGTATGAACTACAGGAAAGTGAGCTCGGCCGGGGGAAATGGGATTCAAGAGGTAGACTGAAAAAAGAATAATTGAAACAAAAAGAAGTAGACCGTAGGGAAATGAGCTAAGGAAATAACTTTGGGCGCTGGCTCCATTTTCTTCCCCGAGATGAGGTTGGGGCCTTGTTGATGCTGAGTTTGGCTCAGGAACCAGGAGAGCTTATTTGTAAGCATTCCTCTAAATCAGCGGTTCTCAACCTGTGGGTCGTGACCCCTTTGGCGGTCGAACGACCCTTTCACAGGGGTCGCCTAAGACCATCTTGCACATCAGATATTTACATTACGATTCATAACAGTAGCAACATTACAGTTATGAAGTAGCAACGAAAATAATATTATGGTTGGGTCACAACATGAGGAACTGTATTTAAAGGGCCAGAAGGTTGAGAACCACTGCGAAATGGAAGCACACAGAGCAATGGGGTGAGTTTTTCTAGAAGAGTGAAGGGCCCTAATATTGAAGGGCAGTGGGGAAGCTAGAACTGAGCTTTCCAGACTCAGGGAGACCCCAACTTATGTAGTTTCACTTGCACCTGGGAGACCCATTAGGGACCTTGGGTGGCAAAGGGAGACATAACTGCTCTTCATTTTGGCTGATTATATCAGGAACTTACTCTAGTGTATAGGGGTAGGGGAAGTCCCTGCCAACTAGTTTCGCTTGAGATACTTCAGAGTCAGAAAAAAATTGAGGACATAATAAAAGCAAAAGGTCATTCGAACCTCTGGGTTGAAAGCTTATGAGAAAGAAATAGTTGTCCGACTTGATACTAATCAATTCTGGAGTAGACAGTGTTTATATGATCACAGTATTATAAATGTTCTTGTTGCTTTTCCAATAAGCCTTCAAAAAAATGCAGATTTCATTATGGTTCCACAGTAAATGTTAAAAACAAACAAACAAACAAAGAACCAAAACACTGATCGTGTGAAAGGACAGATGCCCAGAGTTAGAAGATGGAAAAGGGAGCGGAGAACTGGGAGGACAGATGGGGATTCCGTTCACCGAGTGGGGTGACAGGGGTCCGGCCATTGCTGAGGCTGGTAAGACACGACCTTTTTTTTTTTATTATTGATTTTTTACAGAGAGGAAGGGAGAGGAATAGAGAGTTAGAAACATCGATGAGAGAAAATTGATCAGCTGCTTCCTGCACACCCCCCACTGGGGATGTGCCCGCAACCAAGGTACATGCCCTTGACGGGAATCAAACCTGGGACCTTTCAGTCCGCAGGCCGACGCTCCATCCACTGAGCCAAACCGGCTAGGGCAAAACACGACCTTTTTGAAGGACAACTGGGTAGAATCTGCTGGGATTTTACAAGTATGTCTGGAAGGGCCCAGAAGAAACCAGCAGCAATGGTTGCCTCTAGAACAGGGGTCCTCAAACTACGGCCCGCGGGCCACATGCAAATACAAATATTGTATTTGTTCCCGTTTTGTTTTTTTACTTCACAATAAGATATGTGCAGTGTGTATAGGAATTTGTTCATAGTTTTTTTTTTTAAACTATAGTCCGGCCCTCCAACGGTCTGAGGGACAGTGAACTGGCCCCCTGTTTAAAAAGTTTGAGGACCCCTGCTCTAGAAGGTGATCTGAGTGGCTGAGGAACAACAGAATAAAAGTGGGGGGGGGGGGGGGGGGGACGGGACGGGGGAGATAGGCTTTCTTTCACCGTAGACCTTTCCTATCTTTACATTTTAAAACTTTAATAAGTTTTTAAGTAAAAATGAAGGCATATCATGAATAGTCCAACTTCCAGGACCACTGCCCCCTCCAGGAAGAGCAGCCTCAGTGCACTAGACCTGCCCAAGGGCACTCACAGAAGCTTAGGCACAACCGCAATGCCTGTTGGGACAGATGGGGTTTTACAGAAACACAGTAATGCGGAATATCACGCAGCGAAGAATCACTTAGAGATACGTGGACGGGCGTGAAAAGGTGTCCCTGACAGCTCATTGCATGAGGCGAGCGAGTTGTTCAACATATAAGAGCTCAATTTTAGTCTATTTGACAACGATATATATATCTATGATTTGCATATGCACATAAAATAGTCTGGAAGGACCACAGCAAACAGAACAGCAGTTACCTCTGGGGATAAGAGTGAGGAGAACAATTTCTTCTGTATAACATGTGGTCTTTTGTCAATATTTTTCTCTAAGTCTAGTACTGCCCTGTCGGAGATGGGCGGGAGGGCAGTGAATTCAGCTGATGACTCCAGGAAGGAGCCCGTCCGACCATCTCTGAGGAGCAGCACCATCAGGGCCAGGCTCCACCCATGACAGTCATCTCTGTGTTGAATGCAGAGACCCATCAGCCTGGAATCGGTCCCATCTGAACTCTTAAGTACCCAAAAAAGTAGGTGGCAAGCCTTTGTATGACCAGGAAGTGAAGATCAGGGACTCCCGCTATCATCGTGAAACTGAAGAAACACCAAGAAATGTTTCTGGAATAAGTAACTGCCCAGAACGCTATCCCCAGGTTTCCAAAGCCTGTCCAACCTGCAGCCTCACCTGGTGGGTGTGCTGGCCCCACCACAACTGCTCAGAGAAACCCAGGCCTGTCAGGGGGAGGCCGAGGACGCTGAAAGGGTGCAGTGAAGCAACTGACCAAGGGCTGAAGCCAGTGACCCCTGGGCCAGGACTCGGCCATCCACCAGGAGTGTGGCTGTCTTGGTTAATGACACACGTTTCTCAAAACCAGCTAGGTCATGGAACTGCTGCCCGTCCGGACCTGGAGGGTCTGTGGGGCCCAGAGGCCTCTCATCTGAGACCGTGATTTTGGAGACAACACGCCAACATCACCCACAGCTGCTGACTGTTTATTGCACAAGAAACTGGCAATTCCGAGGCAAGGCGCTGGGCATTACAAAACAATCAGATGGCTAACCCAGAGCTACCACACGATATTCTGTAGACACATGTTATATGTACACACACGTATGTACACACACATGCACATGAACACACTCTGAATACATGGGAGCCTGAGGCTTCCAAACTCCGCACGGCAGCTCGCATCCCGCCCTGACGTGGCGAGTCGCTGCGGGAAGCACAGCAAGTGACTCCAGGAGCCATTCAGACCAGTGCAGCCAGCACAGCAGACACGGCTGTCCCTGCAGGGCCAGGGGAAGGGACACAGATCTGGGGAGACGAAACTATCCTCTGAAGGCCCTGACAGGTCTGGGGGCCTGCCTGGGGTCCCAGGAAGCCAGAGCTAGTCTGCAGCTGGTGCTCGGCGCTAGAACCCAGGGGCTGGATCGGGAAATTCATGACCATCACGGCTCCAGCATCCCGGAGGAGCGTGTCCTTGAAGGTATCAATACCCAGAATGCCCAGGACGGAGCCCAGCAGGGCTCCAGAAATCAAGTCAGACGTGTGCAGCAGCTCAGGCCCTTCAGCCGCTTCCAAGAGCATCGTCTCCTGTGTGCAGACAAAGCCTCACTTCGAGGCTCTTGGCTGGCGGGGATGCCCTTCATTCTCAACAGGGGACGAAGCGACCCACCTGGAGGCCCTCAGCCTGGGGGACTACATCTGGCAAAGGGCGTTTTTCTCTATCAAAGGCGGCGAGGTTGGTGGCACTCGGGGCACCACCCCTTCCCTCTCTGTCAAGGCTCGGGGAGAGGCCGCTGTGAGGTCGAGCTGCCTGAGCTCGCAGAACTGCTAAGCTGGTTCCTAAGAGGAGCAGCTGTCTGGGAAATCCTTGGACCCACGGTGCTGGGTCCCTCAAGGTCCCAGCAACACTTGGTGCACCAGCTCCTTGGCAGAGAGTGACAGCAGCACACCAGCAACAAACACGAAGCAACCCTACACACAAAATGCTTCAAGTTCAGGGAAAGGGAAAGAAAGTCCGAGTTTGCTGTTTCCACCCCAGTGACATCCACGCAGCTGGCACAAGCCTCAGCTGGCTGGGAGGAGGGAACTGGCCAGCCCTGAGTGGAGACGGGCCTGCCTTGCTGCTCGGCCTCCACGGCTAAGCCTGCGGGGAAGGAAGCAAGGCAGCCTCCATCCAGAGCTCTGGGGAATTGTGGGAAGAGCTCCTCACTCGCAGACCTTCGTTTTATACACACCATTAGAAAAGTTCTATTTCAAACAGAACCCCTTTTACTGGCAAAGACCCTGACAGTGACCCCGAGGGGCCAGTCTCCTTCTCGCCTAACTAGCCCGTGAGGCCCTCAGCTTGTGCTGCAGCCCTTCGGCACGGGCACCCCCGCTTGCACACTCACGCACACCTAGAGCTGGCCGTAGGGGAGAAGGAGGCTCAGTGAGCTTCGCAGAGGGTCAGCCCTCCAGGCTGCAACAGGTGTTGGGCTAAGGTGACTAAGGGGCTTTATTCCAGACTGCCACCAGCGGGAAGGAGGGAGGGGTGGGCAGGGCCTCTTGAGGTCAGGCTCTGCTGCCACCGGCCCGATGACAGTGTGGTCCCGAGCAGGGCCACCATCTGCGGGGCCTCCCGGGGCTGCGGCCGGCAGCCTCTCAGGCAGGGAGGACTCGTGACTACATGTGTGCAGGGCGCAGGGGAGGGGGCAGCCTCAGTTACTCCTGTCCAAAGCCCTCCGTCTCCTCAATGGCGTACAGCAGCTTCTCCTTCAGTTGTTCATAGCTCTTGTATGGTGGGAGATCCAGGCGGTTGAAACTGTTGAGAGAGGGGTGGAGACGGTCAGCACGGGAAGCTCAGGGCTGCTGGCCGAGGAGGGTCAAGAGCGTTGAGGCGACTGTGGCTCGACCACCACCCCCACCAGCTGGCAAGATGCGGAAACAGGGATGTCAAGGACCCTGCTCTTGGGGCCTTAATGCTTCAGGTTCTTGGACCACAGAGGGGTTAGGAGAGAGACCAGGCAGCTGGGGAAATGGGGAGTAGGCAAGAGGGCAGTTGGGGCAGCAGCTCTTTGCCTGCGGGAATACAAGTGCTTCAATATCTAATACCCAATATGACTGCCAGGGGGTATGTCTGCTGCCACAACTGCTGAAACGTCAGAGGCCCAGACAAAGGCGGCTGGCATATCACAGCCCCTCCCTCCAACCCGACAGCCACAGACATGCAAAAGTTGCTGGACTCAAGGCCCCAAAGTTGCCCTGTCTACTTGGCTGCCCTCAGGGGCGCATCGGGTCTGTGAGGTTCCAGCCACATCCCAGTAGAACCAACAGGCTCACCAGGTGTGGCTTCGGGGCAGCCAGGTTTCCTTGCCAACCTTGTCGATGCAAAACTTCTGTGGTCCGTTGCTACCTGTTATCCAAAGAAACACATCTTCTATAACAGGGCTGTCCCTTCCTAAGACAGGACCCTCTGGCTCCGCCCACAGATACCTCAGCCCGGGAGGCGGAGGCCACAGCTCTTGCCCCTCCCATGGACTTGCTTCCAGGAAGTCACTAGGTCCCACCCTCCCTGAGCCATCCTCACCCCCACCCAGGGGTGCCAGCAGGGCAAGGGGAGACGCACCAATGAGTTCGGCAAATCCCCCGACAGGCAGGCGGCAGGTCCCTGTAACAAACTGCAGCAGCCGGATACTCTTCTCGTTGTCCATCTCCTTCACCACCTGCAACTCCGAAAGTCGAAGCAGTCAGGTGACTCCCGTGGCCCAGCTTCTCACCCGACTCCGTAACTCTCCTCTTTAAGGCCGAGCATACAAAGCCCGGATGGCCAGGGGTGACAGCCACCCACCTGGGAAACCCCTAAGCTGCTCCCGCTAAGAGGCTGTCTTTATAGAACATCCCCGTCAGTCCACAGGGCATGGCTGTCTCAGAACACCTTGGGCCAGGTATTCTCTTCTCCAAGTTCTACTTTTTAAGATATATAAAAAATGGGAGTGACTGCTTAAAAATGGGTACAGGTTGGTGTTTTGGGGGTATGTAGGGGTGGGGGAAGGAGGATCAACTGTTCTGGAATTAGCTAATCATGATGGTTGCACAAAAGCCACTGCACTATACACTTTAAAATGCTTAACATGGTAAGTTTTATGGTATGTCGAATTTCACCTCAACCCAAACATTTCTATATAGTTATTCTCTTTCTGTGTATTTGCTATACTTCAGAGTGACACCACCACCCACACACAGCTCCTTACATACAGGAGTTTCTCTGAATGCTTTCCCGTCCCACGTGGCTGGAAGGAAACCACGTGACCTACGGGAGCGTTCCCCTGCCTGCGGGCTCCCCTACCACACACTGGCGTTTAGAGCTACCCCAGCTGACCACCGACACTCCTGTCCAATGCCCTGGCCACCACCCAGCTGCAACAGCTCCATCTGTCCTGAGATTGGGTTTCTCATCTCCTTTTGCAAGTTGCTGGGGGAGATGAGGAGAGTGCCAAAGGTCGGGGAGGTGATAACACAGCAGAGTCCTTGGGCTTGAGGTCTAGTCGGGTCTCGTGTCCCTTGGGGGCTGCGATGACCAGGCAGGACCCACCTGCCAGAACCACTGGATCTGCTTGCTGTTCTTGGTGTAGTGCCGGTAGATGGTGTTCTTCTGCCAGTCGTTCATGTCTATCTCCTGCATGCCGCACAGCATCAGCTGCGAGGGAAAGGGCGTCAGCCGCGCCGGCCCTCCCGCCAGCAGGTGGAACCACCCCAGGCACTGCCGACTACTTCTGCTGGCAGTTTTAATCATATGGACAGCACAAATCGTGCACATGGACCCCCTCACACCAGGGCCCAGGGAAGGGTGGGTGTGAGGACCCAAATCAAAGTTATTTGCTTACTGCTACAGTCCTGGGCAGTATGGGTTCTACGGGGCGTTTCTGTGGGTACACAGTGAGGCTATCCAAGGGCAGGATCGCCCCAGAGGCAGGGGCTCAGGGTCCCAACAACTGTAGTTCTCACCTCCAGCTCTTTCTCATCAAAGTAGCGCAGCCACTCCAAGGGGGCCACCTCGTTGAAGCCGTCTAGGAAGGCTTTGGTCTGCTCCTCCACGCCCCGGGTGAAGCGCCAGTCGGTCAGCAGCCTGAAACAAAGACAGCCTGTCGGTGGAGCCCGAGAGGAATCTGCTGAGAAACAACTTCCTACTTCTGGCGCTGCTTGCCCCGGCTGCCACCGCCCCAGAGCAGAACCTCTTAACCCTCACAGCAGCCTGGAGATACGTGAGTCTTTGAAATCACCACCAGCACCTCCTCCTCCTGTTGCCGCCTGAGCCTCAGACGTATGGATGTTAACAGACTAGACTGAGACCTGAAGAACACACGCATGTGAGATGGTGGGTTTGAGCACACAGGACCAGAAGTCCTTTCAGTTGGGAGAAAGAAGAGAAAGGTGTCTGCATTTCAGGACTCGTCGAAGAAAGTCAGCCCTGCAGCCCTAAGTCCACCATGTGGGAAACCAGAGAGCAAGAAGGAGCTGCCACAGGGCACTGGGCTCCGGCTCCCCCAGCTCTGGTCAGCATGTGACCATCCACGGGCCGCCATCTGAAGGCCATGCAAAATGGGAGTTTCTGTGACCCCTGGAGACCTATGGGCCATGCTTGGGCCGCTGTGTCTCTGCTCCCGAACCCCCACTCCGTCTCCCAGCACTTGAGACTCACATGATGTACTCCTCCTTGTTCTCCTCCGTCACTCGGATGCTCTCGCCACCTTCCTTCAGCTCGTGGGTCGTCACCTTGCCCAAAATCTCCATGTCCTGGATGAAGTACAGCTCGAGGCCACACTCCTCTAGGTTGTTCTCTCTGGGGGCACGAGAGCACAAGAGGGAAGACATCTCTCTCAGAAGGGTCTTCCCTCAATCCCGCTCTACCACTCACTTTAGTGCCCCTGGGCCACGGGACAGCAGCACGGGCCTCTGCCTGGTGCAAGGAGAGAATTCCGGAGCTGCCTCATGGGCACCTAGAAGCTGAGCATCTCCACCAACACCCAGACAGCCTGGGTGAGGCCCAGAGGCCACTATGGCAGAGAAAATAAAGGCCGTGGGTACCTACTCCCAGCCAGAGATCCCTCTCCCCACAACACGAGGCGACCGAGGGGCTCACTTGATCCAGATGATGGAGTTGTAGAATTCGGGGTCGATGGACTCCAGGTCCTTCAGGGTCGGTCTCTTGTTGAGCATCCGCTTGTAGAAAGGGAGGGTGAATCCCGTGTCAATGAACTTTCCATGGTACAGAGCCTGGGGAGGGAGGACGCACAGCGGAGGTTGGCGTTCCTGCAGGCAGGCTCCAGGGTGCTCTGTATCAGAGCCCGGGCACCATCCGCTGCCCTCTGCCCGGAAAGCACCACGCATCCAGCTACCCCAGGCCCCAAGGGAGGGTCTGGGAAATAGGCAGCACTCTGTCTTTTGTCCTTATGGGGACCTGGGACAGACTCTTCTCTAACCTGCAGACCACAGGGACGGAGCAGAGCCGCCTGCTCAGGAACCCACCTCGGGCCCGCTGCCTGCCCGGCACACCTGCCTGCCGGCTCCCGGCTCTAGCAAAGATGCGCCCACACTCACAGAGAAGACTCGCTCAGCACAGCTCCCAGTGGCAGCCCTGACTCGCTGACGCTCAGAGCTGGGCAGCACCAGCAGCCAAAAATAATGCAGACGCCACTGACGGCGAGAGCTGGCGGGCCAGTGGTGAGTAATAGTCTAGGGTTTTACTGGCCTGGCGGCTGCTGGGCCAAGCAGATCTCTGGACCTGGGAAAAATGTGCCCACTTCCTGAGCCCAACACCTTGGCCAAAAACTTCCAGACCAGAGGAAGGGACATATTTAGTCACCGGCTCTTGGGCCCTCCCAAGAGGGGAACAGGGCGAAGTAAAGGAAAGTTAGCAGTGAAACAGCAACTACCAAATATGGCAGTGGGGCTCCCATGGGTTCCCCTCCTCAGTCCTGCTTCTCCACCCTCAGGAGACATTCAACCGGATGCACGTGACATGACCCCCTTCCCTGTTCCCGCTATGTTCCTATTTCTAGGTAAGTACAGATAATGCATGCCACCCCCTTCCCTGCCCTGCCAGCTCCTGACAGATGCCTCCTCCATCGGGCACCACCCAGTCTACTAGGGTCTGTTCTAAGCCAGTGCAGATTCCATATCCCCTGACACAGGCCAGTGTCACACAGCAGGACAGTCCCAAATGCTCCCACCCTGGGCTTGTGGCCGGTGCTGGCACCCTCAGAGGTGGGCGGCAGGTGGGCAGTTATGGTGTGCTCAGCCCGTCATCCCAACACCCTCAGAAGAGCACTTGTGAAGCCCGTGACGACCCAGGGCCCTGGCTTTCGCTCGACAAGTCCTCCACAGGTCACCATGGAGAAACCCTCTCGATGCCCCTGGGTGGGCACTGAGAGAAGTCCAAACTGGTCCCGAACTCTCTCTGGCTTTTTGCATGTTTAGTTAGTTCTGTGAGGATGACAGTGGGGCTGCTAGTGGTGTGTAGGGTCTGGCTCCTCGGCTGCCCCCCTCCCTGGGAGTCTCGTGGCAATGAACCTTACCGTGGCAATGAAGCTTACCATGGCAATGAACCTGCCGATGAAGCGGAAGTAGGTGAGGTGGTCGGGGTTGATGGAGGAGGCGGGGTTGATCTGCAGGCAGTAATTGTTCTTCCCGGCATATTCGAATAAGCAATACATGGGGTTGAGCACCTCATGGGACAGGAGGAAAAACCACTCTCTGTGAGAGAGAGAGAGAGAAACAGGACTAGCGGATCCTCCCCTGCACGCGGGCTGGAGGCGCACCGCTCCTCTGCCGTCCTTCTCGGCTGCTCTGGAGACACGGGTCCTGGGCAGGCGAGCCAGCAGCTGGCTAACCTGAAGTAACGGCAGGTCAGTGGACAGGGTGGGGTCAGACCCAGGGCGAGCGAGGACGACGGCCACGCTTGAGGGTGATGCTCAGGAAAACATGAGTGTGTCGGCTCTGGGTGGGCATCCAGGACTTTACATCTTAATGGCAATGGGCCCCTGGCACCCCGGGGCCACCATGCACAGCTGTGTAGGCTGTGCACTACACAAGAGTACTATGGCAAAATATCATAGACTTGCACATTTATTGCAACAACTTTCCTGCAGCCAAGCTGTTTCTTTCTGTTAAAGCCAGAATATCGCCACCATTTTCCAACATGGAAGTGTCTTGAAAAAAGGCATCTTTTTCTAAATCTTGCAGTGATGCTGTATGAATAGCAGCCACCCCGCTTCCACCCAACCTGAGCAGGCGGCGTAACATGAACACGTGCTAATGCATTCCCACCTCCTGATGCATGAACTGTGATCCATGCTGCCTGCAGATTATAAACCTCACTCCCACTGCAGGTCTCTTGCTTTCCTTGCACTTCACCCGCTCCTCCCTGAGGCCCCATTACCAGACCTTGCTTGTCCTTCTACACGTCCATCTGAACCAACACCCATGCCTTAGCATCTCTTTGCACTCTAGGTACAAGCCTCAAACCAGAATTCAGAGTCCTTTTGGGCTTCAGCTAAACCCACAGGGGGACAACCCAACGAGGCCAGTCCCTGGCTGCTGGGCTGTTTGTGGCCAGGCAGACGAGGAGTCCTTCGATGCAGAGGGTGCCCCGGTATCCTGTCCGTGGTTCTACCCTGTGGTAGAACAGCATGACGTAACCTACCATAGGGTAAAACCACTGGCAGGACACAGAGAGACGGACACACACAGGGCGGGAGCCACACCAGAAGCCCACCAAGCAGAGCCTGGAGAGGAGGTCACCACGGTCACCATGGGAAAGACAGCCATCGATCCACGGGGGCCAACACAGAGGGCAAAGCCACCAACGAACAGAGGACCAGCAGCAAGTTAACCCACCACCAAGCGAGATGTCCCCACTCCGAGATAGGTGAGGGAGCCGAGCAGTCACCACAGGCTAAGATACTCCTTCTCTCTGCCGGGCCCTTCAGCCCCATCGTCCAAGGCAACGTTTTGCTAGAGAGTCTGCTGACTTTTGTAGGTGGGCTATGGTGAGGGCGAAACAATGCTTTGGGCTCTTTGGGGGGTTGTGTCGGCCGTTTGAACTGTACTGACCCTGTGTGGGTGACATGCAGCTGAATGCTGGTCAAGGCCCTTTGGATTGTGACACAGCTTATCCATGCCGGGTATGTACCAAGATGCCCCACTTAACCTGCCCCGGCGGCCTTAAAAGTAGGAGAAGTCCAGGGGTGATTTTAATGGACGACCACATGGCAGCGATATTTAGCTGCTGCCCACCGGTGCAGCAGATGGTGTTCAAGTACAGCAATAGTGACAGATTGGGTGGTAAAGGAGCCATTGCCCTGAGCCCTCCCTCTGGGGCCCCCATGACCCAGTAACTAAAGGTTAGTGCCCAGCCCAGCAGGGAACCCTGGGACCCAGTTCCAGCATTCGAACTGGCCATACCCGTGCCCACTCCTGAAGAAGTGTAAGGGCACTGGCCACCAATCTGAGCAAGGAGGAGGCAGCTTTCAGGCCACAAGCCCAGTACCCTGGGGAAGTGGGGTGCAGCGCAGCCTTCCCGGGGCACCGAGCTCACCTGGCAATGCCCCCGTAGTCCAGGCCCTCCTCGCCACGCATGATGATGTAGAGCCGGCGGCGCAGGTCGTAGGGTTTCATGTTCATGATCTGGGGAGACAGAGCATCATGGCCACCCTGCCACTCTCCCTTCAAGGCAACTGGGGGCAATGGGCAGGGGACAGACACCACTCACCGAGGCCCAGGCCTTGGAAACTCTACTGTGTGGGTTTAATAGGCCACGTGATAGAAGACGGGGTGCTGGGAGGGGGCCTTTCACCTGCCTCTGGACTTAGATAGATACCGTAATTATTTTCTAACCTGTTGGAAAGAATCCTCAAAAAGTGTCTGCCTGGAAACGCTGATCTTCACGTGGCTGGGGAGGGCATTTGACTGAAAGGAGAAAAGACAAACCTTGAATCAGGCCTCAGGAGGTAATTATTCAGTCTGGCCTCCTGTCTGTATGAGGAGGTTTCCCTGTCTCCCTGGGCCGGGAGAGGAGAGCCTGGTCCCTAGAAATGGCAGCTGGCTTCCTGGAGACAATGTCAAACCACGGCTCGGGGTCAGATCAGTGGCCTGCCCCCAGCTGACCAGACTGCTGCCGGGCTGGGAAATCGAGCTGAAACAAGTCCACCACCCCATCCTGCAGGGGACGGCCCAGCACCAGAACTCACATGGCAGAGGAAACGGAACTGGTGATATTTCCACCGGAAACTTCGGTCATAGGCACCAGGGGAACCTTGCTTCGCCCTGGGAAGAGCAAAGAAGTTCTGGAATCTGTGATTTCTCAAAAATTAGCAATGTATCTGTTAGCCCTAAGGACAGCTGGTGCTATTTTAAAGACGAGTAAGTTAAGGCATAAAAGAGAGGAAGTGACTGCCTTTAAAATCTTTGGCAGATTTGAGAAGTAAAACAAACAAAAAACCTAGAAATAACGACAGATTTTTGCTTTGAGAGAGAGAGGAAACCACTGGTGTTACTCTGAATAACTGAGGTGGCCCCCTCCTTCCCTAGCCCTGCTGATGTGACATGGAGATTGGTCACTAGAGGGCAGTAAGAGCAGCTGAACATGGATACTGCTGTCGCCTGTGGCAAGTCCTTACCCTGACTCGAACCCTGGGCGAGGATCCTTAAAGGTGGTGGTACGGGTATTGTGGTCCACGAAGTAGCGCACCCCCTCGTTGGTGTACTTCATCTCCCACCCTGGGGGCAGAGCTGGCTCCTGGATCATCCTGCCAACACGAGAAGAGGAAGAGGGGGGTTAGGGCTGGCCTCACCTTCTGGGCCTCAATGCTTAGGAGGCTGGGGTCCCCAAAGTACCCCTTTCTCTCTGCTTTCACCCAGGTTCTGCAAAGCTTTTCCTTGAGGAACTGTACCTGGTACCACCCAAGTCATGAGGACAGCTGTGCAGAACAGAGAGGTCGTTTACTGTCCCAAGGCCCAAGAACCAGCCCTCAGTGGCCATGGCCATGGCCATAGCCTGAATGGCCACCAGCAATCCTGAGGCACCAACTGCCCCAGTCCCAGACCAGCTTGGGTGGGGGGAGCACAGGGTGAAATCATGTTATCAGCAGCCTGCACAGTCAACACAGCTACCAGGAAAGTCCATTTAAGGAGCCCCTTTAGGCTCTCATTCGGCTGACACTGTATCACGAGGGTCTCCAGCACTTGTGTGTGGCTGAAGGTCCCAGAACACTGGCCACAGAGGACAAATGCAGTCCAAGGCCTTCGGCCAGTGCTGGAGCTGCACGGGGCCCCCTCCCAGCCCGGGCCCTTACCCCTGGGTCCGAGGGTCCTCCCACTGGGTGGTGCGAGTGTTATGGTTCACGTAATACACCCGTCCGTTGTCCTGTCTCTTCTCTGCCAGGGAGAAGAAAGAAAGGAGGGCAGTCAGATCGGGACATCTTGAGCCCTGTTCTCTCCCCCTCTGGGCGCCCCTTTCCAGGTGCTGGGGTCTGACTTGCCGCCGCTGTTCCCACCCTGTTAGAGAAGTTTAACCAATAAAAGCCCAGCTCACACACATCTGTCACTGGCAAAAAGGACAAAGAGAATCTTTCCCTAGTGGGGAGTGGTGGAGGGACAGTCACATTTCCAGCTCAGGATCAAGCACTGTCTTCGGTTGGTTGGTTGGTTGGTTGGAGGGCGGGGTGCAGTGTGGCAACACGGAGGGGGAGCAGCCCAGCTGAAACCAGAGGCCTAATTGCATCCAGCTGTGTGCAAAGTGGAGGCCCTCACCGATGCCCCCCCCCCCCCAAGTCCCTGACAGCTGGTCTCTGGTCCTGCAACCGCTCTGCCCACCAGATGCAGGGACCCAGGCGCCTGTGGGGGTTGCATTTCCCTCACACCTCTCTGATCAGCACTCCACCTACCCTCCCTTGGTCTTTTTTCTCCTCAGAGGCAAAGTTTTGTTCTAAAACTCTCACGTCCCAGCAAAACCTCTATGTTGCATATGTGCAAATAAATGCAGGGGCTGCAGCACTTACAACGCCCATGTGGCGCTCACACCTACGGGCGTGCGTCCAGCATTTGGGAGAGCTCAGACACTCTTTCTCTCTCCTCTGGACAATCCTTACTCTCTTGCTCTTTGCCTGTGCCCGGAGGATGGCTCTGGGGTCCTCTAGGGAGGGAATCTGGGCTTCAGGAGCAGACCTGATTCTAGTGGGGATTCCGGGCCCTGGAAAAGGTTAAAAGGGACACCCTATCAGCTCTGAGTGGATGGAAGGCAAAACTCAGGGCAAGGCTCTGAACCCAAGACGGGTCACCTTCCCCAGGAAGTTTCTGAGGCTTCAAATCTGTTTCTATCTTGAGAACAAATGATGCTAATGGCCCTCTCTCACTTATGATGACAGGGAAAAATTTAAAAAATAAACACAATCAGTTCCAGAACCTAACAGGGAAACTAAAATTGAAAAGAAGCAGAACTGGGGGGGCCCCATCCCCTCCCCTCATGTGTCAGGCTGCAACATTCCCATTACCAACCCAACATTTTGGTCTCTGTCTATCTTACCTGGTATCCATTCATCGATAAAAAAAACACACACACACACACACACAAAGAGTCAAGAGAAGGTGCCCAGAATTGCTACAGAGCTACCCCCACCTCAGAAGCGCTGTGGGACTGTCCCACTGATCACAGGCTTCCCGAGAGGGACCTGCAGAGGGAAGGGCTCCCAGCCAGAGGCTTCTGCTCTCAACTGGACCCTCCACATCTGCTCTGCCGGGGCCTCAGTCAGCGCTCACCGCCAGGCTGCGGGATCTGCCCAGTAGGTCTGAGGCCTGTGCCCTCGCTTCTGGCACTGCTCCCTGCATGGGGGGCCTCGTGTGGTGCCTCGGAACTGCTTTGCTGCATACAATTTCATACTTTGGGGCTGGGAGAGTCCCAAGAGCATCTAGCTCAGCCTCATTTAGGGAGAAATGGACTCGGGAACATTCGGGCACGTGCCCAGGGATCAGGGCAGCTGAGGAGAGGTGGACCTAACGCTGAGATGCCCCGACCCCTGAGCCGACGCTCAGGAAGGACCACGGGGTCTGTCATGGAGGAGCAGGAAGGGACGCAGGACTGAGAGCAGGAGGACACAGCAGACCTGGCAGCAGGCTCGTGCTAAAGGCAATTCTCGTTTAGTTTTGCTGCTCTTTCTGTTCAATCTCCGCTCTCCCTGGGGGGATGCCTGCACCAGCCCTGGAGAAGCCAACACAAAGCCCGAAGGATTTGATCAGGAAGGCCCCTGGCCCTCGGCCAGATGTTCTTTTTTCTCAGTCACATACCCTTTAGTTTTGTCGTGTTTTCCTCATCATTTGTAAACAGCACCGACTCCAAGCGTGGCTCCGAGTCCCATCTCAAATATGTCACACGTGGCTTCTGGGAACTGTTTACAAGTCCTTACAGCCACCCTTACTTGGTGACCATCATTTAGCAAAACTGGTACAGAAATAAATTACTTGACTCTATGGAGAAAGGAGTCCCCAGCTCCAGGTCACAGTGTCCACTGGCTGCCAAACAGCATTACAGATTCTTGTTTAATCTGTTGCGTTTTCCCCTACCTAGACGGGGGGCCCGTGCGGGACTCCCTCACCTTGACTTGCTGCCAGCCTCTGAGACGGCAATGACCTTTCATCGCTCAGGGAGCAAGGTGGATTCTCTAGCAGAAAATCAACTGTGTGGAGGCCTCCCTCACTGACATATCCCACTAGGAGGATGAGGAGGTCCCTCCAGTGCTCTGGAATGCTGTGGTAACACCCTGAAGGGGCTGATGATAGCCTGCAGGTCCCACGGGGTTGATGCAACCTCGTAAATTACTACCAGGGAGTAGCTGTGTCTGCACCAAGAGGCTCAGATGCGCATCCTGTCATTGTCAGCCTCTCCATCTTCGCTGGGGAGCATGCCCCTGCCCAACTTAATACCATCTGTGAACACCACCAAACCCGCATTTACTGTCTTCTGCCGGCCTAACCAATCAATTAAACCCAGCACAGGCCAATTCCTGCTACACGGTCCTCTTTAGCTCCCAGGAACTCTTGCCTGCTGAAAAAAATCCTGACCCAGCTCAGAGGGCGACGGAAAGCACCCAGTCTCGCCGTCTCTGATGACCTCTTTGCATGACCACTCCATCCCAGAAAAGCCATGACATCTGTAATTTCTCTCAAGTCATAGATGTCCATCTAACTCGTTACTGCAAATCACACCAAAGACTTAGGTAAGAGGCAGCTGTCAGTGACAAGGAGAAGCCAGCCTGATGCCGTTAACTAGCAATAGTGCACTTCAATAGAGTCGCTGCCCAGTGCTCAGCTGGCTTCCCTGCGGCCCCTTTCACAGCTGTGTTCCCCCAAAAAGGTGGCTTCCATTAGCTCAGGGGTTGGAGCATCTCAGCGTTAGGTCCACATCTCTTCAGCTGCCCTGAGCCTGGGCACATGCCCCGAATGTTCCCGAGTCCCATTTCTCCCTAAATGAGGATGAGCTAGAAGCTCTTAGTCCTCCAACATCTCAGCTGCAAAGAAAGGTTTGGTAAGGTAGCTCCTTTCAATCACATGGCCACAGGACTGAAATAAACGCATCTGGGAATCAGCCACGTCAAAATGTCTTAGTGACAGGATGGGTTGTTGGGTCGACACCTTAAAAGTCAGGAACCGAAACCCAACAGTACCACAGCCTCTCGGGGGACTTCTTTCGTAGCGCCCCCATCCTTCCGCTATGGCGGGGGAATGCTACGGGCAGGGGGACTCCATTACTTTCCCAGCCTTCTCGCTCCATGGCCTGCAATTTCTCTGGCTGGGCATCCCCACAGAGCGTGCTGGAAAGAAGTGAACTGGGAAACCGAGGGAGGGGAGAGAGGAGGACTCGCAGGGAGAGCACAGAGCACGGAGCAGCGCCCGCTAAGGGAGGCTGAGGGACAGACATGGGACTCGGTACTTACCCCAGCCGGGAGGGAGGGGGCCCAGTGGGTCATGGTCAGTTGAACCACTCGAAGACTAAACACAAGAAACACAGCAGAACACAGAGGTTAAAAAAACGCCGCTGGTTAAAAATAAATTGATAGATAAACCTAAAACCGCCAACAACTCGTTTCCACATTTGGGCTCTTTGTGGAGGAGATCGTGGGGCTTTAGGTGACATCCGCTCCCCTCAAAAGTCTTTTTCAGAAAAGAAAAACTGAAAAAGAACCCTGCACACTGAGGACCCAGACAGGTTTTGGCGAGGGTGGAGTGAGGGGGAGGAAGAGGTGCGCAGATGAAGGCGGGCCAGGGCCCCGGAGGCAGCGGGCTGGCCCCAGGCATGGCCGAAGGGCCCAGAGCCGGGCTGCTGGCGAGCTCAGCCGGCCCAGTGCCTCTGCTCAGCTCCTGCTCTCCGCGGCCAAGGCAACTGAAATCACCACCACCTCCAACTTTCTCCAAGAACCACACACGGGAGGGGAAAAAATATCGCAGGCCTTTCCAATGAAATCATTCCCACAAGCCCTGCCCACGCCCAGAGCTTCCTGGCTGGGGGCTGGGCCCTCCTCCCTGCACCTCCCTCCTGGGTGCGCTGGAAGAGGGAGCAGGGTGTGCAGCATCGGCCCAGACTGAGGGCACATTCATGCCCCAGGCCCCTCACCTCCCCCAGGAATGTTTTGCTTCCCTTCACAAAGCACCTTTATTCTCCTCCGGCCTGAACCTGAAGTTGCACAGTGTTCTGTGTGTGCCTGTCTGGGGAGGTGGGGCTGGGGGCGAGGTGGCAAGAGAGAAGGGGAGACAGGAGAAAGAAGGGGGAGCTGACTCCAGGACTTCAGGGTCGCTGTTTACATTAGAGCCCCCCCACCCCCAGCCAAATTCTGCTGCAAGGTCCCTGGGGCGGGGCTGCCGTGGACCAAGAGTTCTCATATCCTGCGGGGAAGGGGGTGCTGTCAGAAACTCTTCATAGTTAAATAAAACAAGTATTGTTCTGCGCTTTCTTTCTTCCTCCCTCTCTCTCTCTTTTTTTCTGAAACATTTTTATTTCACTTACTAAAATTTAATCATCACATTAGGGGATCAAGTTCTCAGTGCAGACTGGGAGCTGCCTGGCGGGCCCCTCCGGAGCCACACACAGGCATGAGGATGAATGGAGCTCAGTCTCGGCTTGAGAAAACATTGGTGGAGCTCAACTGCCAACGAACCCCCTTTCACGGCCACCCTCCACCCCCAGCCGAAAGGACAGAGAAACTTTCTTTCCAAGGTGGCAGCACAAGCAACTCTTCCAAAGTGAGTTCCAACAAAGACGTTTAAGTCTGGAAACCATAGGTTCCTTGATGGGACAGAGCCCCCTTTCAGCAGCGGGCCTCCAACCCAGCAGAATGAAACTGCACCAAGGTGTGGGAGGCGCGCTGTCCTCCCTGGAGGGCACGTTACCATCCGTGTGCCGTGGAGGACGTGCGCAGTATCTCCACCACAATGCAGGTTGGTCTGATGGTCACTGGAAAAGATCTCCCAAATGCACAGCGGTCGTTTTGCTGGGGGTAGGGTGCAGCATCTCAAGTTCCTCCATGTTTGTTTGAAACGCCCATGCATTTCAGATAATGAAGCCAAATACAATGTCGTGGGGTAAGTACTGAGCTGCGGCAACGACCTTGAAGAAGGAAAGGACTACAGCAAAGGTCATTTTAAGAATGTAAAAGAAGCATTTGGTGCAAAATATTTGCTGCTTCAGGTCTTTTCTTGGAATGGGTGGACCATCCACAAGCAATGAGGGGCTCCGATGGGTACCAAGTGGGTTTCAGTGGACTTACAGGCATCTTTTGCTTAACTGTATAAATCCACAGACCAAATGTCTTTACTGATGGTCTCTGTGACCTGCATTGAACTACAAACAAAAAATATTTATCATCGCCCTAACCGGTTTGGCTCAGTGGATAGAGCGTCGGCCTGCGGACTGAAGGGTCCCAGATTCGATTCCGGTCAAGGGCATGTACCTTGGTTGCAGGCACATCTCCAGTAGGGGGCATGCAGGAGGCGGTTGACCGATGTCTCTCTCATCTATGTTTCTCTCTATCTCTCTCCCGTCCTCTCATAAAAAAATCAATTAAAAAAATATATAAAATATTTATCAGCTAGCAAATAACACAGCATCTAGAGTGTAGGCACATGACTTAAGAACAGCCAATCAGGTGCTCCCAACCAAATTTGCAGGGACCGGAAAGAAAGCATGGGGGCTGTTGGAGATGCCTCACTGCTTCAGTAGAGACCACAGCCCATTGAAGCATCGAGTGTTTGACCGCAGACAGATGAGCGATGTCCTAGGCAAATCATCCCTTTGCCCTGCCTACCCCTGGTTTTCTGCCAGAGTTTGGTTCTTCATCGTTCTGTTAATTCCCACTTGATAAATTTTTTTTTTGCTTAAGCTTAACCAAGCAGGTTTCTATTATTCATCGAAATGAACACTGACTAGCATACAAAACACAGGGAGGAGAATAAAAAGAAATTATCAGCCCTTTTCTTAATCCTTGACTTTTTAATGTCACAAACTTCATACAATGGTGGCTCTCTTTTAAAGTGGTTTTTTAAAAATGTCTTCAGCATCCTCCTACTCTCACCTCCAACGCCTGTCAGAAGAGAGAAGAGGAAGCAGGAGGGAGGGAGACAGAGACCAGAAACTGATAAACAGGAACACGTGAAATGGAGGCACTGGGAGCCGACCACCTGCCCTTCTCTTCCACCACACTTCCCAGAACGCACGATTGCAGGTGGGTGGCTCACAGCAGACAAGCACAGAGAAAGGGGCCGGGAGGGGTTATAGCCAGAAGAGAGATCCTAGGACTCGAAGAGACAAGACAGTTTCCTTTATCACTAGGAACAGAAAGGAACGCTGTTGAACAATTTTCCTGGGAAGCGTCCGTTGGTTGGGAGATCCGAGGTACAGGCCATGAGCCAGACAGCTCATGTGAGTTCAAGTCTCTCGGGGAATAAGCACCAAGTTCCGGTAATATTTTAAGATACAAACTCAGAAATAAAGAATGTCTAGCAAATAAAACCAAGGGCAAGAAAGGCTCTGGGAAGGGCATAAAGGTTACAGTGTGGGAGGCAGGCTCCTTTTTTTGTAAAGGTTACACCCAGTGGGTGCTGAACAAAACCCAGGTGCCTGAGAACCCAAGCCACAGGGCCCTCTGCACAGTACGAACCAGGTTGTCTGTTTCTGGATAATGCAGTTTGGCATCCTCATATTAGGAGCCACGGAATGATTTGCTTCTGTCCTGCCGACACTAGATTATTAGGAGAGGACCAAAAGGGGAGCAAAGGAAGAGGTGTCGCAGAAACAGTAGTAGATGTGAGACGGGTCCTGTCACAATACACAATGCGCACGATCGGGCCGGGCATCCTCAGTGGACTGCAGTGGGAACCCAAAACGGAGGGCAAAGTGAAAGTGCACATCGAACACAAGTATGTGCATGATGATCATGAGCAACAAAGGCACCAGGCCGTTAGGACAGGAAAACATGTCAGAAATAAGGGAACAACAGAGACCGAAAAAGATGTGTGTTGAGGCAAATGACAGGAAGGAACTGCGGGAGTCTGCAATCTGGGGTTCCCTTGATTTCCATCTTGAACTGTATTTTGTGCTCTGCAGGGCAGCAAAGAACAGGTCTCACTTTCAGCCCCGCAGGAGAAAGAGGAGGAGGGGAGGCCGCTGGTATAGTATCAGCTCTTAAGTCTACCACGTCAAATCCTGGGCCAAGGCCAAACCCCAAAATAACTCCATGAAAGCGACTCTTCTTACTTGTAACCAGGACATGGCACCACAGCAAACAAGAGGGGCAAACCGAACCCAAGGGGGAGGGAATTCAACAGAGAGACATTGAAAGCTGACCAAAAAAATATGGGTCTTGTTTCAGGGAGAAAAGGGAACCATCGCCGCCATCCAGAGCCCTCCTAAATCCCCAACCAAGCTGAGAAAACTGTATTAGAGTACTTAAAAAGAAGGAAAAAAAAAATTAGTGCTTAATTTTTACTTCTAGGAGACCCTCCAAGTCAAAGTTCTTCCTCTGAAGGCCCAGAATGATGCTGCTAAGATGAGAGGCAGGTAAGGGGAACAAAAGACCAAGCAGACGTGAACTCCAGGATCTTTCCTTTCACATACCAAGCATCTTGGTCAACCTACAGGACCTACTTGGTACTTGTTAGAGAAGAAAAAAGATTCCTTTAATGGATTCTTTTTTAACTTGAGAAGTTGGGTAAGCAGGAAGACAGAATCATGTGAGCCTCCTAAAATGTGTCCTTGTCGTGAAGTCAAATGACCACCCAAGCAAATGGCAGGTAAGGTCTGTGGGGCCCAGCTCATGAAGAACAATTTCTGAAACGCAGAGGATGACCAGATCCCATCCCATTTTGAAACATGCCAGAAGTGGATGCCAGGCATGATTGAAAGGGGTTATAGAGTGGGAGGCCTGGCATAAGGACTCAGGCAGTGCTGCACCTGGTAGACCACCAGGGCATTTCAGCTGCTCTTTCTTATGACAGGGATTAAATGTTGTGGACCAGCTCACAAAGTTTCCAACCTCCAATCCACCATGTCCTATGAGGGTTCTACACAGATCCCAAGCTCCATGTTCAAGGTGCTCTGAGAAAATGCAGAGTTCCAACTTGGGAATCCTACCCCTTCCTCCCCAAAAGGCCGTGTGTCTGGGCTCCCTCCAGCCACCATGTTACTGGTGGAAGCTCTGATGGAGTGGAGACTCAGGAAGGTGGGGCTAAGAGGGTTCACAGTACGGGAAACCATAGACAGTTCATTTGGGACCACTCTGAATTCTGGAGTAGAACATTTAAATGCTATTCTGTAGGTAATGACCACAAAATTTTTTGAGCCAGTGATAAAAAATGATAATAATAAATGTAGAGCAACACTCTCCCCCCTTCCTTAAACCCTCCACAGTGATTTTTTTTTAACAGTGATGAAATGACAGTGATACTCTGGTGGGAACAGGCAGTATGAATTAAAGGAGAGAGAATGGCAGCAGAGAGAACAATTCAAAAGCTGCCCTAACCATTCAGTTGGAAGAGGCAGAGGAAAATCCGGAATTAGATAGCAGGAGGTTGATCTAGACTAGGGGGTCAATAAACTTTCTCTGTAAAGGGTCAGACAGTAAATATCTTAGGCTGTATGGGCTACATACTCCCTGTTGTGACTACTTAACTCTGCTATTACAGCTTAAAAGCTGCCACAATCAATACCCCAAGTACAGGGTGTGCTTATGTGTCAATAAAACTTTATTTACAAAATCAGGTGAGAGCCAGTCTGGCCCACAGGCCATAGCTTGCCAACCCCTGATCTAGATGAACTTTAAAGGCCCTTCCATCCTTTAGTATCTGTCTGATAATAAAGATCAAAAGAAACACAGTAGCAATGGGAAGAGAAGGATCTGGGTGGTTGCTTTGATTTGAAAGGGTGAGATATAGGAGAAGTCACCGCTGACCAGGCTCTAAGTCCGGGTAAATGGACTTGGATGGGAGGGCCAGAAGAAAAATCCAATGTTGAAAGAAATGGTGAATTTAGTTTCAGACACATTGAGTCCAGTGGTTCTCAACCTTCCTAATGCCGCGACCCTTTAATACAGTTCCTCATGTTGTGGTGACCCCCAACCATAAAATTATTTTCGTTGCTACTTCATAACTGTAATTTTGCTACTGTTATGATTCTTAATGTAAATATCTGATATGCAGGATGTATTTTCAGGGGCCGCGACCCACAGGTTGCGAACTGCTGCCTTAGACACAGAGGCTGAGCATTGAGTTATTAAGTTAGAAACACTGGAGTTTGAGGAATTTCACTGTGATGAGTAAAATCCCAGGGTCGGGGCACTGACATTTTCCCTGCTCACCCAACAGGTCAGTGGAGACTAGGCGAAGCTGCAATTTCCGCCCTCTCACCTGGTAGAGGAATCTTTGGCTGAAGTGCTGCATGGCGCCCTGGAGCTGATTCCGCTGTGACTGCCACTGCTCATAGTTGCGCACATACTCGGCCGTGGGGCGCTGCCAGGTGGTGGTCCGAGTGTTGTGATCCACATAGTAAAATCTGCCTCGGGGGTCTGTGCGTTTCTCCCAGCTGGAAACAAGAAGCTCAGCATGAATATAGTGCCCACCCCACCCCTGCCTTCAAATCCTAGCAAAATCTCAGATGGTTGGCAAGAAAGGACCAAGGGAGGGTGAAGGGTGGTGTCTGGCACAGGAGCTTGGCTGCTTGCGGGGAAGCACCGCCAGGCAGGCCCCAATCACAGAGCTTCTGAGGCTTAGATGATTATAGAGAAAATTTGTGGTTGCATCCTTAGCAACCAATCCCTCCTTACCACTAGCTCCTGATTCCCATTTACAGGGACGATGACTCTACTCCCAACCCCGGAGTTGAACCATTGACTAAACCAAAAGTGAATCTTGATAGTTTTGCTACGAATTCTGGAAAAAGCAGTCTCTCTTCCTTGCAGGATATGACGGAGAAAGCATGTAGTCTGGGAGCTATTGGCTGCCATCTTGAACCCAAACAATGTGAAGGTGACCCAGTGGATGGCAGAGCAGAAAAGTGGGGGGAAATCCAGCTCTTTGGTGATATTGTTGAGCTACTAGTTCAGGCTTCCCTTGAAACCAGGACCTACATCTAGACTTCTGTTATATGAGCCAATAAACTCTCTTCATTATTGAAGCCTGTTTGGATCCCACATTTTTTTTTTTATTGGCTTCTGAAATTACCCTGATATAAGGTGCCAGTGAAAACATGTTGCATGGTCATGGGAAGGTTGGTGCAAATGGTAGCAAGACTCTCCACATTATCTTTGGTGAGTAAACAACCTTTCCAAAGTTGGTCCTAAAACTCCCATGGACAAGGCAGAGCTAGACTAGATGGTAAAAACCTCAGCCATTCTTGACAGGTTCCATTGCATTTCCACGTACACAAGGGCAAGGTGAGCAAAAGAAAGTAAGAGGGAGACATATCTGTATGGGGTGATGGAAACGTTTTATATTTTGGTGGGGTGTGGGCTATACAAGTGCATGCATTTGTCAAAACTCTGCAAACAGCACATCTGAGATCTGTATATCTTATTGTATGTAAATTACACTTCGGTTTTAAAGGTGAATTTGAACCTAATCAAGCCTCCATATCTAACTACCAGTTTACAGGAAAGATAAGGGACACAGAAGCAGGTTACACAACACCAGAAGGTCACAATTAGCCACATCCAGAATATGAGAAACTATACAAGACAAATGCCCATGATCTTCAACAAATAAATGGTCTGGGGAAAAAACGGGGGGTAGGAGAACTTATAGGTTAAAAGAGACTTATGAGACCTAACAGCCCAAAGCAATGGTTTGATCTTAAATCTGGATCTGATTCAAACAAATCAAGTATAAAAACACTTTCAAGACAACTAGGAAAAATGACATGCAAACTGGGTATGACATGAAAGAAGGAAATAGTGTTAATTTTGTTGGGTGGGATAATGGTATTTTGGTTATTTTAGAAAACACCCCATCTGTTGGAGACATATGTGATATGTTCATGGATCACAAGATATGATGTCTGGGATTTGCTTTAAAATTCATTGGCCCCTCTCCTAAGAGGTCAGATGAAATAAAATGTTATTAATTGTCAGAACCAGGTGAGGGTTACAAGAGACTCACTGTATTATTCTCTCAAATTTGATGTATGCTTGAAATTTTCCATTCTAAGTATGAAGGAGGGGTGGAAAGGAAAGTGGTTAAAGATAAGAAATATTAAAAAAAAATTAAAAGCTAAGAGACATGCCCTAGCTGGTTTGGCTCAATGGGTAGAGCGTTGGCCTGCGGACTGAAGGGTCCCAGGTTCGATTCCGGCCAAGGGCACATGCCTGGGCTGCGGGCTCGGTCCCTGGTGGGGGGCATGCAGGAGGCAGCCGATCAATGATTCTCTCTCATCATTGATGTTTCTATCTCTCCCTCTCCCTTCCTCTCTAAGATCAATAAAATATATTAAAAAAAAAAAAAAAAGCTAAGAGACATCACTGAAGAAAATAGGACTTGTCCACTGCAAAGAGAACCCAATATAGATTGTGTTGCATGATTCTAAACTGTTGGACTTTGTTCCCTGATTACCTTCACATTTCATCCTCTCTGAATTCTTATCTTACTCAAACGACTATCATGCTTCAGGTTGGTATCTTCCCAACATTCAGGGCTACACTGAGATGACTTTTGGTGCAATCTCTTCAATGATTGTTTTAAGCTCAAATCCTCCCTAGATATGGCTACCCCCCAAGCAGCTCCCAGCCTCATGGCTAGTTCCCAGATTCTGTCTAGCTTGCACCTACTATACCAGCGGTTCTCAACCTGTGGGTCGCGAGACCATTGGAAAACACATATATAATTACATATTGTTTACAGTAGCAAAATTACAGTTATGAAGTAGCAACGAAAATAATTTTATGGTTGGGGGTCACCACAACATGAGGAACTGTATTAAAGGGTCGAGGCATTAGGAAGGTTGAGAACCACTGCACTATACTGTCCTGCCTTCACCACCTGATGTCACTTTGGATTCAACTAAACACCAAGGCTCTCTCCCGAGACCTGAGAGAAAGGAACTTGGTGAAACCAGGTCTTTCCCTGTCTTCTTCAGGTCAGTCCTCCCAGAGTAAAACCACACCATCTTCCCTGACTCTTCCTTCACTGCTGACTGTCAATAAAGCACTCAGCCCCAGAGCTTTTTATTTGGTTGTCTCTCTACCCTTGACTTGCATTTCTGTATCCAACCATCCCTGAACTGATCTCCCCACTCCAACCCAGCCTATAAACTGCCATCCAGATAACCATACCAGACTGACCTCGTATGTCATGCTCCTGCTCAAAACTTCAGCTGACTCCCCACTGCCCTCCTTTATCATAAATCCTTTCAACTAGTGATTTTCATTTTATTTTTAAAAAATATTTTTTTTATTGATTTCAGAGAGAGGAAGGGAGAGGGAGAGAAAGAAAGATCCATGATGACAGTCACTGATCGGCTCCTGCACGCCCCCTACTGGGGATCGAGCACACAACCCAGGCATGTGCCCTGACCAGGAATCAAACTGTGACCTCCTGGTTCATGGGTTGATGCTCAACCGCTGAGCCACACTGGCCAGGCTCATTTTATTTTTTATCAAAGAAACCATATATATATGGTTTAAAAACACAAAAAGTACTATAGGGGACACATAAAAAACACATGTCTCCTGTCCTACCTCTCCCCATTGCTGACTCCTGCTCCTCAAAAGCAACTACGTTCAACTCCTGACTACCCCTTCTACTACTTACATCTGCTTCTTCTACTGCTTACATACACACTTCCAAACAACGAGCTTATTCCATGATTTCTGGCCTTCTGCCATCTAGACATTACTTACGGACTTTCCACTATAAATTTGAGGATTTAGGTATTGTATTCCACCCACCACCCCCACAATACACACAAAGCCTTCTTTTGCATCATCCTCCCAAACAGAAAAATCACTAAAGCAATATTCAGAGTTTGTACTATGACTTTGTAGAATACTATAAACATATTTCCTTACTTATACAACTTTTTCTCCCTCTGGAATTAAGAACTGCCTTGTTTTATGCTGCCTGATTTAAAAGAACCTATCACTAATTCACCCCCCGATTCTGACAGGGCTGGTGGCCTCTCGGGGTCATTAACTCTTAGCCACATCTCTCCTGGAGCCCTTCGTGCAACGTGGGCAGTCGTCCTCCAGCCTGCTCTCCATTATTGTCCTAAGTCATCTTCCCTCACCTTCCTCTTGGGAACCTCTTTTGGCCTCCGAATTGAGTCTCCTATGGCCTGCATCTCATGGCTTCTTTCTTGGTTTCCTCTTATCTGGTGGAATAAATCATGAGTAGCTTCTGAGAAAGGGTGCAGCAAAATTAAATTTCTGAAATTCTGCCTGTCTGAAGATGCCTTTATTTCAACTCTCACTTCAGTGTAAAAATGGCTGAAACTTGATTTCTAGACAGAAATAATTTTTCACCAGAATTTTGAGGATCATACTCCATAGTTGTTGTTGAGAAGGATGGCATTCTTAATTCCTGCTCTTTGATAGGTACTCTATTTGCTCTGGAAGCTTTTGAGATACTCTCTTGGCATTCTGAAATTCCAATAGGATGTATCTTGGGATGGATCTTTACAACCTAGGAATCTTTTTCCTGCACTCGAAAACATGCGCGCGCGCACGCGCGCGCACACACACACACACACACACGTCTTCCATAGCTGAGGCTTTCCAGGGCTCCATGGAGCAAATCAGCTGACTTCCTCGTGGACAGCCCACACTGTAGGCTTGGGTTTCAGCTTTCCCAGCTCTGCCACTTATCTATCAGCAACTAAATTCTGATTAATATCTCCCATATGCTGTTTCTCCTCTTCCATTCCTTTATCATTGACGGTTTATACCTTTATTGCCATTTTTGTGAGTTTTCAGGAAGGAACAGAAATAAACACACATTCAACCCCCATGTTTAAGTAGAAGTCTCCTGCACTGGTGAATTTCAAACACCCAAGCAGCATAATCTCACCCTTGATTTCCAATAAAACCTTATGCAGAATCACAATCACAGAGCAGTGGCTGGAGGCCGAGTCACCTCTCCTTCTTTGGTTCCAGGAGCCATCTCCACCAAACCTATGAGCCTTGGACATCCTTTGAGCATCTTTGTTTTACACAAACCTTCCACTGCAATAAAACTGTTCCATGCATCATTCCTTAACCACACCTTTTACACTCACTGTTCCCCCAACCCAGATTGCCTTCTTCTTATTTAAGTCCACTTCCAGCCTTTCCTGCAAAACCAAGCTGGACCCACCTCCATCTGTGAGGCCTGCCCAGCGCCATGCTCTATGATGACCCCTCTTCCCCTCTGGGCTGAGTACCGCCAAAGAGTGACTAAAGAGCAAATTGTCACATGCATCCTTAGTTACCAGGTGCTGGATAGAATTACTCATCGTCATACAAGTGTCCCATGGGTCTGAGAGAAAGGGATGGCGGTGATAAAGTGAATCCTTTGGCTCAGTCTCACTCCTCAGTGACCAGGTCTGCTGAGATAATCTGTAGTTTTGAGATTGCTCTCACCATGGTAATGATTCCCTGGGGTAGAACTTCTCCCATTCACTAGCAATGAAAGCTTAAGCATTCTGTTCTCTCTGGATTCCCTGTTACATAGCGAAAGTAAGTGCCAGGGACTCAAAGGTCTGGGCCTAAAACTCAGGAAGAAATAATAGGCTATGTGGGGCGTAGAGCTGAGCCATCTCCCAATAAAACATTAAAACTATCCTGAAAATAAGAAAGCTGGATCTAGTATCCCACCTCAATCCTTAAAGAAGAGTAAAACCTCAGCCATCCTTAGACGATACCATTAAATAGCTTCATTTAGATTCCATCCAGAAGTTCACCAGGTGAAGGCCTATATAACTATAGACTAGAGAGGTTAAGAGGCGGCTACCAGCATACTTACAGAGTTACCATTGCTTTTCAACAGATGTGCTGCTAAATACACAAAGAACAAGTGTGCTACGCATCCTGATAAAAGGCAATGATTAATTTGTGACACAGTTGGAGAAATTTGACTACTGACTGATGATAGCAAGGAAATACTGTTAACAATATGGTAGTTTTATTTTAAATGAGAGAACTTTTTTTAGAAACATACAAAATATGGACAAAATGATATGATGTCTGGGATTTGCTTCAAAATAATCCTGGACGGGGTAGAGGAAGGATAGGTAAGGATTAAAGATCAGAGATGGCAAGTACTTTCTATACAAAGTAAATACTGTATCTTAGGCTTTGCGAGCTATACAGTCTCTGTCACAATTACTCAACCCTGCTGTTGAGCACAAAAGCAGCCATAGGTGGTAAGTATACAAATGAGTGTGGCTGTGTTCCAATTAAACTTTGTTTGCAAAAACAAATGGAGGGCTGGATTTTGTCACAGGCCTACAGTTTGCCAACCCCTGGTATAGATGAAGCAAGATTGGCTATCAGTTGATAATTATTGAAGCTAAGTGTTGATTATGTAGGGATTCTCTCCGCTTTGTGTATATTTGAAAATTTCCATAATAATATAATTTCCATAATAAAATGTTTAATTTTTTTCCAAAGAAGTCAACGTTTCACTTCAGTAACTTCACTGGACTTAAAGTCAAAGTAGAAAACAGCCCTAGCTGGTTTGGCTCCGTGGAAAGAGTGTCGGCCTGTGGACTGAAGGGTTCTGGGTTCGATTCCAGTCAAGGGCACATGCCTGAGTTGAGGGCTCCATCCCCGGCAGGAGGCATGCAGGAGGCAGCCAATCAATAACTCTCTCTCAACATTGATGTGTCTATCTCTCTCCCTCTCCCTTCCTCTCTGAAATCATTAAAAATATATTACACCAAGCCCTAACCAGTTTGGTTCAGTGGATAGAGCGTCGGCTTGCGGATGCAGGGGTCCCAGGTTCGGTTCCAGTCAGGGGCGTGTGCCTTGGTTGCGGGCACATCCCCAGTGGGGCATGTGCAAGAGGCAGCTGATCGATGTTTCTAACTCTCTACGAAGACTAAGGATGACGGATTATGAATTTCATTTCCAGAAGGGTTAGGAAAATATAAGCATTCTACCGGAACACAAACTGAGAACTGCTAGTCCATGGAAATTTGTAGGACCAGAAGGCGAGTGGTATTTACCTGGCCGACGCCTGACAGCTGAACCAAACAAGACACATGGGGGCTCTGCACCTCTGACACCCTCTCCCTCACAAGCTGACGAGGGAGAAGTGTTCATGTTTTATGCAGGAGCCCTTCATGGCTGCTTTACTGGGAGGTGATGCTTTCCTGAGTGCAGAATACATTCCCTTGTGAAAGGTCTCAGGACCGGGAGACGCATGTGGAAAAAACTTTCTGTCCCTGGCAGAGAGGGAACCAAACCTCTTCTCCTTGAACTTGGATAGTCTTCTCTCACTTGGAAGCCTCACTCATCCTCTGGTTTTGGAGAACTTAAGCCACGTTCTCACAAAGCCCAGCTGAACAAGAAGCACACTGTCTTCAGGGGCTGGCTGGGCACAGGGAGCTGTGAGGTGCACCACTGCTCTTTCTAGCTTGGCCTCTCCATGCCCAATTTTCTCAGAGATGCTCTAAAAATCCCAGTATGTTGGAAGAAGGTCAGAATTAAGGTAAGTGAGTAGGAAAAGCAATCAAGGAACCCTGAACTTTGCTACCTCTGCAGAAACAAATTGAAAACCTGACCCTAATAGGATATTTCTATAGGTGAAATGACTGAGGGCATGGAGACTGCAATGGTCCAGGAGGCCTTCTCAGCCCTCCTTCCTCCGGGATCCAACAGCCACAGTAGCTCTGAATACCACTTACTAAAGCCCAGGGCTATCGGTCATGGCCAATATAATGCATGAGAGGAGAAGGGAAAGAATATAGAAGGGGAAGACCATGGAAGGAGGGAAAAAAGAGAGAGAACGTAGAAGAAAGTGGGGAAAATAAAGAGGAGGCTACAGCAGTTAGTGGTGGAGAAGCCACTGGGTGACTCTTGGTGCCAGCTCTAGAGTCTCAGGGCTTGTCGGCCCAGGCCTTACCCTGGAGGAAGAGGACGTTCCCAGGTGGTGGTCTTGGTATTGTGGTCAACATAATAGACACGGCCGTTGGGCAACTCTCGCTGTTCCCATCTGAAAAATAAAGTCAAGGGAAGCATGAGATGCACAGTAGAAAGGTATGGATCCTTGTGTGAAGGGGAGTCCTTCACCACTGATGTGGCTAATTTGAGAGGAAACGTCAAGGATGACATGCAAGATCAACCAGTGGTCAAACCAGCCCCATGCCGCCACTGCAGTCCCTGGAGTGCTTCCTGAGAAAACCAGAGCAGCTCCCTCTGTGGACTCACAGTACCAGGATACACCATCAATCGCTCTAAATGCCCGTCAATCACCCATATGAACTACATTCCATGGAGTTTTCTAAATCAGTCTTTCTTGCCCATTTTGAGATCAAAGGTCCATTTAGGAATGCGATGAAAGCTGAAGACTCTTTCCTCCCAAAATGCACTCACCAACAAAACTCTGTATACACTTCTAGAGTTTATCTATGGATAACTCCATAGCCTTTTTAGCCTACATTACCTCTTCAAGCCACAATTTATATGATTACCACTGTTCTCCTAGCATCATATATATTCACGATCACATTTCTTTTTAGAATACAGGATTCATTTACAGAGAATCATATATATATATATATATATATATATATATATATATATATATATATCTCAGAGAGGAAGGAAGAGGAAGAGAGACAGAAACATCAATGATGAGAGAATTATTGAGAGGCTGCCTCCTGCACTCCCCCTAATGGGGATCGAGCCCACAACCTGGGCATGTGCCCTTGAACGGAATCAAACCCGAGACCCTTTAGTCCTCAGGCCGGCACTCTATCCACTGAGCCAAACCAGCTAGGGCTACAGAGAATCTTTAAGAGAGATCTGGGTGACTCAAAGAAATACTGCATACTGTTATTTATTGACTGCTCTACCCATAAGTCTGTGTGTCAGCAAATATGAGATTGGGGTGCTGAGCGTGGCTCATCTGTGCTAATAGAGGAACGACAAGGTAGCAGATGAAATAAAGAGATAATCCACAAGCAAAATCATGACAAAGTACAGCCAAGGGCCACCCATCCCCACCCTACCAATTATTCCTACACTCAACAAGCTGATGGTAACTCTGCTTACCCAGGATACAGTAACCAATATATAAAGAATGCAAAAATTTACATTTATAAAATGATTACCACTTTCTAAAAGATATTAATGGTCACATTAGTTTTTATGGTTTACACTGATTTTACTTACTTCTCTTTAGGGAGAAGGAGACCTTTTCCAAGAAGCTGATACAGTCAGTTCTGCTGAAACACTTGTTTTGAAAATGCAGATCTATTCCAACATGATTGATACATGATGGAACAATTTGAGCATAATGCAAATTTTGTGTTTGCTTACGTATGATTTTGCCCTTGTGAAACACGAGGTGAACACAGAAGACTTCCCCCAGCTAAACCCAGTCACATAGGAATACAAAACCCACACACCTACCAGTTACTTCAGTTTACCACCTTATATGCCACACCCATCTGGCGTTACAACGCCCACCTGATTTCAGATAATACTCCTTGCACAACTTCGGGACAACACCCACAAACTCCAACCCTTCCCACACTGGCTTCCACAGCAAACTTCAGGTCTTCTCATGGGAAACGTGTCATATTTATTGTCATGTTATGTATCTCAACCGTTTAACATGTGTAAAACTGTGCTACCATCACTGTTAGGTTCCTATTTTTGTGTGTGTCACTGACAAATTTTTGCCCACAACCCATTTTTCCCATAAGCCCTGTGGTTTCAGTGTGATTGTACAGAGCATGGTGCTTTTTAGGAATACACCTTACAGCAGAGCTGACTGTGCACTGAAATAAGTGTCTTAATTTCTATTATGAAGCCTGGTGCACCTACTCTGGTAGATGTTAGCTTTATTCAATACCATTTTTGTTTTTAAACCAGGATGACTGCACGGGTCAGCCCCTCTAAGACCAGTTCAGATACAGATATAAATGAGGTTTTTAAGGCAAAGAAGTGAAGAGGGGCACCACCACCCACTGAGCAACTACAAGGAGCCAGGGGCTCGTGTTTTACCTCATGCAGCCCTTGCCTCCATCCTTTACAGTGGGAAATGCCATCACCATTGAGGAAACTGAGGCTCAGAAAAGCTAAGTAACTCGTACGTGGCATTCAAACTCCACTCTGACTCTCTAGCCCATGAGCTTTACCACCACGTCACGCTGAGAGGAAGAAAGGAGGGAAGGGAAGGTCAGTTGGAATTTATAGGAACCCGCTGCCCACCAGACAGGTGCCAGGTGCTTTACCAATCCCCATCTCAAAGTGAACAGCTTTCCCTGTAGGGAGCCCTGTAGAATCAAGATGCCTGGGAAGGAATTATAATGGGTCCACTGTGTGTGTTTCCAGGCTCTGCTTTCATCACAACCCCTCTGCTCAGATATGACCTAGCGGAAGAGGTGGCACATTTTGCACCACTGGCACGTTAGCCTGGGAGCAGTGAGGGCCAGGGGTTCGACACTCCCACCCCTCAGAAGGGGTCAACTGCTGGGGTGAGGATACCCAGAATTACGCTGGGGAACCTTTTCTCTGCCGGGTATTCTTGCTCAAAGTTCTGGTTGAAGTGGATACTGGTGGCTTGACTCGGGTGCCCTGGTTCCTCTTACTGCAGAAGGAAGACCCTCACACTCCACTCAGTATTTTATTAAAAGGACAGAACCCTTTGACGAAGTGACCAGGTGAAAATGCATCCCAGGTAAAGCTGAAGATCTTCTCCCTATGGGTGCCCCTCTGAGTTAAAGACTAAAGAGTCACAAACATGGCCAGCTCAAGAGGCTGGTGTCCCATCTGTGAAGTTCTAAAACCTTTGGGTAGGAAAGGCAGGCTGATAACACACTGGCTTCACGCCTACGCTCCCAACTCCTCACGCCTGTTCTGTAATCGAGGAGCAAATCTGATACCCTCTTTATGCATCTGAGTTTGGAAATGAGGGAAGTCTTAAGGATAAATGCTGCTTAAGGGTAAATACTGAAATAGGGAAGCTCCTGAGGCAACGGCAGGAAACACCCTTTCATAACGTTTGCTCCTGATAAACTTACGTAGCTGAGAACTCCTCCGAATCCCCTAAGACGTTAGCTACCTCTTTCCCTTCCCAGGCAATTTTGTGGCACAAAAGCACCAACACAATTAGTTTCCTCATTTTGTGGTCACTATTTGGAAAACTGTCCATAGTATGTGGATGGGGCTACCCCTTTCAGTGCACGTGCTGCCAAAGCAAGCATGGGGCTACCCCTTTTGTAAAGACACGATACTTATTGTAGCAATTGCAGATAAAAGGCACTAGAAGACTCTTTATTCCAACAATTCTTTTGTGACAACTTTCATCTAATAAGTAGGCTCTACTTTGGACTTCTTTCATATTTCATTTGAGGCAAGGAGAAAACTTTGGTTTTATTGTACTTTGGCTAATACCTTAATTTGAAGATGGCATACTACTTGAAATCCCATGAAGTCAATGCCCTTAATTGGCACAGCAGAGTTCCCACACACTGCCAGAAAGGAAATCGGTGTGAATCCTCTTCGCTTATATTCAAGATTTACAGCAGCTCTTTCCAAGCCTAGACTAGATCTGTCCGTCCCATCTTTGATCCCAGCTGATCCTACAAATCAAAGTCTCTCTTTCAGGGACTGTTATTGTCCAGCAAATCTCGGTGTCCTTCTATGAACCCTCTCAACTGGTTTAACTAGAAAAATAGTTACCAGAGAAATAAAGCCTTTCTTCCATTACCTTTTTGATAGCTACGTTTTTCCTTTTAAAACTGGACTCCTGCTCAGATTAAATGTCCATGTGGGTCCTCCCTGATCCATGACCTGGCCTAGCTGCTTTTCTTAGAGAACTCTCAACTCCTCCCTTACCTGCACGGCTCCTCAGAATTCATATGAATCTCTTCCCTTCATTCATGTGGCACAATCGGTTAATTCTGTTGTCAATCAAACGAGCCTCCTGATTCTCATTTCCCCCCAGTAACTGCTGACCCACATAGATCAAGCCTTCTGACTGTCTTGGTTTGGTCTCCCCATGCCAAGAAAGTGATACTAGCAGCGACCTTTCATCAGCACATCCCTGTCAGGGGTTAGGTTTCTCTCCCTTCTAAGCATCTTCTTCCCGCTGAGATTAAAAGGCTTTTCAATCAACCTACTCATGGGTCTCAATACTGAATCCTGGCCACATGGGTCATATCCTCCCCACTAAATAGTTTTCTTTGATGCTGTCAGAAATAGTGTTCAAAGCATCAAGCGCGATTCAGGTCCCTTCCCAACACATTGCTCCTTGGCCTTCAATGAGTAACATTCAGTTGGACCACAGACTACACAGGGTCTTTGTACCCAAAAGTACCTAAAAGTAGTCTCCAGTTTCAATTAATCTTAGATACTTTTTAAAACCTAAATTATCTTTGCTCCTGTGGATTTTAACTGCCCTTTATTCAGCTGTGTATCTTCCATGTACATGCCCCAATTCCCTCACCAGCAGCAGCATTAAAAGGGTAAAGGCTGCTAGGCTGGCGTGGCTCAATGGTTGAGCATTGACCTATGAACCAGGAGGTCAAGGTTCAATTCCCGGTCAGGACACATGCCCTGGTTGTGGGCTCCATCTCCTTGGGGGCCTACAGGAGGCAGCCAATCAATGATTCTCTCTCATCATTGATGTTTCTGTCTCTCTTGCCCTCTCCTTTCCTCTCTGAAATCAATAAAAATATATTTTTAAAAATAAATAAATAAAACACAAAAGGGTAAAGGCTAAAGATCTCAATCCCATTATTGGGATGACTTGCAATCACTTCTCTCCTATGTCTTCCTGAAAGGAAACTATCTGGTCACCTGAACCACATTTCCTTGTGGAAGGTTTCCGAAAAGGTGTTCAAGAAATTAATTCTCAATGACCTGCCATTACAGGGTACATTCAACGATCCTGACGAATATACTTCTTGATCAGATTCCGCTATGTTTGAACAGAATGTTTCACCAAGTGTAGGATTAAGTTGGGAAAGGATAAAAGCTGGGTGAGGGTTGCAGGTCAGTATTAGAGACATTCTCTTTAAATGACCCTTACAAGTTTACATATCAGAAATTCTACCTGTGGGCAGCTATTCCTCTAGGACAGCGGTCGCCAACCTTCCAGACCTCGCGGACCACCGGTTGGCAACCACTGCTCTAGGGAGTCCTCAGGCGCCTTACCCTTCCCCGTCCTCTCCTCCCAGGCATGGTACCTCTGCCTTTCTCTCTAAGCTCCAAGGGCCCTGCTACTACATCTGTAACTTTCTAAATAAACTTTCTCTTATAATTTGAAAAAAAAAATCCTATCTTCCTAAGAGCATTGTTAACTTACAGTATTTACTAATTTGCTTATAGGGCATTAGTAAACTTGACTCTCATTCAAAAAATATTCTCTGTTAGAAAATAAAGTCAAAACCAAAAGCTAAAACCCCTTTGCACCCTCAAAAGATGCCTGGCTGGTTATTTACACAAAAGCCAAACTTCAGGAAATGCACTGAGAGTATCCAAGTATTCTTAAAGCCTCCTATGTAGAAGCTCAATTCCCCGCAGGCAAGAACTAATGGATTCATATTTTCTTACTTTATGCCCCTATAATACATGACTCTGAACCAAATCCTATTCCCCAAGCTCTGGTCACTTCCTGGGTGAACCACGAGATTTATTTCCTCTGTAAGGACATTGCAGACTGTTTTATGAGTCAGAAATCTCTGTGCAATAGAACACATTTCCTGCTCGCTGTTTTCATTGCTTCAGTAGGTCCTTTGCAAACTGCATAGGAAATGTGTTAAACTCGGTCCTTCCCCCGAGAACCTTTCTTGAAATACTGAGCTTTCCTTTAAATCTTAGCACACTAACCCGTTTTTTAAACTATCAACAACTAGCACTTTATGCCCTTTAAGCACAGGATGGCACAGTAGTAGCTGCCGAGGCTCTGAATTAATTCTATTTTGCTTCTTCCTTTTTTTCAACCACCCCTCCCCCTTTTGCCTTGGAAAAGTCTCCAAAGCTCTTCAATGGAAGTTAGCAACATTAAAAGACATACTTTCACAGAGAGGCAAGAAAATTCCTGGAGATAGTACATATAAAAATATTATTTTATGACCCAGCAATTCCACTTCTGGGAATATATCCGAAGAAACTCGAAATACTAATTCAAAAGAATATATGCACCCCTGTGTTCACTGCAGTGCAGTTCAAATGCCCACCAGTAGATGGGTGGATAAAAAAGCTGTGGTATATTTATATAAAGAAATACTACTCAGCTATAAAAAAGAAGGAAATCTTGCCCTTTGCAACAGCATGGATGGACCTGGAGAACATTATGCAGTTAGAAATAAGCCCATCAGAGAAAGACAAGTACCATATGATTTCACTCATATGTGGAATCAAATGAACAAAATAAACTAACAAAACAGAAACAGACCCATAGAGAACAAACTGGCAGTTGTCAGAGGAAGGGCGGGAGCTTGCGGGACTGGGTGAAAAAGGTAAAGGGACTAAGCAAAACAACAACAACAGAAAAACCTCATAGACACAGACAACCAATATGGTGATCACCAGAGGGAAAGGGGGGTGAGGGGAAGTAGAAGAGGGAATAGGGGGTAAATGGTAATGGAAAGAGACTTGACGTGGGGTGGTGAACACACAATACAATATACAGATGATGTACACTTGAAACCTATCCTATATAATAAAAGGCTAATATGCAAATCAACTGAATGTCGGAATGACCGGTCACTATGACGCACACTGACCACCAGGGGGCAGACGCTTGACGCAGGAGCTGCCCCCTGGTGGTCAGTGAGCTCTCACAGGGGGAGCGCTGCTTAGCAGAAGCTGGGTTCATGGCTGGTGAGCGCAATGGTGGTGGTGGGAGCCTCTCCCGCTTCCACAGCAGCGCTAATGATGTCTGACTGCTGGCTTAGGCCCACTCCCCACGTGGAGCAAGCTGTCAGTCGGACATCCCCCAAGGGCTCCTGGACTGTGAGAGGCTCTGTGTAGGCTGGGCTGAGGGACCACCTCCCCCCACCAAGTGCACAAATTTTGTGCACCGGGCCTCTAGTATAATATTATTAACGAATGTCACCCCAATGAATTCAATAAAAAGTTTAAATTTTTTTTTAACATTTTGCAATTACAAGATTTTGCATATCTGGCAATGTAGGGAAATAGTCACTCTTAAAAAAATAAGATGATCAAAATTATTTTTAAATTACATAAATATACTGTTTTTCATTAAATCTGAAGTGCTGTCCATTCTTACCTGCATGCTGAATATATTTTACAATAAACAAATAAAATTTAAAAGCATACACCATAAGATTACCAAATTTTGGTAAATGTGTGTAAATGAGTATGTGCGTGTATATGTGGTCTCGGGCAAATGGCTTAAGGTTCTCTGATCTGCAAAATGAGGACAAAAGTGGCTACTATTCAGAGTGCTGTGAAGACTGCATGAAGTAACCCACATGTGAAACTTAGCATTCTCCAACACACTGGAAACGCTTAACACATGCTACCTGTTATTAATGGTCAGGAAAAAATATACACAAGGTACATGAATAACACCAATGATTAAACCTGGGTGTTTGTTTGTTGTTGTTCTCCTTATTCTTTCTTCTTCTATTCCCTGTCCCCCTCCAAAAAAAAGTTTTAAGGGCTACTGAGAATGAAATCATGTCATTCAACAAACACTTCCAACTCCATCTCTCTAGAAGCCAAGCACTATGCCAGGTGCTAGGGATACAAAGATGGACACAATCACCATTAACACACATGAATACATACGTACAGGAGGATGAGAACATCTCCTGGGCCGGCCCAGACAATAGTAGAATCTTTGGAAATGAGGCTTTTGCTGTGAGATGATGATGAGGAAGTCAGGAATATATACTATTGATCATTACCTAAGCTTATAAGTAAAAAAACTAAACCATATTCAGCAAAAGGCACAGATTCTCCCAGTATATTCCTTTTAAATGGTGCTACTCAAAGTGTGGTCCATGGGCCAAATGGTTACCATTTAGCCACCAGAAAAATGCAGAAGTTTCTAAGCATTTAGAAACTTTCGCATCAACTTGATTTGGTACTGCCACATCGAAACATGTGATCAGTAGATTTATCTCACTGAATAGAGAACAAAAGTAAGGATTTGTAACAGATTGAAAAAATAAATAAAACAACAAGAAGCCAGAAAAAAAGGACTGGTTCTCCGCGAAGAGTCTGAACAGCACTGTCTAAACTCCTTGGGCAAGAATCTTTGGCTAGCGCCAAATCGGAGTTTGGAATGAAAATCAATGGCATTGGCTGGTTTCTAACTTAGCAGAGAAGCTCCAAATTCCCATCTCCCTTCAAGTGTCTCTACAAACAACACATCAAAGAACGCTTACGAGGTTATGATTCCTGATAGTGTCTCAAGGACCACTGGGGAAAAGGGCCTCTGGATCTCCCTAACTGGGTGCGGTGGCAGGGGAGATGGCACATCAGAAAGATCTAGAAAATACCCCTCCTCAGTTAACTCCGCTCCGAGGCAGGAAACGGACGGGGCAGGCAGTGACTGTGGGAGAACGGGATGGTGTGAACCGGCGGTGCTGAGGTAAGTCGGCCGTCCAAACACAACGGCCTCCCTTATGTAAGAAACCACAGCAGAGCGCGGGCTGCCAGGGTGAAATAATGTGCCTCTGTGTGCGAGGCCCTGCGCGAGCGCAAAGCCCGGGACGCACTTAGAGTTTATCTAAGCCATGTACACAGGGTCTGTTAATGAGCATTCAGTCCCCAAAGTGGGCTCAGTGCTGATAAAAACCAGATGCGGGGCCCGCTGATCAAAGTGGCCTCACTCCCCGTTGCCCGCTGCCTGGACCACTATCTCACCATGTCTCCCGAGCCTTCCTGGCACCCCTCCATTAGTGGACATTTGCAAGCTGAAAACGAAGAGACCCTTCCAGTTGGCTTCTCTCATGCTAATTAAATTTAAAAGTACAGAAAGCAGGAGTGTTTGGAGACAGGGAGAAAAGGCTAATGCGGTGTTCTATTTGGACTTATGCAGCCCAGCTTTCAGTAGACTTCAGTCCTTAAACACACAGACATGGCACTGGCCAGGTGGCTCCATAGGTTGGAACATCATCCCGTGCACCAAAAGGTTTTGGGTTCCATTCCCAGTCAGGACACATAGTAGCTAGGTTGCGGTTCTATCTCTGGTAGGGGTGCACAACTGATCAATATTTCTCTCTCACATCGATGCTCTCTCTCTCTCTCTCTCTCTCTCTCGCTCAAATCAATAAAAACATATCCTCGGGTGACAATTAAAAAAAAAAACACATACAGACATGTGTTATCTCTTTATAATCAGTCTTTTATATATATACTAGAGGCCAGGTGCACGGATTCATGCATCAGTGGGGTCCCTCGGCATGGCCTGCGGGGATCGGGCGAAACCGGCGTCCAACATCCCCCCAGGGATGTAGCTGGTGGCAAGGGAGGAGCCCAGCCCGGGCTGGGCGCTGCACCACTCCCACTCATCCCGGCCCTGCTGCGCCTGCCACCGCTGGTAGGCTCGCTGCTGCTCTGCTGCGGTCTCTGCACACCCATGACCAAGAAGCGGCGTCAGGCTGGCGCCCAGTCAGTCCTGATGCTGGTCCCGATCCCGGTACGGATGGGGTAGGAGTGCACAGGGGGAATGTCATCGGAGAGGCTCCAGCTGCTGCAGCTGCGCCCACCAGCCATGAGCCAGGGGCGCCCAGTCAGCTGAGTGGCACTCCCATTGTGGGAGCACACTGATCACCAGGGGGCAGCTCCTGCATTGAGTGTCTGCCCCCTGGTGGTCAGTGTGTGTCATAGCGACCGGTCGAATGGTCACTTAGGCTTTTAGATAGATAGATAGATAGATAGATAGATTTTTTTTTATTATTGATTTCAGAGAGGAAGGAGAGGGAAAGAGAGATAGAAACATCAATGATGAGAGAGAATCAATGATTGTCTGCCTCCTGCATGCCCCTCATTGGGGATCAAGCCCGCAACCTAGGCATGTACCCTTGACCAGAATCGAACCTAGAACCCGTCAGTCCGCAGGCCAACGTGCTATACACTGAGCCAAACCAGCTAGGGCTATAATCAGTCTTATCTGCTGCAAGTTTCAGAAAGGCAATGCAGCAACTGGAAAAATAAGCCCTAGGGATCTCTTGCTCGATCGCTCAGTAAGGGAGACTGAAGGTGAGAAGATAAAGTTTGGAACGAGACAAAGTCTGGGTACCTTGAAAAGGCCCTCTAGCGTGACTCAGGAATACCTTAGTAGAGAGGAGACACTCCCCAGGACCTCTCAGTGTACGAGGACCCCTAGTGACAGGGAAGAACGTCCTGACCCTGTGAGAGACGCACAGGTAAACCCAAAGCCAGTCAACCCAGTGAATGATGGATGCCTTGAGCTCTTGTTCTTGGGGAAAAAATGCAATACTCCTGTCCTAGTTGCTATTTATTTGAGGTATCGAAGAAGCAGAAAACATTCATCCAGTTGGAGAAAAAAGAAAAAGATGGCATTTAAATTTATTCATTACAAATATGTCCTGGGGACCTACTTTGTGTCGGGCTCCCAGAAATCATAGCGTTTACAGCCCAGCAGGGCAGAGGGACTCGAAACAAGCAATTACATGTGTGAGCAGAGTTACAGTACTCAGGGTGGTTTGACCTTGTCTACCAGGGGTCGAGGGAGAACTTTCAGAGGAAGGGCTAGTTCTGAAGATGGTGCTGAGGCCTGAAAACGGAAAGGAATTAATGGACAAAGTAGTGAAGAAGGTTTTGGAAACAGCAACCATCATGGCAGAGGGTCCCAAATGCAGAGAAAGAGCGGAACATTTGTCAAACTGACGTAAGTTATGGCTGAAGCTTGGAGAGCAAAGCAGAAGGTCTTCCAGGAGAGGCTTCAGGGCCGGGTGGGGGCCTACGTGCAGGGCTTTTTAGGCCTTATTAAGGATTTGAGAATGTATCCCTCAACACTGCAATTTTCAACCCTTTCCATCTCATGGCACACATAAACTAATTACTAAAATTCTGCGGCACACCCCAAAAATATTTTTGCCAATCTGACAGAACAGAAAATAAGTATAATTTTGATTCATTCACACCAGATAGCTATTGTTGTGTTGGCTGTTGTCATTTTTTTAATGACAATTTAAGAGAAAAGAGGTCAGTGCCCCTGACTAAATAGTCAGGTATTGCATGTTTTAAAAATTCTTCCCTGGCCAGGTAGCTCAGTTGGTTGGAGTGTCGTTCAGATACACCAACATTGGGGGTTAGATCCCAGGTCAGGGCACATGCAAGAATCAACCAATGAATGCATACATACTAGTAAGCAGAACAGCAAATTGATGTTTTTCTCTCTCTCCCTTCCTGTCTCTCTAAAACCAGTAAAATTAATAGATTAATTAAATTAAAAAATAAAACTATGAAAATAGTTTTGAATATCGCCACTCTAGGACAATAGGAAGCCAATGCAGCATTCTAGGTGGTGAAACGTCAGGCTCAGAGTTGTACTTAAAAAGGTTAAAACTGGTCCTCTGACTCCTGAAGCCATGATACCAGGAATAAAGGAACAGCCCATCTCGTCTGGATTTCCTAACTTGTAAACAGGGTGATATTCCCTGGTGGGGCCGGCAGGTCTCCGAATTGCAAGGGTCTCTGGCTTGTACGAAGCAGAGAACAGAAAGCCTGCCATGCTCACTGCCAAGCATGCAGCAGCGCTGGTGGCAGCCTCCAGTGCGGCAGCTCAGCATCCAGGCTCCCCCTGTCTCATGGACGGGCACCTTAGGATGGAAAACTGGGTCCCAACACCCTTCTGTGGACCGGCACACGTGTTAAAGTAGGCAACAGCCTCCCCAGACCCACACACAGGCCTCGTCATGTTCTAAACACTCTAAGATGCCGTCCAAAGTCGACCTCAGAGAAGTGCAGCAGCCTCTGGCAGAGTAAGGGAGGAGAATCGCTTCCCTGGGCCACTCCATCCGCCAAACTCAGAATAAAGAGCGTTTTCAGAGCCTGGAGTTTTCCAGCTGCCTGGAAACAGGAAGAGCCCAATCCCAGAGAACAGTAACCCTCACACACGCCCTACATAAAGACACGTTGAGCCATTAGCCCTAATTGCCTGTGACTGACACAGGAGTGAAGCCGGCCTTCCAGGCATTTGCTCAGCGGAAAGAAAACAAACAGCTCACAGGGGACACAGGCGGCGCCATTTTCTCTCCTTTCTGCCAAAATGATTCTGCTCTGTTCCCCCCAAATTATACACAGATTTGAAATTATAAACCAAATGAAGGTCTTTGGAGTAGTCCTTACCACATACAAAAGAGAAAAGAAATCTCAGTAGGGAGGAATTGGACACAGCAATTGGTTATTAATCTTTTCATGAAATCAAAAGCTTCACCAAAAAACTTTTCAGAGCCACTTCTCAATACCCCCAATTCACTCCAGGCTTGAGGTATTAAGAACTATTTGCAATACTTTTCATTTGCTCAGCATACTTTATGATGAAATATGAGTTAGGCAGTGCGCCAAATGGTAAGGATACAATATGTACGTGGTAAAAAATCGCATATGCTGCAGATTTAGGGTTGTCGTTTTAACAACTGGGTTTTCTAAAGTAGCTTAAGAACAACACACCATATTATGCACCAAGCAAGGGACCCTCCCTTTCCCTTTTCCTTGTGAGTTACAGGGCTCAGAGGACCCAGCAGCAGCAGCAGCAGCAGCAGCCAGACCACGGTGACTGTGGCGACAAGGACATGGGTGTCCACAGAGCCAAACTGATAACCAGGATGGACAGGGGGGCCACAGACAGACTGGCCCTGCTATGACTGGTAGCCCTAAGATAAGGCTTCGTTTCCCAGTTCAAAACTATTCATGGTTCTTTCACAACCACTTCAAAAATATCATTCACCAGGTGCAATGCCCACCAGTGGGTGAGTGCTTCCCTCACGCCGTCTTATTTGAGTCTCTTAACTTCCTAGGGAGATATGCATGATTATTATCTCCACCTCACCACGACAGTAAGCCACTCAGACAAGGTCAAATAGGGTCAAGTGGGGATTCAAACCCAGATCTATTTGATTTTGAGTCTCTGCTTTTATCTCCACTCACTATGTAAGTAAACTTGAACTTCCTTTCGGCTTACTAGGGCCACCTTTTTAGCATTCAAGGTGTTTACCATCAGATTTAATTCTGACCTAAAGGATGGCAAGGAAACTAGTAGCCCATGTTACTATCGGCACCAGCTACGGGAATGACATCCAGTAATATTCAGAGCCTAACGTCCTCCACAGGCCGTTAAGATAGAAGTTCAGAGAAACGCTGTTTTCTAGGCAGGATGCAGGCGAACACCGCTCAGTGATTTTGGAAGGCAAAATAAACTTCTTGTTCTATAAAAGCCACATTCTTGGGATCAAGCTGTTCACTTCCAGTCACAGTATAAGGTAGCATTGATTCTGCCCCAGTTGATTTAGATTCTCTTTAAGATTTACGTAGAATAAGCATTTCTCCCACACCTCCCTCGGTCCTCAGCACAGCAGCCTCCCAGAGACTCCTAGCCACGAGGTACTAAATAACCTTGTTGTTTCTGCCCTGGTGAAGGGGCCTCAGTCTTTGGAGGGTTGGAAAGTGCTGCTGTGGGACAGAAGGCTACTCACCCAGCAGGCAGAGCATCGGGGGCCGGGACAGCCGGGAGGACCTGCTGTGTGCCCGACGTGCTGGGCTCCTCTCCTTCAGCTGGCGTGGCCGGAGCAGGGAGAGACCCTGCAGTGGGGTTCGGGGTAACACTCGCTGCAGCAGGTGGGGATGTCACACCAACAACAGAAGGTTCTTCGGGATCAGTGGCTGCAGCAGGTTCATCATTCACTAAAAATACAGAAATCATATTTTAGAGATCAACTAAGACTTATGTTCCCATTGACGAGGTTTTTCCCTTAATTAGCACAATGTGACCCTGCATGTATCCAGTGACATCAAAAATTTTTACAGATCATAACTTAGGAAATTAAGGCAAGTCAGTAATGGCCTGCCAGAAGAAAAGTGGGAGATGGGTCTGAAATAAATAGGCTATTAAATACTACCTGTTATAGAAGTTTATTAAATTTCTCTAACATGCCATGGTTACACTTACTGAAATAAAAGAATAGCAGGAAAAATAAAGATAACGGGGAAGTGTACTGGTGCTAAATGGAGTAAAGCCAAGTTTATAGGGTCATATACCTTTGTTTAAACTTGTCATTTGTCTGCCTTCCTTCAAAAAGCTCCACACACACTAAGAGGTGGAAAACTTATAATAACGTGCTTGTTCTTTTAAAGAGTCACACTCTAAGTAGGCAGCAAGGATTACTATTCTAGATAAAAAGGATGGGGCTCCTAAGATATAGGACTTGTCTCCAAGGTAACGAGAGACAAGGAGACAGAGTGACACAAGCTGCTCCCGAGTCTGCTTATTTCTCCTTATTTCTCCACGTCTTCCTTTCTCTGATGGTCACCCATGCTCACAGGACCCCAGGGTACTCTCGCTCAAACAGGATCAAAAAGGTTTTGAAGAATCATAACTCTTTGAAAATGAGTAAGCCATACGCAGAGAATTTTCTACATGTGAGATTGCACCTGTGTGCATTTATACTAGAATTTTGAAGGAAAATGCCTTAGTTGTTTAGCCTCCTTTTCCTAATTCAGAAATTCTTTTTGCAGTTTCTTTAACAAATGGCTACCCAGCCTCTTCTCGAACATTTCTCCTGACAGGCGGCTCACTGCAGTCTTTCCGTTGCTGAACATGTCCCTGCCGGAAAGTTTTTTCTCAGTTAAGCTGAAGTTCATTAGCTGGTGTCAGTCCCCAAACCCAGGCAATACGAAATACGTACCTGACACTGCTTCTCAATCACCTTCTCTTTTCCAGTAGAAAGGCTACTATCCCTTTAATGTTTCTAGGCCACCCTCTTCTTACCACCTGGCTTCCCTCTTGTCGAGACCTTTTTCTACTGCCTCTCCTAAGTGATGATATCGGGAACCGAACATAATAAATCAGATACCATCAGACCAGTGGAGTCTGATTTCCAATATAAATGATATTAGGTAACATTAACAGGCAAAGTGCAAAAGCATTTTGAATTCTCTCAGTTAAGCCTCACCCACAATCCCATGAGTCGGGTACAATTAACATCCCCTCACGTTACAGTTGAGGAAACTGAGGCCCGAAGAGATTAAATAACCTGCCAAGGTCACAGGGCACCCCCACTGTCTGCTTCCAGAGGCTGAACCACTCACTCATTACCACCCACTTGCCCTCTCTGGACATCCTCTAATGCCACGCAAGGTTGTAATAATGCTGAAGCAACCACATGACCCTATTGGCTGACATGAGACTGGAGGTCCGCTGAAACAAAAATTTGTTCACATGATGTGATGCCAAGCTAGACCTTGACAAATGGATGAGAGCCTAGGAACCAACTACGATTAATCTATTTGCTTTCTCCCTAGGAAATGATATATGGTCTGGCACACAGACTGAATTAGTTGTCTAATAAATAACTACATCTTGTGCAACTGATGTTTCCCCAACATAAATGCAAGAATTTATGTTTCTGTTCCATCTCAGCTAAGTTAGTAAAACACAACAGATGGCAATTCTCTTTATGCAAATCTATACATTTTACTCATTTCCAATCAAAAAGCCATCATATTTCTAAGAACTAAATAAATTCGTTCTAAAAATTATAAGGACAACTAAATACAGAAGAATATCAATGAAAATTCTAAAGACTAAGTTTTATGTGTATATGTAATGGGGTGAGGAGTCGTTCTCTAAAGTATTAACACATATTATAAAGCTACAACACTTAAAACAATGTAGCACTGATATATGAATAGGCAGATGTCAATTAAATAAATAAGAGAGTTCAGACACAATTAAATACACATTGGAATTTAGTATATATCAACCGTGGCATTTTAAATTACCGCAGAAAAGACAGGCTATTCAATAAACAGTGCTGTGACAACTGGGTATACTGAACAAAAACTAAGTTTCAGTCCTATCTACTTTTTACATCAAAATAAATTCCAGATGGATCAGAGATTTTGACACAAAAAAATGAAACTACAGAGGAACTAAAAAAAAAAAAAAAAAAAAAAGAGGAGAATATTTTTATAATCTCACAGGGAAAAGGATTTTTAAAATATTACACAAAAGATAGAAGTCGCAAAAGACTGATGATTAAAATGTTTTAAAAATTTAAATGGGGGAAAAAAACACCATAAGCAAAATTAAAAGAAAAATAACAACTAGGAAATATTATCAATTCAAATTATACACCAATGGCTAATTTCTTTGATATGAAAAGAACCTATACAAATCAGAGACACTTCACAGTTAAGGAAATACAAATTACCCTTAAATATCTGAAAAGATGCTGAATCTCAATTATGAGACAAGAAATGTAATTTAAGACTATAATGAAATACCATTTTTTAACCTCAGATTGACAAGAGTAAAAATATTTAACCACACACTTACCAGAGTATTAAAAAAAAATGCATTTTTGCCCTAGCTAGTTTGGCTCAGCGGATAGAGCATAGGCCTGCGGACTGAAGGGTCCCAAGTTCGATTCTGGTCAAAGGCACATGCCTGGGTTGCGTGCTCGATTCCCAGTAGGGGGCATGCAGGGGGCAACCGATCAGTGATTCTCTCTCATCATTGATGTTTATGACTCTCTCTCCCTCTCTGAAATTAATAAAAATACATTTTTTTAAAAAATATATATTTTATTGATGTTTTTACAGAGAGGAAGGGAGAGGGATAGAGAGTTAGAACAGAGAAACAATGATCAGCTGCCTCCTGCACACCCCCTACTGGGGATGTGCCCGCAACCAAGGTACATGCCCTTGACCGGAATCAAACCCGGGACCCTTCAGTCCGCAGGCCGACGCTCTATCCACTGAGCCAAACCGGCCAGGGCAATAAAAATACATTTTTAAAAAATGCACTTCACATACTGCTGGTAGGAGTAGAAATTGCTAGAACCTCTATGGAGCACAGTTGAGCAATACAAAAAAATGTAAATACAATCATTAAAAGGTGGGGGGAAATGAAGGTAGGTAGTAGGATGAAGAGAGGTGGTAGATAAAATTAAAATTGTCATGAATAATTAATAGCCGAAGCTGGGTGATGAGTTCATTCGAGCACTCTTTGCTTCTATGCATGTTCAATGTTTGTGTACAGGAGACCCATGATGTCTGGTTGTCTCTCTGTTGCAATGTCAGCAGCCACTGATGATAATGGTCTAACTCCATTAACATAGACTGCAAAACACTAATATACTATATACTAATTCTACCATCCCTAAAGAGAGAAAGTTTGTCTTACCAACTATTTGGCTTTCTTGAGGTTCAGATTGTAAAGAAAAGGCAGGGAAAAAATGCTTGAGTCTTTCCTTTTATTTAGCCAGTTTTCAGAATAATGAACCGATTTCCTCACATCCTCCAAAAATGAACAATGACATTTTGACTGGAAACATTGAGGGGAACACTCTGTAGAGTATATGATTGTCTAGCCCAGTGATGGCGAACCTTTTGAGCTCGGCGTGTCAACATTTTGAAAAACCCTAACTTAACTCTGGTGCCATGTCACATATAGAAATTTTTTGATACTTGCAACCATAGTAAAACAAAGATTTATATTTTGATATTTATTTTATATATTTAAATGCCATTTCACAAAGAAAGATAAAATAAAAATTTTAGAAATAAATTGTAAAAAAACAAAAACAGAATTTTTTTGTTTAAAGATCACTATGAGTTCTTGGATTTAAACATATTTAAAATATTTCAATCCGTTGTGATTACTGTTCTTACTGAAACTAAAATTGTCCCCATCTTTGGCTGTGGTTAGCAGAAAAGGGAAGGGGCAAAGCTCAAGTTGGCTTGGAGTTCTATGGAAAAACTTCTCGGATAATGATTAAGTGGGAAAGTGCAGACAGCATATATATTATTGAAGAATATATATGTATATGCTTGTATATTCAAAAAGTATCTTGGAAAGAATCACAACGGTGACTGCTTCTGGAGAGGGAACTAGAGGCTGGAGGACAACAATAGGAAGGAGACTTTCTTTACACAGTTTAAGCTTTTATACTTTTAAACTGTTGATAACCTACATATACTGCCTATTAAAATAACGATGATGAAACTACTGACCAGGAAAAGAACAAAAGCAGAGCCCCATGACAGCCCATGGGAAAGACCCTCCAATCAACACTGCTGTCCATGCAGCTGCAAATGAAGATAAGTCTGCCTTTCACTCACTGGAGTAGCTCATCTGTTTAAGAGTTTTGTGCTGCACCTCGAGTTTAGATTTGTAAATAGAATAGGAAAGTCAGATAATCTAGCGCTGACAAACTTGCTGTGTCCCTGTTTGTACTATCCTGCTCTTAGAACATGAGAGCTTGAAAGAACCTCAGAGGTAAATCTACCCCATCACAGCTTATAGTCAGAAAAAACTAAAGTTCAGACAATTAAATTAGTGGCCTAGAGTCACCTAACAAGCCATGATGTGGATCGTCAAAGACACAAACTTAACAATTTCATCAGGCCTTAGAGAATCGCTGTATTTTACATGTTAGCTCTATTCAATATAGCCAATACTCCCTTATTAATCCTAATTGCTGGATGTATACGAATGTATACAACTTATGTTTCCCAAAAGACGGTACCCTTCTTGAGAATGGAGGCAAATTCATTTCCCTTTGTTTTTCATGACCTCCACTCTGTACTTCCTATGTTCTTGCTTACACACATCTTTGCTCAGCTCAGCCCTCCTCCCTGAATGCCCTCCCCACCACTTCAACCCAAACTGATCCCCTTTGCAGGACCCACCGCACCTGTGGTCTCAGCTAAGCCACACAGCCCCTGTGACACCTGCTGTGTTGGTTGGCCCTTGGCTGATGGTGTCTTTTCTGCTTCTAGTCCTGAAACAGATTATCAGGTAGACGCCTACTTTTCTGCTTCTTTACATTGCCCACAGTTCTTATCAAAATGGCATTCAACGGATATTTGCTCAATAAATACTCGTTCAATAAACCTAATAATCTAGCAAATGATATCTGAAATAAAACCATCTCACATTTGTATAACATTACTATTTATAAAGGAGGTTCTTTTTTAAAGTTTTAAATTTTCGAATAATTTTTAGATTTAGAGAAAAGCTATAAAGATAGTATGCCCTTCACCCAGTTTCCCCTAATCACTACCTTATTTAACCACAGCACATTTGTCAAAGCTAAAAAATTAACATCAGTACATTACTATTAACTAAACTCCGGACTTTATTTGGATTTTGTCAGCCTTTCCACTAATGTCCTTTTACTATTCCAAGGTCCAGTCCAGGATACTGTGTTGCTTTTAGCAAGCTCACTTTCATCACCTCATTTATCCTCCTAATAGCCTCATGAAGAAGATGTTGTTATTCCCATTTTACTGAAGACAAAACTGAGGCTCACAGAGGTACCATTCAGAGTGGTGCCATGCAGTCAGCAAATAGCTGAACCAGAACTCAAACCCAGAACACCATGAAGTAAAAACAATGGAAGGGGTGGGGAAAGAGAAATGAAATGACTTAGATGACTTGTCTGTATAGGAAGAAAAGCTGGGTACCAAGATGAGAGGGTAAATGGGGTAAGTAGGTAAAATAGCAGTTGAAAGGCCTCTGGTTTGTGCAATGATGGGTATTTCACAAGGTTCCCTCTGTGGTGTTGGTTAAATATTCTAACTTCATGAATCAAATATTCATTCAGGGCTAAGACTCTATTATGCTAGTCACAGTTAGTCAAAAAGAGATCAGGAATTGGAAGTTCTTTTTCTTAATCCTAGACACGCTGCCAACTCACTGTGTGTTCCAAAACCTTTAGGTGCGTGTGATGTAGCACAGTCTTTTCAGGCCCCCAACTTGGGCAAGAGGAAGGCGCTTGCCAACAATGAAAGCTTTTTAAATTGAAGATCAGCTTGTAACATATACTCCACAATAAAGCAGTCAATATTTCTCACCCGTGAATATAAGAAATGCACCTCCAATATAACTGATCACTCAGCTCTTCACAAGGGCAACCAAAACTAGACTCAACCAAAACAATTCGATGGAAAAAAAGAAGAAAAACTTAAGAATGAACAGCACCATTCCATGTTACCTAATGGGAACGTTTAATCCTTCCTGGCCAATATATAGATTCATGCCATTTCCATTTCTATTCCACCACGCTTCTAAGAATTCAAAGTCTGAATTTGTTTTGAAAATGTATTACTGTCAAAGAATATCATGGAGAAAAAATAACAAGGCAAAACTAGCCCTTCCAGACATTAGAAAAACATACTATAACACGTCAATAATCAAAATCATGTGACACTGGCTCCAAACTGGAAATAAAGTAAATGGAATGTGTAAAGAGTCCAGAAATGAATTCTCACTGCATATAAGAATGTGGTAAGTGATAAACACTAAGAAAAACCACAATGAGAAAAGAAAACCATTTAATTAATGTTTATAGGAAAATAGGACCCTGATATAGAGAAAAATTAATTTAACCCAGTCCTCATTATACTTATATATGTACAGATACAGATACACCACTATAAATTCCAGTGGGATAGTTCTTTTTTAACATAACATCATGAAAAAAAGTAAAACAGAATAAAGTATTTATTCCCTCTATAGACAAGAGAGAATCTTTTCACTTCTGAGGCAAAAAGTAAAATTGAAAATATTAAAAACACTCATACATAATGATTTTTTAAATTTTTAACTTTTTCTACAAAAGCCACAAAAAAATGAGATAAAAGACAAAGCAATGATACAGGGGAAACTTATCACCATAAACATAACCAAAAACTTGTACCTACATACTTTACACCCATTAGGATGGCTATTATCAAAAAATGGGGGAAAACAAGTATTGGGGAGGTGAAACACTGGAACCCTCATTCATCGCTGGTGGGATGTAAAACGGTACAGCTGCTCTGGAAAACAGTTTGAGGGCTCCTCAAAAAGTTAAACAAGGAATAACCATATGGCCCATCAACTCTGTTCATAGGTGTGCAGCCAAAAGAACGAAAGCCTGGACTCAAGCAGGTTCTGTACACCCATGTCACAGCAGCACTGCTCACAACAGCCAAGAGTGGACACCATCCAAATGTCCACCAACAGGTGAATGGATAAATAAAATGGAACAATTCTGATACATGCTACAACATGGGTGAATCATGAAAACATTATGCTAAGTGAAATACGCCATAGACAAAAGGACAAATCATTCCACTTATAATATGGGGCACCTAAAATAAGCAAATTCATAGAGACATAAAGTGGAATAGAGGTTGGCTGGGGCTGCGGGTGGGAGGAGGGGAGAATGTTGGTGTTTAAAAGGCACAGAGTTTCACTTTGGAATGATGGAAAAGTTCTGGAAATAAATAGTGATGTAGTTGCACAACACTGTGAATGTACTCTGTGCCACTGAATTGTACACTCAAAAATGGTTTAAATGGTAAATTTTATGTTACACATATTTTATCACAATCTCTAAAAAGAAACTTGAACCAAGGATATATAAATAAACTTCCAAATCTCCAAAGGATAATCAAACACTATGAAAAAGTCACACAAATAGAAAAGAAACAGTCAAGCAACTAATAACAAGAAATGCAAGAAGGTTAAACAATGAGGGGGCACTTAATACTTCTTAGCAAATAGATAAACCAGTGTTTAGTACAAGGTTGTAGGAAAAAATAAACCTCGCATACCACTTGAGGAAAATTTGACACTGCCCTGTGATATATGATTGCTTCAAACCTTTCAGAAGGCGATCTGATAATATACATTAATCTCATTTTAAAAATTCATATCCTTTGACTCAAGAACTTCATTCAAGAAGAAACAAAGCTGTGTGCAAAGATGTCTACATCAGGATTTGGTTTTACAATGGGGAAATACACTAGGATTGAGGAATGGTTAAAGGAACTATGGTGTATTAACTGTGAAATAGTAGGAGGTCACTAAAAAGGGGTAAACGAAGAGACCACACATACATAGAAGCATGTATAAAAAAATAACAAAGTGAAATCTATCCATGCTGCATAATTATAACCATATGAAATTATTTATGAAGATAAAAACTAATGTTGATTGACAGCTTACTGCATTCCCAGGCACCATACCAGACACTCTACATATGTTATGTAATTTGTTTCTATAACAACCCTATGAGATATATGAATCTTGTCCTAATTTTATTAATGAGAAAACTAAGGCCCTGAAAGTCCCTGGGCTCCATGCACATACCACACATGAGGGATCAGAATCTGAGCGCAGCCCGTGTGACCCCCCACACCTATGTGCATGGAAATCACACTGAAGAGAGGAGTGAGAGATGTCATTTTTTTGAATAAAGTTTTCAATAAAAGAAGAAAAAATAAATCACTTCACAGGAGTCTCAATGAAGTGCTATACCATTAGTCTATTTCTCAATTCCACCACTTTTAAAACTTAGGAATATTATATTTATACAGACAGGCTGCCACTCGCTTTCATTTTATAAAAAAATGGTTACTTTACAGTTGTGACAACACAAAAATACCACCTGGAACTCAGCTCCATTTTTGCCCCAAATGTCTTTTTCATGCATAACTGCAGGGCACAGCCAAAAGGGCTTGCTAAATAAACCTCGGATGTCTGTGGAAACATTTCCTGGCGGCACGGCTCCCGACCACCACCACTTTGGAACTGCTCCTCTCAGTTCTAAGAGCAACGTGTTGATGGATGGAGCATTCATATCCTCAAAAACCCTTCTGCTCTTGTGCTGCCAAAGAGGGGGGCTTCTGCCTGCTCCCCAGAGGGAAGGTGAGGTCTTTCTGTACCCCTTGGACAGACATGAAAGAGCCTACAAAGTCAAGGCTGGCTGGGAGGCAAAGGTGAGCTGTCATCACAGCAGAAAGGAGAGAGGAGAGGAGACAGAAGCCAAGACCTTCGTCTTTGAACAGGCAGAAATCCCTTAAATGCAGCAACTGTCCTCCGCAGATGGGTTCTGGGAACAGTTTGGGGATTCAGATGCACCGCCATGAAACTTTTCCAAGGGGTTACGGATCTTTGGCTTTCTGGGGACATGGCTGGCACCGGCCTCGTCAGCTGAAACATAATATTCCTGGAGATAAGGGCACTATGCAAAGGCACCTAAAAATAAATGTCAGGGAAACACAGATCTGTTTAAACATCAAGAGTGACTCAAAGACCATCACCACATAAAGCCAATTCACCAAGCGTTTTCATAGGAAAAGCAGAGGTGGCTAAGGGAAACCAGTATCCCCCGAAGAACAAAGTGGTTGGAATCACGGCCAAGGCCTCCAGGAAACAAGTGGTTCCAAGGAGCCGGTTTCCCTGGCCCACTCCCACCAGCGCCTCGTTTTTCTAAGGGAAGCATGCATACTGGCGCTCACAGAGATGCACACACTTTTCTGCAACACGGCCCACGGCCACCACCTCGCCATCCCCTTCGCACAGGTGACAACATCCACACTGTGACTAAATGGTTCCAGTACCCGGACATGGGGTTGGCACGGGAGCGCCAGGCAGGCTGAGCCAGCGCCTCCAGCTCATCCTTGTCCTCAAGGCTCAGGGTGAGCTAGTTAACTCAATTCCTTCAGGCAGGTCCCCAACTCCAGAGAGAAAGTCAGGCCCCCACACATGCAGTGAGCTGTGCAGGACACAGGCCACTCCACCCACAGTCCATGGCAGGCAACCGTGTCACTGAGCACCCTGAGCCATCAGAGGGGCACTGCAGCCCTCAAACGGTGCTGCCAGAGAACTGAGTCACGAAAAAGTAACCCAAGCCGATTTCTCCTACTTGAGTCTGTCACACAAAGGGCCATGACAACGCTCGTGTGGAGAAGCTATGCTGCTCCGGACTTCCTGTCCTTTATGTCATCACAAGCACCCACAAAATTATTGCAGGTGTCACTTACCAATTTAAACACCTATAGTTTATGGAAGCAACAGCCACATGTCCCTTCCCAGCTGCCCCAAGTTAAGACAAATTACCAAATGACCAGCAGTCACTAAAAATCTGACAATTTTCAAGACGCTTAGAAAAATGAAGGGTTGTGTTTTGTTTTCCTTTTTCCATTTCAATCCAACACTGACCTGATGAGACAGAAGGAAAGCATGACAAAAAGTGAATTGTTTTGAAATAGGCCCTTCCCTTCCCACTTACAAGGAAGCAGAGCGAGCTAAGTGCAGAGATGGTCTATGTGGATGTGGAAGGGCTGTCTATTCTCAAGTGGCACAAACTCTCACTGAAACAGCCACAGAATCCTCCCCCCCCCCCCCCCCCCCCCCAGTAGCAGTGTGGCTTTGCCCCTGGTCAGCCTCCCAACCATCAACAGTGCTGCCATTTTCTCTAACTCAGCTCCTAGCAACAATACTCAGTTTCCTTTCTCCCTAAGTCTGATCATTTCCTTAAATGAAGGACAGAAAAAAATGTGTCATGTAGAACTAAGATATCCTCTCCCAGTGAAATCCAATGCTGATAAGAAATGAATACAAAAATCAATATTTTTTATTTCTGTGCAAAGAAATATTTTAGAAGAGTCCTATGGAGACTAACCTTACCTATACAGAGTATGCCAGAGATAAAGGAAGACAGGTCAATGGAAAGACTGATGGATTCTAATTCATCTTAGTATTGGAGTCTTCTCTCATCCACCCCACATTTTGACATAGACAGAACCCCGACTCCACGTGAGAACAGGTTAGAGGCCACTGATTCAGTCCGGGCTGGCATTCTGGGCTGTCACTCACCTGTGCCATTGGCCAAGCCACTGTGGCTTGGGTTCTTGACGGGCTGGCGGTGCCGGTTGTTAGTACCAGGACTTCGCTCGTCGGTTGCTGTGGTTGTTCTGGCTGAACCACTTGAATGTCTGTGCGTCCTGGGGGTTCAAAGTATAAAGCAGACAGATGTAAGTTACTGTGGGGAAAAAAAGAAGGTATCCCACCTAAGTCACCGTATTCCCTCTCTCGCTATTTATTGGAAGTAAGACCTTCAATAGCCCCTGTAGTCTTTGACTCAACAGATGCTGGCTTCAAACAGAGAGACCCAGGTAAGCTTCCTTCTTGGTAAAAGCCCAGAGGCAACTTTGGGTAAACTTTTCCACTTGAAGTAAACAAATCCAGAGTGAATTGCTCCCACATCTGAAATAACTGGCAAAATTTCCTGTGACCATCACATTATTTTCATTGGGCTCGAATGTAAGAAATAAACAAGAATCACTAGACCACTGGATAGGGTACGGATGACACATTTTTCCTGTTAGGCAGAGCCCAAAACTTATCCAAATCCATTTTCTCTTTAGTTAAAAAGATGCTTCCTTTCGGAACAGAAGTCAAGGGACATCAGACAGCTTAGCCAATGCATATGTTGACGTGTTTTATCTAGAAAAGATGACTCCACAGTCCATCCAAGTAAAAGATACAATGCAGAAAGGGATCTGCATCGCAAGGAGAATGGGGGGATCTAACAACAGAGAAACTGTCTGACATCTTCAGAGAACACAAGGCAGCAGGCAGTATGTGTTCTCACATGCCTGTTGTAACTTGACTTCATTCACTCGGTGAAAATGGCTAAGTCTCCTTGCCCGTCAATTTGGCAGTTTTATCAAAGGAGATTATTCTATTACTTAGTCATTATATAATACTTTACAACAGTGAGATGATTTAAATAGTATCCAGTGAGGAAAAGACCACCCTCTCCAGGCAGAGGAACAAAAGTCCAGAGAACAATCTGGTCCACGTGACATGGGGTAGAGAGAACACTATCAACAATAAAAGCACTAACGATGACTATGGAAGTATATACTATGCATTGAGCTGCAACCTTCTATTCCAGGTACCTACGGTGTGCCGCACACTTTACAAACATTATCTCGTTTAACGTGGCAACCCGAGAAGTAGCTGACTATTATAATGCCCATTCTGCAGATAAGAAAACAGACACAGAAAAGTCCAGTAGAAAGTTAGCAACTGAGAAAACACTCATATTCAGGTCCTTGAAGGTCAACAGCCCATGCTCTTTGGTTGCCACCTGTGGTGGGAGGTCTGGACTTTAGCTGAATCCCTGCCTGTTGGTTCTTTCACTAGTCACTTAGCCAGTGGTGAGATAAAGAGCTCTAACAGAAAGCTCCTCACACAGGGAGGTGCGGTACCCATCAAACACCTCTGCTGGTCAGACTCCAGCCCTGTTGGGTGGAACAAGCCTGCAGCACAACTAACTAGAGCAGCGGTTCTCAACCTGTGGGTCGCGACCCCTTTGGGAGTCGAACGACCCTTTCACAGGGGTCGCCTAAGACCATCGGAAAACACATATATAATTATATATTGTCTTTGTGATTAATCACTATGCTTTAATTATGTTCAATTTGCAACAATGAAATTGGGGGTCACCACAACATGAGGAACTGTATTAAAGGGTTGCGGCATTAGGAAGGTTGAGAACCACTGAACTAGAAGGTTCCTAGAATTGTCTCAACTGACTAACTTCTGTAGCACAAGAAACGAATTTTTCCAATAAGATGGGCATAAGCCAATATGTTAACTGGTTTTCTTTGGGTGTTGAAAATATGGATGCCTTTAGCTTTTCCTTTTGTGTTTTTCTAAAATTTTCTAGCTTTCTTCATTGAGCTTGTTGTATACTTTTGAACAAGGAAGAAAACACAATTTTTAAAAAAGAAAAAAAAGGTTTTTCTTGGGCCCACACAACCAAGGAAAACACCAAGAAGCCTAGCCAACCCTGGAGTCCTTCTTACCTAAAGACAGCGTGGCAGTTAAAAATGGGTAGAGAGGGCACAACTGAGCTATGGAAATAAAGATTTAATTTGGACTCTCTTTTTCCATCTTATTTTTCCCTGAGCTAATTTCATAAATCAAAAGCTGTCAACCACACCTCAGTCAAGAAAAATATTTCAAAGTCCCCACTTCACGGGAAGAAATGTTGGTATTGAGCATTTTACCACAACTCCTCATCGAAAGCAGAATGGGTGCAGACAAGTTCCAAAGGGAAATCCAGGCTTTAGCCACTGGTGAATGTGTGTATATGTGTTGAGGGCAGAGAGCTTGAGAGAGATAAAGTTGGTTAATGGAAGGTTTATTTCAGCCAAGAATCCCCTTAAAAGGACAAGAAAGCCTCTCTAGTTGGTCCTCCCAGCCCACAGCGGAGGGCTGTGTCCCTCAAGGATCAGCATGCCATGTGGGCAGCATGGAAAAATGCAACATCAGTCCCATCACACACACACACAGGCTCTGACAAGCCCATGATTGCGTCCAGTTGCCAGGCCCCTTGTCCCTCAGTAGAGCAGCTCGGCATGACAACAGAGTGGGTTCCATTACTCTCCTGGCTCCTCCCTCCCTTCCCCGAAGGGGCATGCGGTCAGAGTCGAGGGAGAATACTTTCAGAAATGTTTAACCACTAATGATAGCAGCTTACCCTGAATGACAGGCTGGAGCAGAGCCGGGATTAGCCCATAAACCAGGGGCAGCTGGGACCACTTTGCATGAGAGCTGCCGCCTCCCTGCCTGTGGCCCACCGCCACCCTTTCTCCCCTCACCAGACACACACACACACACACACACTCTCTCACTCTCACTCTCTCTCTCTCTCTCTCTCTCTCTCTCTCTCTCTCTCTCTCTCTCTCTCTCTCTCTTCCTTTGCCCTAAATCTGGAGCTTCCACTTTTTCCTCTTGAACTACCTTTAAAATGAGACTCTCAGAAGGAAGAGTAGGCCTCAATGATTGAAGAAAATCTTCTCTTCAGCAGTTTCCCCTCTTGGAGGACTCGCTCAGCCCTTAAACGTTGGGATTGGGTCCTGATTAAAAGCTGGCCCAAATGCTGAAACCGCACACCATAAGCCAAAATAGTATCAGGACAAAAGCGGGGCGGTGGGGTGGGGATGCGCTGGGCTCCACCACAGACAGCCTGGCTTCAGCTCTGCCAGTGACTTCAACCTTGGCCTGATCTCCACCGTTTGGGGGCTGGGGGGTAGGGAGGAAGTTATACCACCCTAGGGCAGTCAGGAGAAGGTGGAACAGCGAAACCCCACAAATGGTTTCAAGTCACCTAGTTACAGACATTCAGCTCTCTTTGCAGCATGCCCTTCTCAATGCTGGTGTATCTTCCCTCAAGTTCCTCCCCCGGAAACTGAGGCCTCCCTAAGGAACGCCAATCAAGGCCAAGGCCCTAGGAGTCTCTCTCCAAGCTCCTGGAAGTGGATCTGATGCAGGTAAGGTCCCCAGGACCAGGCTCCGGGCTGCCCCTTGACATGCAAGTTTTGACATTCACAGTGTTGGCCTCAGTCCTTAGCTGACCCTGACCCCAACAGCCTTGGATACCTGGGACATCTTGAATTCCATTCTATCATCATTTTCTGAGCACTAGGCCCTAATCTAGGTCTAGCAACAAAACAGAAACAGTCCCTGACCTCAAGGAGCTTACGTCTTAGTGGAAATGCAGTGATTTATAATTTTGCTCAGACACAAATTTGCATCACACCCTGCTATGCTGGGGTGTGGGAGGGGGCCACCTGCTAGCCAGTGAACCTGGATGACAACCTGGGATTGTCATCCCAGTGCAGCTTTGTTGACCATTGTCACATATGCAATACTTTATGAGGAGTAATTCAACAAACAAATTTTCGTAGTTTATTTCTTAAAAAGGAAGCCAGCCCTACCACTGGTAATGTAAGTGAAAATGAAGAGCCCAAAAAAGTGATGGCTTACAAGCCAGACACAAAATTTTTGGCTAAGTTAAAAAGTGAAATTCAAAATTTGGTGGTGACTCTAGAAACACTTAATAAATATAAGGATTCTTCAAAGACTGGGGACGCATCTCTCCTAAATGTCAAGAATTCATGGCTGGCCCTAGCTGGTTTGGCTCAGTGGATAGAGCGTCAGCCTATAGACTGAAGGGTCTCAGGTTCAATTCCGGTCAAGGGCCAATCCCCAATAGGGAGTGTGCAGGAGGCAGCCGATCAATGATTCTCATCATTTATCTTTCTATCTCTCTCTCCCTCTCCCTTCCTCTCTGAAATCAATCAATCAATCAATCAATAAATAAATAAATAAATAAATAAAATAAAAATCCACCCACTGGGTAAAAAAAAATAAAAAATTCATGGTTGACCAGACACCCGGTGACAAGCACATTTTTCTATCTTGGGAAATGAGGCCCAGGATAGAAAGGGGAGTTTCTTTGACCTCAATTCAGCCATGTTCGTCTTCGAGCTCAGCAAAAGAGAAGTTTCAGGGTATAACAAGTAATAGTGGGTTTTCCTCCACTTAAAAAAAAAAAAGATGCATACGTTAAAATTGCCTAATAAACTTAAAGCTCTTCTCACATTCCAAAGCAGGGGTACTTGCCTGGATGCTGGATGACTAGACCCAAGAGGGAGGCTCCCATCCTCCACCGAGGCCTCGTAACTGGGCATTGTCTTTTAATAGCAGCATGGAAACAAAACTGAGTGAGGCTGGGCCAGTTTCCAGCAAGACAGAACCAGTAAAAAAACAGGCACTTAAAATAGAAGCATGGTGAAGAAATGGGAAGCGGTGATGGGAAAAGAAACGGTTTCCACCATTCAGAGAGGCACCAATAAGCAAACCTACTCTCATGTACACCCTCCTCAATTCTGCCTCCTCATTCAAACATGGATTAGAAGGAAAAAAAATAGGGAGGGGGGGGATAAAAAGGAGAGATGAAAAGGGAAAGGCACAATTTTGAGTTAAAATGGGACCATTCTAGTTATTCCAAGGGTAATTTACGGCTCCATTCCACACCCTACCTCTAGCTGCCAGCCTCAGAAATGACAGGAAAGGTAAAAATAAAACTGCTGCCAAGTCCGTTCTCCATTACAGAAAGACAAATGATTGACTTCTGCCCAACCTGGAGTACAGAGCAATTTTCTCAAAGGTGGCAGCTTTATGGAACTAAAATTTTCATCTTAAGAAAGAATATACAATAAAATTGCACTCACCTAACATGATCTCACTCATTAGATCCAGAGACACAGAAGCATCAAACAGACTGTCAAACCTCAGAGGGAAGGAAGGCAGGGGAGGGTGGGAAGGGAGGAGAAGAGATCAACCAAAGGACTTGTGTGCATGCATATAAGCAAAACCAATGGATACAGACAGTAGGGGGATGAGGGCATGTGCTGGGGGGTGGGAGTGGCTGGGAGAGGTCAATGTGGGGGAAAGGAGACATATGTAATACTTTAAACAATAAAGAATTTAGATTTTAAAAAAATTTTAAAATTGCACTCATCTAATCTAATTCCAGGCTGCATGCTGAGTTTAACTGTAAAGAATGCTCAAATTTTGTTTTGGAATCTAGAATTAAAGTTACTTTTACTATTCACATTCATTATGGTATTATATACTAGTAAGCATCTAGTCTATGAAAAATTAAACTTGAGCACAAAATAAAGATAAATTAAAAGTCACATTTATAAACGGAAGGATAGCCCTAGTGAAAATGATAAAATGCCACACACTTGCTTATGTTAAGTTTATATGGCAGAGTTGACTTCAAGAAAGGAGATCATCCAGGCAAGACTAATCTAATTGTGTGATCTCTTAAAAGCAGAGTGCCTTCTCTAACAGATGTCAGATGTGTAGGGCAGAAGAGAAAATCAGACAAATTTGAAGTGTGAGGGAGATTTGACACACTCTTGCTGGCTTGAAGATTGGGGGTACACATGAAATAAAATGTGGGTGGCCTTAAGGAGCTGATAGAGGCCCTGAATGACAGCCAGTCAGACATGGGACCTCAGTCCCACAACCACAAGTAACTGAATTCAGCCAATGACCTAAATGAGCTTTGAAGCAAATTCTTCTTTAGAGTTTCCAGATAGGCATGCAGCCCTACCATCACCTTGATTTTGGCCTTGTGAGACCCTGAGTAGACAATCCAGCTGGCCATACAGTGCCAGACATTTGACCTACAGAACTATGAGCTTATAGATGGTGTTGTTTTAAGCCCTAAGTTTGTGATGGTTTGTTACACAACAATAGAAAACTAATATATCTTTTCAATACAAATAAATGTCCATTTCCACAGACGATATTAACTCTCAAATATATATTAGGTAATAGCCTTAGCCTAAATTCTTGCTAATCACCCTACCTCACTCTAATTAGAGGGCCTTACTATACAGTTATGGCACTGCCCTAGATAATAGGTGCTCATCTCACAGGGACATTTCTGTGATCCAAATGTCCTTTATGAGACACACTTTTAGATTCAACAATCACTTGGGAATTGGAACAACTAACCATGAGTGAGATATTACAATTCTTAGAGGGTAACATTCTTTTCTGGTAGAGTTCAGGTACATGAACTTTACACATTCTTTTTCCAAACAAGATGTAGTTACGTGGCAACTTATCTCTAATTCCAACGTTTACCTTAAAAGTTGCACAGATTTGAAAAGAATCTACATAATAAAAGCCTAAACGACCATTATGGCGGAACAAGCAGTCGCTATGATGCGCACTGACTACCAGGGGCAGACGCTCAATGCAGGAGCTCCCCCCTGGTGATCAGTGCGCTCCCACAGGGGGAGCGGCCGCTCAGCCAGAAGCCAGGCTCACGGCTGGTGAGCACAGTGGTGGTGGCAGGAGCCTCTCCTGCCTCTGCAGCAGCGCTAAGGAGCAAGGAGCCAAGCGGTAAGGAGCCTGCCGCTAAGGAGCAGCGAGCTGAGCAGTAAGGAGTAAGCAGGTAGGCGGTAAGGAGCAAGGGATCCCAGATTGCAAGAGGGATGTCCAACTGCGAGAGGGCGTAGGCCAGGCTGAGGGATTTCTCCCCCACCCCAGTGCATGAATTTTCTGCACTGGGCCTCCAGTAGTCTATGAAAAGAGTGCCATATGGAAATATCAATCATGAAGGAAAAAAACAGATGAAACAGGAGAGACTGAGCAAGCAGTGGGAACCTACCATGTTCTTGGCAGTTAGGCTAAGCCTTGGAAGGCACAAGGCAGTCCTGATAAAAAGTCTTCCTACATCCTGTGCCCCTGAAACCATCGCTTCTCAAGAGTAGGGGTGCCAAGGAATGTAAACCAGTAGCAAGACCCACCCTAACGGTCTGGCAAACCAGGAGCAGAAACACAAGACTCTTTCACCTCAACAAATATTTATTGAACGGCTGCTACGTGCAGCAAGGAACTAATCTGGCCCTACTGGGGACACAAAGATGAATAAGGCAAGGCACCTTTGACATCATGTTTGAGGGTTCAGCACCACTACCCCTGTACCCTTGCAAAAAAAAAAAAAAAAAAAAAAGTAAATGGAAAAAGGTAGAAGTAACTCCTCAATTCCTTATTCTTTTCTAAGTGTAAACAAAATGGTATAATTTAATTTAAAATAAAGCTTTTTAAAAACTTTTTTTAGAGGCAAAAATTTTAAGGTAAAATTAAAAACACACACAACTAAAGAACAAAACCAACCTGGTCCTAATCTCCCCTTCTCCTTCACAAAATAACAATTATTCACACCATATCCTACTCTAGGTTTTTACTAATATCATTTAACATTTTTGTCATTTTGTCTTTTAAAAAATTGTACCAACAAAGACCATATTGTAAGCTCGCAAAGTAGACCTAGCACACAGACGTGCTATAAAATTCAGAGGAAAGCCAAACAGAAAACCTTCAGACAAGGCTTTTCTTGTGGACAATTCTTGTTCTCTTTACACCATTAGATGCAGAATTTTACACTCCATTATCAAATATTCAGCGAGCCAAAGAAACTTTCAAGTCATCAAGACAGAGAGAAGGCAGGCCAAACACAGACTTAATATAAAAAGTTAGTCTAGAGATGTGAAACAAAGAACACAAGACAGGAATGAAAAGGCAAGAGCATGAAAACAACTCCAAAGATGTAAAAAATCACAAGAAACAATGGAAAAATATCCTCGGATGAGGATTAACAAACAACCACTAAAAAAAGCAAAAATCACAAGAAACATAAATGGGCTAACAGTGACAGTGTAAAGATAGAAGTTATCATATTGATTTCTTAAAAATCCAGTTAAGCCCAGCCGGCGTGGCTCAGTGGTTGAGCATCAACCTATGAACCAGGAGGTTGTGGTTGGATTCCCGGTCAGGGCACATGCCTGGGTTGCAGGCTCAATCCCAGTGTGGGGCGTGCAGGAGGCAGCCAATCAATGACTGTCTCTCATTGATGTTTCTATCTCTCTCTCCCTCTCCCTTCCTCTCTGAAATCAATATATATATACACTAGAGGCCCAGTGCAGAAAAATTTGTGCACTCTGGGGAGGGGGGGAGTCCCTCAGCCCGGCCTGTGCCCTCTTGCAGTCCAGGACCCCTCAGAGGATGTCCACTTGCCGGCTTAGGCCTGCTCCCCAGGGGGATTGGGCCTAAGCTGGTAGTCAGACATCTCTCTGGCAGCCCGGGAGCCCTCGGGGGATGTCCAACTGACGGCTTAGGCCCGCTCACCGTTGGAAGCGGGCCAAAGCCACAATCAGACATCCTTAGTGCTTCTGAGGAGGTGGGAGAGGCTCCCGCCACCACCACTGCGCTTGCAGCCGTCAGCCCAGCTTGTGGCTGAGAGGAGCTCACCCTGTGGGAGCACAATGACCACTGGAGGGCAGCTCCTGCATTGAGCGTCTGCCCCCTGGTGGTCAGTGTGCGTCATAGCAACCAGTCGTTCCTGGTCGTTCTGCTGTTAGAGGCAATTTGCATATTACCCTTTTATTATATAGGATATATTTTTATCCAGTTAAATGCCTTTGTAAGCAACACCATCTAAAATATAAGTACCAAAAAGGTAAAACTAAATGGAAGGGGGGGGGAAATATGCCAAGAAAATACAAAACAAAAGAGAGGTGGGATAACTATGCTAATGTCCAAACAGATTTTCACGAATAATTGGTAAAATTCAGGTACAATTTACATATAATAAAATCACCCTTTTGAAGGGTGCAGTTTAATGAGTTTTAACAAATGTACACAATCATGTTACCATCACTACAATAAAGACATAGAGCACTTCCAATGCCCCCAAACATGTCTTGGTACTCCTTTTTTTTTTTTTTTTGAGAGAGAGAGAGAGTTTTTTTTTATTTTGAGAGAGAGAGAGAGAGAGGAAGGCAGAGAGAGAGAGAGAGAAACGTCAATGTGTGAGAGCAAAACATAGATCAGCTGCCTCCTGCTAGAGGATATTGCCCTCTATGTATCTGTCTCATACTAGATGCCACAGTCCTTGATGTCAGGGACCATTTTTATCTTTTTCTCACCACAACCTGGCTCAGAGCCTGGCATTCATGTTTGTGGAATGAATATTGCCTTAACTGCAGATTTCTGCCTTACTTCCTCGGAGTTCATAAAAAGGTCCTCACCAGCTTTCTGGTGCACACCACACCTCTCTTGGTTCATAGAGAAGAAATGACCAATAAATACCTATGAAATAAACAGACCTGAATAAACAAATGTATAATCTATAATAATAAAGGCATAATATGCTAATTAGACCAGACATCCTTCCGGACAAAGCCGTGGCGGTGGCGGCCGAGGCAGAGGCAGTTGCCGTGGTGGCGGGGCTGAGTCCCTTGCATGAATTTTGTGCATCGGGCCTCTAGTAATGTATAATGTGTATTTCAATTAGTAAAAACTTAGTTAATTAGCATATAAAGGAATGTATAATTAATCTCCATGATTACTTTTCAATAGCTGCTTTGAGAATGCAGCAGGGCTCTTATCCACAGTCTCAATCCTATTCCATATAAGCCAACTGCTCGGAAGAGAGTGCTGTAAGCTCCTGTGAGCAGGGACTGTGTCTTAGTTATCACTGAATGAACAAATGATTTACACTTTTCCTTTCCTTATTCCTTTCCCTTCCCCAGCAATCTTAAGAGGCTATAATAGCCACTTTAAGTAAAAGCTGCTGAGTGGAAGGCCCAATGGAAACTGTAAAAGGTGTTTGATTGAGCTTCATGCTGACATCTCCAAATAACTGCACTTCCAAATCAAGTAGCCTTGAGTCATCTTAACTGAAGGAGTCATTGGTGACCAACAATCACTGAGAGAATGGCCCAGTGCCCGGAGGCTCGGTTCCCTTCCCTTCCTCACGGTTAGCTTTGCTTCCCAATACCCCTTGGGCCTCCCAGGACTCCCAGCAGTGTTCCCAGCAGAATCACGCCTGGCTGAGTTTATTTTTCTTTCCTTTCTGGGCTAGGCTGTCTGCAGACACAGCTGAGGAGCTATTTAGAGCTCACCAGAGACCCTGGGGTTCTATAAGTCTCCGAGATTACACATCTTTTAAATCTTCAGAAGTCACTAATGCCAAGGAAAGGGAGTCAATAAATGTGATGTGTTTTCATCAAAGCAAGACAAAAAGGAAAAGGGGGAAGGAGGGTGCATGAAAACTCATAAGAAGTTTTAAACTTTTACATGTAACAAAATCACTGGTTTGGGTTGGGACGAGCATGTTAAAACACAGATTCTGATCAACACTGGCCAACACTCACAGCTGATGATGGACATAGACAAATTTAAGGCCTCCAGTCCTTCACTAATCACACATGCACACACATTCATGCACATTCACATATACTCCTATGCAAAATAACTGAAATGCATACAAGAAAATTAGTCATAAAGTCCCTACCTACAGCTTCTTCACCAAGAAGCTCAACTAGACCCTAAGGCCCTGCACAAACCACGGACAATGGACAACAAACTCTCTACAAACTCCTGCCCCACTCTCTCCCGTCTTCCCCTCGCCACTGATTTCTTCTCACTTCCGTAATTTTCAGACCTATTAATGAAAAACTGAGTGAACCTAAAAGCAAATTCAATGCATTCTTCCACTTTTTTGTACCATTTCCCTGTATGACTTTGGAAATCGACAGGGATTCTAGACTGAAGAGCTAGTTATGCAAGCCAGGAGAAATCTTAAGGCTGAGCTTAGGGGAGCAGCATCAGTAGGAGACAGGCCTATGGCTTCCATCCGTTAGTTGATTTCACCTTCACTTCCTGATTTCACACAATAACTGGGGAGAAGGGAAAATGACAGGTGGCGAAGCATCAGCAAACGACAGCGGGACTCTGACATCCTGGCTTTCCACTCTTCAGACTGGAATTTCACAATCACTTCTAACCTAAAAGTAACTCCGAACCCAGCTGGCAGCACCAGCATGGATCCCCTCTGCTGGGTTCTTTTTGCCTCCACGTACACCCTACTCTCAGCTTCTCTAGTTCATGCGTTAGCTGCCTCCACAAGTCCCTAACAACGGACCATGGACAACCACCTCTCTGCAAACTCCCACCCCTTTCTCTCCCCGGTTTTTTCCTCTCATTTCTCCTCTCTGAGCTTCTCCAGCGCTCACAGTTTTACGTGCCTGTCTCACATACAACGTGTGCATCACGAAGACGGTGGAAAGCGCTCCAGGCAAGCCCTGTGCAATGTGTGCACCATACCAGGCACACATTATTCGATCTTCAAAACCTGAATTGACTTAGGCATGGTTCCCAAAGCCAGACCTCATTCCAGCAAAATAAAATAAGTACTGGGGAATTATTAAAGGGTGTGGTGGGTACTCCCCATGCCAACTAGCACACACTTTCCCAGGGGGCTCCGCGATAGCACTCTCCGCTGCTGGGATAGGAACACGGGCTGAGGACACAGGGCAGGATGGCACACCACAGACAGAATCCTCGGCATGCCACATCAGCGCCCTACTCCAATCAACCAAACGGTGTTAGAGCAGCCCTCCCAGACCACCAAGGTTAGTGCTGTTCTGACACATGATCTGGCAGTGACCAGCTTTCCTCTGGAACCCATTCCCCCACCTCCCAAACGAAAGTCTCAGGCCTGAGATTTTTAGGTGACAGGAATGCAAGGCCAATGTGGAGCACCAACTCAGAATCATCAGCTACACTGCTACACACAGAAACGGGGCAAAACAGAAACAAGTGGTCATTACTGAGCCTGCAGAAAGCCTAGGTTCTGAAATCTGTCTGCCTCAATAGCAAACAATTTCTCCATCGTAGTTCAGCTCTCTGAGGTGGGTATGTGACACTTTTTAACTTTTCTGCTGTGAAATATACCATGTAAACAAAAGAATACATTAAATACACATTCCAGTAAAGAACAGTAAGATGAACACTCGGGGACCCACCGCCCAGGCTGAGAATTAACATTACCAGCTCCTCTAAGTTTCTGTGTGCTTCTTCCTCATTATACCCACCCCCACCTCCCCAAGGATGACCATTCTCCTGAATTCAAGGCTCATTATTCCCTTCAATTTTTTATAGTTTTATTACCTATGAAGGTATTCATTAAAAAACATATGATTCAACTTTATATTTTCTAATTTTATATAAATTTACATCATACTGTACATTTGTTTTCTATGACCCGCTTCTCTTGCTCAATGTTATGTTTCTGAGATTCGACCATGTTAATGCAACGTTCTTGCACCCATCTTTACCTCGGGACAGTACTTCATTATAGGACTATACAGCAGTCTATGCTGTTAACTCTTTCTTTAATCAGACAGACCCACTGACTACGTACTAATGCGGTCTGCCTGCAAATAAATTCATGCTCGGTGAATTCTTGGTGGTTAAACCACGCTGGCTTCCATGTGGCAGACCAGATGATACAATAACTGGCGCTGTTTCACTCGATTATTCTTTTTGTTGTTGTTGCTAATCCTCACCCGAGGATATTTTTTCCATTGAGTGGAAGGGAGGGGGAGAGACAGAGAGTGAGAGAAACACTGATGTGAGGACACGTCGATTGGTTGCCTCCTGCATGTGCCCCAACTAGGGCCGGGGATGGAGCCTGCAACTGAAGTACCTGCCTTTGACAGGAATCCAACCAGCCGGGACCCTTTAGTCCGTGGGCCGACGCTCTAACCACTGAGTAAAACTGGCTAGGACTCATTCGATTATTCTTAAAGACAGGGCAAGATCTCACTGAGAGATGGAGCTTCGAGCCCTTGGTCGGCAAGCAAAGGTGCTAGATGAACTTGGGTAGATGAACCCCTAAGGTAAAGCCCTCACTCGGTTCCAGTTCCATGGCTTAATAAGGCAGGGGGGGAAGAGGAGAGGAAAACATTGCTTTGACATTGCAATCTTCACCTTCACGGCACATCAGAGCACCTTTGATCATGGTGAATGGCACCCAAGTCCAAGAAAAACCTACCCTTCAGACAGTGAAAGCTAAATATTTAGTCTGGGAGGCAGCAGACAGAAGCCCATCATTCTCTCTGCCCTGGCAAACCAAAGACAGCAGAGGATTGCCCTTGAACCCTGAAGGTTTGATTCATCACCCTCTTAACTGATGTGAACGCATCAGCAATGCCTCACTTCCTGGGTTGGGGGGAGGAGGAGAGGGGTGCAATAGACAGTCTCCAGAGCAAAGAAACCCTACCACTGTCACTGAACACTCCCAGTGTGCAAGGCCCTCAGACTGACACACCTCATCTCAGTTCATTCCTGCAATAACCCCATGAGACAGGAAATATCCCCCTTTTACACCTGAAAAAACTGATGCACCAAGAAGTTTAGTGACCTGTCCAATACCCCACAGCAAGTTGTACTGGGAGGACTCTCATCCAGTCAACTGCCCTGCTACCTACCCTGTGTGTGCACACTGACCAGCAGCCATGAGGAAAGGGGTCCTTAGGGACACAGAAGATACTGCCTTCGGGTGATTCTTTCAAAGTGCTTGCTGCTGCATGGGAGCAGGTTCCATGTGAACACAGAATAGACGGTTGAGGCTGCAGTGGCGAGGCAGACGGAGGAGGACTCCCATGCGGTTTATAATAGCTGGAAGGCGCTCTGCCCACCAATAATGAACTAGCACTGACTGTCTACCACATGTCATTGCAAAAACGCATCTGGCTGTCTGTTGAAGTCTGCCTGCTGTTTTAACAGTCAACAATCCTCCACATAAACAACAACAAAGAAGGGCTAGCGGGATACAGCATATGAATTTCAGGGTCTCACAACTGGAGAACTTCAGAGAACAATACATAGGGCAAGAACTTAAGTCCAAACTTGTTAGGAGCTGGACTCTGCCTTCCCGCTCCAAATAAGTGTATCAGTTGTTTGACACAAAATGTCCAAGTCGGCTGCAAGGCCAGAGTGGTGGTGACCGGTGCCAAAGCTAAGAAGCCATCCCTGACTGGTTTGGCTCAGTGGATAGAGCATCAGCCTGCGGACTCAAGGTTCCCGGGTTTGATTCCGGTCAAGGGCATATACCTCGGTTGTGGGCACATCCCCAGTGGGGGATATGCAGGAGGCAGCTGATGGATGTTTCTCTCTCATCGATGTTTCTAACTCTATCCCTCTCCCTTCCTCTCTGTAAAAAAATCAATAAAATGTATTTAAAAAAAAAAAAAAAAAAGCTAAGAAGCCATCACTCTGAGGCTGAAATGCTGAGGGGTTCTCTCGGCCAATACTCGGCACCGACTCCTCTGTTTTCTCTAGTTCTGGGTCCCCATCACTCCTTGGTGGACACAGGTTTGCCAGTTATACTGTTGGTCCTTAATGCTATGAGACTTGACTATTTACTCAACCTGTAAGTCACCTAGTGAGTCACAGAAAGAGGCAACTGGTCTTTAGAGCGTGGGGGATGCCACTGCAGATGCTTGGAGAAAAGCAGACAGGGAAACATACCCTGGCTTCTAATGACGCTATAGACAAGAGCCCCAAACACCCAACCCTCTCTTGCTTCTGACACTTGCCAGGCTCAAAACAACCAAGTCCAGAGAGGCTGATGGCTGTCCTCAGAGGAATCTTTCCAGCCTCTGGGTATTGGCTGAAATCATAAGGTTTCTCCGAGCATTTTCCCCCACACCCTGGGACTTGTTTGGGAAGATTTTGCCAGTTATTTGCCTACTCTCCACCGATTAACAAGGATTTACTGTGATTCTTCTCCTTAAAATGTCTGGGGATTTTGTACATTGTAATAAACAGCCCCTCTCCATCGCCCTAATACACTTAAAACGATTCTTCTGCCTGGGAACTCAGTTACCGTGAAAATGAGTTTGCATTAACCCAGGTGTGAGATGGGAATGTAGGTAAATAAAATTTAAGTCATCCGTGATATGTATAACAAGTAAAATATAACTCAGACTCGAAGGACGGGAGGTCTTAACCAACCCCCCAGAAGAGAAACAGAAAACGTCACATTACAAAGCAGCGTTGCTCTAAGCATTTCTGTGTGTATCTTGGAAGCGTAACCGTGGCCGCTGCACCCGATGTATAAAAAGCAGTCAAGTTCTGTTCGCCAGTTCCTCTAATCCAAATAACCATTAGCCAGTTCCAATCTTCGACAAGCGACCCCTGACCCTTCCGAGAACCCTCAGTTTTGTCCTCCCCTCTGGGCCTCCTTAACACATGAGGTCAGTTATAAGCTCTCTGGAAATATCCACCAGTTTCTAACATAAATCGTTCCTTGCCACTTGGCAGCGTGTTTTCAATGGCCCTACCCATCCTCTGGGCTCCTCCTCATCCACAGGGGTCTTACCGGGATCTCCCTCCAAAGCAGTTGGCGCTGGGGGACTGGTGCCGGCCCTCGGCAGTGACAGCGGTCCCGCTGGATTCTCTCGAAGGTGGCTGTGATCCTAGAAAGGGGATCCATCCCAAGGAAAGACAGAAACGTTGAGAAGCTCAACCCGTGCTTGAGATGTGGCTACAGCACAGAGCTCCCCTGTGTGTGACAGTTACCCACCACGTGGGACTCGGAGAGGCGAGCGAGCTGCAGCCGCCAGCACGAGAAGGAACGGGGGCAGTGGGTGAGATCTGATCAGGGCCACGAAACAGAGGGGCTCAAACCTGGGAAACAGCTCTTCTCCAAGACCTTCAAGAATGCCTAAGGCACTTACCAGCAGGTTGCCTTACACAGCACATGAACTTCGGCCATCCACGTGAGACAGAGAACAGATGCTGACCATGCAAAGTGGGGACAAGGAATTGGGGCATTTCTCCATGTCACAACCAGAGGACTTTTCTCTTTTTTTTTTCTTTCTTTTTTTTTTTTAAATATATTTTTATTGATTTTAGAAAGGAAGGGAGAGGGAGAGACAGATAGAAAAACATCAAGGTTGAGAGAGAATCATTGATTGGCAGCCTCCTGCACGCCCCACACTGGGGATTGAACCTGCAATCTGGGCATGTCCCCTGACCGGGACTTGAACTGTGACCTCCTGGTTCATAGGTCAACGCTCAATCACTGAGCCACGCCGGCCTGGCAACCAGAGAGCTTTTCAAAAGCCAAATCAAATTCAATTAAAAATCAAATCATGATACTATTCTGCTAAAAACCTTTCCTTAGGATGGGGTTCAAAAGGATTTGAACCCCAGGCCTTCCAGGCTGTGTGATCTGAGCTGACCTGCCTCTGCGGCTTCACCTCTCACCACTCTCCTTGCTCCCCACGATCCAGCCACCCTGGCCACCTCTGTTCCCACACAGGCCAAGCTCACTCCCACTTCTGAGCCTCTGCACATGGGACCCTTCCACCTCTGACTCGGCCACCCCTTTATCCACACCCCCACCTTGGCCTGTCAGAACTCCTCATACTCCAGAGGTCTCAGCTTCCCCAGAGGAACTTTCCGTGCCCCTGCCCCCAATTTAGATGAGATCCCCTAAAGTAGGAGATTTCCTTCATAGCTTTTGTCACAACTATAGTTACACAGTTATTTGTGCATTTACTCGTTTGATGTTTAGCATCCCCTGCCCCCACCGAGTAAATTATAAGCTCCTGGGAGTGGACACCAAGTGAATTTTGCCCCTGCCATCTAGCTAGCACCTGGTCCAAGATCTAGCACATACTAGGTCAGCCATGGGCAAACTACGGCCCGCGGGCTGGATCCAGCCCATTTGAAATGAATAAAACTAAAAAAAATAAGACCGTGCCCTTTTATGTAATGATGTTTACTTTGAATTTATATTAGTTCACACAAACACTCCATCCATGCTTTTGTTCCAGCCCTTCGGTCCAGTTTAAGAACCCATTGTGGCCCTCGAGTCAAAAAGTTTGCCCACCCCTGTACTAGGTGCTCAATTACATATACATGTGCTGTTTTCCTCCATGCACCAAAGTACACAAGCACCTTTCGGTCCAGCTCAGGGAGGATTCTCAAGTCAAGGCCCAACCATTCCCCAGGTGCCCTTGAATTAGAATTCCAATTCCACCCCCTTGAAGCTATAGAAAGCCTGTTTGGGGCCTGGAAAGTCCCTTAGTTACATCACACATTTGACAAGAAAAATTATGGAGAAATCCAACCCATTATTTCTGACTTCATGAAATAATTTCCTGCTAGATCCAAGGTGACTAATTTCAGATTGGATTAAAAACAAACAAACGGCCCACATTCAGGGCAGAGCGGGAAACACTCTTCAAATTCCCTGCCCCTGTCAGTATTTTGCTAGTATGAATCTCTAAGACACAGAGTCCCTTTTCCCAGCAATAGCATCTCATAAAAGACACCCTCAAAGCTCGCCAGGAAGGTTAACTGCATGGGGGTGAGGAAAAATGGGCCCAAGTAACATGTAATAAAGACCTTCTATTGTCCAAAGCCCCTGTGGGATGAAAGGAGGTTTTTCTCTGCTCTCAAACCAAACACCACACTTCAAAGACGACACTTATTTTGGTCCTTTGTCGGAAAGCTGTCCTTGTAAAATCATGTCACGATTTTGATCATGCTTATGGACGCTGAAAGGAATCAGGGCTAGCTATGGGCCAGGGCTGGCTGAGCCGTACCCAAACCAGGGACCTGGTAGAGAACCAAACTCTGGGCACCTCCCTACCCCCCGCCCCACCCCTGGGGAGCAGGGCAGCACTCACCGTCTGTCACGGCACTGCCATTAGGCACGCTTCCCAGATCAACAGTCGGCCCGTCCAGGAAAATTGTCAGCTCACCGCCCGAGACAACACCGCCTTTGTTCTCCGTCTGCAGGTTGAGGGTCAGCTGTGTGTTCTCCACTGTTGGACACAAAAGGCAACGCGGATGGGAGAAAGCAAATGCACCCGGAGTTAAGATTCTGGAAGTTGTAAGCTCCCACTTCGCCTACTCTGGCTCCCCTGGCAACATTTTGCCGCAGCTTCAAATCTGTCTGTGGCATGGGAAACAGAACGGGAAGGACCATGTCTAATTGTCACTGTTGTATGAGGCTGGTGGGGAAGGCTGTACTCTTCCTTTTCTAAACATGTTAGGATATTAGGTTAACTACAGAATTTCTACATTACTTGTTTGCTTATACTTGCAGGACCATAAGGAAAAACTAGAGATACTGAAGGCGTACAGAGGAAGAAAGTAGTTCCTTCAAGCAGTATCCCTCTACCCATATAGGGAACAGTGGCAAAAAGAAAAGACACAGGTCAGAAGACCCTGAGGGAATATCCCAGGAGTCATCTCTAGATGAACAATTTCAGGGGCTTATTCTTTTCTTATTTGCATTAAAAAGTGTTGTTGTTTTTTTATTTTCAACTCTGAAAATGTTTCACTTTGAAATAAGGAAAACATTTGTAAACAATAAAAGTCCAATACAAGCAGGTCAGCCCCATAGTCATATGACCCGGGGTTAATCCGGGAAGGGGAGACCACTCGACACCTGGGGAGACCACTCGACACCTGGCTCTGTCACTGAGGTGGGACGGCAGCTCACGGTCACAGTTCCCAGAACACTAGGTGGTCAGCCCTGTGGGCAATCAAGACGAGCTGGGAAACCACAGCAGGAAAACAGAACAGACTGGCACGAGGCAGGCGCCCCAAACCCTCGGTGGGCTGGAAACTGCGACACACACACCCCGACCCCCACCACCAAGCTTGGCCACACCGTCCAGTTCCTGCTCAGGAACTGTAACCTCCAGGTCAGGGCCGTTCAGTAATCACCGGAGACAGCAGCGTGTGTGAGGATTTCCAAAGGCTGGGCAGTCCTTCTGTGCCTCCCCCACATCTCACAAAGCCAGACCAGGAAAATGCCACGTACTCCAACCTCCCTCCCCACCCACCACCCACCACTTAATTTTATCTCTTAGTTGCTACTGTATTATTATAAGCTACCTCACTGGTTTTCTAGAACAAGGCAGGGTATCTATAATAATAAAAGCGTAATATGCTCATTAGACTGGACAGCCACACGACCTTCCGGACGACTTTCTGGATGAAGCCAGGGCTGCGAGGGCTGAGGCAAGCTGCCGCTGCTGCTGCTGCTGCTGCTGCTGCTGCGAGGGCCGAGCCCCTTGCACGAATTTCATGCATCGGGCCTCTAGTGTATAAATAAGTATCTCCAGGAGCACTTCCTAGAAACAACCTCCCCCAGTGAAAAAGCCTGCCCCAGATTTCTCTAAGGAATAGACACAGTTCTTTAAGAACTTAGCAAAAACAAAGTCTGGATCAATTCAAGGATCTAGTATAATAAAGTAGAAATCAGTTACCCTGCAGGTTTTCAAGTTCTCTCCCTTCCCTTAACCTCTCTTCCTGTAACGATCTCTGTTTGAGTCCATTGCTATTTTCAGTCAGTTTCACTGAGGGGCTTACTCAAATATTTCCATAAAAGAACAGGTGTAATGTGAAAACAAGTTCCTTCAGAAGTCTAGGCATGGGGAGAAAGAACTGAGACCTACCCTGTGCAAATTCAGTGATGCCATGAGGAAGCCATCAGACATCCAGAATATGGGACATCTATACAGTAACTGTCCAGGAGTCTTCAAAAAGTCAGTGTTGTTAAACATGTTTCTTTTTTTTTTAGAAATGGGGTGTGGCAAAGAGATTCTTCTAGATTGAAAGAAACATAACCCAAATGCAATGCGTGAATTCTGACTAACCCTTGGCTTGAAAAAAAAATATTCTGGGGGAAATCTGCACGAGACTGGATATTAAATAATGTCTGAAATTACCGTTAATTTCCTTAGGTTTAAGAATGGCACCATGGTTTTACATATAAATGTTCTTATTCCTGTGAGACTCACGAGAAGATTAGAATGATATCTGCACTTAGTCTTAAATGGTTTTCTAGGAGAACAGGCTGAAGTTTTTAAGACTAAAGTGCCATGATATCTGCAAGTTACCTTCAAATGGTTCGGGGGGAAAAATGCACATTCCCACGGGCTCGCACGTATTGGTTAAACAAACGGAGCAAACTGTTAAAAAGGGCTGGGTCTCAGTGGAGGGCATCTGGGTGCTCATTGTGTTACTCTTTCCATTCTTTTGCATGTTTGAAAATTTCATAATAAAAAGTTGGGAAAAGGTTTTCACTTAATTGGCAAGGCTATTAAAAAATTAAACCTCTGAGAACAGAACACCCCATTATTCTCTTTCTTTAAAAGTAGCTGAGCCAGGGGAACCCTACAATGCATAATGGGACTAAAGGAGCCATTAGCTAATTGAGTGACAGACTGGAGCATACAGGGAAGGCTGAAAGGAGCAAGTGTGGCTGGAAAACATATACTGGAATCTTAACTATAAATAGCAGCGTTAGCCACTGCGCCTCGGGGCCCTCAGGTTTCACTACAGCCACGCGGACAGCTCTACAAAGGGCCTTTCTCTTCAAGCATGTCTTCCCACTGCTGCCTTTTGAGGCACTGCTCAAAAATCAAGAAACCGATGAAATAAATCGGCGTAACAGGTCGATTTCCATCACTAGAATCAGGTCTAGGAAGCTCACCAGCTACTCTCAGCCTCGGCAGGTCCTGCTCTACCTGTGGCCCCGCAGTTCACATATGTGTACAGAGCACCTGCTATTCTAGTCACAGAGATTCAACAGGAACAAACAAAGAATCTGTGCTCGCGGCTGTTTGTTTCTAGTTGGGAGGAACAGGCAATGAGCAATGGTTTTTGGTGGTGTTTTGTTGTGTGTGTGTTTTTTAAGTAAATTGCATAATCTGTTAGGAGGTTACAAATGTAGTAGGAAAAAATGAAACGAGGCAAGGGATGGAGAGTGCCCGAGGTGGGAGGAGGGTTCGGGGTGGTGAGGAAGTCTCGCTGGGAAGGTGACAACTGAGCAAAGACTTAGAGAAGGATGAGGTTGGGGAAACCATGCAGGTATCTGGAAGGAGAATATTCTAGGCAGAAAGAGAAGGGAGCGCAGAGGCCCCAGGTGAGAGCATAGCTAGCAGGTGTGAGGGATGGCAGGGAGGCCGGGGTGGCTAGAGGAGACGAGGGAAGAGAGCAGCAGATGAGGACAGTGGGTAAACAGAGCCCACAAGGAAGGCCTTGGAGCCCTCGCGAGGTCTGTGATGTTGACTCTGTGTGAGATCAGAGCCCATTGGAGGGTTCTGAGCAAGGAAGGAACATGATTCCCATTATAACAATCACTCCGGCTGCAGGAGCAGCAAGGACTGAAGCAGATGAGACCAGGCAGGAGGCATGACGATATTCCAAGTGGGAGCAGATGGTGGCTTGGGCCAAGGTGATGGCAGTGTCTTCTGGGAACAGGGTACCTAAGGGAGTCTCTACTCTGGCTTCCTTCCTAACACACGTTAGGGGGGCTGATGGCCCCCACGGAGCACATCAGCCAGGCCCCACAGTCTCTTGGAATCAAAGCTTTGGGCAAATCATAGGCAGGGACTGAAAAAAAGAGCCAACTTAAGAGCATGGATAGAGGAAGTCAGATTCAATTACAACCAAATGGAACATATATAATGAAAATATTCCGCTGGCAAGAGACTTCAGTTCCACCGAGAAAGCCAAAGTCCTGAGCTCATGCTAACTTCAGCAATCAGCAAGCACACTTCTTCAGTTATGGGACTGTGCCCTTCTGTTCTGTTCTAAGTACCCACTGGTAACCAATACCTTGTGATGCTGCTTTGTGGAGGTCAACAGACAGCGGTAGGGCTTGGATGTTAGAATCCCAGGGAAACGAATTTGGAAAATCTCAAGGACCATGCCAGGAAATCGCTTCAAAAGCTGCCATACCGAGACAGACAAACAGACACTAGGTGCTTCCTGATGGAATCACACATCACCTCATCAAAAAGGGGGGCGGAGGGGGGTGGGGGAGAGAACTCTTCATCAGATCAAGCCTCTAAATCTACCTATGAGTTTATAGAAAACACAGAGGGACAGAGGAACGTGCTAACCCACAATTCAGCAAAACCCCCAATGTGGGAAACTACAGGACAAACCATCCAGTTTCTCCAACAACAAATTTCAAGGGGTAAAAAAAAAAAAAAAAAAAAAAAAGAACTCATCAGCTAAAAGAGCCTTAGGAGACAGTTCGCTCTTATTTGGATTCTGATTCAAATAGACCAATGGTGGGGGGGCGGGGGAGGGGGGGAACTATAAGACAACTGGGGAAATGAAAACTGAGTATTTGATGATACTAAAATAATTCCCATCAAAGTTTTTTTAGCTATGAAACTGGCATTACAGCTATGGTTTCTAAGAGCCCTTACATTTTAGAGATACGCACTAAAATATCTGTAGGTGAAACGTGTCTGGGATTCGCATAAAAATAACCCAGTTAGGTGAGAGAGGAACGCCCATCCCTCTCAGGGCTGTGGAGCTGCATGGCAGGCACATAGGGGTCCATGGACTATTCTTTCCACTTTTTTTTTTTATGCTTGACATTCTCTGTGATAGTTTTTTTTCAAACCAGCACACCCTAGGCACAGAGACTATAAACTAACTTAAAAACTTACAAGAATTTAACAAAACTTATACAGTTTTGAAATACAAAAGAGCAAAAAATATATCAGTCAAGGTGCTTAGGGAATAACTCTTATTTTTCCTAACTTAAAAGCCTCAGATTTGCAAGTGGCTTCAGGTTAATAATTTCTGATTGGGAAGAGCTGTTACGTACAACAAGAATGAGTAATATTTTTTTAGGAGTTACTTTTTCCCTTTCTTGACTTGAACTTTTTCATGGTTTTTTGTGGGGAGGGGGGGGGTTGCATATGGGACTAACTAGTATAGATAAATGGGACATGGAAGCTGCCTGCCTTGTTCCAACAAAAGAAGAAACTACATAAACCATAGCTGCCAAACGGTGCCACGGTAACAGTGCAATTCAGTTACGAAACCCAGAGCTCCCGCCTGGACAGTTTCACCGCAGTGAATGAAAGAACCTCCCACTTGAGAATCTTTTGTCATCGTTGTCCCTCCCTGCCCCCACATCACCAAAAGGTACGTGCACTGTACACACTTATACCTTTTTTTAAAAAAAATCATTTTTTCTTCCTAACTCAAAATACAAATGCAAAGATTTACCTGGAAATTTGCAAAAAATAAAACAAGACACAAAAGTAGGATACTTTTAAGGGAGACCCTGTACTCTTGGGTCAAGAGTCTCGGAAGCCTGATGAAGATGTGATTGATCTGGCCTTAACAGAGCCGCTCAGTGGAACAAACAAACCTCCTTCTTCCTGCCTCCCTCTACCCTCAATCCCATAGGCCCATCAAAAGAAAGTGAAAATAAGCAGGGCATTCATTAACAGGTCAGTGTTCGCGCTGCACAGAGCTGTGAAACACTGGCGCACAGAGGAACCGAAGGGAGGAAATTCCAAAAGGGCAGAGAGTAAACAGTCCCTTTTCCACTCCCTGGTTCCCCGTAACTCAGACACACACAGGCTCAAGTCTACTCCAGGTTTAAAGAGAACGTTCTTTCACGTTCCCTTTGCAGTAAAGGAAGCCAAAGGCTTCCAGGATTTACTGTTACGATGTCTCTTTGGCTTCCAACCTTAACCAGATCCTAACAAGAGACAGTCTTTTCTACCAAGCTAGCATCAGGTCGTAAACACTGGAATGCTTGTTGGGGACCAATGTTGACTCTGCTTCACCCCACTCCCTTGTGCCCCCATCACTCGCAGGGTCCCCCACCCTGGCAGGGTCCTCTGAGCACAGAGGGCAAGGAAGAGTCTACCTTGGCCTCTTCTGTGTGCTGTTGCTGGGGGTTCACCCTTAATCATCTCCAAATTACTTTGGTCTACTGGGGGGTGTATTAACTCCTCTAGAGCAGATAGCTTCATTTTACAAAGCCAGTTTTGTAAACTTCTCTTTTTCTCTTTCTTCCTTGTTCATTCATTTAAGAAACATTTTCTGGGCACCTACTATCTGCCTGACACTGTGCTGATGCTGGGTTATAAAGAATGGATATACACATAATCTCTGCTTTCAGGAACCTCACAAGTCAGTGGGAGAAAGAGAAGTAAGTAAATCATCTTGCGAGGAAATGTAAACTTACAACTATGGAACAGACTGCATGTAAGAGATCTTTGGTCCCATGGGCAGTTGGCTAACTGACCTGTTCATGGCATCAGGGAACGTTTCCTGAAACTGACGACTCAACTGGGACCTGAGACTTCAGGCAGATGGCTAGCAGGTTGGGGAGGGGAGGTAGAGAGGAGGAAGACCATTCCAGGCAGAGGAAATACCATGTGCAAAGGCACTGTGGCACAATGAGCTGGATGCTTTCAGGTCACTGAACAGTGAAGGGTGGTGCTCAAGAGGAATATGATCCAAATGGGAGAGGAGATCTACATGGTGGCCAGACAGTGTAACGCTTTGTGGGCCTGCCATGTCGGAGAGTTTTTATCTATACCCGAAGAGCAGCAGCATGATACTTGAAGGTTTTTAATCAAGGTATGACAAGATCTAATTTGTGTTTGCAGAACAGACCAAAGTAAGGGTAGACACAGGTAGAGCAGAGAGGAGGCCACTGGAAAGGAACAGGGGAGTATAAGCAGGGATGAAAGGAGAGCGCAGACTTGCAAAAGTAAAAACCAAGAGAACCTGAAAATAGATTAGCAAAGGGGGTGGGCAAGAGGGGTGGAAATATCAAAGACAAATCCTGGGTTTCTACCTTACTTAACTGGACAAATGGAGGGTCTCTATGTTGAAATATGGAACAATGGAAGAGGACCAACTCTGGGGAAGAGGTGATGAGTTCACCTTTGGACACGTTGATTTTTAGGTGCTTCTGACACCCACGAGGAGCCAGCAAGACATGTATGTGGGCAAGATATGTGGGTCTACAGCTCAGAGGAAAGGTATAGGCCAGAGTTTCAAATCTGTGGGTCACCTGCACATGGTGGTTATGCATAAGGAGGAGGTACAGATGGGAATGCAATCACAGAAGAGGATGGAACGATAGGAAACTCTCAGTTATTAGTCAAACAGATGAAGATGACCTTGCAAAGAAGACAGGGAAGAACAGGCAAAGAGGCAGCAGGATGAAAGGAAAGGATTCCTGAGACGGCAGGAAAGCGTGGGCTCTTCAGCATGGATGGAGAGTCTGCCCTGCCTCACAGGAGGGAGAGATGCGGCTCCTTCCTACCACAGGAAAGGGAGGAGAGATTAGGCACACGCATCCCCGTTGGTCAATCATAACTGTCCTTATTTCTCTTGACTCAGAGTTCCAGTGATCTATGGCCAAGGGCCCGTACAGTTCCACACGTTTCTACTTACACAAAAAAATGCCCATGGCTGCACACTTCAGAACGGGCTATTCATCACAGTCACCCGCCCAATAAGGTGTATCACAGACGAAGAGTCTCTCTTGAACAAACGAGGGTCCCTTTAACACAGGATACAAAAGCCCTCACCTGTCTTGGTAAATCTCAGTTTGTCAAGCTGTAGCATATTTTTCAAAAATTTTTAAGTAATTTAGGGGAAATAAATACAGATCTGAGAAAGTTAAATCTTCAGAATAAACTGTCAGTTCACATCACTTGCTGCTGCCTTGTCAATAGAAGTCTTCATCACCCATTAATACAGCGGTTCTCAACCTGTGGGTCGCGATCTCTTTGGGGTTGAACGACCCTTTCACAGGGGTTGCCTAAGACCACTGGAAAACACATATATAATTACATATTGTTTTTGTGATTAATCACTATGCACTAATTATCTTCAATTTGTAACAATGAAATTGGGGGTCACCACAACATGAGGAACTGTATTAAAAGGTCTCGGCATTAGGAAGGTTGAGAACCACTGCATTAATAGCTGCTCCTAGACAGGCCACTGTAACAATCTGTGCACCCTTGTTCGAGCCACCTCTCCCTGCTGTACAGGATCAAAGCCATGTTTATAAACCCGACAGAGGCAAGCTTTCAATGAACAAACCTTTTAAATGGTCTCTGAATAGCAAAATGTAGGAACTTAGCTAAAAGAGAATTTTTATAGTTAAGATTCTGCTTTTTAAAAAAATCCCCTTTTAAAAATTTGGCTTTTAAAAGTTACAATTTCAGATGAGTGGAATGTGCCACATTAAGATTTGGACTAATGATATGATGAGTATACGAGAACATGGAAAATTATTCATACTACAATGTTAAGTTAAAAAAAGAGAACAGGAAGTTACAGAATGCACCCTATTATTAAAACCCTGCCTGTAAAAACAGGCAAAATGGCACAGAAATAAATGAACCAGGGAAAAATAATACATTGTGTTTAAAGAGTAAGATTATGAAATAAATAAAGGTTTTACTTTTTAATTTCCATTATCTGCACAGTGGGTGTATTTTTTTTTCTTAATTTCCATCTCAGTTAGACATGTATGCATTAGTGTTTACAAGTGAAATGGCATGATGTCTAAGATGGACTTTCAATTATACCCCAAAAAAGTGGGGACTAAAGATGTACCAATCACTGTTAAAAGTGGGTGATGGTACAGGATAGTTCATTACACTATTCTCTCTACTTTTATTTATGTTTGAAATTTTCCATAATAAAACATTTTTAAAGTGTGTCCTATTTATGCTATATGTTATCATCACAATAAATATTAACTTAATTTTTAAAAAATAACGACATGCTTATTGCAAGAAATTAAAACAATACAGAAAGGTAAAAAATACGATACCTTTCCCATAAACACACACCCATGCCAAACCCCTTCCCCATGACATAACTCACTGTGGACAACTTTGTAGGGAGTCCTCGTACTTGAAAACACTAGCACAAATACATACATATAAACTACGTGTGCAAAACCGGCTTCATTCTCTAGACCCAAGAGTTGGGCCCTTTAATTTTTCCCTTAATATGTTCCATGAATCTTTTAAAATACATACAGAAGCAATTATCCATTGAGGAAGGTTTTAGGATGGAAGAAGGGGCACATTCAAGGTGAATTCAGCCTTTTCTTTAATATGCCCCCTCCGAGAGAATGAATTCATTTATACATGTGCAAATAAGCACTAATTAATTGAGAGGGAGAGAAGACACAGACATCATATTCAGAGAAATGTGTGCCTTGCTGCCCTGTACGTAATAAGCAGATCCCCCCACCCAGGCCGGGCCTGACGCTAAGGAAAATGCCTGCTCTGTGCCTAACGAACCGTGGCACTGACTGTCCTGCTCATGTAATTGTGGCATTCTCACTTGGGGCCAGGATCGCTTTCCCTCCTGACATACCACTCTCCTGCAAGAATAAGTCTCTTACTCTAAGAAAAATACTCCTAGAATCCTGGAAGACCAAAGGAAAGGGGAAAGTAAAACATTCAAATGAGATAAATGAGGTTTGATCTTAATACGATTCCAGCAGCCGCAGTGTCTCCCCGGGGAGAACCTGGGAGACTGGAAGGGGTAATCAGGCGGGAGCCACTCGCAAATACCTGGCTCGAGGCAGAGGCCCAAGATCAGATGAAATGTTTCAGATTTGGGAGGTTGAATTTTTTTATTTGTTGGCAACGGGAAGGAAACAGTCTCATTCTCCTATCACCTATTGTGGGCTCTGTGCAAGGCCACCATTTCATGCCTGCAACAGCTGTCTGTTCAGAAGCCAATGCTATGCGGCTAATTAGCACAGCGCGGGTCCTCGAGGAGATGGCACAACACCTCTGTGGGACGGGCTGGGAAGAAGTTTCTAGAAATGTATAACAGTCCTACATTAACAGCAACCCGGTTTGGAAGAAAAGTTTTCCAAGCCTTCCTTGTGTAACAACCTCTAGACCTGCACGGTCCACTTTGGGGGCCACAAGCCACACGTGGCCACTGAGCACCAAGCATGTGGCCAGTCCGAACTGAGATGTACTATGAGTATAAGTGACACACCAAGTCTTCAAAGACCTCATACAAGAACAAAAACAAAAAAGTATGTAAAGTATCTCATTAATTATTGTCTGTAAATTGATTATATATTAAAATGAAAGCATTTTGGATCTATTGGGCTAAATAAATCAATTACTAAAATTAATTTCACCTGTTTTGTTTTTACTTTTTTAAATGTGGCTGCTAGAAAATTCAAAATTACATACGTGGCCCATGTTATTTCTATTGGGCTGCTTGATGCCTCCTCCCTGCCACTACTGTCATAATTTTGAGCAGGTGTCACTCACCAGACCTGGCTGGCCCCAGGGGTCTCTCTGGTAACCTGATGCACCCAGTTCATTCCTGCCTCAATCTTCCGGCATGCTGTTCCCTCCGCCTGGAATGCTTTTCCCCTGCTGGCCTGGCCAATCCCTTCTCATCCTTCTGGAGTCCAGGTGATTTTTCCTCTTCCACTGGCAAGCCTTCCTAGACATCCCCTCCCCCACCCCCCCCCACCCCAGGCTAGGAAAAGTCCCAGAGACACAGTCCCAGAGCGTCCCGCACTTTCCTCCATCCCATCCTTCACAACTGGAACCGTCTGCACCCGTTATCCGTTTAACCTCTGTCCACCTTCCTCTCTAGATCCGAAACTCCAGGACTGTCAGCCTTGTTCTCTGCTGCTTGTCAGCATCTAGCCCAGTGCTCACAGGGTAAATAAATCTCAGACCCTCCCCTGCTCCAGGCAGGTCTCACAATCCTAAGAACGGCCTATAGAGAAGACAAAAAGTTCCTCTCACACAAAACCCTCATCCAACATTGAAAAATTCTTACATCTAAAAAGAAAAAGAGGGAAAAGGTGCCTTGACCCCCTACAATGGACTAAGATGCAGAATGTCATAATATACCTCTAGAAAGGGGAACAGCCTTGGCCGACATTCTTGTTTGCGGGGGTGGAACCACTCTGCTCAGATATGCGTTCCCATGAGGTTGACCAACTTCCAAAGCCGGACACATTTATGGAATATTCTAGAGGCAGCAGTAAACCCCAGGCTACACAGAGGCAGCCGAGTACAGGGAAAGGAGTTCCCGACAGAAAGCTTTTCTTCCCCCTTCCAGGAAGGTTTCACAAGGCTGCCTCTCAGCTGGCGACACAGAAAGCAGGTCTGTTTCCACATTCGTTGCAGGGGCCTGTGTGTTTACTTTCGAGACTCGTGGCTAAAAGGACCTTTTCTTTCAAACAGCTCTCCACTGACACTAACGCCACGCACGGGGTCCGGCTGTAACTTTGAGAAGCTGGGCGGTGGGGCTGGGGAGGGGGAGGCTTTGGCTTCTTCGGGAATTCCTTGAGGTTCTGGCTTGGCCATATCTGCCTGAGGTGCAGGATGATGGAAAGCAACACACAGAGAGCTTTTCAGAGGCTATTAAGGATGGTTTAAATCCCAACGCCTGGCATCTGGTGCCAATCAAGAAAACAGTAGTCACTGATGTAACTGCAACCGGATGGGGTAAAATGAAACAAAGGCTCGCCTTTGGAGGCCGGGACGGACTCAGGCTGATGGCTCCCCGGAGTGGCCACCCAGCACCACCCTGGTCCCAGCTCTGCCTCAGACGGGAGCCACAGCACTAGCCACAAAAACCTACCTCACACGAAAATACGTTCACCTCATTAACCTAATTCAGTATAATTTACATAATATACCACTATTATATTATATTATACTACGTTATAATAATTATATTATATTATATTATATTATATTATATTATATTATATTATATTAGTGTCTTCTCTGTGTTTTAGGCATAGGGATGGAGAGATGTACACAAGCGAACAGAAATCAAACAATGTCTGCCCCAGGCAGCTTACATTCTCATTGCAGAGGATAATAAGTGAGATGAATAAATAAAATATGTAGTATTATGTGAGAATATTGCTAAAAAAAAAAAAAGAGAGAGAGAGAGAAAAGGATATAAATCAGGGAAAGGAAATAGGAAAAGTTGAATAGGGAGGAGTCACAATGAAGACAGTTTGGGAAAGGACATATATTGTTGTGATTCCATTTGTATGAAATGACCGGAAAACGCAAAACTACTGAGGCAGAACGAAGATACATGATTGCCATAGGCTGGGGGTGGGAATGGGAATGAACTATAACTGGGTCTGAGGAATCCTATTGGGGTGATAGGAAAGTTCATGGTGATGTTGCAAAACTTGTTAAATTTTTCAAAAAGCACTGAACTGGACCCTTTTAGAAAAAGACAGTCTGGTCGGGGAAGGCCTCACTGAGGTGATATCTGGGTAGACTAGAAGGGGGTAAAGAAGCAAGCTGTGCCCTGGCTGGCTTGGCTCAGTGGATAGAGCATCGGCCTGCGGACTGAAGGGTCCCAGGTTCGATTCCGGCCAAGGGCACATGCCTGGGTTGGGGGCTCCATCCCCAGTGTGGGGTGTGCAGGAGGCAGCCAATCAATGATTCTCTCTCATCATTGATGTTTCTATCTCTCTCCTCCCTTCCTCTCTGAAATCAATAAAGAAATATATATATATAAAAAAAAGAAGCAAGCCGTGAGGACACCTGAGGAAGAGGACTTTAGAAAGAAGGTAAGGCCAATGTGAAGGCCCTGAGGCAAGAGCATCAGTGGGTGGAGAAATAATTAGGAGGCCTGTGGGCCAGAAGGGGTTTGGAGAGGGAAGGAGAATGGCTGAGATGAGATAACACAGAGGTGGCAGGAAGATAATGGAGGGTCCTTTAGGCCTATTAAAGGAAGAACATTTAATTTTTCCTCCTCGTACAATGGGAAATCATTGGAGGAGTGATACCTCTGACTCACAGTTTGGATTGTTCTAGCTGCTGGTTCAAAAATATACTGTAGCAAGACAAAGGCAGAAACAGGGAGACCAACTAGGGGGCCATCGCCTCCTAGCAGTTGAAAAGTGATGGTGACTTGAACATGGGTAATAGGAGAAATCATGGTAAGAAATGATCGGATCCTCGAACATATCTTGAAGGTAATAGGGCAGGACTTGCTGACAGAACGGATGTGGATTGTAACAGAAAGAATGACGTCAAGGAGCACACCAAGATTTTTAGTCTGAGCAAAAGAGGATCCCCATTGCTGAGACAGAAGCCAGGGGGAGGCTCCGGCTGCGAGTGATAAGTGTACAAACCAATTTTAAGGTCATGACACTGTCACCAGAAAGGGACCCAGACTGAGGTAGGTCTGCGCCAGCATGGTCTGCAACACGTGGGCTCTAGACCTCACGTAGGAAAGATTTCACAACACAAGTTCAGGTGATTTTGAGAGTCTCTTTATTAAAGCTGGGGACAGCCTGGCTGGTTTGGCTCACTGGATAGAGTGTCGGCCTGGGGACTGAAGGGTCCCAGGTTCGATTCCAGTCAAGGGCATGTTCCTTGGTTGCGGGCACACCCCCAGTGGGAGATGTGCAGGAGGCAGCTGATCGATGCTTCTCTCTCATCGATGTTTCAAACTCTCTATCCCTCTCCCTTCCTCTCTGTAAAAAATCAATAAAAAAAATATATTTAAAGCTGGGGACAATAAAACAAAGGAAGGGGTTAATACAGAAGAGGCAAGATCACAGCAATGGGAGTGAGCCTAGGCGGAGCAGCCGTAGCCCTTTGGAAACGTAAGGGAAAGAGTCAATCCTAACCGAGGCTGTCTGGGCCCTTTAGAAGTGAGCCAGCAGCTGTGTGGACTCAGGAAACAAGTCACAGAGGCAAAAGGAGGGCCTTTGGAGACGGATTCAGAAGGTTCGCTCAGGACGAGCTGCCACTGCCCACTGCTCTCCTGGTTACAAGTCTCCTGGGAAGCTTTAGAGCTTAGGAAAAAGAAAGCAAAGATACATGATGAAAGAAGTGGGGGAAAGGTATGGGCATGCTCAAGGGATAGCACACACTGGGTCCTGGTCTTAAGGGTTGTCATCTGTTTGCTAAAGGCAGGAATTTTAAGTGAGGTGTCAATCACCTAAAATTCATCAGCTTTCCAGGTGTGTCCTTTGATATGCTGATGCATCAAAATGAATGTATATAGGGATCAGGGTCATTCTCTGGTCAGTTTCACCTTCAACTAGGAAAAGACCAGGACCTAGGCAGGTCTGTCCCAGGCATGTTCTGGAATGTGGAATCCATCTGCTCCTAAGGACCCTTGGTTAGGGAAGATAAGATCTTGTGATTTATTAGCTGGCTGTAACTTGCTCCACCATCTGTATAGCTATCTGTCTCAGTTTCCTCATTCTACTTGCCAAGGAATTTTCCTAGCTTCTTATTAACCTACCTCAATACCAGATTAGATCATGAAAGAAAGGGGTATAAATTAACAAACAGATACAGGACTAAGCCAACTTGGATATTCTAGTGTTTCCAGACTGGCAAGGAGGAAACCAACAAAGGATATTGAAAAAGTGTGACCAGGAAGATAGACAGAAAACCAGCAGGGTGTGGTGTCCTGAAAACCAATCTCTAAGGCAAGTAAGTTGAAGATGAAAACTGATCACTGGATTTAGCAAGATGGATGTGACTGGTGACCTTGGTACAAGCAATTGCATCAGGGCAGTGAGGACAAAACCTACTTTGAAGTTTCTCAAGAAAAAAAGGAGAAGGAGAAAAGAAAAAAAGATGCAAATTAAAATAACAGGAAGAAATCACTTTTCACCTCTGAACAGACCAGGTTGGCAATGCCCAGTGCCCCTGAGGGTAAGGAAACGAGGTACACCGGTCTTTGCAGCAGACCCAGTCACAGGCATAAAAAAACCTGAAACATGCCTTTTGACCCAGCAATTGCATGCCTAACTTTACTACCATAAAAAGAAAAAAAAAGAGAGAGAATAAAAAGAGCATAACTATCTTTACCAAAATTTACCAAAAAGTCTTGCTTATAAACTTAAGGACTTCAGTCTCAGAGGGGTTTTTGTGAATTTGACCCCAAAAGCAAGAGAAGTAAAGCAAAAATAAATGAATGCAACCACATCAATCTCTGCACAGCAAAGGAAGCCATCAATAAAACATAAAGGCAACCAACAGAATTAGTATTCTAATGGGAGAAGATATTTGTAAATGATACCTTTGATAAGGGACTAATAACCAAAATATATAAAGAACTCATATAACTCAACAATTAAAAAAAAAAAGCAATCTAATTATAAAATAAACAGAGGGCCTTATACTTCCCCAAAAGACATACAAATAGCCAACAGATAAATTAAAAGGTGCTCAACCACACTAGCTATAAAGGAAATGCAAATCAAAACCACAATGAGATATCATCTCATACCTGTTAGAATGGCTATTATCAACAAGACAAGAAATAGCAAGTACTGGAAAGGATGTAGAGAAATGGGAACCCTCGAACACTGGTGATGGGAATGTAAATTGGTGCAGCTGCTATGGAAAATAGTATGGAGTTTCCTCAAAAAATCAAAAACAGAGCTACTATATGACCCAGCAATCCCGCTTCTGGGTATCTATTTGAAAAACTTCAAAACATTTATTCATAAAGATATACTCACAATAGCCAAGACATGGAAACAAATGAATTGTCCTTCAACCAATGAAAAGATAAAGATGTGGTACCTATATACCTATTCAGCTATAAAAAATAATGAATTACTGCCATTTGCAACAACATGGATGGATCTTAAGAGTGTCGGGCTATGTGAAATAAGTCAGACAGTAAAGGATAAGAACCATATGATTTCACTCAGATGTGGAATATAAAACAGAAAGCAACAAATGAACAAACAATAAACTTATAGACACAGACAACAGCATGGTGGTTACAGAGGGGAAGGAGGTGGAGGGAGAATGACTAGGACAAAGGGGGTCAAATATATGGTGAAAGAAAGAGACTAGGGTTTGGGTGGTAAGCACACAATGCAATATACAGATGATAGATTATAAAACTGTACAGCTGAAACTTATATAATGTTATTAACCAATGTAGCCCCAATAAATTTAAATTTTTAAAAAGAGTCTTACTTATACTACTAAAGAAATAGAAATAACCAACAATAAAAGATTGGTTAGCCCAGCCAGCGTGGCTCAGTGTTTGAGCGTCAACCTATGAACCAGGAGGTCATGGTTTGATTCCCGGTCAGGGCACATGCCTGGGTTGTGGGCTTGATCCCCAGTGGGGAGTGTTGTGAAGGCAGCCAATCAATGATTCTCTCTCATCATTGATGTTTCTATCTCTTTCTCCCTCTTTCTTCCTCTCTGAAATCAATAAAAAGATTTTTTAAAATAATAATAAATAAAATAAAAGATTGGCTAAACTATGGTGCTTTCATTACAAAGCTATTGTGGCTATTAAAAATTATATATTTTAATTGAGGAGGAAAAACCTGGGTTAAGAAAGCAAGTTACAGAGCAGAACATATAGTGAGTTTCTACTTTTGGAAAAAAATAGTTACACACAAACACACATACACGACTTACATACCAAAAAAAGCTTAGTGGATATATAACTAAATATTAACAGGATCAGCTTTGAAAAATATAATTTCAAGTGACTTTAAACTTCTCCTTCATTGGAAGATAGTATATGCACAGGCAAAATCTCTGGGACCAAAAGGCCTGAGTTAAATCCCAACTCTGCCTCCACCTACTATATGATTTTGGGCAAAGTACATAATGTCTGCAGAATTTCCTCAGCAAAGGAGATGGTGATACAATCTAGCTCATAGGTATGAAGGAATATTGAATAAATATAAATATATGTATATATATATATATATATATATATGGATTCAACAAAACAATGCCTAATACATATGAAGCACTCAGAATATTTTTTGTCTTTTGTCTTCAATAATCATGAAATAATAATAATCAGAAAAATAGTAATAAAATTTTCAGTTTCAGGAGCATATTTTACTTTTAGTCAGAAAAAATATTAATATTTTCAATTTGTGGATCACAAAAAAATTTCCTGTGAGCATTCCATGAGACTGAAATAACTAGGTCTATGGTTTAGCAGGTTCATACAGGTAACTAATCGGCTATGCAGGACTGATTTAGCCATTCCTACCACCAGGCCTTTTCAAGTTTCCAGCTATGTCCTAAATAATATCTCCCTGCCAGCTTACAGGATAATCACACACTGCCTTTCACATTTGTCCCTTGCCCAACTCCTCCTCAGCTGAAGAAACAATGAACAATTTTTCAAATTTAAATTTAAAATTGTTTTTAACTGTAAAGATTTCTTTTTTTCATTTTTCCCTCTTCTCCCCCTGACTCAGGTTCCAAGGATCAGTAGTCTTATTTACCTTTCAATTGAAAAACTGGAAAAACAGCGGTGTGTTTACTTTAAAATAAATGCACGTACTGTCTGTCAGCCATGCCTCCTTGAGGTGCGCAGCCCACCCACCAGAACACGCCATCCTTATAGAGCGAAGGGACGGTACACCCCTCCTGACTGGCCTATCTGTTCTTGGAACATAAAGTGCTGGAACAACCCTCTGCTTATAAGATTTTTAAATAAATAAGGAGCTGTTTGCTTGCTTGCCCCCCCTTTGTTTTTTAAATCTGGGAGACACACATGGGGAAAGAAAGGAGACATGCAGAGAAAATGGAGAGTAACATAAACAAGGAGCTTTTCGAAGTCTACTTCACTGATCACAGTGGTATGGGTACAGTCTCCTGTGCACTGTAGAACTGAGTAAATGCGTAATTATCTGGATGATGTTAAGAAGCAGGGTTCTGCCCTTACCGGTTTGGCTCAGTGGATAGATCATCGGCCTGCAGACTCAAGGGTCCCAGGTTTGATTCCGATCAAGGGCATGTACCTTGGTTGCGGGCACATCCCCAATAGGGGGTGTGCAGGAGGCAGCTGATAGATGTTTCTCATTGATGTTTCTAACTCTCTATCCCTCTCCCTTTCTCTCTGTAAAAAAAATCAATAAAATATACTTTTTAAAAAAAGAAGAATCAAAATAATGTACAAAAGAAGAAGCAGGGTTCTTATACAGAATGAAGAAAGGGTAGGAAGAACTCTGTGGAGGTGAATTAGAATTAGAGGTTCCAGTATGAACTCATGGTGTTTAATACAGAGACATAGAAATAGATATTTATATGTCTTTGTGTGTGTACATGCGCATCTGTATCTATAACGTCTGTCAGGAAAACCGAAGGCTCAAGAGCCAAGTTTGGAAGAAGAGCAGTGGGAAGAGATATGTCCAACCTGATGGTGACACACGCTCCAATGAAAACAGTGAGACTTTTAGGGGAAAAATAACAACTAGATCCTTATCCCACATGACAAACTCCAGATTGATAAAACGGTTACATGTTTAACAAACTAAATAAGGAAAACCATCACAAGTGTTGGTAAAAAGGAAGGTATCTAACTTTATTTTTTCCCAAGTGGAAGCTCAGCGTTCTCAGACTTGAGCATGCACCAGAATCCCCTGAAGGGTTTGTTAAAACACAGACCCGGACCCAGACCCAGAGCTCTGATTCTTCAGGTCTGGGATAAGGGCTCAAAATGTACATTTCTGATATGGTTCCAGGCCTGGGGACCATGTTGCTGGTCTGGAGGCCACACTTCGATGGTTTCCTTGACTGTGCAGAGTTTGATGTGGTTGCATTCATTTATTTTTGCTTTACTTCTCTTGCTTTTGGGGTCAAATTCACACAAAAAACCCTCTAAGACTGAAGTCCTTAAGTTTATAAGCAAGACTTTTTGGTAAATTTTGGTAAAGATAGTTATGCTATATTTCCCTCCTTGAACACAGGACACTCTGGTCGTGCCACGGTCTGCAGTGTTCATGAGGCCCGCGGCGGAAGCGGAGAGCTGGAAGAGAAAACTGAGTCTTGGGGCTACCTGCTGTCAGTTTAGCAAGGTCATCAGTGGGCAGGTACAGACAAAACCTGCTGATTAAAACAGACACTGGGTGATGGGGATTGTTTGAAAATTCCCCTAATAAACACATTTTTAAAAATCAGTATTCAACCTCAAAATCTGGCTTCCACACAGAGATGACTACAGCCAACCAGCGCTTTTGGTCAAGTCCTTTTTGCAGGCCCGGCCAGTTCGATGTCCCCACAGAAAGCCAGCAGAGGCTGACCATTACACAACTGCAAGACTTGAGTAAACCCTCCACCATAGCATCCCTCTGCCAAAGGAAGGCATAAAACACCAGCTGAGTTCCCCAGTCAACTTCCAAGTCCACCCAGGGGAAAACAAGGGAGCAAGTGAAAGAAGGAATTGTGTCTCATGGAGCAGAAAAACGCTACTCATCAGGCCCTTTCCCAGGAAAAATGGTTTCAGGAAGAGCAGGCCACGGCGAGAAAAGTCACCTCGCATACTGTGACCCACTCGCCGACGAAAATGAATTCATAGGTAGAGACCGCTCCGGAAACTTTCAGCTCAGCAGCTCCCCAAGGGGCACAGGCTCCGAGATCAAGGTGCTGAAACGTCCCACATTAATGTCAGCCTCCCCACTCCAGGGCCCTCAAAGCTTTTGTATTTGTTCCTCTTGGAATTATCTCCTGAACAACTTCACGCCTGCCTCCCATTCAGGCAAGGTCCCCCATCAGCAAACAGTGTCTCTGTTGCCCATCTCTGGGATTCAAACCTCCCCATCTTTGGGGAAAAAAGTACCAGAGGAGACAATAACTACTACTATTGTTACTGCTTATATATGCTTACATGTATCAGGCAATGCTGTTAGCTCATTTAATCTCAAAACAACATTTTACAGAAGAGGAAACAGAAGGTTAAGAGACTGAAAGATGTCACAAAGCTAGTGGAACCAGGATTCGAACCCAGGTAGTCTGACTCTAGAGCCTACATGTTCATAACCACTTCCCTACATGACAGATGTGTAATCACCAGAAACAGCCGTGATGAAACATGGCTGGAATGTTATGCATGCCAGCTATGTCCTGGTCACCCTCAAAGACTTGCTTTTCTAAGAGAATGAAGCCCACTGTCCTAATACAATCCACATTTTCCATTAGATTTGGATCTGACATACCTTACTCCTCAACCCAGCCACACATTCAAAGTGCTATGGCTGGTGCTGGGAAGAGCGGCAGGAGCTGCAGCCGCCGCCACAAACAACATCGAAGGCAAGTGCAAAGCAACAATGTTTTCAAGGAAGCAACTAATTTCACCTAACAGGAGCCCCCGAGTCTCACGATATGCTCATGATAAGATGCTAGCATGCTAAACGACACAGTCATCATGCCATGATGAGAAATGGAAGGGGCACAGCACGGCCGGGGGAAGCTCCTCTGAGAAATCTCCTACTCCATTCCCTGGAAGGACCTGAATATTCCCCCCCCCTTAATGAATATGCTCCCCCCCCATTAAGTGAACCTCAATAAAGGAAGCAAATTCTGTTCAATGGGAGCTACTCTGTCTGTGGAGTAGCCACTTTCTGTTTCACTGCTTTGCTAATAAACTCACTTTCACTTTAAACTCCAAAAACAACGTTTTCATTATTAAGCAAGACTAAATGCACTAAGCTTTCAATTCAAAAGCTATACAAGACTTACTGACTGATTGACTGATTGAATAAATAAGATATATATAACAGGTCTAAGGGCAAATGGTTGAAAAAAAGTTAATAAAGCTAAAAATGAAAGTTAATATTAGAAAATATGGTACACCTGATAAATAAATCCAAGAAGTTGTCCTGAAAAAAAAAATCAATTAAAAAAATCAAAAGTTAAAACAAAAGTATTTATGCTAGTCAAAAAAAAAATTGGGGAAAAATACAAATACCAAAGAGAATGCTATTTAAGATCTTTACACTAATAAATTTGAAAATCTCATAAAATAATTTTCTCAGGATATATGAATTAACAAAATTGATGCAAGATAGCCTTAATCGGTTTAGCTCAGTGGATAGAGCGTCGGCCTGCGGACTCAAGGGTCCCAGGTTCGATTCCGGTCAAGGGCACGTACCTTGGTTGTGGGAACATCCCCAGTAGGGGGTGTGCAGGAGGCAGCTGATCAATGTTTCTAACTCTGTATCCCTCTCCCTTCCTCTCTGTAAAAAATCAATAAAATATATATTTTTTAAAAATTGATGCAAGATGAATCAAAAAAGTTGAACAAACCAAATCATTATGGGGAAAATACTGAAAAAGTCATCATAGAATTATTTCAAAGAAAGCTGCCAGACCCAGTTGGTTTTATGGGTGAGCTCCTTCCTGTACTCATGGAACAGATAATTCCCATGTTATACAGTCTGTTCTCAAAGTTGGAAAGCACTTCAACTTACTGTATAAAATTAGCTTAACCTCAATTCCAAAGCCGACAAAAATAGCACAAAACTACAGACAAATGTCATTTATGAATATAGATGGAAAGCCCCCAAATAAAATAATAACGAGCAATTCTAACAAAACTTTCAAGAAATAATCTAGCATGAGCAATTAGGTGTTTTCTAGATATTCTGAAATTGTTACTATTAGAAAACTAATAAAATAAATGGAAGGGAGAAAAATCATATAATTATCCCAATGGTTGCTTAAAAGATATTTTGCTAAAAATTCAACCCCTTTCCTGATTTTTAAAGGAAAAACAACAATGATTAATGAACCAAGAAGAAAGGTTACTAACACGCAGCCCTACACCCTGAGGAGAGCCACTGGAAGCACGGTTATTAGACACGGCCATACACCCGCTCCATCACCACTAAAACGGGAAAGTGTACACAAAGCAACTCACAAGAAAAAGAAGTATAATTATCTAATAAGATGAGCAAAATTATCAGTCTTAGGAACCACATGAATATCTCCCAAGAAAAGTCAAAAGAAACTATTTAAACCTATATTAAGAATTCAGCAACGGACAGAATATAAAAGAAAATGCAGAAACTAATAGTTGTATGCTAAAAACAGCAGGTTAGAAGACCTAATAGGAAAAGATACCATTAAAAATAATAGCAAAATTACTTTTAAAATTAAAAGAGTCTATCTAAAGATAACTTCAAAATGATTTGAATGAATTTAGAGACATCTATGTTCCTGGATACAAAGAATCAGCATGGAAATTCCCCATAAAAGAACATTTTAAATGATAGGATTCTAATAAAACCTCAAGGGATTTGAGGGGAAAAAAGTAGAAAGAGGGGAGAACTTGACAAAATAATTTAGTTCATATGATGATGTCATACATACATGCAAAGAAAAGAAGGAAGATTTTGAAAAGAAGAGAAACTTGAACTGTCAGAGATTAAAACATTTATAATGTTACAATAGCTAAGACAGAGTGATTTTAAAACAACAAATGAAATGGAAAATCCATAAACAGGCCCAAGTATACATATGTTTTTAATATATGCTGAAGGTACCAAATCAAATCAAAGGGGAAATAGATGGATTATTCAATAAGCAATAATAAAGCTATCAGTTAACTATTTGGGAAAAGTTAAATAGATCCCTAATCACACTGTGCACAAAAAATAAATTTGTCTGGATGATGGATGAAGGATAAAATATGAAAAAATAAAAATCATAATGTACTAGAAAAAAATAGAAGTGACTATTGACCTGATTTCAGAATGGGAAAAGCCTTTCGAAGCATAAAAGAAAAAGTTGAAAATATAAAGGGTGACAGATTCAACTACAAAAACTTTAAAACATCTGTTTGGAAAGAGAAAATGAAAGCCTAAAAAATTAAAATGAAAAACTAGAAAAATGTTTACAAATTATAAGACAAAGAATAATAGCCTTAACACATAAAGAGCTCAGCTCTGGCCAGGTAGCTCAGTTGGTTAGAGCATCGTCCCAATACGCCAAGGTTGTGAGTTTGAGCCCCAGTCAGAGCACATATAAGAATCAACCAACGATTCCATAAATAAGTGTAACAACAAACCAACGTTTCTCTCTTCCTTCCTCTAAGAATCAATTTTAAAAATAAAATAAAAACATATAAAGAGCTCTTTTAAAACTAACAGTGAAAACTACACACTTCAATATAAAAATGAATAAAGGATAAGGCAATAAGCATACTTTAAAACACTGAATCACCTTCAATAAATCAGAGAAAAGGTGGGAGGACGTCACAGAAATAACAACCTAATGCAACAAGAGGACCCAGACCAAATCCAGATTCAAGCAAACCAATTTTAAAACAACACTTTGAGACAAATCATAAAATCAAATATAAACTGGGTAATAGGTGATAATAAAGAATTCATGATTGGTTAATACGATTGGTGTGATAATGGTATGATAACTATGTAAGAAAATGTCCTATTTTTAAGAGATGCATGCTAAAGAATCTAGGATAAAATACTGAGACATCGCCAAAACCGGTTTGGCTCAGTGGATGGAGCGTCGGCCTGCGGACTGAAGGGTCCCAGGTTCGATTCCGGTCGAGGGCATGTGCCTGGGTTGCGGGCACATCCCCCGTGGGAGATGTGCAGGAGGCAGCTGATTGATGTTTCTCTCCCATCGATGTTTCTAACTATCTATCTCTCTCCCTTCCTCTCTGTAAAAAATCAATAAAATATATTTAAAAAAAAAAAAAAAAAAAATACTGAGACATCTATTGAAAATACTACAGCCAAAAAAGAAAGAGATTGAGCAAACGTGACATAATGTTAATTAGCAAGTAGGCAAAAAATAAATAAACCTTCAGTCATTTATCTCAAGTAAATGTTAAACAATGGGCAGAAAGATTTAAGAACTTTCATGTCTATCATAGCATTACTAGTGGCCCAGTGCAAGAAAATCGTGCACTAGTGGGAGGGAATCCCCTCTCGCAGTCCAGGACCCCTCAGGGGATGTCCGCCTGCCGACTTAGACCCGATCCCCCCTGGACAGCCATCCCTCTTGCAGTCTGGGGCTCTTAAAGTCCGGGACCCCTTGCTCCTTACCGCCCGTTTACAGCCCGACTTCTGACTGAGTGGTGCTCCCCCTGTGGGAGTGCACTGACCTCCAGGGGGCAGCTCCTGTGGCAAGTGTCTGCCCCCTGGTGGTCAGTGCTCATCAAAGCGAACAGTTGTTCCACCATTCGGTCGATTTGCATATTAGCCTTTTAGCATATAGGATTTGTGATTGTGAAACACTGAAATCTATCCAAATGTTCAGTTTTTCATACAGCCATCTGATAGACTACTACCAGGCAGTCATCAAAAACTGAATTTTGGAAGAAAAATTAAAGCTATTTTGATATATTTTATGGTGCAGCAGCTATAGAAAACAGTACGGTGATTCCTCAAAAAAGTAAAAATGGAAATAACACATTATCCAGTAATTCTACTTCTGAGTATGTATGCAAAAGAATTGAAAGCAAAGACTTAAAGAGATATTTGTGCACCCATATTCATAACAGCACTATGTTATAGGCAAAAGGTAGAAGAAATCCAAGTGTCCTTGGATGGACGAATAAACAAAATGTGGTATATTCATACAATGGAATATTACTCGGCCTTTAAAAGGGAGATTCTGATATATGCTACAACATGCGTAAGCCTGGAGGACATTATGCTAAGTGAAATAAGCCTATCACAAAAAGGGAAATACTGTATGATTCCACTTAGATGAGGTAACTAAAGTAGACATGTCATAGAGACCAAAAGTAGAATAATAGGGAGTGGAGAAAAGGGAGGAAAGGGGGAGTTGTTGTTTTTAATGGGTACAGAGTTTGCATTTGGGAAGAAGAAAGAGTTCTGGAGACAGATGGTAGTGCTGGCTACATGACAATATGAATGTACTTAATGCCACTGAACTTTACATTTAAGAACCATTAGCCCTGGATGGTCTTTCTCAGTGGTTACAGCACTGCTTGTGTACCAAAAGATCGCAGGTTCGATCCCTGGTCAAGGGCGCCTATCTGGATTGCAGTTCGCACCCTGCCCCTAGTCAGGGCATGTGTGGGAGGCAACCAGTCCATGTGTCTCCCTCATATTGATGTTTCTCTCTCTTTCTCTCTCTCCCTCCTTCTTTCCCTCCTCCCTCCCTCCATTTCGCTCTCTCTGAAAAGCAATGGAAAAAAATATCCTCAGGTGAGGATTAACAACAACAAAAGAATGGTTAAGATGGTAAATTCGATGTTATGTATATTTTATAATTAAAAATAAATTAAGATACTTGATACCTTTTCAAGAGAGAAATACATGCTGCAAAATACTATTCTTTTATTATCTCAATTTGGATTGATGTCTTAAGTATTAATACATATTTGCACACAAGAAAAAAGCTCAGAAGGGTATGTATCAAAATGTTAATAATTATCACTAAGTGCTGTGCTTACAGGAACATTTTGTTTCCTTTGTGTATCTGTGTGCTTTTCTGTAATTCCCACGTTTTCTACATTTATGTTTATAATCAAAAGCAAAAGTATGTTGACTGGACAAATGAAAAAGGAAAGAAAAGGATGCTGATCCAAATTCGAGAATGCCCACAATTGTATCTCCAAAAGATATAATACACTTGAGAACAAATCATAAAAGGCAGCATAAGGTTCGGGAAAATAAAGACCAACTCAGAAGACAGAGCACCAGCGAGTTCCCTACAGAATTAAAATAGACACATACTCCTGATTTTAAGCAGTACCCACAGCCCAGGTGGGTTCTCCACATCTCTGTGTGCCACGCAGAAAGGAAAAGACCAAGGGAGCCTCAAACTCCACCCGAGTGGCCCGTCAGAAAGGACAGGCTCGGAAGGAAAGGACCGGAATCAATGCCGCGCTCTCCCTGGGACTCAGCACGCCCCGCCCCCACACCTCTCTCAAGCTAAATCCACTCTCAGAAAATATTTTCTAGACAGCAGCCTTCAAGAGAAAAAGGAGCCTTTCTTTCTGTGGCACTCCCTCGCCACATATGGTACTGCTCTGAATAGAGGCATTATGAGGGAGGGTTCGGATACCACAGCCACGGTTATGCCACTGACCACAAACAACAATAAATAGATGTTATGGTTTAGGTTTCCATGCAGCAGAGGCACCCTGAGTAATTACGCTAGAGCTTCCAACAGATGTTTATTGAGTGCCTACTAGGCACAGGGCATATCTGTAACATCACACACACACACACACACACACACAGCAGTTCCTTTGTTCTGTTCCAGGACTCAGACTGGGGCAGTAATGTGTAGGCTGGAGGCACTGGCCAGTCTGATTGTACAGGTCCCATCTCCTGGACTGGGGAAAGAGGGGCAGAGGAAAAGCACTGATCCTTGCGAAGGATCCAGGGGACAAGTCACTGCATCCCACCACGAAAGCCGCTGGAAAAGGGGCCGAGTTCTGCAGAAAGAAGCCTTCAGCCTTCCTAAAACCCCTCGGACAGCATCCGTGGGAGCAGAGTCACTGCAGGCCCTGGGCCTGGGGGAAACGACATCACCAGGTTTATCGGGCAGGAAAAGAGAAAACCATGCCTCCAAATGCTTCTCCCCACACACGTAAATGAATCACATCAGCCACCCCTTTGTCATACGTACTTTTGCCCCCATTGTTCTTCAGGACATTGGAGAGGTTGACAGAGGCGGTGCCTAGCAGTTCATTTCTTAAGGTATGGCAGCTCCAGACCTTCAAATCTAAATGACTCTGGGCCGTGACATTCCTGGAAAACAAACAGTTGATTCATCACATCCAAGCAGATCAATCACTCTGATTGCCTTAGAAGAAAACAGGTATTGCTGACAACTTGGAAGGGCGGGGAGGACCCCAACAGGAAGACGCTCACATAACCCCTAACCCCCCAAAGCTGACCCTGTAACCACCTAGCTAATAATGAACACTCTGTGAGCTCAATGATGTGGAAACACTTACTAATAAAGAGAGGCACCTCGGGTACCAAAGGCTGAAGACTCAGAGGCTCCACAGGACACCTGGATCTCCCACCACAACCCGCCTGGAGCGCCTTCTCTCTTTCCCCCACGTTACTGCATTCAAAAGAGAAGGGACGTTCTCTTACAAAATGATGATCTCATTCCAGAGAAGCTCGGAGCTCCCGATTCGCTTCCCAGTCTTCTTGGTCTCACTGGGCAGTCCATCCACTGCCACTTCCACAAATGAGTTAATTCGATGTTGGCGATTGTGCACCTTGGGCTTTGCTGACACCACTGGACAGGAAAGAAAGAAAAAGTCAAGGATGAGGCAGAGGGCTCCCAGCTGCCCCCCTGTGGCAGATGGTGTCACTCTTTTTTGCTATTTCGATCAAAAAATAAATTTTTGGGTTTTTTCCTGATTTTAAGAAAACTTTTTAAAAACGTCAGGACACACACACACAAAAAAAAATATGAAGCATAAGAACCAAAAATCACTCCTAAGCTAAAAACAAGATGTTGGTAAATTCAGACTTTCCAGACTTTCAACTTTTATGTCCCCAATTCTTTAAAAATTCTTCTCCTCCCAAAATCCATTTTAAAGGCAGTAACACAAGCCCATTACAAGAATATGCCATAACTTAGTTAACTATCCTTTCACTGATGAATAGATTGCTTCTAATTTTTTGCTCTGGGAAAATTACCATAAATGTATATACAGTATTTGCTTGCATTTCTGAGTATCCTCCCAAATCTATGAACATTTTTTTTAAAAGTTCCTAAAACTGCCTAATTTCTTTCTAAAAAGGGTAAATCTGTAGATGCCCACGAGCACTATAAGAAGATGTCCATTTCACCAAACACTGTATAACACTGAGTGCAATGTTTTTTCATTCTTTGCAAATATCGCAGGTTTAAAAAAACAGCATAAAGATAATAGCTAAGAACTGAGTACTTTTTATAGGTACTATGCTAAGCACACACCATCTACCTGAATCCTCACAACAAACCCATGCAGCAGGGAATATGTCATCACCCCCGTTTCACCAGGAGGAAACAGGCTTGAGGAAGCCAGGTCACTGCCCCAGGCCACAGAGCCAGGAAGCTTTGAGCCAGGATGTGCAACTGGGCAGCCTGACTATGCCATGTTTTGTGCCATTACCAGACTTTGCTTATTTGTTCTAATGCTTTCCTTCAATTCCCAGTGAGACTGAATATTTTTTCCATGTGCTTGTTACCATCTGCATTTCCTCTTCGTGTGGCAGCGTTTCTGATGTTCACTTGGCACCAGCAAGCCAGGGACTCAGAGAGCACAAGCTAAGCAAGAATCCGCCCAAGGCCAGGCAAGCTCCTCTGAGAGCATATATTAGCCACGAGAACGCCAGGTCATTAGGATGAAACACATCTAGATGCCTTCAATCCTACGCCCCAGAGAAGAGCATATGACTGACACTCCTTACCTATGACGGCAAGACTGTTGTAGCCTGAGCTCCCCTCTGTCAAGAGGTAGCAAACCTCTCCCTCCCAGGCCCTTCCGAGAGGTGACAGTCCTGTAAGGGGCCACAATTTGGCAAAGGACACACCCACCTCTGGATTGTTTTTAGCAATAGCTCTCTTCTTCAGGCCCAAAAGGAGAGTAGAGAGAAATTCAAAGAACAACATCAAAAGTTGTGGCTAAGATCCAGGAGCAAAAAGGGGTGGTACCAGGGGAAAAAGGTTGGGGTCCTGGGAAATGTGGCCCAGGGTAGAAAAATGAAATACTTTACACACTGATCAAGGCTAACTGAGGCCACCTGGTGGTGCAAGAATAGCTCTGCATGCAGGCCCTTAAAAGAAAGGGACTAATTATAGTCCTATAATTTTGAGCTAGGCCGTTTCTTTGAAATCAACAAGTTCAAACCCTTTATTTAATCATTTGACCAACTAAGATCCAGGGAGGTGAAATAACATATCCAAAATCCTAAAGTTCGTCAGAGCCAGAGCTAAACCTACATTCAAGTCTCCCAGCTCCCAGGCCAATTCTTTGAAATCTGCCATGACGTTTCCTTTTTTGTCCTCTAGCTTTTCCCCCTAGGTGTTTTTCTACCTTTTCCCTTTTTTTAATTTTACATAATTTCAGCAAAGTTTTTAGGAAAATTGCAAGAACAATACAAAGAATTCCTATAAACTTTTTACCCAGTCACCAAATATTAACTTTTTATCTATTTGCTTTATTATTTATTCTCTCTCTCCCCTGAATTTCCCTCACACACATACACATTTTTCCTCCTAAAACTCTGGGAGTGAGTTGTAGATGCTGTACCCCTTTACTTCTAAATACTTCAGTGTGTATTTCTAAGAACAAAGACATTTTCTAATATAACCACAGTATAAATATCAACATGCGCAAATTTAGCATTCCTTAATACTATTATCTGCAGACCTTATTCAAATTTTGCCAATGGTCCTACCAAAGTCCACTATAGCACAAAAGGGAATTGTTTTCTGTTCCAATCTAGAGTCACATTTTGCAGTTATTTTGAAGTTCCCAATCTACAGAAAGGTTGAAAAAATAGAATAATTGTATGCTCTTCACCAATTATCATTTTGCCACACTTGCTTTATTTCCCTCTATGTGTGTGTTTATATCAGTGCTACTCAAGAGAACCTCTGTGATAATGAAAATATTCTACCTCGGCGTTGTCCAATGCATTGCCCTCTGACACATGTGGATATTGAGCACTTGAACAATGGCTAGTGGGACTGAGGATTTGAATTGTAAATTTAATTAATTTACTTTAATGTAAATAGTTCTATGGGGCTACAGTGGCTACCCTATTGGACCACACAGGATATAAATATATGATATTTATGTCTATAATTGTGTGTGTGTCTATATCTACACACTTTTTTTCTGGTAAACCATTTGAAAGTAAATTGTAGATATCATGAGAGATCAGCCCTAAATACTTTTCAGAATGCAACTCCTAAGTATAAAGACATCTTCCCACCTAACCACACACTGCCATCATTATACCTAAAAAAATTCATGCCCTAACTGGTTTGGCTCAGTGGATAGAGCATCAGCCTTCGGATTAAAGGGTCCCAGGTTCGATTCCAGTCAAGGACATGTGCCTTGGTTGCTGGCACATTCCCTGTAGGGAGTGTGCAGGAGGCAGCTGATCAATGTTTCTCTCTCATTGATGTTTCTAACTCTCTATCCCTCTCCCTTCCTCTCTGTAAAAAAAGCAATAAAATATATTTTTTTTAAAAAATTCAGTTACCGGCTCTATCAATTCTAAAATTCATTCCATATCTAAATTTCCTCAATTGTTCCAGACATATTTTTATAGCTGTTTTCCCCCCAATCCAGGATCCAATCAAGATGAGCACACTGCATTTGGTTGTTGTCTCCTTAACCTTTTTTATTTTTTTAAATATGTTTTACTGATCTCCTTTTACAGAGAGGAGGGAGAGGGATAGAGAGTTAGAAACATCGATGAGAAAGAAACATCGATCAGCTGCCTCCTGCACACACTCCCCCACCCCCCCCACCCCGAGGATGTGCCCACAACCAAGGTACATGCCCTTGATCAGAATCGAACCTAGGACCCTTCAGTCTGCAGGCTGACGCTCTATCCACTGAACCAAACAAGCCAAGGCGTCTCTTTAACCTTTTAAAAGCTGGAATGCTCTCCCTTCTTTTTCCATGACAATGACTTTAAAAGACTTCCTCCGACTGTCATCTAGAATATGCCAAATTCTGCATTTTTCTGATTGTTTCCCTCATGATTAGATTCACACTGAACATTTTTGTCAAGAATACTACATAGGTTACATTGTATACTTATGCACACACCCTGTTACCCTACTGGGGAAGCGAGGTTATCCCTTGGTTAATGTGAGGTCTGCCAGGTCTCTCCACTGTAAAGAAACATTTTTCCCTCTAATTTATAATTAAGCAGCAGGTTGATGTGTTGCATGTTTCTTTTTCTAAAAGACAAGATAAATAAAGGCATCGAGATACAAGCAGGTTTATCTAGAAAGTTTATTTACCGTGATGAAATGTAAATGCCAGTCTCTTCTACATGGAGTCACATCTTCACATAGGATTTCGTTTTTAAAGTCAACAAATAAGGCAAAAATCACATATGGCCAAAATTATACCCTTGCAAAGCTCTTAGGAAGGCACCAGAATAGAACCTGGCATTTTGTCTTTCAATAGGTTTCAAACAGTTGTTTGCTTTGCTGTGCTTTGTTTTCTACTGTTTCTTTTTTTAAATACATTTTTATTGATTTCAGAGAGGAAGGGAGAGGGAGAGAGAGATAGAAACATCAATGATGAGAGAGAATCATTGATTGGCTGCCTCCGGCCATCCCTACTGGAGATTGAGCCCGCAACCCAGGCATGTGCCTTGACCGTAATCGAACCCGGGACCCTTCAGTCCGCAGGCCGACGCTTTATCCATTGAGACAAACCAGCTAGGGCAGGAATCACCATTTTAGATCATTTGGGCCAAAAGTTCCTTTTGTCCTTCTTCAAGAATTCCAGGTACACTATGACAACCCGATGAGAATGAACAGTTACACTCTTAAGCCTTTCACAGTCTTTGGCTCTCCAGACCCAAGTGTGGTATAAACCCACCTCTTCCCCACACACTGGGCTGGACCTCAAATGACTAACAAACACTCTACACAGTGCCACTCACCTTTCAAAGTAAGCTGAGACTTCTCAAAAGGCAGGGCCACTCCTGTCCGGCTGGCGCTGGCAGATGCCATGTCATCACCAGGAAACTGCAAGACAAACACAGCAGTAGGTTTAGAGAATATCTGATAAGAGACTGAGGAACTGGACCCAATTTTAATATCCGAGTTTAAAGGGACAGAGCAAAAAAAAAAAAAAAAAAAAAACAAACACCCAGAAACCTTGAAGCTCTGTGGCCATGCTATTTCCAGCAGGGTGGCGTGTCTGTCTGTCTTATGATGGCTATTCAACCTGGATAGGTCTTTATAGCTTAAGAAGAACACTGTTATATCAAAGCCTGGAGAAGGGAGGGCCTAATATAACATCCCCAAAAAGAAAGTCACAGTTCAACAATAAAACATAACCCTCATCATCCAATATTTTTCACGGGCAAAAGATCTAAATAAACAGTTCTCCAAAGATATACATACCGATGGCCAATAAGCACATGAAAAGATATTCCACGTCATTAGTCATAAGGTGTCCGTGTCATTCCATCTTTGCTAGAAGTCTATCTTGAACTTTGAATGGATCTTTTTACTCATACATAATTCTGTAATATTGTAAACTATCACTTGGAAAATATTGGTTCATTGAGTTATGCAGATATTCCAAATGTCATTATACATTATAAAATTGTGTTCATTTCATTGTACAATATTTAAAAAATCACATTTGTGAATGTCGCTAGTAATCTTTAAGTACTGGGGAGCTGTCAGCTCTTGGGGTAGATATAAGTGTTCCAAAATTCTAATTTTCACTTAAAAACTCATATTTTATCATTGGCAACAGATATTGTCAGTTGTTTTCCGTGAAGTGACAGACTCACTTCGTTCATTTTCAATAAAATACTGCCAAATACTCAAATCTAGTAACTTTAGTAGGTCTGTTTTTGTTTTGTTTTTAATAAAAATGGTATTTCATGGCCCAGCTGGTGTGGCTCAGTGGTTGAGTGTTGACCTATGAACCAGGAGGGCATGGTTCAATTTCTGGTCAGGGTTGCAGGATCCATTCCCATTGTGGGACGTGCAGGAGGCAGCCAATCAGTGATTCTCGCTCATCATTGATGTTTCTATCTTCCACTCTCTCTCCCTTCCTCTCTGAAATCAATAAAAATATATTTTTAAATAAATAAAAATAAATAAATAAGCAAATGGCAGCCTAAATATAGTATGATGCCATTGCATAACACTTGAACTTACACAAAACAATTTCATATATTCTTGTGGACACGCATAAATGGAATGAAAGTATAAAAGCATGGATGGGAAGGAACCCCACCATTTAGACCAGTGGTTCTCAACCTTCCTAATGCTGCGACCCTTTAATATACAGTTCCTCATGTTGTGGTGACCCCCAATTTCATTGTTACAAATTGAACATAATTAAAGCATAGTGATTAATCACAAAAACAATATGTAATTATATATGTGTTTTCCGATGGTCTTAGGCAACCCCTGTGAAAGGGTCGTTCAACCCCCAAAGGGGTCGCGACCCACAGGTTGAGAACCGCTGATTTAGACAGAAGTTGGAGGAGCAGGGAAAGCGAAGGATGGAGCAGGGGAATTGGAGTGAGGAGAGACCTAGGGAACTTCAACTGTATCTGCAGCATTTTGTCTGTTAATGAAAAAAGTTCTGAAGCAAATATGGCAAAATGTTAATATCCATTAAATCCAGATGGTAGTTTTTATGACTGTTTGTTATCTATTCTCTGAACCATTTCATATGTTTGATCTTTTACATAATTTAACAATAATTTTAAGGGAAAAAAAAGGATCTTATCTTGAGAAATGAAGGAAAGATTAATGATTCTACATTAAGCCTGGGGGCTTTTAGTAACTGAGGTTAAGGTACGAAAGGCTGGGAATCCATTATTTATAGACTTTAAAAATAAAAGCATCTTTAAAATCTTCACATCCACCGGGACTCTTTCTTTCCTGAGGCAACTTGACTGAGAGCAGTTTTTAAACTCACTTGTTCTCCCTGAGCTTTTGTTCCAAACTGGAGAGAATCCTGGAGAATAAAACTTGAAGGCTCCACGTGGCCCACAAATGGGAAAAAGACCGAACCTCGTGGTCTATATCCTTCATGGCCCGAAAACAACATCAACCAGGTTAATTCTAAAGAAGGCTCAGAACGAAGCCAACTGGGAAAGCAGGGGAAACAGAGCAGTGACACCACCTTGTGTTCCTTCTCCAGTGTCTTTCATAGAGTCCACAGTTTACTCATCGTAATCTAGGCGATTCTGTGGGGCTATGTTTGTCTTTCCAGATCCAATTAGCAAGAAACCAATCTGACGTTACAAGGTAGGTATCTTGAACTGTAAAACCTTTCCAAACCATGTAAGGAAAAAAAAAAATAGGCATTACACAGCATCTAGCCCAGCAAAACTGTACACTGCTGAAGTAATTTTCCCCCTGGCAATAGCAATGGGAAGTGTTTGCATCCAAATCACTTCAAGTAATCTGAGTTAGCATAAACCTCCATTCCTATTACCTAATGCGTCATGTCTGGCTTTTAATTAAAAAAATAAAAGTTATGCTAAAAGGCAAGAAAAAACAGTGTGAAGAGACAACACAAACATCAAAACCAGACTTAGATATGATATAGATTTTGGAATTATCAGATAGAGAATTTAAAATAACTGATTAAAAATAAATACATAAAAATAAATAAAATAACTGATTAATACGTTAAGGGCATTAATGAAAAAGGTAGACAACACCCATGAACAGAAGGGTAACATAAGAAAGATTCAAAAGAAAATTCTGGAAATCCAAGCCAATGTAACATAAATGAAGAATGCTTCGATGGGCTGGCTCATCAGTATACTAAACATGGTTAAGGAAAGAATCAGTGAGCTTGAAGATATGTAATAGAAACTCCCAAACTGAAACATACAGAGGAAAAAATACTTTATAAAAACAACAGAACATCCAAGAATTTTGGGACAACTTTAAAAGATGCAAAATACACATAATTAAAATATCAGACGGAGAAAAAACAGAGAAGAAATATGTGAAGTATCGATAGCCAAGAACTTTGCAAAATTAATGACATATACCAAACCACATGTCCAGAAAACCCAGAGAACATCAAACAGAATAAATACCAAAACAACAAATAATTTCTAAAAAAAAATATAAAAAATTACACCTGGACATACCAAAGACAAAGAGAAAATCTTGAAAGAAAGCAGAGGGGAGAAAACACTTTACCTACAGAGAAATAAGGATACAGATCACAGCAGCCTTCTTGTGAAGCAAGAAGAAAGTGCAGTGAAATATTTATAGTGTTGAAAAAAAAAATAACGCCAACCTGGAATTTGTGTATCCAACGAAGTTATCCTTCAAAAGCGAAGGAGAAAACAAAAAAAAAAAGAATTTCTCAAACAAAACCTGCTCTGCAAGAAATGTTTAAAAGTTCTCCCGGGAAATGGAAAGTGATATGGGTCAGAAACTTGTATCTGCACACAGAAAAGAAGCGCAGGGGAGAAGAAATGAATGAAGCTCCACCCACTGGCTTCTTCACACACTAGATTGACACATAGGGAAAGGGCGTGTGCTGAGAAGGGTTGCCAAATAGAAAACAAATAAGAGGACTAACAATACAGGTGAGAAGCAGAAGAAAAACAAAGCAGTGGAGGAGGACAGGAATTTGGGCTGAGGGTTGGAAATAGAAATTTTAAGTTACGGACAGGAAGTTTCATTGAGACGGTAACTTTATTTTTAAATATATTTTTAAATTGATTTCAGAGAGGAAGAGAGAGAGAGAGAGAGAGAGAGAGAGAGAGAGAAACATCAATGATAAGAGAGAATCACTGATCGGCTGCCTCCTGCACGCCCCCTACTGGGGACCAAGCCTGCAACCCAGGCATGTGCCCTTGACCAGAATCGAACTGGGGACCCTTCAGTCCGAAGGCCGATGTTCTTATTCACTGAGCCAAACCAGCTAAGGCGAGAAGGTAACTTTTGAGGCAAAGATTGAAGAAGTACAAGAAGGGAACTGAGGATATCTGTGGAAAAACACTTCAGGCAGATAAGAGGGCAAGAGCAAAATCTCCTGAGATGCTAGCATATCTTGGAAATATAAGGAACAAAACAGGGTCAGGGTGGCTGGAGGGCAATGAAAGAGGAGGAAAAAGATAGCCATAAGAGATGCATTAGAATTTATCCTGTTAGGAAGAATTAACTTTAATGAAATATGAAATGCCTTGGAGCAGTGGATCTCAATTCTTTCCGCACATTTGAATTATCTAGAGAGAGCACTTAAAAAAAATAAGCCCAGCTGGTGGCGTGGCTCAGTGGTTGAGCATTGACCTATGAACCAGGAGGTCACAGTTCGATTCCCAGTTGGGTTACTGGCTCCGTCCCCAGTGTGGAACTTGCAGGAGGCAGCCGATCTATGATTCTCTCTCATCATTGATGTTTCTATCTCTCTTTCCCTCTCCTTTCCTCTGAAATCAATAAAAATATATATTTTTAAAAGTTAAACATAGAATTACCATAAGACCCAGCAATTCCATTTCTAAGTATATATCCAAAAGAATTGAAAACATGTATCCACACAAAAACTTGTACATGAATGTTCATAGCAGGATTATTCATAATGTCTAGAGTACGCAAGTAGGAGAGAAAAAGTTTTCTTAAAACAGTGGATTCATTTAAAATGTCCAATATCTGACTATTGTAAGTCCAGAAATAGAAAAGCGAAAAAAAATCATAAAAGAAAATTTAAGCTGAAATGGAATACACTTCTAGACAGAAAGGACCCAATTGCCCAGAACAATAAATGGGAAAAGAAGCACACTAAGGCACAATGGCATGGAATTTGATAACTTGGGGATAAAGAGTATACAAGCGTCCAGTCACATTTACAAAGAACAGGAGTCAGAATGTCATCAGATTTCCCAACAGCAATACTGAATTCGAGAAGACAATGCAATTCTTTCAAATTTCAGATAAAATTATTTCCAATCTAGAATGCTATAACTAAGAAAAATATCAATCAAGCATGACAGGAAAACAATGATATTTTCAGATTTCCAAAGTCTCAAAAACGTTGCTTCCGAAACTTTCTCAGGAAGCTGCTGAAAAAAATGTGCTCCAGGGAAGTAAATGAAAAGATGCAGGATCCTATGTATTCACATGGGAAAGGCAAAAGGAATTCCTAGAATGGGGATGAAAAGAAGTCCCAAGGCATTATGGGGCAATAGTTTAGAAAGCAACCAGTCCAGCCCAGCCAGCGTGGTTCAGTGGTTGAGCATCGACCTATGAACTAAGAGGTCACAGTTTGATTCCCGGTCAAGGCACATGCCTAGGTTGTGAGCTCAGTCCCCAGTGGGGGGCATGCAGGAGGCAGCTGATAAATGATTCTCTCATCATTGATGTTTCTATCTCTCCCTCTCCCTTCCTCTCTGAAATCAGTAAAAAAATATTTTTTTTAAAAGAGAAAGCAACCAGTCCAGATTAGACAGTTTATAAGAAGTTGTCATCTCTAGATGAAAGAAAGAAAATGGAAGATTACATGATGCATCTAAGTGCACCGAAAGAAGTATTATTTCAGCTCCATCAGAATGCTTGGAACTGATGTGATAGGTAAACAGAAAATTACGCAAATGAAAAAAATCGGAAAATATGTAACTCTAGTAAAAACAAAAGCACAAGAAAGGAAATGTAATCCGAATACATGACGTGGCTCAGCTGTGAATAATATTTATAATCATAATAACATACTATTTAATCTAAACTTGTGCTATGGTTAATAATCAGAAGATGAGGATAGAAGTGTGTGCTTGTGGAAACTGGCTGCAAAGAAAGCTAACTCCTCATCTTCAATGGTTAAAAGACAACAGATAAAACTGACAAGCTAGCCCTAGCCGGCTTGGCTCAGTGGATAGAGCATCAGCCTGCAGACTGAAGGGTCCCAGGTTCGATTCCGGTCAAGGGCACATGCGTGGGTTGCGGGCTCGTTCCCCAGTAGTGGGTGTGCAGGAGGCAGCCAATCAATGATTCTCTCTCATCATTGATGTTTCTATCTCTCTCTCCTTCTCCCTTCCTCTCTGAAATCAATAAAGAAATATATTTAAAAAACAAACAAACAAAACTGACAAGCTCAGAAATAACAGTATAAGAACAGCATATGTATAACATTAGAAATGCAGAAGTCAATACCAGAAGAGATCTAAGAGTTAATGGTCATTGATTCCATGCACTAAGAATCAAGAATAAAAAGAGGTGAAGCAAGGAACTGCTGTCACATTATAATTCTTATATTGCTATTTGACTTTTTTCACTACGTGCATGTATTGTTTTGTGCATAAATAAAATTTAAATTCAAGAAAGGAAAAGGACTCTCTTCAAATCAAGTCATAGGATGATGTTCTTATTTAATTTTAATAAGAACAGCTGATAAACATTCATTTAGTGTACTGGGTTGAATTGTGCCCCCTCCCCCCAAAAAAATATGTCCAAGTGCTAACCCCCTGAAACCTGTGAATGTGACCTTATTTGGAAATAGGGTCTTTGCGGATGCAATTAAGTTAAAGGTTGTGGATGAGATCACCCTCACAGGAGACACAGGGGAGGAGCCATGTAAAGACTAAAGCAGAGACTGGAGTCATGCACCTCCAAGCCAGGAATGCCTGGACCCCCTAGAACAGCGTTTCTCAACCTGTGGGTCGTGACCCCTTTGGGGGTCGAATGACCCTTTCACAGGGGTCGCCGAAGACCATCGGAAAACACATATATAATTACATATTGTTTTTGTGATTAATCACTATGCTTTAATTATGCCCAATTTGTAACAATGAAAATACATCCTGCATATCAGATATTTACATTACGATTCATAACAGAAGCAATATTACAGTTATGAAGTAGCAACGAAAATAATTTTATGGTTGGGGGTCACCACCACATGAGGAACTGTATTAAAGGGTCACGGCATTAGGAAGGTTGAGAACCACTGCCCTAGAAGAAGCAAAGGATTCTCTCCAAGAGCCCGGAGGGATCACGGCCCTCCTGACACCCTGACTTCTGATATCTGGCCTCCAGAAGATGAAAGAAGAAATTTCAAGTTTGTATCAATTTGTTCCACAGATTAGGAACAGAAAAGCTAATACAATTAGCAGCAAAGGCTTTAGAAGATTTAAATTTCAACTGACATCAGGCTGAGCTGGAAGTCTTCGGCACATTAGCAACACATCCGTGGGGCGCCCAACTCCCACATCCACCTGGATCCAGGCCCCTCAGTAAATTCCTTAAGAAATAACTCTGCAGTCACAGGGGAAACAACTTGTTGATGCCACTACTAACACGACAACCAGCTTTTGAGAATTTGAAAAGAATGTATCTATTTCAATGACAAGTAGCAAAGTGAGACAAGAAGGACCGCATCAGATTAACAGGCAGCCTTTCTCTGCTCTTCACCATCTTCCTCCTCCTTTTGCCTCTTTCCTTTTCCACTTGACTAGGCTCTTCCTCCTCCAGGCTTTTCCTTTTCCCTACTGTGATACAGGCCTCAGGCCCTGTGCAGCTGGACTCACAACCAATAGGGCAGCTGTCCTCCGCCTCAGAGTTAGACGGTAATACAACCTAGACTGACAGCTCTGGGGATTTATCAGCTTCGCCCTAGAGGAAACAAAGAGTGTCCTTACACCTTTAATTTCAAATAAGAAACTCAGGGGGGTGGGGGGTGGGGGAGACCATCTTCCTTTGCCTATAATCTATTGGCTTGCTAAAAAGAGAAGAGCCCTGGCCAGTGTGGCTCAGTTGGTTGAGCGTTGTCCCATGTACCAAAAGGTCGCCAGTGCAATTCCTGGGTCAGAGCACATGCCAGGGTTGCAGCTCGATGCCCAGTGAAGGGCTTGCAGGAGGAAGCTGATTAATGTTTCTCCTCCACATAGATTTCTCTCTCTTTTCCTCTCTCTCTAAATCAATAAAAACATATTTTTAAAAAGAAAGAAAAGAAATTATTAACTAGGTTAATTCCTGAGTTCTTGTCATTAGCCAAATTAAGCATGTCAAGGGCCCACCTATTGGTTCAGGATGTCCAGAGACATCCAAAAGGCAACAAAGATATACCATAGTCCTTTTCGGCTAAAATACTTAAAATACCTGAGATTAAAAAAAAAAAGAAAAAAAACAGGGAGAAATCACCTGGGAACATCAGAGGAGGCTGAGTAACACGCAGCGCCCTGGCCCCAGAAGATGGAGAATAATGGCTGCTGTTGCCGGCACTAAAACCTTAACTCGACCTCCACAAGACACGGAGGGTGCATTCAAAACAGGACTGGTTGAGTCTTCATTTTATTATTACTAAAATATAATTCACATACCATAAATTCACCTTTTTAAAGCATGTAATTCGGTGGCTTGTAGTGTATTCACAGAGTTGTGCAACCATCACTATTATGTAGCTCCAGAGCGTTTGTATCATCCCCAAAGAAAACCCCATACCAGCAGCAGTCGCTCTTCATTCCTCTCTGCCCCCAACCCCTAGTAACCACTAATCTGCCTTCTGTATCTATGAATCTGCCTATTCTGGACATTTCAAGTAAATGGAATCATACAACATAGGGTTTCTGCGTCTGGCTTCTTTCACTGAGCGTAATGTTTTCAAGGTTCACCCGTGTTGTAGCATGTATCAGTACCGCATTCCTTTTTATGGCTGAGTCATATTCCATTGTACAGATATACGACCTTTGGTTAGCCATTCAACAATCGATGGACAACTCAACATGTGGGCTGTTGGGATGGGTTGATCCTTGAAGCCAGAGGACTATAACAGCCACGGGCACCTTCCGAAGGCAAGCAGCCAGCATTCTGACTACGCCTTTCCAGGCCCCTTCGTGTTCACCCTGTCCATCCCTGAGCCAGGGTCAGTCTTTCAAGAAATGCTCATAGACACCAGTCTGTGCAAGGCTCTGGAACTCAAAGGTGAATGCCATGGGGCCTCTGCCCTCTGGGAACCCAGATAGACCCCCGTTAAACCTTTGAAGAGCTTTTGGCAAGACAAAGCAACCACACACCAGATAGCTCTTGCAACATCCAACATGCCTGATCATTCTTACTACCCAACTTCAGCAAGAACCTTTCAGACCAGTCAATCTTTTAGAGGCAAATAGGTTTAATTGCTCACGAGCCTTTGAGTGATATTGGACAAGCAACATACCCTCTCTCTAAGACTCAATTCCTCATCTCTGAAATGAACCTAAATAATAGATCTTATAATGAACCTTATAAGTTTACAGTAGGGATTAAAGGAGTTCAGGCAAAGCAGGCAGCACATAGTAAGTGCTCTCTGAGTATTAATGACAAGCTAAACCAGTTCTTCTTGATGCTGTAATTCTAGGCTCTGGAATTCCTGTAGCTTTGAGTCAAGAAACCACTGAACAACGACCTCAAAATGGAAGAGCCTGTACAGCAGATGAGCCAGGGAAGAGCAAAACCACGCACCAGCATCCAGATTTTATTTGTAATTAGCCAGCTGTAGGAACAGGCGGAGCTTCCTCTCTATGACTATAGATCCGCCCGGCATCCACTTCTTGAAAGATGTGGAAGACAAAGGTCTGTTCAAAACATTCTTCCTTTCCTTCACACTCGCATGCTTTTCCCGTTTTTCCCAACACGTACACTTCTTTCTTGGCCTCTCTCCTCCATCCAGCATTGAGCTGGTGACCTTCCACTCTCCAAAGGCCCATAAAGTATTGAAAAAACAATCAAATGGAACTGAACTTTGCCAGATGACATCCGTACAAAGGACCAAGCTCATGAAAGGAGGGAGGGGGAGCACAGTGGAAATACAGGCTAATAATAAAACAGACTGGAAAGCAGATCTCGCAACAAAACAGGAAGCAAAAAGCATGCATGCCACAGAGGAAGAGGGCCTGTCCTAGGTCAGGACTGCCAGGTCTTGGTATTTGGTGTTTTCTAAGAAATAGATGTGAACGCTTGACTTAAATCACAAAATGTTTGTTTATAAGCTTAGAGGGGGAGGGGCAGGAGCAGGGGACTACAACCTTCTAAAAAAGATTCAGCCCTCGCTGGTTTGGCTCAATGGATAGAGCCTACGGAGTGAAGGGTCCCGGGTTCGATTCTGGTCAAGGGCACATGCCCGGGTTGTGGGCTTGATCCCGGGGGGGCGGGGGGGGACGGACGACAGCGTGCAGGAGGCAGCCGATCAAAGATTCTCTCTCATCATTGATGTTTCCATGTTTCTATCTCTCTCCCTCTCCCTTTCTCTCTGAAATCAATAAAAATATATTTAAAAAAACAAAAAGATTCCGTTGGTTCTTCTAAAGGGAAACAGGATCTTCCCTTTTCTTCCTACCCCTCAGAAATTCCAGAGTCTATAACAGTCCGAAGTGACTCAAAATCACTCAAGAGCAGCTCACTGACTTGATTCCCTGGGAGTTTACATTCAGGCGCCCGTTTCTGCGTGTCTCGCGTTGGAAGCATCCGATCTGGACTCAGAAGACCGAGATTCAGATCCCAGCTCTGCCATGTCTGAGCTGCATGACTTTATGTGGGTCCTTTCGCCTCAGGGAGGTTCTGTTTGTTTCAAATCTATGAAACAATAGGATGCCTGACAAACAGCATGCATTCCGTGCACCGTAGGTAAAACCAGCATCTTAGACATTAAAAGCCCATTACCCATCCTTCTTGGAAATCTCTACACTGGCTGCCAACCCAGAAAGCCAGACCAACTCCGGAACCTGGCACTCGAGCCGATGCCAGCGGCACTACACAGCAGCACACTTGGAAGAGCAGCATCCTCAAGGGAAACAGAAACCCGTTACCTTGCAGTCTGCAAAAGAATCGTTAAATGAAAAGCGAAACGGAGGGGAAACCAAGTTCCCTGAGATATAATGCAATGCTTTGCTACGCTGGTAGAATAGCACAAACAGTTTTCATTTCCAAAATTTGACTTCCAATAAGAAGCACTCCTTGGATATGTAGCCACACTGCTCCGTAAGTGACTTGGCCCAGGCGCTTAACTGTAAATACTGTCCGCGTGCTAACTGCTTCCCCATGTGCATTCCAGCCCCGGCCCAGCTCCAGACTCTCTCATTGTCCACAATACTGGCACTGAGGTTTCAGGGCCAACGTGAACAAAAGTGAGCCCCAACCCTGTTCCTCCTCCAGTCTTCCCCACTGCAGTTCATGACGATTCCACTCTTCTAGTCATTCACACCACAGACCGTGGAGTCACCCTGGGCCTTTCCTCCTCACATCCCACGTCCACAAGCCCTGTTGGCTGTACTTCAAAATATACCCAGGGCCCAACCTCTCCTCACCACCGCCATCACGACCACCTGGCCCAGCCTTCACCTGGGACACGGCCATCGCCTCTGAACGTGTCTCTCTGCTTCTGGCCTTGCTCCTCTTTCTTTTTTCTTCGTATGGCAACCAGAGTGAGCCTCTTAAAAGGTAGGGTGGATCGTGCCCACTCCGCTGCTCAAAACCCTCCAGTGGTGCCAACGGAGTGAAAACCGATGTCCTTACCATGGCCTGCAAAGCCCTCCGCCACCTGCCCATCTCTCCCCTTACCCGCACCACCTCTCTGACCTCATCCTCAGCATCTCTCCTCCATCACATCCCTCCAGCCAGGGGCCTCCCGGGTGGTCCACAGACCCGCCAGGGGCGCTCCTTCTGCAGGACTGTTGAATTTGCTGTTCCTTCTGCCTGGACCACTATGTCCCATTCAGCCACACAGCGTTTCTCCCTCTTCTTCTGATCTTCACTCAGCCGGCACCTTCTCAGGAAGGCTTCTCTGAGGGCCCAAACTCAAAACTGCCGCCCCAGCCGACATTCCACAGCCCACTTCCATGCCTCACTATAACATCATATACTTGGTTGTTTTGTTTATGGTGCCTTTTCCCACTAAAATGTAATATCCACAAGGGCACAGATTTTTGCCTTCCTTGTGTGCTACATTCCCAGTGTGTAGAACAGCACTTTCCAATATAATTTCTAACTTTCTAGGAAACACATTTTTAAAAACTAAAAAAGAAAACAAGTGAATTGAATTCCAATTACACTGTGTTTAACCCAAAAAAACTTAAATAACCAAGTAGGAAATGTACTCACGTTGTATTAATATTATATTTATTATATTAATGTTATACTTACTATAATATAAATATACCAATGAGATACTATCTTTTTTTTATACTAAACCTTCAAAATCAGGTGTGTCTTTTATGCTCATAGCACATCTCCAGTGCTAGACAGCCCCATGTGTCTAGTGGCCTCCACCCTGGACAGCTCAACTCCAGAACAATGCCTGGCATAGAGCAGGCACTTACAAATATTCATTGGACGAGAGAATGTTTTCCCAGGAAGAGGCAGCTATGGTATAGTACAGAGTTCCGAACTTTGATTGCATCCTACAGTCACAATTTTTGCTGTCTATATACTATTTTTTTTCTTAAAATGGCATACGTTTATACTTGAAAAAACACTTTAAAATAAAACTTTATGTCCTTCTATGACTGGAAAAATATGGGTCTAAGGATAAAAGGCCTGGCCTGGGGTCCCTGCTCAGTCAGTCACTAGCTCTGGACTCTAAAGCAAGGACTTTGTTAAGCCTCCGTTTCTTTATTGGTAGAACAGGGACAACACTGGCCTTCACGGGACTGTGGTGAGAGTTAAATGAGATGCTGATATCGGCCCTTTGTGAATGGGAACGTAGTCATCAAGTAAGAGACTGAGAAGCCCAGCCAAGCCTTTTCCCCAGGCCTGTCGTATTCACTATGGACCAATAACACAAACTGGCAAATCGGACGAGAGAAGAGCTCGGACTTGGGTTCAAATCCCTTGTCCTACACTTGTTGCTTTGTGACCTTCAGAAATTGTATTCACTACACACTTACCAAGTGCCACAACGTGCCATACACTAGGCTAGTAGCCAAACAAACCACCTAAGATATGACTCCTGCCCTTCAAGGATTAGCAGTCTAGCAGGTAAACAAGAAAGAGTAATCAATTGTTGAAAAATCAAGTCATCTCTCTTAGTTCTGCTTGTTCATTGTGGAATGAGAATAATACCTTCCCAACATAACCCACTGGACTGCTACAAAAATCATCTGTAAATGTTTATCCAATACTCCAAAAACTTGAACTCATAATACATTAGCAAAGTACTTTTCTTCCCCCTACTTGTAACATTTTGGGTTCGGAACGATGCCGGCTCCTGTGACTGTCCAGCCTGAGCACTCGCTCCAGTTATACCACATCCATGAAATTCATTGCACTGCTGAAAAGCTTAGTCAACGCAAAGAAAAAAAAAAAAAAGGATGAACAGCTTTTCACAAAGGCATTTAATCTCAAAAATCATGATCCACGCCATGGTTCTAAGGAGCACAACACAGACGTGGCAGTCACCCTATCTAATCACCGTGTGTCAAGATAGGCAGTCACATGGTCAGGGAAGCTGAATAATGTAAACGGAAGAGGGAAAAGTCATGAAGCCGGGTAAGGAGACACTGTCCAAGGTTTCAGCAGTCGCGATGGTGCTGAGGCCATGTTGAGCTAGGTGGTCCTCAACAGTTTAGGCTAAAAGCCATTGTATGGCCAGAGCAAAAGTGCCCACACTCTTTTTTTTTTCTTTTTCCCCCAGCTTAGAAATTGATGGGATCTGGGAAAAAAAAATCTCAAAGAAAGATGATCTGCAGGGCTAGGTTCCCAGGAAGTGGAAACCCTCCCTCCCCAAGCAGGGCTAAGTGGGTGTGACGAAAGCAAGAGATCCTGTGGTCCCTCCTGAAGTTTAAAAACTGACTGGGACCGAAATCAAAGTCTCGGGTAACAATCACTTCCGAAGGAGGGAGAAGGGAGAGGCTCCCAGCTGGGGTTCAGGCAGCATCTTCTGCATCTCCCCTTCTCTCCCTCCGCGGCAGACGCCCACTCTCGGGCGCCCCCTTCCCGTTCAGTCCCCAGTCGCCCCTTCCCCCGGTCCCGACCCCTCCACAGAGGCCACCCTCTCCATCCCTGGCGCCTAAGCGCCATGCCCCTTCCACAAGGACTTGCTGCTCGCAGCCGCACCCCCCGGCGGCCTCGGCGCCCCCCTCGGAGCAGCCCCCGCGCGCAGCCCGCGGCGCGCCCACCCCTCCAGGGCGGGAGCCGGGACACCCCTCCTCGGAGGCCGGAACCGCCGCGCCAGGCCCCTCCCACAGGAAGCCACCGCCCCCCGGCGCCCGGGCCGCACCGTCCCCCGCGAGCCGCCGCCACCCCAGGCCTGCCCCGCACCCCGACCCGCCGCACCCCCAGCGCCCGCGCACGCTACCTGCCGCGCGGCTACAGAAGCGGCGCCCAACTCCTCTCTCACTTCCGCCTTCCAGCGCCCGCACTCGGGCCGGGTCACGTGGCCGCGCGCGGTCACCTGACCCGGAAGAGGCTGGCCGGGCCGCAGGTGTGGGGCAACCGAGGGATCCTCTGCCCGGGAGGAGGCATTCTTATCCTCTGCGCGTTTATTTATTTATTTATTTATTTTATTTTTACCTCTGCGCGTTTAAAAGTCGAAGGTTTTCCCACTCGCCGGAGTGCTCGCTCCCCAGCGATCAGTCGAGGACTCCCTAATGCCGGTCGCTTACTCCTCCCACCAACCCTGGGGTTGGATCTATCGTTAGCCCCACGTTACAGGTGAGAGGTAGCTATTTAATCAAGTCATCAAATAGTTGTGGTCCTGGCCGGTGTGGGTCACTTGGCTGGAACATTGCCCAGTACGCCGAAAGGTAGCGGGTTCCATTCCCCATCCTGTTAAGCACGGGGTCTCATAGCGGCTGCATTTTCCGGTTGTTCTGGGAAGTAACTCGGGTTTTCACTGGCACGCCAGCAATGCCTTCTCTCTCTTGGAAGACCTCAATGAGTTATACATTATCCTACATGTATTTGAAAGTGTTGTTCATGCAAACTGCTTTAAAGTGACCAGATCTTCCTAATAATGTTTCAGATTTCTTCACTTTAAAAAAAAAACAGGAGCTCCACAAGAGCGAAGTGTTTCCATACACTGATGAACAAAAATAGATCCAGAGACAAATGGCAGGGGAGGTAGGGGGGTTTGAGAGCAACCAAAGGACTTGTATGCATGCATATTAGCATAACCAATGGACACAGACACTGGGGCGGTGGGGGCCTGCCTGGGGTGGGAATGGCGGGAGGGGGGTGTCAGTGGGGGGATGCGGGAAGAAGACATATGTAAAACTTTAGACAATAAAAATTTTTTTTAAAAAGTGTTTCGGGGCTCACTTCACCTCTGAGAGACCCTGTCCCCAGCTACCCAGTCACCCTGTGCTACACCAGGCATCACCCTTATTTCCCTGAACACCCTGTATGGATTTTCTTCATTTTTAAAAAGTTTGAGAAGAGGAAGAAGGTAAAGATAAAAATTATGAACAACAAATACACATCTATCAACAAGTTAATCTAAAAATCAAGTGAATAAAAAATGTGATGAACAGAGTAAAACTGGTGAATATAATAGAACCAGGGGCATAGAAAGGGAATGGACTGACAATTCTTGGGGGAAAGGGGTGTGGGGGTGTGGGAAGAGACTGGACAAAACTCGTGCCCCTATGGATGAGGACAGTGGGGGGGAGGTGAGGGCGGAGAGTGGGGTGGGAACCGGGCGGAGGAGAGCTATGGGGGTAAAAAGAGAAACAACTGTAATAATCTTAACAATAAAGATTTAATTAAAAAAATAAAAATAAAATAAAAGTAAAAAAAAATAAAGCGCTAAGGCCTGGATGCTGAAACCTATTTCCTCAGGTATCTCCCCCTCTCACCCCCAGGGTTCGGCCCCGCCCCCAGCCCCTGGCCGGCGCAGTGCGCATGCGCACAAGTAGCCGGAGCCGATTGGTGCCGGAGTGGCCGCCAGGGGGCGCCGCCCCGTTGCGGCCGTTCCTCCCTAAGCCGGAGTGGGACGCAGGAGCGGGCGCAGGCGCGCTCGGGGTGGTCCAGCCAAGATGGCGCCGGTGGAGCACGTTGTGGCGGACGCCGGGGCATTCCTGCGGGACGCAGCTCTCCAGGTACGGGGAGCTCGGGTGGCGGGGAGCAGGGTGTGGGCCGGCGGCCCGCGCGGGGGCGATGAGCTGGGCCGGTCTCCGTGCAGGACATTGGGAAGAACATCTACACCATCCGGGACGTGGTCACCGAGATTCGGGACAAGGCCACGCGCCGGCGACTCGCCGTCCTGCCCTACGAGCTGCATTTCAAAGAGCCCTTCCCGGAATACGTGCGGCTGGGTGAGTGCTCCTGCCCCGGCGGCCTTGGCGGAGACGGGTCCGGGGTGCGGATGGGGCCGGCTCGGGTGCGAGTTGGGGTGGGGCCCCTTGATCAGCAGCTGATTTAGGAGCCTCAGGTTCTCGGGAGGTCGTGGGAGAAAAATGCTTCCCGATCTGCGTCCGCGGGGTCTTGCCAGTTACTGGCTCTGCCCTGGGTGTGACACTCAGACCCTCTCGGCCTCGATCGCCTCGTCTGTAAAATGGGAGCAATAACAGCGCCCGCCTCCGCGATTGCTGGAGCGTTAAGTGAGCGCTGCCACTCAGCATAGTGTCTATAGACTCTAGCGCCTGGCAACCATTCGGTGAGTTTGTTTGGATTAAAAATAAAAGAACCTGGATTTCTTACTCTTGCCCATGTCTTTTATTTTTTTAATATATTTTATTGATTTTTTTTACAGAGAGGAAGGGAGAGGGATAGAAAGCCAGAAACATCGATGAGAAACATCGATCAGCTGCCTCTTGCACGCCCCCTACTGGGGATGTGCCCGGGGGTTTGAGTTTGTCGACCACTGTCCTAGGTGACTGGAAGTGTTTGTGGGGTTTAGGAGCTGATAATGAAAATGTTTGCTACACTGTTAGTTTGTGACTCTTCTGTAGCTTTTCCCACCAACTTACTGTGAAAGCTTTAAGGGGGAGTTACTGCATCTTTCAGAACAAATACTAATAGCATGTAATAGGATTTGGTTGAAGGATGACATGCAAAGCTTTTAACACAGTGCCTCCTGTGAGATACCACTAGTAAATGCCCAGTACAATTGCTGCTGTTAATTGGTATCTGCTTTTAGGAAATGTAAACAGTATAGTTACTGTTCCATGTGGTGGTGTAGCACAAGACCCCTTTCTGTTAATATGTCAGAAAATGTTATTGTGCATGTTTATTGTTGATGTCTCAGGAGAATAACAGTAACAGCTGGCATTTACAATGTGGTAAACATCGGGGAGGGGGGTGTTTTTTTAATACATAAAAACTGTCCAATATGTATTACAAAGCAACCAATAATTTTCTTTTTCTATCATAGACTACAACAGATATTGGCCGGATTAACTTCCCATCCCATTTTGGAATCTGGTCATCCATTCTATTAGTCTCAATTGTTAAACATCAAAGAATTTTAGAACTGGGAGAGAAGAGACCTTCTATTCTGACATAATACCAAAAACTCATCATTTGCAAATATCATGCTAACTTTGAGTGCCTTCCTGTTAACTTTGTTCTCCCGTTCCTCATCTGTACTCAATAAGGATATCACAGTAAACCTAACTGGCATGAATCTTGGTGGTAGAGAATATAGATGTCAGCTATGATTAGAAAAAAGATGAGGAAATAGGTGATAGTCTTAAGGGGTTTTTCTTGCCATATTGATCCTAAGTTCTTTTCAGTCTTTCATTATCTTTGTCTGCGGTCCTATGACTTTTTGCCTCTAAATGAAGTTGAGACTCTTTTGTTTACAGTGACTGAGTTTTCAAAGAAAACTGGAGACTATCCCAGCCTCTCTGCCACGGACATCCAAGTGCTGGCACTTACCTACCAGCTGGAGGCAGAGTTTGTTGGGGTGTCGCACTTAAAACAAGAACCAGAAAAGGTAAATCGGGGGGGACTGTTGTTCTTTTTGTTTTGTTTTGTTTTGTTTTAATGTTTTTATTATGGGGAGTATCAGATACACAAAAGTAGAGGGAATGGTATAATGGACCCCAGGTCCCCACCATTCTGCTTCCATGGTTATCAACTTACAATCGGTCTGGTTTCCTCTCTACTGACAGCTCTTTTGAACGTAGACATCATATTTCACTGATAAGTGTGTCTCTTTTTAAAAATAACCACAAAACCATCCTTATTACATACCTATAACATTCTAATAATAACTCCCTAGTCTTATCAAAATAACCAGTTAGCATTCACATTTCCCAATTTTATAAAAAGGTAAAAATAGTTTATTTGTTTGGATCAAGTTCCAAATAAGGGTCAAACATTGCAGTTAGCAAATGTGTGTAAGCCTTTTGATTTGTAGGTTCTTGGGAAGATTGGTTAAACTTGAAAAATGCAGTAAGTGTGAAAAGCGACAGTCTCACTTTTTCTTAACTAGAAATTTTTTCAGAAGCAAGAATACTAGGTGCTTGTGGGGTTTTTTTTTGCTTGTTTTTTTTTTTTAAACCCTGATACCAAAATTCTGGGTTCCTGTTGTGCTTTTAGGGACTTGGCTGCCTTGGCTAGGTTGAAGAAACTAATCTATTTGTGCCTGGGCCCTATTGGCTTTTTCAAGGTCAGAAAATTTTGGGAGCCAGATAATTAACCTTATAATAATTAATGACAAAGAATTGCTTGCTCTCCTCTGCCTTGAGTCATCAAAACCATGGTGGGCTCATGTTCCTGTACTTGCTAGAACTGTCCTCAGCTTGTTTAAATGTGGGTTTAGAGTCCTTCACTCCAGAAAGTCTAAAAAAAAGTGATGCCTAAACTACAGACTTCAGCATGTTACTGGAATGTTTGGGTGAGAGGTTTGAATGGAATAGTTGTGCTGACTCTGTGACTGGTACCTGGGTTTCTGTTTGGCATCCACCTATTCCTAAATCTTAGAAATTGCCTTTTCCTGCAGCCTTTTGGGCAGGACGTACCTATTTTGTATCAGAAGCTTTAAAACAGCTTATCTTTTCACTAAGAGCAGTTCACTCTTAGGCATTTATCTTAAGGATGTAACCAAAGATACCTTTGAGTTGCCCGGCCGCGGTGGCTCAGTGATTGAGCACCGACCTGTGAACCAGGAGGTCACGGTTCCGATCCCGGTCAGGGCATATGCCCAAGTTGCGGGCTCCATCCCCAATCGGGCAGAAGGCAGCTGATCAATGATCCTCTCACATCATTGATATATAAAAAGATACATAAAAACAAACAAAACAAAGACACTTTTGAGTTTATGGGTGATGGTGTTCATTACAGCTTTATGCATAAGGACAAAAAAAGAAATGTCCCAAAGCAGTTATTTGGTGGTGGAATCACGGAGTAATTATTCAGTCATGTGCCGCATAATGACTCTCAGTTGGTGACGAACCACACGGACGGCGTGTATAGCATATAGCCTCGGTGTGGAACAGGCTACACCACCCAGGTTCATGTAAGTGCACTCCGTGATGTTAGCACAATGAGGAAACTGCCTAATGACGCATCTTCCAGAATGTGTCCTTGTCTTTAAACGGCACGTGACTGTATTTATATTTTCCGGGTTTTTTTATTTTTTTATTTTATTGATTTGAGAGAGAGAGAGAGAGAAACATAGATTTGTTGTTCCACTTATTTATGCATTCATTGGTTGATTCTTTTTTTTTTTTAATATATTTTATTGATTTTTTACAGAGAGGAAAGGAGAGAGATAGAGAGAGTTAGAAACATCCATGAGAGAGAAACATCGATCCGCCGCCTCCTGCACATCTCTTACTGGGGATGTGCCCGCAGCCCAGGTACATGCCCTTGACCGGAATCGAACCTGGGACCTTGCAGTCCGCAGGCTGACGCTCTATCCACTGAGCCAAACCGGTTTCGGCCATTGGTTGATTCTTGTATGTACTCTGACTGGGATCAAACTCACAACCTTGGGGTATTGGGATGATGCTCTAACCAACTGAGCTACCTGGCCAGACCTCCAGTTTTTTTAAACACTGAATATCTTTTACTCCAGTAACCGAGGGAAAATATTGTTTTCTCTTTTAATTACTCGTCCATGTTGAATTTTCAAACTGTATTTCTTTGCTTAGAGCTGTCACTTTTTTCTTTTTAAGGCTAAAGTGAGCTCATCGATTCAGCACCCCGAAACTCCTCTGCACATTTCTGGTTTCCATCTGCCCTCAAAGGTAATTACTTAGACAAGTCATGCTCATCATGCCCTTTCTGCCACAAGTCACATCTCCACAAGTTAACTGTTTACACTGAACCAAATTTACATAGACTAATATTATAGTTTGTCCCGCCCTGTCTGGTCTGACTTGTATGTCATATATATCATATCGTATGTAGCCCTCTCAATGTTCAGGTCTTAAAATTGTTATTATTTCAACCTCAGCCTAAACCCCCACGAGAAGCAGTGGAACATGAACACCCAGCCGGTGAGCCTGAGGACCGGGAATTCAGTTCCTTCATGTTCTGGAGAAACCCTTTGCCTAATATTGATCGTGATCTGCAGGAGCTGCTGGTAAGGCCCTGATTGCTACCTCCTCCGGGTGACAGACAGCACACTAGCTTCTCCTGCTGCTCCTGTGGGCTGGAGGTTCGTGAATTCTGTTATGTTTCAGATCGACGAAGGCGAGGATGTTCCAAGTGAGGAGGAAGAGAATGGGTTTGAAGAAAGGAAAGATGAAGGCAGTGATGGCGATGGGGGGTGGATAACCCCCAGCAACATCAAGCAGATCCAGCGGGATTTTGAACAGTGCACCGTCCCGAAGGACGTGCGGGTCGGCTGTGTGACCACAGACTTCGCCATGCAGGTGGGTGGAGGGCATCAGTTAGCTCTGGGCTTAGTGTCATACCTGTCCCTCCAAGGTTTGGGGGTCTGTACAGGGTTATTGTTTTAATGGTTCTAGAAACTTTGCCTGTGTTCTTCGGTAATTTTTAGTTTGCTTGGAGGCTAGAGAATCATAACATGAGGGAATGTCGATGTGATAGCAAAACATCAATTGACTGCCTCCTGGATACCCCTTACTGGGGATCGAGCCCGAAAACCAGGCATGTACCCTGACCGGGAATCGAACTGGCAACCTTTCGGTGCATGGGACGATACCCAACCACTAAGCCACACAAGCCAGGGCTAGGACATTAGACTTTAATGTTTTCTATTCATAATCTGTTGGTGCTTTTCTTTTACACAATGTTCTTTGCTCAGTGAAGTACTTGGGGAAAGTATAGAGGGTTTCCAAGCCAGAAATGAGTATATTTGCTCTGACAAAATAAATGTCTCTGTTAAGAGACAGTGCTGAGCACAGATCCCAGCTCTTGAGGTAACTCTGCGTCCTTGCCCTACTTTACTTATCTTGAGAGCCACCCTAAGCTTGCTTTTCCTTAGCAGAAGTCCTTTAGGAGCCCAACCAAGGTTTGTGAAGTTCCTTCAACTGTCATCATACAGACGTTAAGAGAAAATTGAGTTGTGCTCTGAGTTCAGTGCTGCTTTAACTTGTTGGTTGCAGAATGTTCTGCTTCAGATGGGGCTGCACGTGCTGGCGGTGAACGGCATGCTGATCCGGGAGGCCCGGAGCTACATCTTGCGCTGCCACGGCTGTTTCAGGTAAGTAGCTGATCATCGAACCCGCGCCCTCTGCCGAACACTCTCCTCTCTTCCTGTCCCTTCTACGAACTTCCTGAAGGAGAGCCTTGCCTTGCATACCTCATTCATATGTGTACCTCATCGCACCAGGCACTGAAACCCCTGGGACAGACTGCCAGTGGCTGCCCACCTGAGAAATCGAGGGAGGCGATTTAGTCCTTATTGTAGTGGCATAGGATTTAGGGTGTGGGTTCTGGAGCAAAGAGCCCTCCTTATTGGTGATAAGTACTGAAATACTTACTGATGAAATGATGCCAGAGATTTTCTTTGAAATACATAAGTGGGAGGTCCATCGTTGGGGCTTTAGTGGGTAGAAAAGAGGCAAGGCCCTGAGGTCTGTCCTCAACACCCACACCTATTCCACCATAGCAGCCTATATGGTGTGTCCTCTATGATTCGTTAATGCATTATTGGCACCTCTAGAACCACCTCCTGGCTTAATGCCCAGGCTCACATGTGGGGACACAGTATTTCGAGCTGTAATAATCTGCCCCTGAGAAAGGACGGTGATGTTAAGAGCACTGAACCTGGAGCCGGACTCCCTGGGTTTTTACCTGCCCTGTGAGCTGTGTCATCTTGAAAGCTACCTTACCTTACCCCCTTGTGTAAATTGAAGATAGTAGCAACCTCATAGGATTGGTTTAATATGAAACTTGTAGACGAATGCCTGACAAAGCTCAGTAAGGATTTGTTATTAAGGTAGCATATGCTCAGTTTTCATTGTGTCATTTCTGAGAAATGCAGCTGCAGTTTGGTTATGTGGTCAGCATGAGGCCGGAAGGCCTTGGTCTATGACGTGTACAGTGTTTGGGGGTCTGAACAGAGAGATTGTTCAGACTCCCCATTTCTTATTGTTCCCTCCTCCTCTTGAGTCCTGTGACTCATCTTGTGCTCTGGAGACAGGGTTTGCTGCCTGTGGCTTCAGTCCGAAGCATCTGCTCTTATTTCTCCAGGACAACCTCCGACATGAGCCGAGTGTTCTGTTCACACTGTGGAAACAAGACCCTGAAGAAAGTCTCTGTGACTGTCAGCGACGACGGGACCCTGCGGATGCACTTTTCCCGCAACCCCAAGGTGCTGAACCCGCGGGGCCTCCGGGTGAGTGGCGTGTCTCTCAGCCTCCAGCGGCAGGGCCTAAGGCTGGGAAAGCGAGCCCTCTTAGCACCGGCATCGAAACGAATGGAGGACAAACAATCCTCGTGGTTCCTACAGGATAGTTCCTGAGAGCCTGTCATCAATGCAGATGGGGGTGAGGTTTCTGAGGAGCTGGCAGTTTAATGAGAAATAGCCGGTAATTCCAGGCAGTAAGTGACAAGGGCCAAATGCATGTGGGGCCACAACAGGGCGGGCATTCACAGGATGGCGGGTAGATTTGTGCGAGTGGTTGGGGTGGGCAGGATTTCCAGAAGCTCCGTGGACCAGAGAGGAAGAGGTGTTTACATGCGCAGCACAGAAGAGAGGCCGGCTGGGTGCACAGCCGTGCATTTGTTCTAAGGAATCGAGAGAGAAGGGTTGAGAGACAAAGGACTACCACGGCGTAGCCGGCCTGGCACCGAGTTCTCCAAGTGGCCACTGCCTCTAATGCGCGAGAAGAGATTTTTTTTTTTACTTTGTATTTCGAAATCATTTTAGACGTATAGAAAAGCTGCAAAAATAATACAAATAATGCCCACCCAGCCTTCATTTAGATTTCACAAAGATTTTAATCTTTGAGGCCACATTCCAACTTTGCCACAAATTTCCTGTAACGTTATCATTAGTGATAAGTAACTTACGGAAAGGTACTCTAATGCTGTGTAATACTGTTTCTCATCCAACTTCAACTCGTGGTTAAAGTTACCTGAATCAGTTTTTACAGTGATGGTTGCCAAGCGGTGATTTTCTAATTCCGTCATTCTTTCTCCATGAGCTGGCATTCTGCTGTAAAGAGGAAATTTCTCCTCTTGATGTATTCATTTATGTGAGTGTGGTCTGTGGACTTTTAGTCTTCAGGCTGTGATCCATCACCATCATATTTACTTAGATGCTCACACTGTTTATAGAGGCCTTTCAACCTGGCTTCTGTGTCCCAATTATTTGAACATTTTCCACTTTCCAGCATAGCAAGATGTTCCGACTCTTATAGTGCCCCTGCCCTGGAATCGGCCATTTCTCCGAGCAGCTCTGGGTCATCTTTATGAAGAATGACTTTTAGAAGCAAATATCTTGGCACTTGTGTGCTCGTTGTCCTAGGGTGGCGTCTCTGTCCATGTGGGCAGAGATGGTGAATATATACATGTGTATATAAATACACATGTACTAAAAATTGAATTTATAACTTCAGTTTCAACTGAACACTACAGAGTTCATTCTAGCCCCTCTCATCTGTGAGTTGAGGGGAGGATCAAGTGGGAAGATGCATGTCATGTGCTTAGCATGTAGCAGGCGGTGGATGAGACTACATTGATGTCATCCGCCTGCATCCAGAGCTGTCAAGTGAGCTGACATTAACAGGATCTGACTTGTATGAAAATGGATCACCGTCCTTCTAATGGCCTTTCTTCTTATTTGCAGTATTCACTTCCCACTCCCAAAGGGGGCAAATATGCCATCAACCCTCATCTGACTGAGGACCAGCGCTTCCCTCAGCTGCGACTCTCCCGCAAGGCCCGGCAGAAAACGGATGTGTTTGCCCCTGACTATGAGGCTGGGGTATCTCCCTTTGCAGAGAACGACATCTCCAGCCGCTCAGCTACCCTGCAGGTCCGAGACAACACTTTGGGGGCCGGGAGGAGACGGTTAAATCCCAATGCTTCCAGAAAGAAGTTTGTGAAGAAAAGGTGAAGTGCAAGTTCCGCAGGCAAACTGGACAGCTGCTGCCGCTGCCAAGTTCTGGGATCTCATTTCCATCTTGCATCTGGATGGAAAGAACAGGCCCGGCTCCTGCCTGCTTCTCATGACTCCTCATGTGAAGGGTGGGCTGGGTCTGCGGTTGGACTGGGCCATGCCTGGGCCCGAGAGCACCCAGAGCTGGGGTTCCTGCCATGTGGAGGGGGTTTGCTGAAAACACAACCGTGCCCTGGATCGAACCTTCGACCTCAAAAGAAAGGAACTTCCAAGTGATAATATTTTTCTAATAAATGTGGTTGTAAACTTCTGTGCATTTTCATTAAATAGGCCAAATTTTTCTCCTTAAGTAATTTGAAGGCTAACACTTGGGGTATACACCAAGAGCAAGCATTTAGATTTATCTTTTGGGGGAAGAAATATACTAAATTTGTTAAAATAAAACTAAGTGTTACCATTTCTCTCTTTTTTGTTTTACTTTAAAGCATTTTGGTCATTCAGAAAAGTTGAGTGTTGTGAGCTCCCATAGAGCCTTTCACTGAGACTTCCCCATCTTTATTTATTTATTTATTTTTTAAAATATATTTTATTGATTTTTTACAGAGAGGAAGGGAGAGGAATAGAGAGTTAGAAACATCGATGAGAGAGAAACATCGATCAGCTGCCTCCTGCACATCCCCCACTGGGGATGTGCCCGCAACCCAGGTACATGCCCTTGACCGGAATCGAACCTGGGACCTTTCAGTCCGCAGGCCGACGCTCTACCCACTGAGCCAAACCGGTTTCGGCATACTTCCCCATCTTTAGCATTTCTTCTCATTTGCTCTTTATCTTTCTATGCACACAGTACAAAGTATCTCCTAGGAAAGGATGTTCTTTTATGTAACCAAAGTACAATGATCAAGTTTCAGAAATTTGACACATTATTATTATCTAATATATAACAGTTCACATTTTACTATATTGTCCCAATACTGTCCTGGCATTTCCCTTCAATTCTAAAGTTTCTCAGCCTTCGTCTTTAGTGAAATGGACATTTTTAAACAATACAAGACGGTTTTTAAATGTCCCTCCCTCAGGGTTTGGCAGATTGTTTCCTCAGTGGGCTGAGGTTTTCACTTTGGGCAGGAATGCCACCTGAGTGATAATTAGGTCCTCAGTGCATTGCACTGAGTGATGTTAACTCTGACTACTTGGTAAAATGAACCTGCTGAGTCCCAAGATTTCTTTTTAGTTCTTATATTGATAGTACTTACACACAGTGCTATCTTCAAAAGTTCCTTAAATTCAGTTTTTTCCTTTACGGTAATCTTACCCATTTGGTATATAGTTAACTTGTTAATTTCTTTGCTTAAAATTCAATTTAAGATTTTTCTGTTTTTTAAATCCTCACTCAAGGATATGTTTTTATTGATAAGAGAAAGAAAAAACACCAATCGGTTGCCTCCTGCACATGTCTCAACCGGGGATCAAATCCACAATATTCCAACCAACTGAGCCACCTTGCCAGGGCAATGTCCTATCTTTTTTTTTGTTTTTATATATATATTTATTCTTACTGATTTCAGAGAGAGAGAGAAACATCAATGATGAGAGAGCTTGATTGGCTGCCTCCTGCACATCCCCCATTGGAGATCGAGCCCACAACCCAGGCATGTGCCCTTGACCAGATTCGAGCCCAGGACCCTTCAGTCCACAGGCTGATGCTCTATCTACTGAGCCAAACCAGCTAGGGTCCATTTTTTAAAATATGAAAACATACATTTCCAAAAGTCAAAACTATATATATAGAAGGCTAAGCTACCATTCAACCAACCGGCCAGTATATATGACATGCACTGACCACCCGGGGCAGGAGCTGTTGAGCTGCAATGACTTTGCAGCAGCGGTTCTCAAGTGACGCATCCCAGAACCTGAGAGGACGAAGCCCCATTCCTCGCGGGGCAACGCAATTCCACCTTCGGCTGGGGCACTGTCAGCCCCAAATCCAGTTTACTGCCGAGCTGCGGTGACCTTGCAGCGGTGGTTCTGAGAGGAGGGAGCCCGATGCCTTTCAATGTGCACAAATCCATGCACCAGGCCACTAGTATAAAGACATAAACAGGATGCTGAGAGCTAGATGCCATTTCCTCCCCTCCTATTTCTCCTTAGCCTCTATAATTTCATTTGTTTCTGATTTAGCATTATGTTTTCTTTTACAAATAAAAGTGCCTGTTACATTTCCTTTTTTCTCCCATTAAAGGTAGTAAACTATATTTTTCCCACTGGAAATCCCTCCAGATCAGCTCCTAGAGATCTACCTTACTCTCTTTACTAGCTGCCTAGTACTTGGCTGTGAAAAGCTACCAATTCAAGCACTTAACCATATTACAGGGTCTATGTTAAGTACTTCATCTACATTAGCCCGTTTAATCCATGGAACATCATGATGAGCCACCAGGACTGCTATCTCCAGCTGTCTTGAGCTACAAGAGGTTAAGTATCTTGCTCAAAATCATGCAGCCTCGATCTCCAGGCCAAGTTTTCAACTTGGCCCATCTGTGCTTTTATGCAACAAATTTACTAGTCAAAGATCATAGAAAATGGGCTGAACACTTTGTGTTTCCCCTCACCCACCATCTTTGTTAAACTCATACTTGGGTGCCACAATCGAACTAGTCGGGTGTCTAGAGAGAATTTCCAGAAGGAAAAGGTGGAATGCAGGCATCTCCTTGAGTTATGAAGCCACAGTGCTGAGAGACCAGGATGGCTAGGATTCACAGGACAGGATATTGGAGAGGAGAGAGCATTGCAGACAGCTTACTCTAAAGGTCTGCACGGGGATCCCTTGAGTCCTCAGCTAAGTTTTGAGAAACACATCATACATATAAAGAGCTTCCCGAAGCTGGGGAAATACCCTCAAAAAGGCAGAGAAAATACTCCTCAGAGTTCACACAAGGCCAGGAATAGCTCAGGTTCCCACTGAGCAGAGTGGAAAATTTCTTAACTCAGAGGCATATGGCAGGTACTCAGGGGTGGGAACCAATTACCTCTAGACCAGCCGTGGGCAAACTACGGCCCGGCCGGATCCGGCCCATTTGAAATGAATAAAACTAAAAAAAAAAAAGACCGTACCCTTTTATGTAATGATGTTTACTTTGAATTTATATTAGTTCACACAAACACTCCATCCATGCTTTTGTTCCGGCCCTCCGGTCCAGTTTAAGAACCCATTGTGGCCCTCGAGTCAAAAAGTTTGCCCACCCCTGCTCTAGACCAAAGGCTGCTCTGCTCCTGCCCACAAAGCAGGACACACAGGAACATGGGAAGTCGCGCATATGGGCTTGTGCTTTGTGCAGTAGTGATTGTGGTAGTGAGACAAGAGGGCAGGACAGGATGAGGTCTATAGTGGAAGAATCATTTCTCCCCTAATCCCAAGGACCTGTTCCCTCCAGGGATCCTTGGCTGGTAGCCAAGGGAACCACAAAAGACAACAGATGCCCAGGTCCCCAGACGGGCCTGAGCGTGGCTCTGAGCTATTGTAGTAATTCTGTCATCTGCAGCTCAGAGAAAAGCAAGAGAGCTTTGAGGACTTCTTGTGCAAAAAAAGCAACCAGACATGTGGGCGCAGGCCCTTAGCAGGTGACTAATGAGGCTGTTTGTGTTCTTTCGGGAATGGGGGGGGGGGGGCGCTCCTGAGGATTCTCCTACCCCTGCTCTTTGTTTCTAGATAATGAAGGCTGTCAGCAGAGCTTCCTACAGCTCTAGGTGCTGGCCTGCTCCCTGGGGACTAAGGGGAGGCCTTGAGGACTGTTTTCAGTTGACACACAACGCCTGGGACATACATACTCCTCTTGGCACAGAGGCCTGCTCAGATAAGATCATGGAAAATGGACAATCTTAAACTGACAGCAAATAAAAAGCTGGAGGGGCCTTTAAGGCAATGCAGCCCAAACCGGTTTGTTTGTTTGTTTTCCAAAACCGGATTTTTAAAGTTCGAGCAACCAAGGCTCAGAGAGATCATTAGCAGTTGACCTGGAGCTAGACTCAAGAATTCTGATAGCAAGTAACAACTGGGAGCTGGCTCTGGAGCACACCAATGACTAGCAATATAGCCATGACAAGTCACATAATTACTTGGTGTAAAATAATTTTATTCCTTACCTCACATCATACTCAAAAACTACTTCAAAGTGGATCAAAAACCTAAATATAAGAGCTAACATTATAAAACTCTTAAAAGAAACCATATATATATATATATATACACACATATATATATGTATATATATGTATATGTATATATGTGTGTGTGTATATATATATGTATATGTATATGTATATGTATATGTATATGTATATGTATATATATATATATATATATCTTCATGACCTTAAGTTAGGTAAGTTAGACTCCACAAAAATTTAAAATGTATATGATTCCAAAGGCACCATTGAGAAAGTGAAAAGACAACCCAAGGAATGGGAGAAAATATTTGTAAATTGTATATCTGATAAGGAACTTCTACAAAGAACTCTTACAACCCAATAAAAAGACAAATAATCCAATTTAAAAATGTGCAAAGGATTTGAATAAATATTTCTCCAAAGAAATAGATAAATGGTCAACAATCACATGAAAAGATGTTCAGCATGAATAGTCATGAAGGAAATGCAACTCAAAACAACGATGAGATACCACTTCGCACACACAGGATGGCCACAATAAATAAGACAGACAATAAAGAGTGTTGGTGAGGAGCCAGTTGGTTGAGCATCGTCCCCTGCATGGATGGGTTGCGGTGGAGACGGGGGGAGGTGGGGAGGACTGGTCAGGGTATATGGCCAGGTTGTGGGTTCAATCCCTAGTCAGGGTATGTACAGGAGGCAACCAATCAATGTTTACTTTTCTCTCTCCCTCTCCCTTCCTCTCTCAAATCAATAAAAACATATCTTTTTTGCCTGGCTGGTGTGGCTCAGTGGTTGAGCATCGACCTATGAACCAGGAGGTTGCGGTTGGATTCCCGGTCAGGGCACATGCCCAGGTTGCCAGCTCGATCCCCAGTGTGGGCTGTGCAGGAGGTGGTCGATCCATGGGAATAACCAGGAGACATCCGTAATTCAAAAGTCACTTCCTTTGGCAGATCCCTTGCTAAGAGTAAGTGCAAATGAGGCTATGGTCAGGAGCCTGTCCTAAACTCTTGAAAATATTGCTGTCAACTGTAATTGAAAAATAAAAAAAAATGATTTTAAAAATACGTTCAAAAAAAGAAGAAGAAGAAAATATTGCAGAATCTGCTGGTGAAGCAATAGCTGCCCCACAAAATCCCCAGACTCTGTGACCAAAGTTGTTCTCGCTACGAGGACAGCCCCTGCGTATCTGTTAGCGGAGCAATGGCCAACATCACTTGCTGCCTTTGGATGGACGCTTCCTGGGGAGGTTGAGACTGAACTACAGAAGATCACTGCATAAGCACGGTGGTGTTAAAACAGTGACTCCTCCAGTGGAGTCTGTGACTTATTGAATTCGGGTTGCTTTGGGTCTCGAGAACCATAGCTCCAAAGTGCATTCCAGACAAGGACAATGCATTACCTGCTTGTAATAATCATACTAGTTCCTTGGTGTGCTGTATTCTCTCAAGTTTTAAATATACGTGTGTAGCCACTAACCACCAAGCAAGTGATCTCCCTAAGACTGGAACGTCAGAAAAGGATCAAAGAGAATGACTGGGAGAATGTGAGCCCCATGTTGTGACCTGTAAATGCCACACCTGTACATACCAGACTTAGAGAATTCCAGAGCATCTGCTGGATGTAGCGCTAAAGGCTTCCATTTTTTTGTATCACATCTCTCAGGCCAAGAGTCTGATAAAAAGGGTGGAATTGTTAAAAACAAGACCACAGGCCCAAACTAGAACCACTTTATGCCGTGACTCACATCACCAAATCCAGGCTTAATGAGAGTTTGGATTTTCCCAGAAATGGAATCTTAAACTCTTAAGCCTGTCAGTCGAGTTGCACGACCCGCACTGGTTATGTAATCTGCCTGGTAGACCCCTGCCAAAGGAAGCTAACTTTGTAATAACCAGATGGCCTTTTTGCCTCATCTAACTTCCTTGTTCCCGCTCCCTTCTGCCTAAAAAAGTCTTGCGTTTTGTACAGCTCCTGTGAGCTCCGTTACATCTGCCAGCCTGGATGCTGACTGATGCGTAAACTGTTGTGCAAAGCCAATAAGATCTTTAAAATTTACTCAGTTTTTAACAACATAAAGAATCAAATAAACTGATTTCTCCTTTTGCTTTAGAGTCAACATGACTTGGCACTATTACCTAATCCTGCCTTTTTAACATTCGTATATTTTGTCCAGCACGACTTTTTCCAGCAAATTGGTTTTGAAAAACAATACATTAAAGCAGGGGTTCTCAACCTGTGGGTCGCGATCCCTTTGGGGGTCGAACGACCCTTTCACAGGGGTCCCCTAAGACCATCGGAAAACATATATAATTACATATTGTTTTTGTGATTAATCACTATGCTTTAATTATGTTCAATTTGTAACAATGAAAATACATCCTGCATATCAGATATTTACATGACGATTCGTAACAGTAGAACATTACAGTTATGAAGTAGCAACGAAAATAATTTTATGGTTGGGGGTCACCACAACATGAGGAACTGTATTAAAGGGTCTCGGCATTAGGAAGGTTGAGAACCACTGCATTAAAGGATTCTTTATTCTGATTCCCGAGTTTTCTGACACTCCCTTAACTTCTGCCCCCAGGTACCTCTCCCTAAGGACCCTGTGCACTCCCTACCTCTGTCCCCGCTGAAATTTCTTATTTATCATTAGTAATTTTTCGGACGGCTACACCTTGAAGTTCTATTTCTTTTTCCTTCACCTTTTGACAGTATATTTCCTCTCTGTTCTGGAGGATGAAGACTCTACCATAATTTGAATTTTGCAGATAAAACTTTTTACTCTGTTCTGTTCAGTTACACAAAAGCCACTAAACTTGACTGTTGTGCGAACCTTTCAATGCTTCACTGTGACTGCTCTCACCCCCGCCAACCTTGGACTAACTCGTGGGGGGGGGGGGGGGAGCATTAGTTCCCCGATTATGAGGGGCAGGGACTGGCGCGGGCACACACAGCTCCAAGTGCCGCATCCGGACCTCGCAAAGGAAGAAAACGCTTTCTCTGCAGCAAGCATCCCAGGCAGTCTCAGATTTGTAGGCCTTTGCCCTCAATACCCAAACCCCAAGTCACAGTGAGTCAGCGAATCTAAAACCAAAGGGCCGCGGTCGCGCGCACCTCCCTTTTGATGCCCCATCCCGAGCCGCCCACCGAGCCCGGACGCCACCAGGAACTGCCTCCTTGGGTCCCAAGGCGGTTGCAGGGCTGTGGCCAGATGGGCACACCTCCCACTCCCTCCCAGGAGACCCCTCTCACCCCCACCCCCAGGGCACCCTTCTTCCAGGTCCCGAAGTCCCCCGTCCAGGCCCCAGCCTCCCCTTTCCTTCCTGGAACCGCAGCCTCCGCGAGCTCCGCCCTGCATCCCAGGGCCCCGGTGGCCGGCTCCGCCTTTGCTGGGTCCTTGGCTCGTGTGGCCGGGGCTGGGCCAGGCCAGATATAAAGCAGCCTCGGCTCGGCTGGCAGCACCCACAAGCCTCCTAAGACCTTGCCCCAGCCACCAGCCCCGCCACCACCAGCCCCGCCACTCAGCGCACCACCGGAGCCATGACGGGTGAGTGCCCCGCGGCGCACGCAGCGCCCGCCCCGTTCCTCTGCTGGAGGCTGGAGGGGCTCGGCCCTGAGTTCTCTTTCTGGGTTCAAAACTGAAGAAGTGGAGGCCTTAGGGTCCTGGATGAGCCCTGACCAGCGTCGGGCGAGGGGAGCTCCTATTTCCATCCCACCCACCTCCGTAAGTTGGGTGTGCGTTTAGGGAAGACGACCTCCCTAGGAGGTCTGCGAATGAACCAGAGCAGGTCCTCAGCGGTGTTAGATGTGGTCGCTCCTGCAGCAGAATAGCCTGCAGACGAGCAGAAATGGATCTGAAACTACAGGCGTTGAAAATCTAATTTGTCCCTCAAGACTCAGTTCCAACAGCAGCTCCCTCTGAAGCCTTTCCTACTCGCCAGCCCTAAAGCGGACGGCTTCCCAGTGGAACTTTGTCCCTTGCTTCTCCTATCAGGCAAATTGGCTCTTTGTCTATGTGTTTTATCACCTCTCTTTGGGTGAATTCTTTTTTTTTTTTTTACACTTTATTTGAGAGAGAGAGAGAGAGAGAGAGAGAGAGAAAGAGAGAGAGAGAGAGAGAGAGAGAGAGAGAGAGAAGAGAGAAAGAGAACACCGATCTGTTGTTCCACTTATTTATGCACTCACTGGTTGATTCTTGTATGTGCCCTGACCAGGATCCAAGTTTGGCATATGGGGATGACACTCTAACTAAATGAGCTACCCAACCAGGGCAGTTGTATTTCTTACAACTATATCCTTCCTGTTTGTGTCTTTTCTTTGTTTGTTTTATGGTAATAGGCATGCCTATAGCTAAACCAAGGCATAGATCTCCTGACTTTCTCATTTCCTGGGAAACAACTTCATGTTTTACTACTTAGGAAATGCCAGTTAATATTGATAAGAAGTAAATAATGTGTATATTGGTAACAAGTAAGCCAAGGGAATGAAAACTAGCAAAGCAGCGTTCAGCACACACTGATGTTACTAACGCAAAGGTAGATCGCAAAGAAAAGGCGAGTCGGCGCTTAAGGTACTCACCTTTCTCCAGGAGTGCTCAGTCCACGAGTTGGTAAGGGAGGCGGTGGAAATTTGTGGAGGCAGCTTCAGAAATTTCTTTCCATTTCCCCAGGCCTTCCAAAGCAGGTAAATCACTTTCATAGCATTTAAATCCCCATCAAACTGATATCCCACCAAATCAGAGTTTATAGAGTCGGAAATGCCAGGACCAAGCTTGGAGACCCTCTTTTTTGGCGCTCGGAGGCCTGAAAAGCACACCTGGCTGAATTTAACCTCACAGGCGCTGCCTACGCCAGGTGTGGTTCGTGATGAAAGCCGGTAGAGAGCTGAAGGCTTAAATGTGCTTTTCTAGTTCATTTTCTTCAAACAAGACAAAAACAGTTGCAGGTGATTTCTCTCTGAGCTCCACCCACGGTTGCCCCTTTTAAGCATTAGCAAGATATGAGACAGTGGCACCAATGATTAGGAGAAACAGAGGTGGTGAGCTTCCTGTCCCGGGCACTCCTCCCCTCTCCCTCCACATTGTAGCCTGGATTTATTTATGTCTCTACACTTCTCAAGTATTCCAGCTTCCCCACGTACTATGTCAATTTGGGTAATAATTTGCTTTACTTTTCTGTATGCATCAGTTTTCTCATCCATAATATGGGGATACTAATTGTATCTTCCTCTGAGGGTTACCGTGACAATTGAAAAGAGTGCAAAGCACTTAGAGCAGTGCCCAGCACAAAATAAGCAGCCATTACCTGCTGTTATTGCAAAAGTAAAGCATGCTTATTCTAACAACTTCACTAGTACACACGTGGCCAAGAAAAAGTTCCTCTTTCCCCTCAACCCCTTTGTTATCTCTTACTTATCTAAGAAAACTATTAATAGTTTCGTATGATCATTCCATATCTTTTTCCCCTTATACCAATATAGTGCAAATCTACCTGCATGTACAGGGTGTCTCCAAAAATGTATACACACACTTTGAATAACTATAAAGGCAGTGTTTATTAAAATACTAGGGGCCCAGTGCACGAATTCGTGCACCCTGAAAGGAACCGTGGGCTGCGACGCTGAGGTGGGCACAGGGGAGCGTCTCAGCCCATCCTCCTTCCCCCCGCCCGGCCCCTCCCCCTCCTGCCGCAGGCCCCCTACTTCCTCCCCACCCCCCCCTACCCCCGTCTCCTGTCTGCTGGCAGCCCCGCTCCTGCCGCTGCTCCTATGCACTGCTGGCGCCAGCCCCAATTGCTCTGCACCCTTAGTGGGTGTGAGCTGCATCTGCTGCCCTGATCACCCCTCAGAAGCAGGGGGAGGTGGAGAAGCCCTCAGTGACAATCCGGGCTGCAGCCACCATTTGCACCTGCTGACGGCACTGAGTGATCAGGGGACCGGCACTGCTGGCAGCAGGTGCAAGGTCGGTGCTGGCAGTAGGTGTGAACAGCGGCTCCAGCACCGGCAGCGGGTGTGAGTGGTGGCTCGGGTGCCGATAGCAAATGCAAGCGGGGCCAGCGCCAGCAACAAGTTCGAGCACCCGGCAGGACCACAGCACATGCAGGAGCAAAGAATTTTCAGTAACCACCAGAGGCTCACCCCGATGACAGCTATTGGCGCCCTGCCGTGTCTGGTGTCCCCGCTCACCTGCTCCACCATCCCGCCGAGGCCGATGCTAGCCATGTTCCGTGCTCTTCCACCTGCTGCCAACAGCTGCCATGTTCCGTGCACGCCCCCTGGTGGTCAGCACACGTCATAGTGACCAGTTGTCCGGTTGTTCAGTTCCATCGTTTGGTCTATTTGCATATTAGGGTTTTATATATATAGATATTTCATTTCCACTTAACAGGTGTCAGCTGTTAAAGCATGTTACATTTTTGGGGGACAACCTATGTGTAGTTTTGTGGTTTTTTTAAAAATAAAAATGGATTCACATTCACTTCATTTTATCAGTTAATATATCCTGGATATCTTTCTGGGACCCTGTATATATTGTTAACTAATTCTTTTTTATTTTTTTAAATATATTTTTGATTTCAGAGAGGAAAGGAGAGAGAGAGAGAACATCAATGATGAGAATCATTGATTGGCTGCCTCCTGCCTGCCCCCTAATGGGGATCAAGCCCGAAACCTGGGCATGTGCCCTTGACTGGAATTGAACCCAGGACCCTTCAGTCTGAAGGCTGATGCTCTATCCACTGAGCCAAACCAGCTAGGGCTCATTCTGGTTAACAGCATAATATTCTGTAGTATGTATGTACCATAATCTATTTAAATGCTCCCCCCAAAATAGACAATAGGATTATTTCTGATTTTTGCCAATGGAAAGAATGGTACAGTACACATCCTTGCTCCTGTGTCCTGATGCTTTCAGTCTGGGGAACAGATTCCTTGAAGTTGGACAGCTAGATCAAAGGTTTATGTGCCTTTAAAATTTTAAGAGCTTCAGCCTAATAACTTCCTTAAAGGCTGAGGCCGTTGATATTCCCGCTGGCAATGTGCCAGTGTTCCTGCAATCTTGAGAGCCCTCGATGTTGCTTGTCCTAAGTTGTTTTGCCAATCTGATAGGCTGGTAACTTATTTTTTACCATATGCTTTGGGTGTGTCAAAATAGGCAGAAAAGCATTGATCGTACTGGCTCACGCAGAGAGGACATCCTTCAACTATGCCATGAAGGAAGCTGCTGTAGAGGCTCTGAAGAGGAAAGGATGGGGGGTCACTGTGTCAGACCTGTATGCCATGAACTTCAATCCCGTCATCTCCAGAAAGGACATTACAGGTAGGAGCCGCTCCCCCTTTAGTTATGTCTTTGTGGAACTTCTCGCCCGTGGGTTCTCTGGTCCCACCTTGGCCCCAAGGCCTCAAACCCGCCCCCCCCCCCCCCCCGCCCGCTTTTTCCTCTCTGCAGGTAAACTGAAGGACCCTGAGAACTTTAAGTATCCTGCCGAGTCTGTTCTGGCTTATAAAGAAGGCCGTCTGAGCCCAGATATTGTGGCTGAACAAAAGAAGCTGGAAGCTGCAGACCTTGTGATTTTTCAGGTGTGGTAGGACATTAGAAGGGTGTAGGGACACTTGAATTCTTTCTTTTAAATCCTCACCTGAGGATATGTTTCTATAAATTTGAGAGAGAGGAAGGGGAAAGAAGAGGGAGGGAGAAAGAGAAAAATACTGATCAGTTGCCTCCTGTACCCTCCCTGCCCAGGGATTGAACCCGTAACCTGGGTATGTGTCCAGACTGGGAATCAAACCCACAACCCTTTGGGGCACGGGACAAGGCTCCAACCAACGGAACCACACTGGCCAGAATGGGACACTTGAATTCTTATTGTCCTAGACCTGACTTCTAATTAGCCATGTGATCTTAGAAAAGTCATTTACCCCCTTTACTGCATTCTCTGTAAAAAAAAAAAAAAAAAAAAAAAAAAAAAAAAAAAAAAAAAAAGGTCATTACTTCAAATGTACAGCATTACACAGATTTATAGATGCTGTGAATCGGGCTGTGTTACTCTGAAAATATGAATGCAACTTTGAAGATGACGTGTCAGTCTTAATCTTTTTTTCAATTAGTGATTTTTAAAATTTTTCAATTCCAGTTGACATTCAATATTATATTAGTTTGAGGTATACAATATAGTGGTTAGACATATAACTTATGAAGTGATTCCCCCCCATAAGTTTAGTACCCACCTGGGACCATTCTTAGTATTACAAGATTATTAACTATATTTGTTATGTGGTACTTTACATCCCCATGACTATTTTGTAACTGCCAAGAGGTACTTCTTAATCCTTTCACCTTTTCACCCAGCTCCCTCACCCCCTCCCCTCTGGCAACCATCAGTCTGTTCTCTGTAACTATGAGCCTATTTTATTTTTTTATAAATTTTGTTCTTTAGATTCCACATATAAGTGAAATCACATGGTATTTGTCTTTGTCTGTCTTATTTCACTTAGCATAATACCCTCTAGGTCAATCCATGCTGTTGCAAATGGTAAGATTTCATTCTTCTTTATGGCCGAGTAATATTCCATTGTGTATATGTACCATATCTTCTTTATCCACTTGTCTATTGATGGACACTTAGGTTCCTTTCTTGTCTTGGCTATTGTAAATAATGCTGCAATAAACCAATTAGTGATTCTTCATGGGATCTCTCAGTGAAGTCTGCATTCCCTCTCTCTGTTAGCATCTGGCCAGTTTGTGGAGTGATACCAGCCGATACGTATTGTCCTGCTTACTGTGTTTCAGCAGCAAACCATGGGCTTTCTTCTGGAAGCCACCTCACCATTTAGCAGTCAGTACTAGAAATGTATATGCCTCTTGTAAGCCATATTTTTTTGAAAATACCAGATTGTACTCAATGACTTTGTTTCTATCAATTCCAACTAGCTTCTTGATCTTGAACATGGAATGTATTTGACAGTGAAAACATCGTAAGAAGGGTGATATTGGCTGTGGTTTTTGCAATTATTCAGTCATCTGCAAAGAATCCTACCTTTGCAGTCTTATTCTACCCAAGGCCTGTTGCCATGAATCAAAGCCACAAGCCATTAGCCACAATGGATGCCTTCTTGATCCAGGTTGTCTACTGTGCCTTTCTTATCCTAGTACAGCCAAGGCAGCAGCAGTAGCAGCTTTCAATCCTGCATCTCAGAATCACTACCTTTAGAATTGGAAAGGACTTTGGTGGTCTTTTAATTTAGCTTCTATTCAACGCATATGTTTTCCTTACTATCCTGTCAGTACAACTGTGCAAGTTGTCACTGCAAAATAGCAACATACTAAAGGGCAATGTAAGCACTGCAGATTTGTATATTTATTTTAACAGTTTCCCAACATATGACAGGAAAAGTCTAGTTCTAGAAAAATCAGTGTGCTATGTATGATAGTCTTTCAACGTGGGAATAACATGTCCTGGGAAGGAGTGCTTTAATTCATATCAAGGTGCCAAGGGCTAGTCCCCTGCTCAGTTTACTCACTTCTTCAAAAACAACTTGAGGGAGAGTCAACTCTTAAAACCCTGCAAGCCAACCACGTCTATTTTCAACTCTGACTGCAGCACATCCAAGGGAAGCTAATCTACTTGCCTAGACACCCTACCTATCCGTTCTTCCTAAAAGCTGCAGATCTGGTCCTTGTCAGTGGGAGAGTCATAAATATAATAGGAAATGCTGCTAGAGATCATTCAAGCCCCACCTTTTATAGATGAAGCAAATGAAATTTAAAGGTGGTCTGGGGTTTGTGTGGCAAAGGTCAGGCATCAAGTTAGTGACAGATTCAGGGTGAGAACACAACTCACTTTCAATCCAGAGTTCTTTCTGTTCTAAAACGCTATTTCCTTAGCCCCTTTTCTGTAGGTCAGCAATCCTTCAAAGAGAGTGCTATCAATTCCTACAAATTCCTTCTGTGTCCTAGATTTTTTCTGTCTGGGCTTGTTCCATTGCCATTGCCTTTAAATCATGAGTCAAGGAGGAGAAATACTGGTAATAGTTCTTGCTCTGCTTTTATCAGGACCAAAGTCCCAACAAGACTTTCTCATGGGAATTCCCTGATAAACCTTAGTCACATTGATCATTTGTTTGCAAATCTGAGTGGTTCTGTTTATTCTAACTGATAGGATTTTACATTTATGAGCACAAGGTACATGCTTCATATTTTTTAAAAATACTTTTATTGATTTCAGAGAGGAAGGGAGAGAGACAGAGAGACAGAAACATCAATGATGAGAGAGAATCATTGATCAGCTGCCTCCTGCACGCCCCCTATTGGGCGGGGGTGGGGGTGGGGGGAGGGGGTCGAGCCTGCAACCCAGGCATGTGTCCTTGGCCGGAATCAAACCTGGGACCCTTTAGTCCACAGGCCGACGCTCCATCCACTGAGCCAAACCAGCTAGGGCTGCTTCATATTTTTGATACCAAACCTTTAAGACAAGCACTTGAGAAAATACTGATTTAGGTATCACACATTGGTCTGCAGTCCTTGCTCTGCTTTGCCAAACATGATTTCATAGAAACAAACATTTGCGTGTGGCCTTCTTCAGACCTACCCAACATCTGTACCTTTAGGTAGAAACAGGAGTGTCAGGTTGACTGACGAGAGATGATTCTTGTCTCTAAATGCACTGCCTCCTCCAGAAGGAATGATATGGGGCCTGAAGAAAGGTTCGCCCTCAGTGAGGACCCTGAGCCTTCTTCTGTGCTGGGGCCAGCCCCGACCTGACTTCTTTTGTCGTTTCCTCCACAGTTCCCACTGCAGTGGTTTGGAGTCCCTGCCATCCTGAAAGGCTGGTTTGAGCGAGTGCTCATCGGGGAGTTTGCTTACACGTACGCTGCCATGTATGACAAGGGACCCTTCCGGGTAGGTGGATGGTTCTGCTTTTTCTAACAGCTGGGTGCTGGGGAGATTTGGCCTGAGGCAGAGTTTTGAGCACAATTAGATACTACGGTCCGGCTCCAGGTCCTTTTGGAAGAGATGCATAATTAAGTTTTAACAGACATTTTGACATGATGTTTAGGATTTGTTTTAAAATACCCCAGGGAAAAGAGAGGTAAGGGGATTAGATAAAACTAGAATGGCAATCTGCCAAGGGTTGAAGCTGGGTGGTAGATGCATCATTATACAGTTGACCCTTGAACAACACAGGTTTGAACTGCACAGGTCCACTTATATGCGGATTTTTCCTCCAATAAGTACTGTAAATGTATTTTCTCTTCCTTATGTTTCCTTAATAACATTTTCTTTTCTCTAGCTTACTTTAAGAATACAGTATAAATACATAAGACATACAAAATATGTTTATCCACTGTTCTCATTGGTAAAGCTTCCAGTCAACAGGAGGCTATTAGCAGTTACATTTCTGGTCAGTCAAAAGTAATATGTAGATTTTTGACTGTGTGGGGGGTAGTACCCCTAACCCCTACAATGTTCAAGGGTTAATTGTACTATTTTCTTTATGTTTGAAACATTCCATAGTAAAAATAAATAGTGTGTCTTCATTTTTCAGAGACCCAACTACTATACAAGAAACATTTGACCTTCTAGATGACATGCCTAGATCTATGCCCAGCACTGTAGGGAGACAGAATAAAACAGTAAACAAATAACTCCTAGGCACCAGCAGTCAACACTGGTTTTGCATTTACATGACAGTCTCCCTGGATTTGCCACACCCAGGAGTATGGAATCCTTGGCTTGCCCCTGCTCACATGTCTGTCTGTCTGTCTGTGGTACCGCCTTCCAGGCAGGTACTTCTGCAGAGTCATACTGAGTGGCTCAGAGGAGTACCATCAACAGCAGATGGGTAGATGTTTGTGTTCTCCCTGGGGCTGTTTCATTAGCTTCCTGTCACCAAGGAGATGCTCAGGGTGATGACTTTTCTTTTACAGAACAAGAAGGCAGTGCTGTCCATCACCACTGGTGGTAGCGACTCCATGTACTCTCTGCAGGGAGTCCACGGGGACATGAACATCATTCTCTGGCCAATTCAGGTACCTCATTTTCAGTGAACCTTCAGGGGGATTACCTAATTGAGCTTTCTATGGGGTCCAGATCCTCAAGATAACAACTGAAAACAGACCTGAGGTGAAAGCATAGTAATGATTCACAACTACAGGGAGCTTTAAGATTTACCTGTCTTCCCAGGCCCCTGTGCTTACAGAATAACCCGTGTGCACGTGTCCACACACCACTCTCCTAACCGAGCACTAGTGCAGCCACATGGTCTGATTCTCTCCAGGTGACTGACATCTCTCCAATCTTCCTATCCTTCTCCAAGAATAGTCTCACAGACTATTAGAGTGCCCTCCACCCCAATTTAAGAAATGCTTTAGTTCAGTGAATAAAACTGAAGTCTGAAGTATGCTTTTTGGTGGTCACTGGGCTCTCAGGATAATCTCTTCTAAGGAAGAGGGGTGGAGAGAAGAGCAAATGAGGTGGCCACCTATAATATTGGAAAATTAATATTACAATTGGAGAATGGATGATACGCACCGTTTGTTAAGATTCATCTAGTTCTATGGAGAGGCAGGGAGCAGCAGGCAAGGGAGCGGCTGCCAATCAGCTGCAACTCTCCCTTATGGAACAGAACTTCCGACACTTCTGGCAGAGGATCCTAGGCTGGCACAGGTTCAAGGTTTTATTTATATGAAGAAAAGCACAGCTGAATAGGCTAAAATAGGTAACAGGCAGCTAGGTCTGGGAGCAGAAGGCGAGAGAATACAGTTCTGAACTGCTTCTGCAGGGTGCCTCCGCCTCCACGTCAGTGTCTTATTGGAAAGCCCAGATAAACCTTTGTGGTTTGTATCTGGTACAAACTGTTTGGGGTTTGTAGTGACTCACCTTTGTGCTTTGTGTCTCCCCAGAGTGGCACTCTGCATTTCTGTGGCTTCCAGGTCTTAGAACCTCAACTGACATACAGCATTGGGCACATTCCCTCGGATGCCCGACTTCAGGTCCTGGAAGGATGGAAGAAACGCCTGGAGAATATCTGGGATGAGACTCCACTATATTTTGCTCCAAGTAGTTTCTTTGACCTAAACTTTCAGGCAGGATTCTTAATGAAAAAGGAGATCCAGGAAGAGCAGAAAGCTAAGAAGTTTGGCCTTTCTGTGGGCCATCACTTGGGCAAGTCCATTCCGACTGACAACCAGATCAAAGCCAGAGAATAAGACTCACAAGGCTTGATTTTCTTCTAAAATGTAGCCAAGTCTAGGTTTCTTCTTCAGGCTTCCTTTAGTTTTTAAGATTTGTGCCTTTCTTTTTCCACGAGGAATGAATATAAGAGAGATTAGACTATTCATACATTTTTCAATAGTTTTTTTTTTAAAACATAACTGGTTTTTACAATTGCTATCATGGCAACATCTGATTAGGTTCAAGAGGCCATTTAAAATATAAAGCAGGGAAAGGTGTAGAAAGGTGCTAGAAAATATTCTTTAAGGTCCTGTGTACAACTTAATCCTTCTCTTAGGGACACATTTTTAGGGTTAAATCTGGCTATAAAACATCTAACTCTTCAATGATCTATTTTTCTTTTAATTATCTCTCTGTGGTTTGCAGTAAAAGGGAATTGCCCAGAGAAAACAATGACTGAATCGGTCAGACCTAAGGGACTTGTTTATGATATGCATTGGTTTTAATTACTACATAGTGACTGGTATGGCTAATCTGAGTGTTACTCTTCCTTTAACTTCTGTTGTTTGTATACAGTACACACAGGTATCTTGAAATGAAAAGCTAATAAAAGTCTCCTTTACCTCAATCTTCTAATTTAATGTCTGCAGAGATAAAACACATCTGTGTACTTCAATTTGCCACAACGAATGAATTCCAAAAAGGAAACAGTGCCCCAATTCTTAAAAACATCCTTCCACAAACACTGCTGTATAGGTGATCTATAAAATCACATGGAAAGTTTTTCCCTGTATCGTTGCTAAACTGATGACTTTCCATTTAAGGATGTGTTTTGGTCACAGGACTTTTGGGATAAAATGGTAAGCCTGTTTCATTTTACTTTGGTGAATAATTCTGGCACAATATTCTAATTTCACTTTGAAATTCCCAAGTGCAGTGCCACAGAGTTGGTATAATTCAAGTAGAGTATGATGAAAGACTGCCCTCTTGTGGTGCATGGGAAGAAAACAACAAATGATGCAAAGCAAGGTGGCCTGAAACTGGGACTAGCTTCATACCTGCCACAGAAATGATGGTGTCAGGCACCAGAGAACATCAGTTGCCAGATCACTGGGAATTTTTTCCTTTTACAATATCCACAATGACAGATGGCTTTGGTGCTTCTGCTTGGTGAAAATATTTTCTTTTGCCTTCTCCTCACTTTGTGTACGTTTCTAAAAGTTCCAAATGAAATAAAATCCATTTCTGCAAAACAAACCCACACTCTAGTTTCAGTGAAGTTAGAGAGAGGAGCATTCAGGCAAAAGTGGGAGATAAGGTGAGAGAATTCAGTATTAAATTAGGGTCAGAGCTTGTAAGGTGACTTGGCTTCCGAGTTTGCTTAATAGGGCTGCTTCCTACTGAATGACACACATTTAAAGAGATCCAGGAAATAATCGAGTGGTGTAGAAATCAAGAAAAACAGAATGCAGGAAACAAATGCCAAGGGGAAGTATTTATTCTGATTTGCCCAATTTATTTAGGTTTAGCCAATCAATGGGCATGGCACCCTTCTAGGTACTGGGGATGCAGCAAAGTGCCTACTCTCATGGAGTTTGCATTCTAGTGAAGAACAAGAGATGAACAAATATGGGTACATCTACACGGTGGAATACTACGCTGCTGTAAAAAAGAAGGAACTCTTACCATTTGCAACGGCATGGATGGAACTGGAGAGCATTATGCTAAGTGAAATAAGCCAGTCAATGAAGGAAAAATACCACATGATCTCACTCATTCATGGATAATAAAGACCATTATAAACTTATGAACAATAATAGATACAGAGGCAGAGCTGCCTCACACAGATTGTCAAACTGCAGCGGGAAGGCCGGGGAGGGTTGGGGGGCAGGAGGGAGGGGGGTAAGAGATCAACCGAAGGACTTGTATGCATGCATATGAGCATAACCAATGGACATAAGACACTGGGAGATAGGGGAGGCCAGGGGATTGTCAAGGGCGGGGAAATAAAAAGGACACATATGTAATACCCTTTGTAATACTTTAAGCAATAAAAAAAAGGAAAAAAAGAGAGATGAACAAATATGTCAAGTGGTGATAAATGCTGGGGAGAAAAAGCAGAAGAGGGTTAGTGATGGGATATGAGTCCCATTTTATCCAGGGTGATCAAGAAAGACTGCTCTGATAAGGCTCCATTTAAGCCAACTCTTGGTAAAGTGAGAGTGAGACATGGATATGTGAAGGAAGAGCACTGCAGGCAGCAATGATGTGAGTGCAAACCCTGAGGCAGAGCATGCTTAGTATGTTTGAGGGCGAAAAAGGAAGTTACTAAAGCAGAGAAAGGAAGAGAAGGATGGGCCAGACATAGTTGGATCAGATCACAGAGGGCTGTATAAGCATTGTAAGAATGTAAAGCTAGGAAATCCTGGAGGATTCTGAGCAGAGGTGTAACATAATCTGACTTACGTTTCAGTCTGGCTGGTATGTGAAGAATCAAGTATGAGGGGTAATGATGGATGCGGGGAGAATTTTTGGGAAGCTGTTGTCACAATCTACATTTGTTTTGGAAGCAAGATGATAGCAATAGATATGTTGACAAGTGGTTGGATTCTGGGTATATTTCAAAGATAGGAATAACAGGATTTAATGATGGAGTGGATTTAGGTCAGATAAAAACAAAAACAACACACTTTAATGGTATTTTAGCCTAAGCAGTTGGAAGAATGGAGAGTCCATCTAAGCTGAGGAAGAATCTGGAAAGAGTACTGGGGGCAAGAATGGGGATGGAAAGGGTGGTATCAAAATCTGACTTCAGACATGTTACATTTGAGACATCTATTAAGACAGCCAAGTGAAGCTGTCAAGCTGGCAGTTGGATAATAGGAACCTCGAGTTAAGGGAGAAATTATGGCTAAGGATACCACATTTGAGCATCTTCAGCATGTGGGTCCTATATAAAGCAATGAGACTGGATGAGGTCACCTAGGAAGTGAGTTATGACAGAGGAGAGACCTGATGAGTGACACCTAGGGCTCCCCAATGTCAGGAGGTCAGTGAAGCAGGAGAGCCGAGCGTGGTGTCCTGAAAGCCGAGTGAAGAGAGAGTTTCAAGGAGGGAGTGATCAGTGTGCCAAATACTGCCGATAAGCCAAGTAACAGAGGCTGGAGGACTGACCTTTAGACATGGCCATGTGGAGGCCATTGGGGGTTTTGACAAGAATCAGTTTAGAGTGTTGTGATAGAAGCCTGATTAGAATGGGTTCAAAAATAGAAGGAGAAGAAGTGGAAACAGTGTGTGTGGTTAAAGGAAGTTATTTTATTTGATAGTCTAAGAGATAAGGGAAATTTATGTGCCAGTGAGAACGACTGAGAGAGAGAAGGTTTTGATGTTGGAAAAAGGGGACAGTTAAAGGGACATGTCTTTGAAAAGACAAAAGGATATGGGATCCAGAGCACAAGAGACAGAAGAACAGAGTAATAACAGGCCTAGTAATACTAACACAAGGTAACACTTACTAGGCATTTATGTGTGCTAGGAACTAAGTAATTTTACATGGATTCATTTACTTAATTCTTGAAAAAACTCTGAAGAGAGTCCAATTTTTGTTTCCACACTACAGATAAAAAATTGAGAAATAGAGAGGTTAAATAGGTGTAGGAACCAAAATTCCACCTAAAGAAGGCAAACTCAAGAGCCTATGCTTTAAAATATCTATAATAATAAAAGCGTAATATGATAATTAGACCGGACATCCTTCTGGATGAAGCCAGGGCTTCGAGGGAAGCCTGGGTCCCGGGTGCCTGCCGGTGGTTGGAGGAAAGCCCGGGTCTGGGGTGCCAGAGGGAAGCCGGTGCCGGCAGCCAGGGCAAGGGAGGCCTATTCTTGCACCAATTTCGTGCATCAGGCCTCTAGTTACATTATACTGCCTCAGTAGAAGCAGGGACAATGGTACCATGAAATAGAGAGCAAGAGTAGCAATCAATACCTCTTCCTCAGAGCAAGACCATTTAGTGTTGCTGTTGACTGTAGCTGCTTTTGTACTGCTAGAGTTCCTGTTGTGTCACAAGCAGGATAAATGATGTTTCAGTTCTTATAGGTCTGATTATATGGCTGCTGAGAATTTGCTCCTTACAAGATGACAGAGCAGTACTTTTACCAGCCTGGAGTAAAGCAGGACAATTATTTCCCTTGCTCTGGATACTGTGATTTGAATTACATAAACCAGGACTGCATCAGCTTTTCTGGTGGCCTCTGCAGTCTCATCTTCAGATCAGTCTCTTGCCCACATTTGCTGTTTTTCTGGACCATAGTATTGTTTTTCTAATATATATATATTTTATTGATTTCAGAGAGGAAGGGAGAGGAAGAGAGAGGTATAAACATCAATGATGAGAGGGAATCATTGATTGGCTGCCTCCTGCACGTTGGACTGAGCCCACAACCCAGGCATGTGCCCTTGACCGGAATCAAACCTGGGACCTTTCTGTCTGCATGCCGATGCTCCATACACTGAGCCAAACTGGCTAGGGCTGGACCAAAGTATTTTTGAAATTTAGTTATTAAATTTAATTTGTTTATTCTCTTTCCAGTGCTGTTAAAGTCAATAGCCAAAAGAAGAAAACTTTTAAACTTATTTTGAATGTTGGCAACATTGTTGAAATATATATGTAGTTTATTTAATATATAATTAATTTAATCCTCCTAAAGTGACAACTCATTTAGATGCATTTGGATATGTTAAAAATTCAGTCACTTTTGCCCTGGCCCTGTAGCTCAGTTGGTTGAGTGTCATCCTCTAAACCAAAAAGGCTGTGGGTTTGATTCCTGGTCAGGGCACATACCTAGGTTGTGGGTTCAATCCCCAGTCAGGGTGCATACAGGAAGCAACCAATCGATGTTTCTCTTTCTCTCTCCCTTCCTCCCTAAAATTTAAAAAAAAAAAAAAAAAAAATGCAGTCACTCCCACAGAATCAACACACTATCTAAAGCAGTACTTCTAAAATATTAGTTTCTTATATATCATATTCATAATATCCATGTATCATCTGTATTAGTATTTAATATACATATGTGTGTTGTTGTTGTTTTTAATTTCAGAGAGGAAGGGAGAGGGAGAGAGAGAAACTTCAATGATGAGAGAATCATGGATCAGCTGCACAATCTGTGGGATCTAGCTTGCAACTCGGGCATGTGTCCTGACCAGGAATCGAACCGTGACCTCCTGGTTCATAGGTCAGAGCTCAACCACTGAGCCACGCCAGCCTGGCTGTTTAATACGTTTTTTAAAAAATAAGTTTTTATTGATTTGAAAGGAAGGGAAACATCAATTGGCTGCCTCCTGCACACCCCCTACTGGGGATCAAGTCTGCAACCTGGGCATGTGCCATGACTGAGAATTGAACTGTCATGCACAACTTCTAGGTACATGGGCTGTGCTCAACCAATTGCGCCATACCGACCAAGTCTTATTATTGTTCTTTAACGTGATTGACATCTCCCTATAGTCTAGTACAGCCATGGGCAAACTATGGCCCGCGTTTGAAATGAATAAAACTAAAAAAAAAAAAAAAAAAAAAAGACCATACCCTTTTATGTAATGATGTTTACTTTGAATTTATATTAGTTCACACAAACACTCCATCCATGCTTTTGTTCCGGCCCTCCGGTCCAGTTTAAGAACCCATTGTGGCCCTCGAGTCAAAAAGTTTGCCCACCCCTGGTCTAGTAGGTGTACACATATTTTTTCTAATGTAAATTAAAACATATACTATGTTTAAAAAAATATTTTCCATGTATCACCTGAAATCATTTTGAGTGATATGATGTTATATGTTACATTCTAGTAAACACTAATTTATACATGTGGAAATAACTGCCAATAGAATAAAAAGAGATTGCCTTTGGATGTGGGACTGAGGGCTAGGGAGACTTAATGTTCATCAAAAGCACCTCCATGCTACATGTATGTTCTATTTTACTAATAAGCATGAAACATTTAAACCCGATAAAACAAACAAAAAATTGATCACACTAAGCACTTTGAACACTAACAGGCACAAAATAACTACTTGAAAATATTTCTATATTTCATACCTTTTCCTAATGATTTTATAATTTCAGCAAAATGGCATTCTGCTGCTCAAAAATGACATTTATGGATAAAAATTCATCCACAAAGTTTGAGGAAAAAAAAAGACAGTTACCCACTGCAAAATGAAAACTTTCAATTTTTTTATTTTGACTGCAGCTGTTTACAGAAATATAGTTGCGAGTATACAAATGTTCAATAGAAGCAAAATATCTTTTTAATATTTAACAAGTTATCACAGATAGCTAAAAACATAGATGCAAATAAAATTCCCCCAGAGAACAAACTGAAAATATCTGGTGTCAATGCTCTGCAACCCCAACTATGAAAGCCACATACACAAAAATAGTCATTGTAGGACAATGGAAGAAGGCAGTTCAGTGGTTGATCAGTGTGCTCAAGCAAATAAAATTTAAATGGCAGAATGGTAGCTAAACCACTTGAGAATAGGTTAATGAAATATTTGTAATATATTTATTTAAAAGACGAAGTAAAAGTTGTCAAAAAATTAGCAACTACTTGGAGCTTATCAATTAGAAATAAGAGAACAAGGTGAGAAGATACATTCATTAGATGAAAAGAATTAGCTGAATGTCATTGGAATCAGTTTGTAGTCCCTAAAGTCATAATCACTTCAGTGGACAGCTCTTTACTGGACACACTAGTCTGATTCCAATCCCATTCTCAAACATCTGAGATGGGGTGTGTGTGTGTATGTGTGTGTGTGCTGTCCTGAGGTTCATTAGCTAAAATAACAAGTGATCCCCATGAGCTATTCAAATCAGGCAAATTACTTCTGAGGAAAAAAAGAGCAGGGGTGATACGAGGCTTAAATATGGGCTTTTAGAAGAGATATTACAAGTTAAAGTCAAACAGAATTATGGTAGAGTGTTTTGGGTACAGAATACTATTATGCAATCAAGTGGGGGAGAGAGAGGAAAGGGAACAAGAGAGGAGGAATGTAGCTAGAGAGTATCTCCCAACAGTTTGCCTATGTATTTTCCAGCACCATAGTTTGTAGAGTAAGCCACTTACATTTCCACTGCTAGTATTAAGCAGTGGTGATTTTTATAGAGTATATAATTAGTTTTATTTTGAAATGTGCATTTTTCTTTCATGAGTTAATTGATTTGTAAACAGTGGGAGGAAGAGTAGAACAATTACAGAGGTATTAAATTACACAGGAAGATGAAAATGAATGAATAAATCACTTGACTTATGGTGGTTAGTTTATATTTACCATGGTGCATACATTGACAAGGGAGAAATGCCCAAATTATATAATGCATTACTGTCTTGTTTAAGATTTTAGTAAATCGTTGTCTGAAGTATAAATTCCAAGGATAGCTGTAACTCTACTGCAGCAGTTCTCATACTAAGCAAGCTACTTTTAAAGAAGTTTCATGTATTCAAAAAAAGAAATTAAATAAGGTGCTTTGTTGATCTGGCCAGCCATCTTGTTTAATATCTCAGATACAAATATAAATATAGGAATGACAAATTTGTTCTGAGAGTTGGCCTAGCCACACCAAAATTGTTGTCTGCTGGTAAAATAAGAGGCAATGAAAAAAAAGCTTGTATTATCACTGCCCACAATGTACCCATTTTATGCATAAACAGAATAATTTAGCACCTGTCAATTATATTAGCTACTTAAATGTCATAACAATTAAAAGAAATATAAAACATTGCACCTATATCTTTAAATCAGTCACTTAATGTAAACTTTTTAGTAAGTGGTAGGAATATGCCCAACTAAGTTAACTGAATTATCAATAACTAGACTAATTGTATATATACATAAAATATACTATAAGCAGTATGGATAATAAGTTATCATTGCCAATAAAGGATTATGAATAACCAGATCAGGCTAAATTTACTTAGAGAACAAAGTATAACTATCTATATGAGTAGGGAAAAAACAGCTTTTTAGATCTTATTGTAAATAGTTTATACCAGTAATTTTCAAACTTGACCCATGCACCAGAATCACCTGGAGGGTGTTAAAACACAGACTGCTGAGCCCCACTCCAGAGTTTCTGATTCAGTGTGTCTGGGATAGGCCTTAAGAATTTGCATTTCTAACTAGTTCTTAGGCGATACTGATGTTAGCTGGTAGGCTAAGGACATATTTTGAGAACCACTGGATTATACATATCATATATGTAGAAAACTATATACTGTAATGTTCTTATGTACATGACATAAAATATATAGGAAGAGGGCTGGGTTTAATTAACTCTCAAACATATAGATTAGCAAGCTAAAATGATTTCCTGAAGTGTAATCATTTCCCCTTATAGTCAATTACATTTCAAAGTCTAAGTCCTACTATAGTCATTTTAGAAAATATTCACATAACACTTATATTAACTTACTGTCCAAAATAAAAAGGACATAAACATTCTAAATGGTTAAGATGTATTCATTAAGAAGGAATCATTACTATACGGCATCCTTGACTTCTTTGGAATGATTAAAGTGCATAATATCAATAGGGTATTAGGAATATTGCATAAATGTTTGCAGTCATCAGTGTCACTAACAACCATGGAAATACTCACATGAGGAAAGCAGCTCATCCCAAAGCTAATTCTAGCCTGACCTGTTGCTGATGGTCCTTTCTTCAGGCACCACCACCGTGTTAAGGAGCTGGATGGAACATAGGCAAAATTAACAAAAACTAGAGAAATACTCAATTCAGATCTTAGATCTGGAGAGACTCAGATATAACTTCTTCATTTCTTTTAACACTATTTTTCATAGGTAGATTATTAAGGCTCTGATGAGCAAGAAGTGCACTATAATTAATTACTTGGCCCTGTCTAGTTAGAAAAACTGACATTATCACATTTTATTTAAACTAAGTGTTTGTGACTTATTTTCACTCATCTAATTAAGATCACAGAAGATGCTTTGAACACTTCCTGAAATTTAACTACACACACATTTGTATGCATGGAGTCTCATAGGTAGTAAAATTTTCATTAGCATTCAGGTAAGATCTATCATTAGTTGGCTGAGATGAAGACAAATTTAGTTAATTTGTATAAAACCTAAATAGTATAATTCTGTAATCTTTTACTTACCCTCCCTCAGAGGAATGATTCTGATAATGTATCTTTCATGTTACTCTTATGCAAAAAGGAGTTAGAAACTTATGAAGTTGTTTCCTGTGATGATTAAGAAAAAGAGCTATAAAAACCTTCTATTTGGCACAACCCCTTATAGTGCCCTTCTGGTTGCTAGATGGGATGCTGCCCAATTCATGAATTGCTTAATAAATCCAAGTAGATCTTCAAAAAGAAAAGAAAGAAATGGAGAAAAGAGAATGACTAAGTGGAAAAGGTCAAACTGGGACCTATTAAAATAATGTATGTATTTTTGGCAATAGTGAAAAAGGAAACTACAAAAAGAGGGACACTATCATGGTAAAAGGCACGCTTTCATTTAATTTAGATATAAAATATTAATTTTAAAATGTCCAAAAGAGAAAGTAGAATAAAAATATAATTTTATTAATAAGTGAGGCTAGAATGGCATGAAAATCAATGGGGACTAAAGAAGTAATTACAGCCCTGGGACAATTCACAAATTACATTGTAGGTATTATTTTGACATTTACTACATTATGAACATTATCTCCACAATTTAGCTCTACTGATACAAATAAGCAGAGGAGATAACCTTTTTATACATGTTATTAGATTTTACTAAACCACTTAGTAGGGTATATTCTCTGAGTTATTATTCTAATAAAGCTGCTGAACTATTCAGTCTCTTTCTTTCATTAAGTCCCTCCCTGCATATAACCAAAGTCATTCAGCTATAACATGGTTGTCTTGGTTAGGGATGCAGCCTGTGGTCATGAAGCTAAGTAAAGCTCACAGGTCTTAATATAATTTTCAACTGATTAAAAAAATCAACTAGGAAACAGATATTAGAACAGAAAATTTCACCAAAAAGATGAAAAATTCTCAAGTTACTTCTGGTGAATATTTTTAAGTCATATTGAATTTGAGACTTTGATTTATTAATTAAAGCATTTAATTCTGTTCTTTAATTAGTGCTGAGTCTAAACAGATATTACTTTTCCAAAACAAGCATCTAGAATGGCTTAAAAAGTCAAAAGGAATTATCTTAATTCTAGAGGGACTCAGCTATAACTACTTTCTCATTTCCTTGGACACTACTTCCCCTTAGCAGATTAAATGAAGTTCTGATGGGCCAGAAATGCACATATAATGAAACTCCCAACTATAGCATATACAATATTACAAAAAGGAAGAGAAGGAGGAGGAGGAGGAGGGGGAGGGGGAGGACAAGAGGGAGGAGGGGGAGGGGAGGAGAAAAAGGAGGAGTGGAGGGAGAGGAAAGGAAAAAAGAAAGGAAGGAAGGGAAAAAAGGAAGGAAGGTCCCTCATTAATACTGCATCTATAACAAAGTCCTCTAAAAATACCTGTTCTAGGGAGACTGGTGAAAACAGATTTGCTTTGGCTAAATAAAAACATGACTCTAACTACAAAGGTAACATGATAAAGCTCAGAAGCAAAATTATGACTTCTAATTATCTTCTCCCATGTTGGTGTGGATATATAATGGAATGACAATAAGGAATACAACACACACAAACACTAACACAGACACAGAGATAAGCTCCAAGCATTAATGTGAGTTGCTAAAGCAAGAACAATTGAATATAATAACAAAACAAAGGACTAAAATGTGGTTCATAACTTATTTAGGACCTTCTGCCATAAATAACTTGTAACAGTAATCTGGAAACTGTATTATTAGCACAAGTATCAACCACTGACCACTAAGCTAACTCTTCAATAAGAAGATAAATATTTTTGTAACCAAATTGTATATTCAGAATGCTGTACCTAACATTTACCTTTAGGGATAAGGAACATTTGATAATGTTAAAAAAAAAACACAACATCATTATTGAATAAGAATATGGTAGCATAGCACAGCCCTTGTATAAATAACCACAAATTTTATGAAAATAAAAACTGGGTTTTCTGCCTCTGTCCAATCAAACCATTCAGGTGTATGTTCTGTTCTAAACTTAGATATTATAAAACAGAAAATTGGTCCCTGGTGACTTGGCATTGGCAATCAGCATTTTACAATGATAAACCTCTTGCTAAACAACAGAAATCAGCACACAACCAGTCTTCTTGCCACCACTTCATCCATAGAGCAATGTTAACATTCTAATTAGAATTTGGTGAACAAATAGACTTCCTGAGTCTCCTGTTTAATCTCTTAGAAAAAAATTCAGAAAACTCAGAAATAAATTTACAGTATTTTATTTCTACTTCTTATTTTTATACTTGCTGGATAAGCTTTCTGGCATTTGTTAACCCTCTGCAGTTGGAGTTTTACATTTTAAAACTGAAGCACTGGATTGTGTGGCTGGTCTTTCTCATAACCTGAACTATATTGAGTAATTTTTCTCGATAGTGATGGGGGGAGAAGAGATATATTCAGGAAAATGCTTTCAGTTCAGAGAATTTATAAAGTAGCTCTGGATATTACAAGGTGGGGAAAATGTTATTAAAATTACAAACATTTTTAGTGTCTTTATAAATTAAAAAAGCATAGAACACAGAAGGCCAAATAATAATAATAATAACAATAATAAAATATTAAATATATAGTGAGCAAAGACTGAATGGCTCATTCTCGTGAAACACCATTTGACACAACTGCCTAGATGGGTTTCCTTACTCTAACATTTTGCTGAGTAAAATATCCAGCAAACACACAGTAAGCTGCCTTTAGCCCACTAGGAACATCAAAGAACTGCCTGATGGAATGGCCACAGATAAACAGGTCATTTGTTTCAAAAGATACTTAAATACTCAATAAAGACATAACAAACCCCCCCTCACTGTTATCAGACGCCACGTTGTGGTAGAACATCAGACTAACTCACAAATTTACCACAAAAATGTGTGGCAAAAAAGAATAGTTTATATATATGTATATATATAAATTTCTATATTTATGCCAATGTACTCACTCAGTACAAATAGCAAAATAGTATACCATTTCCTAAATACAAAATATAGCTTTCCAAAAAAATGAAACACACATTAGATATAAACCATCCAAAACTTGAACGATTGAAAACTGTATTCAAAATTAAATGACCCAGAGTAGGTCTCTTTCTGAAAAGTTCCCTTCATATCGGCAAGAAGCCTGTACTACTGAAAACGTAATTCAATGCCTCTCAATCAGAGAGAGAAAGTAAGGTTGGGGGTGATGGGAAGAATATATGAGTAAGAAAAAAAAAAACAAATTAGAAGAAGAGCACATTCAAAGAACCAAGGAAGATCACAAAAAAAAGGGGGGAAAAACTGGCTGTATAAACAAAACCAAGACCACACTTCCACTAAGTTTAACTAAATGTATAGGATAGAAAACAATGACAACAACAACAAACCAAACAGAAAAATAGCCTTCAACAAACAATCAACAGGCTATTTTTTGTACACTTAAAAAAATAAATGAAACTGACAAGATACCAAAACATCTTATCTACATATAGAAGCCACACACAATTTGGCCTTAAACTGTATTAACAGCTTTCTACATGCCAAAAGAAAAATAAGACATAAGCATGTGTCTAGACAACAGGTTGTAATGAGAAGCAAGCATCCCATGGGTGGTAAGAACACCCAAAACTGTATAACTGCTACAACTACAAGTTCTGGAGTGTGTTATTTTGCTCTCTATAGATGAAACACAAGTTAATTCTTCATTTTAAGTCAATGACATGACCCTGTAAAGCCTAAGGCTTGTGGGAACCATCAGATAGTGACCACTTCAATCTGTAAAGCACTAAGGTGACAAGTAAATTACACTCACTGCAGCTCATGGAGAAGTTATGCTTCAAGAAATTTTACTTTGCCTTTTAAAAATTAAAATTTATACTGTTTCCCATTAGAGGGAAAAATCTGAAGACTTCAGAACAGCACCGTTCATGGAGAAAAATGCATTGTTTTTTGTTTCTCAGGAATCAGCTCTCCTCATTCCTGGAAATCAGCTCTCCTTACACCTCCCACCTGTGCTGCAGGACTTGTTGGGTTACCCTAGATCAAAGTGGCCTTTTCCTTAAGATGCTACAGGGTCACAAAGCTAGGAGTATATTACCAATTTTTTAAAATAAAGTGAAAAGGAGGGGAATAATATAGATGAATATAAAAAGGGAACAACCAGCCCAAGACTGGGTTAAGAAGAAAACAGATTTAAATTGCTGTGTCAATTTAAACTACTGCAAGAGGATATCAGAATATAATTTACCATAATATTATCCCCTTTACTTTTTAAAGAGCAAGATAATTATTCTTCTATGTACTTATGGCTGAACTCCTTATCAGAAATACAGAGAATTAAACAACAATCTGAAAAATAAAATCAATAGCACTCCAGCTGTTCCCAGTTGTGTGTTGTCTGCCTTTGTGATAAAGAAGCCTCTTCTCTGTGTAAAGCTCTTAACACAGCTTACTTGTCAGAATGCTATCTCTCCAGTTTTCTATAAAAACTGAAAAAGGATTCCTTCACTTTGGCCAATAGCTGTGCTTTTTATATTGAAAAATCACAGCCTTAGTTATTATTTGAATTTTCCTTTTTCAAAAGCTGTTATTTGACTAAAACAATGCAGGAAAGAAAATGACAAAGAACAAAAGTAAACATGACAATATGGGTTATTTTCTAATAGCAATAATAACTGAGCAGTCCAGCTTTTAAATTTAAACTGTACTTTTAAAGAAACAGCTCCTAGGAAAAATAGCAACAATTAAATCTGTCAGCTTGAAACTCAAGCAGATTCTCAGTCATCAGTGCTATTAGGAATACAAAATCTGAACATGTTAACGATGGTGGCTAGTCACTGCAACAGGCAGCATAGGTGTGCTCATTTGCCGCCAGAGTAAAATCTATCCATTTACTCCATCATAGTTTTTCATATTTCATTTTGTTTTTAAAGTAACAGTTCAATAATCCTCATGGAATCACAAGATCTCAGGACATCTTGGAATCAGGATTTTCTTCATGGAATTTCTAAAAAAAGAAAACATTTAATATAACTCACTAGTAAGGGAAAGCACTTATAAAGTTCCTGTTACCCTGAATGATCCCAAAGTATATTACAGTACCATAGATGATACTTTATCATATTTATACTTCCACAGGGTTTTCTGACTCAATATTTATTCCTCGAGGAAAGGAGAAATGAGACATTATTATATCTAATATATAATACATACATCAGATTTTCTGTCATTCCAAGGCAAAGAAGGTTAGAGCCAGAAGAAATTGCCAGTATTTTTTTTTTAATATATTTTTATTGCTTCCAGAGAGGAAGGGAGAGAGAGATATAAACATCAATGATGAGAGAGAATCACCGACCAGCTGACTCCTGCACGCGCCCCACTAAGGATTGAGCCCACAACCTGGGTATGTGCCCTTGACTGGAATCGAACCTGGGACCCTTCAGTCCGCAGGCTGGTGCTCTATCCACTGAGCCAAACTGGCTAGGGCGGAATGCCCAGTATTAACAAAATGACCATAAGCTATCACATATCGAATAACTTATTCAGAGTAAAAAAAAAAGTACCACCTGGTGAGTACACCACATTTACTTAACCAAATCTGCTGGGAATAATAAAATTCATTGATGCTTTTCAATAAAAAGAGAAGCCAAAATGCAATACTTACATATCCAGTTAAAAGGAGCCAGTCATGTTGTTCCCTTGGTTTTGCAATGAAACAAGCAAATCAATCTTTTCAATGTTCTGGTTGGTGTTCATAGAGGATGCCAGTGGAGAATTCTCTGGCATTTGCTGAGAAAGAAGTGTTGTCACAGGTGGCTGGCCCTCGTTTTGTGGTTGGCCTGGCTGACTTATGGCCATCAACTGATCTGGCAATGCAGCTGGTCCAGAAGTTAAAAGCTGATTACAGTCTGCAGAGACATTTTAAATAGAGAAGCTATCTGATTAGTTACTTTCTCTTAAGATTCACAAGAAGATATGAATTAGTTGCTGGGGTAAGTCATTATTGTGTTCACTCAGCATAGAACTAAAAGTGAGGCACCCGACAGCCCCCCAAAAAGTACTGATATTCATCTTTGGTTTCCTCTTAGCAGTATACAAACACAACTTTGTCCAGCTACCATCTTAAGTCCTATATAATTTCCTTGGTACATAAACATTAAAGATGGGCTTTTCCCTCCTTGGAAACTACTTAAATTGGCTGAGATTTTCTGTCATTCTTCATTTTCCTTTCAAGTTCATAGGTTAAAGTGGCAAACACATACACTACCACATTTAATCCTCCCAATATCCTTGTCAAGTATGTAATATTACCACCATTTTATTAGATGTGCAAACTGAGGTTCATGCCAGTCAAATAACTTGTGTAAGATCTCACAGTCTATTCCTGGTATAACTGGGACTTGAACTCAGTTCTGACAAACTATAATCTATGTTCTTAAAACCACTGTGCTTTGCTTCCTTCTAATAATAATAATACTTTGACCATTTAAACCAATAACATTTAAGAAATGAGAAATTAGAGTTTCTTACTATTTTGAATGCCAAATAAGAACATTCCTGAAGTCTGCTGAGATGAGCCAGGGGAATTTTGTAGTTGGTTCATTGTGCCTCCTGTAGTGTTGTGAAATAAAGTAGCCTGTGGCTGAGGTGAAGATGTGGCTCCTTGAATTCCAGGCATGTTGTTCTGAGGGGAATAAAGAGGAGACTGTTGCATCTCTTGTTGGTTTATACTGGTCTGCAATGCAGACATGGATGCTGGAGAGAGGAAGAGAGTTACTTGCTGCTCTTGAGAACTGGGTGACCCCTGGACCAGCTGCATCTGAGGAGAGCTATGGAACATGGAAGTCTGTGACGATTCAGACTGGGTAGGACCTGGGTTTTGAAGTGAGGAAACTGTGGGCTGGTTCTGAAATTGCATGGGCTGTTGTTGCTCTTGATTCATTGTGGCCATATTATTTTGTTGGTGAAAAATTGACTGGTTCTGTTGCTCCTGATTAGCCATTGGATTTTGACTTGGGTTGAATATCATGTTTGGTGGTGGTGGTTTTTGAGATGCCATTGTAGCCATGGTATTCTGATTACTGAATAAAATACTCTGTTGTTGTTGCTGCTGTTGCTGCTGCTGCTGCTGCTGTTGCTGCTGCTGCTGCTCCTGGGATGGGGAATTACTCTGGATGGCAACTATTGAGTGCTGTGCCTGGAAGATTGTCCCTTGTTGGTTTTGAGGCATTGGATTAGGAGGAAGGGAGCCCAGGGATACCTGAGGCTGAAACAGACCTTGCTGGGAGGGTTGTGCCTGTTCTTGAGAAAGCATGGGGGTCTGAATGTGTGACATTGGAGGCTGCTGTTGGAAAGCAGATTGCTGCTCAGTGTTTGATGTTGACTGAAGTGGAGAAATTGAGTTCTGAGCTGCAAAAAATGAAATCTGTTCTTCCTGGGCTACTGCATTAGCTTGAAGATTATTCATTGGACTTTGAGAAAGAAATATGTTGGCTGACTGCTGATCTTGAGGAACATTAGAGCCCTGTAGCACAGCCATGGTACTTTGAGAGTGAAACATTGGAGGCTGCATCTGTTCGGTGGAGGTTGTAGAAGTCTGACTGTGAACAATAGGACTTGGGCTGTGAAAAATAGAGCCTTGAGTTTCCTGGGAAAGGTTCTGAGCATCAGCAATAGGATTTTGAGGATGAAAAAGCTGAGCCTGTGAATGAGAAGGCTGCTGCAAAAAATTCCCAGATTGGAGTGACATCATCTCATTACCTTGCTGGAATAAACCATTACCTTGTTGCTGGGCACCACTATTTTGAACACTCATCATACTTTTTGTAGATGAAAAAAGGTTAACTTGAGGTTGACTGTCCCCACTATGTTGCATTTGGACAATGGTCTGAAAGACACTGTTCTGCATCTGTTTTGCTTGTGTGCCTGTTTCCTCTCCATCTCCTGAACTTGACGTTTGAAACATGGTAGTGCCAGGGGTTGCAACCTGCTGTGTGGTGGTTGTATTAGTTTCACTTCCAGAAACTGCAGGAGGAGAAGAAAACAATTCACATTGCATTTGCATGTCTTCACTGGTAGGTAATGCACTCATCATATGAGAAGTCTGCTGGTAAACTGGAGATTGCTGAAGATTTCCATTTGCTGAAGCAGTTGAAGGAAATAATTCCGACTGAATCTGAGCCTGGCAGATACTCTGTTGCATCTCCATCACCATTGCAGCTGATGATTCCATCACCTGCTGTTGCTGCTGCTGCTGCTGTTGATTAGATAATGTGTTTTCGGTCTGTGAGTGAACACTTTCAGCTCTTCCAGCTATTAAATTATCTGGTCTGGTATGGACTGCTGGCTCTGTCGGGGAAAACATTCCAGGGCTTACACTATTTTGAATTTGACTGACTTGTTGAAAAATGTCTGCACTAAGCTGTTCTTGAACATTCTCATTACCATCTGGAGTAGAAAACAAAACTGAAGATAACTGTTGTTGTGCCTCTAAAACTTGTTGTGCCTCTAAAACCAAGTCAACATTTCCACTGCTGCCACTAGCAGTACTGCCGCTAAAACTTCCAGCTTGCAACTGCTGAATGGTGTTCTGTATCTGACTCACACTACTTGGTGATGGGAACATACTTGATGAAATCTGCTGCTGTAAAGTCTGTGCTTGTTCTTGTAGTGGTGACTGCTGCTGTTGCTGTGATGCCTCAGTCAGGTGTGACAAATTAATCACAGTTCCATCTGACTGTAATACCTCTCTAGATTGAGTTTCTCTTGTCTGAAACTGTGTGGCCTGCTGCAGTAGTGCATCACTGTTAGGCAGCTGACTAGAAGCAGAAACTGTTGGAAAGGTACCAGGCTGTGAAATGTCCTGTGTTTGGATAGTTGTCAGGGTTTCTGGATTGTATGCCTTGGGCTGAATCTGCTGCTGCTTTTCATTTTCAGAGGGTAAGTGAGAAGATGATGATGATGAAAAAGAGCCATTTCCTGTCATGTTAGAGATATTTTCTAATGTTTGTTGAGTTGATCCAACTGTCTTTGTAGTCTGAAAAATAAAAATTCCCAGATAATATTAATTAATAACCATTAAATGAGCTCATGTGACACTTCAAAAATTAATATTAGTCTAAAAACATATGCATATGCAAGACCAATTTTCCACTCAATATTATTTGGAAAATAGGTATAAGACTATGATTTTTGGTGATACATGTCTGATTGTCTAAAGAGTATTTTTTAAAACCCTATATAATAAAAGCCTAATATGCTACGTGTCTGGTTGTCCATTCAACCAATCAAAGTGTAATATGCTAATGATATGCTAAGACCGCACAACCACTCGCTATGATATGCACTGACCACCAGGGGGCAGACAGGTGACCGGTCAACCAAGCACTATGACATGCACTGACCACGAGGGGGCAGACAGTTGATCAGATGACCAGACACTATGACGTGCACTGACCACCAGGGGGCAGACAGTTGGCGGGTCGACCAGTTGCTATGACATGCTCTGACCACCAGGGGGTAGACGCTCTGACTGGTAGGTTAGCTTGCTGCTGAGGTCCGGCCAGTCGGGACTGAGTGAGACGGGCTGGACACACCCTGGAACCCTGCCATGGTCCCTCCCTGGCCCCAATCCTGCACCAGTGGGGTCCCTCGGCCTGGCCTGTGCTCTCTCACAATCCAGGACCCCTCGGGGAATGTCGGAGAGCCAGTTTCGGCCCAATCCCATAGGCCAGGCCGAGGGACCCCACTGGTGCACAAATTCGTGCACTGGGCCTCTAGTATGTATTATAAACGAAGACAGTCAAATAAGGAAGTAAAAGAATAATCAACTGCTCAGCCAGTGTGGCTCAGTGGCTGAGCATTGACCTATGAACCAGGAGGTCATGGTTTGATTCTCGGTCAGGGCACATGCTTGGGTTATGGAATCAATCCCCAGTGTGGGGTGTGCAGGAGGCAGCTGATCAATGATTCTCTCTTATCATTGATGTTTCTATCTCTCTCTTCCTCTTCCTTCCTCTCTGAAATCAAATATATATATAAATTAATATATAAAGTAATCAGCTATTGATATGCTCAGGACAGTTAAAACATTAATTCTATGGTTCATGAATTAATAGCAAGCTAAAAAATATTCCCATTTTCCCCTAACCAGTTTGGCTCAGTGGACAGAGCATCGGCCTGCAGACTGTAGGGTCCCAGGTTCGATTCCAGTCAAGGGCATGTACCTTGGTTGCAGGCACATCCCCAGTAGGGGGTGTGAAGGAGGCAGCTGATCGATGTTTCTAACACTCTATCCCTCTCCCTTCCTCTCTGTAAAAAATCAATAAAATATATTTAAAATATATATATATTCCCATTTTGTGGTTTACTGTTAACATTGTAGGAGGAAAACAAATGAAAAAGGGAAAGGGAGTTACAGGAAGAGTGGGAAAGAAAAGGAAATAAAAATGTCTCTAATTTTAAAAATGCTAACCAGTACTTTCATTAACATCCTCCATCTCACAGGTCTAGCTAACACATTAATTCCTTCTTGCTTGTCAAAAATAGATACTGAAAGTCACTTTAAAGGCAGGCTATTTTACTGGAGTATAAAAGCACTTACTCTGAAAAGCAAAATTCATTAAGTGCATCTAAAGAAAAACAAATGTGAAAGAAACAGAAAAAGTAAAAAGCATAAACATGGGAAAAGGAAATCAAACCACATAAAATATAAAAAGTAATTTTTATATTTGAGGTTAAGATGGGGGACACTTGTCAACATGGCTGGCTTACCTTAAAAATAGGAGATCTTTTTTCTGCTGTCACTTCCATTGGAGTAACATCTTCACTCTTAATCATACTGCTTGATATGAGTGGAGTGATCAGAGCATTAGGAAGAATATTTACCTTATCTAAATTACATCCAGTAGTCTTTATAGCTGCACACACAGACACACACACAAAAAGAAAGAAAGAAAGAAAAGCTTAAAATCACTAAAGTCATCAACTATTTCATTCTATAGTGTGATGATTATTAGCCATGATTTAAAAGTCCATTTTTTTTTATGTTATGTAGCATGAGATACAAAACTGGCATATCAAAATGTATCCTCCCTTTTTTGAAGTAGTTTTGGCTTGAGGAAGGTAGAGTGATAGAGGAACAGAAATATTGATGAGAAACATCCATCAGCTGCCTCCTGCATGCCCACTACTGGGAACATAGCCTGCAACCCAGGCACGTGCCCTGATCAAGAATCGAACCAGTTACCTCTTAATTCAGGGTGGATGATCAACCACTGAACCACACCGGCCAGGCCTAAAGTCAAAACTTTTTAAAGGCCACAGAATTGTCTGAAAATTTCTCTCCTCAACAAAACTCAAGCTTCTTATGAGAAGCTTGGCCACCAAGTAACCAAATAAATTTTGCGTTTCTAAATTTAATGTCTTAGAAAACTTGAATTTGACAAGTTGACACATGAACACATTTCTCTTTTAGATAGGACTTAAAATTTTTTCTTTTTAGAAATTTAAGGACTATTTTAGTTTACCAATTAAATTTCCAAAACAAAACCAGCAAGTATTTTTCACTTCTTTTTATTCCCATTTTCAATAGAGATTTACACTGAGAAGCAATATATAGCAGATGAGGTACATTTTATCACTTCATTATATCCTCTTTTCCCCCTTGATCCTGCCTGCCTTCCTTCCTTCCTTCCTTCCTTCCTTCCTTCCTTCCCTTTTTTTGTCTACGTGAGTCAGCCATTGGTGGACTTAGTGATGCCTACTGACATCACTAATGACAGTCTTCTAAATTGAACACATACCCAAATTCTGATCTAAAAGATTACCACTACTCTGAAACCCTGTGGAGAGAAATATAGATTCCCCAGAATGCATAGCTGTTAAATTTCTTAATTTGATATTAAGAAGAAATCCTGGCTACAAAGAAGAATTTTAAATGATATATGAGTAAGATTGCTCCTTGTAAATATTCTGATTTAGAAATATTTGAAACTTTCTGATCTTACTCCAACTTGTCTCATAGCCAATGGCTAGAAATGATTCCTGTGGAAACTGATTGTACCGAGGAAGGGGAAAGTGCCCTTAAATTTAACTTTGGATATTCTACGCTTTATTATTCTGAGGAATGTCTCATTTATTCTTGCGTTCCCTGGACCTATTTTCACCTAGATTCTACCAATACTTCTACAATTAAACTCAAAATCTAATTTTTACTGAGAGAAAATGTCAGGCATTTAATAGTATTTGTGGCCCATCTCACAGGACAATTTGAAAGACTATTAGTGTTGTCTTGAATAACATTCAACTGCTATTCTTCCTTTTGAATTCTATTACAATGTGAGCTCCATGAAGGCAGAGATTTTGTTCTTGTTGCCTGATGTATAGTAAGCAATCAATGAATATTTGTTGAATGAATGAAGAAATGGATGAATTAATCTTTCTTTATCTTTATCATAGTCAATTTAGTTCATTGTTTGGTTAATTTTACAATGCAGTGTGTTGCATATTGTCATTAATAGTATTTTTGGTCTAAAAATTTCCAATATCTAAAGACAAGTTTATATTATAGTTCAATTAGAAATTGCTTATAAATATCCATTGACAAATAAATGCATCCACCTACAGTTACTGCTTAACAGATCTATACATAATTTTCCCCAAAATTTATTTAGAGAAAAATCCTTATCATTTTAGTTTTATTTCCCTTCTGGAAAGTGAGAATAGGTGGAATAGGTTGAGCAAGAGTCTTTTACTTCTCCAAAGGAGACCACTGACAAGCAGGTATGTCTACTGGTGTAGATAAATAAGAAGAGGACACTTTTTAAAATGCCCACACAAAAGATACAAGTCTTTCTATGACCACTGACAATTTCGTTTTCTGAGTCCTATTCTGGTCAGTATTCTGTTCTAGCTCTGCATGAATTCCAGCTGGAATCCTGTTGGTGCTGCCTGCAAGCGTGGAAAGTGCTTCTCTGGGCTGTCTGGTGTTACTAGGTGGGGAAGAGGGATGCTTAACCTGCAAGAGGAAAAGCATTTCTTCTGGTATATGTTCTAGCCTCCTGATACTAATGGGCTTTCTGTTCTATCTCTGCTGGTGCTGGGGAAGCACGTAGGTAGGTTGCCTTCTGCCACTGGGTAGAAGGTCAAGACTGCAGGGTCTGGGTAGCTCATGTCACTAGGACGAGGTTTGGGTCTGTTCACCTTCTGCCACCGAATAGAGCCTTCTGTCACTGGATGGAGGGTTGGGATACACTTGGCCTGGATCTTTCTCTGCTCTTGGGTGGAGGGCTAGGAGCTGCTAGGTCTGGGTCTCTGTCTGCTGTCAGGGGAAGAACAGGGGAGACACAGGGCCTGCTGGCACCACCAATGCGGGTGGAGGGGCATGTGCTGCTGCCTGGTGGTGGTGGGGTTGCACCCCTGGTTCTGCCATTGCCATCACGGCAGTTAGACTGACCTCCTGGCAGACTAGGCCCACTATTAATTGATAGGTATGCAGCATGAGGTGGGTTGACCCTCCCAAGTTCTGTATTGCTACTGCAGGTATAGGTGGAGGGGGTGGGTCAGTTGCTGTCACTAAATAGGAGTCATCCCAACAAAAGTCTTCGCTGGGCTTTCCCTTTCCTGGTCTTCTGGCCAGAGAGAGCAGGCTTTTCATGCTTATTTACTGACTTATTTTTTGCCTATGCCCATTGCCAGTTCTGAGTAGCAGACCTCTCTAGTGGCCAATCCAGATAAATGGGAGATAAAAAGAGACTTGATGTCATTCTTCAAAATGTGAGGTCCCTAGCCAGTCTTTCTTCTCTCTATATTTTAAAGTCCTTTTATGATTGTTCAATTATTTCTAAGGTATTTAGTAGATTTAGGAGGGAGGAAAAGGGAAAAGTAAGTACATATTTTCTTGTCCCAGAACCCACAACTGTATCTTAATGGACCTGTAAATAATATTAAATGGCTTGAGAGATGTCACGCTCTTTTCTTCCTTCTTTTTCACTAGGTATTTATTGAGCCCTTTACCAAGTTCTAGGTGCTGTTCAAGGTTTGGGGATCAGTGATGATGAATAAGATGGACAAAGCCCTACTAGTGAAAAATTACATTTTAGTGAGAGAGAGAAAAAATACAAACATGTAAAATACAAACGACCTAGGGGTTGGGGGAAAACTTTTAAGCCAATTCAAAAAATGCAGAAGGTAAATAAGATAGACATATTTATCCATCCCAATAGCAATTTGAATTTATAAGGAATATTGGTATTGACACATTATGCCAAACAACTTTTAAAGTGCTCTTTTCTATTGATGTCAAATAATAACAACTTTTGAAACTTAGAACAATCCTTAGTAAAAGTTTGTTATCAGCAAGCAACATAAAATGATAAGGTCAAGTACAAATATGTATGGTTAAAATAAAGATTTAAGGGGAGTGCCCTAGCCAGTTTGGCTCGGTAGATAGTGTGTCAGCCTGTGGACTGAACGGTTCGATTCTGGTCAAGAGCATGAACCTCGGTTGCAGACTTGATCCCTAGCCCCGGTGGGGGCATGTGTGGGAGACAATCAATGGATGTGTCTCTCACACAGATGTTTCTCTGTCTCTCCCCCTCCCTTCCCCTTTCTCTAAAAATCAATGGAAAAATATACTCAGGTAAGGTTTAACAATAACAACAACAAGATTTATAGGGTAGGGAATAATAGAGTGAAAAAATATAGAATTTTGAGGGCAACCTAAGTTGTAATCTCTGTCAGTTACTAGCTGTATGACCTTGAGTAAATCACAGCTTCGTTAGGCCTTGGTTTATCACCTGTAAAATGCGATTGAACTAGATTATCTCTATAGCTCCTCAAAGCTCCTGAACCTTTCCCTATCCAACCAGTAGAGAAAAGTATATGCTCTCAACTATTTTTCACACTAATCCAATTAACCACTCCTTACAAAGCTGAAACTGAGAGAATGTACATCAACACTTTATCCCTGGGTCTTAAACCTCCATCACTGAGTCTTTGAGCGATTTAGCTAACATTTACACTCACATCTATATAGACATAGAAAACTTTGTGGAAATATTCCCAAAAAACTGTTAATAATAGTTTACACGGTATACTTTATCTTATTTAATACGCATTACTTTGTGTTAAGGATATATACACAGTTGGATAAAACGAAAAATGAATCAAATGCTTTGGCACTAGTTGTTATCCTTACTCCCCACTCTTCCAGACTCTCTCCAAGGAATTAGAAACTTACTTCGGAGCAAAAGCTTTCAATATATGACCATAACATCATATTGGGCATCAAGTTTTAAATCTTATTGTAATTAATGGTTATTTATCAGACTGTTTCTTGGAGGATTAATGCCATAACACAAATTTAAAAGTCATTTATGTTGCTCAGTTTTCATCATTAAAGTATACTTAATTAAATCTCCGAAATGGTACCTTGGCATTATACTAAAGCTGTGATTTCATGGAATAAAAATAAGCCATTTGTCGCCGTAACCGGTTTGGCTCAGTGGATAGAGCGTCAGCCCGCGGACTGAAAGGTCCCAGGTTCGATTCCGGTCAAGGGCATGTACCTGGGTTGTGGGCACATCCCCAGTGGGAGGTGTGCAGGAGGCAGCTGATCGATGTTTCTCTCTCATCGATGTTTCTAACTCTCTATCTCTCTCCCTTCCTTTCTGTAAAAAATCAATAAAATATATTTTTTTAAAAAAATAAGCCATTTGTCAAGGAAAATTATTGGTTCTAAAAGCTATTGTCTTTTAAAATGATCAGTACTTCCTAATTAATGATACCATATTTATAAAAACAAATGAAAATTTTAAACAAAGTTAGCTGAGTATTCAATTTAATTTTATATCTTCATAAAATTATTTTTATCATGATTTAAGTTGATAAAATTGTCAAAATAAGGAGGTCTGAATTTTGAAAAAGAGTAATATGTGCATGTATGTTTGCATCCTTTTTTAGGCTTGTAAGATTTGGATCAATTGACTAAATAATTTTGTTACTAAAAATTAAGCGGAGCTTTCAAAACCTTTCAACCTTCAATTCATAATCTTGTACGATAAATTTCACATTGGATTAGGTTACTGTTCTATCTGCCTGATATTCCATGAAAGGAAGCATCAAGGAATTTTTGTAGAAGAGCACAAAGTTGGCAAAGTATAGATCACAAATTTTCAAGACTTTCTTTTTTTTAATATATTTTTATTGATTTCAAAGAAGAAGAGAGAGGGAGAGAGATAGAAACATCAATGATGAGAGGGAATCATTGATCGGCTGCCTCCTACATGCCCCCTACTGGTGATCCAGCCCACAATCCAGGCATGTGCCCCTTGACTGGAATTGAACCTAGGACCCTTCAGTCTGCAGGCCAATATTCTATCCACTGAGCCAAACCAGCTAGGGCAAGACTTTCTTTAGTGATTAATTAATTATGGTATTATTTATCTAATAACATGGTTTGAATTATTTTTGCTTAGAGGTGTTACTTTTATACTGAAGCTTAACCTATCTTTTTTAATCCTAGCTAAGCGACCTTGGGCAAATTATTTAACCTCCCTGAAACCTTGTTTTCCTCATCTATGGAATGAGAATAATAAATTACCTACCTCATAGAGTTTGGAAGATTAAATGAGACAATGCCAATAAAGAGTGTGGCATATTGCCCAGCACTTAATATATGTCCAATGTGCATTAGCTATGATTATATATAGCACAGATTTATAAATTTTCTTGTATTTGAATCAGATAATCTTGGCAGTTTACTCATCAGTGCAAAATTTCTCACTAATCTACTCCGGGAAAGTGTTTGTGATCAGAAATTATAATGGCAAGCTATACTCAACACATTATATACATGAAAGCTAAATTTTACTACTGACAATAGAAAAAAAAGCTACCGTATTTGATAAAATTTATTAAGCATATTATTCCCTTTTAAATGTAAACATTTTTTTAAAATATATTTTATTGATTTTTTTACAGAGAGGAAGGGAGAGGGATAGAGAGATGGAAACATCTATGAGAGAGAAACATCAATCAGCTGCCTCCTGCACAGCCCCTACTGGGGATGTGCCTGCAACCAAGGTACATGCCCTTGACTGGAATTGAACCTGGGACCCTTTAGTCTGCAGGCCAATGCTTGATCCACTGAGCCAAACCAGTCAGGGCTAAATATTTTTAATTTTATAATTTAATTTTATTTAACTCATGAATTTCATGGCAGAAAGATATAAATAAAAGCTAGGATTATAGGAACAAAGCAATGGCCATTATGTAATTGACATCTTCATTTATTTATTTTATTTTTTTAAAAATATATTTTATTGATTTTTTACAGAGAGGAAGGGAGAGAGATAGAGAGTTAGAAACATCGATCAGCTGCCTCCTGCACATCTCCTACTGGGGATGTGCCCGCAACCAAGGTACATGCCCTTGACCAGAATCGAACCTGGGACCTTTCAGTCTGCAGGCTGACGCTCTATCCACTGAGCCAAACCGGTTTTGGCGACATCTTCATTTATAATGGCACAAAAGTATCACTAAGTATCATAGTTGTATTAGAAATCTGAAAAAAGAATCTATCACATAACATCCTGAAGATATATCTTTGTTATCTCTTGGGACTGGCAAAGGAGTAAATAAAAATATCAGAAGAAAGAGCCTAAAGCAACTTTTTCAAATGTTGATAGTTCATATTTTGGTCTCTTCAGTCTCAATGTCAAGTACTAATCTTATTAGTAGAAATTTTTTTACATACATTATTGTACTTTACATAGACTTTTAAGATTTTTAATATTGGGGAATGGAAAACAAAGAAAAAAACAAAAAACTCCACTCTAATATGTTAAAAAAAAAAAAGTTTACATGGTAAATGAAGGAAAACATCAAGTTGGGAAACAAATCTCTTCATTCAGTAAAAAACAAGTATTTATTTTACAGTATAGATGAGACCCTGCTAAGTGTTCCAAGTACATAAGAGAAAACAAAATAGTAAAGTTTGTTAGGGAAAATATATGAGAATCAACTTAGTACCTTTCATGGCCTCTTCAAAAGAGCAAGGTCTTGCTGGACTAGATATTTCCTTCTTCACATTTACATTCAAAGCACCAGCTGCTGCTATTAAGAAAAAAAAAAAGAGATTAATGCTCTAACCCCAACTGAGCTACCCAGCCAGGGCAGATCTTCTAAATTTTTAACATTTCAATTGCTCTTACTGCTCTGGTTTCTAAAGCATCTATTTTGCCTAAATGCTTAAAATTATGTTTAAAATATTTATTCACCAGCAGTCTTTGATATTTTTTATTATACAGATTAGAAAATGTTATAGGCATATAACTCTATTTGTGATTCTTATCACTTATCATGACAAGCATATCTCTTCTCTCTCCCAAAAGGCAATCTGTAAGCCAGCTAGACTAAATTATTAGCAGTTTCCCAAAGTTGTCACTTTCATTTTTCTGCACACTAGAGAAACTGAATGAATGTTAATTCTTACTAAAGAGTAAGCTGTATGATAACTCTTCAGAGCATTCCTAGCTTTTCTTTTCTTTCTTTTTCAAAAGTCATGCTCTTTTTAAAAAAAAAAATTTTTTTTTTTTATTTCAGAGAGAAAGGAAGAGGGAGAGAGAGATAGAAACATCAATGATGAGAGAGAATCATTGATTGATTGTCTCCTACACACTTCCTACTGGGGATCCAGCCCCACAAATAGGGTATGTGCCCTAACCGGGAATCCAATCGTGACTCCTGGTTCATAGGTGGACACTCAACCACTGAGCCACACCGGCCAGGCTACCACTTTTTCATTTTGGTTGGCTGGTCTTCATATTCTTCCAAAGTACCAGAAATTAATCATTCATTTTAGTTCAGACTTTTTTATTTTGACATACCTGGGTCTGGAGTGTAAGTGAATGGTTGAACATCATGAGATCTTCCAGCATTGGTCACTACATATATTCCCACTGATACTGGCAAAGTTATATGTTGGTCATGATATGGGGGAACCTTTACAATAAGATGATTCTAATTGAAAGAAAATTATAAGAGTCAGAAAAGAAGCAATATTTAAATAAAAAATTTGAAATGAAAATTATAATTAAGTATATTTCCTATAAGCTATAAAGGTCAAAAGTCTGACTAGAAAAATTATTTTAAAGCTCAGGTTCATAGACATCAGGATATTAATCTTTTTAAAAAAATGTATTTTATTGATTTTTTTTTTTTGATAGAGAGGAAGGGAGAGGGATAGAGAGTTAGAAATATCGATGAGAGAGAAACATCAATTAGCTGTCTCCTGCACACTCCCTACTGGGTATGTGTCCGCAACCAAGGTACATGCCCTTGACTGGAATCCAACCTGGGACCCTTCAATCCACAGGCCGATGCTCTATCCACTGAGCCAACCCCGTTAGGGCGAGGATATTAATCTTAAAACTATTTTTAAGATAAAATCCAAATGTTTTATAATGACTAACAAGGTTCTTGCCCTGACAACTTTCTCTTATCCCCATTTTCCCCAGATCATTTATACTTTAGGCCAGTGGTCGGCAAACCGCGGCTCGCGAGCCACATCCGGCTCTTTGGCCCCTTGAGTGTGGCTCTTCCACAAAATACCACGTGCGGGCGCGCATGTACAGTGCGATTGAAACTTCGTGGCCCATGCGCAGAAGTCGGTATTTTGTGGAAGAGCCACACTCAAGGGGCCAAAGAGCTGCATGTGCCTTGAGAGCCGCAGTTTGCCGACCACTGCTCTAGGCATACTGACCTCAGTCCATTCTTTTAACACACTAAATCCACTTTTAGCTCAGAGCCTTTACAACCTGCTGTTCTCTCCCACTAGAATATTCTTCCTTCACCTCTTAAAATGGCTAGTTTCTTACCCATTTTTAGGTATTATTCAAATGTTATCTCCTCAGAGAAGCCATCGCTGACCATCCTTTTAAAAGGGGTACCCCTCTCAGTCCTGATCACATAATCTTGTTTCTTTCTAAATTAGCATTTATCACTACCTGAAATTACTGTGATTATGTGCTTTTTTTCTTTTCTCCCTCTACCCTCAAGAAGGTCCATGAGAACATAGGATGTTTTGGTCTTAATTCTATTTATCCTGTTAAGCACCTTATACAAAAAACATACAAATACATTTGTTGAATAAAAGAATGAGTACATTTTGAGAAAAAACTATGCCCACCAAGCACAGTATCAGTTACCATATGCTCTGTACAACCTTAATTGAGGTGTACTTTACAAAGCGGTTCACTGCTTCCTAATCATTTAGCCAAATAGGCTTCAGTTTACCCAAATTAAGTCAAATTTACCCTCATTTAACCAAGTAGGGTTCAGTCTACCCTAACCCTGGAAATCAAAGTTATTTTTTTGTCAGAATAGTGGCAGAAACATCCTTATAAGAAAAGGAAAGTTCATAAATGCTTCACCAGCAGTTACTCAAGGTTGCCACATCTTCTTGGAAGATACTGTGAACAATATTGGACGTATTCTCTTCTTCGTTGGTACAATACAGTAATGGGAAGGAACATCAAGGGATGGTGATTATGCTTTTGTACAGAGGACAAGATATGCAGGAGGCAAATGATGACAGCTGACGGTGAAGTGAATTTGATGACATTTTTTACTTAGACTATAGTTGGTTGACTCAGTTGAAAAGAACATGTGACAAGGCCAAGGTTAAGGCTTCGATTTCAGAACATTTAATTTGTGTCTAAGATTTTTCTTAAAACACAAAAGAACTGCAAACTTTTTCGTCTTAATATTTTTTGATACATTGGATATAAAGTTTCAATTTTTTGCCTCTTCTAGCTCTCTGCTAGCTTTCATGTGCTCTTTTCTATTTTTATCAGCATTTGATGCTCTATTTTAGGCTTTGAGTATTTTACACATTAGTATGTTCCTGCTTCTCTGTTCTCTATGATCTATACCTAAACATACTACCATTTTTCTAGTCTTCTATCTGATTTGCATATAAATTTGTTCTCTTCTGTTGTCTCAATACCTGAGTTTGCTCCTATTTGCTCTACATACTAATTAAGTTATTTCTCTCTCCTTGTTTTCAAGCTCTTTTTTCTTATTATCTAAAAATACATAGTGAGTGCCTACAAATACACTCTCTTTAATACAGGTGTAACAAATTGTTCTTCTGAATGCAAAAAGGTAACTAACAAACATAAAAACACTTGGAACATAGATACTCACTAAAAAAAATTTCTTTGATTTAACTAATAGTAGGTTAAGATAATCCAAATCCCCAGAACAAATAAATATTAAGAAAGAAATGTTTCATTTATTAGCAATGCAATTTGCTAATGCTTTTAAACTTTTTTAAAATAGAGAATTGTCACTTCTAGCATCAGTGGCATAGTTGTATTTCAGTTAAAGAAACTCAAGAAACTTTAAATGATTTCTATCAATCCCATATAAAGAAAAAAATTAATCTCTTGATTCAGGAAATTTTGGAACAAAATCGAATTTCTCAGAGAGTAAGCAATCAAACTATAAAAAGTCTTAAATTAGTCCAGGGGGCGTGGCTCAGTGGTTGAGCAACGACCTCTGAACCAAGATTCCTGGCTGCAGGCTCCCCGGAGATGCGGAGGTGCGGGGCGGGGGGCGGGGGGGGGGGGGGGGGGGGGGCAGAATATGTAGGAGGCAGCCAATGGATGATTCTCTCTCATTGTTAAAGCTTCTATCTCTCTCTCCCCTCCATCCTCTCTGAAATCAATAAAAAAAAATTTTTAAGTCTTAAAATTATACCTGATGAAATAATTCCATGTCGATTTCAGCTTCTGACTTCCAAGAGTTTTCATCTGATTGAAACAAAAACAGTGATTTACTAAAATTTTGATTTTTTTTTTTTTTTTTTTTACTTTGTAGCTATGACTATAGCTTTATAACAAAGTGAAACATGCAACAATCTCTATATCAGTAGTATTATGTCTACTTACCAGAAACATTTTCTTGGAAAATCACTTTAGTTCCTTTCAGAAAGTTCTTGCCAATTAAAAATACTTCTTCCTCTCCTTTCACTGAACAGCTATGCAAACTTTTCTTTAAGATTTCTGGCACTCCTGCTGGCTGAGCTGTGGGTATACATAAGCATTCCATAAAAAGAACCACCAACACATTTCTTATCTAAAATCAACCCTCAATTTTCTAGTTCTAGAAGTTGTCTTTGTTAACCTCTAAATTGACTTCCTTTATTTTAAACTTTACTTTTACCCTAACAGAGAAAAAAAAACACCAAAAAGAAAAATAGAAAAGTCCATATTAATTTTTAATGACTCTTGCAAGATTGTATAAGAATGGGTTAATGTCTAAGACAGTGGTTCCCAACCTTTTTTGGCCATGCCCCACCTAAGCATCTTTAAAATCCTGATGTCCCCCGCTCCTTGTGACATATAATTCCTATTATTCAAAAAGTGAACTCCTATTCACATGGAGGAAGCCTAAAAGGTCATTAATTTCGTCTAAACAAGCTTCCAAAGAACATGGCATTCATGAAAGAGAAAAACAAAAGAACGAAAGGACAGTTGAAGTACTGAGGAAGAAACACTAAGAAATTGTTTAAAAAAATAATAATAATATGAAGTGATATGAAAAATAGCAAATAAAGTTTCAAAACATAATAGAGAACTGAAATGCATAAATATGTCAAAATATATATTTATATACTGTATTTTAGGCCTCTAGAACCATAACAAATGCAAAAATTCACTGTTAATAACTCATTCTCAAATTGCCCCTCTTAAAAATCAAATTGCCCCCCTGTGGGGCATGTGCCCCACGCTGGGAACCACTGGTCCAAGATGAGGTTTTAATTTGTGATCTTTGTTTTCTTATTACAGGAATAAAAAAGTTTTAAAACATGAACTTGGGTATGTTTTTGTCTTAATATTTTTTTAAAAAACTTCAACCTAAAAATATGCTTATCCCACAATTCTAATCTTAAAAATGTCAGCTATGTTATGCCATTATAAGACTTCTGAGGTAATGAGTGTCTCTGGGTGGTACTGGGGCTCCTTTAAGGATCCAGATCCAGGAGTCAGAGAATACATACCAACAGAGTACCTGAACACAGACTGCATCCAATTCAGAATAATTCTACATGGAATTTCCCTGAACTGGGTGGGATACCCTGAGATTAAAAAAGAAAATGCACTTGATTTCTATTATGAAAACTAACAAACCACTACTAAAATTAACAAAGAGGTTGACAAGCACTGAAGAGCTAGATCTAATGAATAAATTATAATCACCTTACCAACTTCCTCCTGCCAGGATTTCCTTAAGAAAATTTATTAGGTATTGCTTAGCAAATAGGTTCCAAAGTCAAATAAATCAGGGAAATAAATACTGGGCTAAGCAAAACTAAATGAACAAAAGGATTTCTTCAAGAATTTCATATTCTGATGTACACTAAATATTCAAGAAGCGGGATATAGTATAACTTCAGAAACATTCCTCCTTATTGACACCTAAGGACTAGTTTTCTACCAGAATACTTTTTCGGATACTGGTGTATGTAAGTAAATACCTGTTAAGTGCTCAAAATGTGTCCTCCATAAAATTAAGCACTTTGACATAGATACACTTTTTCTAAAAATTTAATTTATTGGGGTTACATTGGTTAATGAAATTACATTATTTGCTGTTTTAGTAAACCCTTACAACATTTATACTGCCAAGGTAAGCTTATATATGCCTTGTATAAGTCATCAACTTCTAAATTAATGAGATATTCCACTATACTTTAGGAAAAGTTTAAGTTTCTTCTCCTTAGATACTTTTATTTAACTAGAGGCTCGATGCACAAGATTTGTGCAAAGGGCTTGGCCCCTGCTGCAGTGCCCCCTTGGCCCTCGCAGCCCCCAGCTTTGTCTGGAAGGATGTCTGGTTTAATTAGCATATTACGCTTTTATTATTATAGACTAGAGGCCTGGTGCACGAAATTCATGCGTGAGGTGTGTGTGTGTGTTTCTCAGCCTGTCCTGCACCCTCTCGCAATCCAGGACTGCTGGCTCCTAACCGCTTGCCTGCTTGCCTGATCACTCCTAACCACTCACCTGCCTGCCTAACCGTCCCTAACCACTTCTGCCTTGGCCCCTGCTGCCATGGCTTCGTCTGGAAGGACATCTGGAAGGTCGTTTGGCTGTCCAGTCTAATTAGCATATTATGCTTTTATTATTGTAGATAGTTCATTTTATCTTTACAAGAATGTAATGAGGGAAACTGTTATGAAAACATGCACTGCTCCTCTTTCCCTAGTGGAAAGGCTGTAATTCTCACTTCACTCACATCAGAATTAGCCACATAACTAACTGTGTGAATAATGAAATGTGAATTGAAGTAATATGCCAGTTCCAAGCAAAAGTTTAAAGAGCCTCACACGGTTGGACCATATCCTTTTTCCTCCACTATAAAATGGCAATATCCCAGATAAGGGCAGTTTCTTCAGCCTGGATCCCAGAGTGGAAGTGATTCCATAACACAGCCAATAACATAAAGTGAGGGAGGAGTAAAACTTTGTTGTTTTAAGGCACTGAGGGTTTTTAAAAAAATATTTTTTATTAATTTCAGAGAGGAAGGGAGGGGGAGGTAGAAACATCAATAATGAAAGAGAATCACCTATCGGCTGCCTCCTGCACACCCCGCACTGGGAACCGAGCCCGCAACCTGGGCATGTGCTCTTGGCTGGAATCAAACTCAGGAATCTTCAGTCCTCAGGCCGATGCTCAATCCACTGAGCCAAACCAGCCAGGGCAAGGCATTGAGTTTTTTGTTTTGTTTTTCGGTTGCTTATTACTGCATTATCATTTAGCTTTTTAGTTTTTTCTTAGATTGTATCACTCACTGATACTAACAAGTAAGTATCCTATCCTTATTAAATATCCTATCCTTATTAAGTATTTAAATGGCAAATAACATCTTCAGCAAAGTCTGAGAGTTTAAAGAAATTGTGAATACACATACAGTGGGGCCTTGACTTACGAGTTTAATTCGTTCCGTGATGGAGCTCGTAACTCAAATTACTTGTATGTCAGATCTTAAAGTGAACGAGTGAGACACATGATGCTGGGCTGATGTTGTGGCGTTCACTGTGACGTTCGCTGCGCCAACTAGCGGTGGGGTATCTGAAGCTGGCTCGTAACCCAAATTTTAGCTCGCAACTCAAAGCAAAAAATCGGCCGAGACAGCTCGTATCTCGAAAAACTCATTAGTCGGGACACTCGTAAGTCAAGGCCCCACTGTATATACAAACACACTGTCTAGAACTATAGGGTTAATGTATAAACAGAATGGAAATAGCTATTGGTCAGAAGCTGGCAATTACATAACCTTTTTTAAAATATATTTTTTTATATTTTATATGCAGCTAGTGCTACATAACCTTTTTAAATGAAAAATTTACTGAACTAATTTACAACTTTGTAGAGTAACTCTGCAACTAAATATTTGTTTTTTAAGGGACATTAAAAATATGGTAAATATTATTTTTACTAGCAAACAATAAGAGGTGCAAAATTATATAAATATATTGTATTAACAAAATGAATGGAAAGTCTATAACTTTCCCCCCCATTTTCAAATACTATGTGGAAATTCCACTTCACTCATGATTATCAAATTTTTTTCCTGTCTAATTTTTTCCTTTCATGTATTAAAGGTCTAAGATAGCAAAACAGGTCCCTGTGAAGGTACAATGTATATTTATCTCCTATATATTTATGTTTACATTACATAAGAACTACTCTGTTGCTGTTCAAGATAATTTAACTTTAAACTTTTGACTTTAAAAAGTCTTTTCTATTAAAAAAAAGTTTAATGGTAGCCTAACAGGATAGACTTCATACTAAACAGAACTAAAGTCAGGATTATTTAAGCATTAACTGTTTTAGTTTTATCTTTAATTAATTAGTAAGCTGACTCTTGAAAGTGTTTAAAAAATAATAACACAAAAAAGTAGCCACCTTTCTGGTATTATAAAAACAGTGTGTTTATAGATGCTTTCAAATTGTGGTCTCAAAAAACAAAGCTGAAAAAAGTAATATTTGAATACTGAAAAACAAAAAAGCAAATATTTCAACCTGTCAAAAGAATTAGTAAAGCTTTTTAATAATCATGTCTGTGAAGAGAAGAAAAGTTTACTCAATGTATTTTTAAGTTGTAAGACAGACAAGGGAGATAGAAACTTATTAAATTCAGTCAGATTTACTATAATAAACATAAAATCTAATGTACATTATTAAAGAAAGTTATGATTAATTTTGCTGTATTAACCAAATTACTACAGTCTTTGGGCAAGGGAAAAATGAAACAAACTAAATGGGACTACATCAAACTAAAAAGTTTTTGCATTGCTGGTATGGCTCAGTTGGTTGAGCATCATTTCATGCACCTGGTGTACATGCCTGGGTTGTAGGCTCAGTCACCACTAGGGGCCGTGCAGGAGGCAGCCTATCAATGCTTCTCTTTCTCCTCTACTTCCTCTCTCTAAAATCAATAAAAAATATTTTTTAAAAGTTTTGCATAGCAAAGGAAATCATCAACAAAATGAAAAGACAACCTACTGAACAGAAGAAGATATTTGCCAATGACATGTCTGATAAGGGGTTAATATCCAAAGTTTATAAAGAATTCATACAACAACAACAAAAAAACACAATCCAATTTAAAAAAAGTAGGCAGAGGACCTGAACAGACACTTCTCCAAAGAGGATATACAGATGACCAATACACATATGAAAGGATGTTCAATATCACTAATCATCAGAGAAATGCAAATTAAAACCACAATGACATATCACCTCACACCTGTCAGAATGCCTATCATTAATAAGTCAACAAACAACACAAGTGTTGGCGAGGATGTGGCGAAAAGGGTACCCTTGTGTACTGTAGGTGAGGCTATCGGGAGGAGCACTTTGTGAAGTGTATGATTGTGACCACTGTGCTGTATACTTGAAAATAATGCAAAATAATACTGAATATAAACTGTAACAAAAAAATTACTACCAGCAGGTAACTACCAAAAAAGTATAAAGACTCATATTCTTAATTTGATAAAAGTATAACTAAATAATATAAACACTGTATCAAAACAAAAAAAGCCATATATATCGTTATTGTCTGGAGAAATCTAAATATGTTAAGAATGTAAAGGGGGATGATTCTTCCATCCCCTTAAAAACAAACAAAAATAGACAATGAATCCAATGGCCACTGTTAAACCAACAAGCAGAAGCAAGCGGTCGCAAGGTACAACAGGAGTTCTGGCATCAGGCCGTTCTTCCACTGAGTATCTCTAGATGGAGTATCAAGAATCTGTTTCCTCCCCTCCCTTCCATGTCTACCACCTTTTGGCCCCTCTTCCTTTTCCACCTCCCTCTCATCTTCCTGATTCCTTCTACCTCCCATTCCAATTGTAACCCTTCTTACTAACCTATTTCCTTTTCACCTCTCATTCTACTCCAACTGTTCCAACTGGCCAAAATTATTATATTTATGGAAATAAACACAAATCAGAACCTTTAATAGAACATTCTTATTTTTAATTTTAAAAAGATTTTGAGGTCCTTTGCTTCATATATATTATTTATATGTTTACTTTTCCTTGCCCCTCATACACTCCACCTCAAAGCCTAAGTTCAAACCTTAGGCTCTCTGAAGTAGGGTAAAATTCAAATTCTTTAGCTCAACACACAAGTCTCTTTATGAAAGAGAATCTGCCTAGCTCTACTAGCCTCAAATCTTACCACTTCTTCATAGATATCTTTTTGTTTCAATCACATCAAACTATTTTTAATTCCTGTAAAAGAAGCATACTCTTTCATTGAATATATTTATATACTGCTCCTTCTACCCAGAATGAACTTCATCTAAAATCCCTTTCTGCTGGGTATACCTCTATTTGTCCTTGAAGATACAGGACACATTTTACCATCACTAAGCAGTATGGATGTTCTTTTCTACATTTCCACTGCACCTTATTCATGCCTTTATATCATTTTATAATATAATAGGGAGTTTGCTTGTCTGTTTTCACCCTAGCCTGCTAGTTCTGTAAGCTCCTTAAGCTATCATGTCTTTACTTCTAGAGTTGGGCACATTGTAACTATCCACTAAGATAACTATGAAGCTTTCTCAAAACCATACAGAGATCTACTTTTGGAGATTAAGTGGCATGTGTTTTTGTGGGTTTTTTTTTCAATGAAGTAAGAGGGACTTTAACAGATAGCCAGGATTGAGAAGCACTGCATTTATACTGAATGACTGACTGAATGACAATGAGGCACTATTTTGTTAGAACACTGTACTGTTTCTATGAACTAAACTGCAGCCTTAATAAGCACAACAAATAAAAAAACACACATCTCACTGGAACAATTTTACTGCCTGCCAAAAGTTGTTGTCTGAGCCCGCAAATATGAAAAAATTTAGTAATATATCAGTTTTAAAAAACAGGTCAAATAAAATGGTTGATGAACAGAGTCAAAATAACCAAATTTAAACTGATCAAAGAACTTAGTTCATTTCAGTATTTTCAGAAAAACGATAAGACAGCAACAGTATAGAAAAATGAATAAAAGAATTATGATAAAAAAAAAAAACACCTGTTTTCTCTAAGTCCTAAGATGGATTTCAGAGAACTGTTAAACAAGAAACTGTCTACCATATGGTCCAGCAATTTTACTCCAAGGTATATAGTCAAGAAAATGAAAAACACAGGTCCACACAAAAATTTGTACACGTGCTCATAGCAGCATTACAATAGCCAAAAAGTGGGGGAAAAACAAATGTCCATCAATGACTTAAGGAATAAACAAAATGTGGTATATTCAAACAATGGAATATCATTCCACTGTAAAGAAAGAATGAAGAACTGATATATGATTCAATATTGATGGGCCTTGAAAATATTATGCTAAGTGAAAGAAGCCAGACAAAAAGGCCACATATTACATGATTTCATTTATTTTTATTTATTTATTTTAAACATTGTTCTTTTTAAAAATATATATATTTTATTGATTTTTTACAGAGAGGAAGAGAGAGGGATAGAGAGTTAGAGACATCAATGAGAGAGAAATATCGATCAGCTGCTTCCTGCACACCTCCTACTAGGGATGTGCCCGCAACCAAGGTACATGCCCTTGACGGGAATCGAACCTGGGACCTTTCAGTCCGTAGGTCGACGCTCTATCCATTGAGCCAAACCAGTTAGGGCTACATGATTTCATTTAGATGAAATATCCAGAATAGGCAAATCCATACAGACAGAAAGAAGAATAGTGGTTGTCAAGGACTGGGGTGAGAGGAGAATGGAGAGTGACTTCTAATAGGTACAGGTTTTCTTTTTGAGGTGGTGATAAAAATGTTCTAAAATTGGATAATGGTGATGGTTGCACAACTTTGTGAATATAATAAAAACAACTTAATTTTACACTTTAAAAGGCTAAATTATATGGTCTGCAAATTATAACTCAGTCAACTATTATAAAAAAAGAAACTTCTTTTTTTTTTAATATATATATTTTATTGATTTTTCACAGAGAGGAAGGGAGAGAGATAGAGAGTCAGAAACATTGATGAGAGAGAAACATCGATCAGCTGCCTCCTGCACATCTCCCACTGGGGATGTGCCCGCAACCCAGGTACATGCCCCTGACCGGAATCGAACCTGGGACCCTTCAGTCCGCAGGCCGACGCTCTATCCACTGAGCCAAACCGGTTTCGGCAAAAAAAGAAACTTCTTATGAGACAGAAAGCATGAACCTGATTGTATATAAATTTAAAATAATCAATTAAGTACCTATATGCCAATACTCTACCAATAAATTATATGTTATACAATGTAAGAAGTATATCCACTATTATGTCACAGTTGATCAAAATAAAATCCTTCCTACATTCTGTAGTATTGTCTCTAAACAATGGGCAAATAAAATCAGATGTCTTTTTCATCTGCCATATCCTACCTTGAACAAACAGGATTTCTTCCCCTTCTTGTTTTATAAAAAAAGGAAACTAACCATTTCTATTCTACTAACATCACAAAGTTATTGTCAGGATTAAATGGGATAATGTAGTATAATTATTAGTGGGAAACTCCATTAGAGCAATGATCACTAGAGAGGAGGAAGATGTAATTACTAAGGAGTTAGAAGCTGGGCTTGGGCATGATTAGCCCAGTCTTCTTTACTCCCTCTTCTGTATTTGCCTACCTGTACAAAGCATACATTTTAGGCTGTTTGCTGCCAGGTGTAAGAAGCCTGCAAATGTGGAGGGCTGCTCTGACTAGGTGGATAGATTTATGAAGAAGCCAGTCTTTTTTCTGTCAGTTTGATCAGTAGTAAAGTTGGTATTTTCACCTCAATGTCTCTAACTCCTATGTGTCTAATTCCAATTATAAGGGGAACATTTATTAACTTCCTAAGACCTCAATATGAAAGTACTTGATAAAACATAGATACAATATGAAGATAAGGTATTACCATGAAAATATTAGTTAATACCTTTTTCTGTTCATCCAGTCTAACATTTAAGCAAAAATATTTAAAAGTAATAAAAAAATTTTTAAAAAATATATATTTTATTGATTTTTTACTGAGAGGAAGGGAGAAGGAGAAAGAATTAGGAACATTGACGAGAGAGAAACATCGATCAGCTGCCTCCTGCACACTCCCCACCAGGGTTGTGTCCGCAACCAAGGTACATGCCCTTGACCGGAATCGAACCTGGGACCCTTCAGTCCACAGGCCGACGCTCTATCCACTGAGCCAAACCGGTTAGGGCTAAACATTTTTAAATATTTCATTTTGTTGCTAGTTAAACAATAAAGCAAGATTGTCTGACCAACCTATACACCTTTGGTAATATATCTAATGAAAACTTCTAATGATCAAATAAAATTACATTTTGAACACAGAATGATGACATTCATTAAATAGGATGATAGATCTTTAAAAAAATCAAATCATTAACCCATTAGGAGGAGTGTGCAGATCAAGAGGATTAGACTCTTGCCTAAATGATTAGATCTAAGTGATTTTCATAGAAATTACCATTAGAAATATTTTAAGCTAGTTATACAATGTTCGGAGAAAAAAATCAGTGTGCATGAAATTCTATGAAAATAGCAACATTAATAAGAAAAATGAAAGCTAGAGCTTTCATGTAAATTTATTTGCAAACTATTATTCTAACATGTCCTCTTACAAAACAGATATGGGAAGTACACTGCAAAAGGTACCCCTTTCTTTAAAAGAAAGTACTGCCTATGTTTATCTAATCCAGTTTAAGCTGATGGCATGTGCCCAACAGTCAACTAAAGGGATAAAAGTAAATATTCTATATTTCATAATAAATGATATCTACAAGGTGTAATAGAAGGGATAATATAGGTATTCAAGTAAAATCCCCCAATACAAATTTTGATCTATTTTCTAAAGTTATTAAAAAATCTAAATTACAAAACATAAATCTCCTAGGCAGAGGAAACAAGTCTCTAACCTAATTTCATACTGTAACCATAGTCCTAACCATGCAGAGGCTATGGCTACAATAAAATGAATTGTTCAAACTTGATTTTTCAGCACTGCAATTTAAGTGATCATGGTGGCAATATAATATAGTGGCTAAAAGCACAAGCTTAGAATCCTGGTCTTACTATTTACTAGCTGAGGAAGTAATTTAATCTCTTTAAGTCTCAGTTTTATCACCTGTAAAATGGAATCCATATATACTGTGATGGTGAGGGTTAAACAATATAATGCCTATAAAGTGGTTAAGAAAATCCCTTGCACACAGAGTTCAAAACATGATAACTTCTATTATTAGCTATATATGCCTTCCCCTGTATGCTGCTTCTTAGAGCTTTCATTTTTCACTTCAGACATAACCTCCCAGGAAGATACTTTTTTGACAATGTGGACATATATTATCATTAACGGTGATAATTAACAAATGATAATAATAATTACAGATAAAAAACTTTAGAAAATCATGTTTTCTATTTCTTTCATATTTTCTACCACCTTTAGCTGGATGTACCGTAGCTATACTTTAACAAACGAATGAATAGAAAAATGAAGAAATAAATGAACAAAGTAATGAAAGAAGGAACAAACAAATAAAGTTGGCAACCATCTCCCAGTCCCTGCTAAAGCAGTATGGTCTGAATTATCTAGCATCTCCTGGGTCTGGCCTTCAGAGAGTAGCTATGGTCAGACTCAAAGTATTAGATCATGTAAAAGAAGAACTGCATATGCCCTGCTAAAATTGGAACTCCATCCCAATAATATTCAAGTTGGGACATCTTGTGAATTACAGTAAATTCAAAATTGAAGTACCCCTAGTAGAAAAGCTTTAGAACTCAATAAACCATCTACAGATTATTTACTCTGTCCCTATTTGAATGTGGTAGAATGAACATGGAACCTATGATCTTTAAGAGCAGCCTAGTTATAACTGAACATTACACAGAAATCACCCAAGGAAATACTAATATTAAAACAAATTTTTCATAATAATGAAAAAGAGAAATCCATTTGAGCTGTCTTAAGATCAAAAAGATATTTCAGTACTTTCTTTTTAAAATTAGGGTGTTTGCTAGGCTAAAGTATGGGTACAATAATTTCTGAGATGAATTAAAAGGAAATGCAAGATTTATAAAGGATACATAATTTGACAAAACTAAGCTACAATTAAATAACAAAGGCTCTGTAACTGCCCTAAAGGGAAGCAAGGTCAAAATATTCATAACATCCCAATAGGAAATTTAACTGAATGGAATGGGTCATGTCCATTCTTTTGAATTCAGTTATAAATTACAAAGAAAAAATGCCAAAGAAAATTACATTTGATGAAAATCTTCTTGAGTGTGTATAAAGGAAAATTTTTTCTATTTATTACTTGTAATAATACTCATTAAGGGGAAACCAGAATATATGATGAGGTACATTCAACAGCATTATTGAATTTAGACACACACATGTCATTTACTTTCTATGCCAAGTTTAGCAAAATAAGAATTTCATTTCACATTTCCCAATGCTATATTATAATACTCTAATTTGTAATCAGAACGCCAACCGCTGCATATTTATAAAGTTCTGCTTACCTTACTGTTTCTTTTCTTTTAGTATAGTTGACATAAATTATTATATTATTCTCAAGTATATGACATACTGATTTGATATTTTCATACCTTATGACATGACCACCACAATAAGTCACTGAACAAAATTATGATATTATTAGTATATTCCCTGTGTTATATATTACATACCTGTGACTTATCAATATATATAAAAGCCTAAGCGACCGTCCAACCATTCACTCAGTAGGTATGACATGCAATGACCATCAGGGGGCAGACACTTCAACCAGTAGAGGAGGAAGCCCAATTCCTCGCGGAATCTGCCGTGTGTTAGGTTGCTGCTGGGGCACTGTCAGCCCCAAATCTGCTTCACCCACACCCTGGACCCATCGGGGGATGTTGGAGGCCCGGTGCCCGTGTACTGGTGGGGTCTCCAGGCCTGGCCTGTGCCCTCTTGCAATTTGGCACCTCTCAGGGGATGTCGGAGAGCTGGATTTTGCCCGATCCCCAGAGGCCAGGCCGAGGGGCCCCACCGGTACACATATCCGTGCACTGGGCCTCTAGTTTATTTTATAATTGGAAGTTTGTACCTCTTATTATTCCTTTACCTTTTCACCCATACTCTCCTTCCCCCTCTGGCAACCAACCATTTATTCTCTGTATCTAGGCTTCTGTTTCTGTTTTTTTTGTTCATTTGTTTCTGTTTTTGTTAGATTCTACATATAAATAAAATTATACAATATTTGTTTATCTGTCTGACTTATTTCACTTAGCATAATGCCCTCTGGGCCCATTCATGTTCTTACAAATGTTAAGATTTCTTTTTTGTTATAACTGAGTAATATTCAATTGTGTGTATAAATATATCTTTTTTTTTTTTAAATCATTTATCTGTTGATGGATACCCAGGTTGATTCCATTTCCTGGCTTTTGTAAATAATACTGCAATGAACATAGGTAGGTGCATGTATCTTTTACCTACTGTTTCTTATGTTCAAAACACAGGGTCATAGCAATTTATCACACAGTGAAGATGCTGGGAAAATCCTTTGGCTTTCCAATTTACTTCCGGTAAACTATTTACAGTACGTCTTAAATCAGTATAGGATGATACTGGAAAACTACAAAATGCTACACATCCTTTGAATGTTATTCAAAATTATCCATCTTTAGTCTAGAAAATTTGACCATAGCTTTTAATGCTTCAAATTTTGCATGATGAAAAGCTTGAGTACGTGAAACATCTGAAATTTAGACTGTCTGAAAGATTATAGAAATAAAAAAAAACACCTCCATATATTTAATATCTCCTCCTTTCTTCCGCACCTCCCCTTCCCCACTCACACCCCCCCATCCTGTATCCACCCCTCCTGCTGCCTGGCCTGTGTGCGCTGGCAATATCTCCTACTTTCTTACTTACTACATAAAATCGGAGAAGAGGGTGTCTGCAGTGTCAAAGTGGAGCCATCTTTCCTTGTGATATTAACTCGAAAAACCAATCTGGCACGAGTGCTTTTTTTCTTGGAACCAGCAATTCCTATTCTGGCTTCAACATCAGCATTTCTCAATTTCAATATCCCTACGCAGTCCACCCTAAAAACAGAAAAAAGTACATTAACTGATATTTTCTGTTGTACATATGATACAGTATTTTTAATAAAACAAGTTTCTTTCTTTTAAAGTTGCTTCATTACTAATTTCTGAATATGTAATATAATTATAAGATTCCAATTTCAAAAGGTACAGAAGGGTAAATCATGAATATTCCTAATGCCTGTCTTTTGGCAGTTAATTCAGATATAAAGAAAATGGGTTTTATTTTTTAAAATATTAGTAATTATCCCAACAAGAACGGGACACTAAGTAGCCATAAAAACATATGATATAGGATATTTAATGTTATGGGAAAATGCTAATAAGTAAAAAGCAGGTTACAGAACAGTGGGCACAATATTATTTCAATTTTATCAGAAAGGATGGAAAGATGAATATCAAAATAGAGGTTAGCCCTAGCCAGTTTGGCTCAGTGAATAGAGCATCGGCTGTGGTTATTTCTGGGAAGTTGGCTTTTAAGGGGTATCGTATTAGATTTTTATGATTTTATTTATTTATTATTTTCAATTATTCTGTATTCTCAACTTACAATGTTTAGATACTATTTTTTAAATATATTTTTATTGATTACAGAGAGGAAGGGAGAGAGAGAGAGAGAAACATCAATGATGAGAGAATCATGGATCAGTTGCCTCCTGCACGCCCCCTACTACAGATTAAGCCCGAAACCTGGGCATGTGCCCTTGAATGGAATTGAACTGGGACCCTTCAGTCTGCAGGTCAACGCTTTATCCACTGAGGTAACCAGCTAGGGCAGGTACTATTTTTATAATCAACTAGAGGCCCGGTTGCCAAAATTCATGCACAGGTAGGATCCCTTCCGTAGGCCTGGCCGGCGATCAGGGCCGATCAGGGCCTTTTGACTGCCGGCCAGGGCCTTCCTTTGTTCTGCACCACCCCTTGGTGGTCAGCGCAGGTCATAGTGAGTGATCGAACTCCTGGCTCCCGGTCGAACTCCCGAGGGGACAATTTACATATTAGGCTTTTATATATATAGACTTTTATATATATAGATTATTCCCTTCCTTTCTTCTACTATATACTTTTATTTTTATAATTTTTAAAATATTAAAAATAATTACTGAATATCTTTTTTTAACCCTTCTTTTAAAAAAAGTTGTTATATTTAGAAAGAAAGGAAGTGAGAGGCACAGAGAGAAAAAAACATCAATGAGAGAGAAACATCATCAAACAGATGCCTCCTACACACCCCTGATTGGGGATTGAGAGCGTGAAACCAGGGTATGTGTCCTGCCCAACAGGGAATCGATGTAATGACCTCTTGGTTCATGGGTAGACACTCAACCACTAAACCACTAGCCAGGCTTTACTGAATATTTTTCAAACATTTCTTTTCCAATCAACTTCTTTTTTAAAAAAAATATATTTTATTGCCGAAACCGGTTTGGCTCAGTGGATAGAGCGTCGGCCTACAGACTGAAAGGTCCCAGGTTCGATTCCGGTCAAGGGCATGTACCTGGGTTGCGGGCACATCCCCAGTGGGGGATGTGCAGGAGGCAGCTGATTGATGTTTCTAACTCTCTATCTCTCTCCCTTCCTCTCTGTAAAAAAATCAATAAAATATATTAAAAAAAAAAAAAAATATATATATATATATATATATATATATATATTTTATTGATTTTTTACAGAGAGGAAGGGAGAGGTGTGCCCTCACCAGTGTGGCCCAGTTGGTTGGGCATAGTCTTGTGCACCAGGAGGTTGTCGTGTTGATTCCCAGTCAAGGGCACATGCAGTGCTGTGAGCTCAATCTCCGGAAGGGAGCCTGCAGGAGGCAGCTAATTGATGTTACATTCTCACATTGATGTTTTTTCTCTCTCTCTCTCCCTCTCCCTTATCCTCTCTTTAAAAATCAATTAACTATTCTTTTTAAAAACTAATTAACTAATTAAAAGATGGGTCAAGGAGCCATAAATGATCTCTGTTAAATTGCTTCTAAAACAAACATTAACAGAAATTAGGAAAGCAAACCAAATTGTAATTTTTATTTTTAATGTTAATATTGTTAATCCCAACAAATAAGCATATTATTTTCCAAAAAGCCAGCATTCTACCGGGCTTTTATTTCCTTGCCTTTCATGACAGGAATTCTCTAGCAAAGAGTAAGAGTTGATTTTAACCCATTACCATTCTTTAATAATCTATTTTTATAAACATTTTAATAAAATACTCAAAATCTTGTAGAAACTAAAAAATGTTCTTGCCTACAATATATAGAGAGAACAAAAAAATTTTTACTAAGTACTTACGCTAGTGTCATGTTGTTGTTCGGATCAAGGCCAACTTCTATAACAGTAGTGCCTTCAATGTCCACTTCTTTGCAGGGAGTTGTATTTCGCCCAGTTACCCTGCAGGCCTGATAAAATCCATGTGGTTTCACTCGACCAGAGTCATTACCCACAAACACTTGCAACACTACTGGCTCATTATGGCCTTCCAGCTGGAGTGAGATAACATGGAACATAAACACTAATTAGCCTTTCAAATAATCAAATTGTAAAATTAAGCATTTAGTACCAAGTCTTATACTTATAACTAGGTTATAATAAAGACATAATTTAAATCCTCAAGAAAAAGAGAGGTAAAATATTTTCATAAAGGAGAGTTGACTAAGTTTCTGCAGAAAATCTTAAATTTAAATTTCTCACTTGCCTGTTACTTGTTTTGAGTTTAGGGGACTAAGGATTGATTCATGTAGTACAAGCATGTCAAATTCGCAGCCCACAACGAATATTTTTGCAGCCCAGCCAATATAACGGTATGTAAAAAACGTTTTGCCCAGCTGGCGTGGCTCAGTGGTTGAGCATCGACCTATGAACCAGGAGGTCACGACGGTTCGATTCCCGGTCAGGGCACATGCCTGGGTTGTAGGCTCCATCCCCCGTGTGGGGTGAGCATGAGGCAGCCAATTAGTGACTCTCTCTCATCATTGATGTTTCTATCTCTCTCTCCCTCTTCTTTCCTCTCTGAAATCAATAAAAATATTTTTAAAAAAAGGTTTTAATAAAAATTTCGTAACTTAATTTTTATAATAACCTGTTATACATAATTATTAATAACGAATTACAACGTTCGCTAATGACTGATTACTATACTCGTGTTGCATTCATTTCCCTTACGCGCCTTATGCACAAGTGCACCATTTCTCTCCACTAATACCAGCAGCGAATATTTTAGCAGCCGAATGCCATGTCCTTAGTCTTGGACTGACTTGTTTGGTGTGTGCAACAGGAAACATTTCGCTTTCAGAGAACAACAACAACAAAAAATAGGTTTATTTGCGTTACGCTTATTAATTTGTGCAGTTATTCAGTGTCTGGTAAGTTAAAGTTCAAGAAAAAATTTTATTTTTTATTAAAATGTCCTATTATTTTATCTTAACGATTACTCATTTATTTCAGCCCTTTGTATTCAGCATGTCTCTATTGAAATAAACCTACGTTTCTATGAAAATTGAAGTTTTTGTTTTTTTGCAGCCCACATAAACTTAAACCTTGTTTATCTGGCCCATGTTAGCCTTTGAGTTTGACAACATGCTTAATGTAGTGAGTAGTAGAGGGGCAGAAATGATATTGTACATGTGACTATTAACCGACCGTAAGTTTCCTGATCCCAAGTTTCTACCATTATTTCATTCAAGTATAAAACGAAAGGCAGTCCAACTAAATATTATTCAACTAACACATTTACACAAATTGTATTTATCAAGAATCTACCATGTGACTAGGCAATATTCCAACCGGTTTGGTATTTTGCAGGGGGTTAGAACACTTGTTAAACACCCCCTACCCAATTTTTTTGGTTTGTCTTCAAAGAGAAATATTCTTTGTAACAAGGTAGCCTAGGTGCTAAAATGTGAGCCCCCTTTAGTCATTAGTCTAAGTTCTGAAAAGATGAAGACTCAGTTGATATCCTAGTTCTTAAACTGAAGACTTACGTTACCTATCAACTGATCCTTTCCTGAGTTGAAGAGTCCTGATTACACTAGCCATTTCAAAAACCTTATTTTTTAAATTCATAATAATTTCTGAAATATTTATCTGAATTCACTTTAAAATTTCTTCTTAAATATAAAGCTTTGGAAGAATCGATTATGGTTGCTACTAATATCAAAAATAAGAGGAAGAAAATTCATGATTTCCAGATATTTTTCTTATCAGAACACATTATCATTTCCTTCCATTTAAACTAAAATTCAAATGACATCAAAGCAACAATATTTCTCTTAGGGTTCAGTGAGACTTTTACTTTAGTTTATTATATATAGTTAACAAGCCTATCCTTCTATTTCAGGCAGCTTTTGCTGGTTAAAAACAAAATAAATGAAACTCGAGAAAATTCTTCATATATTGCTAAATAAAAAAGTACCTTTACTGTAGGAAAGCCTTGCTGTGTTCTATCCTTGACTGAGCCACGGCTACCTTCAGTCAGGTACCGAGCTCTATGCTGGGTCTCAGGTTGTATAAGTATCTTCAGCTCTTTTCCCTCACTTTTAACAGGATACTGTCCACTCAACATAGGACTTTTTTTTACTCCAGTTCCTTTTTGGTTTTCCAATGTTCTGAGAAGTCAAAGCACAACGTGGAAAAAGCATCAAAAAGTGTTGTTTTTGTTTTTTTTTACAAAAGTCATGTAAGATAAAGGAGGAAACAGAATAGGCAGTAACTTTCAAAACAACTGATTATCTTAATGACAAAATAAAAAGTAGCCTAGGGGAAGATACATTCCATAAAAAAGTATATTTTAAAATTTCGTAATAAAATTTAATTAATGATGCAAAAATAAAAGAAAGTTTGGACAGGGCAAGACAAAGAATGCATATATGTGGTAGGAAGAAGGAAGATTGAATGCAATAAACTAGGAATAACAGGAAAGAATATAGCTAATGTCACTTATAACCTTTTACATTGTACTTCAGTCAAAATAAATTTTTTAAATTACATATATATGTGAGTGTAATATAAAGCTATGAGATTTAACTATACCATTATTTTCTAATCAGACTTGCAAAGCAAAAAAAAAAAAAAAAAGTGGGGGTAGCAAAAAAGAAACAAGCAAACAATGGGCCTTAAAGAAAACCTGAAGGTACATGTAAAATATTCTTTTGGATAGCTTTCTCAGGATATCAAACTGAGAAAATTATAAATTAAAAAATCAGTGATTCAATTTTTATTGGAAATTAACTTTACTCTATACAATCTTTCCCGGAAGTATAATTTTTTAGAGCATATTTTTTGTGATAAAATTATTAAAGCTCTTAGCGCATAAAAATTTTATAATCTGGGCTTTACTGATAAGCAATCTAACGTATTTTTATTTATTATTATTTTTGTTAATCTTCACCTGAGGATATTTTTTCCACTGATTTTTAGAGAGAGTAGAAGGGAGGAAAGGAGAAAAGGGAGAGAGGGAGGGAGGAAGGAAAGGGAGAGGAGGAGAAAGGGAGGAAAAGGAGAGAGGGAGAAAAGGAGGAAAAGGAGAGAGGGAGGGAGGGAAGAAAAGAAGATAGGGAGGGAGAGAGGGACGGGAAGAGAGAGGGAGAGAAACATTGCTGTGAGAGAGACACATGACTGGTTGCCTCCCATATGCCCCCTAATAGGGCTGGGGATTGAACTTGCAACCCATGTGCGTGCCGTTGACCAGGAATCAAACCCCTTTTTGGTGTGAGGGCCAATGCTCTAACCACTGAGCAGACCTGACAGAGCTAACTTTTTTTTTATTGTGTTTCTAATGTTTATTTTGTTTATCATTCATTTTCTATGTGGAATATAGATTCAAAGAAAAATATTTCAAATGGTGGTTAGGACTTCAGGTAGACACATTTAATCTGAAGCACTGCAAATATGTCATAAAAATAAATAGAAAACAATATTGTTAGTTTTAAAATAGGTTGAGGTGAAGGGGGTCAATGGGGAAAAAGGGGGGACATTTGTAATATTTTCAACAATAAAGATAAATTTTCAAAAGTAAAAGGTTGAAATTATCCATGCACTTTTAAAAATAGTCAGGGCCTATAATACTTTCTATGGGACCTTCTCAGTCCTAAGTTTATACTCACATTGACAATACAGACGCCAAAAGATGACTACGGACAAAATTTCCTCCTAAAACAAATAGGCCCCAGGAGGAATATTATGACTTCAAACATAGAGGAGCCATGGTGGTTAAGCAGCCGTAAACTGGCTCTAATGTTTACCCCTCCATCTCTAACCAAGTTGTTGCCTCAAATTATCAATAACAAAACCAGTCCTGGTTCCATTCAGAGTACAAACTATGACTAAGAAAGGGACAGAAGAATGAAGGAAAGAAGGGATACAAAGGGATGTAATAAGACTGACTGGATAAGAAGAGTTTTGTGGACAAGTAGTGTTGAATCATTTTCATATTCCCTGAATCTTGTACAATTCCTTAAAGAGTAGGTGCTGAAAAAAAAAAGTTTGTTTATAACTTTTACAAACAAATAGGAAGAAGAAAGAGACAAGGAAAGGAAAGCAGAGGAAAAAAGGAGCTTCTATAATAGTAAGTGGCTATGGCATGCCAGTAAGTTTGACATAATAAGTCAAAGATTACCTGAGTAAGTCATTTAAAAGGCCCTGGAAGAATAAATCCTATGAACAAAGTACTAAGTTGAAACTGGAACAATGGGCAATAAATCCTATTTTTCTTTTCATCGTTCTGAGTTGAAATGCAAACATTTGCTCTGAATGTAATGTGGAATCCCTTAGTTACAAAATTTTATAATGATATTCTGTTTTTTAATCATTTTAAAAGTAAAAATATTTACTTACTGAATCTAATATAAAAAATCTCCCAAATATGCATTGAAAGGGACTAAAAGGAAATACAGCAAAATTCTAATAGTTGTATTGAATAACTAGACTTTAAGTTATTTATTTTCTTCTATTTCTGCAGTTTCCAAATAACACCTATTAATTTTATAATAGAAAAGGGCATACTTTAGTTTGATATAAAGAAAATTTAGCATATCACCTAATTTGGCAAGATATGGTTTTATATCCACTTATGCTAGTGAAGCTAATATTTATGAGAATAGTTGATAATTAGTTTCACTATTTCAGTAAAACAAAATATTTCATACTGGAATGAAGACTATTGAGTGAGTTGACAAAGTATACACAATAGGGTTTAAAGAAACATAGCACATGTAATTAAACAATTTATGAAATGATACTTTCAAAAGCCCTTAAAACTATCCCTAGGTTTAAATGTAAAAATAGAATACATATATATTTAGATTTCTAGACATAAAACTATGGAAAACATCAACTAATTATTAGTCACTCAAATTACTAATTTTTAAGGCAAGATGGCTTAAGAAAAAACAAGAAAGTATCCGTTTGATTGAATGAATTTTACTTCTAAATGGCATCTAAAAATAAAATCCATTCTCTTAGCATATTCTATTCAGAAGTCTTAAAATGACATACTAATTCCTTTGTTCTACATAGTCTTCTGGTTGTCTATGTCACAAAAATAATTTTCTTTATAAAATGCCCAAAAAAGGTTTCACATCAAGATAACATCATATCTTAATTTCTAGGACTACCTAGAAGAAATATAGGGCTACTGAGTTTCAGGAAATTTAGTAGAAGAATTTAAGAATGATATGGCTAGGAATCGTTAAATACCAAGTAATATTTTTTTTAAATAGTTTTGTTTTCTTAATAAACTCTATTATATAACCTTTCTTTTTTGGTTAATCCTCATATGAGGATATTTTTTCCATTGATTTTTTTACAGAGAGTGGAAGGGAGAGAGGGATGGAGAAAGAGGGGGAAAGAGAGAAACATTGATGTGAGAGAGACATACTGATTGGTTGCCTCCCACAGGACTCCTAACCAGGGCCAGGTTGAGATCGAACCTGCAACCCAGGTATGTGTCCGTGAATAGGAATCAAAACCAACCGAGACCCTTTAGTGGCCAGGCTGACATTTCTAACCACTGGGCAACACCGGCCATGGCATAACTTATATAACATTTTAATCATATAAAAATGCTATTTCCATCTGAAAGATCAATAAACTGTGGTACAGAACATATTTGAGAGTACATTTTCTGTAATTTAGCATTACATAAATTGTAAGTTTAGGAATATTAGATTTAAGGCTTTATACCTATCTCTCAAAACATTTCTAAGTATGTTTCATGTTCCTAACATTTTTCTTGTTGAAGAATAATTGTCCTCAAAGGCCTAATTTTCTCTATATTTACATATGGTTTTTTCCTTTTCTTGATATAGTTCTTAATAATTCAAAATTTAAACTTCTGCCATCATTTCCATATGCCAGAGTTAAGTATTTTTCACTACCTAAGAAGCTGGACATTTCTTCTCCTGCTTGATGAGTTCCTGTTTCATTAATTATTTCACGAGAGATTTTGTCTTGACAAATGTTGTTATACTTTCCCTGAGTAACCTCAAATCATTTCTAAGATATATCTGTCATACAAAAGCAGAAGCAGAAAAAATATAGCTCAAGATATCTTTCATGTTTATTTTTTATTTTTACAAGTTCTAATTTGCTTTAATAAGCAACTTATGAATGGGGCAGTATCCCTTCTAGCAGTTTAAAGGATGTTCTAAGTCAAGCATGTCAAACTCGTGGCCCTCAGGCCACAAGCGGCCCACAATGAATATTTTTGCGGCCCATTCAATATAACGGTATGTAAGAAACGTTTTAATAAAAATTTCATAACTTATTTTTTAACAATAACCAGTTATACATAATTATTAATAACGAACTACAATGTTCGCTAATGACTGATTACTATAATCGTGTTGCATTCATTTCCCTTACGCACCTTATGTGCAGGTGCACCATTTCTCTCCAGTAATACTAGCAGCTAATATTTTAGCAGCCGATGGCCACGTCATTAGTCTTGGACTGACTTGTTTGGTGTATGCAACAGGAAACATTTCGCTTTTGGAGAACAAGAAAAATAGGTTTATTTGTGTTATGCTTATTAATTTGTGCATTATTCAGTGTCTGGTAAGTTAATGTTCAAGAAAAAATATTAATTTTTATTAAAATGTTCTATTATTTTATGTTAACGATTACTCATTTATTTCAGCCCTTTGTATTCAGCATGTCTCTATCAAAATAAACGTACATTTCTATGAAAACTGAAGCTTTTATTTTTTGCGGCCCACGTAAACTTAAACCTTGTTTATTTGGCCCATGTTAGCCTTTGAGTTTGACATGCTTGTTCTAAGTTATCTCTTTAATAGCAACTACAAACCAAGTGTGTTGACTAACTCTCAAGTCAAAAATTTTTTTGTTTTCATTTGAAACTTTAACATTTATTTATAATAAATAAAAATAAAAATCTCTCTTTTGGAACTTAAAAAAAAAACCTCTCTCCACTGAAACCCAAATAAACACATATCTGTATTTAATGATAGATGTACATGAGCCTTTTAGTTCTGTGCTGCTATGTTTTCAGAACATTATTACATAGGTAATAGTTCTACAAATACGTTCTAGAATTCTTGAATCCGCTAGTGGCAACATTTTAAGAAAGGGTATACTTGTTTTCTTTTAAATAATTTCCTAATCTGGACTTTCTAAAAATAAAAAACAGTTAAAGTGCATTTTTCACTTAACTGCATCATACCAAAAAGTTTTAAGTAAGAGTAGAGAAGCAAGTAGCAGAGAGTAATTATTGCTTAAATGGTAAGTATTACTTTCAAAATATACTGAGAGAATATTTAAGGACAAGTTTAATATACATTAAAAATACTCTGATACTACTCAATTAGATTTTTAACTTAAAAGATATCAATGATGTCATCAAGTAGTAACGCAATCAAAAGCTTCTCCATCACTTTTGTGACAACCTGAAATTATAGATCCTGGAGCAACTAAAGGACCATACCCTGCTTCCCCAAAAAACATCTCTCAAAATCCAATGTGTTAATTTTTATCAAACTATGTTGAACACACTATAGGAAACTCTAATTAAAAAGTCTAGCAATTAAATATTACAATAAAAGTACTAAAGGAATTTAAAAGTTAAAAGTAAGTCAGTATTCTGTACTATATAGCAGTGAATATTCTGTAATATAGTTACAGAAATATATTTAGAGAGTGTTGTGAACTGGCAGAAACCAATGTAAACTCAAACATGTACTATGATTCCATTCTATCATCTTTCAAATACATAAACCAGAATCATAGAAAAAAAATTCATGATGTATTTTTTAAAAATCCCAAATCAGACCTGTCTGCTTGCTCTCGATGTATGAGTCTGTCTCTATTTTGCTTGCTAGTTCTATTTGTTCATTAAATTCCAGATAGCTCTAGTGGGAGGGGGATGTTGCGTGGGGAGGAGGGGGAGAGATTGAGCAAAAAAGAGAAAAAGAGAGCACTCATGGATATAGACAACACTGTGAATGTGGGGGTGGGGTGTGGGCAGCATTGTGGATGTGGAAGAGGGCACAGAGGGGATAAATGGTGATGGAATAAATTAAATTAAAAATCCCAAATCAGCACACTGTATACAAAAAAGCTTAAAATAAATACATAAATCTAAATGATGAAAATCAAGCCATCAATCAGTTTTTTCTTATTTTTATGAAATAAAAGAAAAATAAAGTCTAAAACCCTCACAAAAATGGAAACAGATTGAATCATATGGAGAGACAATGTGAAAAGAAAAACAAGTACTTTGTGAATGTTTTGAGTTGTTTCAGCTAGAGCCATTACATGCTAGTTATTTGTATGAGTGAAAATATCCTTAAATCCTTTTAAAATATAAATCTATTTGAAATTTAAGTTATTTCAAAACATTATTTTATTTTATACTACTTAATCACATCCATAATACGATAACTATTGCTAAAATCTTTTGATATTTTATTTTTTCTCTAGTGAAACTTGGCAATTTTAAGTTAAAATTTTCAGGTATTTCAATGATAAAATTAGTATCTTTGCTTCAGATGCATACTTGAGTTAAGCAATTAAGAAAAGTGGGGAATGATTTTGTTGTTGTTGTTTTGCATAATGGTGATAGAACTTTAAAAAAAATGTGAATACCAACCCATTTCCTGCTTTTGAGTTGCCTTTGTTGTCCGTGGTAAGCTGAGAAAGCACATAATGAGGTGCTTTGGCACTGTCGGCATCAAATATATCCATATTAGATTCTTCACAATCTCGTCGTTTGACCCCCGGCCTCTGCTTTGGATTTCGTTTTCGTGATTTACGAGGTACCTCAGTATTATCATTGTAGGAACTGGTGCTCATGTTACTGAAGTTGGAGGGGGAATCCTCCATCCACATACTGCAGCTCTGCTCAGATTCCAATCCACACCCCTCATCCTGGCAGGACATCCGACTGTTATCCAGCAAGTCCTCAGGTGGTGGTGAGATGTACAAGACTGTGTGCCTCTTCGGTGTTGATGGATGCTGCTGGACTGTGTTACTGGTTAACTGCTTTTCACTTACCCCTCTGTTACTTACCCCCAAGGCTGAGGAGCAGCTCTCCACTTGCATAGCCTTGCTGTCGGTGACTGAGGTAGAATAAATGGTAGGGCTGGAAGAGGTGGTAAAGGAGCTGCAAGCACCGCCCATGGAGGAAGAGGAGGGAGCTGAAGAAGCATCTGCAGTGTACAATTTAAGAGTAAATACACTATACATGTTTTCACCTATGCTGGCTAGCAGTCCCATTGAAAATGTGATTTGTGAACTGATTGTTTTTCCCCAAAATGAATAGTTGGAATTTGGTTAAGTTTTAGAATATCAATGCTTCAAGCAATAGAAGGCCTAAGAAATGCATTTTTTAAAAAAATGCCCAAATAGAATTATTTTACTTGTGCTAAATTGATTTTTCAAAAAATCTAATTTAATGTTTTAAGCTGTAAAGCAAGAATAAAGCTTTTATTGCCTCAGCTGGATGTTCGGTTGAATTTTAATCATTTAAAATAATAAAGAAAACCCCAATATAAAATATATGCTTGTGGTCCACATTCAATGCCAATTAAATAATTTATTACAGAATTTGAAAAGTGGGACTGTGCTTAGCCACAAAATATTAAAATAAGTCTCTAACCTATGAAGCAGAGAACTACAGGTCATTTTTAATGCAGACACTCCCTGCTTCAGAGGCAAATCCTGGAATAAAAATATGAGAAAATAAATGAGAAAAGAGCTGCTGATTATTCCAGATATCAATTATAAAATAAAAAATAAAGAGAAAAATATTTAATCAACTGAATTGGAGGCAAAATGGAACTGGTACCGTCACTCTGTCACTATGATTATTGTCACTATAATCTAGAAGAATAAAACTGAAAAAGGTTTGATTTGGAACATGCCAGGTTGTAGGAGATAAGTAAGTTAACCACTGGTGAGGGTCTTAAGAAGTTGGAAGTGGTAGTTCAAAACCATAATCTCTAAAATCAAAATCCGTCTTAAATGGCGGAATGAAAAGCAGAGTAAGGACAGATTATTGGATGGATTTCTTATATAAAGTACTTGATTACACTCAGCAACTGGTTACCACTATCCATTTCCTCTCTCTTTAAGGGCCCACTTAATGAATTGGTTCCTATAAAAAAGGTTTTTTTTAATAAGACCATTTATCTATTATGCTTAGAAAAAAAGATTTAAGTAGATCTTTTCAAAATATGTGGCAACTGGCAGAAGAGCTCATTGGAAAATAATACTACTTTAAATCCTTAATAGCATAACCTCAGAGGCACACTGATAATATTAGGGTTGGATGTTGTCAGTCCTAAAATCTTACAAATACCATTTCATCTTGTATAATATGTGGGAAGGTTTATAATTGTATACACAATAAAAATAGGTAACATGGCAGACAATTAAAGATATGTTTAAATGTAAAGTTAAGTTTTATCGATAGCCAAGTATGCCACTATTTTAAAATGGAATGATGAGACTTAAAACTGTGATATGCAGTTATTGGAATTGTAATAACAAATGAAATGTAAGAATGCCAATGGTTAGATAATCAAAAGCCACCTGACAAAGATCTATTTTTAAAATGAAAACATGTACGAAAACACTTAAATCATTCGAAAGAACTGAATTCAGTCATAGTATTCATTACTTTAAAGGTTAAACAGCATAGTAATAAATATTAACATTAACAATGTGATCTACATAATGCCACACGGAGATTATTCCCAACTACCATAAATCAAAACCTTAAAGCAATTAGATGATACCAGTTCCATTTTCCAGTTTGTATCCTTGTCAAATTCAGTAGCTGAAATTGGAAAATTCAGTCATTTTAAACTGCATTCCAATTTAAAGAAAAATTTATCAATTTTGTATCATGCATTAATGCAATCTTTTCTTAGTAAATAAATATTTTAAAAGATATGTAAAAACTACAAAATCTAGATGCTAATGTCAGTGACAGTTTAGGAGCTGATTTGTAGCCACTTTGGGTTTAAATAACAAGTTTTTTTGAAAAATACAACAGAATTCATTTTAGAAAAAATAGAAAAGGTATTATGTCTAACATTCCTCTATCTGTTCCAACTATTGGCAAAAATGAAACTAAATTTTTATGTGTGTATGAGCCTATGTTCTTCATTTTCAGAGAAATACAAGTATACAGCATGCAATATTTGCAGTGAATCACATAAAGCATGCAGCATGAATGCTGTGAATCTGTCTTTCTATAAGGAGCTTTCCCCAACCCACACTTTTTGAATCTAAGTACCATGCACACGAGAATGCAGAATATGACCATCGCGGGGATCCCTGTCCTTGACAGATGGAAAGTACAGGTGAAAAACAATTATGAACTCAAAAGCAAGTTATTATAACTTTAATCTGCAAGATATAACCAACCATTGCTCTTTGATATGCTATATGAATTTATCTTGCAAATCTTATCAAAACAAACATGGTTATAAAACCAAATTGATAAAATCATACATAAATGTCTGTTCCAGGACAGGTATGCCAAACTGTGATTTCATACTCTCAATAAATTAAAATATCCCATACATTTTTCTTAGACACCTAACGCACAATTTTTTTATTTTACCTGCAGTTTCCTGGATATAGTTATTAAATAAAAAAATTCATTAGCACAAAAATAGAAAACTGAAAACATAAGTTCTGTCAAGAGACAGTAGTAAGCATTCTTTAATTTAAAAATAGATAGCATTACTTTTTAAAGCCTACCTCAGTTTGACCCTAAATAATAAAAATTCTACTCATTTTAAGACTGTAACAAATAAAACTATAAAACTCTTTATCATATTATCACTGTTGCTCTGATGATGATTATAGTGGTGTATAAAATCTTTCACATGAAGATATTATATTCTGGTTAGCAAGACATCACCAAAGTGCATTAATAATGCCAAGTTAGATGGTGGAGTATAAGAACTATGAGCCCTTTGAGAGCATGGGCAATATATTTATCTTAGACTCTCCCAATACCTAACATAGTGTCTTGCATGTTATTTGTTATTAAATTAATTTATGGGAAGCTAATATTTGATATGGGTGCTGAGTTATAGTAAAGTTAAATTGGCAAATAAATGTACCAATATGTTCACAATAGACACATCAGGTTTATTTAAAAAAAGATTTACTAACTAAAACTAGACTATATATATAGTGGGGAAAGGTTTAGAACAGTGGTTCTCAACCTTGGCTTCACATTAGAATCACCTGGGAATCTTTTTAAAATCCTGATTTATGGGCCTCATCCTCCAGAAATTCTGTTTCTTTGTTATGGGGTGGGGCCACAACATTAGTAACAAAGAAACAGAATTTCCGGAGGATGAGGCCCAGAAATCAGGATTTTAAAAAGATTCCCAGGTGATTCTAATGTGCAGCCAAGGTTGAGAACCACTGGTTTAGAAGAAACTTAAGAGTTCAGAGGTAACTACTTGCTATTTCTATAAAGAGTGCTCTAATAACTTTCTTTCTTGAAACTATACATTAGCTAAATTACCTACTTGTGTACTAACCTATAAATTTACTAAGAATAAAAATCCTTAATATTATCTATTACAAATAAATGATAAAAATAATATCAAGAACATATTAGATTTCTAAACTCTAGTTTGTCATTTCTCAACATCCCCAGAAAAGCACTAAAAAACATACCTGGAAATATTATAAATGTAACTTAAGGTCACCATAGCATTAAGAAACAGCCATAGCATTAAGAAACAGCCCTGGCTGGTGTGGCTCAGTGGCTGAATGTTGCCCCATGCACGGAAAGGTCACCAGCTGGATTCCCAGTCAGAGCACATGTCCGGGGTTGTGGGCTCAATCCCCAGTATGGGGCATTCAGGAGGCAGCTGATGGAAGTTTCTCTCCCCTCTCCCTTCCTCTCTCTCTCAAATCAATAAAAATATATTAAAAAAATATATATACTAGAGGCCCGATGCTCAAAATTTGTGCAAGTGGCTCGGCCCTCACAGCCGTGGCACCCGGCTTTGTCCGGAAGGTTGTCCAGAAGGTCATCTAGATGGTTGTTCTGCTATTCGGCCATCTGGTCTAACTAGCATATTATGCTTTTATTATTATAGATATCAAGAAACAACTTGACATTCTATAGAATAAAAATGCTAATGCAATCCTCATCTATATATTCTTTTTCATTTATAAGTTTTTATAAACAAAATATGCTAACTACTTTCCTCACTTTTTTTTTTTTTTGGTTTTGAGTCTCTATTTGTATTTATTAGAAATACAGAGACTGTTTAATTGCTGCATTTTAAAATACAAAAACTCCAACATAAAAATGTTTTAGTAACTGCTTTTATTTTTCAATGAGCAGAGTAGTTATAATGTATTTCTGATTTATAACTTTATACTTTTATTTGTTCTTTAAATCCCTTACCAATTCTTCATAAAGATGGAAGTTTTGCTTAAATTTTTTCTTAAACTTATTCTTTCACTTAATGTGTAAATATTTATTCATATTTTTCTTTTATGAAAAAGTTATCTTTGAACCCAGAAGAATTTTATTTTTCCACAGTATTACCTGTGACCACAGACAGCACAGCAAACTAAAGGGAAAACCAATATACCATATCTACAATTTACTAATGTAAATTTATAATCTCAAAAGAATAGATTAACTCTAAAATTTATAAATGAAGGAAAGCATCATAGTTATCATGTTTTAATAATTATATTATTGATTAGCCAATTACTAGATAAAATGCCAGTAATGATGGTCAACTTAAGTTGAATATATGGCTTCTTTTAAGAAGATGGAATAATTAAGGTTTACTATGAATATTCAAAGTAATTGGGATAAAAAGAGTGGTAGATAATATCTGCATGGATAACCCAGATGATTGCAAGTACTATTAATTTGGTTACAAGGATGATAATAGATTTTAAAATAGTACCCCATATAGAAACCCACATAGATTTTATATACTCCTTACCTAACATGCTAAGAGCCCAGCCTGTTTTGTCTTCAGGACGGAAAGTATAGTGTCAGTCACCAGTGACTGACAGGGTGCTTATTAATTTTAAACAATATTTTAAAATTAAAAACTATTGGTTCTAGATTTGTTGAACTAGAAATTATTTTAATTACCATATCATTTCAATGCTGAAAATATCATAAAAAATAAATGATGTTTTATATGGAACTAATTAAACTTTTTCTAGAAAGCTTTGAAATTAGAAACATTCTTTAAAATCCTCAGAAGAAACAAATATCTTTTACAGATTTAAAGTATATGAAAGAATTTACATTTAACTAAGCTCCCAAGATAAAAATGTGTTCCCTAGCATTTAAATAAGCACATATATTTTATAGCTTTTCAAAATTAGTGCAAAAATCAGTCAAGTTTCTTAAGAAAGCCATTAAACCAAAAGCCATAAAATTTACAAGTGTGTTAAGTGAACCAATAGTGGAACAGAGGAAAATGATCATAAAAAACAACACAGGATGTTTACAAACAATTTCTGGTCTAAAACATTTACTGTTCAACCTTAGTTATTGTTTTTAAGTATTTCATTTTTCTTATTGGTAACAATACCTTCAGATTTAAAATCTATCTTGTTTGATGAAAGTCACCAGATAACAAGGATATATTTTCACATAAAAAAAGAAAGATATTGAGAGGAAAAAAATATAAGGCCAACATTCATGTTGCCAAGAATTGAAAAATCTAGGACACACAAAGTGGCTGCAAACCTGCTTTGTCAACACCTTACATGCCAACCTTCGTTTTCTACTTTTCTTCTTTTCCTTATAGTATTAATGTAAAGTTTAAAACTTTACCAAATATTTTCGTTTCAATCAGTATCAATCCACTATTTAGAAGAAAAAAAACAACAAACAAAAAAAAAAGGAAGGAAGGAAGGAAGAAAGGAAGGAAGAAAGAAAGACAGACTTATGAGTAAGTCTGAAAACCGACCTATACCCTGGGTGAGATTGGATGGGTTAAGTGTCTCTGGCACTATTTGTCTTCACTATTGACAGACACTGTCACACAACCCACCACACGATGCCTGTCTCTGAATGGCGAAGCTAGAATGCAAGTTAAGTGTATTAATAGAAAAAACAACTAGCATCCCAGCATATAAAATAAGCAATCCAGATTACTTTACCAAAAACCCCCCAAAAAAACAAAACCAAAAATTTTAGGATCGATTATTTAGTTTATATGTTTAAAACATTTCAATTTCCCATTTGTACTTTTTCCACCCAACATAAGCTTACATGCTACAATAAGCAATGTTTTAAAACAAATGTTTAAAAACATTAATTTTTTCACATCCAAATAAATGCAAATGGTGAAATTTCTTACCCAGAATTTTTGTTTACTCATATTCACCAAATTGTTCTCCTGTTTACTAATGCAATCTAATCCATAATCCAGAATGTTCTCTCACACGGGTGTTTTTACTCTGTACCTTCACCTAAATTCCCTTAAAGAGTGTTAGAGGATACACTCAAACAATAAGAAGTATTTATATTTTAGCAGCAAAAGAATCTTTTCATCCCTAAGGTCAACTTCCACATACTTTCACATTCCCCCTCAAAAAGGTTACCAATTTACACTTTTAAATTAGATATGCTTCTGTGCATCACATGTCTGAGTCTGGAAACTCTATTTTAAAAAATAATTAGCACTATTGCTGAAGGTGAAAAGTTTGTTACTGATTTATTTGAGATCATTTTTTTCTTCCCCAATCCATCAAACTGCCAGTCAGGGTTCTAATATGACATAATACTGGTAAATACTCTCCCATTTTAACCTGAATTCTCCTAAAATAATTATTTTTATTTTGTCAGTATCATTAATATATTCACAGAATATTTATTAAAGACATTTTCCTGAAAAATGCTTACAAATATTTTAAGTGTCCTGACATTTAGAGCAATGTTTTAAATATATCTTTTGTCAAAGTAGCTAAGCACAATGTAAAATATATATTAGGTACACATTATAGAATTTGGTTTTTAAATCCCCTCCTACTGGGACTGAAAGATGTTTTCTATCATCTGGTGATTTAAGTAACATCACTGGTTAACATTGGGTGAAAAGACTAAAGCCCAGAAAGAATCCTCTACCTCAAATTACTGAAAAACAAAAGAATGATTAAGAATCTTTGAACAGAATGATTAAGAATCTCTGAACAGTTTTAGAATGCTATTCCATAGAGGCAGGTAATATGAAATGTGCTTATTTAATCAGAAACTGAATAAATCACAATATTTATACAAGTTATATAAATAATTATTCTAGCTAATAACTAAATTTATTACATTGTCAAAGACCTTAGGAAGTACAAGTTAAAAAAAAGGGACAACTTTGTACCATCTGGAAGGTATTGTTATTTTAAGACAAAACAAAGATTATCACTACATTAAACAAATAAAAACTGGAAAAAGTTCTGAGGGATACTATTTGAAGATCATTTTAATGTTTTATCATATAGTGCATTTTAAAAGTTTGTAAATAATAAAGGTATTCCTGCCAACACTAGTTCAATGTGTTTACATTTCTTTTTTTAGAGGTGACCAAAAAGGGAAAAGAAAACAGTATTTATATTACTAAAATCTTCTAATTTTATTAACCAATCAGGTTTTACAACTGAGTCTAGATTACAGTGTGAATTAGATCCAAATGTTGACAAAATAAATTGTGTAGGCAAAAAAACAGATGTCATAAAATGCTCTACCAGAAGTTTTGATAACTGATCAAATTTATTATTTCATTAAAAAAAGTGGGAAAAGAATTCTAGGAAGGACTCTTAGTCAACTTTACAGAATCATCTTTTTGGGAACTTTTTTCTCTATGACTCATCCTCTATCAATGTTCCTTTTACATACAAAGGTTCCCATTGAGAGAGTGTCAATGTAAAAGAATAAGTCAGAAAATATATCCCATGTCCATGTGTGTGGCTATATCTTGACTGATATGCAAAACTTCAAAATAAGGTAAAAAAAAAACAGACTGGGTGAGAATGGAAAGAAAGAAGCAAAATAAGGTTAAAGAAAACCTTCTACATATAAAAGCCTAAAATGCAAATTGTCCCACGGGAGTTTGACAGGGAGACTGATCGCTCGCTGTGATGTGCGCTGACTACCAGGGGGTGGCGCAGAATGAAGGAAGGCCCTGGCTGGCAGCCAGCAACTGGGAAAGGGAGGCCCTGGCCGGCAGCTGAAAGGCCCCGATCAGCCCTGATCACCAGCCAGGTCTTGGGACCTACTCGTGCACGAATTTCGTGAACCTGGCCTCTAGTATTATAAAAATAAGATCTTTGCCCACACTAATTTTATTTCATATGTTCAAAACACAAATAAAACTAAAACTATAATATGTGGGTATGTGTTGTTGTTTTTTCAATCTAGAATGTGGCCGTATGGATCAGGCATGTTGTGGTGCTTTCTCACTCATTTTCTGATTTAATTTCATTGACAATACCTTGTTATGAAGGAGTGATAGGGGAAGAATGAATTTTACGTCAGTGGGCTAAAGAACACTGCCAATGAAAATATACTTGGCTTACGGGGGAAAAAGTCATCATGTATCTACTTTAGGTATGCCACACCTTTGTTACATTTAAAGAGCACTGGCCATTTTGACTATGTTACTCAACTGCCACCAGGTGTTTTGTTTGTTTGTTTGTTTTTTAATTTTTTTATTTTCTGACAAGGACACATGTAATACCTAAATCAAACCAGGTGTTTTTTTAAATTATGAAATATTTAAAACTAAACACCAATGTACCCTCTGTTCATATTTAACAAATGCTAACAATTTTACTATGCATGATTTTATTTTAAGAGAAAAAAAGTCACAAAAACTTTTTGTTGTTTCAGATCCTAATATATTCCCTTCACTCCTGTCCCAGCTGGGGTGTTATTTATACAACTTTATTAGTATTATTTATACAACTAATTGTTACAAAACAATTAGTTATGGCAGTGATTTTCAACCGGTGTGCCCTAAGAATTTTTAAAACATGTGATTTCTATTTAGTCAGGCACTGACCTCTTTTCCCTTAGATTGTCAAAAAAAAAACAAGACAAGAGCCAACACAACAATAGCCATTAATGCCTTGTCTTCAACCATAAATACATAGGTCATATAATAGAGTTGCATTTTACTGGTCATGTTGCATAATAAGGCTGTGTCTGATTGGTTAATTCTTGGTACCAGAAATCCTTATACACAAGTATAGGCACCTGATACTTTCAAAAGTCACTTTGGAGCAAAAAAGGGTAGGTAATTACTATTAATATTATTATTTTTCTATAAATCAATGAAAATTATACTTATGTTTTGTCAGATTGGCAAAAATATATTTTTGGTGTGCCGCAGAATTTTAGTAATTAGTTTATATCTGCAACGAGATGAAAAAGGTTGAAAATCGCCAAGTTATGACAATACTTTTTCTTCTGATATTATCAATATTATTTGTGATATAAAAGATAAGCCCACTTCTGTTCATTAATGATGTAAAATCGTATAAAACACATAAAAATAAGATATTGTGTCAATTTTATATATGCACTTGCCTTTGAATAGTTGAGAATCTGTGAACAGTTTTAAAATGTTATTCTATAGACTCAGGTAGTATAAAAATGTGCTTATTCTGAGACTGAATAAATCTCAATTTTTATAAGTTATTGCTAAAAATTGAGAACAATAAAAAGGGAAAATGTACTTTTTGTTAATTAAAATTTATAATATGGATAGTCTCCTGAAACGGTAGTTGTTTCTCAATTAACTGTTATGACTTAAGTTTGCTTATGCTTTTCATCCTAATAAGTCAGATGTTAGCATAAATTTACACATACATAGATATTTCCATACCTATAAATGTATGTATTTAGATTTACTATGTAATTTTAGTAAAAAGACAGAATTTTTAAACCTAATTGCAACATGTTTGTAACTAGGATCTGACTTTCTTCTGGAAATGGTTGTTTTCTAGAAAAAGTAGAAATGGCCATATGGAATAACTAAGATTTTAGCTCACAACATAGGTTACATAGGTGGATTACCTTTCTTGTCAATAGGCTTTGGATGTAATTTTAGGAATAGTATACTACATAAATGGCCAAAATTCTGAAATATGCTAACCTATTAACCCAGGAGAGAAATCACAGGGTAATTTACTCCTCAAATTAAGTTAATTCAAGAAAATCTAAATTATAATAAATTCAAAAGGCTATATAATCCTGCTGTGGTGAATCACTTCTTTTAAAAATTAATACTCTTCTAGAAAGCATATTCCCATTTTGTAGATCCTGAAACTTGCAGAGAAGGGGTATAGTTTTTTCAACTCAATATCCTACACACTGCCTTCCAGGATCTTGTGTTTCCTTAATTGAAGTTAGAGAACACAATGTTAAATTATCTAAAGAACAATGGCAAAGAGAAAAGAACTTAGAACCCAATAAGAAGAGCAGGTGCTTGGAAAGATTGAGATATGATAATATGCAAGTTGCATGATATAATTCCTATCACACAGTAAGAACTAAAAAATGACAACTTATATTTTTTTCACCTCAATTTTTGTACAGCTTTGCTGTTATGGATACTTTAGAAATTCCTAAAATTTTAATTTAGGCGATTAAGATGTCTGAAATGAATTAAAGCATAGCTGTTCTTTGATTACAGAACATTCATTTAGTTCTTTAGCATGTTCTCCTACAGTGTAAATAGCACTCAATTAAGTTCTTTCAGTATAGAAAATATCTGTTAGGTATTTGAGATTTATTAATTGCTGGTCATAGAATTCAAAGCACCATGTAATAAATCTCTTTTAGCAGGAAAGTTTATTATATGGATCACTCCATGTAAAGTTATTAATTTAAATTAAAATGCTAAACATCTCCAGTGATCCAATTGGTGGAAATATTCAACAGAGATTTGTACTGTACATGATTTATGAGTGTATATACCTACACATGTTAAAATTGCTACAAACTATTAGTGCACTTAGAATATATTACTTGTAAAAAGAGTACATATATATAATTATTAAAAGTAAAATAATAACTTTATGAAAATAACAAAAGAATTACTAACTAGATATTTCTTAAGATATAAAATTAAATTATAAAATGTGTGGTTTGATTAATTCATTTCCAATTAAAATAAAACAATTTTAAAGAAACAGTTACCTTAGCAAAATCATATTTTATGTTATATCCCAAAATGAAGACAAATAAAGTGTAGAACAAGAAAATAACTTAATTTCTCTAGATGATCAAAGTTGATTGTCAACTTCTGTCAAAGACTTTCTATTTTACACAAATTAAGTGAATGTAAGGATAAAAACTATAAACATATAAGTAGATTAAAATACTTTTAATTGGTATATGTACTATATCTCAATACAGCTGTTATTTAAGAAAAATACCTGCCACATCTCTTTTCAAAAACCCCAAATTCTGGTGTAACTGATTTATTTCTCCTAAATACTTAATTTTAGTTCTTTATACTATAGGAATCTCACACACACACACACACACACACACAAGAATACTTTCACAATTTACATTTCTTCTCGATTAATTTTACCAAAAAATAGCATCAATTCATTTGGATAACTTTTTTTGTATTAGAAGAATGGCCTCTCTCTTAACTACTGAGAATCTACAATAATACTATATTCATAAAGTCTGTATTTCTAAAACTTTTATTAATTCACATATTGAACTTCAAACTCTTAACAATCTGTTTGGAGGGACAAAAACAGAGGTCTTTAAAAAAATGGTGAGAAGTACAAATTTCAGACTGGTGGCTCTCCACTACACCTCCCAAATTCTGACACCTGATCCCATGCAGAGGGGAGGACTTATGGAGGAAAAGTAAGTCCTCTTTCCCCCACTCTCAACCCCTGGGACTTACCGGATAAAAGATGTTATTGTTGGGAGCATGTAAAAGTGGAACTAGTGTAGAGGCAAAAAAAGATTTGAGAGACACTTTTATCCAATATTCTGGATTGTGGATTAGCAGCACCATGTTTACTCATTCCTTCAGTAATACGTAAAGGAAAAATATCTAGTTTGGTGAATGTGAGAAACACATTTTAATAATTAAATAATAAAGAATGTACATGAACACCTACATGCCCAGCCTCTAAATTTCAAAATTGATTTAAAACTTGCAAAACACAAACCTTTATGGCAGAACTAGAAGTCTGTTCCCACCAGGCCCTCATAACTGATAGCAGCCAATCCGGCTCCTTCAAAACTCTGAAGAATTAACTACATCAAGAGTCATCATTTTTATGCATTTCATACTTAAACAGCAAATGCTATAGATTAAAAAATAAAACTCACAGAAGTCTAAATTAATGTGCCTTTCCCAAGAAATTTAGTATTTTGGCCAGAAAATACTGAGTAACTGGTAATTTACTCTAAATCTCTCTCTTTGACAGTTATGTCACTGAGGATATTATTAGGTCAAATATAAAAGGCAAGTTCAATAATATATACAAATTGATTTCCTACAATAATTATTTTGTAATTTAAACTCTCTTATCTATAATGTTATATGACAAAGACTTTATTCTACCAATAAGACATTAGAATCCTAGAATAAGACTACGTTGGTTACTAAAACTAAATTTATGTTTTAAAAATTACAAATGACTTGGTTTTAGATCACAGAAACTTTCTGTGTGTGAATATAAGAAAACTGTCAAGGTTACGTCCTTACTCTCTTCACCATCATTAAAAACTTAATAACTTCTCAATCTAATAAAAATGTATTACTTCAGAATACTTCCTGAGTTAATTCTCTTATTTTCAGGATTTTTCAACTAATAGCTTTCAATCTAATTTATCTGGAAAGGATTTTCTCAAATATGTGGAGAGAGGGACAGAGGGGGAAGAAAAGATCAACATTCCATTAGTGACCCAAATTCAAGAACTTTCAATATTTATATATAAAACTTCTGAAATTCAGTTTGATATTGTTTAAAAGGCAATGTTGTTCTTTTCCAAATCCTAATTAACATTTTTTCAGCTTTTAAAAGGAACTGGATCTACTGTCAACTCATGTTTAAAAGCACAGAAGAAACAGACTTTTAGTTCTATTCAGATTCAACATATCTTTAAAAAACAACCTCAAAAGATACAAAAGAAATCAGTTAGTCAATATCTACCTGTGGACTTAAAGTGAAATATTTCATTAAAAACTATTTTTTCATATTTCATTGTCTTATATAAATTTTAAACTAGTTTAAACTTTAAATTCCAGAAAAGATATTCAGGGACATTTTAGAACCCAGTGGATATAAAGTGAAACCAGGTCATCTCACCAATTTCATTACTAAAACGTTCACAATTAAATCCACAGTATCTGTTAGAAATGTCTGGCAACACATGAACAGTGAGCAGGGCTGATAAATTTGCCATGTTTTCTGGCCCTCAACTAGGAAAGCAGCAAACTGCACTGTACAACTAAGGGGAAAGATTGATACACAAGGCTAATGGTACATAAGTTAACACATACAAGAAAAATATCTGAAGTTCTACTATAGTACCAATACCCTCATTTAAATAACAACCTTTCGCTTCACTGTTCTTTTGAAACAAAAAGAATTTACTGAAAATAATGTTCTGATGGACTTTAAGAACCACTTGAAAAGGTGAGAGGTATCATATTTGACAAGAAACCTCTAATGAGTAGGACAGATAAAACTTCAGAGTCTGTAATATTTTTCCTTTTTTTAAACAAACCACACTTAGCAGTCTATAAACCCAACAACAACAAAAAAAACACAGTTGGGCAATCTAATTTTTTTAAAGCATTCATATTAATTTATGACTAATCAAGACTTTTATCTGTTAGCTTGTCTTATTTTTATTCTAATTTGATCAAAATTTGAACCAGCTTTATATAATCTGATTATATAATTATAAAGTGTATGATTTGAGAGCTGAGTAAAAATAGGTTTGATAAACTTTTAAACATTAATTTCCACATTTTAAATTGATATAAAAATGACTTTATATAAATATTACATTCAAATCTTCCATTACTTTCAACTGAATTTAAAATAACTATAAAGCCATATGTTTTCAAATGTAGGAAACAGGTTACAGTAATGTGTTACAAACAGAAAAGAGACTTAAGTGCTTGAGTCCTTTTTCAGATTATACAAAGTAAAGTATTTTTTCCTTTTTTTAAAGTAAATTAAAAAAATAATTTTAAAATATAATTTAACAAATGTAATGTTCCATCCATGGCTTGGTATTTAATCTTCTTATGTGCAGTCAACAAAACTCATTTCCATAATTGAACACAAGGTCCATTCTAGGAAATGGCACTAATAAATGTGCCAATGTGAAATTTTAAGAAATAATAATTATATCAATAAAATTATATTGAAAAATTTTAAAACCTCCTAAAACAAAGCCTCAAATCACACTCTTTTTTATATAAACTTTACCAGCACTGTTCATGTTGGCCAGATTATACCCTAGTTTTCTTTAATAAAGTAAAATGAAATGCATACCAGCAGCAACTACAGCTGGAGGAGGCGAGCCTGCCTCACCACCACTTGTTTGACTCATTGATGCTACAGTTGTTTCTCTAGATGGAGGTAACTGTAACTCCTTTGGGAGAAGATCATAGACAGATTCTGTAGGGGGGGGCGGGGAGAAAATATTTTGAAAAGAGTGTAAGTCAACCTAATAACTGAGCACAAATATGTCTTTCACACATGAGAACTGTATTATTTACATACTAATATTTACATACACATACAAACACATACAACTCCATAAAATTACTGTCGTAAAAAATTACTAGCAAATATTTTTCTTTTATTATATAATATTATTGAACTGAAGAATAATTTTTCCATTAGTTCTACCCCCTGTTTTCTTCTTGGTTTTATCCTTTATGCTAAAGATGGTCTTGAGAAAAGTTATGAAATTTTAAAGCTGCATAAAACTAGAGAGAATAGAATGTCAAATAACCCAAGATGTTCCAATATCTCTTTGTATAATAATGAGTGTAACTACCAACTTTCATATATTGAGATAGCTATATTAGATAGTATATTAGTTTCAAGATGCCTTCTCCAATTAGACCATTAGTCTAGTGCTGCTCTTTTACATAGCACTTTTTAGCAAATATTTTTAAAAATATATATTTTATCGATTTTTTACAGAGAGGAAGGGAGAGAGATAGAGAGTTAAAAACATCAATGAGAGAGAAGCATCGATCAGCTGCCTCCTGCACACTCCCTACTGGGGATGTGCCCGCAACCAAGGTACGCGCCCTTGACCAGAATAGAACCTGGGGACCCTTCAGTCCGCAGGCTGACACTCTATCCACTGAGTCAAACTGGTTAGGGCTTTAGCAAATATTTTAATTTGCTATCATAATGCATTTTTCCTTCCTAATGAAGCTAAAAAAATGAATGACATGGCTCAAGGAAATACTTCTTACTCTGAGAAATCTCCAACTTTAGAAAGGTACAAATATATAATACTCTTAAATCAGAAAGCAGTATTGCCTATATTAGATTATGATTACTTTTATATCCAAGATTAAAGAATATTCTTTCTTTTTTTCTTTTAATCCTCACGTGAGGATAGTTTCCCATTGATTTTTAGAGAGAATGGAAGGGAGGGGGAGACACAGAAAGAGAGAAACATCGATGTGAGGCAGACATATCAATTGGTTACCTCTCGCACATGCTCCGGGCCAGGGATCGAGCCTGCAACAGAGATATGTGCCCTTGACAGGAATGAAACCCAGGACCTTTCAGTCCATGGGCCAATGCTCTTGCACTGAGCCAAACGTATTTTTTTCTAAAGATGTTTTTATTGATTTTATTTTTTTAATCCTTATTATTGAAATTATTATATCTGTCCCCCGTTCCCACCCCCCATTTACTTCTTCTAACCCACCCTACCCCGTTTCTATTTATGAGAGAGAGAGAGAGAGAGAGAGAGAGGGGGGAAGGGAGAAGGAGAGAGAGGAAAATCGATGAGAGAGAACCATAAGCTGCCTCCTGCACACCCCCTACTGGGGATCGAGTTAGCAACCTGGGCATGTGCCCTGACTGGGAATCAAACCAATGACCTCTAGGCGCATAGGATGATGCTCAACCAACTGAGCCAAACCGGCCAGGCAAGAATATTATTTCTTTACAATGTATTTTATAATACTCTAATTATTCATAAAATTAAATTTATATCTACTGTTTAATAAATTACTTTATAATTATTATTGTATCATTTTGGGACAGAAAGATTTCCCAACATATCCTCTAAAGATAGTAGAATCAATGTTGGAAGAACCTCAAAAAACCAATTAGAATCATATGCCCAGTTTCCAAAGAACCAAGGCACAGAAGTTAAGGGACTTACCTAATATTCCATGAAACCTAACATTCCAACAATTAAAGAAGGTTATTAATTATTTATATGAGTGATTAAAATACCACAGGTAACCAAATAAGACATTTTGGCCTTGGTAACAAACAATACTTTTCGTTAAGTGATTACTGAATTCATAAATACTTTGATCCTGCCAGTTAACCATTAATGTATGTATGTTAACTTTGATGTGGATAGGGATAAGGAAGAATGTTGTGAAGGAAGCTAAAATTAGAAGTCATACTATTAAATGATCTTCATTTACAGTAAGGAATCAATTTAGCCTTGGCCAGTGGCTCGTTTGGAGCATCGTCCCATAAACCGAAAAGGTTGAGGATTCTATTCCTGATCAGAGCACATACCTAGTTTGCAGGTTCCATCGCTGGTCGGGGTACGTAAAGGATGCAACCAATTGATATCCCTTTCTCTCTTTCTCCCCCCCGCCCCTTCTCTCAAATTAATAAAAACATATTCTTAAAAAAAAAAAGGATTAAAAAAAGAATCAATTTAAAAGTTTCTTAAAAAACTCTATTACCTAACTTGTAATTTACATCTTTAAAACATTTGGCAAATTCGACATCTGCCTAACTATAATATGCTCTAACTGAAAAGTTTCAGTTTGTTAAAATGTTGCTAAAAGCCTTAAGTAAATTATTTCTATCTTTCAAATATAGGCATCACCTTATACCTGTCAGAATGGCTGCCATCAACAATTCACCCAACGACAAGTGCTGGAAAGGATGTGGAGTATGTATAATCCTATCTATCTTCTATCTTCAATATATATAAAAGGCTAATATGCTAAGTGTCCATCTGACTGGTAGCTATGACGCGCACTGACCACAAGGGAGCAGACACTCAACGCAGGAGCTGCCATGACGTGCACTGGCCATTTACAGATCTAGAACAAAATCTACAAAAATGTATATGGAACCAAAAAAGACCCCAAGTAGTTGCAGCAATCTTGAGAAAGAAAACCAAGGAGAGATCACAATAGCAGATATCAAGTTATACTACTAAGCCACTGTAATCAAAACAGCCTAGTACTGGCACAAGAACAGGCATATAGATCAATGAAACAGAACAGAGAACTCAGAAATCAACCCAAGCCATTATGCTCAATTAATATTTGACAAAGGAAGCAAGAGCATACAATGGAGTAAAGACAGTCTCTTCAATAAATGGTGTTGGGAAAATTGGACAGGTACATGCAAAAGAAAATGAAACTAGGCCACCAACTTACACCATACACAAGAATAAACTCAAAATGGATAAAAGACTTAACTGTAAGTCATGAAGGCATAAAAATCCTAGAAGAAACCACAGGCAGCAAAATCTCAGACATCTCTCATAGCAATATGTTCGCCAATACATCTCCTAGGGCAAAGGAAACTAAGGAGAAAATGGGACTACATCAAAATAAAAAGCTTCTGCACAGCAAAAGAAACCAACAACAAAATGAAAAGGGAGGCTCTAGCCAGTTTGGCTCAATGGATAGAGCGTCAGCCTGCAGACTAAAGGGTCCCAGGTTCGATTCCGGTCAAGGGCACATGTTCGGGTTGCGGGCTTGGTCCCCAGTGTGGGGCTTGAAGGAGGCAACCGATCAATGATTCTATCTCATCGATGTTTCTCTCTCTTTCTTTCTCTCTCTCTCTCTCTCTCTCTCTCTCTCTCTCGCTTCCTCTCTGAAATCAATAAAAATATTTTTAAAAATATGAAAAGGGAGCTCACTGTAGAGGAGAACATATTTGCCAATGATACATCTGATAAGGGGTTAATTTCCAAAATATATAAGGAACTCATACAACCTAACAAAAGGACAAACAATCCAATAAAAATAAATGGGCAAAGGACCTAAATAGACACTTCTCCAAAGTCGTCATACAGATGGTCAAGACACATACAAAAAAAAATGCTCTAAGTTACTGATCATCACAGAGTATGCAAATTAAAACAACAACAATGAGGTATCACCTCATATCTGTCAGAATGGCTACTATCAACAAATCAACAAATGACAAGTGCTGGCGAGGATGTCTGGAGAGGATGTGGAGAAAAGGGAACCCTAGTACACTGCTAGTGGGAATGCAGACAGGTACAGCCACTAAGGAAAACAGTATGGAGTTTCCTCAAAAAAAAAAAAAAAAAAAAAGGAACTGCCATTTGACCTAGTGATCCCACTTCTAGGAATATATCCTAAGAATCCCAAAACACCAGTCAGAAAGAATGTATGCACCCATATGTTCATAGCAGCTCAATTTACAATAGCTAAGATCTAGAAACAGCCCCAGTGTCCATTAGTACATGAGTGGGTAAAAAAAAAGCTGTGGTGCATCTACATCATGGAATATTATGCAGCAGTAGAAAAGAAGGATCTCTTACCCTTTGAGACAGCATGGAGGGGCCTGGAGAGTATTATGCTAAGCAAATAAGCCAGTGAGAGAAAGACAAGTATCATATGTGGAATCTAATGAACAAAATAAACTGATGAACAAAAGAGATCCAGAGACATAGAAGCAAGGAACAGACTGATGAATCTCAGAGAGAAGGCGGGGTGGGTGGGGAGAGATCAACCAAAGAACTTACATGCATAACCCATGGAAACAGAAAATAGTGTGGTGAAGGCCTGGGGGAGGGGGGACAGTAGGGTAGAGGGGGGCAATGGGGGGAAAGGGGGATATCTGTAATACTTTCAACAATAAAATAAATTTTTTAAAAATTTAGAAATGATTTTACTTTTGTTTTCTAAGGAACTCTGTCATCAGTTTGCCAGGACTGATTAACTTTTGTCTTATATATTTTTTCTATTAATGTTGCTAATAATCTGTGCAATAATAATGTTCAATTAACTTAATGGTTCATCATGAATTTTAGTTGACCAAAATCCCAATACAACTGCTTAAATATGCATATAGTAGAATCAGGGCAAGTGTGCTATAATAAACAACTCTTACTAACATAAGTTATTAACATAAGTGTATGATAAAATAAATTAGGCAAAAAGGGGGAATAACTCAGAAGAACAAGAATTTGCCTAATGTTGGGATAATAGTGCAGAGCCCAGGGCAATTAGGGAGAAGGAAAAAATGGAGGAATGAAACCATTTTCAGATATTGAAAGCAAACTTAATACTTACCAATGTTGGGTGGGAAGGTGAACAGTGTAAAAATGGGCTGACTGGCTGGCTTATTTGTTTGCTCATCAGTAAGCTCTAATTGATTAATTTATGTCACTGATTATTTCTGGGTCAATTTGGTCCTTTATTCGTCAACACTGGTTATGAGGGGGTGAGAGTCTCACTATGCTGCATCAAGCTCAAAGTTAACAGAACTTTGAGGGCACAAGGCAGTGAAAAAGAAGGAAAAAATAAGTAACTTAATAGTACAGATTTCCAGCCCCACTTCTCATTAGGGAACTCTGTTCCCTAATTGCTGGTCACCCAATTCCCATCCTCTACTGCTTCATGTTACATATTGTTCAGTTCCAGGAAAAGAGAAAAAGACTTCAAACCCCCATGCCATGCATGTTCCCTCACTTTCCCCCAGAAGAGTCAGGGAGATAAAACAAAGAAAACATTGAAGGAAGAAAAGCATGCTTTTCATGTTCTCATAAAAGTAACAACATTAATAAATATAATTATAACTGCCATTTATTAAGCATTTGGGGTCAGGTGGCAGGCATTTATGCAAAGTTCATTAAGTCAATTTCAAGATAATTCTGTGAGGTAGATTTTACCAATAAAGAATTTGAGAGGAAACCAAGATGGCGGCATAGGTAAACATCGGAAATTGCTGCCTCACACAACCACTTCAAAAATACAACTAAAAGACAAAATGGACATCATCCAGAACCACAGGAAGGCTGGCTGAGTGGAAACTCTACAACTAGAAGGCAAGAGAAAAGCACACTGAGACTCAGAGGAGGTGCGGAAGTAAAGTGCAGAGGTACGGAGGCGCACGTGGAAAAGGCTGGCAACTGAGGACACAGTTGTCTTTTTCAATTGGGAGGGAGACACAAACTCCCGACGGCCCTGGACTCCAGTTCCGGGCTAGTCTCTGGGGACCCAGACTCATACAGGGAGAAACTGGACTGTCTGGCAGCAGACGGAACTCGAGGGCAGCTTTCTCTCAGAGGTGCCTGCAGCGATTACCGGGACAATGAGACCCGGGGCCTCTTAGGGAAGGGCTGAGGATCAGCCATAGCTGTTTGCTCCGCCCTGTTGATTCCCTGAGACCCCGCCCCACCCAAGTTGTGCGCAGAGGCTTTGCATATGAATGGCCTGGCCCTTTGCAATCTAAAATTACCTAACAAACTGCAGCTGGGTCAGAGAGACCCAGAACATCTAAAAGAAGGCCCAAGGCCCCACAGCAGCTTGCACTACTTCACAGCTGGGCCTCATCTGGGCACCTCCAAACCCCAAACAAAGAAGAGGAATCTGCAGATCTCTCCATAGCTCCTGCTGGGTAGCCTCAGGCAGAGGCTAAATTAGCACCTCCTTAGAGATCCAAGAGCCAATTCCTCCCAGTGATACCTACAACAATCAAGGCTTAACTACAACAAGACTGTGCACAAAGGGGTGCACCAAGAGTGTCCACCTCAGGTAATTGGGGAGGCTGAGCCACTGGGCCCTATAGGACACCTAGCACAGAAAGCCACCCTATCAACACAGGGAAGCATAAAAAATGCGGAGACAAAGAAACAGGTCGCAAATGACAGAAATGGAGGAAAGCAAACTACTGGATATAGAGTTCAAAGCCACGGTTATAAGGTTTTTCAAGAATTTTCTAGAAACCGCTGATAAATTTAGTGAGACCCTCAAGAAATCTAGTGAGACCCTCGAGGATATGAAAAAGGACCAACTAGAAATTAAGCATACACTGACTGAAATAAAGGATTTTATGCAGAGTTCCAACAGCAGACTAGAGGATCGCAAGAATCAAGTCAAAGATTTGAAATACGAGGAAGGAAAAATCACCCAACCAGAAAAACAAAAAGAAAAAAGAATCCAAAAATATGAAGATAGTGTAAGGAGCCTCTGGGACAACTTCAAGCATACCAACATCCAAATTATGGGGGTGCCAGAAGAAGAGAGAGAGCAAGATATTGAAAACCTATTTGAAGAAATAATGACAGAAAACTTCCCCTACCTGGTGAAAGAAATAGACTTACAAGTCCAGGAAGCGCAGAGAACCCCAAACAAAAGGAATCCAAAGAGGACCACACCAAGACACATCATAATTAAAATGCCAAGAGCAAAAGACAAAGAGAGGATCTTAAAAGCAGCAAGAGAAAAACAGTCAGTTACCTACAAGGGAGTACCCATATGACTGTCAGCTGATTTCTCAACAGAAACTATGCAGGCCAGAAGGGAGTGGCAAGAAATATTCAAAGTGATGAATACCAAGAACCTACAACCAAGATTACTTTATCCAGCAAAGCTATCATTCAGAATTGAAGGTCAGATAAAGAGCTTCACAGATAAGAAAAAGCTAAAGGAGTTCATCACCACCAAACCAGTATTGTATGAAATGCTGAAAGGTATCCTTTAAGAAGAGGAAGAAGAAGAAAAAGGTAAAGATACAAATTATGAACAACAAATACACATCTATCAACAAGTGAATCTAAAAATCAAGTGAATAAATAATCTGATGAACAGAATAAACTGGTGAATATAATAGAATCAGGGACATAGAAAGGGAGTGGACTGACTATTCTCGGGGGGGAAAGGGGTGTGGGGGGTGTGGGAAGAGACTGGACAAAAATCGTACACCTATGGATGAGGACAGTGGGGGGGGGGGGGTAAGGGCAGAGGGTGGGGTGGGAACCGGGTGGAGGGGAGCTATGGGGGGAAAAAAGAGGAACAACTGTAATAATCTGAACAATAAAGATTTAATTTTTTTAAAAAAAGAAAATGAAAATGAAAAAAAAAAGAATTTGAGGTTCGAATAATAGTAAAAAATGAAAAACACATGGGATAAAACAAGGTAATGATAAACATAAAGTTTAGGATAGTGGTTTCCTTTGATGGGGAGACATGGAGATAAGACAGAGGAGTAGAAATAAGTTGGCCTGACAATGGTTTTAGGAATATTCTTTTCACTAAATATATAATCTAGCCTGGCCAGCATGGCTCAGTGGTTGATCATCGACCTATGAACCAGGAGATATCATGGTTTGATTCCTGGTCAGGGCACATGCCTGGGGTTGCAGGCTGAATCCCCAGTGGGGATTGTGCAGGAGGCAGCCAATCAGTGATTCTCTCTCAGTATTGATTCTGACTCTTTCTCCCTCTCCATTCCTCTCTGAAATCAATAAAAATATTTGGGGGAAAAATCAAATCAAATCAATAAATACAATAAAAATTAAAGTTATACGTGGATAGTACATAACCTTACAGAGTTACTATAAGGCTTAAATAAAATGATGTTAAAAAGAACTCTGTAAATTATATCCCCCACACCCCTCCACACTCACCATTGTTGACCTGACAGTATTCAATGTTCAAAAGTAAAGACCAAAATTGTGAGAGAGCCCATTTACTTTATGACTTCTCAGAAGACTATTTTATTTACTTTCAGGTAACAAAATAAATAAAAGCTGTACATACCTATACTACAGACTTAACTACATGTGGAGATGAACAATAAAAACGGGGAGAGGCTCTGTAAATACGATGTTTCTGTTCAATTGTCAAGCAAGTAGCTAAATGGAAATATTGTGGTATAAAGATGATACTTTGTGTTGGGAATGCTTAAAATCTTAACAGAAAGTGAATTAATGCTCAGCACAGGTGTTATTCAAATAATGAATGCTCCCTGATATAATATGAAAACACTATAATACTAAAAAATCCATTTATGAATATTTGTATCTTAATTTTAAAATGGGATCTAGCTTTTTTTTTTTTTTTTTTTTTTTTTTTTACTTTAAATGCAAAGCTACTTTAGAACACAAGAGTTTTGTTTTTTGTTTTTTGTTTTTAAACTTTCAAAGAGTCCTTGCAAATGGTTTGGGAACTAATTGCCTTACTCTTCCATCTCTTATTAACTCTCTAAATAAGCTGGTGGATCCAAAGGCTATGGTTTCACATTAGACATTCTAAAACAAAATGTCTGGCACCTCCACTGTGCCAACATAGTTCTGCACTGAAGAGAGGCAGCATTCACTCTGTTAAAAACACTTCAGGCTTGACAGTCATCATACTTGGCATCTTCACTGGAAAAATGTACTGGCTGCAGGTCTACTGGATATTTGGTTTCCAAAAGGTTATAAAGTCCAAGAATAACTGGTAGGTGATGCTCTGTTTTAACAAAATTTTCTAAGTTTAAGTCAATTTGCTATCACACACCATATTTACTTAGTCATATCACTTCTTCCTGAATGTATTTTTTTTTATTGTTTTTCTAAAACAATCTAGTATCCTAAAATAATTATTAAATAATATACAACAGCATAAATTGTATCAACTTGGGGAATAAGAAAACTAACTTATACAACTATTTGTGTTTATAATTATAACTTATATAATTATTTACAGGAACATGTTGTATCTCTGAGACTGTCAGAAATGAGTCATTATCAAAAGTAAAATATTTTAAAAATGGTGATGGAAAAAATAAAATAAGAAAAGATGTTATTCGAAATAAAAAAAATGTCATCATGTGAAGGTGCTAGTCTACTACACTATTTTGCAATAACATTAAGTATTACATTTTTTAAAAAAGAAAACTAACTTAGCTCCACAATCATTTTAATATATACATCATATATTTCTTTTTTAAAAATATCTTTTTATTTATTTCAGAGAGGACAGGGAGAGGGATAAAGAGAGAGAAACATCAATGAGAAAGAATCATCAATTGGCTGCTTCCTGCACGCCTTCCACTGGGGAGCCAGCCCGCAACTTGGGCATGTGCCCTGACTAGAAATCGAACCCTGACCTCCTGGTTCATAGGTCGACGCTTAGCCACTGAGCCATGCCCAGCTGGGCACATCATATATTTTTCCAAGTGGGTATTACTTTACACTTAAAAAAACCTCACAATTATTTTCTAAGTAACTTATTAACACTTATAAAATGCCAAACTGAGTATACTATTGAACTAACCATTCTGATTATCTACATCCTTAATTTATATTATTTTCTGAAGAAATTACTTAACGCTGTTCTAGAAGGAAAAAGACTTTCAAAATCAGATCTATGACATAAATCACTGAGTAAAACATTTATGGCTTATTTGTAATTTTCAAAGATGTTATAATAATACTTTTACAATAGGGCTGTGAGAACTGTAGAGTTCAGACAGAGTCCAAAAGGGGTGAAGAGGCCCCAGGGCTGAGTGTCAGAAGCCTAATGGGGTAAGGAGGGTAAAAAGTGTGATGAGGAATGAGATATTCATGTGGTTTCAAAATACAACTCCACAAAATTCTTACTAATAACAAAGGAGAATCAGGGAGAAGTCTGACAGATACCACCTTACCCAAGTGATCAAAGTGAGCATCATCAATAATGACACAAATCAAAATCGTATGCCATCTGAGAGAGTGCAATAAGAATACATCATTATTTCTGTGGTATTTTGGTCAAAGATGCATCATTTGAATGTAATCATGAGGAAGCATACAATCCCAAATGTTAAAAAATATTCCACAAAGTAACTAACTTCTAATCTTCAAAAATATCAGAACCATGAAAGTCTAGAAAAGACCAAGGAACTCCTTCAGACTGAAGGAAACTAATAAAGCATGACAATTAAATAGACATGTAAGTCTAAACTGGACCCTTATACTATACTAGAGGCCTGTTGCACGAAGAGATTTGTGCAATAGGCCTTCCCTTCCCCTAGCTGCCAGCACCGGTTTTCCTCCGGCACCCGGCACCCAGGCCTTCGCTGCTCCGGCCGGAGCCTTCAGTCTTCGCTGCTCTGGCCAGAGCCTTCAGTCTTCGCTCCGCCACTTCGCACCTACGTATGCAAATTAACCGCCATATTTGTTGCATTAATTTGCATACTCTCCTGATTGGCTGGTGAGCGTAGCGAAGGAATGGTCAATTTACATGTTTGTCTATTACTGGGTAAGGCAAGACATTACTGGAGCAACTGAAGAATCCTAAATGGGGTCTGAGGATTAGATGGGGGGAAAATGTATTGATGTTATTTTTAAAAATTTGGTGGTTATATTGTGATTATGTTGGATAATATCCTTGTTTGTTAGAAATACATAGTAAAGTATTCAGAGGTGATGGGACATCATGTCAGCAACTTCTTCTAAGATAATTTAGGAAATCTTTTCACTATACTTACAACTGTTTCATAAGTTGGAGAATGTTCCAAAAGTACATAGAGGCACATGTGCACATTTCACTAAAAATGTAATAGTTAATTACTACGTAATCCAAAAATTCAGCTCTGTAACTACTAGTTTTATTTTTTTAATTGCAATTTCCAAAGAAATGAACATATCAAGGGAAACAAGCTTATTTCAAGTCTTCATATTTGGATATGTGACCATCAAAAATGATCTACATTGTGCTCCTTCTCATTTTTGCTGCTATTTGTCTAAAATCAATGAAACAAACAAAATCAGATACTTTGGTAGTGCAGTGAGAATGGCAAATAGAATATGAATTTAAATGTGTTTTGAAAGGGTGCGGGGAAAGGGGAGAGATCAACCAAAGGACTTGTATGCATGCATATAAGCATAACCAATGGACACAGACATTAGGCGGGTGAAAGCATGAGTGGGAGGAAGGGGGTTGGGGGGGATGGGGGAATGAGGACACATATGTAATACCTTAATCAATAAAGAAAAAATAAAAAAATATGTCCTAGAACTGGGATAAAATATTATTTAAAGTATTGCTAGCTTTTAAAAATATAGATATGCAAGAAATAAAAATTAAATTTCCCCATAACCTCACTATCCAAAGATATATATTAAAACACTAGTATATTTGTTTCCTTTCCATATTTTTCTATTCATATTTTTAAAGTTGAATAATAATGCACATAAATTTAAAAGAAAATTCATTGAACATAACCATTTTTCATATGTACTTTATCTTTGGCATCCTCATATTGCTATGCATTATCTTTACATCTGTTTTCTATCTCTTCAATTAGTAGTTGAAAATTCTTCAAGGGCATAAACTATGGTATGTCTTCTTTGAATAACTAAAGTTTAGCAGTACCTTATGATAGGCACTCAATGTTTGCTGATGAGGTTATCAAACACTAAGGAAAGGTAATGGGTAATAATTCTAAACTGTGAATTAAGCTTCAGGAAATTTTCATATTATTTCAGAAACACTGCTAATTAATATAAGAAGTAATAAATAATGTATCAGTGGTAAGGTGATACCACTATACCTGCTATAGAATGAAGCACAGTTCAATAAATATCCTCATTTATTTATTCATGTACTTAGTCATTTAAATGTATACTGACTGCCTAATGTATGCCAAGCACTGTGCTAGGTTCTGGGGATATATTAGTAACAAAAGAGACAAAATTCTGAGTCATGGACCTTCCATTTAATGGGCTTAAATGAGTGTGACTGACTGATTGCTTGCTAAAGAGAGAAGGAGGCTCCAGTGTTCTACAGTTTCCTACCCTTACTGAACTCACATTTAATTGTAGTATCACTAAAATAAGTTCATTTCTGGAACATAAGCAGTAGAAAATTCTCAATGTATGTTTACTTTACACCTTTATTGTACACACTAATGTAATGAATACACACTTATAATGTAGCTGAATGTTTACAAACCAATACTGGATAGAGCTCTATTCCATTGCTTAACAGTTAACTACATTATAAAACCATATACTTAACACATTGCGGACGGATCACAAGAATTCTCGCTTCATATTACACAATGTTTTACAAAGTATTCTTTAAAAAGATATTAGCTTGTAAGAACATGTAATAAATAACTTCAAAATGCAATGGGTATTTAATTTTAAAGTGTGCCTTTAACATTTATGTAAAACTTTTTTGTACTCGTTCAATAGAAACTTATCTGGCCACTGGATAAAGCTAGCAATAAAACTACTGGTCTGCAATGTGTTAACAGTCATTTCTTTAAAAAAAAAAAATGTTGTTATTGTTAATCCTCACCCGAAGATATTTTTCCATTGATTTTTAGAGAGAGTGGAAGGAAGAGGGAGAGACAGAGAAACATCGATGTGAGAGACACATCAATTGGTTGCCTCCTGATCAGGGCCAGGGAACTCACAACCAAGGTACATGCCCTTGACGGGAATTGAACCCGGGACCCTTCAGTCTGCAGGCCAATGCTCTATCCACTGAGCCAAACTAGCTAGGGCTCTAAAACATTAATTCTTGTTTTTATACCCATAATCTTAGTGAGGGAAAACAAAACAAACAAAAATCCACTGTTTTCCTTGTTGTCATTACCAAAATGTCCTACTACCTCAACTAAAAGTGTAATAATTTTACAGCATTTTTTTATCTTACACTAGAGGCCCGGTGCACAAATTCATGTAAATTGAAAGGAAATTAATTAGAAGAAATATTTTAATATCACTATTCGCTCTTTCTCTATAATAGAAGTGTCAACCAAATTCACGATCGATAATGACGTGTGTGATTGGCACCAGCAAGAGCTTTATATAGATAAACTTGCTTAATTAGACCTGCTTTCTGATTTAGCTAAACTTTTTCCAGCCCAGTGAAGCACCCCAACTTCTCTTTCAGGTAATTGTCAGCAACACAGCAGTAAATATCAACATGAAGCAGATTATTATTGTAGATCACACAGGGAGAACAGGGGTAAAATATTTAACTACAGCAGTGTTTGACTATAATCTGTGCAGTGAGAAAATCTGAAGTCATTTTCACGGTCCACCATTTCTTCTTTTCAGTCAGGTCAAGTTTCTAAGCTTTCTAAATCTCCATTTTCCAGCAAATGAAAAGAAAATAGGATTCCACCAAGTCTCCTATCTACCTACTCCAGGACTTCTGTGAAGATCAAATGAGATGAGGCATGGGAAAACACTTCAGACATTTAGTTAAAGTGTAAAATGTTTCTACCTGGCTATAAAGCAAGTCGTGTTCCTGGGCTGAAGAAACTCCAAGGAGGCTAGTCTCTAGGGAGAGGAAGCTGGGTGTTGCTACATAACATCATTACCCAGTGCCCACAGCCACTGTTTCCTGGCTGGGCTGGGTTGGGCTGTGGGCTGCATTTTGCGCCATGGGATCTCGGCAGCATCAGCTGCGATTTGGTGGGCTGTGGCTCCGGGGTGGTGGCGGGGCCTGTGTCCCACTGGGGAAGCCGAGTGTTGCTTTGTGGGTGCCAGGTTCATGGTGCCGTTTCTCTGTAAATGGCCTGTGTGCGTCACTGCAGCTCCTGCATTGAGCATTTGCCCCCTGCTGGTCAGTGAATGTCACAGCGACTGGTCGGACAGTCGAACACTTAGCATATTAGCCATATATATATATATATATATATATATATATATATATATATCCTATTTCCCCATGTCCCACCTTTCAACTTCTATGTCATTATCACCTAAACCACCATTTTCATAATGAACAAAAATTACTTATGTTTTAGCATCTTCATTTTCAGTGATTTTTAAAGTTATTTCCTATAAAATTTCTTCTTTTAATATTCACGTAACATGGATATTTTCCCTCCTTCAATATTGAGGAAATCAGCAAGGCTCACTTTGTCTTTTCTACTCTACACAAGGATCATCAACAATAAATAGAAGAAATTGCAAACCTCATAAAATAATTGTTTGCAGAGATCAAAAATATTTGTTTACTGTGCCGCGCCAGCACGGCCAACGGTGAACCTGAGAGGGGGTGGTGAAGGATGGAGAAAAGACAGACAAGAGAAAAAAGCTGGATCTGGGTGGGATGCTGCTCCCAGATGGAGAGACAGCGCCACGGACTACAAGACCTGTCATTATTTTATAGCCAGATTCCATGAGGCAAAGTAAGGGCGTGGTCAAGATGTTTACAACATTCTCCTGGGTTTCGATCCTACTCAATTACATGCACCTGAACTCTATCAAGCTCATATTACTCAGACACATGGGGCCACGTGTTCGGACTATAGGTTCAAGCTTACAACTATAGCTGTTGTCTATAATTGTGCTGGGAGGGCTCTACCCTCCAAGCTGGGACTTTCACGTGGCAATGAGAGGACTGTGCCCTCTCATTAGTCAGAGGCTTGAACCTGTCCAAACACTGTAGCCTCTCTCCACAGTCTACTTAAGTGGCAATAAACAAATGACTAAGTTCATTATTCTGCCCCTTAATTTTAAGAAAGTGGTAATCAAGAAGGACTAACATACGTAGTTTTTTCTTGAATGAAGATGCCTGGGATTCAGATGCCTGACCTACTGAATACGGGTTTACATTAAACAGAATCATAGAATGTATATTTTTATAAAGCTCCACAGCTGATTCTGGCTGAAAGCTATTACTTTATGGTTCTCAACCTTCTGGCCCTTTAAATACAGTTCCTCATGTTGTGACCCAATCATAAAATTATTTTCGTTGCTACTTCATAACTGTAATGTTGCTACTGTTGTGAATCGTAATGAAAATATCTGATATGCAGGATGGTCTTAGGCGACCCCTGTGAAAGGGTCGTTCGACCGCCAAAGGGGTCGCGACCCACAGGTTGAGAACCGCTGCTCCAGATCATCCTCTGGCTGTTCTCTTATAAAAATGTTTGTTATATGAAAGTTTAATATTTTGCTTCTTGTAAAAAAAAAAAAAGAATAGCTTGATTGTAATATATTAATGAGATGTCATTTTAATGATCAACAAGGCCACTCTTTTTATTAATTCTGATAATGATTTTCAGTTGTCATTTTACAATAGCAAATGAAAGAGTAGTTTATGCAATTCTTTGTGCCAAGATGTGATCCATAAACAAGAAGTTAGAGAAACAGCTCTAGAAAATTGAAAATTATTCTAAAAATAAATTATATCTGATAATATTATAATTCAGAGTTTACAAAAGTATTTTTATATTTCTAAACATAGTATTGATATATGTGAAAAGTGCTTTGACTATAAGTACCTAAAAATGAAAATGGGTAATTTTTTACTAATCTTATAGGTCATAATTTCAGAACAGATTTTTTAGTGTTTTAACTTATTAAAGCATAACATAAAGTATAAATATATTAAGTCTTGAGCTTGAATTTAAAAAGTGAACACACACATCACCACCAGCTAACTGATTAAGCATCCTTCTTCATGCTTCCTCCCAGGAGCCACCCCTAGAAGTAACCAAACTTTAAGTTCTATCACCATAGATTATAGTTTTACCTGTTTCTGAACTTTAAAGGAATCATAAAGGATATACTCTTTTGTGCCTAGAATCTTTCATTCAACTTGTTTGTTCAGTTTATCAATGTTGTTTACAGTAGTTCATTCTTTTGCACTGCTATATATTATTCTGTCGTATGAATATTTTACAATTAATCCATTCTGCTGTCAAAGGACTGAATTGTTTACAGTTTTTATCTATTACACAAATACTGTGATGAACATTCTGAAATGTGCATATATGTACTTCCCTTGGGTATACAGGGGTGGGCAAAAGTAGGTTTGCCATTGTTTGGATGAATAATAAGTAATAATACAAGAATAAACTCTATTTTGTGTACTCACAACTGTAAACCTTCTTTTGCTCACTCCTGTATATACCTAGAGATGAAAATGCTGGGTCACAAGGTATGTGTATATTCAACTTTGGTAGATACTGCTAAGCAGTTTTCTCAAGTGGCTGTACCAATACACAATGTCATCATCAGTGTATAAAAGTTCTGGCTACTCCACCAGCTCAGTCATAAATAAATGCTTTTACAAGATATCTGGTGGAGGTGGAGTGATATTACATTTTTATTTTAATGGGCATTTCCCTGATAACTAATTATTTTGAGCAACTTTTCATATACTGATTGATCATATGTTTTCTTTAAGTCTACTTTTTAAAATATATTTTTATTGATTTCAGAAAGGAAGGGAAAGGGAGAGAGAGCTAGAAACACCAATGATGAGAGAGAATCATTGATTGGCTGCCTCCTGCACGTCGCACACTGGGGATGGAGCCCACAACCCGGGCATGTGCTCTGACCGGAAATCGAACTGTGACCTCCTGATTCATAGGTCAACGCTCAATCACTGAGTCATGCCCACCAGGCTTTCCTCAAGTCTTTTGTATTCTTTACAAAAAATTATTTGTCAGGATTCATTATATATTCCAGATGTAAACCCTATGTCAAATATACATATTATAAATGTCTTCTTCCATATGTGGCTCACCTTTCTAACCCTTAATGATATCTGTAATAAACAGGAATTCTCAAGTTTAATGAAGTTTAATCTAAGAATCTTTTCATTTATGGTTAGTGATGTCTGTGTCGTTAAAGGAATCTTTGCATGCACCAAACACAAAGATATTTTACCATGTTTTCTTCTAGGAGTCTTTTTGCTTTATCTTTCATATTTATATCTATGATCCATCTGAAATTGGTTTTGTAATAAAGAAACTGAAGTCAAAGTTCATTGCTTGTCATATGAATATCCAACTGATCTAGCAAGGAATGTTTGTTTTCACTCCAAAAATATGGCTCAGAGATTCACTTTTGGAAAAATGGAGTAGGTGTACTTTTCCCTATTCCTCCCACTAAGTTCAGCTGAAAACCTTGGCCATTACACACATTTTAAAAAACACATACACATAAGAAGACTGGAAGGTAGGGAAAAGAAGGTAGACCAGCTGGGGTGTTGGGACCCCAGTAACAATACAGTAGTGAGTTCCCTGGATTTTCTTTTTGCCTCATATTTCCTAGACGAGGTTATCAGAGAGGCAATAATCTGAAAAATGCTAATGGATACAAACTAAAAAAAACACACAAAAAAAACCACCACCACTACAACTCATTACTAGATTTATTGTGATTTACCGATTTTTCTCATTATGTGAGAAAATTCTCATAATTTTCTGCCTCTTTCCATGACTGATGATTTTTGATTAGATGCCAGACATTGAGAATTTTACCTTGTTGTGTGCTGGTATTTTCATATTCCTATAAAAATTCTTTTTTAAATATATATTTTATTGATTTTTTTTACAGAGAGGAAGGGAGAGGGACAGAGAGTTGGAAACATCGATGAGAGAGAAATATCGATCAGCTGCCTCCTGCACACCTCCCACTGGGGATGTGCCCCCAACCAAGGTACATGTCCTTGACCAGAATCGAACCTGGGAACCTTCAGTCTGCAGGCCGACGCTCTATCCACTGAGCCAAACCCGATAGGGCCCTATAAAAATTCTTGAGTTTTGTTTTGGCATATGGTTAAGTTACTTGGAAATAGTTTAATCTTTGTGGTTCTTGCTTTTTAAAGCTTTCTTAGGTATGACCCAAAGCATGTTTAATCCGGGGTTGATTTTTCCTTACTACTGAGGCAAGAACTTTCTGAACACTACCCAATGTCCCTGAATCACAAGGTTTTCTACTCTGGCTGGTGCAAACAGGCATCATACCCAGTCCTCTGAAACTTTCCTCCAATCCTTTCAGGTAGTTTTTTTTCTGTCTTGCGTTTTCCTGCATGCATGATCACCATTCAACTGAATACTCAAAGGGGATCCTCAGTAGATCTCCACAGTTCTCTATATACACTTCCATCTTTCCCTGTACTCTTAGACCCTAAGAACTTCAGCTATCTTGGCTTCCCAACACGCCTCACTCTACCTCCAAAACTCAGGGAGACCACTGGGCTCTACTTGGATTCCACATTTTTGCATCACAGCCTGTAAATGTTCGCCAGGGAGTAAGACAGGACACTTATAGGGCTCATCTCATTTGTTTCTTTTTTCCTCAGGTATCTTTGTCCTTCACTGCCTAATGTTAAATGTAAAGATAACCATTGTTTCATGTATTTTTTCTGGCTTTTAAAATGTTTTAGACAGGAGGGTAAATCCATCCTGTTACTCCATATTGGCTAAAAACAGAAGTTATGCTATCGTAACTTTAACCCATGTCAATTGGTTCTACGCTCAGAGAGGATGAAGAACTATTATCACCATGTTCTTCTACACATCCTTCAATAGATATGAAGATTTTTCAGGTTACTTAATTAGTTAGTCAATAAATATTGTATGTGCCCTATATAAAAGATACTCAAATCTTTTGAGGTTTAAAAAATGAGTCTTAATCTTGTAAATTACCAAAAATAATGTATATACAAAGACACATACAAGTGTACCCTTTGTACTCTAGGCACAAAGATGTAAACTAAAGACACAATTGTCCACGCTCTGGCTGGTGTGGCTCATGCACCAAAAGGTTGCCGGTTCAATTGCTAGTCAGGGCACATGTCCAGGTTTTGGGCTCAATCCCCAGTGGTAGACGTGTAGGAGGCAGGCGATGGATGTTTCTCTCTCACATTTATGTTTTTCTCTCTCTAAAATCAATAAAAATATATTTTTAAAGAAGACAATAGTCTATGCCCTCAAAGAAGTGAAAAACTAGTTGGAATAAGGGAATATATATTAAACCTTTTGAGAATAAGAATAGATTATACATTATTGATAATGATTATAATTAAAGACCAGAGGCAGAGGCTAAGGTTTTGACTAATTAATAAAAGAGTCTTTGAATCTTTTGAGTTAGATCTAGTAATATAACCAGTATAAACCTATCAAACACCAGTCTATAGCTATAAGCAATTATTATAAACTCAGATATCTTATAAAACCTAGTTTGACTATCTTTCGTTGCAGCCAAGAGGGCAAACTAGGCTATTAAATTGTATAATTATGTGGCAGTAGAGCTATTAAAAAACTACAGAGCACTAATTAAGTGTTTGTTGAATTTTGTGTGTCTATTTTATGACCCTGCAGCCTTATCCCTCTCCATTCTCCTCTTTCCCTCCGAACTCTCAAGACGATGACTTTCTTCAGCCATGTATTTACTCCCTTACCTTTATTTCTTTGGAAATCTAATGGTCTTTACCTGACATACTGACCTTCTTCCCACAGCCCCTTTCAATTGTTACTTCTTTCCAAGAAACACTTCCTGACCACTCCAGTCTTAGTTAGTTATCCCTCTTATTTATTTCCTCTACCAGAATACTTGTCACACACTGTTTACAATTGCCAGTTTATCTATCTGTATTTCCTATTAGACTACACACATCATGAAGGTAGTGGCTGTATCAATCTCATTCACTGTGTCTTCTCAGCCATAGCACAGTGCCTAGCACAAACAGGCATTCGCTTGATGAATGCATGAATGAGCAAGAAAACAGAACTGTGGAAATACATAGATTGCTGAAAGACTGTATAAAGAATGAAGAGGCAGAAAGTCAGACAGAATGAGAAAAGAAGCCAGGAAAGAAGCTAGAGAAGAGTCAGAGGAAAGCCTGAAGAGTACAGTGTCAAAAAAAGAAGTCTTGGGAGTGGACTGCCAAAAATGAAAATGCCTCATTTAGTTCAAATAAGGAAAAACTGGAAAGAATGGATTTGGTGCGGCAAAAGGTATTTCTTGATACTTTTGCCAAAGAATTATCAAGGGAGTGATGAAGACAGAGCCAGAGGCACAAAGTTGAAGACCAAACAGAAGTGTGAAAGTAAATGCATTGTAAGCAGAAATATAGGCTACTATTTTACAAAGTCCATCCAAAGAGAAGGAAACATACCTAAGGAGACAGGACCAATTAAAAAATCATTTTATCTTATTGTATGGAAGAAGAAATTGTGTATACTTGACAGAATAAGGAAAATATCCAGTAATGAAAAAACACTTGAAGATCCAAGAGAGAACATAAGAATAGATTTAATTAAGAAAACACCATCAGGGGACTCTCTCCCCATCCCCATGTGGGAGTCTGTGCTTGTTTCTCAATAAATTTCCATCTTTTACTATAAAAAAAAGAAAAGAAAAGAAAACACCATCAAATTTGGCAACTGTGAAATCACAAATGAACTTCCTAGAGAATGCTTGCATGCTAAAAAAAAAGGGTTAAAGGACAATTAGGTGAAGAATTTGAGATTAGTATAGCAATAAATAGCCTATCTAATAAAAGACAAAGATGCTAATTGACCGTACCTTTGCTATGACCACCAACCAATCAGAGCGATATGCAAATTAACTGCCAACAAAGATGGCGGCTAATTTGCATACTGCAGGCAGGGCAGGCCAGTGCAAGCCGCCATCCGGGCCCCCGTGTGCGGCCCTGCCGCCATCTGGGCCCCCGTGTGCGGCCCTGCCGCCAGCCGGGACCCCCGTGTGCAGCCCTGGGCAAACGGGACCCCCGTGTGCGGCCCTGGGCGGCCGGGACCCCGTGTGCGGCCCTGGGCGGTGGGAGCCCCGTGTGCGGCCCTGGGCGGCCAGGACCCCGTGTGCGGCCCTGGGCGGCCGGGAGCCCCATGTGCGGCCCTGGGCAAGCAGGACCCCCGTGTGCGGCCCTGGGCAGCGGGACCCCCGTGTGCGGCCCTGGGCGGTGGGGCTTGGCGGCATGATCAGCCCGAGGAAGCCCTATTCTTGCAGGAATCTTCCTGCAATGGGCCTCTAGTAATACAATAATGTTCTAGTGCACTGTCATCCTATATAATAAATAGCTAATATGCAAATGGTTGTCATGCCCTCACGCCATCACACCTTAATGGCTCAGTCACTCAACACTGGGGAGAGAGGAATGGGGACCAGCCAGGCACAAATGAGCTCGTGAGAGAGGAATGGGGACCAGCCAGGCACAAATGAGTTCGAGAGAGAGGAATGGGGACCAGCCAGGAACAAATGAGATGCGAGAGAGAAATGGGGACCAGCCAGGCTGCGGCACGGGAGAGGGACAAGCCGCCTGCCCCATGATCCGGGCGCCAGTGGCTGCGCCTACGCCTGTGGCCCAGGAGAGGGACAATCCGCACGCCCCATGGTCCCCGCAGTCCCAATGGCTGCACCTGCAGCCCAGGAGAGGGACAAGCTGCCCTCCCATGGTCCCCTGTGGCTGCAGCCAGCCCGGGAGAAGCCGGCCCGGGTCCTGGGTGCCTGCGGCCGGCCAGAGGGAGGGAAGCCCAGGTCCCGGGTGCGGGGCGAGGCAAAGGCAGTTAGGGGCGTTCAGGCCAGCAGGGGAGCAGTTAGGGGTGATCAGGCAGGTAGGGGAGCAGTTAGGGGCAATCAGGCAGGCAGACAGAGGTGGTTAGGGGCGATCAGGCAGGCAGGCAGGCGAGCAATTAGGAGCCAGTGGTCCCAGATTGAGAGAAGCAGTTGGACAACCCCCAAGGGATCCTGGACTGGAGAGGGTGCAGGCCGGGCTGAGGGACCTCCCCCTTCTTCCCCCCGCAGGTGCATGAATTTGTGCAACAGGCCTCTAGTAGAATTATAGTAGACTATAAGGAATTAATTTTCTAAGTTTCTTTTTAAGTATAATTTCTTTTAAATGATATCATATGCAAAGGCACCTTCAAAAAAAATCGTAGCTAAACACAGTTTGACAACTACTGCTATTAGGAAACAAAAACATGAAAGAAAATAATGAAAAAAGAGAGTTAGAAAATATTTAAGTGCAATAAAGTATTTCATGGAATCAAGTCCAGGAGATTGAGGGTGGCTTAGAAAAAGACTGGGCATTTCTTCACTGACATGAGAAAAATAGAAAATAGAAAGTGAGAACACACAAATTTTTTAGATGAAGAGGTAAAAAAATGAGGGGCTTCAGTGAGATGGCTTCAAAGTGCTCTAGAAGAGAATTAAATTATTTCTATTGGCCTGTGACCATACTCTAGAAGCAGAGAATTAAGAGGCAGGTAAGAAACTCTTCTATACCTAATAATGTTTAAAGGGTCAATTATATCATACAGAAGAATTAAGACTGGGATAAAAGTTATAATACTAGAAAGCATCAATATTATTATTAAACAAAAGTACAGGAATTCTCATTTGGCTTGATCAGATAGTCAAAATCAGGATATACTATATAGCAGATGATTTCAAATATTACTGTGATCTTTTTGCATGAAGGAGGATAAGGGAGGAAGGAGAGAACCACAGGTTCTTAGAAATGTCTACAATCACTATACAAAGAGAATGACCCTTATGTCAGGATACCAGTATTGTTTACAATAAGAGGTAGGTAGCATGTCATAATAAAAGAACAAAGGGAGTGAGAACTGGGCTTTCATTTTAGTTCTATCACTTATTTTCTGTTTGACTTTGGGCTACTTACCACACTAAGCCTTCCTTGGCTGTATCATTTATAACATGACAGTATTATCTATCTACTTTGGAGAGTTATGAGTGCTAGCAATAAAATATACAATACACCCAGGATGCACTGTGCAGCATACTCCAGGCATACACTATGATTATTATGCTGATGATTAATTCATTCAAAAGCCAAAGATACAAAATTATTTAAGACAAAATGGTTGTTGTTCTTAAGGAGTGTTTCTGTAATGACAGAAACAGAAAAACAATAATTTTTAAAAATTCAACATAGGATGAATGCTATGAAGAAAACAAACAGAAATTTGTAATAAAGAATAATGTGGAGGGGAGAACCAAGATGGCAGCATAGGTAAACACCTATACTTGCTGCCTCTCACAACCACATCAAAATTACAACTAAAAGGCAGAACAACTACCACCCAGAACCGCAGGAAAGCTGGCTGAGTGGAAGTTCCACAACTAGAGAAGTGAAGAAAGTGCACTGAGACTGGTAAGAGGTGTGGAGGCGCAGAAAGTGCTGGCACCTGGATGTGATGCTCTTTTAGTCGTGAGGGAGATACAAGCTCCGGCTTGCTCTGAACTCCAGTTCAGGGTGAGACTCGGGGGGGACCCAGACACATATGGGGAGAAACTGGTCTGTCTGGCATCAGGACAGGAACATGAGGGCGGCTTTCTCTCAGAAGTGCTCGCAGCGATCATTGTTCCTGCACGGGGGCACGGGACGCGGAGACCCAGAGACCTCTCCGATGCAGGGCTGACTGGCAGCCATTGCTGTTTGCTCCACCCTGGTGATTCCCAGAGACCCTGCCCCAGCCAAGCTGTGGGCATCGTCTTTTGTATATGAATGGCCTGTCCTTTCTCCGCCTAAAACCTGTCAAACTGCAGCTGGGTCAGAGAGCCCCAGAGCTTCCAAAAGAAAGCCCAAGGCCCGGCAGCAGTAGCCTGCCTTGCTTCACAGCATGCCTTGTCTGGGCACTTCCAAACCCCATACAAAGAGGAGAAATCTGCAGATATCTCTGTAGCTCCTGCTGGGCGGCCCCAGACAGTGGCTGACCTTGCACCTCTTTGGATACTCAAGAGCCAGTGTACCCAGTGGTCAGAGTGAGACCATACCGGATTACAACTCTTCACATCCATAAAAGACACACTCAAGGGGCAGACTCAGTGAGCACCAAAGCCCCACTGAAGCAAGTCCTGCCCCATAAGGGTGTCTACTGCGAAACAGATCTTTCAGTGTAGACACAGCTGGTCATCACAGCCAATTAGCCTGGAGGTCAATTCCTCCCAGTGATACCAACAGCAATCAAGGGTTAACTACAACAAGACTGTACAAACAGCCCACAAAGGGGTACACCAAGAGCATCCACCTCAGGTGACTGGGGAGGCTGAGCCACTGGGCCCTATAGGACACCTACCACACAAGGCCACTCTATCAACTCAAGGAGACTTAGCAGCTACCCAGTACATAGAAACAAACACAGGGAAACAGCCAAAATGCAGAGACACAGAAACAAGTCACAAATGAAAGAAATGGATGAAAGCAAAATGCTGGATATAGAGTTCAAAACCACGGTTATAAGGTTACTCAAGAATCTTCTAGAAACCTCCGAGAAATTTAGTGAGATCCTCAAGGATATGAAAAAGGACCAATCAGAAAGTAAGCATACACTGACTGAAATAAAGAATAATATGCAGAGATCCAACAGCAGACTAGGGGATCCCAAGAATCAAGTCAAAGATTTGAAATACGAAGAAGCAAAAATCACCCAACCAGAAAAACAAAAAGAAAAAAGAATCCAAAAATATGAAGACAGTGTAAGGAGCCTCTGGGACAACTTCAAGCGTACCAACATCTGAATTATGGGGGTGCCAGAAGAAGAGAGAGAGCAAGATATTGAAAACCTATTTGAAGAAATAATGACAGAAAACTTCCCCTACCTGGTGAAAGAAATAGACTTACAAGTCCAGGAAGCGCAGAGAACCCCAAATCCAAAGAGGACCACACCAAGACACATCATAATTACAATGCCAAGGGCAAAAGACAAAGAGAGAATCTTAAAAGCAGCAAGAGAAAAACAGTTACCTACAAGGGAGCACCCATACGACTATCAGCTGATTTCTCAACAGAAACTATGCAGGCCAGAAGGGAGTGGCAAGAAATATACAAAGTGATGAATAGCAAGATTACTACAACCTACAACCAAGATTACTCTACCCAGTAAAGCTATCATTTAGAATTGAAGGTCAGATAAAGAGCTTCACAGAGTTCATCACCATCAAACCAGTATTATATGAAATGCTAAAGGGTATTCTCTAAGACGAGGAAGAAGAAGAAAAAGGTAAAGATAAAAATTATGAACAACAAAGTGACAACAAATACATGTCTATCAACAAGTGAACCTAAAAATCAAATGAATAAAAAACCTGATGAACAGAACAGACTGGTGAATGTAATAGAATCAGGGGCATGGAAAGGGAGCAGACCGACAATTCTTGGGGGGAAGGGGTTGTGGGGGGTGTGGGAAGAGACTGAACAAAGAGCTTACACCTATGGACGAGATCAGTGAGGGAGGGGAAGGCCTGAAGTGGGGTGGGAACCGGATGGAGGGGAGCTATGGGGGGGGGGGGGGGGGGGGAGAGGAACATTTGTAATAATCTGAACAATAAAGATTTTTAAAAAATAAAAATAAAAAATTTAAATTAAATTACATTTTTTAAAAAAATAAAAGCTGATTGGAAGCTCCCATGAGACAAGTTTGAATATCAAATGAGAGAAAAGGACTGGAGGCGGGGAGACTCTCAGAATTAAGTATAAAAATGTTCACTAAATTCTCCTATTGTGTTTACGGTCCTCCAATACAAAGGCCCCCTGTTACCCTCTCTTGAACAACAAAATGGCCTTCAGAATTAGGCTGTGAGGGTGATGGGTAGTGCTATAAGGATATATCTTTTTAGTTACCCTCCTTCAACCCTCCTTCCAGAGGCCAGTTTCTGAGTTTTTTCAGGGGTCCTGTGATGTAAATAGGGTTGCTTATCGGCTTTGGTCACCGCTGGTTTAGAATTTAGCTTTTCCAAATTAATTGGGCCCTTTGCTTTTGATTCAAGAATTTTTCTGTTATCTTGCCCTCTATCTTTGAGGTTTTATGACTCTAAAAACATCTATACTGCCCTTGCCAGTTTGGCTCAATGGATAGAGCATCAGCCTGCAAACTGAAGGGTCCCTGGTTTGATTCCAGTCGAGGGTACATGCCCGGGCTCGATCCCCAATAGGGGGTGTGCAGGAGGCAGCCAATCGATGGTTCTCTCTCATCATTGATGTTTCTCTCTCCTCTCTTCCTCTCTGACATCAATAAAAATATATTCTTTTTTAAAAAGAAGAATGTGGGAATAACTTTACTAGTAAGAGAAGATAGTCAGGAAGGCCTAACAGGTTTTTAAGTTCTAAGAAAGAACAGCAACTCAAAGACCCTAACCTTCAACGTTCCTGAAACATAACTTCTACGTTTTTTTTGTTTGCTTTCAATTATAGTTTACATTCAATATTATTTGGTATTAGTTTCAGGTGTATAACATAGTGGTTAAACAAACATATACTTTACAAAGTGTTCCACCCAATATTTCCAGTACCTACCTGGCATCATACATAGCATCAATTCTAAGGTTTGTTGAAGAAAAACACACAGGTGAGTACCACTATGAATTCATGATCTTCCTCAAAGGAGCTCAGGGAACCTTTTTTTAAAGGTATTCTTCCTCAACCTCCCTCCCCATTCCTCACAACGATTATCTTAAAATGACCACCATATATCTATCATTCTTTTTTTTTTTTAACATATTTCTTTATTGATTTCAGAGAGGAAGGGAGAAGGAGAGAGAGATAGAAACATCAATGATGAGAGACAATCATTGATCGGCTGCCTCCTGCACACCCCCTACTGGGGATCGAGCCCGCAACCCAGGCATGTGTCCTTGGCCGGAATCGAACCTGGGACCCTTCAGTCCGCAGGCTGATGCTCTATCCACTGAGCCAAGCCGGCTAGGGCTATCTATCATTCTTGACAAATGCTTGTTTATTTCTCCAAAGAGAACACAGACTATAGGATATGAATTTCCCATATGTCCTTTCCCTGATACAAATTATCCTTACCTCTGTCTCTTTAGACTCAAGAAAAGAAGCAACCCTGTGTACTAGAAACCCTTTTCTTCCTTGCTCCTCCAAAACTTAATTTCCTGTTCTTTATCTCCAACTCGCTCACTCCATAATATTCTCATTCTATCTTTCTAGCTTCTACCTTCTGTTCCCTTCACAACCACACTTAGTACAACAGAAGTTGCCTTTGCTAGCTGCCTCCACTTCCTCTACTCACATTTATTACCCAACCACTACTTGGCTCCTATTCCACTACTCCATTATAATTTCCCTATTACCAATAAACTCCTAATTGACACTAGTGGGTACTGCTTTCTGGAAACTCCTCTTCCAACTATCTTGTTTGTTTTTTTCTTCCTCCATTGACTCCTTTTTAGCCTACTCCTTTTTGCATGCCCCTTAAATATTTTGGTTTCCCTCACCCTGGTGAAATGAATCCTTAATCTTCTTTCTCATTCTTCTCTCCTAATTGTTCTTTTCAACTTCAAACATAACTCCAATGATATCCACAAGTTGATGACGATCAATGTTTGCCTCTACTTCCAGATTTATAGAATAAATACCTACTCAATATCTCCATTTACTTGTATAGACATTTCATCCTCAATATGTTCAAAACCAATCTCTTGATTTACTTCCCCCTCATCTATCCACCCATCAGAGTCTTTGCCATCTCATTAAATGAGAACTCCATTCTTCCAGTTGCTCAATTCAAAGATTTTGGTATCATTTTTCATACTTCACATTCAAATCATAAACATATCCTGCCTGTTCTTCCTACAAAACATATCCAGAATTCCATCACTTCTTGCTACTTGCACTACTACCATCCTGGTCTGTCTCACTTGGACTAATGCAATTACCTCTTAACTGATTTACTATTTCATTTTTACGGTTTATTATCTATGCTATAACCTGAATAACCCATTTAAAACTTAATTAATATGACATCACTCCTAAGCTCCCACCTCAGAGTAAAACCCAAAGTCCTTACATGATTTAAGCACTCTAACACAGGGGTCCTCAAACTTTTTAAACAGGGGGCCAGTTCACTGTCCCTCAGACCGTTGGAGGGCCGGACTATAGTTTAAAAAAAAAACTATGAACAAATTCCTATGCACACTGCACATATCTTATTTTGAAGTAAAAAAAAACAAAACGAGAACAAATACAATATTTGTATTTGCATATGGCCCGCAGGCCGTAGTTTGAGGACCCCTGCTCTAACATCTCTCTCACTTTATCTACTACTAGAGGCCGGGTGGACAAATTCGTGCTCGGGTGGGGTCTGGCTGGCCCGCCCCAATGGGGGCCCATCAGGCCGGGCTGGCAGGAGGGAGGGGCCCCGGGCGGTTGGCCAGCTGGTCCTGCCCCAGATCGCGGTGTTGGGGGCCGATTGGGCCTGGATCAGGCTGGTTGGCTGCCGCAGTGTGCATCATAGCCACTAGTCGTTGCAGTTGTTCTGCCATTCCAGTCGCTGGGCTTTTATATAGATAGATAACTGTCCTCCTCCCCACTCTGCTCTAGCCACACTGGCCTCTTTATTGTCTCTTGAACATGTGGAACAACTTACCAATCTCAAATTCTCTGTACCTGACATTCCTCCATCTGGAAAATTCTTTCCCTAGATAATCCATAGCTTACTCCCACAATTCCTTCAGGTCTCTGTACAAATGAGGCACTACTTCTTTGAGGCACTCTCACTACTATATATAAAATAGCATCCCCTATCACTTTCTTACCTTTTCCTAACCCTGCTTTGTTTTTTTCACTTCCTGAAATTTTTTTTTACTGAGATAGAAGTCACATATCATAAAGTTCATCCTTTTAAACTGTACAATTCAGAGGTTTGAGTACATTCACCAAGTTTTGCAGTCATCACCACTACCTAATTCCAGAACATTTTTATAACCACCCTCCCCAAAAAACCATACCCATTAGCAGTCATTCCCCCAATCCCCTCATCCCTCGAGTCCCTGGCAACCACTAAATTACTTTCTGTCTCCATGGATTAGCTATTTTCACCCTCTGACTTTTGATAATTATTTGTTTGTTTCCAACCATCAGAATATAAACTGGTGAGGGCAGAGACTTTGATACTTCTGAATCTCCAGGATCTAGATTAGTGCTTGGTGCATAGCAGATGCTCACCATCCCACAAGCATCTTAATTTCAACATACCCAAAACTGAAATCATTATCTTCTATTGCCTTATTTTTAGCATGAAACAATTATTTTAAAGTAGCACTTACCAAATTATGTTGAAATTGTGTCTGTCTGCCCTATTAACAATGCTGAGCCTTTTTATACTTTAAGCACTGGGCACAAAATATATTGAATAAATGAATAAGTGGCCACCTTCCCAAATATCTTAATAGTCAATGTATTAATGACTTAAATTTATGCTTAAAATTAAATTAAGAACTCAATACCATTATGGAGAGGCAAGAGATTTAGTTTAAAAATAAATACATAGATCTACTTGGATCCTAGAAAACAGAACATTGTTGAATGAAGGAAAAAGGCTATAAACAGTAAAATAATAAAAATAACTCCATTTATGTAAAATACATATGCAGAGAAATATAACGATTACTATGAGAGATGGGAGTTTTTGTGATTTTTACTTTAGTCTTTATGTTTTTATATTAAAGCTAAGTTATGCTCCATTTATTAACCTAGAGTATTCAAATATACTAAGAAAAAAGCAGGTTACAAAATTCACATGATCCTGTTTTAGAAAAAAATAAATATGAAATGTCCATATATACAAAATTATTTACAACTAAAAGAAAATTCATTCTACCAATGAAATGCAACTAAGTTTTATTTTAATGATACAAAGAAGAAATAGTGTTATTCTGTATTGTAAAACACCTCTCCCTGAAAAATCCTAAACTTTGTTAGTTTTTTTAATAAATGCTCAAACCTAAATTATTAGGAAACAGTTGTATACCATAGCCCAACTGTCTAAAACAAGACTTGTTAATTTATTGATTCATTCAGAATACTTGTGTTTAGGCACCTGGTACTGAGCATTCATTAAAAACTGTACTGAGAAGTCCTACAAATGCCAAAGTAGGGAGCTCTTTAGATAACCTGGGGTGACAGTGTCACTTATGATGGAAGACAGGAATAAACAGTGAAGCTATAATGAAAACCAAAGGAACAAAATATCATGAAAAATAACTTTCTGCTCCTGATTTTTTAAAAAAAGACTTCTCTTAATTCCTGGGTTTAGAATTCAAAAGCCTTACCCTGAAAACTCAAAGGGGTGATTTGAATCATGCTGAGGTACAGACTCTACAACCTAAAGTTTCTATTCAACCTTAATTAAATACCAAATTAGGGATATTGCTTTTTATTTTGTCTATTCTCAGCTGTTTTAACTGATGAAACTTATTTTTTTTAATCCTCACCCTACGATATATTTCCATTGATTTTTAGACATAGTGGAAGAGAGAGGGAAAGACAGAAATATCGATGTGAGAGAAACACATAGATTGGTTGCCTCCTGCACATGCCCTGACCAGGACTTGGGCCAGGGAGGAGCCTGCATATCCTTGACTGGAATCGAACCCGGGATCCTTTGGTCCACAGGCTGATGCTCTGTCTACGGAGCCAAACCGGCTAAGGTTCAAACTATTTTTCACTCTTATTTTTATCAAATTTTATCCTTTGAGTTTTTGAGTTGAAGTTTGATCTACCTTTAAGGATTTTAGCAATCCAAATGAGGAGTGCTCATCTTTCCTAGTATATAGTACATCCACATTTGGATTACTAAAATGGTCCTTTTCTCACAGGACCTACCATCCAGTCTCTTTATGAAGAGCTATGTTTACTACAATCCATGATTTCTTCAATATGCAATTAATGGACAAGTAGATGAATAAAGTCCTACTAAAAAGAAGTAGGAAAAGGAAAGGTCTCACACACTAAGAAGGATTCTTCAATGCTCTGGTCTATCTTTATTCCAGAAGTAGAGTGGTGAAAAATAAAATAGTTCTTAATGGAAGAAGTCCTAGACCCCTTTCTTCACCAATATGGCATTTCCAAATGGATGGGGTTATCTTTTCTCAGCAATATTAGAGGGTTCAACCTTAAATGATTTTTCCAAAGAGCTTACCTCTCATAATCCACTTTTCTGTTTAATTTTCCTCATACACTAAAGGGCTGCTAAATTTCACTTCTGAATTTATTTGATTTGGGAGATTCCAAAATACAATTTTTAATTGGATTTATTGGGGTGACACTGGCTCACAAAATCATACAAGTTTCAAGTGTACAATCAACAAAACATCATCTGCACACTGCACTGTGAGCCCATCGCCCCAAGAAAAGTCTCTTTCTGTCCCCATTTACCCCCCTTCTGTGTTTGTTGACAGCTGATGTTTCTAAAAAGGCCTAGCAAATGGAAGCAATACTTCCTAGTGTAGGTTTAACAGAACAAAACACAATAGAATTTAAGGAAAAATGCACTTTTGGATTTACACACAAATAAGCAAACAAATATGGTGAAAACAATTATTTTTAATGGCTATCTTTCAGCCCTGGGGTACCTTTCTATTTTTAGAATTAGCTACCATCTCTCTTCTGAAGCTTGCCACTTCAAACAGCCATTATAATTCCACCAAATGAGTACAGGCAACCCTGATTACCTACCTAATCTTAAGTATTCTTAGGAGTAAGTTAGTTTCTATAATTAGGAGAAACATTAAGCTTATAGGTCAGTCAGGGTATATATCAGGAAATTATTACTTGGTAAAATCACTAGTTGTTTTACAAAAATTGTAAATTACCAGTGTGCCAATTTATACCTAAGACATTATTTATTAATAATATTTACTTGTGCACAAATTAATAAGCATTTACCAATAAACATGTAAGTATCAGCCAACATGAATTTAATTTTTACAAAATTGAATTATGTTCTTCTCTCATTTATTCTCAGATAAACTTAAAACTTGAGCTGTGGCAATAATCTAGGAAAAATCCTTTTATACAGAAAACATTCTAGTAGTCAAAGACCATAATAAATCAAATTAAAGATAAATAAATTAAGTATTTCAATGTTCAGACAAAACAAATACTAAACTATCCAACAATGCCTTTTACTACCCAGGCCTTGTGATGAATACAATTATCCCTATAGTTAGTCTAGCAGTTATCCAGGGTCGTCATTAACCTCTACTAATGTCTAATTAATAATACAAATACAAAGAGAATACATTTTTTAGACTTAGTAAGGTTTATAGTTTCCATAGCTAAAGAAATGTGTCTGATTTTACTAATGCAACTTTTCTTCTTACTGGCTCACTGCCACAATTCTGTGACATTTATCAAAAAACTGCAATCCTCTTATACTATTAAATACCATAAACATTTGCTTTCCAGAAATCAACAAAATGAATCAACATGCATATTAATAGTAAAAAATTTTCCAATCTAAATGAGGTTAATGTGACTACTTCATGAATTTTTCACAAAGTCATTTGTAGTCTAGTCTGGCTCAACAAAAATTTGTTTTGATTATCCAAGATGTTGGACACTCAGTGGAGTTTAAGTCATCACATTTACATTTAAAGCTAAAGATTTTGGGTCCCACCAGACCGGTTTGGCTCAGTGGATAGAGCGTCGGCCTGTGGACTGAAGAGTCCCAGGTTTGATTCTGGTCAAGGGTACGTACCTTGGTTGCGGGCATATCCCCAGTAGGGGGTGTGCAAGAGGCAGCTGATTGATGTTTCTCTCTCATTGATGTTTCTAACTCTCTATCCCTCTCCCTTCTTCTCTGTAAAAAAATCAATAAAATATTTTTTTTTTTTAAAGATTTTGGGTCCCATGTAGAAAGCAAGAGAAATTCACACTTTATAAAAATAGAAGAAAACCATAAAGGACTAAAACAACTAAAATATACTCTGTTAAAAGGAAAAAGGAAAATAGTCTCCTTTCCATGTGCCACCACACAATTATCTCCAGTTAAAAAAATTAATTCTGCCTGTTTTTAACAAATGTAAAAATATGCATTACATAAAATTCACCATTGTATCCATTTTTGAAAGTGTACAATTCAATGGCATTAGCTTCATTCACAATGTTGTGTGCAACCATCACTATTATCCATTTCCAGAACTTCATCATCTAAAACAAACTCTGCCCCATTAAACAATAACTCCGCATTGCCCTCTTCACATTTTTCACTGGTGACCACTGTTCTGCTTTCTGACTCTATTCTAGATACCTCACGGAATCATACAATATTTCCACCACCCCCCCTTTTTTTTTTTTTGGTCTGGCTTATTTTATTTAGCATGTTTTCAAGGTTCATCCATGTTTTAAGATATATCAGAATTTCATTCCTTTTTAAAGGGGGAATATTTGTGTATATACCACATTTTATTTATACACTCATCTGTTGATAAGATACTTGGCTTTAGTATATTCCCAGAGTTGTGAAACAATCTCAACAATACATTTTAGAACATTTGTATCACCACCCCCTCTCAGAAAAAAACCAAGCCCCTTAAATATAATCTCTCCTCAACCCTCAACCTACCCCTAGGAACCACTTATCTACTTTATGCCTCTATAGATTTGCCTACTCTGTACATTTCATATAAATGGAATCATACAATACATAGTTATGATCAGCTTCTTTCACTTAGCATGTTTTCACATTCATGCTGTAGTACCTATTAGTAATTAATTCCTTTTTATGGCCAAATATTCTTCTATTAAATGGGTATATCACGTAAGAAAATATCAGGCAAAGACAAATACTGTATGATCTCACTTATATATGCAATCTAAAAAAACAAAAAGAACTGAACTCATAAATACAGAGAACAGATTGGTGGTTGCCAGAAACAGGGGGCTGGGGCAGAAGAGGGTGGGCAAAATGGGCGAAGGTGATCAGTGGTACAAACTTCCAGTTATAAGAGAAATAAGTTCTGGGACTGTAATGTACAGCATGGTGACTATAGTTATCAATACTGTATTGTATATTTAAAAACTGCCAAGGAAATATATGTTTAAAGTTCTCGTCACAAGAAAAAATACTGTAACTACTAGTATATGTGGTGATGGATGTTAATTAAAGTTATTATGGTAATCATTCCCAATATATACATATATCAAATCATTATGTTATATATCTAAAACTAACACAATGTTAATATATCAATTATATCTCAAAAATGTTTCTTCAATTAAAAAAAGAGTATCAACCATAGGAGTAAAATGACAAAAAAAAAAACACCTCCAAACAAACACCCCCCAACTCTTCTGGACTTAAAAATCTCCTCATGCAAGCCCTGGCCAAGTGGCTCAGTTGGTTGGAGCATTGTCCCATACACCAAATTGCGGGTTCAATTCCCATTCAGTACACATACATAGGTTGCGGGTCCCCATCAGGTACATATGGGAGGCAACTCATAGATATTTCTCTCTCACGTTAATGTCTCTCTCTCCCCCGACCCCTTCCTCTCTCTAAAAATCAAGAAACATATCCTTGGGTGAGAATTAAATAATTAATTACGTAATTAAATTAAAATTTTCACAATTCAAAGACTAATTCCTAGCAGAAAAATAAAATGTTTAAAAATATTAACTCTCAACACAATTATTCCAAAAGTAGTGGAATAACACAAGCTTGATAGTCCCAAATCAATGTTTTAGATGCTACACTCACTACTCTTAGAACTGTGCAGAAATTAAAAGCTAAAAAATGTTCATGCAGTGTTTCTGCATGAAATAGATAGATATATGTATTTAAAAATCTACCTATAAATAACACTGTTAAGTCCTACTTCCCATTGACTTATGTTTCTAAAGTGAAGTTTGTTCCTGGAATATGACAGTTAAAAATCACAAGATTAATTTAATAGTTGTTGTGGGTTGGGGTTTGACGGGAGTGATCCTCACATACACCCACACATATACCCCACTTTACTACTAAAAATCTCGGGAAAAGTATCCTAGTATAAGACTTGAGATGATATTGAGCAAATAGTTCTATGTCCAATTTCACAATCACCTATTAGTTGATTATTCTGTTCTGTGGGGCACAGACTTTTGAAAACCCTTTTTAAAATTAAGACCCACCTCCCCCTAAAAATCCTCCCAAATATAGATGGAAAAAAGTCCTGTTGGGAAAATTTGTATTTTCTGATAAAGGTGCCAGACATTTTTTTATGCTACAAAACTAAGGTCACATCTCTAGCTTTCTCAATTACCCTTGGTGGTACTATTACCTATTAATTTAACTAACCATTCTAGAGTCTCTTTTTTTCCAGTCTGTAATGTAAGTTCCCTTAGGAGAACTTTTGCTCTCTATATTACATAGTCATACATTTTGTCCTAAGCTGCCACTTTCATGCTTCAAGAGAACATTCTTATTTGAATTCTAGAGGCCCAGTGCATGGAATTTGTACATGGGTAGGGTCCCTAGCGGCTGCTGGCTGCCAGCAGGGGCTGGCCAGGGGGAGGGGCCATGGGCAGTTGGCCAGCCAGCCCCGTCCACTGGTCGAACTCCAGGTCGAGGGGACAATTTGCATATTAGGCTTTTATTATATGGATTAGTGAACAAATCCACCTCCATTCTCATCTTAATTACTTAGACTTTTATCTTTACAAACTAAGTAGCTCCAGTTCTTTAAAGGCCTAGGTTCCCATCGATAGTTCTTTTAATACAATTATTATTTCAAATGAAGCTTTCTACATGGTTGTATATACTAGGTGTACCAGTTAATAAGACAGATTTTTTTCAATAGATGGAGTTACACATGTTTATATGCGATTTGATATGTATGCTATTTTGTTGTATTGACAACAAGCTTCAAAACTTCATGTCAAATTTGCTGAAGGTGTTAACATCAAAGATATTTTTACACTTAAAAATGTTGAGCCGGCCAGAACCGGTTTGGCTCAGTGGATGGAGCGTCGCTCTGCGGACTGAAGGGTCCCAGGTTCGATTCCGGTCAGGGGCGTGTACCTGGGTTGCGGGCACATCCCCAGTGGGGGATGTGCAGGAGGCAGCTGGTCGATGTTTCTCTCTCATCGATGTTTCTGACTCTCTATCTCTCTCCCTTCCTCTCTGTAAAAAATCAATAAAATATATTTTAAAAACAAAAATGTTGACCCGAAACCGGTTTGGCTCAGTGGATAGAGCGTCGGCCTGTGGACTGAAGGGTCCCAGGTTCGGTTCCGGTCAAGGGCATGTACCTTGGTTGCGGGCATATCCCCAGTAGGAGATGTGTAGGAGGCAGCTGATCGATGTTTCTCTCTCATCGATGTTTCTAACTCTCTATCTCTCCCTTCCTCTCTGTAAAAAATCAATAAAATATATATATTTTTTTAAATGTTGAATTTTGTGCCAAAAAAAAGAGCATTTGCGGTAAGTTTTAATTCATTACTTTATTTTGAAGAAAGCTGCTGAATACTTCTGGAAGCTTATGGTGAACATGCTCTATCTCAAGATACTTGTGAACTCTGGTTTAAATGCTTTAAAAGTGATGATTTCGATGTGAAAGACAAAGAACATCCAGGTCAACCGAAAAAGTTTGAAGACCAACAATTACAAGCATTATTGGATTAAGATGCGTGTCAAACTCAAAAACAACTTGCAGAAAGATTAAATATTGCTCAGCAAACAATTTCTGATCATTTACAAGCAAAGGAAAAGATTTTAAAGGAAGGAAAATGGGTGCCACATCAACTGAACGAAAGACAAATTGGAAAACCGAAAAGTCATCAGTAAAATGTTGCTTCACGGCACGAAAGAAGTCTTTTTTGCATCGAATTGTGACTGGCGATGAAAAGTGGATTTATTTTGAGAATTCCAAACGCACAAAATCATGGGTTGATCCAGGTCAACCATCAACATTGACTATAAGGCCAAATCACTTCGGAAAGAAAACAATGCTCTGCATTGGGTGGGATCAGGAAGGTGTGGTGTATTATGCCCTTCTAAAACCAGGTGAAACCGTTAATACTGATTGCTACTGACAACAAATAATCAATTTGAACCACACTTTGATCGTGAAATGACCAGAATGGGCCAGAAGACACAGCAAAGTAATTTTGCTTCATGATGACGCACCATCACACACTTCAAAACCAGTTAAAGACACATTAAAAGATCTTGCCTGGGAAGTATTAACCCACCCGCTGTATTCACCAGACCTTGCTCCTTCAGATTACCACTTGTTCCTATTGATGGCACACGCGCTTTCTGAGCAGCACTTCAAAACGTACGAAGTGGAAAATTGGGTCTCTGAATGGTTTGCCTCAAAACAAGAAAAGTTCTATTGGAATGGTATCTACAAATTACCTGAAAGATGGGGAAATGTGTAGCTAGTGATGGACATTACTTTGAATAAAGCACTTTTGTTTTTTTGTTTTGTTTTGTTTTTTTTTAATATATTTTATTGATTTTTTACAGAGAGGAAGGGAGAAAGATAGAGAGTTAGAAACATCGATGAGAGAGAAACATCGACCAGCTGCCCCCTGCACATCTCCTACTGGGGATGTGCCCGCAACCCAGGTACATGCCCTTGACCGGAATCGAACCTGGGACCCTTCAGTCCGCAGGCCGACGCTCTATCCACTGAGCCAAACCGGTTTCGGCAGAATAAAGCACTTTTGATGTTTCTCTTGAAATTATCGTGTTTTCTTTGATTACAAAATTCGCATTATTAACCGGTACACCTAGTAACTAGAGCACAATTCTCTCAGACCTCCAATACCATTCCTTCCTTCTTTTGTGGATGTGATATTCATTCATTTATTTAATAAATATCAAGCCCCTTTCAGATATCGAGCACATGTGTGCCAGATGCTATGAGAATGCAAGGTATAGTCACTGCCCTTGAGAAAATCCCCATCTAGTATAACTTTTAAAACAAAACTGATTTCACTAAATGTTTTTTATGGTTAATTGCAGCTTTAATTCTGTGGCTATTTTATAGTTAATTACCTTAGCATGATTTGGGTCTCTTTTCCTGTATATATGCATAATCTACGACTTTAAAATTAAAGCTCTCCTAAGTTTTGAGAGACCTATCCTCAAATTATTTCCATAACTTTATTACCACTTAAAACAATGATTAAAAAGAATAAAATACAATAAATATTTTAAAAACAAGTGTAACACTTATAGTCTGAAAACTATAAAACATGTTTGAAAGAAATTAAAGAAGACCCAAATAAAAGGAAGACATCTCATGTTCATAGACAGGAATATTTAGTATTATTAAGATGGCAATACTCCTCAAACTGACACATCTAGTCAATACAATTCCTACTAAAAATCACAGCTCATTTTTTGTTTGAAGAAATTGAGAAGCTGATACTAAATTCAAATGGAAATTCAAGGGACTCTGAATAGCCACAATATTTTCTTTTAATTTAAATTCTTTATTGTTTAACGTATTATATGTCTCCTTTTTCCCCCATTGACCTCTCCCCAGCCGCCCCCAATGCCACAACAATCTTTTAAGTGAAGAACAAAGTTAGAGGACTCATCCTTCCCAATTTCAAAACTTATTTCAAAGTTATAGTAATTAAGACAGTATGATACTGCTATAAGGATGAGCATAAAGATGAATGGAAAAAGAATTTAGAATCCATAAATAAACCCATATACCTATGGCCAATTGATTTTTCAACAAGGGTACCAAGACTATTAAATGGGAAACAAGTATTTTCAACAAATAGTGTTAGGGCAAATGGATATCCACATGCAAAAGAATTAAGTTGGAGCCCCTACGTCACACCGTATACAAAAATTAATTCAAAATGATCGAAGACCTAAGTGTAAAAGCCAAGACTGTAAAACTTTTTGAAGAAAACATACAGCCCTAGCCAGTTTGCTCAGTGGATAGAGTGTTAGCCTGTGAACCAAAGGGTCCTAAATTCAATTCTGGTCAAGGGCATGTACCTTGGTTGCAGGCTCCTACCTGGCCTGGCCCTGGTCAGAGCTCGTGCAGGAGGCAACCAATCAATGTGTTTCTCTCACATCCATATTTGTCTTTCCCTCTTTCTTCCACTCTCCGTAAAAATTAATGGAAAAATATCCTAGGGTGAGGATTAACAAAAAAAAACACAAAAAAAACACCATACATATAAATCTTCATGACCTCAGATTAAGCAATGGTTTCTTAAATATGAAACAAAGCATGAGCAACACAACAAAAATAGAAAACGTGGATTTCAACAAAATTAAAAAAGTGTGCATCAAGACAATACCAAGATGGGATGGAAGAGATCAATGGGGGAAACAAAAGGGACATCTGTAATACTTTCAACAATAAAGGTAAATTTTTAAAAAAAGACAATACCAAGAAAGTGAAAAGACAATCCACATATTTGGAGAAAATTTCTGCAAATCATATATCTAATAAGGGACTTGTATATAAAATAAATAAAGAACTCATACAACTCAACAATAAAAAGACAAATAATTCAAT